>NC_069658.1:219523225-220775011 GCF_027244095.1 Hemicordylus capensis
GTAAATGCATTTTGACAGCTGCATGCCCCGCCCCCGTGACGTCACTGTGACGTCATCCTCCAGCCACGTGCTTTTGTTTGTAAACAAAAGCACATGGTTTTTGACAGCAGGTATGCCCCTATACTACTGACCATGTCAAGTTGTGAAATATCCTTCAGAAAATGGGCATCCGGAACATCTCATTGTTCTCATGAGGAACCTATACAGAGGACAGGAAGCCATAGTTCAGATGGAACATGGTGGAACAGACTGGTTCCAGATCGGCAAAGGAGTAAGACAAGGCTGTATACTCTCTACTTCTTTATTCAGTTTATATGCTGAACATATACTAAGAGAAGCTGGATTGGAAGAAGATGAGTGTGGTTTTAAAGTTGGAGGAAGAAACATCAATAACCTGCGCTACGCTGATGACACACACCACTCTGATAGCTCAGAATGTGGATGATCTGCAAGCTCTAGTAATGAAGTCAAGGAGCACAGTGAAAAAATGGGACTACAATTAAATGTAAAGAAGACTAAACTAATGACAACGGGTACAGCAACCAGCCTCCGAATTGACAATGAAGACATTGAAGTGGTGGGTAGCTTCTGCCTTTTAGGATCGACGATCAACAGTAAAGGATCCAGCAGTCAAGAAATACACCGCTGACTAGCACTTGGTAGGGTTGCAATGAAGGCCTTGCAAAGGGTATTTAGATGCTGTGACGTGTCTACACCTACAAAGATTAGAATTGTTTGGACAATGGTTTCCCCCGTGACACTCTATGGATGCAAAAGCTGGACTTTGAAGAAGCAAGATAGAAAAAGCATTGATGCTTTTGAGCTTTGGTGCTGGAGAAGACTTTTGAGGATACCATGGATAGCCAGGAAAACAAACAAATGGATCATAGAACAAATCAATCCAGAATTTTCACTCGAGGCACAAATGACCAGACTCAAACTATTATACTTTGGACACATTATGCAAAGACCCAGCTCACTTGAGAAGTCCACTATGCTAGCAAAAGTTGAAGGAAAGAGAAGAAGAGGATGACCAGCAGCAGCAAGGTGGATTATGACAGCAATGAATGTACCACTGAGAGACCTTAAAGGCCAAGTAGAAGACAGATCATCCTGGAGAGAATCTATCTATGTGGTCGCTAAGAGTCAACACCGACGACACTTAATCGATCCATCAATCAATGATTCCTACTGTGGAATTTGTCTTTTTCACAGCTGGGAGAATGCTGGGTGTTCCCATGCAGCTGCCCACAATGACCTCCCAAGATCCTGATTTCAGCCTGTCAAAGAGGGTATCCGTAAAGGAGGTATACCTTCAAAGTGGAAGCAAGCTTTAGCCTGCAGTGACATCCAGTTCTGCAGAAGGTAGACCATAATATTCCATATTATGCTTTCTGCTCAGCCAGACCACTGGTCCATCTAGTTCGGCATTGAAAGCAGAAGTTCAGACTGAGGAGTTCAGAACTTCAGTGAAAGAGAAGGGACTACAAAAGCAATGTCTGCATTTACACGTCACGTGAAACTGGAGTTTACCGAACCTGCGGTTAATTTTTGTAACCATGAATCGCATCACAGACGTTCATTGTGATACAACTACGGCTGTATTACCATGTAATCTGTAAAGCACCCTGCTGACAATCCATAAAAACTGCATTTTTAAAAAACTGCTTCATTAGGAGAGCTGGTCTTGTGGTAGCATGCATGAATTGTCCCCTTTGCTAAGCAGGGTCCACTCTGGTTTGCATTTGAATGGGAGACTTGCAAGCACTGTAAGATATTCCTTCTTAGGAGATGGGGCCACTCTGGGAAGAGCAGCTGCCTGCTTGCATAAATAAGGTTCAAAATTCCCTCCCTGGCATCTCCAAGATAGGGCTGAGAGAGATTCCGGCCTGGAACTTTGGAGTAGCCGCTGCCTCTCTGCGTAGACAATACTGAGCTAGATAGACCAATGGTCTGACTTGGTAGAAGGCAGCTTCCTGTATTCCTAGGGATGTATGTATTCCTGTATTCCTAGTATTGAAAAAGCATGGTTTTTTTCACAGAGTGTCAGCAGACAGCCAGCAGATGGCACCAAGAGATTGTGCACTGTATGTAGATGTCATGTAGATGCTTTGTAAAATATCTAGTTGGAATTTTGTGTTGAAGTGGGAAGGGAAGTGGGAAGAAATTACCAAATAGACTCAGAAAGGGGGCAGATTTCTCAGGGTCTGAAAAGCAAGCCGCTGGAGCCCTGCAATCCCCAGTAGGAAAAGGCTGCTTTTTGTGAGCAGTGCTATTTATTCATATTGTGTAGCTGCTGTGTTTATAGCACACACACACTCCCACTCTCTGTGTCTGTCACTCTGTGTCCATGGCATACATATAGGGGCGGAGCCACCACTGAGCGAATGGGTTCAAAGCACCCGGGTCGCCGCCAGTCCGGGGCTGGGCCTGGCGCCCCAGCCACACACCCTGCACCTGACATCAGAAGAGAGGCGTAACTAGGGAAAATGGCGCCCGGGGCAAGCACTGAAATTGCGCCCCCCCCCCCACCGCCGCGACAGGGGAAAACTCAAAAGGTCAGGGGAGACAAGCTGCCTGATGGACGTCAACCCTCGAGGGAGCCCACTGCCGCCGCGTCCCTTCTGCTGCTGCCCCTACCTCGGAAGGGAAGTCCGGCATAAAGGCGCACGTCCTCTTCCAACCGGATGTCACCCACTTCGCCTTGCGAGGTGGAGGGAGTGGCCAGGGGTGGGTAGATGCCCCGCAGCTCCAGCCCCCGGGGAGGTGCCACCGCACGGAACTTTCTAGGCGCGCTCCCCCTTCCAAGTCCACTGGGGCGCCAGCAAAGGCTTCTTAGCCCCAAGAGAGGCAGGCAGCGCGGGGCTGCTGCCATGGCCGTGTGAGAGAACTTCTTCTCGGTCGGTCTAGTGCTGCGCAGTCTGGGGGCCACTAGCTGGTGGGTGATGAGGGCGGGCAGAAATGTATTGAGACCGCCCTCCTGGACGGTGGGAGGAGGTGAAAACACTCTGTTCAGCCCAGCAGCCTCATCAAAGTCCTCTTCCGGTTTTAAAGGGACCCTCGAGAGCCGCTTTATACCCAGTCAGGCGCAGCCGTTTGCGCCATCTGTCTCCGTAGTTCTCCACACCAGCCTCGGGCTTCAGGTGGGGAGGAGGAAGTGGACCTGGGACCTGGCATGATCTGCATGTAAAGCAGCTGCCCTACTACCACCGAGCCATCTATGCCCTCACCACCACCCCGTAAAAAAACATGGAAATCAATTGGCCATGTAGTAATAGAAGTATAAGGGCCAGCCAGGTGCAATGCCAAGCCTGCCCCGCCCGACCAAGTTCACACATCAATCATCACACACACCTTGTCCTGGTGCTTTTGCTTGTGTTATGCGGCAGCAGTAGGGATGTGCATGGTCCGGAGCAGTCCGGACCAGCACCGAAGGGGGGCCTTCCTTTTAGGGCGGGGAGGGCTTGCTTACCTCTCCCGCCTCTTTGCCCCCTCCAGTGCCCGTATTCTATAGTATAATTGGGGTGCTGGAAACCACCCGCCCCAGCCCCCCCCCCCGTCTTCCTCCCGGTGGGTAGACCGGGCCTCCGGCGAAAGTTCTATTAGTTAAGGTGTTCTATCGCGCGTGCGCGCGTGCCCAAGGCCCCAGTTTGGCCGGAGACTTTGGCAAGAGAGGAGCTCTGCGTGAGCTCCTCTCTATTTTTCGGCAAACGTGGTGAGCACTCGGGGGGGGGGGCGGCGGGTGGGTGGGAGGGAGGGCGGGGGGGGGCAGCAGTAGCTTTTCTTTGCCCCTAATCTGCTAGCGGAGGGGGGGGGGGCGGCTGGGGCGGCTGGTTTCCAGCACCCCAATTATACTATAGAAGACGGGTGCTGGAGGGGGCAAAGAGGCGGGAGGGGTAAGCAAGCCCTCCTGCCCTTAAAGGAAGACCCCCCACCCGGACCCGGACCGGCCAAGTCCGAACTGGTCTGGAAGTTCGGAGGCCTTTAGAATGGCCTCCAGATCGGTTCGGACACACCCCTAGGCAGCGGCCGGCCGTTAACTCCCCCTAGTGCTTGTGCTCAGTGGCCTCAGCAGCAGAAACACTCCCGTCGCTGCTCCGACTCTGAGTCCGACTCCCTGCCTCGTCACCGACGCACGTGCTGCAGGCGGCGAGTTGGGAGGAGGAGTCAGACACCAGCACCACGCATGCGCGACTGGTGGTGGGGCGGGGACTGGGAGTGCGGAGTACTTGCTGTTCCTGCTCATGCTGTGATGACGAAGATTGTTTGAGTCGACAAACTTTAGGCGCCCGCATGCCAGAGCCGAGCAATGGGGGGGCGGGGGTGTGGCGCCGGGACCGGGGGAGGGGGCACCACGTGGAACGGAGCGGTCGGACTGCTCACTCGACTGCTGCGCTTTAAAAAACCCCAAAAAAGGGAAAGCCAGGGGATCGGCGGGGGCACTTTTTGGCGCCCCCCCATGTGACCAACCAGGGTGGCGCCCGGGGCACGTGCTCCCCCTGCCCCCCCTATAGTTACGCCTCTGGATGATCCACAATTTAGCCCAACTGTGCCTCAAATGTTCACGCATCTGCCATCTTGATTCGGGGTGGATGACATCATCACAAACTAAGAAATGTTTCTATGTGTCCTTACAACTGTACCCAATTTGGTTCATATTGGTCCAAGCATTGCAAAGTTGATAGCGAGGGTCACACAGACAGACACAATGCCAGGTGATCTCATAAGCTTACTTTTCTTAGGGAATGTAGACTAAAAATCAGGCCATATAAAACAGCTTTTAAAAAACCTTTTTGTATTCTATTGTGCTTTTTTGGGTAGTTTTATGTGTTTTAACAGTACATTTTACTCAATAGTTGTTTTATTGTTGTACTTTCTGAGCCACCCAGAGAACAAGTTGTTATGGAGCTGTCAGCAAATGGTTATTATTATTATTAGAAAAACACATACGTTTTGAATGAAAAATCTAAGGGACAACACCGTAAGAAGTTATTTTATCTTAAGATAAAACTAAGTTAGTGGAGAACTCAAGAACCCCTTTTGGGGTTGGGTACATTGATCAGTCTGCTTAGAAATATGGGAGACAGGCCATTCAGTAACAGTAACTTTGGGGTATATCTTAAGTTTTTGTAGAACTGAGTGTTTGTGGATTATGTTAAACAATTTAGTAGGATTATGTCAGATCATTCATTCCTAATGTATGTTTTTCTGGCTTGCATTGTTCACCAGGCTCCCTTGAAAAAGATTATTTTCAAAATGCACTGGGAATAAACCATCATCCTTTTCACCCAGTGGTTCCTCTTTTTTGTTCTTCTGCTGTTCTACAGCTGAACTGATCCTCCGTATGGCGGGCCCCAGCGTGCCTCATTTTTAGCATGCACCATTCTGATAAAAACAGAGACACGCCCTGGATTTTGCTTTCCTCAATGACCTTATTGGTTCCAGCAGTCGGGTGTGCTCAATATGGCACCGGAAGGCGGAGTCACGCGACTCAGGAAGAGAACTGGGAAAATACAGCCCAAATGGTAGCACTAGCATAGCTTCCCACCTGCCACCCAGCCCGACTCAGGAGGAGGAGGAAGAGGCCCTCCTGTTGCAGGATCATAGCCAGACCCCTCCTGCTGGGGGCAGCGTGGCAGTCTTCCTTCTAGCTCAACGCTTCCTCGTGGTGCCCTGTGGACGGGCCACCCAATATCGCCAGTTCTCCCATCGCCTTTCTCCTGCAGTTCCTGTCACTTCAAATGTCCTCCTTGCACTTCTACCCGGATCCCAGCTACAGAGACCTCTTGACGGCATTTCCCGTCTTGCGATGGCCGGATCGGCTGCTCCTGCACCCCGTCCCAAGCACTCCGCTGGGCTCCGGGCTCTCCAGCTTCTGCGTCACATCGAGATGCCTCTTGATGAACCACCACGCGGGGCCTCAGCCACGTCCCAGGCTGTCACTGCCTCCTGAATCTGGCCTCATAGCGCCCTAACCTCTCAGAGTTCGTTGGGGGAACATGCTGGGGGCTATTTGGTGGAGATGCGCAAGTGGGCGGCTGCAACGACCTCGCCAAGCTGCAATCAGAGCCGGCTGAAGCGAGAAGGCAAGGCCAGCTTGAAGCGACGCCATCCCTTGTGTTACTTCTGGCTACTCCAAAAACAATGTAAAGAACTGAAGAGATCAAGAGAAGCAGCAGAGAGTGTGTATTCTGCAGAGGGCAGAGAGTTGGCTAGGAAGCTAGAGGGGTGCCCGTCCAGGCCTACGAGAAGCAGGAGCAACCTGGCAGGGGCCGGCTCCAGTTATCATAACATGCAGGCTCCAGTTATCTCATTTAGGCATGGCCGCCGGTGGGCCATTGGCTCCTGCCAATTCCGCTGCAGGGGGTTCTTCTTGCCAATGCCAAGGCAGCAGCTGTACTGTTTGGGCTGTGAGGGGGGACCCCGTTCCTCTTGGCTTCCTTCTCCTGCTCCATCTCTTCCTCATTATTCTCACTGTCTTCTGTATCACTCTTCAGGTCCCCTTCCATCTGCAAAAGAAGTGAACCTTTGTAAGGAACACAGGAAGCTGCCTTATACTGAGTCAGACCATTGGTCCATCTAGCTCAGCACTGTCTACACAGACTGGCAGCAGCTTCTCCAAAGATACAGGCAGGAATCTGGAGATGTCAGGGAGGGAACTCGGAACCTTCTGTGTGCAAGCATGCAGGTGCTCTTTCCCGGAGTGGCTCCATTCCCTATGGGGAATATCCTACAGTGCTCACATATAGTCTCCCATTCAAATGCAAACTAGGGCAGACCCTGCTTAGCAAAGGGGACAATTCATCCTTCTTACCACAAGACCAGCTCTCCTCTCCTTTGTCACCTGCCCCAGGGCCAGCTCCAGGCTTGAAGGCCCTCTGTATAGAAGTGCTTTGGAATAAGTGAGCAAAGTCCACTTTGTGGAAAGATGGAGCTTCTTTACCGAAACTTGGAATGATCATTTCCAGGATAAGAAAAACCCTTAGGCACTGTTCTCCCTTCTCCAGTTAACAGGAAAATGTGTGGTTTAAAGCTAGGAGCATTATGCAGAATTGAGACACAGAAGATGGATATGCTGAGTTGAGAAATGATGAGTGTATAAAAATAGTAGCTTTTAAATCTGTTGTGATATATAAATCATGGATATCATGAACAATGTTGGTTGTGTGTGTTTGTGTGTGTGAGAGAGAGAGAGAACAAACTAAAATTTGAATAAATAGCACTACTCACAAAAAGCAAGCTTTAGGGATTGTAGAGAAAGACTTTCAGAGACTGAGCAATTTTCTTTTCAGACCCTGAAAGGTCTGCCCCATTTCTGACTCTGACTAGATAATAATTTATTTCAATTTCAACGTAAATTCCCAACCGATTTTTACTAGGCTTCTACATGATGTTTAAGCATGCCAGATAATTTATTTGCGCCGTCTACTGGCCATCTGCTGAAAAATCTGTGAAAAAGCCATGCCTTTTCAATATTATTATTTTATTTTTATTATTTTTACATTTATATCCCGCTCTTCCTCCAAGGAGCCCAGAGCAGTGTACTACATACTTGAGTTTCTCCTCACAACAACCCTGTGAATTAGGTTAGGCTGAGAGAGATGTGACTGGCCCAGAGTCACCCAGCAAGTCTCATGGCTGAATGGGGATTTGAACTCGGGTCTCTCTGGTCCTAGTCCAGCACTCTAACCACTACACCACGCTGGCTCTTACCACTTTTAAAGCCAGACTGAAAAGATACAGGGGTTTTCGTGGTGTGTCAGAAGATCGTGCTAGAAATTTACACTACACCCATTACATCCATTTTACATCCAAATTTACTACACCCATTACTACACTACACCCATTACATCCAAATTTACACTACACATACATCCAATCAGCACACATTATGATATCTCCTGTCAAAATCTGCCTAAAAGGTGGAATAAATTATTATCTGGATAGCCTCTCTGTGCTTACTGTGCCATGGAGGATGAACCTGTAGACCATGAGGATGATCATGCAGGACCAGAAGATATTCAGTAATTGGATGACCATCAGGAGGCCATTCAGGAGGTAGTAGCCAAAGAAGGGCTGGTAGATTTCAATGAAGTAGTAATATGTGCTGTAGATTACCCTGTGGGATGAAGAAGGGGTTGGAGGAATCAATCCACTACAGCATTTCAGAAAGAGGCTCTTAGCCTTCTATCCATTAAACTGTATGCTATTTGGGGCAGATACACGCCCCCTTCTGCTGATATTGCACTCTGTAAAGCACCCACCTTGTGCACTGAGAAACAAGGAATAAGGATTATCTTGGAGAATTTCCATGGCACCTGGCCTGGAAGCATCTCTTCTACGAATGAGCTATGGCACCATCCCCAAAGGGGACTCTCTTACAGAAGATGTAGCTTCCCTACTTGGGGTACCTGTTTTGCCCTAAAGACCAGCCCCCCCACCCTCCCACTTTACACGCAGTTCAAGCAGGTTTAAATGCATCACTGCAACCTGGTAGCTAGCAGCAGCTCAAGACCTCTGTGTGCCTGAGAAAGGGTGCCAAATGCTGCCTTCTTGCACACACCCTCCTCCCCCTCTTTCCTTTTTTGTAAATCGGGGGGGGGGGGGATCTTGCTGGTGCCCCAATAATCTGCCGCCTGAGGTGACCGCCTCACCTCGCCTCATGGAAGGGCCGCCTCTGCTGGCCGCAGCTATAGCACTGGGGGAGAGGAAGTTGGGATTGTTCTGAATTTGTGGTTTTCTGGCAAGTGGGTAGAACAGATCTAGGGACCCTCCCTTGCCCTGCCCGGCCATGCTCCCCTCTCCCAAATTGCCACCTTTTGCATCCCAACTGGGAGCTGGTGAGGAGAGCTGCGCTCCTCTGGTTCAGGTGCAGCACGCCTGGGACTGGAACATGGGAGGTCATGAAACAGTGTGGAAAAGCAGCCTGAAGCTAAAACTTACATGCAAGGGAAAATAACCAGCCGGGTAAGCAGGAAAACGGCGGAGAAAATGATAAACAGACCATCAGAGATTCGGCGCCATTTCAGGTAGTAGAATATCTTGGTGGGCTGTGGGGGGTGGGGGTGGGGACAAAATCAAAAGGTACAAATCGAGAAATGAGATCCCCATCTTGCAATCCTGCTGCAGACTCAACCCAACGTCAACCTGAGAAGCTGTAACGGCTTGCCCTCCTCCCAAGGAATGCTGGGAAATGTAGTTTTGGACTAACATTAGAGCATGAATATGACCTGCCATGATAGGTCAGACGGGATTTCTTTCTCCATCCATACGCTTTGATCATGTCTCCCTAGAGTTGTTTTTTCCTGAACTAAAACCCTCAAATGCGTCATCTGGTATTTCCTTGATTTGTGCATATTGAATTTGGTGGAATTTTGGAAAGAGGATCTTGGACTAGGTGGGCCCTCTTTCTTCTACTCCGGCAGAGAGCTCTTCCTCACATTTCTCTCATGTGGTGAAACTTTTGCTCTTAAAAATAAGATGTTAATCTTTAAAGTGTTGCAAAACCACCTCCTCTCTCTGCCTCCATTTCCCTGCAGCTGCATTGCCTTGCCTCAACCCACCCACAAAAACGTAAGTGGAGAGTATCAAGTACTTGAACAAGCAGAAGCTCACATGGCTCCAAATATGATAGTGAGAAGAGTGAACACACACAAGTGGCAAACCTTCTTTCAAACCACCTTCAGTTCTCGGGGTGGGTGGTGGCTTCTAGTAAATCCTGATGCCCAACTGCAGATCAGAGAAACAACAATAACAAATATTTATATACCGCTTTTCAACAAAAGTTTCCAAAGCGGTTTACATAGAGAAATCATAAATAAATAAGATAGCTCCCTCCCTTAGCAGAGCAAAGTCAGCAATTCTTCTCTGAGCCTATCTCAAGACTGGAAGATCTGATGGGTCTTTTGGGACCTGTGCCATCATTTCCTGGATTTATAGTCGCTCTGAAGAAAGATCAGCCTTACCAGCCGAGGACTGGAGTACTGGAAGGACCTTCACAAGAGGATGAAGTAATTGTCAATGTACCCCTTGACATCCTCATCATGGATGGAAGCTGAGGAACCTATCAATTCCTAGTAGCCTATCAACAGCTACTAGTTGGAGGGCTATTTGGCCACCTCCAGCCTCAAAGGCAGGATGCCTCTGAGTACCAGTTGCAGGGGAGTAACAGCAGGAGGGAGAGCATGCCTTCAACTTTCCAGTGGCATCTTGTGGGCCACTGTGAGAAACAGGATGCTGGACTAGTTGGGCTTCCTTGGGCCTGATCCAGCAGGGCTGTTTTTATGTTCTTATGTTCTAACCTATGTCAGACAAGCCCACAGCCCCACCAACAGTAGGAGATGTTAGACAAGGACCTGTTTGATCTAACTCATGGTTTTGTCGCCCTCTTTGCTGAACTGGGAGGGGTTATCCTCCTCCCCTTGTAAGATGCCTCAAGAAGCAGACATGAGCCTCCCGGGAAGCGATTCTACCAATATATTGGCTGCAACATCTCCTGTGATCGAACTGCCCCCACTGAGTAATCTGGAGCAGAATAATTGACATTTGACTTTCCCAACAAACCTCGCCCTGCTCCCGTGGAATGCTGCGGGCTGGCAGAATGCCATAAGAGACTCCGCCCTTGTCACCTATCTATCTAAACATGATACTCTCCGCTTACAGGAGATGTGGGCCTTGAAAGACTTAGAGCTGGATGGGGTTTGATGTTAATTCTCTTAATGAAACTCCCAGCGTGAAAGCTGGAAGACCTAAAGAGGGCTTAGGCATTTGATGGCATTGTTTTCCCCGGCACTCCTGCAGGGTAGATACTCCAAAGCACCACTGGCTGAGAGAACTTGCCCATGCGGGGCATAGGAGATAGAAACGATCCAACATGTCCTGTTATACTGCACGTTTTATAAGGACTCCTGTACAAGATATATTTCCTCTCTACTGTAGAGGCATATGGATAGATTGGAGCGGTTCTATATGAAGCCATTGCTCTCTGATACAAATCAAACCCTCACCTGCATGGTAGCTAAGTTCTGTGTTTTGATTGATTGACTAAGTGCTGTCAAGTCGGTGTTGACTCTTAGCGACCATACAGATAGATTCTCTCCAGGATGATCTGTCTTCAACTTGGCCTTTAAGATCTCTCAGTGGTGCGTTCATTGCTGTCGTGATCAAGTCCATCCACATTGCTGCTGGTTATCCTCTTCTTCTCTTTCCTTCAACTTTCCCCAGAATTATGGACTGCTCAAAGGAGCTGGATCTTCGTATAATGTGTCCGAAGTATGATAGTTTGAGCCTGGTCATTTGTGCCTCAAGTGAAAATTCTAGATTGATTTGTTCTATGATCCATTTGTTTATTTTCCTGGCTGTCCATGGGATCCTCAAAAGTCTTCTCCAGCACCTAAGTTCAAAAACATCGATACCTTTTCTATCTTGCTTCTTCAAAGTCCAGCCTTCGCATCCATAGGGTGTCATGGGGAAAACCATTGTCACGTGACAGTATCTAAATATCCTTTCCAAGGCCTTCATTGCAACAGTGCTCGTCTGCGGCATATTTCTTGACTGCTGGATCCTTTACTGTTGATGGTTGATCCTAAAAGGCAGAAGCTATCTACCACTTCAAAGAGCCTCCCCATCTCTTACAACTTTTAAAAAGGCAGTCAAGACTCATTTGTTCACCCAGGCTTTTAATTAGATATTGTTTTAATTGTGTGTTGAATAGTTTTAACGTTTTAAATTTTTAATTGCTGTAATGTTTTAACCTTTTAATGTGTTGTTTTTATACTTTTGTTGTAAACCGCCCAGAGACTTGCGTTTTTGGTGGTATACAAATGTGTCAAATAAATAAATAAATAAATAAAGAAAGAAAGAAAGAAAGAAAGAAAGTCTTCATTATCAGTTCTGAGGCTGGTTGCTGTACCCGTTGTCATTAGTTGAGTGCAGCAGTGGTGAAAACATGACAATTTTACTCTAATCATTTGAAGGTAGGGATAAAGGTGGGGTGATAACACAGAGAAAAAGCTGTACATGCAACATGCAATCACCTCTTTTCCATCTCTAGAGGGGTGCCCAAAATTACTACGAGCATTCATCCCCGAGATCGTACCAATGGCCAACAATTGTGGGCTTGGCTCATTGAAGAAGACGAAGAAGGGTCCAAAGAGCAGGCAGTGCCCTTCTCAGGTATCTCAAGAGCACAAACTGCTCTGGGATCTCCATTAGGGCATCAGAATAGACTAGAAGCCATTTCTTGCCTGAGAGAATTGAAGGTGGTTAGGGAACTTTTATAAGGACATTTTCCAGTTTAGCTGCTCAGCAGCGGCAATATGCTTCCTGTTTAGGCAAATCACATTCAAAACATAAATAGCAAAGCGCCCAGCAGGGGGAGCAGTCTCGCGAAAACTAACAACCCGAAAAAACAGCAACCTTTTTACGCCAGACATACAACGCTTTATCAATAAATCGCAGCAATTAAATCCAAAACAAGGCATTGGAAATGTGAACGGCACCCTGTTGTCAGCATAGGGACTGCAGTGGCACAACACAGGATGTGTGGAAGCACACTTCGGAGATATGCCGTGACCCCATTGCAGGGTCTAATCTGGAAAGTGCCCTGGAGTGCTTTCATGATGTTCTGATAATCCTCCTTTTCAGCACTACTAAGCCATCTTTTCACACTAGAGTTTGTTCCACAAGCAAGGTTTTGGCTGTGGACATCAGCTGCTGTCTCAAAGCTCTATGCCATGCTATTGCAAAGCAGCTTCTGTCTTGATGAGATAATGGAAAGGAAGCTTAGGAACATAGGAAGCTGCCTTCTACTGAGTCAGACCATTGCTCCATCTAGCTCAGTAGTGTTGTCTACACCAGGGATTCTCAACGATGGGTCCCCAGCTGTTATTGGACTTCAACTCCCATAATCCCCAACCAAATGCCACTGGGGCTGGGGATTATGGGAGTTGAAGTCCAATAACATCTGGGGACACAACGCTGAGAATCCCTGGTCTACACAGACTAGCAGTGGCTTCTCCATGGTTGCAGGCAGGAATCTCACTCGGCCTCGTCTTGGAGATACCAGAGAGCAAACTTGGAACCTTCTGCATGCAAAGATGCAGATACTCTTCCCAGAGTGGCTCCATCCCCTATGGGGAATATCTTACAGTGCTCACATGTTGTCTCCCATTCAAATGCAAACTAGGGGGGCCCTGCTTAGCAAAGGGGGCAATTCATCCTTGTTACCACAACACCAGCTCTCCTTGCTTATATTCACCCCCTGCTTGTATCCCAAGAGGAGGTGTTCCCTGGGAACAAAGCATCCCTCATCTTCCTTTTGCCCCCCCCCGGCATAAGCCACGAGAGAGGGAGCCCACACCACCTCCGCTGGTCTTCCCTCCTGGGCCATGAGCACCACTTACCTCCAGCAAACATTCAGATGATAACTGTATGATTATGACAAGTGTGCCGATGCGGATATAGTTGGCGCAATATGAGAAGATGATGAGCGGAATGGCGGCGGCGTGGTGGACAATTTGCTGGTAAAAGTCCTGTGGGGTGGGAAAGTCATGGCTGTGGGATTGCCAGGGCACTCTGATGCAGCCAAATATTGCGTTAATAATACAGCCTGAATAATGCTGATCGTTCGTATGGTGCTTTAAAAAGGAGTGAACTGCGCATCAGTAACGATGGCACATACACTATCCAATACAGTCCTGCAGCACTTGTGCAAGAATTTTCCCACTCAGCATGCACAATAGCAGGAAGAATTGCTTCTGCCCAGAGATATGACATGGATGGGACCAGTCTTCTCTCTAACAGGGATTCCCAGATGTTGATGACTCCAACTCCCATAATCCCCAAGCAAAAGCCATTGCAGCTGGGGATTCTGGGAGTTGTAGTCAACAACACCTGGGAATCCCAGTTAGGGGAACACTGGATGGGACTGAACCTCCCTCTGCCACAGTGGATATCCCCACTCACCTTCTGTTTGACATCAAAAGGCAATGTGATGACCAAGGAGCAGAAATAGGAGAGCTCCAGCATGTAGAAGCCAAAGGTGGAGTAGAGGAGCCGCTGCGAGAGGGAAAAGGGAGCGGAGACACAGGAAGACACATTATAGAGAGTCAGACTATTGGTCCAGCTAGGTCAAAACTGTCTGCACTGACTGGCAGCAGCTCTCCAAGGTTTCAGTCAGGGGTCTTTCCCAGCCCTACCTGGAGATGCTGCCAGGGAGTGAACCTAGGACCTTCTGCAGGCAAAGCTGATGCTCTACGACTGAGCTATGGCTCCACCCCCAAAGGGGAATCTCTTACAGCAGACAGTGCTCACATACAGTCACCCATCTAAATACAAACCAAGGTGAACCCTGCTTAGCCAAGAGGGAATTCATGTTTGACTGTTTCTTCTTCCAGCGTAAGAGGGAGTTGCTCTTGGGGGCAGGGAGGGAAGTGTGAACAGAACTGCCACTTTCCCCCTTTAAGAGCTGCTGAACCATCTCAGACAAACATTCACCAGGTATATCTTCTTTGAGTCTCATGCAATGATGACTCTGCCAGTTGTACTGATTTAAAAAGCTCCTTCTCAGAGCCACCAGCTGAAAGAACGAGGGCTTTAGCGTCTTCATGGAGATGGTAGTTCCACAAGAGCCACCTTGAGGAGGTGTCCATCCTGTAAGGGCTGCCGCTGCAAGGTTAAATGTCTCAAGAAGACCAGCATTTATGTCCTAACAGTGGCTAGTCAGATGCTTCTGGGAAGCCCACAGGCAGGACAGGAAACTGATGGCCTCCTCTATCATTCCTCCACCCCCGGCATCTGGTTAGTCAAAGGTACACTGCCTCAGAAAATGGAGGTTCTATTTATAACCAAGAGCCATTGCTAGCCCTGCCTACTGTGTATTTATCTAACTCTTTCTAAGAACATAAAATGAATATGCTGGATTAGACCAAGGCAGGTTCACCTGGCCAAGCATCCCCTTTCCAACCAGGAGGCTACTCCAGGAAGCTCACAAGCAGGGCACAAGGGCAGTATCCCTCCCCCATTGCTGGCCCTTCCAGCAAATGCTGCTCTGAGGTAGACTGCCTCAGGCCACGGAAGCTTCTCTGAGCTATCACGGCCACAGAGCCTTTGGTAGGCCTCTCCTCCCCTACAGCTACTGCTCAGCCTGGGAAGTATTCTTGAGTCAAGGAATCTGGCACACACAGTTGCACATATCAGCTGCTTGAAGAAATCAACCCTAAATCTGAACTCCGCCAATGTGCTTTTCAAAATCGAACCCCTTCCTTTCTGGGCAGGGACAGCTGATGCTCCATGGAGCAAGCAGGGAACCCCAACGTCTCACTCTCCCCAGGCTCAGATGAGCAGGAGGGGGCCTGGGCTGGGTTTTAGCTTCTGCCCCCCACCATAACCATGCAAGATTTGGGGACCTGGATTATCTGGAGAGGTTCCATCCAAGGCTTGCCTGGCCTTTGCAGCCGGTTCTCAAGTCTGGGTAAGTTCAAGGTTGGCTTTAACCTCTTGGCAGCTGCTCAGATCTCTTTCGGTAGTTGGGGGAGAGGCCAGCTGCAACCTCCATTTTTGGATTCATTTTACAGAACGTGGGATGCTCGCCAGGGCCGGACTGGGGGCACTGAGAGGGCGGTGGAATGTATGTGGGGAGGGCGCCGAGTTTTGAGCAGAATGGGTAATTAAGGGTGGGAGTTGGGGCGCAGGGGCCCCCCCCAGGTGGGCCTCACCGGGAATATGCCCTGTTGCCCTGTGGGCCAGTCCGAGCTTGGATGCTCCAGAAATCTCACCCGCAATGGTGGAGCTGTCCAGAATAAATTCATACAGGGGTGGTCCATGTCTGCAGTTTTTTAGAATGAGAGATATTATTAAGGTGATATTTTCCCTTAACTCTTGTTCTTTTTTCACTCAAAATCTGTGATCTCTGTTGACCATAGAACCCCATTTACTTACTTTAAGCAAAAATACAAATAATTGATCATTTAGTAAGCCTTCACACTTAGTCTACATACCCATTCCATCCATCAATCAATCGTTTTATTTAAAGCTGTAAGCCAAACAAAATTAAAACTTTGGACTGTTACCATAGATAAATATACAGCATAAAATAACTGAAAGATACAGGATCAGCCTCAAAAAACCCCATGACAAGAGGTCAGTTTCATAGCCCCATATAAAAATTTAGCAACCAGTTTAGTGATACCCACATTAACATCAGCAAGACATAAGTTAAGATAAAATGAGTCAGGCTTGCCTGGGAACTGATCAAATAGAGGGGTCAATAATTCTTTCCTTGAGTCGTGGAACAGAGGGCAGTAGAAAAGTACATGAGCAACTGTTTCTAAGCAGCCCTCTCCATAAGAACATAGCCCCGAAACAGGGGAATCCTTGCAAAACCTTCTAAGGAGCAAGGCAGAGGGTAGAACATTCAGCCTGGCTCTTGCAAAGGCTGACCTCAATTTAACCAGATGGAGCAGGGAGAGATATTTAGCAGGATGACTTCGAGCAGGGAGGGAAATACCAAGATATATGGGAGAGCAGCATCTATTCGCTAAGGAGACAAGGCGTTGATACTCAATGTCTCTAAGACATTGGATCATGATAACCTTGGCGCTGGTAAAACACAGGGACAATAAACTGGAGGGAGAAAGCCCCTAACTCAGCACTCATACCAAAAGAAAGGAGATTTAACAGATTGCGCAAACCATCGCACAATATCCTTAATTTCACATGCTAGCAGAATAATGCTCAGGATCATCCAACACAGATTGGAGCCCTACTTGGAAAGGGAAATGCCGGATGTTCAAGCTGGTTTTAGAAAAGGCTAAGGAACCAGAGACATCATTGCTGATGCACGCTGGATAATTGAGAAAGCCAAAGAATACCAAAAAGAAGTCAATATGTGCTTGATTGACTACAGAAAAGCCTACAATTGCATCGACCATGTCAAGTTGTGAAATATCCTTCAGAAAATGGGCATCCGGAACATCTCATTGTTCTCATGAGGAACCTATACAGAGGACAGGAAGCCATAGTTCAGATGGAACATGGTGGAACAGACTGGTTCCAGATCGGCAAAGGAGTAAGACAAGGCTGTATACTCTCTACTTCTTTATTCAGTTTATATGCTGAACATATACTGAGAGAAGCTGGATTGGAAGAAGATGAGCGTGGTTTTAAAGTTGGAGGAGGAAACATCAGTAACCTACGCTACAATGATGACACCACTCTGATAGCTGAGAATGTGGATGATCTGCAAGCTCTAGTAATGAAAGTCAAGGAGCACAGTGAAAAAATGAGACTACGATTAAATGTAAAGAAGACTAAACTAATGACAACAGGTACAGCAACCAGCTTCTGAACTGACACTGAAGACACTGAAGTGGTGGATAGTTTCTGCCTTTTAGGATT
Source organism: Hemicordylus capensis (assembly GCF_027244095.1). Lineage (NCBI taxonomy): Eukaryota > Metazoa > Chordata > Lepidosauria > Squamata > Cordylidae > Hemicordylus > Hemicordylus capensis. The sequence continues at coordinate 219,540,623 of NC_069658.1, forward strand.
GACCACCAACAGTAAGGGATCCAGCAGTCAAGAAATACGCCACAGACTAGTACTTGGTAGAGTTGCAATGAAGGCCTTGGAAAGGATATTTAGATGCCAAGATGTGTCTGCACCTACAAGGATTAGAATCGTTCGGACAACGGTTTTCCCCATGACACTCTATGGATGCGAAAGCTGGACTTTGAAAAAGCAAGATAGAAAAAGCATTGATGCTTCTGAACTTTGGTGCTGGAGAAGACTTTTGAGGATACCATGGACAGCCAGGAAAACAAACAAATGGATCATAGAACAATTTGATCCAGAATTTTCACTCGAAGCACAAATGACCAGGCTCAAACTATCATACTTTGGACACATTATGTGAAGATTCAGCTCCCTTGAGAAGTCCATAATGCTGAGAAAAGTTGAAGGAAAGAGAAGAGGACGACCAGCAGCAAGGTGGATGGACTCGATTACAACAGCAATGAATGCACCACTGAGAGAGCGTAAAGGCCAAGCTGAAGACAGATCATCCTGGAGGGAATCTATCTATGTGGTCGCTAAGAGTCGACACCGACATGACATTCAATCAAAATACCAGTTGCAGGGGAGCAACAGCAGGAGAGAGGGCATGCCCTTGCCTCTCCCCTGTGGGCTTCCTAAAGGCATCTGGTGGGCCACTGTGTGAAACAGGATGCTGGACTAGATAGGCCTTGGGCCTGATCCAGCAGGGCTGTCCTTATGTTCTTAACTCCAGTTTCCTCCAACAAATTGCAGTTGTAACCTGAGATTTTCTTGAAGCTTTGCCACCGACAAATGCAGTTTTGCCACCGAACGGTTACGCCCGAAGGCAGACTTGCTCATAACCGCAGTTAAGCTCCCATTTCCAAACTCCAGTCACAGAGGCAGCCGTGCAGACCTGCCCAAGGCTGCTGCATGCTTTCAGCACTTCTCACTCGCAGGTGCTCGGAAAGAAGGCCACACCCCTCCCGTCAGCCAAGCAGCTGTGGAGTTGCCAGGCAACAGGGCAACACGCCCCACCCCAGACTGGCCAGCCTGTCAAGTCACACAGCGACTCATGGGCAACAGTCATGGGTGTCCACAAGCACAAACACTCCAAATGGCATCACAAGCAGGGCACCCCATCACGGTGCTGGGAGGGGGAAGCCAAAAGGCAGGCCCAAGCAGGGAAGGTGGTGTGGCCAAGTTCTATTTTCCACACATAGGGTGGGGAAGGGGGCTCTAGTCCCTTCCCTGGGTAGGAACATTTGGTCCCACAGTCTTCCTCAGGAAGAGAACCGTCTTTGGTCATGAATGCCAAATGAACAACAGGGTACCCATGTTGTACCAGGGTCTGAAAGGCAGATCCCCAGAAGGGATTCCAGAGCAGCCAAGTTCTATTTTCCACAGAGAAAGGGTGGGAAAGGGAACTCCAGCCCCTTCCCCTTTGGGGGTTTATGCCCACAGAGGCTAGCTCATGAGCAGGGCAGGTCACTGCGGACAGCCTTGGTTCAGCAGAGAGCCTTTTTCAAGGCAACTGTCAGCCGACCCAGGGTTCAGTGGCCAGGCATGAGAGAGACAAGCCACGGGGACACCCCCGGACAGCTCATGAGAGGGACCATCCAAGTGGAGTGGAGAGGAGAGTATTGCCTGGAAACAGCAAAATGGATGCAAGAGGGCAATCGATCCCCTTCTCCACCTAACACCTCCCTCACGAGAGTGTCAGGCCATGGGTGCTCTGAAAAGAGCGAGGAGTGCTAGCTGGCTTGCAGCCGTGGAGAGTGCTATCCCGGGGAACACTTGCTTAGTCCTGGGGAGTGCGGACAATCCGCTGCGATACATGTCCATGTGCACAGGTGTAGTGGGGTGGGGGGCTCGCCTCTCCTGCCCATCCCTGTACCTGTAGATTTGCTTATGGCGGGAGGTTGGACCACGAACCGGGAGTTCTGAATGGGTGGAAGGATCTGTGCTGGTGTCCAGCCCTCACAGCGCACACACCATGGCAAGGGAGCCAGCGTGGTGTAGTGGCTAGAGTGCCGGACTAGGACCGGGGAGACCCGAGTTCAAATCCCCATTCAACCATGAAACTAGCTGGGTGACTCTGGACCAGTCACTTCTCTCTCAGCCTAACCTACTTCACAGGGTTGTTGTTGTGAGGAGAAACCTAAGTATGTAGTACACTGCTCTGGGCTCCTTGGAGGAAGAGCAGGATATAAAATGTAAAAATAAAATAAATAAAAGTAAAAGGGAAAGGGGAAAGGGGGGCACCTAGATTCCTTGCACAGAGGAAGAGTGTGGGGAGGTTTCAAGGGATATGCTCTATTTTATTTTATTTTTTACAGAGAAAGGGGTTGCAACCCCGTACCCACCCACTTCTCTGGGGGTACAGGGTTGCAACCCCTGGTTATGCATGAGCAAGGCCTTGGTTACTCCTCATCAAAACATGATGACGAGTGTGTCTAGGAAATGGCCATTTGGACTACGCCCACTCACAATAGTGTCAGTCCATGGATGCTCCAAGTGGAGCTGTGTTGCTGCGTGTTGGGAAGCCATGGGCAGGTGTATCCCAGAGACCGCTTTCTCAGGGACTGCGGCCGAGGTGCCTGGGAAAACAGCCCCCTGCCTGGCCATGCACCCCTGTGCACAGGGGCGCCGTTGCCCGCAGCCCAGGCAGTCAACCTAGCTGCCCCCGGGTTAGGGGAGCAGAAGAGAGTGCTGTCCCTCACAATTCCCTGCACTCGCTTATCTGCACTGAGCACACAGAAGGACCGGAGAAGGGATCTTTAAAACTGGAGTGAATGCACTGTCCCATTGGCCCAGCTCACCAGCTGTGCAGGTGGCCAAGCCATGTGGGGATGCCCGTAGGGGTACATGCAAGGCTGCACAGGGATGTGGGGAGAGGGGAGTCAGTGTTTCTTTTCCTTTTGTATTTTTCAACAAAGAGAGCTGAGGGGGCTCACCAGAGCAGGGTCTTCTTGGATTCCCTGGTGGTGAAGTGGCGGGCTCAGTCCATGGATGGGGATAGCACCTTAGTGGGCACAGGCATATCCCCCAAAGACTGGCCCTCTCGTGAGTGTGTGAGCCTACTGGGCAGCAAGCTGGAGGGATGATCTGCAAGAGTTGTGCTATTCCTTGAATATTTATTTTGGGGACCTCAGTGGTGAGGTTGATTGTAAATGCTCATTACACAAACTTGTTCTGTACTCTTGTTCTCCCTGGTTACATGTGTTTACATTGCTCACATCGATGTGTTGAATGAGACTGCTTATTATTTGTTTCTCTTTATATTATATTTTTATTCCCTGATGTTTGGACTACTCCCACTATCCATAGACTTGATAATTTTCCAAAGTCCATGCATACTTATGAAGCATAACATTTTGGACTATAATATGGTGGTGGGTTCTTTTGGGGTCCATTTCCTTAATTTGCTGGCCACCAGACCGTTCTCCCTCTTCTTCGAAGTCTAGTCCATGTTCCAAATCAACTGAGAAGCCCATTGGGTATCTTTAGGATTTGTGGGCCCCTGTGGAATATGTGGTTCAACAGCCCCCCGCCCCGGGTGAGGGTCTGGAGAGTCATATTCCGAGACAGCCGAGGAGTGAGGGGAAGCTGGCCTTTTAGGCCTATGCCTTGAATGGTTTTTTAAAGGGTTTTTTTGGGGGGGGGTCTTTTTGTATCTTTTCCATTTCTTCTGCTTATGATTCTTTTTTGTCATTTTAAGGGAACTCTCTGATGAAGATGATGAAGTGGCTGAGGAAGACGACACCTCCCTAGGCCTATGGCGCTTTTTGGAGGATTTCTTAGGCTTGTGTTGCTCTTCAGCATGTTAGAGAACCAAGATTCCCAAGCCTCAGGGACCTCACCAGTGGAGGTGGGTGGCATTGGATTAATAGGTACTTGGGGCGTATTTGGAATAGTGGGGCCAGATGGCCCTCGACTCATTGGTCCCGGCATGACTGGTTTAGTGGGTGGTGGTGCCGCTAAAGAACATTATCGTTGTCTTTATTGTCCAGAGTCCATGGAGTGGTGGTGGTGGTGGGCGTTTGGATCCTCACCACCTTCATCACGTGTCAGGCCCCCTGGATTCGAAGGCGGGGGTAGAGCCAGCATAAGAACAGGGTCCTCTGGTGTTGGGTTGGACCTGCCCGGCATTGCTTCTCCTTTTCCTTCTACAGTCAGTGGTGTGCTCGGGGGCTCAGTATTTTTGCTGCTGGCTGGGCGCTTTCCAGTTAGCCTCTCAACAGTAGCAAAATGCTTCCATTCAAGCAAATCACTTTCAAAACGTAAATAGCAAAGTGCCCAGCAGGGGGAGCAGTCTTGTGAAAACTAACAACCCCCCAAAACAGCAACTTCTTTACGCAGGATATACAACGTCATAGCACTATATCACAGCGACTAAATTTGAAGCAAGGCATTGGAAATATGAACAGTATCCTGCTGCCAGTGTAGGGACTGCAATGTCACAACACAGGAAGTGTGGAAGCACACTTCAGAGATTCATCGTGACCCTGTTGTAGGGTGCAATTTGGAAAGTGCCCTGGCTGCAGATTTCTCAAGGCCGCTTTGTAGGGGGCACTCAAGGCAAATGAGGGCTTTGAAGGCCCACTGAGGAGTCCAGGATATCCTCAAACAGAACAATGATTTGGCGGCTTTCCTCCCACCGAAGGGGGATTTGGAATAGTTGCACTTTTACGCATGCTCAATTTCAGTTAGGTGAGCACCCGTAAACCTCTCTACTGCGGTGGTGTTGGGGCTTACTGGCTTGCAGCAGGGCCATAGTTTCCTCCCGCGTTGGGATCTGAACGTTAAGAATGCCGACTCCATAGGAGGGAGGATGATAGGAAGGAGAAAGAAAGGGGAAAGGATAAGGGTTTTTAAAAATATTTTTATGAAGAGAAGACTGAGGAAGAGTAAGGAAGATAAGGTAAGCTGAGGCAAATAGCTGAAGGAGAAAACAGAGGGAAGCAAGAAGTGAGGGGAGCTTGAACGCTCCGGAGCTTTAGCAGGACAAACTAAAAATAAAACGGAAGGGGCTATCCTCCACTGCCTCTTAAAGGCTTTGCTTAATTGGTTTGTCCTGCCTCTGGGGTGTCCTGGGAGGATGACCCACATGAGGTGTCCTCACCCAGCAGTCGAGAATTAGAATTTTAAAGGAAGAGGGGGAATTCTGGGTTTTTAAGTTCCCAGCCATGTTTGCCTGTGAAAAGGTCAGACCCACATTAATGTCACGTTAGGTGTTTGGGTGTGAGAATGATGAGTTTGGGTCATCTTAGGGCAGGGGTAGGCGACCTGGTCTCGTCAGCTGTTGCTGAACTACAACTCCCACTAAACTGCAGCTGGGGATAATGGGAGTTGTAGTTCCAAAACAGCCAGTAAGCCCAGGTTGCTCACTCCTGATCTTACTCCTGATCTTCGGCTTTGCTCAGTTACGTACCTGCTGCGGGTACCCGGTCCAGCACTCACGATGATCCCAGAACCAGGGTTTCTGCAAGGAGACACAATCTCTTAAGAAGTGTGCATGGTCCAAACACACACTATAGGAGATGCCAATTTTATGGCAGCATCAAAAATCGGACGGAGGGCCTCTGGGCAAAAAGCAGACTTGGCCCACAGAAGCACTATGCAGGGATTTATTTATTTATTATTTATTTATTTACATTTATACCCCACTCTTCCTCCAGGGAGCCCAGAACGTGTACTACATACTTAAGTTTCTCCTCACCACAACCCTGTGAAGTAGGTTAGGCTGAGAGAGAAGTGACTGGCCCAGAGTCACCCAGCAAGTCTCATGGCTGAATGGGGATTTGAACTTGGGTCTCCCCAGTCCTAGTCCAGCACTCTAACCACTACACCACGCTGGCTCAGGAACACAGGAAGCTGTCTTCTGCTGAGTCATTGGTCCATCTAGCTCAGTTGTGTCTAAACCAGGCCTGTTCACCTTAGCCCCCCCCCAGCTGTTTTTGGACTACGACTCCCATAATCCCCAGCCATAGGGGCCAATAGCCGAGGATCATGGGAGCTGTAGGCCAACATCTGCAGAAGGGTCAAAGTTGAGCAGACCTGGTCCAGCACTACCTGGAGATGCTGCCAAGGAGTGAACCTGGGACCTCCTGCATATGGCCCCGTTCCCTTGTATCCCTCGGGTAACTTGCCAGATGCCTTTGCTCTCCGCCAGACTACCCCTCCTCTCTTCTTCTATTCAAACAGGGAACCCCCCAAGCACAGGGAAGTCTATCCAGGGATGCAATTCTGCTGGTTGTCATTTGGTAATGGCTAATTTAAAATAGGGCAGGATCTTCATACTCACATCATATAAGGTGGCCAGGCCTATGCAGAAAGCCGTTAAATAAAAGGTGGCTCTGCAGCTGGGGGGAAACAAACACACAGAACATAGATCAAGGTTTGGGGTTGGGGGAGGTTCGAGGGAAAAGGTGTGTGTGCAGACCACAGCAAATGCACAGCAAGTGTTGTTTTGCTCTGGAAACTATTACAAGGAAGAAGAACTCCCCCCCGCTTTCAGAACATTAGGGCTCCTTCCAGTTGGCAATAGATTTAGCTGTGCAGTTTCAAAGATACCCTCCCGACACACCTGTAAGCCTTCAGAGTTCAAATTTATACTGTGTTCAAAAACAAAGCAGGGCCCTTGTGTGACTTTTGGAGCGCCACCTCCTGGCTACCTCTTGCATTCCATGAAGAACTGCTTTTTGGATAAATGGTGGTTCTTCATGAAATACAAGTGCTGTCCAGCAGGTGGAGCTGTAAATATCACGCAAGGACTCTGCTCTCTATCTACACATAGCATGAATTCAGGGTGGGAAGAAAGACTGAGGCCTGCAGGAGTGTGTGGAGCATGACTCAACTTGTGCTTGGAATTTGCTCGAAAGCTTCTTATGTTGCACAGTTCATTGCTGCCAAAGAGGACCTGTTGAATCTTTGCATTTTTGAATGGACAAATGCAAATGTAAACTCTAAGAACTCCAGAGTGGAACTTATCCCACCCCCTACATCCCCCAAATTCCTTTTGTTCCAGTTCAAAGGAAAGCGGTCTGCCCCTCTCCCTGGTCACCTGGCTACACAGAACTTTTTCGTCAGGCTCGGCTGGTCCTGATTCCGACGGCACCGAAACCACCTCTCCACTTGCCTGGGCTGCAGGTCACACTGCTTGGCCAGACCACTGAGCTCGCCCTGCAGAAAGAAAACAGAAGCAAAGGTGAGAGGAATCACGGCACACATCCATGGAGCCCTTTGTGGTGGTGGTAGTAGTAGTAGCAGTAGTAGTAGTAGTAGTTTTTATTACAGTCAAAAGACTCAAAATACAGCAAGAGAACAAGAAACAACAAAAGAATAACAGCAATTTGATATACCATTGAAATACAAAACAGACACTTAAGATAGCAATTTCCTCCTATGTTTAATCACAGCTGCTAAGAATTTAGCTACAGCAAGAGTTACCTCAGACCTGGAGTCAGACAAAAGGAATTCTGCATATACCTGAACTGATCGATAGAGGCGTATCTGGGGAAAATAGTGCCTAGGGCAAACACTGAAATTGTGCCCCCTGTCCAAACATCTGACACCCATCTTTCAGATAACTTTACCATAATATCAGCTGAAAAATACAAGTCAAGCTCGTTAATCTTTTAATCTTTCAAAAGCTATTTAGCAGTGAACATAGCCAGACCAAAAAGGGCTGGAAAAAGACAACTTTCAGTATGCTGGGGCTCATGAAATAGCCACATACTATGTGGAGGTGTACTTGGAAAACTAAAAAGAAGTGCCTGTCTAATTCTCTACTATGCATTGTAGCATCACTATTACATAAGTTTTAAAATTAAATGGAGAATTGGACTTTTCCCAGATACTCTGGAAAATAATTAAAGAATATGCAGAGTAAACTGTGTCACTGCTTGGAATATATTCTAGTCTTTCAGAAAGACAGTTAAAATGAGAGAAAGAGAGCAAGATACTCCCAGTGGGCGTTAATACTAAGGATTTTACATGGATTCAAAGACAAACTCACCATTAATAGCCATGTTATTAAGACATCACATTTAACTCGCTTATCACAAGAAGCAAAGTAAGAGCAAATGAATACAATCCTAGCTCATAAGCTTCAGCTCAGTATTCACAAGCCCTGATTCTCTGTACATAGTGTCAATCTGAATATGTGTACAGTGTCTTATATTATATTAAGTTTAAATTTTTTTTTTACTTGTAGCCCCTTCAGGGGGCTTCCTAAAGGCTGTTGGGGGGGTCTTCAAAGGTCCCCCCTCTGGCCTCTAGGGCCTCACAGGGATCATTTGAGCATGTGCGGTGGCCATTTTAAAAAATAATCTTTTTTTTAAAAAAAAAGGCTGCTGAAAACAAAATGGCCACCGTGCATGCTCAAATGGCCTCTGCAAGGCCTGGCATGACCTAGGGCCTCACAGAGGCCATTTGACCATGTGCGGTGGCCATTTTGGTTTTGGCAGCCACTAAAAAACAATTTACAAAATGTTGCCCCCCTCAAGTGGCACCCGGGGCACCGTGCCCTGCCTGCCCTACCCTAGATACGCCCCTGTTGATTGACCAGGTTGTGATATTAATAAGGAGCAAATGAGATTTTATCTCATATTAACATAAAACCCACAGACCAAAAGTACATGCTCCACAGTCTCTATTTCTAAATTATTGCATGGACAGTATCATTGTACACCCTAGAATCTCCCTAATAACTCCTGTGAGGGGGAAGTATTTAAACAGCCTTTGCAAAAGCAACTTGATGGAAACTATTAAGATTAATTAAGTATGAAGCCATATAAAAAAAGTTTAAAGTTTTATAAACGTTTTAATAATAAATAATAATAAATAATAAATAAGTATGAAGCCATATGCCAATTATTCTGGTAGTTAATATCCAAATGGGCTGAGGAGCAGGATGGACTACGTTTGTGTTTCAGACAGAGAAGCAGCAGAGCCCTCATTGCTCCATGAAAAGAAGCCTTTGGTTAACCCTTTGGTTGACAGGCTATAGGGTCATCTCATCTTTGCCCTTAGTCACTCCCCTTTACATATGAAGATGAGCTGATCTGCCCCATTTGTCTTGACTGAGGTTGGAGAACCAATGGACAAGTACTTTTTCACACAACCCATAATTAACCTATGGAATTCTCTGCCACAAGATGTGGTGCCAGCCAACAACCTGGAGGGCTTTAAGGGAGGTTTAGATAAATTCAGAGAGGACAAGTCTTTCAGTGGCTACTGATCTGGGGGCTATAGGCCACCTCCAGCCTCAGAGGCCTGACAGAGGCGTAGCTAGGGGAAATAGCGCCTAGGGCAAGCACTGAAATTGCACCCCTGTCCAAATTTTACCATACCATCAGCTCAAAAATACAAGTCAAGCCCGTTAATTAACAAATCTTTTAATTAACAAATTATGGCACTACATGGAAATTGTAACTGCACCTTCCTTGCTTTCACTGATGCAAAATTGTTTACTCAAAAGTAAGTCCCATTATGTTCAAGAGGGCTTACTCCAAAGTAAGCATGTGTAGGATTGCAGCATTAGACAGCAATCCTATGCGTGCTTACCTTAAACTATGTGAATTCAATAGGGCTTACTTCCAAGTAAACATGCTTAGACTTGGGCTGCGCCACTGAGAACAAAGCAATGGGATTATAAAAATTCCATTATGACTAACTTTTGCGGGGTTGTGTCCAATGAGTATAAGAAACTGCTCTTTTTCAAAACTGCCCAATTTTCAGGTTTTTGCTTTCTTTTCCTTCCTCTGTGTGATGCAGCCACTTTCCGGTTGCACCTCTGCTTTCTGGTTGTACTGCTGCACAAAAGCTTATGCCACAACCAATGCAGCCATTTCCAAGGTGCCACCACACAAGACTCTTGGGGAAGCGAATCCCACTTAACACAGTCAGCTGCCCTGTCTGTGCTAATAATATGTGAGCAGCAGGAGGAGGCAGTGACACTTTAACCAGAGCAGGAGCCAAGCCCTGCTCTTCCTTGACACTTTCCTCTTCCTCTCCCCCACCTACAAAGCTCTTTCTCCATCACTTCTCATCTCTGTCTCAGGCGGGGTCTCCCTCTGCCCATTACACCTCTTGGGGACCCTGGATGGGGGCAAACTACATTTCCAAAACTCCCTTCTGGCAAATTCCCTCTCTTTCCCTACATTGATTCTGCAAGTGGGTATCTTCTGTAATAAATTATAATGATGATGATGATGGTGATGATGATGGTGAAAGAACAACAACAGTAATTCCCTTCTCCTTTCACTTCTCCAGCAGCAACAGTTGGAGACAGGAAAAGCATTATCAGTACCAATTAGGACACAAAACTATAAGGGTTTGGAGAGAAACGCTAGGAGCTGAGAAGCAACGTGGAGGGATAGAGAGGAAAAACATTTGCCACCAGGACAAGCCTCCCTCCCTTCAAGGCTCAAGCTCAGACATGCAAAAAAAAAAAAAAAAAAGAGGTGTGTGTGTGTGTGAATGCAGCTTTAAAAGGTCGCATTAACTCAAAATAAATGCAAAGTGTGCTGCCTCATGAGATGTTAAGCAAGGTGCTAGATGGGGTTGTAAATACTGACACTCGGGGATTAAAGGGGAAGAAAGTGGAGTGCAGGCATATAAAACTTCCCTTTCCCTCCTGTAATGTTCCATTGAAATGCAACCAAACAGGTTCCTCCAAAGCAGGGATTCTCAACATGTGGGTCCCCAGATGTAATTGGACTTCAGCTCCCATAATTCCCAACCAAAGGCCACTGGGGCTGGGGATTATGGGAGTTGAAGTCCGATAACATCTGGGGACCCACACGTTGAGAAACCCTGCTCCAGAGGATGTGGACCGGGACTAATTTCATCTCCGAACAGTGAGGAAAGGTGGGGGAAGGGAGTGGAGAAAGAGGGTGGGAGGAAGAGGTCCAGAAATGGGGAGCAAGATGCATACCCCCAAAAGTTATTCCTTCGGGGTTCAGAACTTGGGAAAGCGCTCAAGCCCCGGAATTGCAAGCAACGGACGAGCAAGCTCGAGTCCCCTGGTCTAAAGGCGTGACATTGGTGGGAGACGGAGCTGCTAGAAATAGCGCCTCTTTCCTTATCTCCTATGTGAGGAGGTTCTTGCTGGGGAGGAGGAAGTGGTGGTAAACAAAGCAGCCGGCAACCGACCCAGAGCAAGAGGAAGCAAGAGGGACCATGAGGCAGGCAGGCAGGCAGGCAGGCAGGCAGGGAGAGGGCTTCCGTTTTAAAATGGAAAAGGGGAAAAAAGCAGGGGTATGGGAAACAGAGGAGCTACATGTGGGAAAGAGGATGTTGTTGTTGTTGTTTTAACGAATGTAATGTGTGTTGTGGAGTGGAAGGAGGAAGAGGAGGAGCTTCCAGAGAAAGAAACATGTTCAGGGGGGAAATCCAAAGAGAGCTGGAATAAACAAGATTTTTAAAGGGAAGAAAGCTCTCTCCTTCAAGACTTTAGTCCAAGTAAACATCTGCTCTGCTGTTGCGCCCCCCCACCCCACCCTGGCAGCAGGTCTCTGTCCCACCCTGCTTGCTCTTCCAACGCCCATCTCCTCCAACTGATGTGTTTAGAAAACCAAAGAAACTCCATGTTTGCCCAGAATACCACATTCTAACTCAAAGTAACCCCAGCCCAGCTCAGGGACATCACGGTCTCTCATGATCAATGTCGTCATCTCTCACCACTAAATTGTATCTAAGAAACTTGGTTCTCACAAGGTTCTCACTGTTCTTTGCTGACAGTTAAGAAAACAGGATTTCACCAAATAAGGAGTAAGCACCAGATGAACAATGAATCATTCGCATGCGTACTAGATACTTAGTCCACCATTTTATTGCCACGTATACTATGTCTAGGGTGTCAGCATCCATTTTGTTGATTGTATAAAAGAAGAACCTCAGCTGTAACTTATTTGTATTCAATGTGGAGCAATTAGCCGTTGAATACCTTGCAACTGCAGTGCAATAAAAGCCTCTAAAGAATTCCTACTGAGTCTGTTTGATTGGCTGAAGGCGGACCCAGGGACGAACCGAATTCACATCAATTTGGTGCCGTGAGAGTCGGATGTGACCTCTGGGTGGACAGTCTGACCTGTCACGGGACGATGAAATCCAGCGCGCCCCACAGCGTTTTGTCTGTGGAGGATTCTCATAGCCCCGAGACATGCCAGTTGTTATAAACATGCCACATCTGGGAATCGAGGCAAGAGTGAATGAAAGTGTGAACAGAGTGAGTGAGTGAGACAGAGAGAGTGAAATCCAGAGACGTCTTTTGGTGAGTACCCGGTCCGCGCAGGGGCGAGGGGAAATTGCAGCCCGTGAAGGGGCAAACGAAGTCCGTGCAGGGACGAAATGGGGGGCGCTATGGGGAGTAGAAATAGCAAGTACACAAAATCTGAACGGGCTTCATGTACACCTTTAGAATGCATGTTGAAAAATTGGATGATTCTCACGGGAGGGGGAGGCGCCCTCAGAATGAGAGTTTTAAAACGCCTCAGTATGGAAGTTTGGACATATCATGAGCTCAGTAACATCCTTTTGCAATTGCTTTTATTTTATACACATACCGGTAAATTTTAATAACACCAATATGCACAGGCCTACCAAAGAAACCCCCGAATGATTGCCTTTTGCTAAAATCATGTTGTCTGTGTTCTCTTTCCAAGCTCAAACAGCTGCTAGCTGCTCTTGTGTTGCAAACAGTCTAAATTCTTGCTGCTACTGTAAGGAAGCCAAAAGATAACACTGTTCTTGCTGCAAAAAGTTTCTCCGAACAAAAGGCTGCTTTTGTTCTCTTTTTCTTTTCTCTCTCTCTCTTCAACTGCTTGCAGTTGGAAAGGAGGAAAGAAAATGGAGTTTGAAGGAATGCATATGTTGAAGTTCTGTGCAGGGAATTGCAGAGAAAAGACTAGAAGGAGACGTGAAAGGATTTTGGTTTGAAGTTGTTAACAAAACAAAAAGAAAATTGATTGAAAAGCACCTGTAAGTTGTAAGTTGTGATGTGGAAAGCTAATATGGAATTACAGATTGTTTTATGGATGACTGTGGTAAGCTGTTCTGTTTAAGCTACTTTCTTAACTGAGTTTATGGCTAACATTTTAAAAATGTTATAAAATTCTTTGTGACTCATATGAAATTTCTTTTGTTTAGTCCTTTGTTCTGTGAAATAGACAAGCCTCTGTGTGTGTGTGTGTGTGTGTGTGTGTGTGTGTGTGTGTGAATGCAGCTTTAAAAGGTCGCATTAACTCAAAATAAATGCAAAGTGTGCTGCCTCATGAGATGTTAAGCAAGGTGCTAGATGGGGTTGTAAATACTGACACTCGGGGATTAAAGGGGAAGAAAGTGGAGTGCAGGCATATAATACTTCCCTTTCCCTCCTGTAATGTTTCATTGAAATGCAACCAAACAGGTTCCTCCAAAGCAGGGATTCTCAATATGTGGGTCCCCAGATGTAAATGGACTTCAGCTCCCATAATTCCCAACCAAAGGCCACTGGGGCTGGGGATTATGGGAGTTGAAGTCCGATAACATCTGGGGACCCACACGTTGAGAAACCCTGCTCCAGAGGATGTGGACCGGGACTAATTTCATCTCCGAACAGTGAGGAAAGGTGGGGGAAGGGAGTGGAGAAAGAGGGTGGGAGGAAGAGGTCCAGAAATGGGGAGCAAGATGTATACCCCAAAAAGTTATTCCTTCGGGGTTCAGAACTTGGGAAAGCGCTCAAGCCCCGGAATTGCAAGCAACGGACGAGCAAGCTCGAGTCCCCTGGTCTAAAGGCGTGACATTGGTGGGAAACGGAGCTGCTAGAAATAGCGCCTCTTTCCTTATCTCCTATGTGAGGAGGTTCTTGCTGGGGAGGAGGAAGTGGTGGTAAACAAAGCAGCCGGCAACCGACCCAGAGCAAGAGGAAGCAAGAGGGACCATGAGGCAGGCAGGCAGGCAGGCAGGGAGAGGGCTTCCGTTTTAAAATGGAAAAGGGGAAAAAAGCAGGGGTATGGGAAACAGAGGAGCTACATGTGGGAAAGAGGATGTTGTTGTTGTTGTTTTAACGAATGTAATGTGTGTTGTGGAGTGGAAGGAGGAAGAGGAGGAGCTTCCAGAGAAAGAAACATGTTCAGGGGGGAAATCCAAAGAGAGCTGGAATAAACAAGATTTTTAAAGGGAAGAAAGCTCTCTCCTTCAAGACTTTAGTCCAAGTAAACATCTGCTCTGCTGTTGAGCCCCCCCACCCCGCCCTGGCAGCAGGTCTCTGTCCCACCCTGCTTGCTCTTCCAACGCCCATCTCCTCCAACTGATGTGTTTAGAAAACCAAAGAAACTCCATGTTTAATATGGAATTACAGATTGTTTTATGGATGACTGTGGTAAGCTGTTCTGTTTAAGCTACTTTCTTAACTGAGTTTATGGCTAACATTTTAAAAATGTTATAAAATTCTTTGTGACTCATATGAAATTTCTTTTGTTTAGTCCTTTGTTCTGTGAAATAGACAAGCCTCTGTGTGTGTGTGTGTGTGTGTGTGTGTGTGTGTGTGTGTGTGTGCATGTTTCTGAGCGGGAGCCCAAAGCTCTCCAACACCCATCAATCTTAACTCATCTCTGTGAAGATGAGGTTTCTGTTGTATTTGTGAATTTATTTATTCTAGTGACATGTCTTTTCCTGTAAACTGTTCCAGACCAAACTTGCTCTGACATTGAATTCCAAAATTAGCAGTTATTATATTAATTGAACATAAAATTGGTCATGGCCTGAGCAACAGGGGGAGCAAGAGTCCCAGCTGGCCAACTGGAGGGCTGAATCTTTCCACCTCTGCAAAAGTGCTGCTTATGGCTGGCTGAATGCATTAGGCATAGGAGCAAGCTCTATTTCATTCATTCTTCTATCAAGTTGATTGTGATATTTCTGCCACTACTGAGTATCATAAGCCTTTATATGTTATGTTTACTGATTTCCTTGACATGGTCTATCTTTTTTCTGTGAGCTCAAAACCTTTCCCTAAACCGGAAGTTTCCCTTTCAAATTCTTTCTCACAACTGAGAGCTGATCTCTGATGAACAATGACAACTCCGTCCATTTCCAGATGGGAGGGGAAAAGAGGTTCTCTGTAAAGCAGTTTGTGTTCCAGCCAGTTAATTGTGGGTGAGAAGGAAAAATGGATTTTAAGATAAATTAGTTTAATTGTATTACTGTCATGTTTTTGCAAAATCTATGCAATATTTCTGCTAGCTGATTTTGATGTAAACTGAGAGCTAATGATCAAATGGTCTAAGGTTTAAATTTTTAAATTTGTCTCATCCACTAGCCCTGCTTTGCCTTCACAGTAGCTGAATCTTAAAATTCCAGATCCCAGACATGAGATTTGATGAAAGGAATTTTGTTTTGCCACTCCTGCAAGTGGAAGGGAGTTCCAAAGTACCGATTTGCAATTTACCTAGAAGACTTCCCAGTTTGAAAGGATCAAGCTTTGTGTGTTACTGTGAAACCCATACCCTGTTTTCACAGCTCCTGATGAGAGACTTGACTTTATTATCACAGGTTTCACCCCTCTGCAAGATTATGGACAATTTTTCTGATAACACCTTTTACTAAAGAGGCCTGAAAAAAGAGACACTTTGATTTGCTTCATTAGACATTAGGCCTCGTCCGGAAGTCTCAATCCTATTTCAACAAGGTATAGCATTTTGCCTGGGGGCATGGACGGTTTCTTTCTTATATAGGTTTTTCCCAGAAGATATTGTTACCCTACAAAGATGTCAAACCCCAAACCCTTACTCATTGGTCACTTGCTAAGTTATGAGGCTAAAGATGGAGAACTGGAACACCACAACTATCTACATGTGACCTAGATGAAGTTCCCAAAGCCAGATGTTACTGACGAATCACCCCTTTATGGAGAATGAAGTCAGGTATACTGGATGGAGATTGATTGCCCTGACAAAGGCCTGTAAGTATGATTGTCAGCCAACGTGGTGCAGTGGTTAGAGTGCTGGACTAGGACCGGGGAAACCCGAGTCCAGACCCTCATTCAGCCATGACACTTGCTGGGTGACACAGAGCCTGCCACTCAAATGATTTGGCCTGCCTCGCAGGGTTGTTGTAAGGAGGAAGAACAGGATACAGAAGAGAATGTGAGATGCCACATGGAAACTGGACTTTGTTAGCAGTTACCTCCCGTTTATTCTTAGGCTAAAGTGGGGAAAACGAGCAAAAGAAGCAGGCATGGAAAATGTGTTTGCAACAGGGGAGAGGAGATTCCTAGAGCTGCTGCATTCGACCTGCCCGGAAATCTGCCCCTCCCTCAGAGAGGTCCCGGGCTTCTGAGCAGGATGGAGGAAGAAGATGGCCAGAAGATCCACACTTACTTCTTGCTTTGCTCAGTTTGCAGGCAGTGTGGTGGAGGGCAACGGGGGGTGGGGGATGAACGAGTAAGTCAACCAGCCAGCTGTAGCACAGAGATGAAGGACAGCATACACGTAGCACACTAACGCCCAGCAGCAGCAGCAGCAACTTGCTTCCCACTACTGCTAGTCCCTCCTGACCTAGGTCCCAATGCACGTGGTCGTGCTACAGGCATGCGTGTTGGGTGTGCAGCTACAAATGACCGGCGGTGGGGGGGGGGTGAGCAGCCCGCTGCCCAATCGGCAGGGGCGCATGCTCTCCCACCCGCCAATGGGAGTGCCCGCCTGCCACCTCACTGAGTGAGTGGGGAGCATGGGGTGAGTGGTGCTGTGGGTTAGGGGGTGCCCAGAGACAGTGGCAGTGCCCTGCCCGGCGGTGGCGCCCGCTGGCTTCTTGTTAAAAAAGGTGTTTTGGGGGAATTTTTTTTTTTTTTTTTGGAAAAGGAAATTTTTGGTGGTGGGAGGGGGCGTGGTGGGGCACGGCAATTGCGCCCCCCTCAAGTGGTGCCTAGGGCACGTGCCCTGGCTGCCCCACCCTGGTTCCGCCCCTGAGGCCTGAGGCCTCTCAAGACCAGTTGCAGGGGAGCAACAGCAAGAGAGAGGACATGCCCTCACCTCCTGCCTGTGGGCTTCTCAGAGGTATCTGGTGGGCCACTGAGTGAAACAGGATGCTGGACTCAATGGGCTTTCTTGGGCCTGATCCAGCAGGACAGTTCCTCTGTTCTTATGACAGATAAAAAAGGGACATGCCAGATTTCTGTCATCTCAGCAAGTCATCTGAGCAATTCTGATTTTCATCTCAAAAACCCACTGTTCTCTACAGTAGGAAATGGTGCATTTCCAAGTGGGCATGGTGCTTTATGATCAAGGTCAGCTGACCACAAATGGTGCAAATTGCCAGCAAATTGGCTTCTGTACAGCACATCACATGACATCAGTGCCACTGTTCTAAGCGGAAAAGTTAGGAAATGCTTTGCAGGAGCAAAGGTTGTTTTGGCGATACGTTGAACTGAAGATTTAGCCGGTGGCTTTTTAAAGTTCTGAAACATTAGAAAACTAGTATTTTTAAGCCCGTTATAATAACGGGCGCTAGCTCCCCCCCCCCTTAAGCATTCTTCCTTTCTATTGCTTTTTTTTTTGTCCCTGTCTCTCTTCCTTTCTCTCCTTTCCTTCCTTTTCTTGTTCTCCTTTTCCTTCTATATTTTTTTTGTTTTGTTTTTTATATGTTTTATTCTCTTCGTTATCTTTTTCTCTCTTCTTTCTATAATGGGTGTGTTCTGTGGGGTTTGTGTGTGTGTGTGTTTTCCTTTTTCTCTTTTTCTATCTTTTGTTTTTCCCCTTTGTTCTTCACTTTTATCTCTCTTATTTTCCCTTCCTCTCTCTTTATTTTGTTCTTTTCTTTCCCATCTCTCTCTTTTCTCTGTTTTTCCTTCTTTATTTCTTTTCTTTTCTCTATTGTTCTGTCTCCCTCCCTCATTCCTTGTTTTGTCTTTTGCTGTCTGTCTATTTTTTTGTCCGTCTGTCTCTCTCTCTCTCTTTCTCTCTGTCTTTGTTTTGCACACCCATTGGGAAAAATGAGAGTACCATCACAATTAGAATTATGCACTGCTTAGTGGCCCCAGAGTGGTTGCACTTTGGAGTGGCTTGCAAGCAGTACATGCACATCTCAGAGCTGTGGATCTCTGCGCAGTATGCAAAGTAGTATTGGAAAGTTCTATAATTTTGAACAATTACAGTCATCTTCACAAATAGTAAATAATTAAGCAAAGGGTGTGTGTGTGCTTGTGTGGTACTCCCCCCACCCCCCTCCCCACAGTATTAAAGTCCAGATCGTCCCATGGAAATGGTGCCGTTGCCGCCTGCTCCGCTGCCCTCCCGGCCGCCCTTCCTCCGAAGGTCTGGAATATTTTTCCGGGCGCAATTGGCCCACGGAGCCGTCACCACTGTCTTCCCGGCCGCCCTCCCATGAGGAGAGTCCTTCTCCCAAGAACTGCCTCATGTCAGTGGGAGAGAGGTGCTCGCAAGCAGAGCTCCTCTCTCTTGCAAAGCCTCTGCCCGTACTGTCAGTTTGGACGCAAAGGACGCCTATTGCGTCCTTCACGGCCAGAGTGTCAGTTCGGACAGAGCCGTTGCAAAGAGAGGAGCTCTGCTTGCGAGCTCCTCTTTTTCTCTTTAATGCAGTAGCTTTCAGCCCGACGGACATGGCCAGGGTAAGGAGGACTCGGGAGGGAGGGAGGAGGACTCGGGAGGGAGGGCGGGCGGCCATCGGCAGTATTTGGGTGGAAATGGCCGCCCGTGGGGCTGCGAAAGGAGGACCGGGGACGCAGGAGTCGGGAAGGAGGGCGGGCGGGGCGCCAGCGGCAACATTTGGATTGAAGTGGCCGCCCGTGGGGGCTTGAAAAGAGGACCAGGGATTTTGCCGAAATGGCCGCCGGTGGGTCCGGGACGGTGGTGGCGGGCGGGCGGGCAGCGATTGGCCCGTAATGGGCGGCCGTGGGGCCGCGGCGAGAGGTCGGGTGTTTGCTGGCTAATGGCCGCCCGTGGCTTTGGGACACTGGTGTCTGCGGTCCTGTGTCCCTTGGGCTGTTCTGGACCTGCGCTTCGCGCAGGCCCAGAACAGCCCAAGGAGGCAGGGACGCAGATCCCGAGCGTTCCAAGGCCACGGCCACTCACTTAGCCTTTTATTATATAGGATAGCCCCACACCATTCCGCCCCACCCTCGAATGTGTCTTGGAGAAGAGATTATTTTGGTTCCAGTTCAAAACTTTGAACGGAAACTTGGAAGACGGCTTTTTTAAAGCTTTGAAACGTTAGAAAATAGTTCCCTCCCAGCTGGATGTATTGTAACATGAGGTTTAGGATTCAAGACACCACAAATACTCTTTCAACCAGACATGTTAATGTTTAATGGATATTTCCCCCTCCGTTATTGCCAGTGATTTCTGCTGCTGCATGCAGAGAGGATACAAAACCATCCCCTAATATCAGAAACCATGCTGCTCTCCCGATCTCTATTGTGGGTTAAATAGGAGGGCTGACCATGCTGAACCCCCAGACTCCCCCCAGGGGAAGAGCAGGGCCTTGCAGGGTGTGGGTGGGTGGGTGAGCTCACCTCTTTGGGGCTCCTGTGGTGTGCAGCGTAGAAAGCCTCCAGCACAGGGTTGGGAGAAGCTTTCCTTAGCAGCTTCTCCTTCAGCCCCATCTTTTGGCTCAGGGGCACAGCTACGAACCTTCAAGAGAGAAGAAAGAGGGTCAGCAACGGGGCACTCTCTGGATAGGTCTAGGCCCGATGCCTGTTTTCTCTGGCAGAACTTAGCCACCAGACACGTGGTGCCAGCGCAGAGAAAAGACTGTCTCTGAGCATATGTGAATAGCTTTTGCCTCCCCACTAGAGCCATCACAAAAATAACCTTTTTGAGAAACAGTTTCGGCACACTGGTTTCTGAACATGTGAAGCAGGAACAGGTGCCTCTGAGCATGTGCAGAGTGCAGCACCACAGCTAGTTTCTCTACACGATTGGAATTAGTGTAGAGCTTATGCTAACAGAACTTCCAGGTGCAGGAGGACCTCGATATTCGTAGGAGCTCCGTTCCTGGCTGCAACTGTGGATAAGGAAACTGCGAATATCAAGTCATTGGGGGCTATGGGATTGCAGGTGTTAGGCTCCCAGTCGTCGGCAAAATAATTGAAAATGACCAAAAATCAATCAAATTTTTTAGGGGGGGAGGAATTGTGGGGAAAGTGCCTTACAGTGCTTGCTAGTCCCCTGAGTTGAACTGTGCCCTGGAAATTGCCCAAGAATCATAGGTTTTTCCTTTAAAAACAAAACAAAAAACCAGAGCCATTTTGAGGCTCCCAAACAGAAAACAGAGGCCGAAAATGACCTCTGCAATCATTTCCAGCCACCCGTGACCTGCGGATATGCAAGGCCGGTGTGTCCCCCCCACACCACTTCCCCCTGCATATGCTGAGGTTGGGTGTCTTTTACCCAACCGTGGATACGCGAATCCGTAGATACGCGAATGTGCAGACATAGAGGTCCTCCTGTAGTTGATAAGCTGGGGATTGCACAAGGTTTTTGCTATCCGGCAGTTTCAAAACATCAAACAGTGTGTGTGTGTGTGTGTGTGTGTGTGTGTGTGTGTGTGTGTGTGTGTAGAGAGAGAGAGAAAGAGAGAGAATATGTTTGTTTATGCAAAATGAAGTCATACTTCCCGATTAACCACCGATACCAAATTTTACATAAACAATACTGCCACTTAAATTAGCGGGATGCACTACTTTTCACACCAGAATATGCTGGATGAAAGATGTAAATAATGATTTTTTTTTTAATTTTTAGAAGAAATTCTGAATATAATCATATTTGAACTTTTATAGTTCTCAATAATCAGATCGATAATTCAAAAATGACATCATGGCCAAGAGGACCAGAAGATCTTTCTAAGATTTAAATTTACTATGTGTGGTAATTATTCAGTAATTGGGGTTTAGGTTAGCCAGACCATCACCGCCTCCTAGATCAGACCCAAGATCCGTCAGGTCCACCCTCTCCTTCCCCCCAGCTGTTTCCAGGAAGTCCACAAGCCAGGCATGAAGGAAACAGCTCTCTACTCTTTGGCCCTAGCAAAAAGTGTTCCAGGTACACTGCCTCTGAACCTGGAGGCTCTTTAACTGCTATGGGGCAGAGCCAATGAAAGGGAACTGGACTTGCCTTTCAAAGATGAACCGCAGGCCGATGAGGAGAAGGGCACCGGGGAGGCTGACCAGGAGGTGCTGGGGCTGAGGGTAGCGGGTCTCCTCCGTCTCTTTCATGTCCTCCCAGGTGATCCCTGGAGGCAGCCAGTATTCATGCTGCCAAAGCCAAGCAGTCAACGGCAGTGTCATCCTAGGGAGAAAAGAGAAGGTGGTGAGATAAGGAAGCCTCTCCGGCAAATGGACACGGAGAAATGAAAGCTGGAAGTTTAGGGATGAGCTTTTAAGGAACACAGATGGATCCAAGGCATTGGCGCGTTTCCAGGAGTTTACACAACAGTCCCGAAGTGCCAAAACTGACATCAAAAGGTGGGAAAAATGCATCTCTGATTCCTTCCCCACCCTCTCCAAAATCCAAAGGACTGCCAGCAGACAAGGGTGCCAACCGAAAGGGTGCTGATTTCTTCCCTAAACATTTAGCTGATGACCCAAATCAGGTATTCCTATCACATTTTAACCCCCAACTTTCTCCAAAGAGCTCAGGGTGTTGCCAACAGTTCTTCCCTCTCTTTGTTTTGGCTCCACAACAACCCTGTGAGGTGGGTAGGTGGAAGATCCAGTGGTTGGCCCAAGGTCACTCTTTGAGCTCCTGGGCCAAAGTGACCGGACCCGATGAACAACTGGCCACACCTGAATGCACTTCATTGATTTATTTTTACCTTTATATCCTGCTCTTTCTTATTTATTTTTACTTATATCTGCCACTTCCCCCTCCAGTCTCACTGCTGCCACCAAGACTCAACAGCCAGTTTTTGTGTTCTGCTCTCCTTTAATTTTTTTCCATTTATTTATAAGAAAATAAAAAGAAAGAACATGGTTACATTGTCATCTCTTGAACTTCCAGTGGTTACATATGACATTATACATCTGACAATCCAAAGTTCCACTTCCACCCTTTGCCAACCTTCCCCCTCACATCAGGTATTATAAAGAGATAGAAATGATGCGCTTGTTTATATTTAGAATTTGTTGCACCTTAAAGTGAGTTTCCCCCCGCAAATTGTTGTGCTTTGCCACAAGTCCACCACATATGATAGAATGTCCCAGCATGATTCTTGCATTTCGAACAGTCTCCCGAGTAATTACTGTCCCTTACTAATGGTTGTAGGAGTAATGTACCAACAAAAATACATTTTGTACCAATTTTCTCTTAGGGTGCTATTTGCTGTAAATTTTATATTCACATCCCATGGATGTTCCCATGATTGAATATCAATTGTCCTGTTTAAATTTTGCATCCACTTAATCATACAGTCTTTAATCTGTTCTGTTTCTGAATCGTATTTCAGCAGCAACTTGTATATCAATCCCAATAAATGATCAATGTTTTTGGTTATTATTAATACTTCAAATTCTGTTAAATCTCTGAGCTTATCACCTTGTCTTTGTATTTCTTTCTGCACTATAGAACTAATTTGTAAATATTGAAACCATGAAGTTTCCTCGGACCATTCCAAAGTAAGAGTTGGAATAGGTTTAGGTTTTGTTTTTCCAATAGTTAGACTTTGCATACTATATCCTTCTCTCTCCAAGAATCAAACTTATTAGATTTTTCTTTATGGGAAAAAAGGGTTTTGCTCTCCTAAGAGTCTCTTCAGGCCTGGCTTGTCTGGTGCGGCTCAGGAGTCAATCAACTATAGGCATATGAAACAGATTTCCGGACTGTTTGTTGCTTGTCATAGGCCTGATCTGGTCTTTTGCTGGGATCAGGGAGGGGCCCATGGGCGGGGACTCTTATGGTTGCCCCATTGTCATGGATGGGCCGCCATCAGCTCAAGGTTGGATTCACAGTCACAACCCACCTCTGCAGGGGTGGAGGATGGCTTTCGATTAGGGATGTGCGTTTCGTTTCGGATACAAAACGTTTTGTGCACAAAACAGGCCATTTCAGCTGTTTTGTAGCCAAAACAAAACACCCAATGCTTAAAACAGAAAATTTTGTAGCCAAAACAAAACGTCCCTGTTTCGGATACAAAACGTTTTGTTGTTCGGCTGTTTTGCAACTCCATTTTGCAATCACAAAAAATCTTTCTCCTTCAGTCTCCATTTTGAGTTTTGACATCTGTTTGAATTTCCGGCCCTTCCAGCCTGCAGATTGGCCAGCAGGGGAGCGCGGGGTCTGGGGTTGGGGAGCGCAGTGCGGGGTCTGGGGTGGCAGCAGGGGAGCACGGGGCTTTGGGTTTGCAGCAGGGGAGCACAGGCTCTGGGTTGCAGCAGTGGAGCATGGGCTTTGGGGGTACAGCAGTGGAGCATGGGCTTTGGGGGTGCAGCAATTGAATTTAAAAATTTATGTGTGGTGTTTGTTGTTAGTTGTTGTTTCACACTCTTGTGTGTGGATAAATTGCATTTCGGGGGGGGGGGATGTCAATGTGCGTGACCAAAACTTGTTCTTTGCACAGCTCTGCAGGTGTTGTAGATGTGTGATGTTGATGTTATTTTGGAAGGGGAAGAGTGGGTTGGGTGGTAGTGCCCCAATGGGTGCCTGCTACCACCTAGGTTTCAGAGTGATTGGGCAAAGGGCTCAATATTATTTGATTTTTGAAGTGAAGTTTACTCTTTCCCCCCATAGTGAAGAATGGCCACTTGGGTGGCCCAGAGAGAGTGGTGGCATAGTGAACATAGGGTGCCAACCACCCCCATGGCTTGATAACCCATGGTGTACTGGGTTCTGTTGTTTTGGAAGTGTTCTGAGTGTAGATTCTATGGTTGCATATGAGATTTTCAATGAGAAACCATGAATCCACTCTCATTTGCTACTGCTACTAGCAAAATAAAATAAAATAAATAAATAAATCTTAAAGACACATAAACTTAAAAAAAAAATTAAATCAACCCTTTGCCCATTTTTTGGGGAAATTGGGGTGGTAGCCTCCACCCATTAGGCACTACCACCCCACCCCACTCTTTTGACCCCAAGACCCATTTTTCCAATCAAAATCGATTCGGATTCACATTCGGATAAATTTGGATCCAAATCGAATCTGGGCTGATTCGGATGGGTCAGATTCGGACACAAATCGAAATGGGGTGTTTCGATTTGGGTACAAATCGAATCACAAAAAATCATTTTGTGCACACCCCTACTTTCGATACCATCAACCATGGGTTTTTTTGGTTTTTTTGGATCACCTTGTGGATCTGGGAACACGAGGCACTACCTTGCAATGGTTCCATTTCTATTTCTTGGGAAGATTCCAGATGGGTGTCACTTGGGAGACCATTGCTCTTGGAAATGGGAGCTTTTACATGGAGGCCCCCAGGGCTCCATCCTGTCTCCAATGCTTAAAAAAAAAAACCACCAAAAAAAATCTACATGAAACCGCTGGAGGAGATCATAAGGAGATTTGGTGCAGATTTTGAAAACAACCCAACCGCTGGATAAAAACACGTTTTTGAGGCCCTCTCGAAGGCCACCAAAAGTGTTAGGCCTTGTATTTCAGCTGGGACTTTGTCACCACCAGACAAGCCAGTGGCAGCTGGAGGCAAATCTTCCCAGATGGCCTTAATGAGTGGTGGGGCTCATGCAGAAGAAGCCGTTCCCTTAGGTTAACTGGTTCTGAGCCATTTAGAACTGTGAAGGTCCTCACCAGCACTTTGTGTCTGGCCCAGAAACTAGTGCAGTAGTTGTAAAAAATGAGCACTATGGTTTCTTGGGATGGCCTCGGAGACCAATCTGGTTGCCAAATTTGAACTGACCTTTCCGAACGTGTATAGGCAGCCCTACATAGGGCACACTGGAGTAATCAGACCTAGAGTGCACCCCTGTTTGAAGTTCATTCTCTTCGAGGAATGGATGCAGCTGTTGTATCAACCAAAGCTGATGGAAAACGCTGCTGGTCACTGCCTCAGCCTGAAATAGAAGAGTGGGACTTGCATCCAGGAGCACTCCCAAATAGGGATGTGCACGGAACTGCGCCTCTGCAGTTCGAAGGCAGAGGGGGTGCCTCTTTAAGGGCGGGGGAGGGTGCACGCACCCCTCCCGCTGCTTCCCCCCCCCCGCCAAAGCTCGTTACTTTGAAAAACCTTCAGGGTGGCAGCGTACCTCTCTGCTGCCCCGTTGCCCCTCCTCGGCTGGAAGTACTGGGTATGCATGACTCATCAGCAACTTCCCATCATATCTGCTAAAAAACCCGATGCCGGCCTGGTGTCCCAGCCACGCCCCCTGTGTCTGACGTCAGACGCAGGGGGCATAGCTTTGCTTGCAAATGGGCCTGTTTGCAGGCAAAATCTCTGGGCATCCCATGTTCATGGTGTGGTTGGATCAGCCCTCCCTGCCTTTTAGGGTTAGTTATCATTAAGAATATCTATAGGCCACTTTTTAAACAAAAAGTTCTCAAAATGGTGTGTATGAGCTTAAAACGACAACCACACCCTTCTTCATCCCATCTCTGCAGGCAGCAATGGTGGCTTCAGCAGGACCTGGAAATGCTGAGAAGGTTCTCCTGTGAATTTTCAGCCTTTCCCCTCTAGAGTGTACCACGGACAGACCTGCATAACATCGTAGGATCATTTTGTTGGAAAGTTAAAGGACTTTGCGCTGTCTCTTTGCCTCAGACAGTGGAGGACAGACTAGTAAGTCAGAGGGCTAGAGGGTCAAGACATTGGTCATCCCTTCTCCACTGCTCTGATGCTATCCCTTTGAAATGTAGGTTGCTAATCTCAGGGACTCAACTTCCTCCTTCTTCCTCTCTCTCTTGCTATCTGCCCGCCTACCTTGCAACATGGCAAGTTCCTCTCCCTGCACCAAATGTGCAGAGAGGATGCAGAATCCATCTGCATCTAGATAGATAGATAGATTAGAGATCCTAAATCCTCACTTTCCTATCTAGAATGGAGTTCCTTAATAAATGCCTTTTATATTGATTTGAAACTATGAATTGGCTCCAGGTTACTTTACTCTCAGCACACACGCATGCCTAACTAATCTACCACTGTGTTGTGCCTCTGTGCACTCTGCTATATTGAGAAAGGGATTCTCTCACCACAGAGAATTTCCAACAGGTTATGGGAGCCCAGTATTTTGAGCTTCGTGTGCTGCAACTAGAGAGTTAGGTTTGTTCCAGGAGATCCATTGAGATCTAGCGTGGACACTTTGAATTGCTAATCTACAGCAACTGCCTTTTGGAGCCGGTGAGGATGGCTACATACCTAGAAGGGAAACTCAGGCTTACTATCCTGGATGTGGACAACTACCTGGAATGGAAAACCAGATTGAGGATTGCACTGAAAGCAGAAGGACTACATAACGTTATTGAAGGGGACCCCCCGCCAGAAGGATCCACAAATGATGAAAAGACTGCCAGGCAAAATTGGGTCATCAAAGACGCAAGATCACAAGCTTTGATTACAGCTTCTGTGAGTAAAAATTACCTTTTTGCTATTTGTAATCTTGGAACCTCAAAGGAAATGCTAAGCAAGCTAGATTCCTTGCATATGAAAAAAGGGTGGGCATACACCTTTAATTTACGAAAGAAAATGCAAGATCTCCAATATAAAGAGGGGGACTGCTTTTCTACTTTTGTGGGAACTTTGGAAGATTTCTTTTTTCAATTTAGAGAGGCAGGAGAATGATTTTCAGACAGTCAGAGGCTAGAAGCTCTGTTCCTGAGCATGCCTCCCAGCTATAGCAGTATAATCGGCCAATTGGAAACCCACACCAATCTAAGCTTTGAAAAGGCTGTGGAGACGTTATCCTCTGAAACAAGTAGAAGGAGAATTTTGAATTCATGCTGTGAAAGTGAATTGGCAAGCAACTTTGCTCTTAAAGCAACAATTGATCATTCCAGGTGAAACCCGAGATGGGCTCACATTCTAAAAATAAATAAATAAATAAGACACACACCAGCAACAGTCACTGGAAGTACTGTGCTGGGGGTGGATAGGGCCAGTTACTCTCCCCCTGCTAAATAAAGAGAATCACCACAGTAAAAGGTGCCTCTTTGCCCAGTTAGCAGGGGTTAAAGAAAAAGAAGAAACCCCAAACAACAACAACAACCCACCAATTTACCAAGACCTTGCTTAGTGTTGGAAGTTAAAGGACTTTGCGCTGTCTCTTTGCCTCAGACAGTGGAGGACAGACTAGTGGGTCAGTGGGCTAGAGAGCCAAGACATTGGTCATCCCTTCTCCACTGCTCTGATGCTATCCCTTTGAAATGTAGATTGCTACTCTTAGGGGATTCAAACTTCCTTCCTCTCTCTCTCTTCCCTACCTGGCCTCCTACCTTGCAACATGGCAAGCCTCTCTCCCTGCACCATATGTGCAGAGAGGATGCAGAATCCATCTGCATCCAGCTAGATAGATAGATTAGAGATCCTAAATCCTCACTTTCCTATCTAGAATGGAGTTCCTTAATAAATGCCTTTTATATTGATTTGAAACTATGAATTGGCTCCAGGTTACTTTACTCTCAGCATACACGCATGCCTAACTAAACTACCGCTGTGTTGTGCCTCTGTGCACTCTGCTATAATGAGAAAGGGATTCTCTCACCACAGAGAATTTCCAACAGGGAGTGGATGATGGATAATGCTGTCATGCAGGGACCAACACACTAACACAGCTGCAGATCCAGATCCAGATCAAAGCCAGGCATGAAGGATCCAGCCCCAGAGAGGTTGGGCTGAGATCTAAATTCATAAAAAGCAACTCGGGAGATGCAGATAACATCACAGCAAACTGGGAAGCCGCTTTGACCAAGTGATGCTCAAATTGTACACTTGCTTTTTCGCCTTTTATTGTTTGCATTGTTGACTTCTATTCATGCTTCATGTGGCCTGGCATGTGGGAAGCCCTTTAAGAACAAGTCAGACAAGCAGGAACATGGGAACATAGCATACCGAGTCAGACAAGTGGTCCATCTAGCCCAGTATTATTAATTTTTTATTATTGTTGTTGTTGATGATGATGATATTTATATCCCAAAGATATTCCCCTCAGAGGATGAAGCTGCTCTGGGAAGAGCAGAAGGTTTCAAGTTCCCTCCCTGGCATCTCCAAGATAGGACAAGATTTTTTTAAAAAATAGGACAAGTTTTTTTTTATTGAACCAACAAACTACCAAAGCATACAGTACGTTGCCAAAGCACAATTATATACAAAGTGGTTGTTTGTACACGATATATCTACAAAGATTTACACACCAGGATTTGGAAACCCACAAGGTTATGAAATATATGCAGGTAGTACTGTAACTCGGGGGTGGGGGATTTCAAGGCACATCAGGTAATCAGGGGGGTTACGTCCGACGTCCATTTCCACAATTTGTCCCATTGCTGTTTAGAAGAGATACTCTTGTCTTTTTGCACATAACCATACAAACTTTTCCAGAAGAGATTTACTGACTCATCTGCGTAAACCTCTTGGTCGCGTCTTCCCTCCCTATTCCTATGCAGGAGCATTGCATAAATGACATACAGGTTTACTAACCTGATTACGAGAAGGGGAACGTTCCGATTCCCTAGTATGAGGGCACCCATTCCGTCCCGTTTCCTTGAAGGTTTCTTTCTGGGACCTCGAAAGGAGCTTCTATCGCTCAAACCCGAGGTTAGTTCTTCCCAAGTCTGTTTTTCCAAATCAGGCCACTCTAACAGCTTGCTTACTCCCTGCCACACTCTTTTGGCTACCACACACTCCTTTAAGAAATGTGAGTGGGTTTCCCTGAATGTTTTGCCTAGCTTACTAGCTTTCTGTTTGCAAGTGATTTTAGGGCACTCTTGCTGTTCCTCTGGGAGCCATGGCTTAGCTGCATTAAGTGGTAGTACTTGATGGTATAAGAGCCACCTTGTTTCCCATAAATGGAAAGGGACTTTTTTCTCCTTAAAGAGAGCGATAGGGTGATCGGGTTGCAACAAGTACTGTGAAGTGTGGTGTTTGTAGCGTTTACGTTCTAAATCAGGTTTTAAGAAACCCACTTCTAGAATCACTCCATAAATTGTTTTCCTTAGCTGCTTAACTGAGGAGGATCCTTTAATTAGATCCGGTTCAACCTTCCATTTAAGTGTGAATAAAAAATCTCTCAAGTAGTCTGGGTGTTCTCTTTTTAATACTTGTGTGATATTACCATTGAAAGATCCTTTCCCGCACCATGGTATGCCCCATGCTGACTTGCGCCAACGCAGAGTGAAAAGCGAAACCCAGGATTTTTGCAGGAAGTTGGACATATTATGGACATTCACGAAAATAGGGCTGAGAGAGACTCCTGCCTGCAACCTTGGAGAAGCTGCTGCCAGTCTGTGAAGACAGTACTGATCTTGATAGACCAATGGTCTGACTCACTATGTGGCAGCTTCCTATTTTCCTATCCCACCCTCCAGTACAATACTGTTTGGGGCAGCTCACAACAGCAAAAAATTAAAAGTAATATAAAATTACAAGATGCCCCCGACAACTACTGCCCCCACTGGAGCAGCTCTTGGGGACCCTTGCACGTGTTGCAAAGAGCATAGGAACATATGAAGAGCCCTGCTGGATTAGGCCCAAGGAGGCCCATCCAGTCCAGCATCCTGTTACACAACACAGTGGCCCACCAGATGCCCCTGGGAAGCCCACAGGCAAGAACTGAGAGTATGCCCTCTCTCCTGGTATTTACAGGCATCCTGCCTCTGAGGTTGGCCTATAGCCCTCAGACAAATAGCTGTTGATAGACCTGTCCAGTCCTCCATGAATGTATCTGGACCGTTCTTAAAGCCATCCAGGTGGTTGGCTGTCACCACATCTTGTGGCAGAGAATTCCATAGACTGATTGTACATTGTGTGGGCAAGTACATTTCTTGGCAATCAGTTTCATGGGATGACCCCTGGTCCTAGTGTTATGCGAGAGGGAGAAAAAATAAATGCCTCTCTATCCACTTTCTCCACGCCATGCCTGATTTTATAGACCTCTATCATGGTGCCTCTCAGTCGTCTCCCCCCCCGCCAAAGAAACTAAAAAGCCCCAGGTGTTGTAGCCTTGCCTCATGAGGAAGGTGCTCCCGGCCCCTGATCAACACCTCTCCCCACACTCCATGCAAAGCTGGCAAGAAACAAGAGGAAATAAGAGGAGGCCTTTTCCCGATCCTCTGCCCCATTTCCAACACTTGCTAGGGGGTCACTCTGAAAGGGGAATACCCCCACCTTGCTGCAGGTGCCAGGATCCCTCTGTCCATCCCTGAGTGGCTGGCAGTCGGAGCTGTTTTTCCATGGCAGTGTGGGGGGAGGAGCTGGCCCAGATGGGGATGGTGGCAGGGGCGGAAGATCAAACCCTCTCCTCCGTGCCACAGTCCCAAACTGACTGAAAGCCCATGAGCAGCCTGGTTGCTTATGCCCATACTCATGCTGTGCTTGCTCCCTAGAGTTGCATGCTAGCAAATGCTGAGATTTGTTAACACCTCAATTGCAAATTCCCTCCTCCTCCCCCTCCTCCTCCTCCTCCTCCTCTGGCTGCTGCAGATTAATCTAGGATGAGGTCTGTGCTTTTCCACTTGGAAAGGGCCTGTCTCTCTCCTGTCGCTTTGGGGTCTTTCACTTTCCCTGTTGAATGCAAGGAGGGAATTTGCCTGGGGCAAAGGGATTACTGCTTCCCTTTAGAAGTGAAGGACTCCAGCCAAGAGGCTGTCCTGTGTTTGCATCCCATCCACCACCCGTGGAGAGGGGGGTCACCCCCACTTCTTCCCAGCGCCGATGCCCAGGGGCCTTACAAGATGTTGCAAGTTCGGAGATGAAACGAACAGGCAGTGCTCCAGCAGTACAGCAGCAACAGTACCCAGTCACACAGGCCTTGCCAAAGGCTGGTTAAAACTACATTGGCGTTCCAATGGGAAAATCTGCACGTACCAACAACTGTGAATAGCACACCTCTAGGGCTGGCCCTTGGTTCTCAGCCAGGGGTTCCCAACCTGCGGTCCTCCAGATGTTGCTGAACAACAACTCCCACCATCCCCGTGCCACAATAAATTGTGGCCAAGGGTGATGCAAGTTGTAGTTCAGCAATATCTGGAGGGCCAGAGGTTGGGAACTCCTGTTCTGGGCAATGAAAAGTAATTGGATTGGCTGCAGAGTTGGCCCTTTTATGTGGCCAGGTGAGATGGTCACCTCAGGGGGCAGAATATTGGGGCACCAGCAGTGTCCTGAGAGAGGGAAGAGCCTTCAGGGGCCCCTCATGGCTGATTTATCAGCATGTTGTTGTCTTCCTATCTTGTTGCAGGCCCAGGCTGACATACAGAGCAAGGATTCCCTGCTGCAGCAAGAGATCAGCCTAATAGTACTTCCCAACTAACGACTCCCTTGTAGCAGGGAAGCAGCAATTTTTGACACCCTCCTCTTATCCAGGAAGCCCTCTGTGACTCCTGAAAACATGTCCCCAAAGGGACACATAACCCTCAGGGACATACTTTTGGGTGGCACAGAGGGCTTCCTGGAGAAGGAGAGAAGAAATTGCCACTCCCCTGCTGCCCTGGTGCAGTTAATCTGGAAGTGCTGTTAGGCTTCTCTCTCGCAGTGAAACTTGATGGCGGCTGAAATGACCCAGAAGCCCTATGGAGGGCTTCATACCACACCCCATGGCTTCATACACACCCCAGGGCTTCATACCACACCCCATGGTATGGCATGGCTTGCTTCTCCATTGTGAAGATCAGGTAATTCTAGATGTGTTACCGTATTTCTTTCCGTTGTCACAAACAGGAGAATGTGCAGTAATGTTTCTGGTGCTACTGTCCAATCTTTACAGTTGTGCCCCATGTCCTACTATCTACATAGGGCCGACGGATCATTATCAGCCAGCACACTCACCATATAGGCCGCCTTCAGACGTAACGCAGAATTGTGAGTCCAATGTGCCCCCCGTCCCCCCGCTCTCCCATCTGAATCTGAACATTCAGGACAGTGGTCTCTCCGCAGTCAGTGAGACTGAAGAGAGGCAGGTGTGAGCTGACTGTGCAGGCTTCCTTCTTTACTGAAAGACAGCCTGCACAGCCAATCATGGCTGGAGTTGAAGGAGGAGCTTCCTCCCTCAACTCTGGTTCCAGGCTCAGTAGCCTGTGGTTCCAAATTCAGATGTACCACAGGCTGCTAGGAACCTCGGGTTGCAGTGACAAAACTCACCACAACTCAAGATTGCAGGTCCTTTTCTGAACCCTCAATTTTGTTGCTGCACCCAACTCCAGTCCCACACATTCGGATGTAACGTCCGCAGAACCTTAGGCCTATTCAACTGCCGTTTTGCATTACATGTGAATGTGACCATAGTGAGTCACCAAATTCTTCTTAGCATGCTCAGGTAGGGATCCTGAGCGACTGCCCAGTTCACCCAGCCCTACAGCCAGCCCCCCACCCCCAATTAAATGAAGAGTAATTGCAGCCTTCTCTTCTCTGGATTTCTGTCTGGCTTTTGGAGTTCTATCAGGTCTTCTTTCTAAAGGAGAACTCAAGCATTACGAATCCACCATGGTACAAAAACTGGAAATAAGAGATGGGATGCAGTTTGGCTTTCAGATCCTTCACTTCACACAGTCTTTCCTCCCAGTCCACATGACTGAGGTACACACAGGTGGAGACAGGGTTGTCCTCCGGTCATGGCAGCCTCAGAGGCCAGATGCTGGTCAGGGCATAACCTTACCTCTTGCCTGTGGGCTTCTCAGAGGAATCTGGTGGGCCACTGTGAAAACCAGGTTGCTGGACTAGACGGGCCTTGGGCCTGATCCAGCAGAGTAGTTCTGATCAAGCCCTGCGGCCGCCACATACATTGCCACCATTAAAATTGCTGGAAGGGCCCCGGACTGGCTGATTGGCTCCAGGCTCTGCAGCACACCAGGACTCTTTAAAGATTGCCCTGCATGGTGACGCTGCCCCCCCTCCGCCCCAAGGCAATTGGACATGCTCCTATGCAGGACTGACTCAAGATTATTGGGGTGGGGGGGCAGTGTATGATTGAGGCACTCCTGCAAAGTGTTTCTTTTTTATATTGTGAGCCCTTTGGGGGACACGGTGCCATTTTATTTATATCTATGCAAACCACTTTGGGGACTTTTGTTGAAAAGTGCTATATAAATATTCATTGTGTTAGTATATATAAATATTTGTCATATTCGTAAGGCCAGCTCTGTTGCCTGGCCGGGTGGAAACAAGACATAAAGTTGGGGGAAATGGTCCCTTTAAACTAGGAATGAGTAGATTCCCCCGTCCCATTAATTGGCTCCTTTTCTAGTTTGCTCTGTCCTCTCCCTGCCTGAATTTTGATCTAATTAGAGGAATGTTTCTTCTGGAATTCAGCTTTCAGTTCATCTCCCTCTAGGTCATGGATGTATGCGCGGGTAAAACACTGCAAGAAAACTCTCAATGTCCACACAATTGTTCCAGGATTCTGGTGGTAGAGGGGTGTTCTCCCATTTGCAGCAGTGCCTCAATCATACACTGCCCCCCCACCCCAATAATCTTGAGTCAGTCCTGCATAGGAGCATGTCCAATTGCCTTGGAGGTGTGGGGGGGTGGGCAGCGTCACCATGCAGGGCAATCTTTAAAGAGTCCTGGTGTGCTGCAGGGCCTGGAGCCAATCAGCCAGTGCGGGGGCCCTTCCAGCAATTTTGATGGTGGCAATGTATGTGGCGGCCGCAGGGCCTGATCAGAACTACTCTGCTGGATCAGGCCCAAGGCCCGTCTAGTCCAGCAACCTGGTTTCCACAGTGGCCCACCAGATTCCTCTGAGAAGCCCACAGG
Source organism: Hemicordylus capensis (assembly GCF_027244095.1). NCBI lineage: Eukaryota > Metazoa > Chordata > Lepidosauria > Squamata > Cordylidae > Hemicordylus > Hemicordylus capensis. The sequence goes on from NC_069658.1 coordinate 219,574,452, forward strand.
CAAGAGGTAAGGTCATGCCCTGACCAGCATCTGGCCTCTGAGGCTGCCATGACCGGAGGACAACCCTGTCTCCACCTGTGTGTACCTCAGTCATGTGGACTGGGAGGAAAGACTGTGTGAAGTGAAGGATCTGAAAGCCAAACTGCATCCCATCTCTTATTTCCAGTTTTTGTACCATGGTGGATTCGTAATGCTTGAGTTCTCCTTTAGAAAGAAGGCCTGATAGAACTCCAAAAGCCAGACAGAAATCCAGAGAAGAGAAGGCTGCAATTACTCTTCATTTAATTGGGGGTGGGGGGCTGGCTGTAGGGCTGGGTGAACTGGGCAGTCGCTCAGGATCCCTACCTGAGCATGCTAAGAAGAATTTGGTGACTCACTATGGTCACATTCACATGTAATGCAAAACGGCAGTTGAATAGGCCTAAGGTTCTGCGGACGTTACATCCGAATGTGTGGGACTGGAGTTGGTTGCAGCAACAAAATTGAGGGTTCAGAAAAGGACCTGCAATCTTGAGTTGTGGTGAGTTTTGTCACTGCAACCCGAGGTTCCTAGCAGCCTGTGGTACATCTGAATTTGGAACCACAGGCTACTGGGCCTGGAACCAGAGTTGAGGGAGGAAGCTCCTCCTTCAACTCCAGCCATGATTGGCTGTGCAGGCTGTCTTTCAGTAAAGAAGGAAGCCTGCACAGTCAGCTCACACCTGCCTCTCTTCAGTCTCACTGACTGCGGAGAGACCACTGTCCTGAATGTTCAGATTCAGATGGGAGAGCGGGGGGACGGGGGGCACATTGGACCCACAGTTCTGCGTTACGTCTGAAGGCGGCTTATATGGTGAGTGTGCTGGCTGATAATGATCCGTCGGCCCTATGTAGATAGTAGGACATGCGGCACAACTGTAAAGATTGGACTGTAGCACCAGAAGCGTTTCTGCACATTCTCCTGTTTGTGACAACGGAAAGAAATACGGTAACACATCTAGAATTACCTGATCTTCACAATGGAGAAGCAAGCCATGCCATACCATGGGGTGTGGTATGAAGCCCTGGGGTGTGTATGAAGCCCTGGGGTGTGTATGAAGCCATGGGGTGTGGTATGAAGCCCTCCATAGGGCTTCTGGGTCATGTCAGCCGCCATCAAGGTTCACTGCGAGAGAGAAGCCTAACAGCACTTCCAGATTAACTGCACCAGGGCAGCAGGGGAGTGGCAATTTCTTCTCTCCTTCTCCAGGAAGCCCTCTGTGCCACCCAAAAGTATGTCCCTGAGGGTTATATGTCCCTTTGGGGACATGTTTTCAGGAGTCACAGAGTGCTTCCTGGATAAGAGGAGGGTGCCAAAAATTGCTGCTTCCCTGCTACAAGGGAGTCGTTAGTTGGGAAGTACTGTTAGGCTGATCTCTTGCTGCAGCAGGGAATCCTTGCTCTGTATGTCAGCTCAGGCCTGCAACAAGATAGGAAGACAACAACATGCTGATAAATCAGCCATGAGGGGCCCCTGAAGGCTCTTCCCTCTCTCAGGACACTGCTGGTGCCCCAATATTCTGCCCCCTGAGGTGACCATCTCACCTGGCCACATAAAAGGGCCAACTCTGCAGCCAATCCAATTACTTTTCATTGCCCAGAACAGGAGTTCCCAACCTCTGGCCCTCCAGATATTGCTGAACTACAACTTGCATCACCCTTGGCCACAATTTATTGTGGCACGGGGATGGTGGGAGTTGTTGTTCAGCAACATCTGGAGGACCGCAGGTTGGGAACCCCTGGCTGAGAACCAAGGGCCAGCCCTAGAGGTGTGCTATTCACAGTTGTTGGTACGTGCAGATTTTCCCATTGGAACGCCAATGTAGTTTTAACCAGCCTTTGGCAAGGCCTGTGTGACTGGATACTGTTGCTGCTGTACTGCTGGAGCACTGCCTGTTCGTTTCATCTCTGAGCTTGCAACATCTTGTAAGGCCCCTGGGCATCGGCGCTGGGAAGAAGTGGGGGTGACCCCCCTCTCCACGGGTGGTGGATGGGATCCAAACACAGGACAGCCTCTTGGCTGGAGTCCTTCACTTCTAAAGGGAAGCAGTAATCCCTCTGCCCCAGGCAAATTCCCTCCTTGCATTCAACAGGGAAAGTGAAAGACCCCAAAGCGACAGGAGAGAGACAGGCCCTTTCCAAGTGGAAAAGCACAGACCTCATCCTAGATTAATCTGCAGCAGCCGGAGGAGGAGGAGGAGGAGGGAATTTGCAATTGAGGTGTTAACAAATCTCAGCATTTGCTAGCATGCAACTCTAGGGAGCAAGCACAGCATGAGTATGGGCATAAGCAACCAGGCTGCTCATGGGCTTTCAGTCAGTTTGGGACTGTGGCACGGAGGAGAGGGTTTGATCTTCCGCCCCTGCCACCATCCCCATCTGGGCCAGCTCCTCCCCCCACACTGCCATGGAAAAACAGCTTCGACTGCCAGCCACTCAGGGATGGACAGAGGGATCCTGGCACCTGCAGCAAGGTGGGGGTATTCCCCTTTCAGAGTGACCCCCTAGCAAGTGTTGAAAATGGGGCAGAGGATCGGGAAAAGGCCTCCTCTTATTTCCTCTTGTTTCTTGCCAGCTTTGCATGGAGTGTGGGGAGAGGTGTTGATCAGGGGCCGGGAGCACCTTCCTCATGAGGCAAGGCTACAACACCTGGGGCTTTTTAGTTTTTTTTTGGGGGGGGGGAGACGACTGAGAGGCACCATGATAGAGGTCTATAAAATCAGGCATGGCGTGGAGAAAGTGGATAGAGAGGCATTTATTTTTTCTCCCTCTCGCATAACACTAGGACCGGGGGTCATCCCATGAAACTGATTGCCAAGAAATGTACTTGCCCACACAATGTACAATCAGCCTATGGAATTCTCTGCCACAAGATGTGGTGACAGCCAACCACCTGGATGGCTTTAAGAACGGTCCAGATACATTCATGGAGGACCGGACAGGTCTATCAACAGCTATTTGTCTGAGGGCTATAGGCCAGCCTCAGAGGTAGGATGCCTGTAAATACCAGGAGAGAGGGCATACTCTCAGTTCTTGCCTGTGGGCTTCCCAGGGGCATCTGGTGGGCCACTGTGTTGTGTAACAGGATGCTGGACTGGATGGGCCTCCTTGGGCCTAATCCAGCAGGGCTCTTCATATGTTCCTATGCTCTTTGCAACATGTGCAAGGGTCCCCAAGAGCTGCTCCAGTGGGGGCAGTAGTTGTCGGGGGCATCTTGTAATTTTATATTACTTTTAATTTTTTGCTGTTGTGAGCTGCCCCAAACAGTATTGTACTGGAGGGTGGGATAGGAAAATAGGAAGCTGCCACATAGTGAGTCAGACCATTGGTCTATCAAGATCAGTACTGTCTTCACAGACTGGCAGCAGCTTCTCCAAGGTTGCAGGCAGGAGTCTCTCTCAGCCCTATTTTCGTGAATGTCCATAATATGTCCAACCTCCTGCAAAAAACCTGGGTCTCGCTTTTCACTCTGCGTTGGCGCAAGTCAGCATGGGGCATAGCATGGTGCGGGAAAGGATCTTTCAATGGTAATATCACACAAGTATTAAAAAGAGAACACCCAGACTACTTGAGAGATTTTTTATTCACACTTAAATGGAAGGTTGAACTGGATCTAATTAAAGGATCCTCCTCAGTTAAGCAGCTAAGGAAAACAATTTATGGAGTGATTCTAGAAGTGGGTTTCTTAAAACCTAATTTAGAACGTAAACGCTATAAACACCGCACTTCACAGTACTTGTTGCAACCCGATCACCCTATCGCTCTCTTTAAGGAGAAAAAAGTCCCTTTCCATTTATGGGAAACAAGGTGGCTCTTATACCATCAAGTACTACCACTTAATGCAGCTAAGCCATGGCTCCCAGAGGAACAGCAAGAGTGCCCTAAAATCACTTGCAAACAGAAAGCTAGTAAGCTAGGCAAAACATTCAGGGAAACCCACTCACATTTCTTAAAGGAGTGTGTGGTAGCCAAAAGAGTGTGGCAGGGAGTAAGCAAGCTGTTAGAGTGGCCTGATTTGGAAAAACAGACTTGGGAAGAACTAACCTCGGGTTTGAGCGATAGAAGCTCCTTTCGAGGTCCCAGAAAGAAACCTTCAAGGAAACGGGACGGAATGGGTGCCCTCATACTAGGGAATCGGAACGTTCCCCTTCTCGTAATCAGGTTAGTAAACCTGTATGTCATTTATGCAATGCTCCTGCATAGGAATAGGGAGGGAAGACGCGACCAAGAGGTTTACGCAGATGAGTCAGTAAATCTCTTCTGGAAAAGTTTGTATGGTTATGTGCAAAAAGACAAGAGTATCTCTTCTAAACAGCAATGGGACAAATTGTGGAAATGGACGTCGGACGTAACCCCCCTGATTACCTGATGTGCCTTGAAATCCCCCACCCCCGAGTTACAGTACTACCTGCATATATTTCATAACCTTGTGGGTTTCCAAATCCTGGTGTGTAAATCTTTGTAGATATATCATGTACAAACAACCACTTTGTATATAATTGTGCTTTGGCAACGTACTGTATGCTTTGGTAGTTTGTTGGTTCAATAAAAAAATTCTTGTCCTATTTTTAAAAAAAATCTTGTCCTATCTTGGAGATGCCAGGGAGGGAACTTGAAACCTTCTGCTCTTCCCAGAGCAGCTTCATCCTCTGAGGGGAATATCTTTGGGATATAAATATCATCATCAACAACAACAATAATAAAAAATTAATAATACTGGGCTAGATGGACCACTTGTCTGACTCGGTATGCTATGTTCCCATGTTCCTGCTTGTCTGACTTGTTCTTAAAGGGCTTCCCACATGCCAGGCCACATGAAGCATGAATAGAAGTCAACAATGCAAACAATAAAAGGCGAAAAAGCAAGTGTACAATTTGAGCATCACTTGGTCAAAGCGGCTTCCCAGTTTGCTGTGATGTTATCTGCATCTCCCGAGTTGCTTTTTATGAATTTAGATCTCAGCCCAACCTCTCTGGGGCTGGATCCTTCATGCCTGGCTTTGATCTGGATCTGGATCTGCAGCTGTGTTAGTGTGTTGGTCCCTGCATGACAGCATTATCCATCATCCACTCCCTGTTGGAAATTCTCTGTGGTGAGAGAATCCCTTTCTCATTATAGCAGAGTGCACAGAGGCACAACACAGCGGTAGTTTAGTTAGGCATGCGTGTATGCTGAGAGTAAAGTAACCTGGAGCCAATTCATAGTTTCAAATCAATATAAAAGGCATTTATTAAGGAACTCCATTCTAGATAGGAAAGTGAGGATTTAGGATCTCTAATCTATCTATCTAGCTGGATGCAGATGGATTCTGCATCCTCTCTGCACATATGGTGCAGGGAGAGAGGCTTGCCATGTTGCAAGGTAGGAGGCCAGGTAGGGAAGAGAGAGAGAGGAAGGAAGTTTGAATCCCCTAAGAGTAGCAATCTACATTTCAAAGGGATAGCATCAGAGCAGTGGAGAAGGGATGACCAATGTCTTGGCTCTCTAGCCCACTGACCCACTAGTCTGTCCTCCACTGTCTGAGGCAAAGAGACAGCGCAAAGTCCTTTAACTTCCAACACTAAGCAAGGTCTTGGTAAATTGGTGGGTTGTTGTTGTTGTTTGGGGTTTCTTCTTTTTCTTTAACCCCTGCTAACTGGGCAAAGAGGCACCTTTTACTGTGGTGATTCTCTTTATTTAGCAGGGGGAGAGTAACTGGCCCTATCCACCTCCAGCACAGTACTTCCAGTGACTGTTGCTGGTGTGTGTCTTATTTATTTATTTATTTTTAGAATGTGAGCCCATCTCGAGTTTCACCTGGAATGATCAATTGTTGCTTTAAGAGCAAAGTTGCTTGCCAATTCACTTTCACAGCATGAATTCAAAATTCTCCTTCTGCTTGTTTCAGAGGATAACGTCTCCACAGCCTTTTCAAAGCTTAGATTGGTGTGGGTTTCCAATTGGCCGATTATACTGCTATAGCTGGGAGGCATGCTCAGGAACAGAGCTTCTAGCCTCTGACTGTCTGAAAATCGTTCTCCTGCCTCTCTAAATTGAAAAAAGAAATCTTCCAAAGTTCCCACAAAAGTAGAAAAGCAGTCCCCCTCTTTATATTGGAGATCTTGCATTTTCTTTCGTAAATTAAAGGTGTATGCCCACCCTTTTTTCATATGCAAGGAATCTAGCTTGCTTAGCATTTCCTCTGAGGTTCCAAGATTACAAATAGCAAAAAGGTAATTTTTACTCACAGAAGCTGTAATCAAAGCTTGTGATCTTGCGTCTTTGATGACCCAATTTTGCCTGGCAGTCTTTTCATCATTTGTGGATCCTTCTGGCGGGGGGTCCCCTTCAATAACGTTATGTAGTCCTTCTGCTTTCAGTGCAATCCTCAATCTGGTTTTCCATTCCAAGTAGTTGTCCACATCCAGGATAGTAAGCCTGAGTTTCCCTTCTAGGTATGTAGCCATCCTCACCGGCTCCAAAAGGCAGTTGCTGTAGATTAGCACATTCAAAGTGTCCACGCTAGATCTCAATGGATCTCCTGGAACAAACCTAACTCTCTAGTTGCAGCACACGAAGCTCAAAATACTGGGCTCCCATAACCTGTTGGAAATTCTCTGTGGTGAGAGAATCCCTTTCTCAATATAGCAGAGTGCACAGAGGCACAACACAGTGGTAGATTAGTTAGGCATGCGTGTGTGCTGAGAGTAAAGTAACCTGGAGCCAATTCATAGTTTCAAATCAATATAAAAGGCATTTATTAAGGAACTCCATTCTAGATAGGAAAGTGAGGATTTAGGATCTCTAATCTATCTATCTATCTAGATGCAGATGGATTCTCATCCTCTCTGCACATTTGGTGCAGGGAGAGGAACTTGCCATGTTGCAAGGTAGGCGGGCAGATAGCAAGAGAGAGAGGAAGAAGGAGGAAGTTGAGTCCCTGAGATTAGCAACCTACATTTCAAAGGGATAGCATCAGAGCAGTGGAGAAGGGATGACCAATGTCTTGACCCTCTAGCCCTCTGACTTACTAGTCTGTCCTCCACTGTCTGAGGCAAAGAGACAGCGCAAAGTCCTTTAACTTTCCAACAAAATGATCCTACGATGTTATGCAGGTCTGTCCGTGGTACACTCTAGAGGGGAAAGGCTGAAAATTCACAGGAGAACCTTCTCAGCATTTCCAGGTCCTGCTGAAGCCACCATTGCTGCCTGCAGAGATGGGATGAAGAAGGGTGTGGTTGTCGTTTTAAGCTCATACACACCATTTTGAGAACTTTTTGTTTAAAAAGTGGCCTATAGATATTCTTAATGATAACTAACCCTAAAAGGCAGGGAGGGCTGATCCAACCACACCATGAACATGGGATGCCCAGAGATTTTGCCTGCAAACAGGCCCATTTGCAAGCAAAGCTATGCCCCCTGCGTCTGACGTCAGACACAGGGGGCGTGGCTGGGACACCAGGCCGGCATCGGGTTTTTTAGCAGATATGATGGGAAGTTGCTGATGAGTCATGCATACCCAGTACTTCCAGCCGAGGAGGGGCAACGGGGCAGCAGAGAGGTACGCTGCCACCCTGAAGGTTTTTCAAAGTAACGAGCTTTGGCGGGGGGGGGAAGCGGTGGGAGGGGTGCGTGCACCCTCCCCCGCCCTTAAAGAGGCACCCCCTCTGCCTTCGAACTGCAGAGGCGCGGTTCCGTGCACATCCCTATTTGGGAGTGCTCCTGGATGCAAGTCCCACTCTTCTATTTCAGGCTGAGGCAGTGACCAGCAGCGTTTTCCATCAGCTTTGGCTGATACAACAGCTGCATCCATTCCTCGAAGAGAATGAACTTCAAACAGGGGTGCACTCTAGGTCTGATTACTCCAGTGTGCCCTATGTAGGGCTGCCTATACACGTTCGGAAACGTCAGTTCAGATTTGGCAACCAGATTGGTCTCCGAGGCCATCCCAAGAAACCATAGTGCTCATTTTTTACAACTACTGCACTAGTTTCTGGGCCAGACACAAAGTGCTGGTGAGGACCTTCACAGTTCTAAATGGCTCAGAACCAGTTAACCTAAGGGAACGGCTTCTTCTGCATTAGCCCCACCACTCATTAAGGCCATCTGGGAAGATTTGCCTCCAGCTGCCGCTGGCTTGTCTGGTGGTGACAAAGTCCCTGCTGAAATACAAGGCCTAACACTTTTGGTGGCCTTCGAGAGGGCCTCAAAAACGTGTTTTTATCCAGCGGTTGGGTTGTTTTCAAAATCTGCACCAAATCTCCTTATGAGATTATGTAGATTTGTGTGTGTGTGTGTTTTTTTACGCATTGGAGACAGGATGGAGCCCTGGGGGCCTCCATGTAAAAGCTCCCATTTCCAAGAGCAATGGTCTCCCAAGTGACACCCATCTGGAATCTTCCCAAGAAATAGAAATGGAACCATTGCAAGGTAGCGCCTCGTGTTCCCAGATCCACAAGGTGATCCAAAAAAAACCAAAAAAACCCATGGTTGATGGTATCGAAAGTAGGGGTGTGCACGAAACGATTTTTTTGTGATTCGATTTGTACCCAAATCGAAACACCCCATTTCGATTTGTGTCCGAATCTGACCCATCCGAATCAGCCCAGATTCGATTTGGATCCAAATTTATCCAAATCTGAATCCGAATTTGATTGGAAAAATTGGTCTTGGGGTCAAAAGAGTGGGGTGGGGTGGTAGTGCCTAATGGGTGGAGGCTACCACCCCAATTTCCCCCAAAAATGGGCAAAGGGTTGATTTAAATTTTTTTTTTAAGTTTATGTGTCTTTAAGATTTTTTTTTTTTGCTAGTAGCAGTAGCAAATGAGAGTGGATTCATGGTTTCTCATTGAAAATCTCATATGCAACCATAGAATCTACACTCAGAACACTTCCAAAACAACAGAACCCAGTACACCATGGGTTATCAAGCCATGGGGGTGGTTGGCACCCTATGTTCACTATGCCACCACTCTCTCTGGGCCACCCAAGTGGCCATTCTTCACTATGGGGGGAAAGAGTAAACTTCACTTCAAAAATCAAATAATATTGAGCCCTTTGCCCAGTCACTCTGAAACCTAGGTGGTAGCAGGCACCCATTGGGGCACTACCACCCAACCCACTCTTCCCCTTCCAAAATAACATCAACATCACACATCTACAACACCTGCAGAGCTGTGCAAAGAACAAGTTTTGGTCACGCACATTGACATCCCCCCCCCCCAGAAATGCAATTTATCCACACACAAGAGTGTGAAACAACAACTAACAACAAACACCACACATAAATTTTTAAATTCAATGGCTGCACCCCCAAAGCCCATGCTCCACTGCTGCACCCCCAAAGCCCATGCTCCACTGCTGCAACCCAGAGCCTGTGCTCCCCTGCTGCAAACCCAAAGCCCCGTGCTCCCCTGCTGCCACCCCAGACCCCGCACTGCGCTCCCCAACCCCAGACCCCGCGCTCCCCTGCTGGCCAATCTGCAGGCTGGAAGGGCCGGAAATTCAAACAGATGTCAAAACTCAAAATGGAGACTGAAGGAGAAAGATTTTTTGTGATTGCAAAATGGAGTTGCAAAACAGCCGAACAACAAAACGTTTTGTTTCCGAAACAGGGACGTTTTGTTTTGGCTACAAAATTTTCTGTTTTAAGCATTGGGTGTTTTGTTTTGGCTACAAAACAGCTGAAATGGCCTGTTTTGTGCACAAAACGTTTTGTATCCGAAACGAAACGCACATCCCTAATCGAAAGCCATCCTCCACCCCTGCAGAGGTGGGTTGTGACTGTGAATCCAACCTTGAGCTGATGGCGGCCCATCCATGACAATGGGGCAACCATAAGAGTCCCCGCCCATGGGCCCCTCCCTGATCCCAGCAAAAGACCAGATCAGGCCTATGACAAGCAACAAACAGTCCGGAAATCTGTTTCATATGCCTATAGTTGATTGACTCCTGAGCCGCACCAGACAAGCCAGGCCTGAAGAGACTCTTAGGAGAGCAAAACCCTTTTTTCCCATAAAGAAAAATCTAATAAGTTTGATTCTTGGAGAGAGAAGGATATAGTATGCAAAGTCTAACTATTGGAAAAACAAAACCTAAACCTATTCCAACTCTTACTTTGGAATGGTCCGAGGAACCTTCATGGTTTCAATATTTACAAATTAGTTCTATAGTGCAGAAAGAAATACAAAGACAAGGTGATAAGCTCAGAGATTTAACAGAATTTGAAGTATTACTAATAACCAAAAACATTGATCATTTATTGGGATTGATATACAAGTTGCTGCTGAAATACGATTCAGAAACAGAACAGATTAAAGACTGTATGATTAAGTGGATGCAAAATTTAAACAGGACAATTGATATTCAATCATGGGAACATCCATGGGATGTGAATATAAAATTTACAGCAAATAGCACCCTAAGAGAAAATTGGTACAAAATGTATTTTTGTTGGTACATTACTCCTACAACCATTAGTAAGGGACAGTAATTACTCGGGAGACTGTTCGAAATGCAAGAATCATGCTGGGACATTCTATCATATGTGGTGGACTTGTGGCAAAGCACAACAATTTGCGGGGGGAAACTCACTTTAAGGTGCAACAAATTCTAAATATAAACAAGCGCATCATTTCTATCTCTTTATAATACCTGATGTGAGGGGGAAGGTTGGCAAAGGGTGGAAGTGGAACTTTGGATTGTCAGATGTATAATGTCATATGTAACCACTGGAAGTTCAAGAGATGACAATGTAACCATGTTCTTTCTTTTTATTTTCTTATAAATAAATGAAAAAAAATTAAAGGAGAGCAGAACACAAAAACTGGCTGTTGAGTCTTGGTGGCAGCAGTGAGACTGGAGGGGGAAGTGGCAGATATAAGTAAAAATAAATAAGAAAGAGCAGGATATAAAGGTAAAAATAAATCAATGAAGTGCATCAAGGTGTGGCCAGTTGTTCATCGGGTCTGGTCACTTTGGCCCAGGAGCTCAAAGAGTGACTTGGGCCAACCACTGGATCTTCCACCTACCCACCTCACAGGGTTGTTGTGGAGCCAAAACAAAGAGAGGGAAGAACTGTTGGCAACACCCTGAGCTCTTTGTAGAAAGTTGGGGGTTAAAATGTGATAGGAATACCTGATTTGGGTCATCAGCTAAATGTTTAGGGAAGAAATCAGCACCCTTTCGGTTGGCACCCTTGTCTGCTGGCAGTCCTTTGGATTTTGGAGAGGGTGGGGAAGGAATCAGAGATGCATTTTTCCCACCTTTTGATGTCAGTTTTGGCACTTCGGGACTGTTGTGTAAGCTCCTGGAAACGCGCCAATGCCTTGGATCCATCTGTGTTCCTTAAAAGCTCATCCCTAAACTTCCAGCTTTCATTTCTCCGTGTCCATTTGCCGGAGAGGCTTCCTTATCTCACCGCCTTCTCTTTTCTCCCTAGGATGACACTGCCGTTGACTGCTTGGCTTTGGCAGCATGAATACTGGCTGCCTCCAGGGATCACCTGGGAGGACATGAAAGAGACGGAGGAGACCCGCTACCCTCAGCCCCAGCACCTCCTGGTCAGCCTCCCCGGTGCCCTTCTCCTCATCGGCCTGCGGTTCATCTTTGAAAGGCAAGTCCAGTTCCCTTTCATTGGCTCTGCCCCATAGCAGTTAAAGAGCCTCCAGGTTCAGAGGCAGTGTACCTGGAACACTTTTTGCTAGGGCCAAAGCGTAGAGAGCTGTTTCCTTCATGCCTGGCTTGTGGACTTCCTGGAAACAGCTGGGGGGAAGGAGAGGGTGGACCTGACGGATCTTGGGTCTGATCTAGGAGGCGGTGATGGTCTGGCTAACCTAAACCCCAATTACTGAATAATTACCACACATAGTAAATTTAAATCTTAGAAAGATCTTCTGGTCCTCTTGGCCATGATGTCATTTTTGAATTATCGATCTGATTATTGAGAACTATAAAAGTTCAAATATGATTATATTCAGAATTTCTTCTAAAAATTAAAAAAAAATCATTATTTACATCTTTCATCCAGCATATTCTGGTGTGAAAAGTAGTGCATCCCGCTAATTTAAGTGGCAGTATTGTTTATGTAAAATTTGGTATCGGTGGTTAATCGGGAAGTATGACTTCATTTTGCATAAACAAACATATTCTCTCTCTTTCTCTCTCTCTCTACACACACACACACACACACACACACACACACTGTTTGATGTTTTGAAACTGCCGGATAGCAAAAACCTTGTGCAATCCCCAGCTTATCAACTACAGGAGGACCTCTATGTCTGCACATTCGCGTATCTACGGATTCGCGTATCCACGGTTGGGTAAAAGACACCCAACCTCAGCATATGCAGGGGGAAGTGGTGTGGGGGGGACACACCGGCCTTGCATATCCGCAGGTCACGGGTGGCTGGAAATGATTGCAGAGGTCATTTTCGGCCTCTGTTTTCTGTTTGGGAGCCTCAAAATGGCTCTGGTTTTTTGTTTTGTTTTTAAAGGAAAAACCTATGATTCTTGGGCAATTTCCAGGGCACAGTTCAACTCAGGGGACTAGCAAGCACTGTAAGGCACTTTCCCCACAATTCCTCCCCCCCTAAAAAATTTGATTGATTTTTGGTCATTTTCAATTATTTTGCCGACGACTGGGAGCCTAACGCCTGCAATCCCATAGCCCCCAATGACTTGATATTCGCAGTTTCCTTATCCACAGTTGCAGCCAGGAATGGAGCTCCTACGAATATCGAGGTCCTCCTGCACCTGGAAGTTCTGTTAGCATAAGCTCTACACTAATTCCAATCGTGTAGAGAAACTAGCTGTGGTGCTGCACTCTGCACATGCTCAGAGGCACCTGTTCCTGCTTCACATGTTCAGAAACCAGTGTGCCAAAACTGTTTCTCAAAAAGGTTATTTTTGTGGTGGCTCTAGTGGGGAGGCAAAAGCTATTCACATATGCTCAGAGATACTCTTTTCTCTGCGTTGGCACCACGTGTCTGGTGGCTGGGTTCTGCCAGAGAAAACAGGCATCGGGCCTAGACCTATCCAGAGAGTGCCCCGTTGCTGACCCTCTTTCTTCTCTCTTGAAGGTTCGTAGCTGTGCCCCTGAGCCAAAAGATGGGGCTGAAGGAGAAGCTGCTAAGGAAAGCTTCTCCCAACCCTGTGCTGGAGGCTTTCTACGCTGCACACCACAGGAGCCCCAAAGAGGTGAGCTCACCCACCCACCCACACCCTGCAAGGCCCTGCTCTTCCCCTGGGGGGAGTCTGGGGGTTCAGCATGGTCAGCCCTCCTATTTAACCCACAATAGAGATCGGGAGAGCAGCATGGTTTCTGATATTAGGGGATGGTTTTGTATCCTCTCTGCATGCAGCAGCAGAAATCACTGGCAATAACGGAGGGGGAAATATCCATTAAACATTAACATGTCTGGTTGAAAGAGTATTTGTGGTGTCTTGAATCCTAAACCTCATGTTACAATACATCCAGCTGGGAGGGAACTATTTTCTAACGTTTCAAAGCTTTAAAAAAGCCGTCTTCCAAGTTTCCGTTCAAAGTTTTGAACTGGAACCAAAATAATCTCTTCTCCAAGACACATTCGAGGGTGGGGCGGAATGGTGTGGGGCTATCCTATATAATAAAAGGCTAAGTGAGTGGCCGTGGCCTTGGAACGCTCGGGATCTGCGTCCCTGCCTCCTTGGGCTGTTCTGGGCCTGCGCGAAGCGCAGGTCCAGAACAGCCCAAGGGACACAGGACCGCAGACACCAGTGTCCCAAAGCCACGGGCGGCCATTAGCCAGCAAACACCCGACCTCTCGCCGCGGCCCCACGGGCGCCCATTACGGGCCAATCGCTGCCCGCCCGCCCGCCACCACCGTCCCGGACCCACCGGCGGCCATTTCGGCCCAATCCCCGGTCCTCTTTTCAAGCCCCCACGGGCGGCCACTTCAATCCAAATGTTGCCGCTGGCCCCCCACCCGCCCTCCTTCCCGACTCCTGCGTCCCCGGTCCTCCTTTCACAGCCCCACGGGCGGCCATTTCCACCCAAATACTGCCGATGGCCGCCCGCCCTCCCTCCCGAGTCCTCCTCCCTCCCTCCCGAGTCCTCCTTACCCTGGCCATGTCCGTTGGGCTGAAAGCTACTGCATTAAAGAGAAAAAGAGGAGCTCGCAAGCAGAGCTCCTCTCTTTGCAACGGCTCTGCCCGAACTGACACTCTGGCCGTGAAGGACGCAATAGGCGTCCTTTGCGTCCAAACTGACAGTACGGGCAGAGGCTTTGCAAGAGAGAGGAGCTCTGCTTGCGAGCACCTCTCTCCCACTGACATGAGGCAGTTCTTGGGCGAAGGACTCTCCTCATGGGAGAGCGGCCGGGAAGACAGTGGTGACGGCTCCGTGGGCCAATTGCGCCCGGAAAAATATTCCAGACCTTCGGAGGAAGGGCGGCCGGGAGGGCAGCGGAGCAGGCGGCAACGGCACCATTTCCATGGGACGATCTGGACTTTAATACTGTGGGGAGGGGGGAGGGGGAGTACCACACAAGCACACACCCACCCTTTGCTTAATTATTTACTATTTGTGAAGATGACTGTAATTGTTCAAAATTATAGAACTTTCCAATACTACTTTGCATACTGCGCAGAGATCCACAGCTCTGAGATGTGCGTGTACTGCTTGCAAGCCACTCCAAAGTGCAACCACTCTGGGGCCACTAAGCAGTGCATAATTCTAATTGTGATGGTACTCTCATTTTTCCCAATGGGTGTGCAAAACAAAGACAGAGAGAAAGAGAGAGAGAGAGACAGACAAAAAAAATAGACAGCAAAAGACAAAACAAGGAATGAGGGAGGGAGACAGAACAATAGAGAAAAGAAAAGAAATAAAGAAGGAAAAACAGAGAAAAGAGAGAGATGGGAAAGAAAAGAACAAAATAAAGAGAGAGGAAGGGAAAATAAGAGAGATAAAAGTGAAGAACAAAGGGAAAAAACAAAAGATAGAAAAAGAGAAAAAGGAAAACACACACACACACACAAACCCCACAGAACACACCCATTATAGAAAGAAGAGAGAAAAAGATAACGAAGAGAATAAAACATATAAAAAACAAAACAAAAAAAATATAGAAGGAAAAGGAGAACAAGAAAAGGAAGGAAAGGAGAGAAAGGAAGAGAGACAGGGACAAAAAAAAAGCAATAGAAAGGAAGAACGCTTAAAGGGGGGGGGGAGCTAGGGCCCGTTATTATAACGGGCTTAAAAATACTATTTTTCTAATGTTTTAGAACTTTAAAAATCCACCGGCTAAATCTTCAGTTCAACGTATCGCCAAAACAACCTTTGCTCCTGCAAAGCATTTCCTAACTTTTCCGCTTAGAACAGTGGCACTGATGTCATGTGATGTGCTGTACAGAAGCCAATTTGCTGGCAATTTGCACCATTTGTGGTCAGCTGACCTTGATCATAAAGCACCATGCCCACTTGGAAATGCACCATTTCCTACTGTAGAGAACAGTGGGTTTTTGAGATGAAAATCAGAATTGCTCAGATGACTTGCTGAGATGACAGAAATCTGGCATGTCCCTTTTTTATCTGTCATAAGAACAGAGGAACTGTCCTGCTGGATCAGGCCCAAGAAAGCCCATTGAGTCCAGCATCCTGTTTCACTCAGTGGCCCACCAGATACCTCTGAGAAGCCCACAGGCAGGAGGTGAGGGCATGTCCTCTCTCTTGCTGTTGCTCCCCTGCAACTGGTCTTGAGAGGCCTCAGGCCTCAGGGGCGGAACCAGGGTGGGGCAGCCAGGGCACGTGCCCTAGGCACCACTTGAGGGGGGCGCAATTGCCTTGCCCCACCACGCCCCCTCCCACCACCAAAAATTTCCTTTTCCAAAAAAAAAAATTTCCCCCCAAAACACCTTTTTTTAACAAGAAGCCAGCGGGCGCCACCGCCGGGCAGGGCACTGCCACTGTCTCTGGGCGCCCCCTAACCCACAGCACCCCTCACCCCATGCTCCCCACTCACTCAGTGAGGTGGCAGGCGGGCACTCCCATTGGCGGGTGGGAGAGCATGCGCCCCTGCTGATTGGGCAGCGGGCTGCTCACCCTCCCCCACCGCCGGTCATTTGTAGCTGCACACCCAACACGCATGCCTGTAGCACGACCACGTGCATTGGGACCTAGGTCAGGAGGGACTAGCAGTAGTGGGAAGCAAGTTGCTGCTGCTGCTGCTGGGCGTTAGTGTGCTACGTGTATGCTGTCCTTCATCTCTGTGCTACAGCTGGCTGGTTGACTTACTCGTTCATCCCCCACCCCCCGTTGCCCTCCACCACACTGCCTGCAAACTGAGCAAAGCAAGAAGTAAGTGTGGATCTTCTGGCCATCTTCTTCCTCCATCCTGCTCAGAAGCCCGGGACCTCTCTGAGGGAGGGGCAGATTTCCGGGCAGGTCGCATGCAGCAGCTCTAGGAATCTCCTCTCCCCTGTTGCAAACACATTTTCCATGCCTGCTTCTTTTGCTCGTTTCCCCCACTTTAGCCTAAGAATAAACGGGAGGTAACTGCTAACAAAGTCCAGTTTCCATGTGGCATCTCACATTCTCTTCTGTATCCTGTTCTTCCTCCTTACAACAACCCTGCGAGGCAGGCCAAATCATTTGAGTGGCAGGCTCTGTGTCACCCAGCAAGTGTCATGGCTGAATGAGGGTCTGGACTCGGGTTTCCCCGGTCCTAGTCCAGCACTCTAACCACTGCACCACATTGGCTGACAATCATACTTACAGGCCTTTGTCAGGGCAATCAATCTCCATCCAGTATACCTGACTTCATTCTCCATAAAGGGGTGATTCGTCAGTAACATCTGGCTTTGGGATCTTCATCTAGGTCACATGTAGATAGTTGTGGTGTTCCAGTTCTCCATCTTTAGCCTCATAACTTAGCAAGTGACCAATAAGTAAGGGTTTGGGGTTTGACATCTTTGTAGGGTAACAATATCTTCTGGGGAAAACCTATATAAGAAAGAAACAGTCCATGCCCCCAGGCAAAATACTATACCTTGTTGAAATAGGATTGAGACTTCCGGACGAGGCCTAATGTCTAATGAAGCAAATCAAAGTGTCTCTTTTTTCAGGCCTCTTTAGTAAAAGGTGTTATCAGAAAAATTGTCCATAATCTTGCAGAGGGGTGAAACCTGTGATAGTAAAGTCAAGTCTCTCATCAGGAGCTGTGAAAACAGGGTATGGGTTTCACAGTAACACACAAAGCTTGATCCTTTCAAACTGGGAAGTCTTCTAGGTAAATTGCAAATCGGTACTTTGGAACTCCCTTCCACTTGCAGGAGTGGCAAAACAAAATTCCTTTCATCAAATCTCATGTCTGGGATCTGGAATTTTAAGATTCAGCTACTGTGAAGGCAAAGCAGGGCTAGTGGATGAGACAAATTTAAAAATTTAAACCTTAGACCATTTGATCATTAGCTCTCAGTTTACATCAAAATCAGCTAGCAGAAATATTGCATAGATTTTGCAAAAACATGACAGTAATACAATTAAACTAATTTATCTTAAAATCCATTTTTCCTTCTCACCCACAATTAACTGGCTGGAACACAAACTGCTTTACAGAGAACCTCTTTTCCCCTCCCATCTGGAAATGGACGGAGTTGTCATTGTTCATCAGAGATCAGCTCTCAGTTGTGAGAAAGAATTTGAAAGGGAAACTTCCGGTTTAGGGAAAGGTTTTGAGCTCACAGAAAAAAGATAGACCATGTCAAGGAAATCAGTAAACATAACATATAAAGGCTTATGATACTCAGTAGTGGCAGAAATATCACAATCAACTTGATAGAAGAATGAATGAAATAGAGCTTGCTCCTATGCCTAATGCATTCAGCCAGCCATAAGCAGCACTTTTGCAGAGGTGGAAAGATTCAGCCCTCCAGTTGGCCAGCTGGGACTGTTGCTCCCCCTGTTGCTCAGGCCATGACCAATTTTATGTTCAATTAATATAATAACTGCTAATTTTGGAATTCAATGTCAGAGCAAGTTTGGTCTGGAACAGTTTACAGAAAAAGACATGTCACTAGAATAAATAAATTCACAAATACAACAGAAACCTCATCTTCACAGAGATGAGTTAAGATTGATGGGTGTTGGAGAGCTTTGGGCTCCCGCTCAGAAACATGCGCACACACACACACACACACACACACACACACACACACACACAGAGGCTTGTCTATTTCACAGAACAAAGGACTAAACAAAAGAAATTTCATATGAGTCACAAAGAATTTTATAACATTTTTAAAATGTTAGCCATAAACACAGTTAAGAAAGTAGCTTAAACAGAACAGCTTACCACAGTCATCCATAAAACAATCTGTAATTCCATATTAGCTTTCCACATCACAACTTACAACTTACAGGTGCTTTTCAATCAATTTTCTTTTTGTTTTGTTAACAACTTCAAACCAAAATCCTTTCACGTCTCCTTCTAGTCTTTTCTCTGCAATTCCCTGCACAGAACTTCAACATATGCATTCCTTCAAACTCCATTTTCTTTCCTCCTTTCCAACTGCAAGCAGTTGAAGAGAGAGAGAAAAAAGAAAAAGAGAACAAAAGCAGCCTTTTGTTCGGAGAAACTTTTTGCAGCAAGAACAGTGTTATCTTTTGGCTTCCTTACAGTAGCAGCAAGAATTTAGACTGTTTGCAACACAAGAGCAGCTAGCAGCTGTTTGAGCTTGGAAAGAGAACACAGACAACATGATTTTAGCAAAAGGCAATCATTCGGGGGTTTCTTTGGTAGGCCTGTGCATATTGGTGTTATTAAAATTTACCGGTATGTGTATAAAATAAAAGCAATTGCAAAAGGATGTTACTGAGCTCATGATATGTCCAAACTTCCATACTGAGGCGTTTTAAAACTCTCATTCTGAGGGCGCCTCCCCCTCCCGTGAGAATCATCCAATTTTTCAACATGCATTCTAAAGGTGTACATGAAGCCCGTTCAGATTTTGTGTACTTGCTATTTCTACTCCCCATAGCGCCCCCCATTTCGTCCCTGCACGGACTTCGTTTGCCCCTTCACGGGCTGCAATTTCCCCTCGCCCCTGCGCGGACCGGGTACTCACCAAAAGACGTCTCTGGATTTCACTCTCTCTGTCTCGCTCACTCACTCTGTTCACACTTTCATTCACTCTTGCCTGGATTCCCAGATGTGGCGTGTTTGTAACAACTGGCATGTCTCGGGGCTATGAGAATCCTCCACAGACAAAACGCTGTGGGGCGCGCTGGATTTCATCGTCCCGTGACAGGTCAGACTGTCCACCCAGAGGTCACATCCGACTCTCACGGCACCAAATTGATGTGAATTCGGTTCGTCCCTGGGTCCGCCTTCAGCCAATCAAACAGACTCAGTAGGAATTCTTTAGAGGCTTTTATTGCACTGCAGTTGCAAGGTATTCAACGGCTAATTGCTCCACATTGAATACAAATAAGTTACAGCTGAGGTTCTTCTTTTATACAATCAACAAAATGGATGCTGACACCCTAGACATAGTATACGTGGCAATAAAATGGTGGACTAAGTATCTAGTACGCATGCGAATGATTCATTGTTCATCTGGTGCTTACTCCTTATTTGGTGAAATCCTGTTTTCTTAACTGTCAGCAAAGAACAGTGAGAACCTTGTGAGAACCAAGTTTCTTAGATACAATTTAGTGGTGAGAGATGACGACGTTGATCATGAGAGACCGTGATGTCCCTGAGCTGGGCTGGGGTTACTTTGAGTTAGAATGTGGTATTCTGGGCAAACATGGAGTTTCTTTGGTTTTCTAAACACATCAGTTGGAGGAGATGGGCGTTGGAAGAGCAAGCAGGGTGGGACAGAGACCTGCTGCCAGGGTGGGGTGGGGGGGCGCAACAGCAGAGCAGATGTTTACTTGGACTAAAGTCTTGAAGGAGAGAGCTTTCTTCCCTTTAAAAATCTTGTTTATTCCAGCTCTCTTTGGATTTCCCCCCTGAACATGTTTCTTTCTCTGGAAGCTCCTCCTCTTCCTCCTTCCACTCCACAACACACATTACATTCGTTAAAACAACAACAACAACATCCTCTTTCCCACATGTAGCTCCTCTGTTTCCCATACCCCTGCTTTTTCCCCCTTTTCCATTTTAAAACGGAAGCCCTCTCCCTGCCTGCCTGCCTGCCTGCCTGCCTCATGGTCCCTCTTGCTTCCTCTTGCTCTGGGTCGGTTGCCGGCTGCTTTGTTTACCACCACTTCCTCCTCCCCAGCAAGAACCTCCTCACATAGGAGATAAGGAAAGAGGTGCTATTTCTAGCAGCTCCGTCTCCCACCAATGTCACGCCTTTAGACCAGGGGACTCGAGCTTGCTCGTCCGTTGCTTGCAATTCCGGGGCTTGAGCGCTTTCCCAAGTTCTGAACCCCAAAGGAATAACTTTTGGGGGTATGCATCTTGCTCCCCATTTCTGGACCTCTTCCTCCCACCCTCTTTCTCCACTCCCTTCCCCCACCTTTCCTCACTGTTCAGAGATGAAATTAGTCCCGGTCCACATCCTCTGGAGCAGGGTTTCTCAACGTGTGGGTCCCCAGATGTTATCGGACTTCAACTCCCATAATCCCCAGCCCCAGTGGCCTTTGGTTGGGAATTATGGGAGCTGAAGTCCAATTACATCTGGGGACCCACATGTTGAGAATCCCTGCTTTGGAGGAACCTGTTTGGTTGCATTTCAATGAAACATTACAGGAGGGAAAGGGAAGTTTTATATGCCTGCACTCCACTTTCTTCCCCTTTAATCCCCGAGTGTCAGTATTTACAACCCCATCTAGCACCTTGCTTAACATCTCATGAGGCAGCACACTTTGCATTTATTTTGAGTTAATGCGACCTTTTAAAGCTGCATTCACACACACACACACACACACACACCTCTTTTTTTTTTTTTTTTGGCATGTCTGAGCTTGAGCCTTGAAGGGAGGGAGGCTTGTCCTGGTGGCAAATGTTTTTCCTCTCTATCCCTCCACGTTGCTTCTCAGCTCCTAGTGTTTCTCTCCAAACTGTTATAGTTTTGTGTCCTAATTGGTAATGATAATGCTTTTCCTGTCTCCAACTGTTGCTGCTGGAGAAGTGAAAGGAGAAGGGAATTACTGTTGTTGTTCTTTCACCATCATCATCACCATCATCATCATCATTATAATTTATTACAGAAGATACCCACTTGCAGAATCAATGTAGGGAAAGAGAGGGAATTTGCCAGAAGGGAGTTTTGGAAATGTAGTTTGCCCCCATCCAGGGTCCCCAAGAGGTGTAATGGGCAGAGGGAGACCCCGCCTGAGACAGAGATGAGAAGTGATGGAGAAAGAGCTTTGTAGGTGGGGGAGAGGAAGAGGAAAGTGTCAAGGAAGAGCAGGGCTTGGCTCCTGCTCTGGTTAAAGTGTCACTGCCTCCTCCTGCTGCTCACATATTATTAGCACAGACAGGGCAGCTGACTGTGTTAAGTGGGATTCGCTTCCCCAAGAGTCTTGTGTGGTGGCACCTTGGAAATGGCTGCATTGGTTGTGGCATAAGCTTTTGTGCAGCAGTACAACCAGAAAGCAGAGGTGCAACCGGAAAGTGGCTGCATCACACAGAGGAAGGAAAAGAAAGCAAAAACCTGAAAATTGGGCAGTTTTGAAAAAGAGCAGTTGGATAAACGTTTCTTATACTCATTGGACACAATCCCGCAAAAGTTAGTCATAATGGAATTTTTATAATCCCATTGCTTTGTTCTCAGTGGCGCAGCCCAAGTCTAAGCATGTTTATTTGGAAGTAAGCCCTATTGAATTCACATAGTTTAAGGTAAGCACGCATAGGATTGCTGTCTAATGCTGCAATCCTACGCATGCTTACTTTGGAGTAAGCCCTCTTGAACATAATGGGACTTACTTTTGAGTAAACAATTTTGCATCAGTGAAAGCAAGGAAGGTGCAGTTACAATTTCCATGTAGTGCCATAATTTGTTAATTAAAAGATTTGTTAATTAACGGGCTTGACTTGTATTTTTGAGCTGATGGTATGGTAAAATTTGGACAGGGGCGCAATTTCAGTGCTTGCCCTAGGCGCTATTTCCCCTAGATACGCCTCTGTCAGGCCTCTGAGGCTGGAGGTGGCCTATAGCCCCCAGATCAGTAGCCATTGAAAGACTTGTCCTCTCTGAATTTATCTAAACCTCCCTTAAAGCCCTCCAGGTTGTTGGCTGGCACCACATCTTGTGGCAGAGAATTCCATAGGTTAATTATGGGTTGTGTGAAAAAGTACTTGTCCATTGGTTCTCCAACCTCAGTCAAGACAAATGGGGCAGATCAGCTCATCTTCATATGTAAAGGGGAGTGACCAAGGGCAAAGCTGAGATGACCCTATAGCCTGTCAACCGAAGGGTTAACCAAAGGCTTCTTTTCATGGAGCAATGAGGGCTCTGCTGCTTCTCTGTCTGAAACACAAATGTAGTCCATCCTGCTCCTCAGCCCATTTGGATATTAACTACCAGAATAATTGGCATATGGCTTCATACTTATTTATTATTTATTATTATTTATTATTAAAACGTTTATAAAACTTTAAACTTTTTTTATATGGCTTCATACTTAATTAATCTTAATAGTTTCCATCAAGTTGCTTTTGCAAAGGCTGTTTAAATACTTCCCCCTCACAGGAGTTATTAGGGAGATTCTAGGGTGTACAATGATACTGTCCATGCAATAATTTAGAAATAGAGACTGTGGAGCATGTACTTTTGGTCTGTGGGTTTTATGTTAATATGAGATAAAATCTCATTTGCTCCTTATTAATATCACAACCTGGTCAATCAACAGGGGCGTATCTAGGGTAGGGCAGGCAGGGCACGGTGCCCCGGGTGCCACTTGAGGGGGGCAACATTTTGTAAATTTTTTTTAATGGCTGCCAAAGCCAAAATGGCCACCGCACATGGTCAAATGGCCTCTGTGAGGCCCTAGGTCATGCCAGGCCTTGCAGAGGCCATTTGAGCATGCACGGTGGCCATTTTGTTTTCAGCAGCCTTAAAAAAAAAAAAAAAGAGTATTTTTTTAAATGGCCACCGCACATGCTCAAATGATCCCTGTGAGGCCCTAGAGGCCAGAGGGGGGACCTTTGAAGACCCCCCCAACAGCCTTTAGGAAGCCCCCTGAAGGGGCTACAAGTAAAAAAAATTTTTAAACTTAATATAATATAAGACACTGTACACATATTCAGATTGACACTATGTACAGAGAATCAGGGCTTGTGAATACTGAGCTGAAGCTTATGAGCTAGGATTGTATTCATTTGCTCTTACTTTGCTTCTTGTGATAAGCGAGTTAAATGTGATGTCTTAATAACATGGCTATTAATGGTGAGTTTGTCTTTGAATCCATGTAAAATCCTTAGTATTAACGCCCACTGGGAGTTTCTTGCTCTCTTTCTCTCATTTTAACTGTCTTTCTGAAAGACTAGAATATATTCCAAGCAGTGACACAGTTTACTCTGCATATTCTTTAATTATTTTCCAGAGTATCTGGGAAAAGTCCAATTCTCCATTTAATTTTAAAACTTATGTAATAGTGATGCTACAATGCATAGTAGAGAATTAGACAGGCACTTCTGTTTAGTTTTCCAAGTACACCTCCACATAGTATGTGGCTATTTCATGAGCCCCAGCATACTGAAAGTTGTCATTTTCCAGCCCTTTTTGGTCTGGCTATGTTCACTGCTAAATAGCTTTTGAAAGATTAAAAGATTAACGAGCTTGACTTGTATTTTTCAGCTGATATTATGGTAAAGTTATCTGAAAGATGGGTGTCAGATGTTTGGACAGGGGGCACAATTTCAGTGTTTGCCCTAGGCACTGTTTTCCCCAGATACGCCTCTATCGATCAGTTCAGGTATATGCAGAATTCCTTTTGTCTGACTCCAGGTCTGAGGTAACTCTTGCTGTAGCTAAATTCTTAGCAGCTGTGATTAAACATAGGCGGAAATTGCTATCTTAAGTGTCTGTTTTGTATTCCAATGGTATATCAAATTGCTGTTATTCTTTTGTTGTTTCTTGTTCTCTTGCTGTATTTTGAGTCTTTTGATTGTAATAAAAACTACTACTACTACTACTACTACTACTACTACTACTACTACTACCACCACCACAAAGGGCTCCATGGATGTGTGCCGTGATTCCTCTCACCTTTGCTTCTGTTTTCTTTCTGCAGGGCGAGCTCAGTGGTCTGGCCAAGCAGTGTGACCTGCAGCCCAGGCAAGTGGAGAGGTGGTTTCGGTGCCGTCGGAATCAGGACCAGCCGAGCCTGACGAAAAAGTTCTGTGAAGCCAGGTGACCAGGGAGAGGGGCAGACCGCTTTCCTTTGAACTGGAACAAAAGGAATTTGGGGGAAGTAGGGGGTGGGATAAGTTCCACTCTGGAGTTCTTAGAGTTTACATTTGCATTTGTCCATTCAAAAATGCAAAGATTCAACAGGTCCTCTTTGGCAGCAATGAACTGTGCAACATAAGAAGCTTTCGAGCAAATTCCAAGCACAAGTTGAGTCATGCTCCACACACTCCTGCAGGCCTCAGTCTTTCTTCCCACCCTGAATTCATGCTATGTGTAGATAGAGAGCAGAGTCCTTGCGTGATATTTACAGCTCCACCTGCTGGACAGCACTTGTATTTCATGAAGAACCACCATTTATCCAAAAAGCAGTTCTTCATGGAATGCAAGAGGTAGCCAGGAGGTGGCGCTCCAAAAGTCACACAAGGGCCCTGCTTTGTTTTTGAACACAGTATAAATTTGAACTCTGAAGGCTTACAGGTGTGTCGGGAGGGTATCTTTGAAACTGCACAGCTAAATCTATTGCCAACTGGAAGGACCCCTAATGTTCTGAAAGCGGGGGGGAGTTCTTCTTCCTTGTAATAGTTTCCAGAGCAAAACAACACTTGCTGTGCATTTGCTGTGGTCTGCACACACACCTTTTCCCTCGAACCTCCCCCGACCCCAAACCTTGATCTATGTTCTGTGTGTTTGTTTTCCCCTAGCTGGAGAGCCACCTTTTATTTAACGGCTTTCTGCATAGGCCTGGCCACCTTATATGATGTGAGTATGAAGATCCTGCCCTATTTTGAATTAGCCATTACCAAATGACAACCAGCAGAATTGCATCCCTGGATAGACTTCCCTGTGCTTGGGGGGTTCCCTGTTTGAATAGAAGAAGAGAGGAGGGGTAGTCTGGCGGAGAGCAAAGGCATCTGGCAAGTTACCCGAGGGATACAAGGGAATGGGGCCATATGCAGGAGGTCCCAGGTTCACTCCTTGGCAGCATCTCCAGGTAGTGCTGGACCAGGTCTGCTCAACTTTGACCCTTCTGCAGATGTTGGCCTACAGCTCCCATGATCCTCGGCTATTGGCCCCTATGGCTGGGGATTATGGGAGTCGTAGTCCAAAAACAGCTTGGGGGGGGGGCTAAGGTGAACAGGCCTGGTTTAGACACAACTGAGCTAGATGGACCAATGACTCAGCAGAAGACAGCTTCCTGTGTTCCTGAGCCAGCGTGGTGTAGTGGTTAGAGTGCTGGACTAGGACTGGGGAGACCCAAGTTCAAATCCCCATTCAGCCATGAGACTTGCTGGGTGACTCTGGGCCAGTCACTTCTCTCTCAGCCTAACCTACTTCACAGGGTTGTGGTGAGGAGAAACTTAAGTATGTAGTACACGTTCTGGGCTCCCTGGAGGAAGAGTGGGGTATAAATGTAAATAATAAATAAATAAATAAATAAATCCCTGCATAGTGCTTCTGTGGGCCAAGTCTGCTTTTTGCCCAGAGCCCCTCCGTCCGATTTTTGATGCTGCCATAAAATTGGCATCTCCTATAGTGTGTGTTTGGACCATGCACACTTCTTAAGAGATTGTGTCTCCTTGCAGAAACCCTGGTTCTGGGATCATCGTGAGTGCTGGACCGGGTACCCGCAGCAGGTACGTAACTGAGCAAAGCCGAAGATCAGGAGTAAGATCAGGAGTGAGCAACCTGGGCTCACTGGCTGTTTTGGAACTACAACTCCCATTATCCCCAGCTGCAGTTTAGTGGGAGTTGTAGTTCAGCAACAGCTGGCGAGACCAGGTCGCCTACCCCTGCCCTAAGATGACCCAAACTCATCATTCTTACACCCAAACACCTAACGTGACATTAATGTGGGTCTGACCTTTTCACAGGCAAACATGGCTGGGAACTTAAAAACCCAGAATTCCCCCTCTTCCTTTAAAATTCTAATTCTTGGCTGCCGGGTGAGGACACCTCATGTGGGTCATCCTCCCAGCACACCCCAGAGGCAGGACAAACCAATTAAGCAAAGCCTTTAAGAGGCAGTGGAGGATAGCCCCTTCCGTTTTATTTTTAGTTTGTCCTGCTAAAGCTCCAGAGCATTCAAGCTCCCCTCGCTTCTTGCTTCCCTCTGTTTTCTCCTTCAGTTATTTGCCTCAGCTTACCTTATCTTCCTTACTCTTCCTCAGTCTTCTCTTCATAAAAATATTTTTAAAAACCCTTATCCTTTCCCCTTTCTTTCTCCTTCCTATCATCCTCCCTCCTATGGAGTCGGCATTCTTAACGTTCAGATCCCAACGCGGGAGGAAACTATGGCCCTGCTGCAAGCCAGTAAGCCCCAACACCACCGCAGTAGAGAGGTTTACGGGTGCTCACCTAACTGAAATTGAGCATGCGTAAAAGTGCAACTATTCCAAATCCCCCTTCGGTGGGAGGAAAGCCGCCAAATCATTGTTCTGTTTGAGGATATCCTGGACTCCTCAGTGGGCCTTCAAAGCCCTCATTTGCCTTGAGTGCCCCCTACAAAGCGGCCTTGAGAAATCTGCAGCCAGGGCACTTTCCAAATTGCACCCTACAACAGGGTCACGATGAATCTCTGAAGTGTGCTTCCACCAGAGGTGTAACTAGGGAAAATGGCGCCCGGGGCAAGCACTGAAATGGCGCCCCCCCCACTGCGCCCCCCCATCGCCCCCCCCCATACTACATTATACTTAGGTTTTTCCTCACAAGCGCCCGCCGCTGCCGCCAAGCCAGGCCACTGACTGGCCGCCAGGCGCCAGCACAGCAATGGGGGGGGGCGCAGGCAGCATGGAAGGGACTGCTCGTGGTGAAGGGGGCACAAACACGCTCCCTTGACTGCTGCAGCGCTGCTGCACTGAGCAGGAAACATTTGTATTAACAAAAATTTAAAAATTTTAAAAAACCATTTGGTCATGGCGGCGCCCCCCATGTGACCAGAAAAGATGGCGCCCGGGGCACATGCCCCCCCTGCCCCCCTATAGTTACGCCTCTGGCTTCCACACTTCCTGTGTTGTGACATTGCAGTCCCTACACTGGCAGCAGGATGCTGTTCATATTTCCAATGCCTTGCTTCGAATTTAGTCGCTGTGATATAGTGCTATGACGTCGTATATCCTGCGTAAAGAAGTTGCTGTTTTTTGGGGTTGTTAGTTTTCACAAGACTGCTCCCCCTGCTGGGCACTTTGCTATTTACTTTTTGAAAGTGATTTGCTTGAATGGAAGCATTTTGCTACTGTTGAGAGGCTAAGCTGGAAAGCGCCCAGCCAGCAGCAAAAATACTGAGCCCCCGAGCACACCACTGACTGTAGAAGGAAAAGGAGAAGCAATGCCGGGCAGGTCCAACCCAACACCAGAGGACCCTGTTCTTATGCTGGCTCTACCCCCGCCTTCGAATCCAGGGGGCCTGACACGTGATGAAGGTGGTGAGGATCCAAACGCCCACCACCACCACCACTCCATGGACTCTGGACAATAAAGACAACGATAATGTTCTTTAGTGGCACCACCACCCACTAAACCAGTCATGCCGGGACCAGTGAGTCGAGGGCCATCTGGCCCCACTATTCCAAATACGCCCCAAGTACCTATTAATCCAATGCCACCCACCTCCACTGGTGAGGTCCCTGAGGCTTGGGAATCTTGGTTCTCTAACATGCTGAAGAGCAACACAAGCCTAAGAAATCCTCCAAAAAAGCGCCATAGGCCTAGGGAGGTGTCGTCTTCCTCAGCCACTTCATCATCTTCATCAGAGAGTTCCCTTAAAATGACAAAAAAGAATCATAAGCAGAAGAAATGGAAAAGATACAAAAAGACAAAAAAAAAAAAACCCTTTAAAAAACCATTCAAGGCATAGGCCTAAAAGGCCAACTTCCCCTCACTCCTCGGCTGTCTCGGAATATGACTCTCCAGACCCTCACCCGGGGCGGGGGGCTGTTGAACCACATATTCCACAGGGGCCCACAAATCCTAAAGATACCCAATGGGCTTCTCAGTTGATTTGGAACATGGACTAGACTTCGAAGAAGAGGGAGAACGGTCTGGTGGCCAGCAAATTAAGGAAATGGACCCCAAAAGAACCCACCACCATATTATAGTCCAAAATGTTATGCTTCATAAGTATGCATGGACTTTGGAAAATTGTCAAGTCTATGGATGGTGGGAGTAGTCCAAACATCAGGGAATAAAAATATAATATAAAGAGAAACAAATAATAAGCAGTCTCATTCAACACATCGATGTGAGCAATGTAAACACATGTAACCAGGGAGAACAAGAGTACAGAACAAGTTTGTGTAATGAGCATTTACAATCAACCTCACCACTGAGGTCCCCAAAATAAATATTCAAGGAATAGCACAACTCTTGCAGATCATCCCTCCAGCTTGCTGCCCAGTAGGCTCACACACTCACGAGAGGGCCAGTCTTTGGGGGATATGCCTGTGCCCACTAAGGTGCTATCCCCATCCATGGACTGAGCCCGCCACTTCACCACCAGGGAATCCAAGAAGACCCTGCTCTGGTGAGCCCCCTCAGCTCTCTTTGTTGAAAAATACAAAAGGAAAAGAAACACTGACTCCCCTCTCCCCACATCCCTGTGCAGCCTTGCATGTACCCCTACGGGCATCCCCACATGGCTTGGCCACCTGCACAGCTGGTGAGCTGGGCCAACGGGACAGTGCATTCACTCCAGTTTTAAAGATCCCTTCTCCGGTCCTTCTGTGTGCTCAGTGCAGATAAGCGAGTGCAGGGAATTGTGAGGGACAGCACTCTCTTCTGCTCCCCTAACCCGGGGGCAGCTGGGTTGACTGCCTGGGCTGCGGGCAACGGCGCCCCTGTGCACAGGGGTGCATGGCCAGGCAGGGGGCTGTTTTCCCAGGCACCTCGGCCGCAGTCCCTGAGAAAGCGGTCTCTGGGATACACCTGCCCATGGCTTCCCAACACGCAGCAACACAGCTCCACTTGGAGCATCCATGGACTGACACTATTGTGAGTGGGCGTAGTCCAAATGGCCATTTCCTAGACACACTCGTCATCATGTTTTGATGAGGAGTAACCAAGGCCTTGCTCATGCATAACCAGGGGTTGCAACCCTGTACCCCCAGAGAAGTGGGTGGGTACGGGGTTGCAACCCCTTTCTCTGTAAAAAATAAAATAAAATAGAGCATATCCCTTGAAACCTCCCCACACTCTTCCTCTGTGCAAGGAATCTAGGTGCCCCCCTTTCCCCTTTCCCTTTTACTTTTATTTATTTTATTTTTACATTTTATATCCTGCTCTTCCTCCAAGGAGCCCAGAGCAGTGTACTACATACTTAGGTTTCTCCTCACAACAACAACCCTGTGAAGTAGGTTAGGCTGAGAGAGAAGTGACTGGTCCAGAGTCACCCAGCTAGTTTCATGGTTGAATGGGGATTTGAACTCGGGTCTCCCCGGTCCTAGTCCGGCACTCTAGCCACTACACCACGCTGGCTCCCTTGCCATGGTGCGTGCGCTGTGAGGGCTGGACACCAGCACAGATCCTTCCACCCATTCAGAGCTCCCGGTTCGTGGTCCAACCTCCCGCCATAAGCAAATCTACAGGTACAGGGATGGGCAGGAGAGGTGAGCCCCCCACCCCACTACACCTGTGCACATGGACATGTATCGCAGCGGATTGTCCGCACTCCCCAGGACTAAGCAAGTGTTCCCCGGGATAGCACTCTCCACGGCTGCAAGCCAGCTAGCACTCCTCGCTCTTTTCAGAGCACCCATGGCCTGACACTCTCGTGAGGGAGGTGTTAGGTGGAGAAGGGGATCGATTGCCCTCTTGCATCCATTTTGCTGTTTCCA
Source organism: Hemicordylus capensis (assembly GCF_027244095.1). Classification (NCBI taxonomy): domain Eukaryota; kingdom Metazoa; phylum Chordata; class Lepidosauria; order Squamata; family Cordylidae; genus Hemicordylus; species Hemicordylus capensis. The sequence goes on from NC_069658.1 coordinate 219,604,625, forward strand.
GGCAATACTCTCCTCTCCACTCCACTTGGATGGTCCCTCTCATGAGCTGTCCGGGGGTGTCCCCGTGGCTTGTCTCTCTCATGCCTGGCCACTGAACCCTGGGTCGGCTGACAGTTGCCTTGAAAAAGGCTCTCTGCTGACCCAAGGCTGTCCGCAGTGACCTGCCCTGCTCATGAGCTAGCCTCTGTGGGCATAAACCCCCAAAGGGGAAGGGGCTGGAGTTCCCTTTCCCACCCTTTCTCTGTGGAAAATAGAACTTGGCTGCTCTGGAATCCCTTCTGGGGATCTGCCTTTCAGACCCTGGTACAACATGGGTACCCTGTTGTTCATTTGGCATTCATGACCAAAGACGGTTCTCTTCCTGAAGAAGACTGTGGGACCAAATGTTCCTACCCAGGGAAGGGACTAGAGCCCCCTTCCCCACCCTATGTGTGGAAAATAGAACTTGGCCACACCACCTTCCCTGCTTGGGCCTGCCTTTTGGCTTCCCCCTCCCAGCACCGTGATGGGGTGCCCTGCTTGTGATGCCATTTGGAGTGTTTGTGCTTGTGGACACCCATGACTGTTGCCCATGAGTCGCTGTGTGACTTGACAGGCTGGCCAGTCTGGGGTGGGGCGTGTTGCCCTGTTGCCTGGCAACTCCACAGCTGCTTGGCTGACGGGAGGGGTGTGGCCTTCTTTCCGAGCACCTGCGAGTGAGAAGTGCTGAAAGCATGCAGCAGCCTTGGGCAGGTCTGCACGGCTGCCTCTGTGACTGGAGTTTGGAAATGGGAGCTTAACTGCGGTTATGAGCAAGTCTGCCTTCGGGCGTAACCGTTCGGTGGCAAAACTGCATTTGTCGGTGGCAAAGCTTCAAGAAAATCTCAGGTTACAACTGCAATTTGTTGGAGGAAACTGGAGTTAAGAACATAAGGACAGCCCTGCTGGATCAGGCCCAAGGCCTATCTAGTCCAGCATCCTGTTTCACACAGTGGCCCACCAGATGCCTTTAGGAAGCTCACAGGGGAGAGGCAAGGGCATGCCCTCTCTCCTGCTGTTGCTCCCCTGCAACTGGTATTTTGATTGAATGTCATGTCGGTGTCGACTCTTAGCGACCACATAGATAGATTCCCTCCAGGATGATCTGTCTTCAGCTTGGCCTTTACGCTCTCTCAGTGGTGCATTCATTGCTGTTGTAATCGAGTCCATCCACCTTGCTGCTGGACGTCCTCTTCTCTTTCCTTCAACTTTTCTCAGCATTATGGACTTCTCAAGGGAGCTGAATCTTCACATAATGTGTCCAAAGTATGATAGTTTGAGCCTGGTCATTTGTGCTTCAAGTGAAAATTCTGGATCAAATTGTTCTATGATCCATTTGTTTGTTTTCCTGGCTGTCCATGGTATCCTCAAAAGTCTTCTCCAGCACCAAAGTTCAGAAGCATCAATGCTTTTTCTACCTTGCTTTTTCAAAGTCCAGCTTTCGCATCCATAGAGTGTCATGGGGAAAACCGTTGTCCGAACGATTCTAATCCTTGTAGGTGCAGACACATCTTGGCATCTAAATATCCTTTCCAAGGCCTTCATTGCAACTCTACCAAGTACTAGTCTGTGGCGTATTTCTTGACTGCTGGATCCCTTACTGTTGGTGGTCAATCCTAAAAGGCAGAAACTATCCACCACTTCAGTGTCTTCAGTGTCAGTTCAGAAGCTGGTTGCTGTACCTGTTGTCATTAGTTTAGTCTTCTTTAAATTTAATCGTAGTCTCATTTTTTCACTGTGCTCCTTGACTTTCATTACTAGAGCTTGCAGATCATCCGCATTCTCAGCTTTCAGAGTGGTGTCATCATTGTAGCGTAGGTTACTGATGTTTCCTCCTCCAACTTTAAAAACACGCTCATCTTCTTCCAATCATCTTCTCTTAGCATATGTTCAGCATATAAATTGAATAAAGGAGAAAGTATACAGCCTTGTCTTACTCTTTTGTCAATCTAGAACCACTCTGTTCCACCATGTTCCGTCTGGACTGTGGCTTCCTGTCCTGTGTATCAGTTTCTCATGAGAGCAATGAGATGTTCTGGGACGCACATTTTCCTAAGAATATTCCATGACATGGTCGATGCAACTGAAGGCTTTTCTGTAGTCAATCAAGCACATATTGACTTCTTTTTGGTATTCTTTGGCTTTCTCAATTATCCAGCGTGCATCAGCAATGATGTCTCTGGTTCCTTGGCCTTTTCTAAAACCAGCTTGAACATCCGGCATTTCCCTTTCCAAGTAGGGCTCCAATCTGTGTTGGATGATCCTGAGCATTATTCTGCTAGCATGTGAAATTAAGGATATTGTGCGATGGTTTGCGCAATCTGTTAAATCTCCTTTCTTTTGGTTTGAGTGCTGAGTTAGGGGCTTTCTCCCTCCAGTTTATTGTCCCTGTGTTTTACCAGCGCCAAGGTTATCATGATCCAATGTCTTAGAGACATTGAGTATCAACGCCTTGTCTCCTTAGCGAATAGATGCTGCTCTCCCATATATCTTGGTATTTCCCTCCCTGCTCGAAGTCATCCTGCTAAATATCTCTCCCTGCTCCATCTGGTTAAATTGAGGTCAGCCTTTGCAAGAGCCAGGCTGAATGTTCTACCCTCTGCCTTGCTCCTTAGAAGGTTTTGCAAGGATTCTCCTGTTTCGGGGCTATGTTCTTATGGAGAGGGCTGCTTAGAAACAGTTGCTCATGTACTTTTCTACTGCCCTCTGTTCCACGACTCAAGGAAAGAATTATTGACCCCTCTATTTGATCAGTTCCCAGGCAAGCCTGACTCATTTTATCTTAATTTACGTCTTGCTGATGTTAATGTGGGTATCACTAAACTGGTTGCTAAATTTTTATATGGGGCTATGAAACTGACCTCTTGTCATGGGGTTTTATGAGGCTGATCCTGTATCTTTCAGTTATTTTATGCTGTATATTTATCTATGGTAACAGTCCAAAGTTTTAATTTTGTTTGGCTTACAGCTTTAAATAAAATGATTGATGGATGGATGGAATGGGTATGTAGACTAATTGTGAAGGCTTACTAAATGATCAATTATTTGTATTTTTGCTTAAAGTAAGTAAATGGGGTTCTATGGTCAACAGAGATCACAGATTTTGAGTGAAAAAAGAACAAGAGTTAAGGGAAAATATCACCTTAATAATATCTCTCATTCTAAAAAACTGCAGACATGGACCGCCCCTGTATGAATTTATTCTGGACAGCTCCACCATTGCGGGTCAGATTTCTGGAGCATCCAAGCTCGGACTGGCCCACAGGGCAACAGGGCATATTCCCGGTGAGCCCCACCTGGGGGGGGGGCCCTGCGCCCCAACTCCCACCCTTAATTACCCATTCTGCTCAAAACTCGGCGCCCTCCCCACATACATTCCACCGCCCTCTCAGTGCCCCCAGTCCGGCCCTGGCGAGCATCCCACGTTCTGTAAAATGAATCCAAAAATGGAGGTTGCAGCTGGCCTCTCCCCCAACTACCGAAAGAGATCTGAGCAGCTGCCAAGAGGTTAAAGCCAACCTTGAACTTACCCAGACTTGAGAACCGGCTGCAAAGGCCAGGCAAGCCTTGGATGGAACCTCTCCAGATAATCCAGGTCCCCAAATCTTGCATGGTTATTGTGGGGGGCAGAAGCTAAAACCCAGCCCAGGCCCCCTCCTGCTCATCTGAGCCTGGGGAGAGTGAGACGCTGGGGTTCCCTGCTTGCTCCGTGGAGCATCAGCTGTCCCTGCCCAGAAAGGAAGGGGTTCAATTTTGAAAAGCACATTGGTGGAGTTCAGATTTAGGGTTGATTTCTTCAAGCAGCTGATATGATATGTGTGCCAGATTCCTTGACTCAAGGATACTTCCCAGGCTGAGCGGTAGCTGTAGGGGAGGAGAGGCCTACCAAAGGCTCTGTGGCCATGATAGCTCAGAGAAGCTTCCGTGGCCCGAGGCAGTCTACCTCAGAGCAGCATTTGCTGGAAGGGCCAGCAATGGGGGAGGGATACTGCCCTTGTGACCTGCTTGTGAGCTTCCTGGAGTAGCCTCCTGGTTGGAAAGGGGATGCTTGGCCAGGTGAACCTGCCTTGGTCTAATCCAGCATATTCATTTTATGTTCTTAGAAAGAGTTAGATAAATACACAGTAGGCAGGGCTAGCGATGGCTGTTGGTTATAAATAGAACTCCATTTTCTGAGGCAGTGTACCTTTGACTAACCAGATGCCAGGGGTGGAGGAATGATAGAGGAGGCCATCAGTTTCCTGTCCTGCCTTTGGGCTTCCCAGAAGCATCTGACTAGCCACTGTTAGGACATAAATGCTGGTCTTCTTGAGACATTTAACCTTGCAGCGGCAGCCCTTACAGGATGGACACCTCCTCAAGGTGGCTCTTGTGGAACTACCATCTCCATGAAGACGGTAAAGCCCTTGTTCTTTCAGCTGGTGGCTCTGAGAAGGAGCTTTTTAAATCAGCACAACTGGCAGAGTCATCATTGCATGAGACTCAAAGAAGATATACCTGGTGAATGTTTGTCTGAGATGGTTCAGCAGCTCTTAAAGGGGGAAAGTGGCAGTTCTGTTCACACTTCCCTCCCTGCCCCCAAGAGCAACTCCCTCTTACGCTGGAAGAAGAAACAGTCAAACATGAATTCCCTCTTGGCTAAGCAGGGTTCACCTTGGTTTGTATTTAGATGGGTGACTGTATGTGAGCACTGTCTGCTGTAAGAGATTCCCCTTTGGGGGTGGAGCCATAGCTCAGTCGTATAGCATCAGCTTTGCCTGCAGAAGGTCCTAGGTTCACTCCCTGGCAGCATCTCCAGGTAGGGCTGGGAAAGACCCCTGACTGAAACCTTGGAGAGCTGCTGCCAGTCAGTGCAGACAGTTTTGAGCCAGCTGGACCAATAGTCTGACTCTCTATAATGTGTCTTCCTGTGTCTCCGCTCCCTTTTCCCTCTCGCAGCGGCTCCTCTACTCCACCTTTGGCTTCTACATGCTGGAGCTCTCCTATTTCTGCTCCTTGGTCATCACATTGCCTTTTGATGTCAAACAGAAGGTGAGTGGGGATATCCACTGTGGCAGAGGGAGGTTCAGTCCCATCCAGTGTTCCCCTAACTGGGATTCCCAGGTGTTGTTGACTACAACTCCCAGAATCCCCAGCTGCAATGGCTTTTGCTTGGGGATTATGGGAGTTGGAGTCATCAACATCTGGGAATCCCTGTTAGAGAGAAGACTGGTCCCATCCATGTCATATCTCTGGGCAGAAGCAATTCTTCCTGCTATTGCGCATGCTGAGTGGGAAAATTCTTGCACAAGTGCTGCAGGACTGTATTGGATAGTGTATGTGCCATCATTACTGATGCGCAGTTCACTCCTTTTTAAAGCACCATACGAACGATCAGCATTATTCAGGCTGTATTATTAACGCAATATTTGGCTGCATCAGGGTGCCCCGGCAATCCCACAGCCATGACTTTCCCACCCCTACAGGACTTTTACCAGCAAATTGTCCACCACGCTGCCACCATTCCGCTCATCATCTTCTCGTATTGTGCCAACTATATCCGCATCGGCACACTTGTCATAATCATACATTTATCATCTGAATGTTTGCTGGAGGTAAGTGGTGCTCATGGCCCAGGAGGGAAGACCAGCGGAGGTGGTGTGGGCTCCCTCTCTCGTGGCTTATGCCGGGGGGGGGGGGAAGGAAGATGAGGGATGCTTTGTTCCCAGGGAACACCTCCTCTTGGGATACAAGCAGGGGGTGAATATAAGCAAGGAGAGCTGGTGTTGTGGTAACAAGGATGAATTGTCCCCTTTGCTAAGCAGGGCCCCCCTAGTTTGCATTTGAATGGGAGACAACATGTGAGCACTGTAAGATATTCCCTGTAGGGGATGGAGCCACTCTGGGAAGAGTATCTGCATCTTTGCATGCAGAAGGTTCCAAGTTCGCTCTCTGGTATCTCCAAGACGAGGCCGAGTGAGATTCCTGCCTGCAACCATGGAGAAGCCACTGCTAGTCTGTGTAGACCAGGGATTCTCAGCGTTGTGTCCCCAGATGTTATTGGACTTCAACTCCCATAATCCCCAGCCCCAGTGGCATTTGGTTGGGGATTATGGGAGTTGAAGTCCAATAACAGCTGGGGACCCATCGTTGAGAATCCCTGGTGTAGACAACACTACTGAGCTAGATGGAGCAATGGTCTGACTCAGTAGAAGGCAGCTTCCTATGTTCCTAAGCTTCCTTTCCATTATCTCATCAAGACAGAAGCTGCTTTGCAATAGCATGTCATAGAGCTTTGAGACAGCAGCTGATATCCACAGCCAAAACCTTGCTTGTGGAACAAACTCTAGTGTGAAAAGATGGCTTAGTAGTGCTGAAAAGGAGGATTATCAGAACAGCATGAAAGCACTCCAGGGCACTTTCCAGATTAGACCCTGCAATGGGGTCACGGCATATCTCCGAAGTGTGCTTCCACACATCCTGTGTTGTGCCACTGCAGTCCCTATGCTGACAACAGGGTGCCGTTCACATTTCCGATGCCTTGTTTTGGATTTAATCGCTGCGATTTATTGATAAAGCGTTGTATGTCTGGCGTGAAAAGGTTGCTGTTTTTTCGGGTTGTTAGTTTTCGCGAGACTGCTCCCCCTGCTGGGCGCTTTGCTATTTACATTTTGAATGTGATTTGCCTGAACGGAAGCATATTGCCGCTGTTGAGCAGCTAAACTGGAAAATGTCCTTATAAAAGTTCCCTAACCACCTTCAATTCTCTCAGGCAAGAAATGGCTTCTAGTCTATTCTGATGCCCTAATGGAGATCCCAGAGCAGTTTGTGCTCTTGAGATACCTGAGAAGGGCACTGCCTGCTCTTTGGACACTTCTTCGTCTTCTTCAATGAGCCAAGCCCACAATTGTTGGCCATTGGTATGATCTCGGGGATGAATGCTCGTAGTAATTTTGGGCACCCCTCTAGAGATGGAAAAGAGGTGATTGCATGTTGCATGTACAGCTTTTTCTCTGTGTTATCACCCCACCTTTATCCCTACCTTCAAATGATTAGAGTAAAATTGCCATCATTTTTGCACAGAGGAAAGGGTTAGAGTAACAGTGAACAAATGGTTGTCATCTCTCCATGGAGTAATCTTTGGAGAACATGTCTGCCAATTTTCATTTCCATCCCTCTGACAACATTGATATAAATTATGTGAATATATGTGTGATTGTGTAACATGCACTGTTGCAATCTTATTGGGGTGAGGAGAAAAAGTTAATAAAATTATATAGTAGGGTTTTTTTATTTTTAAAATATTTACAAGCTTCTAAGCACCATTTCAAATGTGGCCGCTGCAGGCCCAATTGTCAGGACAATGAAAGCATGAGGACACACCAAAAACTGAAAGTATTGCAATGCTCTTACCTCTTTTCCATCTCTATGGGTGTAGACCTTCTCAAATCAATCAATCAATGTTTATTTTGATCAAAGATCAAATACAGAGTTAAAAAACCAATAAAAGAAAAATATTACAACCAACTGGATCATGATGGTGTCAAGTGTCATGTTTTCACCACTGCTGCACTAAACTAATGACAACGGGTACAGCAACCAGCCTCAGAACTGATAATGAAGACTTTATTTATTTATTTATTTATTTATTTATTTGACACATTTGTATACCACCAAAAACGCAAGTCTCTGGGCGGTTTACAACAAAAGTATAAAAACAACACATTAAAAGGTTAAAACATTACGACAATTAAAAATTTAAAACGTTAAAACTATTCAACACACAATTAAAACAATATCTAATTAAAAGCCTGGGTGAACAAATGAGTCTTGACTGCCTTTTTAAAAGTTGTAAGAGATGGGGAGGCTCTTTGAAGTGGTAGATAGCTTCTGCCTTTTAGGATCAACCATCAACAGTAAAGGATCCAGCAGTCAAGAAATATGCCGCAGACGAGCACTGTTGCAATGAAGGCCTTGGAAAGGATATTTAGATACTGTCACATGACAATGGTTTTCCCCATGACACCCTATGGATGCGAAGGCTGGACTTTGAAGAAGCAAGATAGAAAAGGTATCGATGTTTTTGAACTTAGGTGCTGGAGAAGACTTTTGAGGATCCCATGGACAGCCAGGAAAATAAACAAATGGATCATAGAACAAATCAATCTAGAATTTTCACTTGAGGCACAAATGACCAGGCTCAAACTATCATACTTCGGACACATTATACGAAGATCCAGCTCCTTTGAGCAGTCCATAATGCTGGGGAAAGTTGAAGGAAAGAGAAGAAGACGATTAGCAGCAAGGTGGATGGACTCGATTATGACAGCAATGAATGCACCACTGAGAGAGCTTAAAGGCCAAGTTGAAGACAGATCATCCTGGAGAGAATCTATCTATATGGTCGCTATGAGTTGACACCGACTTGACGGCACTTAATTAATCAATCAAAACACAGAACTTAGCTACCATGCAGGTGAGGGTTTGATTTGTATCAGAGAGCAATGGCTTCATATAGAACCGCTCCAATCTATCCATATGCCTCTACAGTAGAGAGGAAATATATCTTGTACAGGAGTCCTTATAAAACGTGCAGTATAACAGGACATGTTGGATCGTTTCTATCTCCTATGCCCCGCATGGGCAAGTTCTCTCAGCCAGTGGTGCTTTGGAGTAGCTACCCTGCAGGAGTGCCGGGAAAACAATGCCATCAAATGCCTAAGCCCTCTTTAGGTCTTCCAGCTTTCACGCTGGGAGTTTCATTAAGAGAATTAACATCAAACCCCATCCAGCTCTAAGTCTTTCAAGGCCCACATCTCCTGTAAGCGGAGAGTATCATGTTTAGATAGATAGGTGACAAGGGCGGAGTCTCTTATGGCATTCTGCCAGCCCGCAGCATTCCACGGGAGCAGGGCGAGGTTTGTTGGGAAAGTCAAATGTCAATTATTCTGCTCCAGATTACTCAGTGGGGGCAGTTCGATCACAGGAGATGTTGCAGCCAATATATTGGTAGAATCGCTTCCCGGGAGGCTCATGTCTGCTTCTTGAGGCATCTTACAAGGGGAGGAGGATAACCCCTCCCAGTTCAGCAAAGAGGGCGACAAAACCATGAGTTAGATCAAACAGGTCCTTGTCTAACATCTCCTACTGTTGGTGGGGCTGTGGGCTTGTCTGACATAGGTTAGAACATAAGAACATAAAAACAGCCCTGCTGGATCAGGCCCAAGGAAGCCCAACTAGTCCAGCATCCTGTTTCTCACAGTGGCCCACAAGATGCCACTGGAAAGTTGAAGGCATGCTCTCCCTCCTGCTGTTACTCCCCTGCAACTGGTACTCAGAGGCATCCTGCCTTTGAGGCTGGAGGTGGCCTATAGCCCTCCAACTAGTAGCTGTTGATAGGCTACTAGGAATTGATAGGTTCCTCAGCTTCCATCCATGATGAGGATGTCAAGGGGTACATTGACAATTACTTCATCCTCTTGTGAAGGTCCTTCCAGTACTCCATTCCTCGGCTGGTAAGGCTGATCTTTCTTCAGAGCGACTATAAATCCAGGAAATGATGGCACAGGTCCCAAAAGACCCATCAGATTTTCCAGTCTTGAGATAGGCTCAGAGAAGAATTGCTGACTTTGCTCTGCTAAGGGAGGGAGCTATCTTATTTATTTATGATTTCTCTATGTAAACCGCTTTGGAAACTTTTGTTGAAAAGCGTATATAAATATTTGTTGTTGTTGTTTCTCTAATCTCCAGTTGGGCATCAGGATTTGCTAGAAGCCACCACCCACGCACCCACCCCGAGAACTGAAGGTGGTTTGAAAGAAGGTTTGCCACTTGTGTGTGTTCACTCTTCTCACTATCATATTCGGACCCATGTGAGCTTCTGCTTGTTCAAGTACTTGATACTCTCCACTTACGTTTTTGTGGGTGGGTTGAGGCAAGGCAATGCAGCTGCAGGGAAATGGAGGCAGAGAGAGGAGGTGGTTTTGCAACACTTTAAAGATTAACATCTTATTTTTAAGAGCAAAAGTTTCACCACATGAGAGAAATGTGAGGAAGAGCTCTCTGCCGGAGTAGAAGAAAGAGGGCCCACCTAGTCCAAGATCCTCTTTCCAAAATTCCACCAAATTCAATATGCACAAATCAAGGAAATACCAGATGACGCGTTTGAGGGTTTTAGTTCAGGAAAAAACAACTCTAGGGAGACATGATCAAAGCGTATGGATGGAGAAAGAAATCCCGTGTGACCTATCATGGCAGGTCGTATTCATGCTCTAATGTTAGTCCAAAACTACATTTCCCAGCATTCCTTGGGAGGAGGGCAAGCCGTTACAGCTTCTCAGGTTGACGTTGGGTTGAGTCTGCAGCAGGATTGCAAGATGGGGATCTCATTTCTCGATTTGTACCTTTTGATTTTGTCCCCACCCCCACCCCCCACAGCCCACCAAGATATTCTACTACCTGAAATGGCGCCGAATCTCTGATGGTCTGTTTATCATTTTCTCCGCCGTTTTCCTGCTTACCCGGCTGGTTATTTTTCCTTGCATGTAAGTTTTAGCTTCAGGCTGCTTTTCCACACTGTTTCATGACCTCCCATGTTCCAGTCCCAGGCGTGCTGCACCTGAACCAGAGGAGCGCAGCTCTCCTCACCAGCTCCCAGTTGGGATGCAAAAGGTGGCAATTTGGGAGAGGGGAGCATGGCCGGGCAGGGCAAGGGAGGGTCCCTAGATCTGTTCTACCCACTTGCCAGAAAACCACAAATTCAGAACAATCCCAACTTCCTCTCCCCCAGTGCTATAGCTGCGGCCAGCAGAGGCGGCCCTTCCATGAGGCGAGGTGAGGCGGTCACCTCAGGCGGCAGATTATTGGGGCACCAGCAAGATCCCCCCCCCGATTTACAAAAAAGGAAAGAGGGGGAGGAGGGTGTGTGCAAGAAGGCAGCATTTGGCAGCCTTTCTCAGGCACACAGAGGTCTTGAGCTGCTGCTAGCTACCAGGTTGCAGTGATGCATTTAAACCTGCTTGAACTGCGTGTAAAGTGGGAGGGTGGGGGGGCTGGTCTTTAGGGCAAAACAGGTACCCCAAGTAGGGAAGCTACATCTTCTGTAAGAGAGTCCCCTTTGGGGATGGTGCCATAGCTCATTCGTAGAAGAGATGCTTCCAGGCCAGGTGCCATGGAAATTCTCCAAGATAATCCTTATTCCTTGTTTCTCAGTGCACAAGGTGGGTGCTTTACAGAGTGCAATATCAGCAGAAGGGGGCATGTCTCTGCCCCAAATAGCATACAGTTTAATGGATAGAAGGCTAAGAGCCTCTTTCTGAAATGCTGTAGTGGATTGATTCCTCCAACCCCTTCTTCATCCCACAGGGTAATCTACAGCACATATTACTACTTCATTGAAATCTACCAGCCCTTCTTTGGCTACTACCTCCTGAATGGCCTCCTGATGGTCATCCAATTACTGAATATCTTCTGGTCCTGCATGATCATCCTCATGGTCTACAGGTTCATCCTCCATGGCACAGTAAGCACAGAGAGGCTATCCAGATAATAATTTATTCCACCTTTTAGGCAGATTTTGACAGGAGATATCATAATGTGTCCTGATTGGATGTATGTGTAGTGTAAATTTGGATGTAATGGGTGTAGTGTAATAAATTTGGATGTAAAATGGATGTAATGGGTGTAGTGTAAATTTCTAGCACGATCTTCTGACACACCACGAAAACCCCTGTATCTTTTCAGTCTGGCTTTAAAAGTGGTAAGAGCCAGCGTGGTGTAGTGGTTAGAGTGCTGGACTAGGACCAGAGAGACCCAAGTTCAGATCCCCATTCAGCCATGAAACTAGCTGGGTGACTCTGGGCCAGTCACTTCTCGCTCAGCCTAACCTAATTCACAGGGTTGTTGTGAGGAGAAACTCAAGTATGTAGTACACTGCTCTGGGCTCCTTGGAGGAAGAGTGGGATATAAATGTAAAAATAATAAAAATAAAATAATAATATTGAAAAGGCATGGCTTTTTCACAGATTTTCAGCAGATGGCCAGTAGATGGCGCAAATAAATTATCTGGCATGCTTAAACATCATGTAGAAGCCTAGTAAAAATCGGTTGGGAATTTACGTTGAAATTGAAATAAATTATTATCTAGTCAGAGTCAGAAATGGGGCAGACCTTTCAGGGTCTGAAAAGAAAATTGCTCAGTCTCTGAAAGTCTTTCTCTACAATCCCTAAAGCTTGCTTTTTGTGAGTAGTGCTATTTATTCAAATTTCAGTTTGTTCTCTCTCTCTCTCTCTCACACACACACACACAACCAACATTGTTCATGATATCCATGATTTATATATCACAACAGATTTAAAAGCTACTATTTTTATACACTCATCATTTCTCAACTCAGCATATCCATCTTCTGTGTCTCAATTCTGCATAATGCTCCTAGCTTTAAACCACACATTTTCCTGTTAACTGGAGAAGGGAGAACAGTGCCTAAGGGTTTTTCTTATCCTGGAAATGATCGTTCCAGGTTTCGGTAAAGAAGCTCCATCTTTCCACAAAGTGGACTTTGCTCACTTATTCCAAAGCACTTCTATACAGAGGGCCTTCAAGCCCGGAGCTGGCCCTGGGGTGACAAAGGAGAGGAGAGCTGGTCTTGTGGTAAGAAGGATGAATTGTCCCCTTTGCTAAGCAGGGTCTGCCCTAGTTTGCATTTGAATGGGAGACTATATGTGAGCACTGTAGGATATTCCCCATAGGGAATGGAACCACTCCGGGAAAGAGCACCTGCATGCTTGCACACAGAAGGTTCCGAGTTCCCTCCCTGACATCTCCAGATTCCTGCCTGTATCTTTGGAGAAGCTGCTGCCAGTCTGTGTAGACAGTGCTGAGCTAGATGGACCAATGGTCTGACTCAGTATAAGGCAGCTTCCTGTGTTCCTTACAAAGGTTCACTTCTTTTGCAGATGGAAGGGGACCTGAGGAGTGATACAGAAGACAGTGAGAATAATGAGGAAGAGATGGAGCAGGAGAAGGAAGCCAAGAGGAACGGGGTCCCCCCTCACAGCCCAAACAGTACAGCTGCTGCCTTGGCATTGGCAAGAAGAACCCCCTGCAGCGGAATTGGCAGGAGCCAATGGCCCACCGGCAGCCATGCCTAAATGAGATAACTGGAGCCTGCATGTTATGATAACCGGAGCCGGCCCCTGCCAGGTTGCTCCTGCTTCTCGTAGGCCTGGACGGGCACCCCTCTAGCTTCCTAGCCAACTCTCTGCCCTCTGCAGAATACACACTCTCTGCTGCTTCTCTTGATCTCTTCAGTTCTTTACATTGTTTTTGGAGTAGCCAGAAGTAACACAAGGGATGGCGTCGCTTCAAGCTGGCCTTGCCTTCTCGCTTCAGCCGGCTCTGATTGCAGCTTGGCGAGGTCGTTGCAGCCGCCCACTTGCGCATCTCCACCAAATAGCCCCCAGCATGTTCCCCCAACGAACTCTGAGAGGTTAGGGCGCTATGAGGCCAGATTCAGGAGGCAGTGACAGCCTGGGACGTGGCTGAGGCCCCGCGTGGTGGTTCATCAAGAGGCATCTCGATGTGACACAGAAGCTGGAGAGCCCGGAGCCCAGCGGAGTGCTTGGGACGGGGTGCAGGAGCAGCCGATCCGGCCATCGCAAGACGGGAAATGCCGTCAAGAGGTCTCTGTAGCTGGGATCCGGGTAGAAGTGCAAGGAGGACATTTGAAGTGGCAGGAACTGCAGGAGAAAGGCGATGGGAGAACTGGCGATATTGGGTGGCCCGTCCACAGGGCACCACGAGGAAGCGTTGAGCTAGAAGGAAGACTGCCACGCTGCCCCCAGCAGGAGGGGTCTGGCTATGATCCTGCAACAGGAGGGCCTCTTCCTCCTCCTCCTGAGTCGGGCTGGGTGGCAGGTGGGAAGCTATGCTAGTGCTACCATTTGGGCTGTATTTTCCCAGTTCTCTTCCTGAGTCGCGTGACTCCGCCTTCCGGTGCCATATTGAGCACACCCGACTGCTGGAACCAATAAGGTCATTGAGGAAAGCAAAATCCAGGGCGTGTCTCTGTTTTTATCAGAATGGTGCATGCTAAAAATGAGGCACGCTGGGGCCCGCCATACGGAGGATCAGTTCAGCTGTAGAACAGCAGAAGAACAAAAAAGAGGAACCACTGGGTGAAAAGGATGATGGTTTATTCCCAGTGCATTTTGAAAATAATCTTTTTCAAGGGAGCCTGGTGAACAATGCAAGCCAGAAAAACATACATTAGGAATGAATGATCTGACATAATCCTACTAAATTGTTTAACATAATCCACAAACACTCAGTTCTACAAAAACTTAAGATATACCCCAAAGTTACTGTTACTGAACGGCCTGTCTCCCATATTTCTAAGCAGACTGATCAATGTACCCAACCCCAAAAGGGGTTCTTGAGTTCTCCACTAACTTAGTTTTATCTTAAGATAAAATAACTTCTTACGGTGTTGTCCCTTAGATTTTTCATTCAAAACGTATGTGTTTTTCTAATAATAATAATAACCATTTGCTGGCAGCTCCATAACAACTTGTTCTCTGGGTGGCTCAGAAAGTACAACAATAAAACAACTATTGAGTAAAATGTACTGTTAAAACACATAAAACTACCCAAAAAAGCACAATAGAATACAAAAAGGTTTTTTAAAAGCTGTTTTATATGGCCTGATTTTTAGTCTACATTCCCTAAGAAAAGTAAGCTTATGAGATCACCTGGCATTGTGTCTGTCTGTGTGACCCTCGCTATCAACTTTGCAATGCTTGGACCAATATGAACCAAATTGGGTACAGTTGTAAGGACACATAGAAACATTTCTTAGTTTGTGATGATGTCATCCACCCCGAATCAAGATGGCAGATGCGTGAACATTTGAGGCACAGTTGGGCTAAATTGTGGATCATCCAGAGGCGTAACTATAGGGGGGCAGGGGGGGCACGTGCCCCGGGCGCCACCCTGGTTGGTCACATGGGGGGGCGCCAAAAAGTGCCCCCGCCGATCCCCTGGCTTTCCCTTTTTTGGGGTTTTTTAAAGCGCAGCAGTCGAGTGAGCAGTCCGACCGCTCCGTTCCACGTGGTGCCCCCTCCCCCGGTCCCGGCGCCACACCCCCGCCCCCCCATTGCTCGGCTCTGGCATGCGGGTGCCTAAAGTTTGTCGACTCAAACAATCTTCGTCATCACAGCATGAGCAGGAACAGCAAGTACTCCGCACTCCCAGTCCCCGCCCCGCCACCAGTCGCGCATGCGTGGTGCTGGTGTCTGACTCCTCCTCCCAACTCGCCGCCTGCAGCACGTGCGTCGGTGACGAGGCAGGGAGTCGGACTCAGAGTCGGAGCAGCGACGGGAGTGTTTCTGCTGCTGAGGCCACTGAGCACAAGCACTAGGGGGAGTTAACGGCCGGCCGCTGCCTAGGGGTGTGTCCGAACCGGTCTGGAGGCCATTCTAAAGGCCTCCGAACTTCCAGACCGGTTCGGACTTGGCCGGTCCGGGTCCGGGTGGGGGGTCTTCCTTTAAGGGCAGGAGGGCTTGCTTACCCCTCCCGCCTCTTTGCCCCCTCCAGCGCCCGTCTTCTATAGTATAATTGGGGTGCTGGAAACCAGCCGCCCCAGCCACCCCCCCCCCCGCAAGCAGATTAGGGGCAAAGAAAAGCTACTGCTGCCCCCCCGCCCTCCCTCCCCCCCCGCCACCCCCCCCCCCCGAGTGCTCACCACGTTTGCCGAAAAATAGAGAGGAGCTCACGCAGAGCTCCTCTCTTGCCAAAGTCTCCGGCCCAACTGGGGCCTTGGGCACGCGCGCATGCGCGATAGAACTCCTTAACTAATAGAACTTTCGCCGGAGGCCCGGTCTACCCGCCGGGAGGAAGACGGGGGGGGCTGGGGCGGGTGGTTTCCAGCACCCCAATTATACTATAGAATACGGGCACTGGAGGGGGCAAAGAGGCGGGAGAGGTAAGCAAGCCCTCCCCGCCCTAAAAGGAAGGCCCCCCTTCGGTGCTGGTCCGGACTGCTCCGGACCATGCACATCCCTACTGCTGCCGCATAACACAAGCAAAAGCACCAGGACAAGGTGTGTGTGATGATTGATGTGTGAACTTGGTCGGGCGGGGCAGGCTTGGCATTGCACCTGGCTGGCCCTTATACTTCTATTACTACATGGCCAATTGATTTCCATGTTTTTTTACGGGGTGGTGGTGAGGGCATAGATGGCTCGGTGGTAGTAGGGCAGCTGCTTTACATGCAGATCATGCCAGGTCCCAGGTCCACTTCCTCCTCCCCACCTGAAGCCCGAGGCTGGTGTGGAGAACTACGGAGACAGATGGCGCAAACGGCTGCGCCTGACTGGGTATAAAGCGGCTCTCGAGGGTCCCTTTAAAACCGGAAGAGGACTTTGATGAGGCTGCTGGGCTGAACAGAGTGTTTTCACCTCCTCCCACCGTCCAGGAGGGCGGTCTCAATACATTTCTGCCCGCCCTCATCACCCACCAGCTAGTGGCCCCCAGACTGCGCAGCACTAGACCGACCGAGAAGAAGTTCTCTCACACGGCCATGGCAGCAGCCCCGCGCTGCCTGCCTCTCTTGGGGCTAAGAAGCCTTTGCTGGCGCCCCAGTGGACTTGGAAGGGGGAGCGCGCCTAGAAAGTTCCGTGCGGTGGCACCTCCCCGGGGGCTGGAGCTGCGGGGCATCTACCCACCCCTGGCCACTCCCTCCACCTCGCAAGGCGAAGTGGGTGACATCCGGTTGGAAGAGGACGTGCGCCTTTATGCCGGACTTCCCTTCCGAGGTAGGGGCAGCAGCAGAAGGGACGCGGCGGCAGTGGGCTCCCTCGAGGGTTGACGTCCATCAGGCAGCTTGTCTCCCCTGACCTTTTGAGTTTTCCCCTGTCGCGGCGGTGGGGGGGGGGGGCGCAATTTCAGTGCTTGCCCCGGGCGCCATTTTCCCTAGTTACGCCTCTCTTCTGATGTCAGGTGCAGGGTGTGTGGCTGGGGCGCCAGGCCCAGCCCCGGACTGGCGGCGACCCGGGTGCTTTGAACCCATTCGCTCAGTGGTGGCTCTGCCCCTATATGTATGCCATGGACACAGAGTGACAGACACAGAGAGTGGGAGTGTGTGTGTGCTATAAACACAGCAGCTACACAATATGAATAAATAGCACTGCTCACAAAAAGCAGCCTTTTCCTACTGGGGATTGCAGGGCTCCAGCGGCTTGCTTTTCAGACCCTGAGAAATCTGCCCCCTTTCTGAGTCTATTTGGTAATTTCTTCCCACTTCCCTTCCCACTTCAACACAAAATTCCAACTAGATATTTTACAAAGCATCTACATGACATCTACATACAGTGCACAATCTCTTGGTGCCATCTGCTGGCTGTCTGCTGACACTCTGTGAAAAAAAACCATGCTTTTTCAATACTAGGAATACAGGAATACATACATCCCTAGGAATACAGGAAGCTGCCTTCTACCAAGTCAGACCATTGGTCTATCTAGCTCAGTATTGTCTACGCAGAGAGGCAGCGGCTACTCCAAAGTTCCAGGCCGGAATCTCTCTCAGCCCTATCTTGGAGATGCCAGGGAGGGAATTTTGAACCTTATTTATGCAAGCAGGCAGCTGCTCTTCCCAGAGTGGCCCCATCTCCTAAGAAGGAATATCTTACAGTGCTTGCAAGTCTCCCATTCAAATGCAAACCAGAGTGGACCCTGCTTAGCAAAGGGGACAATTCATGCATGCTACCACAAGACCAGCTCTCCTAATGAAGCAGTTTTTTAAAAATGCAGTTTTTATGGATTGTCAGCAGGGTGCTTTACAGATTACATGGTAATACAGCCGTAGTTGTATCACAATGAACGTCTGTGATGCGATTCATGGTTACAAAAATTAACCGCAGGTTCGGTAAACTCCAGTTTCACGTGACGTGTAAATGCAGACATTGCTTTTGTAGTCCCTTCTCTTTCACTGAAGTTCTGAACTCCTCAGTCTGAACTTCTGCTTTCAATGCCGAACTAGATGGACCAGTGGTCTGGCTGAGCAGAAAGCATAATATGGAATATTATGGTCTACCTTCTGCAGAACTGGATGTCACTGCAGGCTAAAGCTTGCTTCCACTTTGAAGGTATACCTCCTTTACGGATACCCTCTTTGACAGGCTGAAATCAGGATCTTGGGAGGTCATTGTGGGCAGCTGCATGGGAACACCCAGCATTCTCCCAGCTGTGAAAAAGACAAATTCCACAGTAGGAATCATTGATTGATGGATCGATTAAGTGTCGTCGGTGTTGACTCTTAGCGACCACATAGATAGATTCTCTCCAGGATGATCTGTCTTCTACTTGGCCTTTAAGGTCTCTCAGTGGTACATTCATTGCTGTCATAATCCACCTTGCTGCTGCTGGTCATCCTCTTCTTCTCTTTCCTTCAACTTTTGCTAGCATAGTGGACTTCTCAAGTGAGCTGGGTCTTTGCATAATGTGTCCAAAGTATAATAGTTTGAGTCTGGTCATTTGTGCCTCGAGTGAAAATTCTGGATTGATTTGTTCTATGATCCATTTGTTTGTTTTCCTGGCTATCCATGGTATCCTCAAAAGTCTTCTCCAGCACCAAAGTTCAAAAGCATCAATGCTTTTTCTATCTTGCTTCTTCAAAGTCCAGCTTTTGCATCTATAGAGTGTCACGGGGGAAACCATTGTCCAAACAATTCTAATCTTTGTAGGTGTAGACACGTCACAGCATCTAAATACCCTTTGCAAGGCCTTCATTGCAACCCTACCAAGTGCTAGTCAGCGGTGTATTTCTTGACTGCTGGATCCTTTACTGTTGATCGTCGATCCTAAAAGGCAGAAGCTACCCACCACTTCAATGTCTTCATTGTCAATTCGGAGGCTGGTTGCTGTACCCGTTGTCATTAGTTTAGTCTTCTTTACATTTAATTGTAGTCCCATTTTTTCACTGTGCTCCTTGACTTCATTACTAGAGCTTGCAGATCATCCACATTCTGAGCTATCAGAGTGGTGTGTGTCATCAGCGTAGCGCAGGTTATTGATGTTTCTTCCTCCAACTTTAAAACCACACTCATCTTCTTCCAATCCAGCTTCTCTTAGTATATGTTCAGCATATAAACTGAATAAAGAAGTAGAGAGTATACAGCCTTGTCTTACTCCTTTGCCGATCTGGAACCAGTCTGTTCCACCATGTTCCATCTGAACTATGGCTTCCTGTCCTCTGTATAGGTTCCTCATGAGAACAATGAGATGTTCCGGATGCCCATTTTCTGAAGGATATTTCACAACTTGACATGGTCGATGCAATTGTAGGCTTTTCTGTAGTCAATCAAGCACATATTGACTTCTTTCTGGTATTTTTTGGCTTTCTCAATTATCCAGTGTGCATCAGCAATGATGTCTCTTGTTCCTTGGCCTTTTCTGAAACCAGCTTGAACATCAGGCATTTCCCTTTCCATGTAGGGCTCCAGTCTGTGTTGGATGATACTGAGCATTATTTTGCTGGCATGTGAAATTAAGGATATTGTGCGATGGTTTGCCCAATCTGTTAAGTCTCCTTTCTTTGGTATGGGTATGTAGACTGACCTCTTCCAATCTGTTGGCCACTGTGTTGTTCTCCAAACTGGCTGGCATAGTTTGGTTTGAGCTTTGACTAATTCTTCTTCTGTTGCCTGCCATATTCCTGTAGCTCTTCCATCAATTCCTGTAGCCTTCCGACTTGGTGATGATGATCTAACTTCATCTTCCCTGCTGAGGGCAGGCGGTCCATCCTGAAAAGTCACGATTGCACTCCGCACACCCCTTGTAGAGCATGGCTAATGGCTGCCACCCTGCAGACGTTCTGCTACCTTGCCCACAGTCTGACCATGTGAGCACTACAGAGCTTGCTGAGATGTGGCCTCATCGGATCAGGGAGAGGGAATGGCTCCCCTACCCTCAACCTGGAGCTTGCTGGGCTGCAGTTGGATGACCGCCTGCAATGCCGTTCATGGGCACAAACATTAAACTGTGGGTTCAGCAACCTCCGGTTTCATGTTACATGCGAAATGCAGCCAATGTCTGAATGTGTGAAGCTGCAGCTCCATCACCCAACTGTGGCTCCGTGTTTATTTTATTTTAGTGATTCTATTTTTACACTTCTATCCCGCTCTTCCTCCGAGGAGCTCAGAGCGGTGTACATGGTTATTTTTAGCCTCACAACAACCCTGTGAGGTAGGTTAGGCTGAGAGAGACATGACTGGCCCAGAGTCATCCAGTGGGTTTCATGGTTGAATGGGGATTCGAACTCAGGTCTTGGAGGTCCTAGTCCAACCCTCTAACCACTACACTATGCTGGCTGAGTTTCTCTGCTGAAACTAGAGGTTCCTAAGCACCGCTGTGCTGTAAATTGGGTTTTGTGAGGAAGCTCCTCCAGGTCCCATCAAGAGCTCAGCTCAGAAATGCCTCCCTTCTCCATTCAGCAGCAGCCTCTCTCTCACTGGCTGCCTCTCAGAGTGAATGCTCCTCCTGCCCTGCTTGGCATCAGGCATCCTGCCTCCCTAGAGTTCCTGCACTTAAAGGGACAGAGCCAGATACGAATAAGCCTGCTTCCCACCCCACCCACTTTGACCTGACATGTTCCTGAGCAAAATGCAGGGAAACTACCACTGGTCCCGTTGTTAGATTCTTTAAAGATAAACAACCTTCTTTTACATGCATGATGCGTGTTTCTGTTAATGGCACTGATAAATTCGCAGTGGGATGGGTGTGCTGGCATGTGGGGTGGGGGGGGGAGGCTAGAAGCTTCTGGGTTCTGTGGTTGTGGTCCTGGGTTGCCATGGGGAAAGCAAGAGTTCAGAGAAGTTTTAAGGGCAAAGCCTGCCTTGCCTGCCCTCCGCCGCCGCTGCCTCCACTCACCACAAAGCATCAAATGGAAGCGGCAGCGAGGAGGAGGAGGAGGAGGAGGGGTGCGTTCAGGCGATAGGGTGATGGGGTGATGGGGAACACTCACCTGCTTGCCTGCCCTCCTCCCTGCTGCCACCTCCACTCGCTGCAAAGGCGAATGAACCTGTGCCTGACCTCATGGGGAGGTGGTTGTGTGGGAGAAGGCGCCTGAGACACGAGGGGGGACTGTCTGTCTCCAGCTGCAGGGAGAAAGCGGGTGCAGCTGCAGATGGTTGGTGTGTGTGTGTGGGGGGGGAATCTTCTCCCCAAGCTGGTCCACGGAACAATGCCCGTTTCCTTCCCCGAGCACCCCACTCTGCCCCTCGTGCCCCCCCCCGTGCACCCTCCTGGGCCAGGAGTCCTGGCTGCAGCGGGCAGGAGGGTCGCTGCCGAGCAGGCTATGGGGAGCGACCCATGCGCCTGCCCTCCGCCCCACCACCTCTAGCTGCCTCTCACAGGTGGGCTATGGGGAACCCTCGCCTGCCCGCCCTCCTTGCCGCCCAGCTCCACTCATCCGGGAATCAGCAGGTGGGGGTGGCAGCAGCAAGAAGGGCAGGTAGGTGACCAGCGGGTGGGTGTCCCCATCACTCGCTGGCCTCCTCACCACCGCCAAGCCGGAGGTGGCAGCGAGGAAGGCAGGCACTACACACTCCCCAGCAGCGCACAGCCCGCTCCCACCCTGCTGAGGGGACTCCCTTTCAAATCCAGGGAGACTGCACCACTTCCATTCCCCCCCCCCTTTAAAATGGGGTGCCTTGAATCAGTGAGTCTCCCCCAATAAGACCGCCTTCCCAGCTGGAAGAGCCCCTTGACACCCTGGGGCATCGCTGATTGTGTAGATTATGCATGGCTGGCTGTGCACAGCTTATTCCTTCTGGGACAGTCACGGCTATAAGCAAGGGCAGGAAAGAGTTAAGATCGCCCAGAACACGCCCCCTCTTGCATCACAGCCAATGCTTGCTGGGTGTCCTCCGACACGCTGAAGCCATGCCCACAGTCTGGCAATGGAGCTGGCTGGGACGCAGCCTCAGTCTGCGGACTAGCCAGAGGGAGGGGTGATTCTGGCCAGCGGCGGTCGGAGAGAATGAAACTTGAGTTGAAGTGGCGTGGTTCTTGGGTTCCAAAATCCAGCACAGGTTTGTTTGACTGAGAGCGTGTTCGTTTGGGCTACGTCTGAATGAGGCCTAAGCAAGCCAGCCTGTGGATTTCACCTCAGCTGGTCAATTCCAGCCAAAGGAAGAGTGCAAAACATTGCAGGTGCATAGGAGGCCTGCAAATCCACAGGAATGGGCCACAATAATGCAAGAATGCTACCTCTGGAAAACAATTACTAAAGGGAGGAGACTCCAGTTCAAGGGGCTAATTACTAATGGCCACAAAACAGCAGGAACCAGATGAGAGCCAGAAGTGAAGTGTGCCCAGCAAAGAGGAGGAGACAGAACTAGGCCCAGCTGCATCAGAGGAGGCTGAGGAGGCCAGAAGGTGGGTGGAGACCTCCTGGTTCCTACTTAAACCCTGCAGGGCCAGCTCTTCAGTTGCTGCTGCGACAGCTCCCTTAGCTGAGTTTCCTGCTCAAGCTCTTCCTGGAGACCCAGAGCCTTGCAGAGCTCAGCCCAGCTTCCCTGGTTAGCCTTGAGCTAGCCTGCCTCAGCCCAGCTGCTGCCCAAGCCCCATTCCAACCTGCTTTTCATGAGGCTCCTTCATCAAGTGTTCAGAACTTGGCAGGGAAGCTATCCAGGGGATAAACTGACTACAAAAACGACTCCACCCATCTCCAGAGGCAGAACCAACGGGGCAAACTACTTCTGCTTTGTCATCTGGAAAAATCTCCTCTGAACAAAAACAATAATCCAGTGAAAATACTGGGATTCCAACTTTGCCAAATGAAGGGATCAAGTTCCAGGCAAGACCTTCATGGAGTCTCGTATCTCTACCAAATGCTTCTGGCGAGGAGGAACCTGATTCATGGATGAAAAGGCCATCTTTAGAAGAGAAGACGGGCACAGCTGCAACACCTTCAACTTCTGGGATATCTGTGACCCCAAGTACACTGGGAATTCTTCAAACACCTGAAGTTCCTGAAATCCTGGAAGCCCCTTTTGCTAGACTGCCACCTGGAAGGTTGATATCTCTGGGGCAACAAAAGACTTCAACTGACACATCTGACATTCCAAGCAGTTATGAAGAAGAAGAAGCACAACCAAAGCAACTCCCATCTAAAATGTCAGCACCTAATGCTGTCAGCAAACATCATTTAAAAAAACCAACAACATCTGGGAAACCAAATAAACAACGAGAGTTGCCTGCAACTCTACCCGTATCAGAACCTAAGCAACAGGTTTTGAATTTTGCCAAAGCTGTACCAGGTTCTGCACCAGCTATCAAAGATAGTCCAACCAGAGATTTCTTGACTGCAGCAGCATCCAGAGGAGGAACGGCTTCCATGTCTTACAAGGACCTGAATTGCATCACAGATGATGATTACTGGCAAGCGTTCATAAACACTGTCCCAGATGACCACAGCCCAAGACAACCTTTTGTGATTCGTTTCCGCTATGTGGGTGATGACAGCCTCAAGGGTACGAGAGACTACTTATTGAAACACTTCATAACAGAAAAGATGGAATTCCCATTGGATACCATTACCGACATTATACAAGAGCCAGGTTCCAAAGAGATAGACGTCTGCTTGGAATCGCAACCTATTTATGAAAGATTCTGGGCGGCTTGTAAGCGGGTGGATTGTTTCCATCCAGACCTATTGCATGGATTTGAGATTGTACCCCTCTTCAGAGGAGACATGAAAGTAATGACTGTCGCCTTGAGAACGACAGCGATTCCTGCGGAAGACATCGCCATCTGGATCAAGCGCCACGCTGATCTCTTGATGGGACCACACAAGATAAAGGACAGTTATGGTTGCTGGACGGGTGAGTACCGTTCCGTCATCTCACTCCGTAACGACCCAGAGACTGGATGTGTGAGACATCTGCCAAAGTATTTTTTCATAGGAGCTGATCGAGTAATCACCACATACTCTGGTCAACCCCCCGCCTGTTATCAATGTGGGGGGTATGATCACTTCCGTAAGCTTTGCATCTCCGCCTTATGCGTGAAATGTGGCGAGATGGGCCATAACACACCTTCGTGTAGGAAAAATATTGAATGCAACTTCTGTTTAAGATCAGGGCACACCTACACATGGTGCCCTGAGGCCTACTACAACCGGACCAATGTAGCCGCATGTCTGAAATCATGCAGAGAGTCAAGCTGGGGAAACAGAACTGAAAAAAGGGCTAAAGTGTGCATCAAAAAGACAAATCACATTGTACCTGGTGATTCCAAGGAAGTGAATGGTGTTTGACTTTTAGAGACGGAACCCACATAGAAAATGACAAAAACAGGGCAGAGGGATGTCAACTGTGCCAAAGAGAAAATAATATAAAACAGTAAAGCCGAAACACAAGCCCCAACACATGCTAACAAGTTCACCTTTTTGGATTATCAAATTGATGGAGGGAAGCAGTACAATCAGAGGAGGGTAATGGCTTGTTGGAGCCAAAGGAACAAAGAGTGTGAAAGAAGATGGTAAATTGAGAGACCATGAGGGTGAAGAGATTAGGCGTAGGACATGACAAAATCCAGCGGATAATGAGAGGAACTCTGAGGTGGAAGATACTGAATTGGATATTCAGGAAGCAGTCCAAAGGTTGATTTGGGCAGAACACCTAGTGGGTGAACTTGAGCTTGATCTCCAGGTCTTCCATGATACTCTTAAAGCCTGTCAGGTGTCTCTGGAAGAAGAATTTTTTTTAAACTTTGTTTAAATCCAGAGCAGGCTGATCTTTGACTGGAAGCTCAGTATTAAGCAGAATGGATAATTAGACAGATAACACTGTTAAAATATCTGCCATACTGTGGAAATGTATAAGTAACAACATTTGAATTTGGAGTATAATCCCTAAGTGCTGATTAAGAGGGATTCAGAAGAGCACTTCAGCTCTTCAGGCTGAACATCTAGGCCAGGGGTTCCCAACCTGTGGCCCTCCAGATGTTGCTGAACTATGACTCCCATCATCAATTGTGGCTAGGGGTGATGGGAGTTGAACAGCAACATCTGGAGGGCCTCAGGTTGGGAACCCCTGGCCTAGATAAACTAGAAGCAGAAACATCTGGGAAGGAGGGTGTGCAAAACCTGTCTGGTTATTTAAGACAAGAGGTCCTGATTCTGAACTTACCACAATGATTCTTAATGTGGGGCCCACCAGATGTTGATGAACTACAACTCCCAGCATCCCCCACCACAGTTGATTGGCTGTTGTGGTTCAGCAACTTCTAGTGGAGCCCACGTTAAGAACCACTGGCTTACCGATTTGGCGACGGTGCAAGCTTGGCATCGTATGTGTAAGGCAGACATCTCTGCCAGTTGGCACGAAGGAGCGGAAGAAGCCGAAAGGGACACAGAACTAGGAGGCGGTCTGGATCCTCCGAAGCCTCTCTCTGTTATCCCACTCACAGTCTCATCCCTAACACTTCCCTCCGCCGCCCCCGCCCCCCACTAATTTCCCCTTTCCCCCTTTACTTTTTTCTTTACCTTTTTGTTCCTACCCATCTCTGTCCCCAACTTTGGTACGATTACACCTCAGAGGGAAATGCCTTCTGAGGGGGTAGGAGTTCTTTCACTGGCTCCTAAACAGTCAGTCAAAGGAGCCAGATGTACGTTGGAGTTAGTTTTGGGAAATGTATCAGTTACTGGGGTTAATCAGTTGACCAATGTCCTGAAAAAAATAGCTTTTAGTGAGAATCTCATCTCAAAGTTGTGTTCAAAGTTGTGTTTGTGTCAATCTGTATTGCACTGCACTGTATTATATTAACCTGTTATATTGTGATGCTTTATTTATCAGAGCATCTTTAAAATCCATTTATGGTGTGTGGGTGGAGGAGTTCATCTGGAGAGTCTATCCCTTCTCTGGAATTTCTGGTTTCTAACTTCCTTATTTGATTATGTTACTGCTGAATTGGGAATATTTTGATAGATCCATTTATTATACTATTAATTAATTATGGCTCCAGCTTACCTAGGTAGGAGACCACTATATTATTATTATTTATTATTATTATTTTACATTTTATATCCCATTCTTCCTCCAAGGAGCCCAGAGCGGTGTACTACAAACTTAGGTTTTCTCCTCACGACAACCCTGTGAAGTAGGTTAGGCTGAGAGAGAAGTGACTGGCCCAGAGTCACCCAGCAAGTATCATGGCTGAATGGGGATTTGAACTCGGGTCTCCCCGGTCCTAGTCCAACACTCTAACCACTACACCACGCTGGCTCATCCCTATACTCCCATCTTCTCAAACACACCATGCAGGCATGAAGCTATTGGCATATGCTGACAAAGTAAATGTTTTAGTATCAAAAGTAGGGTAACTACGGACTATTTTACACTTGTTTGACAAGTTTGGGGCTATCTCTGGATCAAAACTGAATATTGACAAAAGTGTAGTGGTCAAATTGGATGTTCTAAGAGGGAAATTAACGTAGACTCCTTTGCAACTCAAGACCCGAAGCTTTAGGGGAAGTTGCTCAAGGCACTGGCACGTGAAAGAGTCAACATATTGGGTGGTGGGCTTTTTTGGTTTTTGTTTTAAGCAATCTTGATGGGGCTTATAATTGAAATCTTTGGTTTACAAAGGTAGAGGAGAGAATCCATATCTGGCACAAGTGGTCACTGTGCCTTTGTAGGAAAGTGTTTTTGCTAAAACATATCTTTTACCTATTGGAGAAAGCTATTAAGCAGTTAGAACAACTTTTTATACTTGCGGCGGGTATGAATGTTTTCCCCCTTCTTTGGGTGATTGCCTATCAAAAAACCTGAACACAGTGGATTGGCTTTACCTTGCTGGACTAGGACCGGGGAGACCCAAGTTCAAATCCCCATTCAGCCATGATACTAGCTGGGTGACTCTGGGCCAGTCGCTTCTCTCTCAGCCTAACCTACTTCACAGGGTTGTTGTGAGGAGAAACACAAGTATGTAGTAAACCGCTCTGGGCTCCTTGGAGGAAGAGCGGGATATAAATATAAGATGATGATGATAATAATAATAATAATAATAATAATACTCTTGTAGCAGTGTTGATGGCCTTTAATTTTGGCCGATGGATCCCCAGCGTGGGACATGAGAGTCCTTTTTACCTTTTGGATCTGGGCTTTCGTGGCCCCGTGTGGGGAGACCCAATGGGGCCGTGAAAGCTGCCAGCCCCTCATACCTGATTGACATCTATCCTCATATAAACAATTAGAACAACTAATTGACTGGCACATCAAACCCTATTTTTTTCAAATGGATTTGGCTTTCTGTGTTTTGAGAAGTTCTATATCTGTATATTTTACAAAATTCATTTTTATTTTTATTTTTGCCCATGAAGAAGTTAAATGGAGTAGGAGATTTAATTTATCCAGGTGAGGATAGCAGGATCCTTTTGATATGGGATACCTTTTGTATTTGACCTGTGGTGGTGCTTAACCCACCAGGTTTCCCCCTTTCTCAGGGCCAAACTGTGGCTGCCTAGAACTAAGCAAGGGTTAGTCATGTTACAGTCTAGAGAGACTTTTGTACACTTTGCCATGATCCATTTGGTTTGGAAGAAATGGAGTCAAGCACGGCACTGGCCTGCTTTGGCAACATAGGCAGCAGGAGGAATAGTTTGAGGATGTCTTGGCTCTCACGAACTCCAGGCTCCTGCTAACCTGAGCAGTTGGAATAGGAAAAGATCCTGTGAAAGGACAGCAACACAAGCCCCAGGACTTTGGATCGTGCCTCTCTCTCTATGATCCATTGGGTTGATTTATATGTGCTTCTTGGTTTGAGTTTAGTTCATAGCAGAGAGTGAAGAATGAAGCACTAGCATACTTATTGTGTTACTGTAAACTTGGTTGTAAAAAACATACAGACACTGGCTCACCTTGATAAGAGAAGGCTCCCTTCTTCCCACTGGAAAACGTTCTGGCCGTGGATGGCGGAATCCATGGCCCACATCTCACCGGAGACTGCAAGAGACTCCTGCTGTTTCATCACACTCAAACTTTCACTTTCCTGTGGCTTTCAACATTCTCAGTTTGGTTCCTTCTCTTGGACATATTGCTGTGAAGAGAGGAAAGTATCTGTATTAGTTTAGAGTCCTCTTTTGCGGTTGGGTTTTCTGTAAAGTTCACCTGTGGACTATATGCATTCACTCAATAAAGAGTTCATGAATCCAGCTTGCTTTGACCCTGTCTGCTACACCAGCCAGAACTCTACCAGCTGCATCACCGCCGAGCCATCCAGTAGACAAACCTGTGGGAAATACGGCCTCACCTTCCAGGCCCTGCTGAGCCCTCTGGCCCAGCCACACCGCTGCTCACTGTGGCATACAGCATGTGTCCCGCTTTGCTGTCCGTCTGTGTCTCCACACTACAAGCCACTGCTCCAGCACCCGTTTGCCCTCTCTCACCCGCTCCTCCATTTTGTGTCTCCCGCTCTTTTGTCTCCATTTTGTCTCTCCTCCATTTCAGGATGATTCAGACAAGCCTGGTGCTTGGTAGAGAGTGTGTGAGCAAGTAAGTGAGCTAGTGCTGCAGCCGGGGGACATAGGAAGTTGCCTTCTAGAGCAGACATTCTCAGCGTTGGGTCTCCAGATGTTATTGGACTTCAGCTCCCATAATCCCCAACCAAAGACCACTGGTGCTGGGGATTATGGGAGCTGAGGTCCAATACCATCTGGGAACCCAACATTGAGAATCCCTCTGCTAGAGAGTCAGACCCTTGGTCCAACTAGCTCAGTACTGTCTACACCAGGTCTTCTTAACGTCTGGTTCCCAGATGGGGAAGGTTGCTGGCAGGAGTCTCTCTCAGCTGTATCTTGGAGATGCCAAGGAAACTTCTGTATGCAAGTAGGTGCTCTTCCCAAAGCAGCCCCAAGCCCTCAGGGGAATATCTTACAGTGTGCACACATGTAGTCTCCCATTCCAGTGCAAACCAGGGTGGATCTTGCTTAGCAATTTATGCTTGCTACCACAAGTTCCTTGCTAAATGAGCAAAGAGGCACCTTTTAAAAGTGCTGATTCTCTTTATTGAGCAGGGGGAGAGCAACTGGCCCTATCCATCCCCAGCACAGCATTCCGGCAGTGGCTGTTGCTAGTGCCTATCTTATGTTTCTTTTTTAGATAGTGAGCCCTTTGGGAGACAGGGTGCCATTTTATTTATATCTATGCAAACCACTTTGGGAACTTTTGTTGAAAAGTGGTATCTATATTCATCGTATTAGTATATAAATATTTGTCGAATTCATAAGGCCAGCTCTGCTGCCCGGCCAGTTGGAAACAAGACATAATATTGGGGGAAATGATCCCTTTAAACTAGGAATGAGTAGATTCCCCCATTCCATTAATTGGCTCCTTTTCTAGTTTGCTCTGTCCTCTCCCTGGCTGAATTTTGATCTAATTAGAGGAATGTCTAAAATGAATTCCAGCTTTCTTCTGGAATTCAGCTTTCAGTTCATCTCCCTCTAGGTCATGGATGTATGCGCGGGTAAAACACTGCAAGAAAACTCTCAATGTCCACACAATTGTTCCAGGATTCTGGTGGTAGAGGGGTGTTCTCCCATTTGCAGCAGTGCCTCAATCATACACTGCCCCCCCCCCAATCTTGAGTCAGTCCTGCATAGGAGCATGTCCAACTGCCTTGGAGGTGTGGGGGGGGTGGGCAGCGTCACCATGCAGGGCAATCTTTAAAGAGTCCTGGTGTGCTGCAGGGCCTGGAGCCAATCAGCCAGTGCGGGGGCCCTTCCAGCAATTTTAATGGTGGCAATGTATGTGGCGGCCGCAGGGCTTGATCAGAACTACTCTGCTGGATCAGGCCCAAGGCCCGTCTAGTCCAGCAACCTGGTTTCCACAGTGGCCCACCAGATTCCTCTGAGAAGCCCACAGGCAAGAGGTAAGGTCATGCCCTGACCAGCATCTGGCCTCTGAGGCTGCCATGACCGGAGGACAACCCTGTCTCCACCTGTGTGCCTCAGTCATGTGGAGTGGGAGGAAAGACTATGTGAAGTGAAGGATCTGAAAGCCAAACTGCATCCCATTTCTTATTTCCAGTTTTTGTACCATGGTGGAATCGTAATGCTTGAGTTCTCCTTTAGAAAGAAGACCTGATGGAACTCCAAAAGCCAGACAGAAACCCAGAGAAGAGAAGGCTGCAATTACTCTTCATATAATTGGGGGTGGGGGGCTGGTTGTAGGGCTGGGTGCACTGGGCAGTTGCTCAGGATCCCTACCTGAGCATGCTAAGAAGAATTTGGTGACTCACTATGGCCACATTCACATGTAATGTGGAATGGCAGTTGAATAGGCCTACGGTTCTGCGGAAGTTACATCCGAATGTGTGGGGCTGGAGTTGGGTGCAGCAACAAAATTGAGGGTTCAGAAAAGGACCTGCAATCTTGAGTTGTGGTGAGTTTTGTCACTGCAACCCGAGGTTCCTGGCAGCCTGTGGTACATCTGAATTTGGAACTACAGGCTACTGAGCCTGGAACCAGAGTTGAAGGAGGAAGCTCCTCCTTCAACTCCAGCCATGATTGGCTGTGCAGGCTGTCTTTCAGTAAAGAAGGAAGCCCGCACAGCCAACTCACACCTGCCTCTCTTCAGTCTCACTGACTGCGGAGAGACCACTGTCCTGAATGTTCAGATTCAGATGGGAGAGCTGGGGGACGGGGGGCGCATTGGACCCACAGTTCTGCATTACGTCTGAAGGCGGCCAATATGTTGAGTGTGGTGGCTGACATGATCCGTCAGCCCTATGTAGATAGTAGGACATGCGGCACAACTGTAAAGATTGGACTGTAGCACCAGAAGCGTTTCTGCACATTCCCCTGTTTGTGACAACGGAAAGAAATACAGTAACACATCTAGAATTGCCTGATCTTCACGATGGAGAAGCAAGCCATGCCATACCATGGGGTGTGGTATGAAGCCCTGGGGTGTGTATGAAGCCATGTTGTGTGGTATGAAGCCCTCCATAGGGCTTCTGGGTCATGTCAGCCGCCATCAAGGTTCACTGCGAGAGAGAAGCCTAACAGCACTTCCAGATTAACTGCACCAGGGCAGCAGGGGAGTGGCAATTTCTTCTCTCCTTCTCCAGGAAGCCCTCTGTGCCACCCAAAAGTATGTCCCTGAGGGTTATGTGTCCCTTTGGGGGCATGTTTTCAGGAGTCACAGAGGGCTTCCTGGATAAGAGGAGGGTGTCAAAAATTGCTGCTTCCCTGCTACAAGGGAGTCGTTAGTTGGGAAGTACTATTAGGCTGATCTCTTGCTGCAGCAGGGAATCCTTGCTCTGTATGTCAGCTCAGGCCTGCAACAAGATAGGAAGACAACAACATGCTGATAAATCAGCCATGAGGGGCCCCTGAAGGCTTTTCCCTCTCTCAGGACACTGCTGGTGCCCCAATATTCTGCCCCCTGAGGTGACCATCTCACCTGGCCACATAAAAGGGCCAACTCTGCAGCCAATCCAATTCATTGCCCAAAACAGGAGTTCCCAACCTCTGGCCCTCCAGATATTGCTGAACTACAACTTGCATCACCCTTGGCCACAATTTATTGTGGCACGGGGATGGTGGGAGTTGTTGTTCAGCAACAGCTGGAGGACCGCAGGTTGGGAACCCCTGGCTGAGAACCAAGGGCCAGCCCTAGAGGTGTGCTATTCACAGTTGTTGGTACGTGCAGATTTTCCCATTGGAACGCCAATGTAGTTTTAACCAGCCTTTGGCAAGGCCTGTGTGACTGGATACTGTTGCTGCTGTACTGTTTGAGCACTGCCTGTTCGTTTCATCTCCGAGCTTGCAACATCTTGTAAGGCCCCTGGGCATCGGCGCTGGGAAGAAGTGGGGGTGACCCCCCTCTCCACGGGTGGTGGATGGGATCCAAACACAGGACAGCCTCTTGGCTGGAGTCCTTCACTTCTAAAGGGAAGCAGTAATCCCTCTGCCCCAGGCAAATTCCCTCCTTGCATTCAACAGGGAAAGTGAAAGACCCCAAAGCGACAGGAGAGAGACAGGCCCTTTCCAAGTGGAAAAGCACAGACCTCATCCTAGATTAATCTGCAGCAGCCGGAGGAGGAGGAGGAGGAGGGAATTTGCAATTGAGGTGTTAACAAATCTCAGCATTTGCTAGCATGCAACTCTAGGGAGCAAGCACAGCATGAGTATGGGCATAAGCAACCAGGCTGCTCATGGGCTTGCAGTCAGTTTGGGACTGTGGCACGGAGGAGAGGGTTTGATCTTCCGCCCCTGCCACCATCCCCATCTGGGCCAGCTCCTCCCCCCACACTGCCATGGAAAAACAGCTTCGACTGCCAGCCACTCAGGGATGGACAGAGGAATTCTGGCACCTGCAGCGAGGTGGGGGTATTCCCCTTTCAGAGTGACCCCCTAGCAAGTGTTGAAAATGGGGCAGAGGATCGGGAAAAGGCCTCCTCTTATTTCCTCTTGTTTCTTGCCAGCTTTGCATGGAGTGTGGGGAGAGGTGTTGATCAGGGGCCGGGAGCACCTTCCTCATGAGGCAAGGCTACAACACCTGGGGCTTTTTAGTTTTGTTTTGTTTTGGGGGGGGGGAGACGACTGAGAGGCACCATGATAGAGGTCTATAAAATCAGGCATGGCATGGAGAAAGTGGATAGAGAGGCATTTATTTTTTCTCCCTCTCGCATAACACTAGGACCAGGGGTCATCCCATGAAACTGATTGCCAAGAAATGTACTTGCCCACACAATGTACAATCAGCCTATGGAATTCTCTGTCACAAGTTGTGGTGACAGCCAAGCACCTGGATGGCTTTAAGAACGGTCCAGATACATTCATGGAGGACAGGACAGGTCTATCAACAGCTGTTTGTCTGAGGGCTATAGGCCAGCCTCAGAGGCAGGATGCCTGTAAATACCAGGAGAGAGGGCATACTCTCAGTTCTTGCCTGTGGGCTTCCCAGGGGCATCTGGTGGGCCACTGTGTTGTGTAACAGGATGCTGGACTGGATGGGCCTCCTTGGGCCTAATCCAGCAGGGCTCTTCATATGTTCCTATGCTCTTTGCAACACGTGCAAGGGTCCCCAAGAGCTGCTCCAGTGGGGGCAGTAGTTGTCGGGGGCATCTTGTAATTTTATATTACTTTTAATTTTTTGCTGTTGTGAGCTGCCCCAAAGAGTATTGTACTGGAGGGTGGGATAGGAAAATAGGAAGCTGCCACATACTGAGTCAGACCATTGGTCTATCAAGATCAGTACTGTCTTCACAGACTGGCAGCAGCTTCTCCAAGGTTGCAGGCAGGAGTCTCTCTCAGCCCTATTTTCGTGAATGTCCATGATATGTCCAACCTCCTGCAAAAAACCTGGGTCTCGCTTTTCACTCTGCATTGGCGCAAGTCAGCATGGGGCATAGCATGGTGGGGGAAAGGATCTTTCAATGGTAATATCACACAAGTATTAAAAAGAGAACACCCAGACTACTTGAGAGATTTTTTATTCACACTTAAATGGAAGGTTGAACCGGATCTAATTAAAGGATCCTCCTCAGTTAAGCAGCTAAGGAAAACAATTTATGGAGTGATTCTAGAAGTGGGTTTCTTAAAACCTGATTTAGAACGTAAACGCTACAAACACCGCACTTCACAGTACTTGTTGCAACCCGATCACCCTATCGCTCTCTTTAAGGAGAAAAAAGTCCCTTTCCATTTATGGGAAACAAGGTGGCTCTTATACCATCAAGTACTACCACTTAATGCAGCTAAGCCATGGCTCCCAGAGGACCAGCAAGAGTGCCCTAAAATCACTTGCAAACAGAAAGCTAGTAAGCTAGGCAAAACATTCAGGGAAACCCACTCACATTTCTTAAAGGAGTGTGTGGTAGCCAAAAGAGTGTGGCAGGGAGTAAGCAAGCTGTTAGAGTGGCCTGATTTGGAAAAACAGACTTGGGAAGAACTAACCCCGGGTTTGAGCGATAGAAGCTCCTTTCGAGGTCCCAGAAAGAAACCTTCAAGGAAACGGGACGGAATGGGTGCCCTCATACTAGGGAATCGGAACGTTCCCCTTCTCGTAATCAGGTTAGTAAACCTGTATGTCATTTATGCAATGCTCCTGCATAGGAATAGGGAGGGAAGACGCGACCAAGAGGTTTATGCAGATGAGTCAGTAAATCTCTTCTGGAAAAGTTTGTATGGTTATGTGCAAAAAGACAAGAGTATCTCTTCTAAACAGCAATGGGACAAATTGTGGAAATGGACGTCGGACGTAACCCCCCTGATTACCTGATGTGCCTTGAAATCCCCCACCCCCGAGTTACAGTACTACCTGCATATATTTCATAACCTTGTGGGTTTCCAAATCCTGGTGTGTAAATCTTTGTAGATATATCATGTACAAACAACCACTTTGTATATAATTGTGCTTTGGCAACGTACTGTATGCTTTGGTAGTTTGTTGGTTCAATAAAAAAAATCTTGTCCTATTTTTTAAAAAAATCTTGTCCTATCTTGGAGATGCCAGGGAGGGAACTTGAAACCTTCTGCTCTTCCCAGAGCAGCTTCATCCTCTGAGGGGAATATCTTTGGGATATAAATATCATCATCATCAACAACAACAATAATAAAAAATTAATAATACTGGGCTAGATGGACCACTTGTCTGACTCGGTATGCTATGTTCCCATGTTCCTGCTTGTCTGACTTGTTCTTAAAGGGCTTCCCACATGCCAGGCCACATGAAGCATGAATAGAAGTCAACAATGCAAACAATAAAAGGCGAAAAAGCAAGTGTACAATTTGAGCATCACTTGTACCATGGGAAGAGAGAGAGAGGAAGGAAGTTTGAATCCCCTAAGAGTAGCAATCTACATTTCAAAGGGATAGCATCAGAGCAGTGGAGAAGGGATGACCAATGTCTTGACTCTCTAGCCCACTGACTCACTAGTCTGTCCTCCACTGTCTGAGGCAAAGAGACAGCGCAAAGTCCTTTAACTTCCAACACTAAGCAAGTTCTTGGTAAATTGGTGGGTTGTTGTTGTTGTTTGGGGTTTCTTCTTTTTCTTTAACCCCTGCTAACTGGGCAAAGAGGCACCTTTTACCGTGGTGATTCTCTTTATTTAGCAGGGGGAGAGTAACTGGCCCTATCCACCCCCAGCACAGTACTTCCAGTGACTGTTGCTGGTGTGTGTCTTATTTATTTATTTATTTTTAGAATGTGAGCCCATCTCGGGTTTCACCTGGAATGATCAATTGTTGCTTTAAGAGCAAAGTTGCTTGCCAATTCACTTTCACAGCATGAATTCAAAATTCTCCTTCTGCTTCTTTCAGAGGATAACGTCTCTACAGCCTTTTCAAAGCTTAGATTGGTGTGGGTTTCCAATTGGCCGATTATACTGCTATAGCTGGGAGGCATGCTCAGGAACAGAGCTTCTAGCCTCTGACTGTCTGAAAATCGTTCTCCTGCCTCTCTAAATTGAAAAAAGAAATCTTCCAAAGTTCCCACAAAAGTAGAAAAGCAGTCCCCCTCTTTATATTGGAGATCTTGCATTTTCTTTCGTAAATTAAAGGTGTATGCCCACCCTTTTTTCATATGCAAGGAATCTAGCTTGCTTAGCATTTCCTCTGAGGTTCCAAGATTACAAATAGCAAAAAGGTAATTTTTACTCACAGAAGCTGTAATCAAAGCTTGTGATCTTGCGTCTTTGATGACCCAATTTTGCCTGGCAGTCTTTTCATCATTTGTGGATCCTTCTGGCGGGGGGCCCCCTTCAATAACGTTATGTAGTCCTTCTGCTTTCAGTGCAATCCTCAATCTGGTTTTCCATTCCAAGTAGTTGTCCACATCCAGGATAGTAAGCCTGAGTTTCCCTTCTAGGTATGTAGCCATCCTCACCGGCTCCAAAAGGCAGTTGCTGTAGATTAGCAATTCAAAGTGTCCATGCTAGATCTCAATGGATCTCCTGGAACAAACCTAACTCTCTAGTTGCAGCACACGAAGCTCAAAATACTGGGCTCCCATAACCTGTTGGAAATTCTCTGTGGTGAGAGAATCCCTTTCTCAATATAGCAGAGTGCACAGAGGCACAACACAGTGGTAGATTAGTTAGGCATGCGTGTGTGCTGAGAGTAAAGTAACCTGGAGCCAATTCATAGTTTCAAATCAATATAAAAGGCATTTATTAAGGAACTCCATTCTAGATAGGAAAGTGAGGATTTAGGATCTCTAATCTATCTATCTATCTAGATGCAGATGGATTCTGCATCCTCTCTGCACATTTGGTGCAGGGAGAGGAACTTGCCATGTTGCAAGGTAGGCGGGCAGATAGCAAGAGAGAGAGGAAGAAGGAGAAAGTTGAGTCCCTGAGATTAGCAACCTACATTTCAAAGGGATAGCATCAGAGCAGTGGAGAAGGGATGACCAATGTCTTGACCCTCTAGCCCTCTGACTTACTAGTCTGTCCTCCACTGTCTGAGGCAAAGAGACAGCGCAAAGTCCTTTAACTTTCCAACAAAATGATCCTACGATGTTATGCAGGTCTGTCCGTGGTACACTCTAGAGGGGAAAGGCTGAAAATTCACAGGAGAACCTTCTCAGCATTTCCAGGTCCTGCTGAAGCCACCATTGCTGCCTGCAGAGATGGGATGAAGAAGGGTGTGGTTGTCGTTTTAAGCTCATACACACCATTTTGAGAACTTTTTGTTTAAAAAGTGGCCTATAGATATTCTTAATGATAACTAACCCTAAAAGGCAGGGAGGGCTGATCCAACCACACCATGAACATGGGATGCCCAGAGATTTTGCCTGCAAACAGGCCCATTTGCAAGCAAAGCTATGCCCCCTGCGTCTGACGTCAGACACAGGGGGCGTGGCTGGGACACCAGGCCGGCATCGGGTTTTTTAGCAGATATGATGGGAAGTTGCTGATGAGTCATGCATACCCAGTACTTCCAGCCGAGGAGGGGCAACGGGGCAGCAGAGAGGTACGCTGCCACCCTGAAGGTTTTTCAAAGTAACGAGCTTTGGCGGGGGGGGGGAAGCAGCGGGAGGGGTGCGTGCACCCTCCCCCGCCCTTAAAGAGGCACCCCCTCTGCCTTCGAACTGCAGAGGCGCAGTTCCGTGCACATCCCTATTTGGGAGTGCTCCTGGATGCAAGTCCCACTCTTCTATTTCAGGCTGAGGCAGTGGCCAGCAGCGTTTTCCATCAGCTTTGGCTGATACAACAGCTGCATCCATTCCTCGAAGAGAATGAACTTCAAACAGGGGTGCACTCTAGGTCTGATTACTCCAGTGTGCCCTATGTAGGGCTGCCTATACACGTTCGGAAAGGTCAGTTCAAATTTGGCAACCAGATTGGTCTCCGAGGCCATCCCAAGAAACCATAGTGCTCGTTTTTTTACAACTACTGCACTAGTTTCTGGGCCAGACACAAAGTGCTGGTGAGGACCTTCACAGTTCTAAATGGCTCAGAACCAGTTAACCTAAGGGAACGGCTTCTTCTGCATTAGCCCCACCACTCATTAAGGCCATCTGGGAAGATTTGCCTCCAGCTGCCGCTGGCTTGTCTGGTGGTGACAAAGTCCCTGCTGAAATACAAGGCCTAACACTTTTGGTGGCCTTCGAGAGGGCCTCAAAAACGTGTTTTTATCCAGCGGTTGGGTTGTTTTCAAAATCTGCACCAAATCTCCTTATGAGATTATGTAGATTTGTGTGTGTGTGTGTTTTTTTAAGCATTGGAGACAGGATGGAGCCCTGGGGGCCTCCATGTAAAAGCTCCCATTTCCAAGAGCAATGGTCTCCCAAGTGACACCCATCTGGAATCTTCCCAAGAAATAGAAATGGAACCATTGCAAGGTAGCGCCTCGTGTTCCCAGATCCACAAGGTGATCCAAAAAAAAAACAAAAAAACCCATGGTTGATGGTATCGAAAGTAGGGGTGTGCACGAAATGATTTTTTTGTGATTCGATTTGTACCCAAATCGAAACACCCCATTTCGATTTGTGTCCGAATCTGACCCATCCGAATCAGCCCAGATTCGATTTGGATCCAAATTTATCCGAATCTGAATCCGAATTTGATTGGAAAAATTGGTCTTGGGGTCAAAAGAGTGGGGTGGGGTGGTAGTGCCTAATGGGTGGAGGCTACCACCCCAATTTCCCAAAAAAATGGGCAAAGGGTTGATTTAATTTTTTTTTTAAGTTTATGTGTCTTTAAGATTTATTTTTTTTTGATTTTTTTTGCTAGTAGCAGTAGCAAATGAGAGTGGATTCATGGTTTCTCATTGAAAATCTCATATGCAACCATAGAATCTACACTCAGAACACTTCCAAAACAACAGAACCCAGTACACCATGGGTTATCAAGCCATGGGGGTGGTTGGCACCCTAATAATAATAACCAAATAATAACCAAAAACATTGATCATTTATTGGGATTGATATACAAGTTGCTGCTGAAATACGATTCAGAAACAGAACAGATTAAAGACTGTATGATTAAGTGGATGCAAAATTTAAACAGGACAATTGATATTCAATCATGGGAACATCCATGGGATGTGAATATAAAATTTACAGCAAATAGCACCCTAAGAGAAAATTGGTACAAAATGTATTTTTGTTGGTACATTACTCCTACAACCATTAGTAAGGGACAGTAATTACTCGGGAGACTGTTCGAAATGCAAGAATCATGCTGGGACATTCTATCATATGTGGTGGACTTGTGGCAAAGCACAACAATTTGCGGGGGGAAACTCACTTTAAGGTGCAACAAATTCTAAATATAAACAAGCGCATCATTTCTATCTCTTTATAATACCTGATGTGAGGGGGAAGGTTGGCAAAGGGTGGAAGTGGAACTTTGGATTGTCAGATGTATAATGTCATATGTAACCACTGGAAGTTCAAGAGATGACAATGTAACCATGTTCTTTCTTTTTATTTTCTTATAAATAAATGAAAAAAAATTAAAGGAGAGCAGAACACAAAAACTGGCTGTTGAGTCTTGGTGGCAGCAGTGAGACTGGAGGGGGAAGTGGCAGATATAAGTAAAAATAAATAAGAAAGAGCAGGATATAAAGGTAAAAATAAATCAATGAAGTGCATCAAGGTGTGGCCAGTTGTTCATCGGGTCTGGTCACTTTGGCCCAGGAGCTCAAAGAGTGACTTGGGCCAACCACTGGATCTTCCACCTACCCACCTCACAGGGTTGTTGTGGAGCCAAAACAAAGAGAGGGAAGAACTGTTGGCAACACCCTGAGCTCTTTGTAGAAAGTTGGGGGTTAAAATGTGATAGGAATACCTGATTTGGGTCATCAGCTAAATGTTTAGGGAAGAAATCAGCACCCTTTCGGTTGGCACCCTTGTCTGCTGGCAGTCCTTTGGATTTTGGAGAGGGTGGGGAAGGAATCAGAGATGCATTTTTCCCACCTTTTGATGTCAGTTTTGGCACTTCGGGACTGTTGTGTAAGCTCCTGGAAACGCGCCAATGCCTTGGATCCATCTGTGTTCCTTAAAAGCTCATCCCTAAACTTCCAGCTTTCATTTCTCCGTGTCCATTTGCCGGAGAGGCTTCCTTATCTCACCGCCTTCTCTTTTCTCCCTAGGATGACACTGCCGTTGACTGCTTGGCTTTGGCAGCATGAATACTGGCTGCCTCCAGGGATCACCTGGGAGGACATGAAAGAGACGGAGGAGACCCGCTACCCTCAGCCCCAGCACCTCCTGGTCAGCCTCCCCGGTGCCCTTCTCCTCATCGGCCTGCGGTTCATCTTTGAAAGGCAAGTCCAGTTCCCTTTCATTGGCTCTGCCCCATAGCAGTTAAAGAGCCTCCAGGTTCAGAGGCAGTGTACCTGGAACACTTTTTGCTAGGGCCAAAGCGTAGAGAGCTGTTTCCTTCATGCCTGGCTTGTGGACTTCCTGGAAACAGCTGGGGGGAAGGAGAGGGTGGACCTGACGGATCTTGGGTCTGATCTAGGAGGCGGTGATGGTCTGGCTAACCTAAACCCCAATTACTGAATAATTACCACACATAGTAAATTTAAATCTTAGAAAGATCTTCTGGTCCTCTTGGCCATGATGTCATTTTTGAATTATCGATCTGATTATTGAGAACTATAAAAGTTCAAATATGATTATATTCAGAATTTCTTCTAAAAATTAAAAAAAAATCATTATTTACATCTTTCATCCAGCATATTCTGGTGTGAAAAGTAGTGCATCCCGCTAATTTAAGTGGCAGTATTGTTTATGTAAAATTTGGTATCGGTGGTTAATCGGGAAGTATGACTTCATTTTGCATAAACAAACATATTCTCTCTCTCTCTCTCTCTCTACACACACACACACACACACACACACACACACACACTGTTTGATGTTTTGAAACTGCCGGATAGCAAAAA
This sequence comes from Hemicordylus capensis, assembly GCF_027244095.1. NCBI lineage: Eukaryota > Metazoa > Chordata > Lepidosauria > Squamata > Cordylidae > Hemicordylus > Hemicordylus capensis. Next base: position 219,645,025 of record NC_069658.1, read on the forward strand.
CATTGTGCAATCCCCAGCTTATCAACTACAGGAGGACCTCTATGTCTGCACATTCGCGTATCTACGGATTCGCGTATCCACGGTTGGGTAAAAGACACCCAACCTCAGCATATGCAGGGGGAAGTGGTGGGGGGGGGACACACCGGCCTTGCATATCCGCAGGTCACGGGTGGCTGGAAATGATTGCAGAGGTCATTTTCGGCCTCTGTTTTCTGTTTGGGAGCCTCAAAATGGCTCTGGTTTTTTGTTTTGTTTTTAAAGGAAAAACCTATGATTCTTGGGCAATTTCCAGGGCACAGTTCAACTCAGGGGACTAGCAAGCACTGTAAGGCACTTTCCCCACAATTCCTCACCCCCTAAAAAATTTGATTGATTTTTGGTCATTTTCAATTATTTTGCCGACGACTGGGAGCCTAACGCCTGCAATCCCATAGCCCCCAATGACTTGATATTCGCAGTTTCCTTATCCACAGTTGCAGCCAGGAACGGAGCTCCTACGAATATCGAGGTCCTCCTGCACCTGGAAGTTCTGTTAGCATAAGCTCTACACTAATTCCAATCGTGTAGAGAAACTAGCTGTGGTGCTGCACTCTGCACATGCTCAGAGGCACCTGTTCCTGCTTCACATGTTCAGAAACCAGTGTGCCAAAACTGTTTCTCAAAAAGGTTATTTTTGTGGTGGCTCTAGTGGGGAGGCAAAAGCTATTCACATATGCTCAGAGACACTCTTTTCTCTGCGCTGGCACCACGTGTCTGGTGGCTGAGTTCTGCCAGAGAAAACAGGCATCGGGCCTAGACCTAACCAGAGAGTGCCCCGTTGCTGACCCTCTTTCTTCTCTCTTGAAGGTTCGTAGCTGTGCCCCTGAGCCAAAAGATGGGGCTGAAGGAGAAGCTGCTAAGGAAAGCTTCTCCCAACCCTGTGCTGGAGGCTTTCTACGCTGCATACCACAGGAGCCCCAAAGAGGTGAGCTCACCCACCCACACACACCCTGCAAGGCCCTGCTCTTCCCCTGGGGGGAGTCTGGGGGTTCAGCATGGTCAGCCCTCCTATTTAACCCACAATAGAGATCGGGAGAGCAGCATGGTTTCTGATATTAGGGGATGGTTTTGTATCCTCTCTGCATGCAGCAGCAGAAATCACTGGCAATAACGGAGGGGGAAATATCCATTAAACATTAACATGTCTGGTTGAAAGAGTATTTGTGGTGTCTTGAATCCTCAACCTCATGTTACAATACATCCAGCTGGGAGGGAACTAGTTTCTAACGTTTCAAAGCTTTAAAAAAGCCGTCTTCCAAGTTTCCGTTCAAAGTTTTGAACTGGAACCAAAATAATCTCTTCTCCAAGACACATTCGAGGGTGGGGCGGAATGGTGTGGGGCTATCCTATATAATAAAAGGCTAAGTGAGTGGCCGTGGCCTTGGAACCTTTTCCAAAATAAAAATAAAAATTCCCCCAAAACACCTTTTTTTAACAAGAAGCCAGCGGGCGCCACCGCCGGGCAGGGCACTGCCACTGTCTCTGGGCGCCCCCTAACCCACAGCACCCCTCACCCCATGCTCCCCACTCACTCAGTGAGGTGGCAGGCGGGCACTCCCATTGGCGGGTGGGAGAGCATGCGCCCCTGCTGATTGGGCAGCGGGCTGCTCACCCCCCCCCCACCGCCGGTCATTTGTAGCTGCACACCCAACACGCATGCCTGTAGCACGACCACGTGCATTGGGACCTAGGTCAGGAGGGACTAGCAGTAGTGGGAAGCAAGTTGCTGCTGCTGCTGCTGGGCGTTAGTGTGCTACGTGTATGCTGTCCTTCATCTCTGTGCTACAGCTGGCTGGTTGACTTACTTGTTCATCCCCCACCCCCCGTTGCCCTCCACCACACTGCCTGCAAACTGAGCAAAGCAAGAAGTAAGTGTGGATCTTCTGGCCATCTTCTTCCTCCATCCTGCTCAGAAGCCCGGGACCTCTCTGAGGGAGGGGCAGATTTCCGGGCAGGTCGCATGCAGCAGCTCTAGGAATCTCCTCTCCCCTGTTGCAAACACATTTTCCATGCCTGCTTCTTTTGCTCGTTTCCCCCACTTTAGCCTAAGAATAAACGGGAGGTAACTGCTAACAAAGTCCAGTTTCCATGTGGCATCTCACATTCTCTTCTGTATCCTGTTCTTCCTCCTTACAACAACCCTGCGAGGCAGGCCAAATCATTTGAGTGGCAGGCTCTGTGTCACCCAGCAAGTGTCATGGCTGAATGAGGGTCTGGACTCGGGTTTCCCCGGTCCTAGTCCAGCACTCTAACCACTGCACCACGTTGGCTGACAATCATACTTACAGGCCTTTGTCAGGGCAATCAATCTCCATCCAGTATACCTGACTTCATTCTCCATAAAGGGGTGATTCGTCAGTAACATCTGGCTTTGGGATCTTCATCTAGGTCACATGTAGATAGTTGTGGTGTTCCAGTTCTCCATCTTTAGCCTCATAACTTAGCAAGTGACCAATAAGTAAGGGTTTGGGGTTTGACATCTTTGTAGGGTAACAATATCTTCTGGGAAAAACCTATATAAGAAAGAAACCGTCCATGCCCCCAGGCAAAATACTATACCTTGTTGAAATAGGATTGAGACTTCCGGACGAGGCCTAATGTCTAATGAAGCAAATCAAAGTGTCTCTTTTTTCAGGCCTCTTTAGTAAAAGGTGTTATCAGAAAAATTGTCCATAATCTTGCAGAGGGGTGAAACCTGTGATAGTAAAGTCAAGTCTCTCATCAGGAGCTGTGAAAACAGGGTATGGGTTTCACAGTAACACACAAAGCTTGATCCTTTCAAACTGGGAAGTCTTCTAGGTAAATTGCAAATCGGTACTTTGGAACTCCCTTCCACTTGCAGGAGTGGCAAAACAAAATTCCTTTCATCAAATCTCATGTCTGGGATCTGGAATTTTAAGATTCAGCTACTGTGAAGGCAAAGCAGGGCTAGTGGATGAGACAAATTTAAAAATTTAAACCTTAGACCATTTGATCATTAGCTCTCAGTTTACATCAAAATCAGCTAGCAGAAATATTGCATAGATTTTGCAAAAACATGACAGTAATACAATTAAACTAATTTATCTTAAAATCCATTTTTCCTTCTCACCCACAATTAACTGGCTGGAACACAAACTGCTTTACAGAGAACCTCTTTTCCCCTCCCATCTGGAAATGGACGGAGTTGTCATTGTTCATCAGAGATCAGCTCTCAGTTGTGAGAAAGAATTTGAAAGGGAAACTTCCGGTTTAGGGAAAGGTTTTGAGCTCACAGAAAAAAGATAGACCATGTCAAGGAAATCAGTAAACATAACATATAAAGGCTTATGATACTCAGTAGTGGCAGAAATATCACAATCAACTTGATAGAAGAATGAATGAAATAGAGCTTGCTCCTATGCCTAATGCATTCAGCCAGCCATAAGCAGCACTTTTGCAGAGGTGGAAAGATTCAGCCCTCCAGTTGGCCAGCTGGGACTGTTGCTCCCCCTGTTGCTCAGGCCATGACCAATTTTATGTTCAATTAATATAATAACTGCTAATTTTGGAATTCAATGTCAGAGCAAGTTTGGTCTGGAACAGTTTACAGGAAAAGACATGTCACTAGAATAAATAAATTCACAAATACAACAGAAACCTCATCTTCACAGAGATGAGTTAAGATTGATGGGTGTTGGAGAGCTTTGGGCTCCCGCTCAGAAACATGCACACACACACACACACACACACACACACAGAGGCTTGTCTATTTCACAGAACAAAGGACTAAACAAAAGAAATTTCATATGAGTCACAAAGAATTTTATAACATTTTTAAAATGTTAGCCATAAACTCAGTTAAGAAAGTAGCTTAAACAGAACAGCTTACCACAGTCATCCATAAAACAATCTGTAATTCCATATTAGCTTTCCACATCACAACTTACAACTTACAGGTGCTTTTCAATCAATTTTCTTTTTGTTTTGTTAACAACTTCAAACCAAAATCCTTTCACGTCTCCTTCTAGTCTTTTCTCTGCAATTCCCTGCACAGAACGTCAACATATGCATTCCTTCAAACTCCATTTTCTTTCCTCCTTTCCAACTGCAAGCAGTTGAAGAGAGAGAGAAAAAAGAAAAAGAGAACAAAAGCAGCCTTTTGTTCGGAGAAACTTTTTGCAGCAAGAACAGTGTTATCTTTTGGCTTCCTTACAGTAGCAGCAAGAATTTAGACTGTTTGCAACACAAGAGCAGCTAGCAGCTGTTTGAGCTTGGAAAGAGAACACAGACAACATGATTTTAGCAAAAGGCAATCATTCGGGGGTTTCTTTGGTAGGCCTGTGCATATTGGTGTTATTAAAATTTACCGGTATGTGTATAAAATAAAAGCAATTGCAAAAGGATGTTACTGAGCTCATGATATGTCCAAACTTCCATACGGAGGCGTTTTAAAACTCTCATTCTGAGGGCGCCTCCCCCTCCCGTGAGAATCATCCAATTTTTCAACATGCATTCTAAAGGTGTACATGAAGCCCGTTCAGATTTTGTGTACTTGCTATTTCTACTCCCCATAGCGCCCCCCATTTCGTCCCTGCACGGACTTCATTTGCCCCTTCACGGGCTGCAATTTCCCCTCGCCCCTGCGCGAACCGGGTACTCACCAAAAGACGTCTCTGGATTTCACTCTCTCTGTCTCGCTCACTCACTCTGTTCACACTTTCATTCACTCTTGTCTCGATTCCCAGATGTGGCGTGTTTGTAACAACTGGCATGTCTCGGGGCTATGAGAATCCTCCACAGACAAAACGCTGTGGGGCGCGCTGGATTTCATCGTCCCGTGACAGGTCAGACTGTCCACCCAGAGGTCACATCCGACTCTCACGGCACCAAATTGATGTGAATTCGGTTCGTCCCTGGGTCCGCCTTCAGCCAATCAAACAGACTCAGTAGGAATTCTTTAGAAGCTTTTATTGCACTGCAGTTGCAAGGTATTCAACGGCTAATTGCTCCACATTGAATACAAATAAGTTACAGCTGAGGTTCTTCTTTTATACAATCAACAAAATGGATGCTGACACCCTAGACATAGTATACGTGGCAATAAAATGGTGGACTAAGTATCTAGTACGCATGCGAATGATTCATTGTTCATCTGGTGCTTACTCCTTACTTGGTGAAATCCTGTTTTCTTAACTGTCAGCAAAGAACAGTGAGAACCTTGTGAGAACCAAGTTTCTTAGATACAATTTAGTGGTGAGAGATGACGACATTGATCATGAGAGACCGTTATGTCCCTGAGCTGGGCTGGGGTTACTTTGAGTTAGAATGTGGTATTCTGGGCAAACATGGAGTTTCTTTGGTTTTCTAAACACATCAGTTGGAGGAGATGGGCGTTGGAAGAGCAAGCAGGGTGGGACAGAGACCTGCTGCCAGGGCGGGGTGTGGGGGCTCAACAGCAGAGCAGATGTTTACTTGGACTAAAGTCTTGAAGGAGAGAGCTTTCTTCCCTTTAAAAATCTTGTTTATTCCAGCTCTCTTTGGATTTCCCCCCTGAACATGTTTCTTTCTCTGGAAGCTCCTCCTCTTCCTCCTTCCACTCCACAACACACATTACATTCGTTAAAACAACAACAACAACATCCTCTTTCCCACATGTAGCTCCTCTGTTTCCCATACCCCTGCTTTTTTCCCCTTTTCCTTTTTAAAACGGAAGCCCTCTCCCTGCCTGCCTGCCTGCCTCATGGTCCCTCTTGCTTCCTCTTGCTCTGGGTCGGTTGCCGGCTGCTTTGTTTACCACCACTTCCTCCTCCCCAGCAAGAACCTCCTCACATAGGAGATAAGGAAAGAGGCGCTATTTCTAGCAGCTCTGTCTCCCACCAATGTCACGCCTTTAGACCAGGGGACTCGAGCTTGCTCGTCCGTTGCTTGCAATTCCGGGGCTTGAGCGCTTTCCCAAGTTCTGAACCCCGAAGGAATAACTTTTAGGGGTATGCATCTTGCTCCCCATTTCTGGACCTCTTCCTCCCACCCTCTTTCTCCACTCCCTTCCCCCACCTTTCCTCACTGTTCAGAGATGAAATTAGTCCTGGTCCACATCCTCTGGAGCAGGGTTTCTCAACGTGTGGGTCCCCAGATGTTATTGGACTTCAACTCCCATAATCCCCAGCCCCAGTGGCCTTTGGTTGGGAATTATGGGAGCTGAAGTCCAATTACATCTGGGGACCCACATGTTGAGAATCCCTGCTTTGGAGGAACCTGTTTGGTTGCATTTCAATGAAACATTACAGGAGGGAAAGGGAAGTTTTATATGCCTGCACTCCACTTTCTTCCCCTTTAATCCCCGAGTGTCAGTATTTACAACCCCATCTAGCACCTTGTTTAACATCTCATGAGGCAGCACACTTTGCATTTATTTTGAGTTAATGCGACCTTTTAAAGCTGCATTCACACACACACACACACACCTACCTTTTTTTTTTTTTTTTGCATGTCTGAGCTTGAGCCTTGAAGGGAGGGAGGCTTGTCCTGGTGGCAAATGTTTTTCCTCTCTATCCCTCCACGTTGCTTCTCAGCTCCTAGCGTTTCTCTCCAAACCGTTATAGTTTTGTGTCCTAATTGGTACTGATAATGCTTTTCCTGTCTCCAACTGTTGCTGCTGGAGGAGTGAAAGGAGAAGGGAATTACTGTTGTTGTTCTTTCACCATCATCATCACCATCATCATCATCATTATAATTTATTACAGAAGATACCCACTTGCAGAATCAATGTAGGGAAAGAGAGGGAATTTGCCAGAAGGGAGTTTTGGAAATGTAGTTTGCCCCCATCCAGGGTCCCCAAGAGGTGTAATGGGCAGAGGGAGACCCCGCCTGAGACAGAGATGAGAAGTGATGGAGAAAGAGCTTTGTAGGTGGGGGAGAGGAAGAGGAAAGTGTCAAGGAAGAGCAGGGCTTGGCTCCTGCTCTGGTTAAAGTGTCACTGCCTCCTCCTGCTGCTCACATATTATTAGCACAGACAGGGCAGCTGACTGTGTTAAGTGGGATTCGCTTCCCCAAGAGTCTTGTGTGGTGGCACCTTGGAAATGGCTGCATTGGTTGTGGCATAAGCTTTTGTGCAGCAGTAGAACCAGAAAGCAGAGGTGCAACCGGAAAGTGGCTGCATCACACAGAGGAAGGAAAAGAAAGCAAAAACCTGAAAATTGGGCAGTTTTGAAAAAGAGCAGTTGGATAAACGTTTCTTATACTCATTGGACACAATCCCGCAAAAGTTAGTCATAATGGAATTTTTATAATCCCATTGCTTTGTTCTCAGTGGCACAGCCCGAGTCCCTGCCTTTTGCCTGTAAGGGGTGTGGCTTAGCATCTGCCACCAGAATCAGGGGGCGGGGCTAGGGTGGCCATGGCAGGGGGCTGGACCCAGGCCGCCCTGGTCTCCCTCCACCATTGCGTACATATCACATAAACCAATAGATTTAAAAGCTACCCATCCTGTTGTCAGCTTGTCCCCACAGAAAATGAATACTGCCCCAACCCTCCCTTGGGTCTTACTGTTTCCAGTGGTGCCTCAGATATAGAGGGAAGGAGGTTCAGCCACTTGGGTTCTTTTCCTCCACATACCCAAGAACCAAGGCTCTCTCCTCATCAGAACAGCCCTGCTCTGCATTAAATGGCTTGGCAAACTCTTTCTGCACTCCGTTTGGCCACCTCCCACTTCTGCCCTGACTCTGCCACTTTCCTCCTATCCCTCCCCCTGCTGGCCCAACCACCAGCTTCTTTCCAGAGTTTTACAGCCTCTTCCCTTTGGTGCTGCACTGCGGCTGCCCCCTTTCCTCCTACTCTGATGCCGGGTTGTGCTTTTGGTGGTGTGTGTGTTCCAGGGCTGTGTCGCCTGCTTGGGTATTTTTGCCACTCCTGGTTGATTGGGTGATGGGAGTATGAGGGGAGATGGATGAGGAGATGGGCGAAGAGAAGGGGGCCTGGAGTAGAGGGGAAATTGTCCCCCAGTGTGCTCCACCTGCCAGGGAAGAAGGAAGGAGTGGGCGGTAACAACAATCTATTTCTGAAAGAGCTGAAAATGTTGCTATCCTTATGGACGCATATGGACTTTACACCAGTGAGAGGGAGAGGACTTTACACCAGTGAGAGGGAGGTACGGGCAGATTCAGGGCAACCTGCAGATATGTTGGTTTCACAAAAATCAGAATGGGGGGAAAAAAACCTAAGGGGGCAACCCCCTACCCCAACTGCACCAATGTAACTCAATGGGGTGGGATGTTCACAGATTCAGAGGGCAGTTAACAGACAACCAGGTGGGCAGAGCTAATGAGACTCAATTGTGAGGGTGATGGGGAGAGAGGGGCTCGATCAAATACAGCAGGAAATTCTTCTGCTTGAAGAAGACTCCCTCAAGAGAGCCACAACTACTTCGGAGCTGGCGGGGAGTGCCTAAATTTTCACCAAGCTCAGGCACAGGCTTGCATACACACCAGGGATGTACTGCAACATTTTGTTGTGCGCCCATACCTTTTTGTCCATACCTCAGGAGCTCATTCGGCTTGGCCTGGGCCTGCTTAGAGATGTTTCTCCAGACAGGTTTGGGGTTGAATCTGGGACTTTCTTTGTGCAAAGCAGGTGCTCTACCACTGCTCTCCAGCCCTTTCCCCAAAGAGGGAGGAGAGGCCCACCCACACTGGCAGGGGGAACCAGCCAGCCCTCAAGCCTGGAGCAGTAACCTGTGCTCAGGTGACAAAAGGATCCACTTCTCTTGCAGATGGGAAGGGACATGGGGAGTGATACAGAAGAAAGCGAGGAGGACAAGTGAAAGATGGAGCAGGAGCAGGGAGCCCAGAAGAGTGAGGTCCGCCCTTCCACCCTTGGCAAGGCTGATCGCAGGAGTGATCAGGACCCCTGATCCCTGAGGGGATTGCAGGTCCCCCCTGCGACTGATCGGCAGGAGCCAGCCCATCAGCAACCACACCAAGAAGAGTTAACTGGAGCCAGCCGTGCCCCGGTCCCTGCTTCTCATGGGGCGCCCCTCTAGCTTCCTAGCCAACTCTCTGCCCTCTACAGAATACACACTCTCTGCTTCTTCTCTTAGTTTCTTCAGTTCTTTCCTTTCTTTTCTTTCCCCCCCCCCCTTTTTGGAGGCTTTTTCTTGGGGTAGCCCGAGGGAAAAACAAGGGATTGCAGAGCTTCAAGCTGCTCATACTCTCTTTCTTCAGCCGGTCCTGATGGCAGCATGGCAAGGCTGTTGCAGCTGCTCACCTGTGAATCGCCACCAAATAAGCCCCAGCATGCTCCTCCAGAGAACTCTGAGCAGGCAAGGTGCTGCCAGGGCTCCCAGATCCCTAACCAGACCCAGAAGACAATTATCACCTTGGAAATGGATGAGCCTCCATGTACTGGTGCACCAAGAGGAGTCTTAATGCAATGCACGGCATAGGAAGCTACTTCATGCTGTCTCAGACCACTGGTCCATCTAGCTCAGTATTGTCAGCACTGACAGGCAGCATTCCTTCAAAGTTTCAGGCAGGAAACCCATGGAGAAGGGTGCCACAATTTCTACGCCCCAGAGTTCTCCTTTCAAAAGGTGAGCAGATGACGATTGTGCTGGAAATACTTGATAGGTTTTCTTCTTAGAGAGCTGAAGGCACTTTGAAAGAGGGAGGGTCATCTGTAGCGTCCCTTTTGCCTCTGGCCAAGCTGGTCAGGGTTTCTGACCACGCTGTTTCAAAAACCTGCACCACCTGCTTGATCAGACACAAAAGAACTTGTGTGCCCACCAGAAAAACTGATCCCCTGTTTTGTCAAGTCGATGGACAATATTGTCAAGTCACTTGACCATGCCTTCTTGGATTTATGTCGTTGACTTTTGCTGAACGTGTTAATTCATTCCAAGGCTTGGACTGCCCCTAGTGAGCAATTCACAAATATCATGCTCAAGACCAGCCGAGAGTCCCTCCTCACTCCTATTTAAATTCTACTGGGTTTTATCCTGAGAAAATTAGTCATGACTAAATAATTTTGAAATAATGGGACTCGTTACAAGTAACTAGTCTAATTGATTTCAACAATAGCTCAGTGGAAGAGCCCCTGTGTTGCGTGCAGAAGGTCCCTGGCAGCATCTCCAGGTCGTGCTGGGAAAGATCCCAGTCTGAAACCTGGAAGGAATGCTGCCAGTCAGTGTAGGCAATGCTGAGCTAGATGGGCCAGCAGTCTGATTCGGTAGAAGTCAGCTTCCTGTGTTCTTCCTGGTCAGTGAGTTGATGTCCAGGTAGGCTGTTAAGAGCATGGGGCTGTAACTCAGTAGAAAAGCCCCATGCAGAAAGGCCCACATTCAATCCCTGCCAACACCTCCAGGTAGGGTGAGGAAAGAGCCCCCTCGGGATCTCTGCAGAGCTGCTGCCAGTCAATGTAGACAATACAGGTTGAGTATCCCTTATCCGAACTGCTTGGGACCAGAAGTGTTCCGGATTTTGGACTTTTTCGGATTTTGGAATATTTGCATACTGTAATGAGATATCTTGGGCATGGGATCCAAGTCCAAACAAGAAAAGTTACTGTACACTGTATTTATTTTTTTTAGGTTTAATTTAAAGTATAAAAACAAATAAGCATTGAATTTACGATAACTACAGGTAGCTGTAAATGTAATGAAAACTAATTGCGAGAAAATTTTCAACGCAATAATGTTGCTGGTCATGTTAGACTCAAACATGGCATTTTAGGTGGAGATGAAATTCAGATTTCATGTGAAAAAATGTTTTGTACTTACTAAAAAAAAACACCCCTTGATCTCTGCTTACAAAAGAAGATAAATGTCTCTAGCGCCAAAGCGAGTGAGCGAGCTGAGACGTTGTGTTTTTTGTTTTGTTACGAGGCGCTCAGCCGCAATGAGTTGGTGCTGTGGGCGCACACCGTGGGGGTTTCTGGATTTTGGAGCATTCTGGATTCCGGATGTCCGGATTAGGGATACTCAACCTGTACTGAGCTAGGTGGACTAAGGGTTTGACTCAGTAGAAGGCAGCATCCTGCCATTAATTTTCATTCCCACTAGTAGTTCAGAGGCTCCAGCTGTCCCTCTTCCCTGGGGAAAGCCCCTCCTTTCTGGAATCTGTCTCAGCAGCTTTACCACAGGCCGCCCCCAAAAACCAATGCAAAAAGTGGATTCTTTTTTTTTTTACTCCGGATATAAATCTGGATACACTCTAAAAATCTGAGTTGTGTGTGAAGTGCAACCTGATAGCTCGCAGGGACTTTGGGGTAAATTTGGCTGATTTGTGAATGCACACCTCCATTCTGGAGGAGATGCAAACTAAAAGCCGGGTCTGAAAAACCTCCTGGTAACCATTGCTCCTGTCACCTTAAGTGGTGCAGAGGGGAAATGCTTGACTAACAAGCAGAAGGTTGCTGGTCTGAATCCCCACCGACTGTATCGGGCAGCAGCAATACAGGAAGATGCTGAAAGGCATCATCATCTCATATTGTGCAGGAGGAGGCAATGGTAAACCCCTCCTGTATTCTACCAAAGGAAACCACAGGGCTCTGTGGTCGCCAGGAGTCGGAATCGACTTGACGACACACTTTACTTTTGCCTTTAACCTTTGTTCCTATTTTGTCCCTACTTTCCTTAAGGAAAGTAAGCTTATAAGATTGCCCAGCTTTGTTTGTGTGCCCCCATGTCTGCCCCCCTATCAACTTCACAGTGCCTGGACTGATTTGAACCAAATTGGCTCCAGCTGTAGGGACACCTCAGTGGCGTAGTTTGTGGTGATGGCATCCACCCCAGTTGAAGGAGAATGAACGCCTGTTGAACACCTGAGCCTTGGCGAACACTTGATTTAGACCTGATTTGGACCGAATGTATTACAGTTCTAGTGATATGTAGGGATACCTCAACACCTTGTTTGTGATGTGGGATGTGGTGATGGCCACCAGCTTGGATGTCTTTAAAAGGGACTTAGACAAATTCATGGAGGACATGTCTAGCACTGGCTACTAGTCTGGTGGTTATGGGCTACTTCCAGTCTCAGAGGCAAGATGCCTCTAAATACCAGTTGCAGGAGAGCAACAGCAGATGTTGTTGACTACAACCCCCATAACCCCCAGCTGCAATGGCTTTTGCTTAGGGATTATGGGAGTTGTAGTCAACAGCATCTGGGAATCTCTGTTGGAGGGAACACTGGCCCTTAGCTCTTGCCTGTGGGCTTCTCAGAGGCATCTGGTGGGCCTCTGGACTAGATGGGCAGGATGCTGGACTAGATGGGCTTCCTTGGGCCTGATCCAGCAGGGCTGTTTTTATGTTCTTATGAAGTCATCTACCTCAATTTGAGATGGTGGGTGTCAATGTTTGAGGCAGAAATGAGCTAACTTGTAAAGATGATAATTCTAGTGAAAAGAAAGTAGGCAGGTGAGTTCTTTCTTACCAGAACGTCTTGTTGCCCCTTGAGGATGCCTTGGTTAATTTCTCATAGTATGAGTTCCTGGAGTGCTGATTCAGCTCCCTCCCCAGACTCTCTAGAAAGTAGCTCTCTGAGTAGGTGAGTAGATGCATTAAAGCACCTGTCAGGGATGATGGGCATTGTAAGCCAGCTTCTGAAGGAGGGTCAAAGTTGAGTAGCCATGGTCTACACTGATTGGCAAAGGCATGGTGCAGAGCCACTGCTAATCAGTGTAGACCACGGCTACTCGTTGACCCTCCTTCAGAAGCTGGCCTACAACACCCATCATCCCTGACTATTGGTCTCTGTGGCAGGGGATGCTGGGAACTGTAGTCCAAAAACAGTGTGAACTAGCCTTTTATGCATGTGAGCTCTCCTGAAGAAGGAAGTTGAGCTCAGAATCTGTTAACTGGCTGGTCTGTGCATGCGCAGGCATGCATTGCACACAGCCGTGCAAGAAGCTCACAACACTCACCATTAGAGAGAACCCATTCCACTCTCCCTATACTGCAACATTTTGTTATGGGTGCATACTTGTTTTATGAAACGGGAGGGATTTGTCACTAGCACCAAAATATTGTTGTGAGTTTGCTGTCGGAGGATTGTGAATGAGTCCATCAGCCTTGGCTTGGCTTTGAGGATGATTCCTTGAAATGATTCCTTGGCTTAGATTTGAAGATGATTCCATATTGTTGTGCGTTTGCTGTCAGAAACCATCAGCCTTGGCTTAGCTTTGAAAATGATTCCTTTTTCTTCATGATATTTTGGAGAAGAGAAAGGATAATTTCTGAGTTAACACAGAATTATATCTTAATCAGGGACAAGTACTAAGAGAACAGGTCTGTCCTTCGTACAAAGGCACAGTTGGTGCACTAGTTTCTCAACCTGGAAAGAAATCGCCTGTTTGAGCCCCTGAGATTTGTGTCCATGAGACAAGGGGGATACACTCTAGTTTCTGACGCTTTTCCAGTTCGTTGCCATTGAAAACTGTAGGCCAGTGTTTCGGCTCCCCCTGGCCATGACTCATGTCCTCCCTGTAAGTTATTTCCTGAATTAGGGGAGGGGTCCTTTTGCGAAATGCCCCTGGAGGGGAGAACAGAGCCTTAGCTAAGTGGATTCTGGCACGGGCTCTGGCACAGCGTCTTTTAAGAAAGCAGACCTGCAATGGAGAGACACGGTCTCTCCCACCCCACTCCCCCAGGAACAGACACAACAGGAAAGAATGAGTGGCAATTAGGCGCCAGCAACCCACCCACCCCTTCACTTGAGGGGGTGTCACTGTCCGCCCCACCCTTCCTCAGTCCAAGCGAAGGCTGAGTGGGAACCAGGGAGAGGTGGATACAATTCCAGGCCATACCCAGGGCCTGAACACGGTTCCCATCCATCTCTGCGACGGTCAGGCTGGCAGGCCCAGACAGGAAGTGATGTCAGCTTTCCTCATCCACCCACGCCTCTCCCTTGGTGCATGACATCACTCCTGTGGTTCCCAGGCTCCTTGGCTGTGGATGGTCACGAAGTGCTCCTGTGAGCCCTCTCCCTCTCCCTCCAAAGCAGGCACTGCAGCAACGGATGCTTCATGGCATTTCCAAATGAGACCCACATGCGCTGTCAGAAAGGAAGCCCACACCCTGGCAGCCAGGTCATCACCAGTGGTGGGTTACCGAGAGACAGAGTAGGGATTTGCCTACGGCAGCAGAATCTGAGGAGCAGCAAATTTTGCCCCTCCTCAAATTTTGTTACCCTTCTCTGTGGGCAGTGGCTGCTGCAGCAAGGGCGGAGTGGGCGAGGAGAAAATCTCATTTTTACCTTATTTTTTTTAAAAGAGGCAACCCTTTTTTGTTTAAGGTAAGAGGGTGGCAAAAAGCTTACTCTGCCCCTGGTCATCACAGACCTCTGAAGTCAGAAGAAAGACATGGCAAGACCATTCAGGCAATCTCTTTTCCTTGCTGTAAATCATGGTCCTCTGCTGGTTATGTATTGCTGTGTGTTGTTGTTGCTGATGCTTTTGTTATCGGCACACAGTCAATAGCAGTTCGTCCTCGCAAGGTGGGTGGCGGGGTGGGGTGGGGAGGTGCAGTTGCTTCTGCTTCCCAGCAGATCTGTTTGGTCTTCTCCTGCTCAGCCCCAGAGTTAATGAGAGCCCCACTGCCTGCAGGCTGGTCATTCATCTGGTAGAGCTGTGTGCTTAACCGCACAGTTCTACCTGATGAATGGTCAGCCTGCAGGCAGCAAGGATCTCGGGCGGAGTGGAAGAAAGAGGAGCAATCCAAGCTGCCAGGAAGCAGAGGCAGCTGCACCTCCCTTTGGCGCCCCCTCCCTGGCTCGTGACGCTACTGCATTAAGTGCACTCCAATGTGGACTGTTTCTCATCCCTGTGTGTGTCTAAAATGCCATCCGTGGCCTTTCAGAAAAGCCCTGTTCCCCTGCGACGTAAAATTGCACAAGCACAGTTGTGAGATGTGATGCCTGTGAGGAATAAGGGGCGTTGCTTTGTGCAGTTTTACATCACAGTGGAACAGGACTGTTCTGCAACACTGCAAATGGTCTTTTAGGCAAACACAGACATGCTGGCAGTGCTGAACTACCTGCAGTAGGCTACCCTGAATGTGTGCCATTGTTGCTGTTTACATATTGTTTATATTTTTATACCGCTCTTCATCCCAGGACCCCAGGGCAATTAGCAAGATTTTTAAAAGCCATAAAAGTTCAATAAAAACAACCTGAAAATAACACAAATACAGCTACATCCTAAAAAGAGAGCCAGGGATCACTCATCAGCCAAAATCCTGGATAAAAAGGTCAGTCTTCAATTTCCTCCAAAAGGCAGGGAGAGAGGATCCATGTGGATCTCCACTGCGAGCGAGTTCTCTAATCTGGGGCAATCACAGAGAAGGCCCTGTCCTCCCCTGAAGGTGGGGAGAGGAGAGCTGGTCTTGTGGTAGCAAGCATGACTTGTCCCCATAGCTAAGCAGGGTCTGCCCTGGTTGCATCTGAATGGGAGACTTGATGTGCGAGCACTGCAAGATATTCCCCTCAGGGGATGAAGCTGCTCTGGGAAGAGCAGAAGGTTCCAAGTTTTCTCCCTGGCTTCTCCAAGATAGGGCTGAGAGAGATTTCTGCCTGCAACCTTGGAGAAGCCACTGTCAGTCTGTGAAGACAATACTGAGCTAGATAGACCAATGGTCTGACTCAGGACATGGCAGTTTCCTATGAATGGGCATCAGCAGGCGTTGGCACATGGAGCAGAGAGACTGAGTCCTAGATTATTATGATGACTGATTGCAACAATGACAGCATTCAATTGACTGATGAGTACAGAAAAGGGGAACCCAATTTATCAGGGGGCTAGAGCACTTTCCCTACAAGGGAAGGCTACAACATTTGTGTCTTTTAGCTTAGGAAATTGATAACTAGCAGACCGGCCGGAAAAGTTTATAAAACGATGCCTAATGGAGAGAAACGCAGTCCTTCCAGATAGTGGAATTCTTTTGCAGGAGTTTCACCAACTTCCACAACTGCTGCTCCCTGGAGTCATTCTTGGGCAGCCTCACCTAAGCGATTTTGTAATAATTTTTCCCTGTGGTTTTGTTTTTTTTGTCCTCACAGGAGCAGATGTTGTGGGTTGTGTTCTCTCCCTTTGCAGGTTGCGGTCCTTCCCTCCGTCACAAAAAGCTTCCCTCTGATTTTTGTGTGCTGTGTGTTGTGCCATGACCAACAGGAGTATCGGATCAGATACATCCTCTGTCGGCTAGGATCGGAATGAGTTCCGCAATAAGAGGGACCCCAGCAGTCAGAACTCAGTTCAAACTCCAAATAAGTTCCCTCCGGTTCTCACAGAATTTGGTCAGAATTCTGACATGTCTGCTGGACCTCTGCCTCCACTGCCCTGTCCCCATCCCCCTCTCTTGTCTGGGACTGTAGGGGAGGCAGGAGAAGGCAAGTGCGATGTCATCTTTGTCCCAGAGTGCAAAAGCCAGCAAGCAAGCTGTGTGTCTTTCAGCATGGCTTGATATTTAAAGTGAAAACCCCTTTCTCCCTTTAAATCTCAAGCTGTGCTGAACGGCAAGCAAGTTGCTGGCTGGCTCTTGTGCTTGGGAAATGAAAAGGCATTGCATCTACCTTTTCCTGTCTCCCATGTGGCCCCAGGAGGCTTCACAGGCAGGGCTTCTACCCTGAATCTCCTTCAGAAGAGAGTGTATGTGTTCACACACCAGCCAAACTTGCCCCGAAGTCCCTTCAAGAACCTTGGACTCACTCCACACACAAATCGGGCTTTGTCTTGCAAACTCTAGCTTATCTCAGGGTATCTCTGGGTTTTTACAATGCTGGTTTTAAAGTTACTTTTTCTGAAAACACTGGAGCAAACAGGGAGAGGCACTGATGTAGAATCATTAGCATGATAAGAAGGATACTCTCTTTAGAAATGAAGATATAGCTCTTTAGTACTTCCCCTCGCCCCACCAATTGGCTAGAAGGAAAACATGGATGCATGCCATGTGAACTTGCAAAAACAAAAACTGAGAGCACAGGGGAGGGGCTGCTTCTCTCAATGCCGCGAGTGTAATTCGAAGTGGCTTCACTCAGCATTTACCCCGCAGCATGAAGCCATGTGTGAATAACTCCCAGGTAAGGGTGGGCGATGGGAGAAGGCAGTAGGGGGGTGGGGGGTTGACAGAATACCAGAAAAGTTCCGACTCGATCCAACCCAACAGTTTTGGGGAGCCACAGAGGCCCCTTCTGATAATTTCCCTGTCAAGTCAGATTGGACCAGAGTCAACATTTTCCAGCATCCACAGGTCTTCATGCGGTAGTAAGCCAGGATTTTCTTTTAGCTTTTGCTGCTGCTGCTCTTTTGACACACGGAACTTCCTGAGATCTGCACCCCTCCCTGTATTTCCATTTGGACTTCTGCTGCGCTGCAGTTCTGGAGGCCCTCCCCTCCAAATATCTCTATAATATCCTAGATAGTCAACACAATGCAGCTCATAAATGCACTGTCTCTAGAAAAGGCTGAAATCATTACAGCATTTGGGGTTCCTTTTTGCTGTCGAGGCAAAAGCACAGGAACGGGGTTGCACATGTTGCTGTAGAGCAGTTTAACGGAAAGAAGAAGCCCACTCTTGTTCTGAAAGCCTCCAAAGCTGCAGAAGTGCTGTTACATGGCTAGAGCGGTATGAGGCTAATTAAAACCATCCAATGGTCTGCTGGTCAATTTCACCTCGGTTACAGAGGACCAAATTCAGACATCATACGAAACCTCAGGTGAACATAGCTGAGGCAGGCGTTTCCGAATGGCCCCATTCAGATGTAATGGTAAACCAGAGTTGAAAGGGGCAGAGGTTGGGAACTGTGAATGTCCGAAAGCATGAAACCGTGGCGTTGCTGCAAAAGCGACCTGTGGGTTCCCTCGCCAAACTCGAGTTTGAACCTTCAGTTTGTAGTGAGCTTTGCTGCTCCAACGGGTTTGAAGGCGGCAGCGTTATGTCCAAATGCAGATGCTGCCATAACCACAGCTTTGTGCTGTTTCTGGAGCTGAAACCATAGAGAGGGCAGCCCAGACCCGTCCAGGAATGCACCCGTTCCATGCCTGCCTGGTTTCTCAATGGCCACATCTCTGAGCACTTGCCCCACCCCTATCTCCACACCACTTAAGTCAATGCCCATCAACAGGGATGCTGCGTTGTCCCATCCCAAGCTTCTAAGTCGATCAAAGGGAGAAATCACATTGGAGGATGTCTGCGTCTCTTGTTCCCCCGTGTGGCACTCAGAAGAAAAAGGAGCTGGGATGGCCAGACAGGCACAGAGTGCTGTATTTTGTTCACCTAAATAAAAACCCATGAAGAAGTATGTTTACAAGCACATGCAATCGTGGTGGCACCATAAACAAGGCAACCCGTTGAGATCACTGCGAAGATAATCTAGGGCAGGAGAGAGAAACCCGGGGTCAGTTTTACAAGGCTGGCCCACCCAGGAAGTCTCTAACGGTTCTGCTCTATTTTTGGTACCATAAGGTTGGGGAAGGGGGCGGGCAGATGGTTAGGATGCAATGCTGCTAGAGGCTAATTAAAACAACCCTATTGTTACGGCGACCCAATTGCGTGGGTGCAAGCACACACTCTATGGCATTACTCATTTTCTAATGAGTCCAAGAATCTCGTTTTGAGAATCCCAAAGCTTCCGTGCATCTGTTTGTTGCTCACTGGGTCTCTGTGTGTCCTCCAGAACATTGTCGAGTCCTTGGATCATCAGACAGGATTTCATTTGAAATGACCAGTCGCTGTAGTTTTGAGCCATCCAGCTTGAGCATGGCGAAGCTAATCTGTCTGAAATCCATGCTGTCTCTTTCTTTCTTTCTTTCTTTCTTTCTTTCTTTCTTTCTTTCTTTCTTTCTTTCTTTTCTTTAATACATTTCTATACCACCCAAAATGCAAGTTCTCTGGGAGGTTTACAAGCAATAAAAACAGCCCAATAAAAGATTAAAACATTTCAACAATTAAAATTAAAAAGTTAAAACTATTAAAACACAATTAAAAGACAATTAAAACAGTATATAATTAAAAGCCTGGGTGAACAAATGCATCTTGACAGCCCTTTTAAAAGTTGTAAGAGATGGGGAGGCACTTATTTCAGCAGGAAGTGTGTTCCAAAGCCTCGAGGTAGCAATGGAGAAGGCTCGTCCCTGAGTAGCCACCAGACGAGCCGGTGGCAACTGCAGATGAACCTCTCCAGATGATCTCAATGGGCGGTGTGGTTCATAGCAAAGAAGATGTTCTCAGGGCCCAAGCTGTTTAGGGCTTTATAAGTTATAACCAAAACCTTGTACTCTGCCCAGAAACATACCGGCAGCCAGTGTAGATGTTTTAAGACAGGAGTGATATGGTCTCTCCGAGATGACCCAGAGATCAATCTGGCCGCCGCATTCTGGACTAACTGCAATTTCCGGACTACGTACAAAGGCAGCCTCACATAGAGCACATTGCAGTAGTCAAGTCTGGAGGTGACCAGCAGATGTACTACTGTTCTGAGGTGATTTATCTCAAGAAATGAACGAGCTGGCCTATCAGCTGAAGCTGATAACAGGCACCTCTGGCCACTGCCTCAACCTGGGACACAAGGGAGAGTTTTGTGTCCAGAAGCACCCCCAGACTGTGTACCTGTTTCTTCTGAGGAAGTGTGACCCCATCCAGAACAGGCAGGCGTTCTGTAGCGTGCCTCTATCTATCCTGAGAACAGATCTGAGCCCCCCCAAAACCCTGTTAGGGGCTGGGCCTACAACCCTTGTTGGAGATCGTTAATTGAGTAAGTAATATTTGAAGTTTGAGCCTGGAGCGCCAAAACCTGTAAGGGTTTATGAGTATAATATATATGTAGCAGAGTATTTCTGTAGCTAACTCACTCCCCTTAAAGCAGAAGTTAACAGGGGCATCAGCTTGTAAATGATAAGCTGGGAGATTCATTTAAGGTTAAACTCATCTACTTTATTTAGAAGCACATGATGGTAAGAAAGACCAATAACTAACTGCTTTCTACATGGTTGTCAGAGAGAGACCGATAGAAGCATGGTGCTCAGAGAGAAGCATTCTGGGAAGAAGAAGAAGGAAGTCACTCCCAGGAAGTTCCTGAGTACATTCTATCAATTGAGGGGGTCATAGAGGCAGAGATAAACAGGAGAGGGAAGGATAGGGTTGTTTGCCGGTTTGGCTGATTTGGTTCAGGTCTGGACTGGACTCGAATCAAACTGGGCATGCTCAGTATTGTGCCCCACAAACATATCCCCAGCTTAGCTCTAATTCGAGCCAGCTCAGGAGTTCTGTGTTATTGTTGTTGTTTTTAAATTAAGACTCACCACTGGCCACGGGGGTGGTGGGGCTCTGCCTTCCCTCCACTGGCCTTCGTTCACTCTAAAAAGGGCCAGTTTGACCCATTTAGATTTTATATATATATATATATATATATATATATATATATATATATATATATATATATCCTCTACCATAAAAGCCTTGGGCGTGCGGGCGTGCCGCCCGTGTCTTTTTCGCCCGTTCTGGGCATGCGCAAAGCGCATGCCCAGATCGGGCGAAAAAGATACGGCCGCCCAGAGACGGGCGGCCATGTTGGACCAGGCGGTGGCCGCGGCGGAGCGACTGGCTCCGATGGCGGCCGCCGCCGTTACGGCGAGAGGGCCGGGAGGAGCAGAAGCGGCGGGCCAAGGAGAAGCGGCCGCCGCCAACGGCAGGAGGAGAGTGTGGCCGAGGCGGCGGCGGAGCCGCGGCCTCGGCCAAAGGTAGTTGTGGCCGCGGCGGGGCGACTGGCCCCGTTGGCGGCGGCTGCGACGCCACCGAGAGTGCGGGTGAGGCGGTGGCGGGGCGACTAGCCCCGATGGCGGCCGCGGCCTCAGCAAGAGGTGGCAGTAGCTGCCGTGGCCGAACAGGAAAGGACTGGGCCCGCTTGCGGCTGCACTTGGGGGGCGGGGCCGTAAATAAATCTCTTTTCCCCTTAAGGCTAGCGCCCGTTATTACAACGGGCTAAAAATTACTAGTATATATATATATATATATATATATATATATATATATATATATATAAAAATTTGGAATCTCCAAACTGGCTCCAAGCCAGCTTGGTGTGTGTGTGTGTGTGTGTGTGTGTGTGTGTGTGTGTGTGTGTTTCCAGCTCACGTTCGAGCCAAACCAGGCTCGGTCCTGCTCAAACGCAAGCCCTCGAGCCCAGTTTGATGGCTTAATGGCTTGACCTCGAGGTGGCTCGCACATCCCTAGAGAAGGAGATCAATGCCAGTCTGGAGCTGGATCTCCCAATGACAGGCAGCATTGCCTTCAGTCTCAGGAGAGACTCTTGCTAGGTGTTGATGATGGATGCCGCTCCAGAGCAGACTGCTCTCTTGTGAGAGTAAAAGGCCATGGAGAGACATATTCACAACTATTGAGACGAATTGTCCAGGGAGACACGGGGATCATGGGGCTGAATCACTAATAATGTGTGATGATGCCCCTTCTCCCAAGGACTGCGCTCCCATGAGTGTGAAGGGCCATGGAGAAATGCATGTCACCTGGCCTGGTTGCTCTACACAAGCAATCCTTGGGTACGGGTACTCCCTGTCCTGGCGACTGCTGTGAGGAAGCAGCCCAAGCAGTCCCTCGGCCAGTCCATCCGTCCATCCATTTGAACATAACTATGGTTGGGTTTTGACCGTTCCAGCAGCCCTACTTTCCTGGGATTGCTGATCATTGGGGCTCCCCTCTCTGCGATTCCCAGCAACGGCTAATCTTCATACTCCACAATGCAGGTCCAAACCCAAGAAATTTGAATGAGAGTAAAGATTGATCCCTGGTCCTGGTGTTTTCCATGTGTCCCGGTACCACCCAGACACAGGGAGCTGCAACGGCTCCTTTGGGGGCATGAAAGGGTTGCCCAGAGAGGAGGGGGTTGTGGTGTAAAAGTCTGATTATTAATCAGAGAGAACAAGGGCCCCCTTGATTTGGCTGGCCCATCTCATGAGAGCACAGTCCGAAAGAGGACCAAAGGGCTCAGAGCCTCTGGTCCTCCCCAGTGGACTGGCCCATTCATGAGAGGGCTAATCCCCAGCTGGCAAGCTGGTATAGGGGCAGCAGGGTGGTTTGGTGTCCTTGGACTGCTTTACTGGGGTCTGCCATCGCAACAGCACCCTTGGTCACAGTGGACCCGACCCCGGGATCCTTTGCCCGCCCTCATATACATAGGCCCTCCTAGGAAGCCCTCATGATCCCTTCCTGGACTTACAGGAAAATAGTGTCCCCCCTGCATTCCCCGCCCCGCCTCCCGTTGCCAGCAATTGTGCTTGTTTGGGTTTTGGTGCAGGCCTCCTACGAGGGCAGGGGCGCAATTACTGTCAGGAGAAGGGCTTAAAATGCCATTTACAGGGATTTAAATGCCCTTTCCCTGCTGAGGGCAGGCGGTCCATTCTGAAAAGTCACGATTGCACTCCACACGCTCCCTTGTCGAGCGTGGCTAATGGCTGCCACACCCTGCAGACGTCCTGCTACCTTGCCCAGTCTGACCATGTGAGCACTACGGAGCTTGCTGGGATGTGGCCTCGGCGGATCAGAGAGAGGGAATGGCTCCCCTTCCCTCAACCTGGAGCTTGCTGGGCTGCAGTTGGAGGACCGCCTGCAATGCCATTCATGGGCACAAACATTAAACTGTGGGTTCGGCAACCTCCGGTTTCATGTTACATGCGAAATGCAGCCAATGTCTCCATGTGTGAAGCTGCAGCTCCATCACCCAACTGTGGCTCCGTGTTTATTTTATTTTAGTGATTTATTTTATTTTTACACTTCTATCCCGCTCTTCCTCCAAGGAGCTCAGAGTGGTACATGGTTATTTTTAGCCTCACAACAACCCTGTGAGGTAGGTTAGGCTGAGAGAGACATGATTGGCCCAGAGTCATCCAGTGGGTTTCATGGTTGAATGGGGATTTGAACTCAGGTCTTCCAGGTCCTAGTCCAACCCTCTAAGCACTACACTAGGCTGGCTGAGTTTCTCTGCTGAAACTAGAGGTTCCTAAGCACCGCTGTGCTGTGAAGTGGGTTTTGTGAGGAAGCTCCTCCAGGTACCATCAAGAGCTCAGCTCAGAAATGCCTCCCTTCTCCATTCAGCAGCAGCCTCTCTCTCACTGGCTGCCTCTCAGAGTGAATGTTCCTCCTGCCCTGCTTGGCATCAGGCATCCTGCCTCCCTAGAGTTCCTGCATTTAAAGGGACAGAGCCAGATCCGAATAAGCCTGCTTCCCAGCCCTCCACCCCACCCCACCCACTTTGACCTGACATGTTCCTGAACAAAATGCAGGGACACTACCTCTTGTCCCATTGTTAGATTCTTTAAAGAGAAACAACCTTCTTTTACGTGCATGACGCGTGTTTCTGTTAATGGCACTGATAAATTCACAGTGGGATGGGTGTGCTGTGGGGTGGGGGGGAGGCTAGAAGCTTCTGGGTTCTGTGGTTGTGGTCCTGGGTTGCCGTAGGGAAAGCAAGAGTTCAGAGAAGTTTTAAGGGCAAAGCCTGCCTTGCCTGCCCTCCTCCGCCGCTGCCTCCACTCACCACAAAGCACCAAATGGAAGTGGCAGCGAGGAGGAGGGGTGCGTTCAGGCGAGAGGGTGATGGGGAACACTCACCTGCTCACCTGCTTGCCTGCCCTCCTCGCTGCTGCCACCTCCACTCGCTGCAAAGGCGGTGAAGGTGGCGGAGGTGAGGATGGTGGGTGGGCAAGCAGGCAAGTGCTCCTCCTCGTTGCCCGCCTGGTGTTGGGTAGAGGCGGTGAGGAGGGCAGTTGCCTGCTCCCTGGTGCCGGCCCAGAGCCCACCCTCCAACCTGCTGTTGCCAGGAGGGTGGGCAGGTGAGCAGGGGGGCTGGTAGGAGGGGGAGGAGGAGGGCGACTTTGGGTCCCATGTTAACCAGGCTGTCACCCATCATCCCAAGTGGGCACTCAGCTAACTTTAATGGGTGGGCCAGGCTTGGAAATACTGGAAATATCTTCTGAGTACAGCAGCTGGAGGCCATCTGCCGGGCTGTCCCTAGCGGGGCATGCATGGGACTGGCGTGAATGAACCTGTGCCTGACCTCATGGGGAGGAGTTGTGTGGGAGATTGTGCCTGAGACGCGAGGGGGCCCCGGGCATCCCCCTCTGCCCCTGCTGCCCACCCACGCACCCTCCTGGCTACAGCAGGCAGCGGGCAGGAGGGTCGCTGCCGAGCAGGCTATGGGGAGCGACCCATGCGCCTGCCCTCCGCCCCACCACCTCTAGCTGCCTCTCACAGGTGGGCTATGGGGAACCCTCGCCTGCCCGCCCTCCTTGCCGCCCAGCTCCACTCATCCGGGAATCAGCAGGTGGGGGTGGCAGCAGCAAGAAGGGCAGGTAGGTGACCAGCGGGTGGGTGTCCCCATCACTCGCTGGCCTCCTCACCACCGCCAAGCCGGAGGTGGCAGCGAGGAAGGCAGGCACTACACACTCCCCAGCAGCGCACAGCCCGCTCCCACCCTGCTGAGGGGACTCCCTTTCAAATCCAGGGAGACTGCACCACTTCCATTCCCCCCCCCCTTTAAAATGGGGTGCCTTGAATCCAGATGAATCCTCCTGACTAAACGGGGCGCCCACCTGGCTTTGCCAGAGGCTGCTTCCTGGCCAGGTACCCGGTTCCAGACACTCCCTTTCCCACGACTGTGTATGAGATCTGCCAGACTAGGGCTGTCCTTAGGGCACAGCAAGCAGGGTGACTGCCCAGGGCCCGCCTCCTTTAGCCCCCATTAGAATCAACTGGAAGGCCCCACCCCCCACGCCCGGCACTGGCTGATTGGCCCCGGGCCCTGCACCCTGCCAGGGCTCTCTTCCCGGTAGCAGCCGTGCTGCAGATGTGTTGTGGCATGCATTCTGCAAAACCGTCCCTTCGCTCACCCCCTCACCCCCCCTTCCCATATCTCAGTGAGTCTCCCCCAATAAGACCGCCTTCCCAGCTGGAAGAGCCCCTTGACACCCTGGGGCATCGCTGATTGTGTAGATTATGCATGGCTGGCTGTGCACAGCTTATTCCTTCTGGGACAGTCACGGCTATAAGGAAGGGCAGGAAAGAGTTAAGATCGCCCAGAACACGCCCCCTCTTGCATCGCAGCCAATGCTTGCTGGGTGTCCTCCGACACGCTGAAGCCATGCCCACAGTCTGGCAATGGAGCTGGCTGGGACGCAGCCTCAGTCTGCGGACTAGCCAGAGGGAGGGGTGATTCTGGCCAGCGGCGGTCGGAGAGAATGAAACTTGAGTTGAAGTGGCGTGGTTCTTGGGTTCCGAAATCCAGCACAGGTTTGTTTGACTGAGAGCGTGTTCGTTTGGGCTACGTCTGAATGAGGCCTAAGCAAGCCAGCCTGTGGATTTCACCTCAGCTGGTCAATTCCAGCCAAAGGAAGAGTGCAAAACATTGCAGGTGCATAGGAGGCCAGCAAATCCTCAGGAATGGGCCAGTATAATGCAAGAATGTTATCTCTGGAAAACAATTACTAAAGGGAGGAGACTCCAGTTCAAGGGGCTAATTACTAATGGCCACAAAACAGCAGTAACCAGATGAGAGCCAGAAGTGAAGTGTGCCCAGCAAAGAGGAGGAGACAGAACTAGGCCCAGCTGCATCAGAGGAGGCTGAGGAGGCCAGGAGGTGGGTGGAGACCTCCTGGTTCCTACTTAAACCCTGCAGGGCCAGCTCTTCAGTTGCTGCTGCGACAGCTCCCTTAGCTGAGTTTCCTGCTCAAGCTCTTCCTGGAGACCCAGAGCCTTGCAGAGCTCAGCCCAGCTTCCCTGGTTAGCCTTGAGCTAGCCTGCCTCAGCCCAGCTGCTGCCCAAGCCCCGTTCCAACCTGCTTTTCATGAGGCTCCTTCATCAAGTGTTCAGAACTTGGCAGGGAAGCTATCCAGGGGATAAACTGACTACAAAAACGACTCCACCCATCTCCAGAGGCAGAACCAATGGGGCAAACTACTTCTGCTTTGTCATTTGGAAAAATCTCTGAACAAAAACAATAATCCAGTGAAAATACTGGGATTCCAACTTTGCCAAATGAAGGGATCAAGTTCCAGGCAAGACCTTCATGGGGCTACTAAGCCAACGAAGAGTCTCGTATCTCCACCAAATGCTTCTGGGGAGGAGGAACCTGATTCATGGATGAAAAGGCCATCTTTAGAAGAGAAGACGGGCAAAGCTGCAACACCTACAACTTCTGGGATATCTGTGACCCCAAGTACACTGGGAATTCTTCAAACACCTGAAGTTCCTGAAATCCTGGAAGCCCCTTTTGCTAGACTGCCACCTGGAAGGTTGATATCTCTGGGGCAACAAAAGACTTCAACTGACACATCTGACATTCCAAGCAGTTATGAAGAACAGGAAGCACAACCAAAGCAATTCCCATCTAAAATGTCAGCACCTAATGCTATCAGCAAACATCATTTTAAAAAACCAACAACATCTGGGAAACCAAATAAACAACGAGAGTTGCCTGCAACTCTACCCGTATCAGAACCTAAGCAACAGGTTTTGAATTTTGCCAAAGCTGTACCAGGTTCTGCACCAGCTATCAAAGATAGTCCAACCAGAGATTTCTTGACTGCAGCAGCATCCAGAGGAGGAACGGCTTCCATGTCTTACAAGGACCTGAATTGCATCACAGATGATGATTACTGGCAAGCATTCATAAACACTGTCCCAGATGACCACAGCCCAAGACAACCTTTTGTGATTCGTTTCCGCTATGTGGGTGATGACAGCCTCAAGGGTACGAGAGACTACTTATTGAAACACTTCATAACAGAAAAGATGGAATTCCCATTGGATACCATTACCGACATTATACAAGAGCCAGGTTCCAAAGAGATAGACGTCTGCTTGGAATCGCAACCTATTTATGAAAGATTCTGGGCGGCTTGTAAGCGGGTGGATTGTTTCCATTCAGACCTATTGCATGGATTTGAGATTGTACCCCTCTTCAGAGGAGACATGAAAGTAATGACTGTCGCCTTGAGAACGACGGCGATTCCTGCGGAAGACATCGCGATCTGGATCAAGCGCCACGCTGATCTCTTGATGGGACCACACAAGATAAAGGACAGTTATGGTTGCTGGACGGGTGAGTACCGTTCTGTCATTTCACTCCGTAACGACCCAGAGACTGGATGTGTGAGACATCTGCCAAAGTATTTTTTCATAGGAGCTGATCGAGTAATCACCACATACTCTGGTCAACCCCCCGCCTGTTATCAATGTGGGGGGTATGATCACTTCCGTAAGCTTTGCATCTCCGCCTTATGTGCGAAATGTGGCGAGATGGGCCATAACACACCTTCGTGTAGGAAAAATATTGAATGCAACTTCTGTTTAAGATCAGGGCACACCTACACATGGTGCCCTGAGGCCTACTACAACCGGACCAATGTACGCCGCATGTCTGAAATCATGCAGAGAGTCAAGCTGGGGAAACAGAACTGAAAAAAGGGCTAAAGTGTGCATCAAAAAGACAAATCACATTGTACCTGGTGATTCCAAGGAAGTGAATGGTGTTTGACTTTTAGAGACGGAACCCACATAGAAAATGACAAAAACAGGGCAGAGGGATGTCAACTGTGCCAAAGAGAAAATAATATAAAACAGTAAAGCCGAAACACAAGCCCCAACACATGCTAACAAGTTCACCTTTTTGGATTATCAAATTGATGGAGGGAAGCAGTACAATCAGAGGAGGGTAATGGCTTGTTGGAGCCAAAGGAACAAAGAGTGTGAAAGAAGATGGTAAATTGAGAGACCATGAGGGTGAAGAGATTAGGCGTAGGACATGACAAAATCCAGCGGATAATGAGAGGAACTCTGAGGTGGAAGATACTGAATTGGATATTCAGGAAGCAGTCCAAAGGTTGATTTGGGCAGAACACCTAGTGGGTGAACTTGAGCTTGATCTCCAGGTCTTCCATGATACTCTTAAAGCCTGTCAGGTGTCTCTGGAAGAAGAATTTTTTTAAAACTTTGTTTAAATCCAGAGCAGGCTGATCTTTGACTGGAAGCTCAGTATTAAGCAGAATGGATAATTAGACAGATAACACTGTTAAAATATCTGCCATACTGTGGAAATGTATAAGTAACAACATTTGAATTTGGAGTATAATCCCTAAGTGCTGATTAAGAGGGATTCAGAAGAGCACTTCAAAACTCTTCAGGCTGAACATCTAGGCCAGGGGTTCCCAACCTGTGGCCCTCCAGATGTTCCTGAGCTATGACTCCCATCATCAATTGTGGCTAGGGGTGATGGGAGTTGAACAGCAACATCTGGAGGGCCTCAGGTTGGGAACCCCTGGCCTAGATAAACTAGAAGCAGAAACATCTGGGAAGGAGGGTGTGCAAAAGCTGTCTGGTTATTTAAGACAAGAGGTCCTGATTCTGAACTTACCACAATGATTCTTAATGTGGGGCCCACCAGATGTTGATGAACTACAACTCCCAGCATCCCCCACCACAGTTGATTGGCTGTTGTGGTTCAGCAACTTCTAGTGGAGCCCACGTTAAGAACCACTGGCTTACCGATTTGGCGACGGTGCAAGCTTGGCATCGTATGTGTAAGGCAGACATCTCTGCCAGTTGGCACGAAGGAGCGGAAGAAGCCGAAAGGGACACAGAACTAGGAGGCGGTCTGGATCCTCCGAAGCCTCTCTCTGTTATCCCACTCACAGTCTCATCCCTAACACTTCCCTCCGCCGCCCCCGCCCCCCACTAATTTCCCCTTTCCCCCTTTACTTTTTTCTTTACCTTTTTGTTCCTACCCATCTCTGTCCCCAACTTTGGTACGATTACACCTCAGAGGGAAATGCCTTCTGAGGGGGTAGGAGTTCTTTCACTGGCTCCTAAACAGTCAGTCAAAGGAGCCAGATGTACGTTGGAGTTAGTTTTGGGAAATGTATCAGTTACTGGGGTTAATCAGTTGACCAATGTCCTGAAAAAAATAGCTTTTAGTGAGAATCTCATCTCAAAGTTGTGTTCAAAGTTGTGTTTGTGTTTGTGTCAATCTGTATTGCACTGCACTGTATTATATTAACCTGTTATATTGTGATGCTTTATTTATCAGAGCATCTTTAAAATCCATTTATGGTGTGTGGGTGGAGGAGTTCATCTGGAGAGTCTATCCCTTCTCTGGAATTTCTGGTTTCTAACTTCCTTATTTGATTATGTTACTGCTGAATTGGGAATATTTTGATAGATCCATTTATTATACTATTAATTAATTATGGTTCCAGCTTACCTAGGTAGGAGACTGCTATATTATTATTATTTATTATTATTATTTTACATTTTATATCCCATTCTTCCTCCAAGGAGCCCAGAGCGGTGTACTACAAACTTAGGTTTTCTCCTCACGACAACCCTGTGAAGTAGGTTAGGCTGAGAGAGAAGTGACTGGCCCAGAGTCACCCAGCAAGTATCATGGCTGAATGGGGATTTGAACTCAGGTCTCCCCGGTCCTAGTCCAACACTCTAACCACTACACCACGCTGGCTCATCCCTATACTCCCATCTTCTCAAACACACCATGCAGGCATGAAGCTATTGGCATATGCTGACAAAGTAAATGTTTTAGTATCAAAAGTAGGGTAACTACGGACTATTTTACACTTGTTTGACAGGTTTGGGGCTATCTCTGGATCAAAACTGAATATTGACAAAAGTGTAGTGGTCAAATTGGATGTTCTAAGAGGGAAATTAACGTAGACTCCTTTGCAACTCAAGACCCGAAGCTTTAGGGAAAGTTGCTCAAGGCACTGGCACGTGAAAGAGTCAACATATTGGGTGGTGGGCTTTTTTGGTTTTTGTTTTAAGCAATCTTGATGGGGCTTATAATTGAAATCTTTGGTTTACAAAGGTAGAGGAGAGAATCCATATCTGGCACAAGTGGTCACTGTGCCTTTGTAGGAAAGTGTTTTTGCTAAAACATATCTTTTACCTATTGGAGAAAGCTATTAAGCAGTTAAAACAACTTTTTATACTTGCGGCGGGTATGAATGTTTTCCCCCTTCTTTGGGTGATTGCCTATCAAAAAACCTGAACACAGTGGATTGGCTTTACCTTGCTGGACTAGGACCGGGGAGACCCAAGTTCAAATCCCCATTCAGCCATGATACTAGCTGGGTGACTCTGGGCCAGTCGCTTCTCTCTCAGCCTAACCTACTTCACAGGGTTGTTATGAGGAGAAACACAAGTATGTAGTAAACCGCTCTGGGCTCCTTGGAGGAAGAGCGGGATATAAATATAAGATGATGATGATGATGATGATGATGATGATAATAATAATAATAATAATACTCTTGTAGCAGTGTTGATGACCTTTAATTTTGGCCGATGGATCCCCAGCATGGTGGAGTGGGACATGAGAGTCCTTTTTACCTTTTGGATCTGGGCTTTCGTGGCCCCGTGTGGGGAGACCCAATGGGGCCGTGAAAGCTGCCAGCCCCTCATACCTGACTGACATCTATCCTCATATAAACAATTAGAACAACTAATTGACTGGCACATCAAACCCTATTTTTTTCAAATGGATTTGGCTTTCTGTGTTTTGAGAAGTTCTATATCTGTATATTTTACAAAATTCATTTTTATTTTTATTTTTGCCCATGAAGAAGTTAAATGGAGTAGGAGATTTAATTTATCCAGGTGAGGATAGCAGGATCCTTTTGATATGGGATACCTTTTGTATTTGACCTGTGGTGGTGCTTAACCCACCAGGTTTCCCCCTTTCACAGGGCCAAACTGTGGCTGCCTAGAACTAAGCAAGGGTTAGTCATGTTACAGTCTAGAGAGACTTTTGTACACTTTGCCATGATCCATTTGGTTTGGAGGAAATGGAGTCAAGCACGGCACTGGCCTGCTTTGGCAACATAGGCAGCAGGAGGAAATAGTTTCAGGATGTCTTGGCTGTCACAAACTCCAGGGTCCTGCTAACCTGAGCAGTTGGAATAGGAAAAGATCCTGTGAAAGGACAGCAACACAAGCCCCAGGACTTTGGATCGTGCCTCTCTCTCTATGATCCATTGGGTTGATTTATATGTGCTTCTTGGTTTGAGTTTAGTTCATAGCAGAGAGTGAAGAATGAAGCACTAGCATACTTATTGTGTTACTGTAAACTTGGTTGTAAAAAACATACAGACACTGGCTCACCTTGATAAGAGAAGGCTCCCTTCTTCCCACTGGAAAACGTTCTGGCCGTGGATGGCGGAATCCACGGCCCACATCTCACCAGAGACTGCAAGAGACTCCTGCTGCTCTTCACTTCTTTCAAATTACCCAAATTTTCACTTCCCTGTGGCTTTCAACATTCTCAGTTTGGTTCCTTCTCTTGGACATATTGCTGTGAAGAGAGGAAGGTATCTGTATTAGTTTAGAGTCCTCTTTTGCGGTTGGGTTTTCTGTAAAGTTCACCTGTGGACTATATGCATTTACTCAATAAAGAGTTCATGAATCCAGCTTGCTTTGACCCTGTCTGCTACACCAGCCAGAACTCTACCAGCTGCATCACCGCCGAGCCATCCAGTAGACCAACCTGTGGGAAATACGGCCTCACCTTCCAGGTCCTGCTGAGCCCTCTGACCCAGCCACACTGCTGCTCACTGTGGCATACAGCATGTGTCCCACTTTGCTGTCTGTCTGTGTCTCCACACTACAAGCCACTGCTCCAGCACCCATTTGCCCTCTCTCTCCCGCTCCTCCATTTTGTGTCTCCTGCTCTTTTGTGTCTCCCACTCTACATTTTGTGTCTCCTCCATTTCAGGATGACTCAGACAAGCCTGGTGCTTGGTAGAGAGTGTGTGAGCAAGTAAGTGAGCTAGTGCTGCAGCCGGGGGACATAGGAAGTTGCCTTCTAGAGCAGACATTCTCAACGTTGGGTCTCCAGATGTTATTGGACTTCAGCTCCCATAATCTCCAACCAAAGACCACTGGTGCTGGGGATTATGGGAGTTGAAGTCCAATAACATCTGGAGACCCAATGCTGAGAATCCCTGGTCTACACAGACTGCCAGCAGCTTCTCCAAGGTTGCTGGCAGGAGTCTCTCTCAGCTGTATCTTGGAGATGCCAAGGAAACCTCTGTATGCAAGTAGGTGCTCTTCCCAAAGCAGCCCCAAGCCCTCAGGGGAATATCTTACAGTGTGCACACATGTAGTCTCCCATTCCAGTGCAAACCAGGGTGGATCTTGCTTAGCAATTTATACTTGCTACCACAAGTTCCCTGCTAATTGAGCAAACAGGCACCTTTTAAAAGTGCTGATTCTCTTTATTGAGCAGGGGGAGAGCAACTGGCCCTATCCATCCACAGCACAGCATCCCGGCAGTGGCTGTTGCTAGTGCCTATCTTATGTTTCTTTTTTAGATAGTGAGCCCTTTGGGAGACAGGGTGCCATTTTATTTATATCTATGCAAACCGCTTTGGGAACTTTTGTTGAAAAGTGGCATCTATATTCATTGTATTAGTATATACATATTTGTCGAATTCATAAGGCCAGCTCTGCTGCCCGGCCAGTTGGAAACAAGATATAATGTTGGGGAAAATGGTCCCTTTAAACTAGGAATGAGTAGATTCCCCCATTCCATTAATTGGCTCCTTTTCTAGTTTGCTCTGTCCTCTCCCTGGCTGAATTTTGATCTAATTAGAGGAATGTCTAAAATGAATTACAGCTTTCTTCTGGAATTCAGCTTTCAGTTCATCTCCCTCTAGGTCATGGATGTATGCGCGGGTAAAACACTGCAAGAAAACTCTCAATGTCCACACAATTGTTCCAGGATTCTGGTGGTAGAGGGGTGTTCTCCCATTTGCAGCAGTGCCTCAATCATACACTGCCCCCCCCCTAATCTTGAGTCAGTCCTGCATAGGAGCATGTCCAACTGCCTTGGAGGTGTGGGGGGTGGGCAGCGTCACCATGCAGGGCAATCTTTAAAGAGTCCTGGTGTGCTGCAGGGCCTGGAGCCAATCAGCCAGTGCGGGGCCCCCTTCCAGCAATTTTGATGGTGGCAATGTATGTGGCGGCCGCAGGGCTTGATCAGAACTACTCTGCTGGATCAGGCCCAAGGCCTGTCTAGTCCAGCAACCTGGTTTCCACAGTGGCCCACCAGATTCCTCTGAGAAGCCCACAGGCAAGAGGTAAGGTCATGCCCTGACCAGCATCTGGCCTCTGAGGCTGCCATGACCGGAGGACAACCCTGTCTCCACCTGTGTGCCTCAGTCATGTGGACTGGGAGGAAAGACTATATGAAGTGAAGGATCTGAAAGCCAAACTGCATCCCATTTCTTATTTCCAGTTTTTGTACCATGGTGGAATTGTAATGCTTGAGTTCTCCTTTAGAAAGAAGACCTGATGGAACTCCAAAAGCCAGACAGAAATCCAGAGAAGAGAAGGCTGCAATTACTCTTCATATAATTGGGGGTGGGGGGCTGGTTGTAGGGCTGGGTGAACTGGGCAGTTGCTCAGGATCCCTACCTGAGCATGCTAAGAAGAATTTGGTGACTCACTATGGCCACATTCACATGTAATGCAGAACGGCAGTTGAACCACTACGGTTCTGTGGACGTTACATCCAAATGTGGGGGACTGGAGTTGGGTGCAGCAACAAAACTGAGGGTTCAGAAATGGACCTCCAATTTTGAGTTGTGGTGAGTTTTGTCACTGCAACGCAAGGTTCATGGCAGCCTGTGGTACATCTGAATTTGGAACCACAGGCTACTGGGCCTGGAACCAGAGTTGAGGGAGGAAGCTCCTCCTTCAACTCCAGCCATGATTGGCTGTGCAGGCTGTCTTTCAGTAGAGAAGGAAGGGGAGCAGGGGACGCATTGGACCCACAGTTCTGCGTTACGTCTGAAGGCGGCCTATATGGTGAGTGTGCTGGCTGATAATGATCCGTCGGCCCTATGTAGATAGTAGGACATGCGGCACAACTGTAAAGATTGGACAGTAGCACCAGAAGCATTACTGCACATTCCCCTGTTTGTGACAACGGAAAGAAATACGGTAACACATCTAGAATTGCCTGATCTTCACGATGGAGAAGCAAGCCATGCCATACCATGGGGTGTGGTATGAAGCCCTGGGGTGTGTATGACGCCATGGGGTGTGGTATGAAGACCTCCATAGGGCTTCTGGGTCACGTCAGCCACCATCAAGGTTCACTACAAGAGAGAAGCCTAACAGCACTTCCAGATTAACTGCACCAGGGCAGCAGGGGAGTGGCAATTTCTTCTCTCCTTCTCCAGGAAGCCCACTGTGCCACCCAAAAGTATGTCCCTGAGGGTTATGTGTCCCTTTGGGGGCATGTTTTCAGGAGTCACAGAGGGCTTCCTGGATAAGAGGGGGGTGTCAAAAATTGCTGCTTCCCTGCTACAAGGGAGTCGTTAGTTGGGAAGTACTGTTAGGCTGATCTCTTGCTGCAGCAGGGAATCAAAAATTGCTGCTTCCCTGCTACAAGGGAGTCGTTAGTTGGGAAGTACTGTTAGGCTGATCTCTTGCTGCAGCAGGGAATCCTTGCTCTGTATGTCAGCTCGGGCCTGCAACAAGATAGGAAGACAACAACATGCTGATAAATCAGCCATGAGGGGCTACTGAAGGCTTTTCCCTCTCTCAGGACATTGCTGGTGCCCCAATATTCTGCCCTTTGAGGTGACCATCTCACCTGGCCACATAAAAGGGCCAACTCTGCAGCCAATCCAATTCATTGCCCAGAACAGGAGTTCCCAACCTCTGGCCCTCCAGATATTGCTGAACTACAACTTGCATCACCCTCGGCCACAATTTATTGTGGCATGGGGATGGTGGGAGTTGTTGTTCAGCAACAGCTGGAGGACCGCAGGTTGGGAACCCCTGGCTGAGAACCAAGGGCCAGCCCTAGAGGTGTGCTATTCACAGTTGTTGGTACGTGCAGATTTTCCCATTGGAACGCCAATGTAGTTTTAACCAGCCTTTGGCAAGGCCTGTGTGACTGGGCACTGTTGCTGCTGTACTGTTTGAGCACTGCCTGTTCGTTTCATCTGTGAGCTTGCAACATCTTGTAAGGCCCCTGGGCATCAGCGCTGGGAAGAAGTGGGGGTGACCCCCTCTCCACGGGTGGTGGATGGGATCCAAACACAGGACAGCCTCTTGGCTGGAGTCCTTCACTTCTAAAGGGAAGCAGTAATCCCTTTGCCCCAGGCAAATTCCCTCCTTGCATTGAACAGGAAAAGTGAAAGACCCCAAAGCGACAGGAGAGAGACAGGCCCTTTCCAAGTGGAAAAGCACAGACCTCATCCTAGATTAATCTGCAGCAGCCGGAGGAGGAGGAGGGAATTTGCAATTGAGGTGTTAACAAATCTCAGCATTTGCTAGCATGCAACTCTAGGGAGCAAGCACAGCATGAGTATGGGCATAAGCAACCAGGCTGCTCATGGGCTTTCAGTCGGTTTGGGACTGTGGCACGGAGGAGAGGGTTTGATCTTCCGCCCCTGCCACCATCCCCATCTGGGCCAGCTCCTCCCCCCACACTGCCATGGAAAAACAGCTCCGACTGCCAGCCACTCAGGGATGGACAGAGGGATCCTGGCACCTGCAGCAAGGTGGGGCTAGCCCCCTTTCAGAAGTGACCCTTGCAAGTGTTGGAAATGGGGCAGAGGATCGGGAAAAGGCCTCCTCTTATTTCCTGCCAGCTTTGCATGGAGTGTGGGGAGAGGTGTTGATCAGGGGCCGGGAGCACCTTCCTCATGAGGCAAGGCTACAACACCTGGGGCTTTTTAGTTTGGGGTGGGGGAGACGACTGAGAGGCACCATGATAGAGGTCTATAAAATCAGGCATGGCGTGGAGAAAGTGGATAGAGAGGCATTTATTTTTTCTCCCTCTCGCATAACACTAGGACCAGGGGTCATCCCATGAAACCGATTGCCAAGAAATGTACTTGCCACACAATGTACAATCAGCCTATGGAATTCTCTGCCACAAGATGTGGTGACAGCCAACCACCTGGATGGCTTTAAGAACGGTCCAGATACATTCATGGAGGACAGGACAGGTCTATCAACAGCTATTTGTCTGAGGGCTATAGGCCAGCCTCAGAGGCAGGATGCCTGTAAATACTAGGAGAGAGGGCATACTCTCAGTTCTTGCCTGTGGGCTTCCCAGGGGCATCTGGTGGGCCACTGTGTGTAACAGGATGCTGGACTGGATGGGCTTCCTTGGGCCTGATCCAGCAGGGCTCTTCGTATGTTCTTATGCTCTTTGCAACACGTGCAAGGGTCCCCAAGAGCTGCTCCAGTGGGGGCAGTAGTTGTCGGGGAGCATCTTGTAATTTTAAATTACTTGTATTGTTTTGCTGTTGTGAGCTGCCCCAAACAATATTGTACTGGAGGGTGGGATAGGAACATAGGAAGCTGCCACATACTGAGTCAGACCATTGGTCTATCAAGATCAGTACTGTCTTCACAGACTGGCAGCAGCTTCTCCAAGGTTGCAGGCAGGAATCTCTCTCACCCCTATCTTGGAGATGCTGCCAGGGAGGGAACTTGGGAACTTCTGCTCTTCCCAGAGTGGCTTCATCCCCTGAGGGGAATATCTAAGGGATATAAATATCACCATCACCAACAACAACAATAATAAATTAATAATACTGAGCTAGATGGACCACTTGTATGACTCAGTATCCTATGTTCCCATGTTCCTACAGGGCTTCCCACATGCCAGGCCACATGAAGCATGAACAGAAGTTAACGAGGCAAACATTAGAAAGCAAGCATGCAATCTGAGCAAACCTTGGTCAAAGCGGCCTCCGAGTTAGCTGTGATGTTATCTGCATCTCCTGAGTTGCTTTTCATGAATTTAGATCTCAGCCCAACCTCTCTGGGGCTGGATCCTTCGTGCCTGGCTTTGATCTGGATCTGGATCTGGATCTGCAGCTGTGTTAGTGTGTTGATCCCAGCATGACAGCGTTATCCATCAATCCCCGCCCTCTTTTCCTTCTTTCCCAGCCAGACCGAAGTCATTTCGCTGAGGTTTCCTCTCCGTGCTGGAGTCAGATTCCTAGAAAACAAAAGGGAGGCTTCAACATGGTGGAGACCTGCAGGACAGGAGAGCGAGACGAGCCTGCCGGAAGGCCCTGGAGGGGCTATACCGTGTCAGCAGATGCCACCCAGGGTTGTTGGTTTTTTTTTCTTTTTAAGGAAAATTCAGAACCGCACACTGGTATGTGAATGTGATTTGTGCATCTAGCATGTGCCACTGCAACACACCCCTGTGCATTTTCCTTGGCGGTGTGCACACATTTTGCTGTCCAGAGTCACATTCTAGGACATTGAGAAGCCGACACAGAGTGGGAGAAAAGTCCTTCAGGCTGGGGATTTGGCAGCATGCTTGCAGAAGAGTGTTCTACCCAAGAGTGGAGATTCTGTGGGGACTAGCAGTGCAATCTGCAGGAAGCATCTCTGGCAGGGGAGGCAGGGTTCACTTGACTGGGGTCTAGGTTTTCAGGGATGTGGGCATAGTTCAGTGGTAGAATCCCTGCTTTGTATGCAGAAGGTCCCAGGTTCACTCCCTGGCAGCATCTCCGGGGAGGGTGTGGGAAGTCCCCTCTGAAACCCTGCATAGAGCTGCTGCCAGTCAGTGCCGACAATACTGTGCTAGATGGACCAAGGGTCTGACTCGGTATAAGGCAGCTCCCTAAAGGAACCAGGACTACTCACTTTCAGTAGTTCAGAAACATTGGGAGTACCACTGGTTGGGAACCCCTGACTAACACAATACAACTTTGGTATGACTTGGCTTTTGGAACTGCACTACATTTCATTTAGAATTGCACTTTAAAAAGAAAAAAAGTACTGCAAGATTTATCTTTTTGCACATTTTTAAAACCCCCGATGCTGCCACCAGTGAGGGATACTGGAAGTTCTCTGCACATCTGGCCTCAATCTGTGGGTTTTAGCAATAGCAATAGCAATAGCAATAGCACTTACATTTATATACCGCTCTATAGCCGAAGCTCTCTAAGCGGTTTACAATGATTTAGCATATTGCCCCACAACATTCTGGGTACTCTTTCTGGAAGGAAAGATGGGCTGTACTAGGCAGATCTGGGGGATTTGATCACCCACCTTACAGTGCAGCACGAAGTTAATAGGTGCCACTAAAAGCACATCCCACTGCTGGCTGTTCTAGTCTGTCTAGGTAAAGTTATGCTATTGAGTCGGTGTCGACTCCTGGCGACCACAGAGCCCTGTGGTTGTCTTTGGTAGAATACAGGAGAGGTTTACCATTGCCGCCTCCAGCACAGTCTGAGATGATGCCTTTCAGCATCTTCCTATATCGCTGCTGCCCGATATAGGTGTTACTCATAGCCTGGGAAATATACCAGTGAGGATTCGAACCAGCGACCTCTTGCTCCCTAAGCAAGTTACTTCCCTGCTGCACCATTAGGTGGCTTGCTGTCCTTTATGTTTTGTTGATTAGAAGTTTGTCCCAGTGGGAATCCTGTAGAGAGAGAGAAAAGGGAGGGAAAGGAGAAAATGGAGTTGTTTCTGGAATAAAGTCTTAGTGAAACAACAAACATAAGACTGCTTTGTATTTACGAGGAAGCAGCTATAAAACACTGTTGTCATGCTAAAAGATAAAATATATATAGCTTTAAAATGCACAATGGATAGTTGCTCAGGGAGGGTGAATTATCCACCAACCTTCCTGCTGGTTTTGTGAACAGATGCATTCTTTGATCCAAAGCAGGAAGTCAAGCCAAAGCAGCAGTGAATCCAAAAAAAAGGTTCAGAAAGATTTTTTTTCAGTGAAGCAGAACCTGTATTTAAAGTCTGTCAGTTGTCTGGAACCAGAATCTGAACTTAACTTGCGAGCCAGGCCAACAAATCCTGTCCATCAGTAGCATCTCAGGGGGCAATGTCCCCTCTTTGGCAATGTCCCCCCCACTAGGAATGGGGAAAGGTGATGACAACGTTTTTGTGTTATCACCTCTTCTTTAACCCCACCCCCAAACAATTAGGGTAAAATTGCAGTAATTTTTGCACAGAGGAAAGGGTTAGGGTAACGATGAACATCGGAACATTGGAAGGCAGCTGCCATATACTGAGTCAGACCATTGGTCCATCTAGCTCAGTATTGTCTACACAAACTGGCAGCAGCTTAGCAGCTTCTCCAAGGCAGCCCTTCTCTCAGCCCTATCTAGGAGATGTCAGGGAGAGAATTTGGAACCTTCTGCTCTTCCCAGAGTGACTCCATCCCCTGAAGGGAATATCTTACACGGCTCACACATGTAGTCTCCCATTCATATGCAACCAGAGCAGACCCTGCTTAGCTAAGGGGACAGGTCATACTTGCTACCTCAAGACCAGCTATCCTCACAAACTTTTGTACAATCTCCATGGGGTAATCTTTGCAGGACATTCCTGACAATGTTAATTTCCATTCCTCTGACAACATCAATAAACATTTATAGCAGTTTTTGTGTTTTAAAGAGTTCTTTTAAATCCCGTGGCAAATTTGGCTGCTGCAGACCCAATAGTCAGGACAATAAAAGCACGAGGACACAATGGAAGTCGAAAATCTTGCAGTTCTATCACCTGTTTTCCATCACTAGTGGTGGAGACCTGGTCAAAAATCCCTATGAGCATTCGTCTTGTCCCCACCGCTCCACAGATGGTATCGACCACTGAAGCTGGCTCATGTACATAAAAGGAAAGAAGTGGAAACTGCTTCAATAATCAAGCATTCAGCTTTTGACTGTGTGGTTAATGTTTTCTTTACTGGGTTTTTATCCTGTTGTATATATTTTGTTTGTAAAAAAAGATCTTTACGAGATCATTTAATACAGACAGATGACATGCAAAATGGCCTGATGTTATTCTGCATTGATATTATTCTGGACTTCCACAGGGCTCTGTCCTGGACCTTGTGCTGTTCAACATTTCCGTAGATGACTTGGAAGAGGGAGCAGAAGAGATGCTTATCAGATCGGCAGATGCCACAAAGATGGAGGGAAAAGCTTAAACCTCAAAAGGCAGATTCAAGTTTCAGTCTGATCCAGACAGGTGGCAATTTTGGGCCAAAACCAAGATAAAGTTCAACAAATGTAAAGTCCTGCATTTAGTTAACTCGGATGCAGAACTATAGGATGGGCACACCTGGTTTGCAGCAGTACATCTGAAAACAATCTAGGAGTTCATTTCACATGTCTTAGTGGACCATGAGATGAGCGAGAGCCAGCAGTGTGATGCGACTGCTAAAAAAGCGAATGCAGTCTTAGGCTGCATTAACAGAGGTATTGACTGCATTTGGACATAACACAAAACCTGAGTTAAATGGGGCAGAGGTTAGAACTCCATGACGTTTGAATGCATGTAACCGCAGCTTCAAGCCAAACGTGACCTGCGGTTTGCCTCGCCAAACTCCAATTTGAACCTTTGGTTTGTAGTAAGGTTCTCCGCTGCCACATGAGATCTGGCCGCTGCAGCAGTACATCCGAATGCAGACACAACCATAATTGTGGTTTCATGCTGATTTGTGAACCATAATAATAGAGAGGGTTATCTTTTTAACGAAAGGCGGTATATAAATGCAAAAATAAATAAATAAATAAATAAATAAAGACAGGGATGGTGGAAAGTGGGGTGGCAATCCCATCTGCCACTGCCCATACCATGGCATTTAACCCCTACAGGTGGCTGTCTGTGCAGAAATACTGCTGTGCACATCACAGCGCTGCACAGCAGTACTGCAACCCTCATTTGGATCACCTCCCCGCGCCCCAATCCTGGTGTGGTGCTGTCCCTAACACATAGGAAGTAACATAGGAAGCTGCCCTATACTGAGTCAGACCCTTGGCCCATCTAGCTCAGTATTGTCTACCCAGGCTGGCAGCGGCTTCTCCAAGGTTGCAGGCAGGAATCTCTCTCAGCCTTATCTTGGAGATGCTGCCAGGGAGGGAACTTGGAACCTTCCACATGCAGATGCTCTTCTCAGAGCTATGGCCCCATCCCCTGAGGGGAATATCTTAAATGCTCACACATGTAGTTTCCCATTCAAATACAAACCAGGGTGAACCCTGCTGACACAGTGGGGAAGTAACTTGCCTAGGGAGCAAGAGCAAAACACCGTGATTCCCCTCAGTGGGCAACCTGTGCTGTTCTCCCGCGCACCGCCAAGATAGGCAGCCTGGCATAGGAAAGGTGTCATTTGCACAGCAGGTGTGTACTAACAACAGCTCCCATTGCCGGGGTCCCGGGCACATGGAAGGTGGCCGGCATGGGGTGCCAATGCACCCACAGCAAGGGCACTCTTCTTCTGATGCCGAACAAAAGACTGTGCTGCTGTTAAAAGCTAAGGGCACAGGTGGCATCTTAGAATGAGTTTTCTGCGGTCAGAGTTGTTGTTGTGCCCTCGAGTCCATGTCGACTCCGGCGACCACAGAGCCCTGTGGTTTCCTTTAGTAGAATACAGGTGGGGTTTCCCCTTGCCTCCTCCCATGCAATGTGAGATGGTGCCTTCCAGCACCTGCCTATATCGCCGCTGCTGCCCAATATAGGTGTTTCCCCATAGTCTAGGAAACCTACCAGCGGAGATTCGAACTGGCAACCTCTTGCTCCCTTGGCAAGTCATTTCCCTGCTGCACCATTAGGCCTCCTGGCTAATGTGAGACGGTGGAATTCCTGCAGGCTGCCCCTGTGGGGTGCACAGTCCGCTTTAAAGCCTATCCACCCACCCATGGGTTCATTCTGCATTAGAGTGTATCTGGGCATGAGTGTTAAGACCATGATGTGGGAGGAGGCCCCCACCAACCAGCCACCGCACCTCTCATTGCCCTCCCTGTGTGTGTGGGGGGGGCTCACAATGTGGGGGAGGTTGCTTATTCACTTCAGCACCAGCCAGGATGCTTGGATGAGGGGATCAGTACCCAAGAGGAACCTTGTCCCGTTCCAAGTCTTGGGCAGAGATGTAGAGCCAGGGGACCTCCAAGGCCACCCTTAGCCAAGCTTGCACCCTGCCTTGTTCCTCCTCTCGACTTGGAGAGGAGAGCTGGTCTGGTGGTAGCAAGCATGACTTGTCCCCTTAGCTAAGCAGGGTCCACCCTGGTTGCATATGAATGGGAGACTTGATGTGTGAGCACTGCAAGATATTCCCCTCAGTGGATGGAGCCACTCTGGGAAGAGCAGAAGGTTTCAAATTCCCTCCCTAGCAGCATCTCCAAGATAGGGCTGAGAGAGATTCCTGCCTGCAACCTTGGAGATGCCGCTGCCAGTCTGTGTAGACAATACTGAGCTAGATGGACTAAGGGTCTGACTCAGTATATGGCAGCTTCCTATGTTCCTATGAACACTAAATGAATCTGTCATCAACGCCCACTCCAGTTGTCCTTGGCAGTATCTACTGCCCTGCAGCTACCCCTTTGCTTGGTGTCTGCAGTAGATACTTTTGGTGAGGCCCCTGTACCTGGACCTCTCCCGCTTGTTAACAGAACTGTTCAGGGGAGCTGGCCAAACACTCCGGGGCTATTTTGGGGTTAGTGTGGGAATCAGTGAGACTATGGCGAAGAGTC
The DNA here is from genome assembly GCF_027244095.1 of Hemicordylus capensis. Lineage (NCBI taxonomy): Eukaryota > Metazoa > Chordata > Lepidosauria > Squamata > Cordylidae > Hemicordylus > Hemicordylus capensis. Next base: position 219,687,565 of record NC_069658.1, read on the forward strand.
TATTACAGTATCGATTTGTGCAAAGTTTTGGTCTGGAAATGATGCAGAGACAGAAATAGGATACAATCAGATTTATTTAGGGATAAGAGGGGTACAGGAAAACAAAAGTTTGATTAGGCAAAGGGGAGGAGGCAATGGAATCTTAACTAACAGTATTAACTATAGTGTCACGCAGAAGCATTTTAGCTTAAGGTCCGAATTTGTCAATAAATCACCTTCAGGTTTACTGGAGAGAGGACCCAAAATGCAGGCTTTGAGAGGAAAGAAAGGGGAACGAGGAGTTCCAAAGGGATGGGCAGTTGGTATTGCCGGTCCCGACCCAGAGGTGTGTTGGCTGCACTTGTAGATTGGGGCGCGGAGGTCATTCTCCTTGCAGAGGCAAAGTGAGAAGGCAGGAAAAAAGAAAGGTCAAGTGGCACAGATGTGCCACTTGCAAGCTAGGGGAGCACTAGAGCGTTTGCTTCCAGGATAGGTCCAGGGTGCTTCTCTTTGGTGTTTTCCCCTCCTTCTTCCCCACCCCTTCTGCTTCTCCTGACTATTTGCTTGAATCAGGAGTACAAATACTACAACAACACAACAGCAACAACAAACATTTATATTCCGCTTTTCAACAAAGGTTTACATGGAGAAATAATAAATAAATCTCTACCTCTCCCCAAAGAGCTCACAGTCTAAAAAGAAACATAAGATAGACACCAGCAACAGTCACTGGAGGTACTGTGCTGGGGGTGGATAGGGCCAGTTACTCTCCCCCTGCTAAATAAAAAGAATCACCATGTTAAAAAGGTGCCTCTTTGCCAAGTTAGCAGGGGAGGAAATAGGCAAAATCATGCCCTGGGGCAATGCAAACGTCATGCGCCCTGCCTGGCTGCAGGGGATGAAACTCCTGCGTAACACAGAAGTTAATGTTTGCATGAACCAAGCAAGTGGGTGTGCTCTTTAAGAAACAAAAGGTGAATGGCTGGTCGGTTGGTGTGCATGGAATACTGAACAGGTGAACTCAAAAGCTTTATCTGAGAGCAGGGCATCTCTTCCTGAGAGAGATGGGTTTCTTTTCCTGCTAACCACCCCACCTTTGCTCATTAGCAGCACATTAATGTAGTGATAGGAGGCTGGGGGTGTGCTGAGTTGCTGTAAGAGCGATTAATAAAGCTAATCCCATTGCCAAAGAAAGGACTTTATCTATTTCTCTGGTGATGGCCTTTTTGACCTGGGTCTGCTTGCTAGCTTCCTCCCGTTTTACAAGAGAGGCCATGGGGTGGGGTCCCTGCAGTCATTTGTTCTTCTGACTGTGGGCAGTATAGCCCCATGTTTGCTTCTGCCAAGTGACCAAATAGCATATCTGAGCATGTGCAGAGTCCACGATCCTGTGAGCTCAATATCCAAGCATGAGGTTGCAAGCCTGCAACTCCAAATCACATAGAGGGGTGCTGCTCACAGTCCCAAGACATCCAATCCTGCATAAGTGTACATGTGGCAGACAGCCACTGTGTGAAACAGGATGCTGGACTAGATGGGGCGTGGGCCTGATCCAGCAGGGCTGTTCTTATGGCCCATTGCATACACCTGTCCCAATTGCCGGTCGTGTAACCACTGGAGTTTGGTGGCCCACGACCTCTAGTTTTGTGCGGATGCGAAGCTGCTCCTAACAGCCATGCAGTCTCAGCCCTCTTCTGCTGCCACGCCATCAATTGGTGGCCTTGGCACCACCAGCACCAAGGGGAACAGTCAAGCTGGGGATGCCTCAAGAAAGGTCCTCACTGGATTCTCCTTTAGAAGTATATCCCCTGAACCAGTCCGTGAACCGGTTCAGCCCAGTTCAGTGGCCGAACTGGACCAGACCCGGTTCGGCTGGAACCGGATCAGGCCTGTTCGAATCTGGTTTGGATTCGAACCAAACCGGCCGGCCTGGTTCCGTGCACACCTCTACTAAAGGGAGATATGAGAGCCATCTTCAACTATCTGAGGGGATGTTGCATAGAAAGAGGAGAGGACTAGTTCTCAGGAGAGGAACTAGTGCACCTAGTGCGCCTGGATTTAAGCACACCTTTAAAAAAAATGCAAATGTCTCATTTGACCCCCAAGTGAGATCTAGGGCTAGGACCCATAACTTCTGGAGGTAACGATGCTAAGGTGACCCCACAATGCCCTGGCCATATGACACCCAGTGTGGAACTCTGCTGCTCTTGGAAGGCTGTTATGGTACAATGGTTAGAATGTTGGACTAGAACTGGAGAAACCCGAGTTCAAATCCCAAATTCAGGCATGAACTCACTGGGTGACTCTGGGCCAGCCACTTCTCTCTCAGCCTAACCTACTTCACAGGGTTGTGTGAGGACAAACAATGCTATGTACACCACTCTGAGCTCTTTGGATGAAGAGGGGGATGTAAATATACAAATAAAATAAATAAATTGCCGGACAACACATCTGCGTTGCAAATCTAAACCAGCTTGGAACATAGGAAGCTGCCTTATAGCAAGTCAGACCCTTGGTCCAGCTAGCTCTGTATTGTTCACAGTGACTGGCAGTGGCTCTCCAAAGTTTCAGGCAGGTGTCTCTCCCACCCTGCCTGGTGATGCTGCCAGGGATTGAACCTGGGACCTTCTGCATGCAAGCATGAAGATGCTCTTCCACTGTGCTATGGCACAGATACCCAGATATCTTACAGCGCTCACATGTAGTCATAAGAACATAAGAACTGCCCTGCTGGATCAGGCCCAAGGAGGCCCATCTAGTCCAGCATCCTATTTCGCACAGTGGCCCACCAGTTGCCGCTGGAAGCCACAGGCAGGAGTTGAGGGCATGCCCTCTCTCCTGCTGTTACTCCCCTGCAACGGGTACTCAGAGGCATCCTGCCTCTGAGGCTGGAGGTGGCCTATAGCCCTCCAACCAGTAGCGTTAATAGACCTTTCCTCCATGAAGTCATCCAAACCCCTCTTAAAGCCATCTAGGCTGTTGGCTGTCACCACATCTTGTGGCAGAGAATTCCACAAGTTGATTATGTGTTGTGTGATAGCCCCCCATCTCAATACAAATCAAGGCAGACCCTGCTTAGCAAAGGGGACCATTTATGTTCGCTACCATAAGACCAGTCACCTTAAGTGCCGCAGCAGGGAAATGCTTGGCTAACAAGCAGAAGTTTTCAGGTTTGAATTCCCGCTAGTATGTTTCCCAGACTACGGGAAACACCTATATCAGGCAGCAGTGATATAGGAAGATACTGAAAGGCATCATCTCATACTGCGTGGGAGGAGGCAGGCTCTGTGGGCGCCAGGAGTCGAAATCGACTTGACAGCACACTTTACCTCAGCACAAGATCAGCTCTCCTGACCAGCAGCTGTCTTGGTTTCATAAATCTTGATGTGAATGGGGCAAGAAAGTTCTTGCACATGTGTTCTTGCTCATGAACAGAGCAAACCATGGCTTTGCGGGATGATACAAAGAGGAGTTGGACACAAATTGCAAAAAGGAAGATCTAGAGCAGGGATTCGCAATGTTGGGTCCCCAGATGTTATTGGACTTCAGATCCCATAATTCCCAGGCCCAGTGGCCTTTGGCTGGGGATTATGGGAGTTGAAGTCCAACAACATCTGGGGAACCAATGTTGAGAATCCCTGCTCTAGAGCACTGCAGATATAGAATGTCTCCCAATTAACACCAAGGGAATTCCAGCCTAGCAGGCAGATGATGTCGCTCTCTCCCAATGTACAGTGAATGCAGGAAGTGGCCATCTCTGACCAACTGCTGCTCTTCAGCGCCTGCATGCTTGTTTTCTATGTGCAGGGATTTTTTTTTTTTGAGGACATTCCGTCATACAATCTCTCTCTCTCTCTCTCTCTCTCTCTCTCTCTCTCTCTCTCTCTCTCTCTCACACACACACACACACACACACACACACACCATGATCTAAGTGGTACCACCTAAACATGTGGTCCTCATGGCCTAGATTTCCAGTGTACTGAAGCTGGGGGCTGAGGCTTCATTAGGGGGTGGCTTATGGGGCACGGGCCCTCAATGAATTGCTCAGAGCCCCAAATCCCATCAGCCACCTCATGTCCTCTTCCAGAAAGGAAGGGCAGCAGTGGAGGCACCCTCCCAGAGCTCTGAGTCTCACTTAGCTCTCTGACGCTTTCACCTTCACTAATGCTGCTTTATAATATTATGAGCATACATAATTTTTCTTGGTGGGTATGACTGAGTTGAATTTTCAAAAGAGGGTCTATGGGCCCAGGCCCCAGATCTTTCAAGTACAACCAAGGCCCTTGGATTGAAGGTAGATTCACACAGCTTTCTAGGTTGCAATCTACGCGGGCTGTTAACAAGATGTAGACGCCTGCAGAGAAATTTAGATTTTACTAAGCATCATCAGCTACCATGTAAGTGGAACTTGTTACTTTTTAAAGGAGTTTTGTGGGCAGTTCTTCAGTCTGGAAGCCTGGCTATTTCATGATCTCATATTTATGTCAAGGGGCTCAGAATCAATATTTAAAGTGTGGCATAATTGCAAGCTAGGCATTTGAGTTTTGCTTGATTGAAGAATTGCCAGTTACTCTAGATGCTTTGGTTTGTTAATTTCAGGGGATTATACAGGGATCTTTGAAGTAAACTTGAACAGGCTGTGGAATTCAGCGTTTTAAAGGGATAGTACAATGAGGTTTGTCAGTACTTCCGGATGGCAATAAATTCTGCAGTTTCTGTGCTGTTTCAAGCACAAGTTGATTCACGCTCTACTACAGGCTTGTATCATTCTTCATAGTGCAAATGCACACTGTGTTCAGACACGCAGCAGCACTCTTGCATAACTTTGGCAGCATCACCTGCTGGCCAGCGCTTGCGTTCTACAAAGTACACTCATTTGTAGTAGCAATTGGTCAGCTGGCCAACAGGTGGCACTGCAAAAGTTGCACAAGGACCCTAGGGATGTGCATGATCCGGCCGAATGGCGGTTCGATGGTGGTGGGGGGTGTTACCTTTAAGCAGGAGTGAGGGTGCACTTAACCCCTGCAGCATTTCCCCCACTGGCGCTGTGACCACACCAGTGCTGTGACCAAAATTGCTGGCTCAGGGCGACAGCATACTGTCTTGCCGCCTTGGTCAGCATCAGACTGGAAGTAGCTGATGCGCGTGCATGTGCGCAATGTGTGCACATGCACTGGCTACTTCTGGTCTGACACTGACCGGGGAGGCAAGAGGGTACGCTGCCACTCCGCACAAGCAGTAGGGAGAGTGCTCTTACCCCCCTCCGCCGTGCTCCCCCCACTAATGCTGTGACCAGAATTGCTGGCTTGGGGCGGCAGTGTACCCTCTTGCCTTCCTGGTCAGTGTCAGACCGGAAGTGGGCAGTGCGCATGCACACATTGCGCACATGCATGCGCACCAGCCACTTCCATTCTGATGCTGACCAGGGCAGCAAGAGGGTACGCTGCTGCCCCAAGCCAGCGATCTTGGTCACAGCGCCGGCGGGGGAAACACGGCGGGGGTGTATGTAAGAGCACCCTCCTTACTGCTTAAAGGTACCCCCCCCCCCACACACACACACACCAGTTCTGCCAAATGCTGGACCTTGTGAACTGATTCAGCAGTCTGTAAAAGGACCACCGAACCGGTTCATGCACATCTTAAAGGGCCCTGCTCTGTTTTTGAACACAGCATGAGTTTGTTGCAGGAGTATGTGAAGCCTGCAGGAGTGTGTGAAAGGTGTGTAAACTCATGCTTGGAACAGTGGGATTTATTGGAACACTGGAAGGACCCTGTATTTAGATTGTGAGGCTGGTAGTAAAACCCAGGCAGGTTCAAAATTAGGCCCAAATAATGTGTTTGTTTATCATATTTTTTATATCCTCTGATATGTACATCTCTAGGAGGTGTACAAAATTTTCCAAAAGCCCTGGGGCAGCCATAGAGAAAGCCTGGCCCTGGTTCACCACCAAATAGGCTGGTGGCAACCATAACTGGACCTCTCCAGAAGATTGTAACAGGCAGCAGGGCTCATGACAAAGGAGGCGCTCTCTCAAATAGCCTGGACCCAAGCCGCTAAGGGCTTTATAGGTAATAACCAGCACTTTGTATTTCACCCGGAAACATAGCAGCAGCCAGTGCAGTTCTTTTAACACCGGTGTTATGTGGTCCCTTCGAGTTGTCCCAGAGACCAATCTGGCTGCCGCATTCTGTACCAATTGTAGTTTCCAGACTACATACAAAGGCAGCCCCACATAGAGCGCACTACAGTAGTCAACCCTGGAAGTTACCAGCATATGTACCACTGTTTTAAGGACATTCACCTCTAGAAATGGACATAGCTGACATATCAGCCGAAGCTGATAAAAAGCGCTCCTGGCCACTGCCTCAACTTGAGAAACCAGGGAGAGCTTTGGGTCCAGGAGCACTCCCAAGCTACATACCTGATCTTTCATGGGGAGTGTAACCCCACCAAGAACAGGCAGATCTAAACCATCTCCTGGGTCCAAGCCCCCCCACCCCACCCCTGTCAGCACCTCTGTCTTATTTTATTTATTTATTTATTTATTTAGATTCAACTTCAGTTTGTTATCCCTCATCCAGCCCATTACTGCTTCCAGGCAGGCATTTAGGGAAGATATGCCATTTCCTGATGAGGTCAGCATGGAGAAGTAGATTTATTTATTTATTTATTTATTTACACATTTGTATACCAACCAAAATGCAAGTCTCTGGGCAATTTACAACAAACCAATAAAAACAACAGATAATGAGATTCAAACATTACAAAAATCAAAATTTAAAATGTTAAAACTATTAAAAACACAATTAAAACAATCTATATATATAATTCTCCTGGGTGTGCCCAGGAGAAGTGCGTCCTGGCAGCCCAGCTGATTGGCTGAGCTGCAGGGGGCGCCTGATTGGCTGGCAGCACACCCAGGAGAATTCGCTTGCTGGGCGGCTGCGGAGGCAAGGCGGCGGGCCCAGGGCCGCGGCGGCGGAGCCCAGCGAGGCGGTGGGCCCAGCAAGGTGGCAGCGGCCCCGGCCGTGAGGCGAGGCGGGGCGAGGCGGCGGACCCAGAGCGATGGCGGCGGGCCAGGCCGTGGTGGCAGGGCCCAGCGAGCGGCAGGCCCAGCAAGGCGGGTCAAGGCGGCGCGGCCCAGCGAGGCGGCGGGACTGGCCGGGCCGCGGAGGCGAGGCGGCGGGACTGGCCGGGCTGGGCCCGGCCGCGGAGGCAAGGCGGCGGGCCTGATGGTGGCACTCTGGGGCCGGCCGCGGCATCGGCGGCGGCACTCTGGGGCCGGCCAGGCCCGCTGGCGGCGGCGGCGGCCGCACTCTGCCCCGCCGGAGACGGGGGGGTGGGAGGAGAGAGAGAGGTAGCCTGGCCTGGCCGGGCCCGGCCGCGGAAGCGAGGCGGCGGGACTGGCCGGGCCGCAGAGGCGAGGCGGCGGGACTGGCCGGGCCCGGCCGCGGAGGCGAGGCGGTGGCGGCCGCACTCGGCCCCCGCAGGGCGGCGGCGGCCGCACGTGTCAGCTAGTATCTAAATAAAGCCTGGGTGAACAAATGCATCTTGAATGCCTTTTTAAAAGTTGTAAGAAATGGGGAGGCTCTTACTTCAGCAAGAAGGGAGGTTATGCCTTCTCCTGATGATGTTGACATGGAGAAAAAGATTTGGGTGTCATCAGCATACTGATAACACCCTGCACCAAATCTCCTGATGATCTCTCCCAGCGGTTTCATGTAGATGTTAAACAACATCGGAGACTATACGGAGCCCTGAGGGACACCATACCAAAGTTCAGTTTTTTAAGAACAGTCCTCAAGAGACACCATCTGGAATCTGCCCGACAGGTAAGAGTGGAACCACTGCAAAGCAGTGCCTCCCACCCCCAAACCCCTCAGACGCCCCAGAACAATACTACAGTCGCTAGTATCGAAAGCCACTGAGAGGTCCAAAAGGACCAACAGAGTCAAAATTCCTCTGTCAATTCCCAATTGGAGATCATCCATCAGACCAACCAAGGCAATCTCCACCTCATAGCCCTCCCGAAAGCCAGTCTGAAATGGGTCTAGATAAATCAGTTTCATCCAAGATTGCCTGGAGTTGGGAGGCCACCACCTACTCAATTATCTTTCCTAAGCATGGAGGGTTGGAGATAGGCCTATAGTTGCTCAACTCTGAAGAATCCAAGACAGGCTTCTTCAGAAGTGGTCTAATAATAGCCTCCTAAGACAAGGAGGCATCCTGCCCTCCCCCAGAAAAGCATTTATGATATCTACTAGGCCTTCTACAACAACCTCCCTGCCAGAGAGTATTAGCCATGTTGGGGAAGAGTCAAGAGAACACGTGGTAGGCCGCATCGCTCCAAGCAGCTTGTCCACATCTCACAAGTCGCAAACTGAAACTGCTCCAGCCTGACCACATAAGAGGAATCGCTGGACACCTCTGATTCAGACACTGCAGTAATTGTGGGGTTTAAATCCAAGTCGGCCCGAATACGAGAGGTTTTACCCACACAAAAATCATTAAATACATCACCGCGGGTAATAGATGGCTCCAAATTCTGATTGAAGGGAAGAGGGGCACTCACTAGCCTTTTCACAACCCTGAACAACTCTGTTGGACGTGAACTTGTGGAAGCAATACAGGCTGAAAAGAATCGCTTCTTTGCCGCCTGTATTGCTAGAGCATAGATCTTCAAATGTGTTCTATGTTGTAATCTGTCGGATTTGAGTCGAGTCTTCCTCCACTTGCGCTCCACTCATCTACCTTGCTGCTTTAGCCCACGTAGTTCTTCCATATACCAAGGGGCCAATTTTGAAGCGGGTCAGAGAGGACACTTGGGAGCGATCTTGTCTACTGTCCTGGTGAGTTTGCTGTTTCAGTTCTCCACCAGGGCATCAACAGGATCACCAGCAGAGCCAACACTAAATCCCTCAAGGCTTCTTGGAACCCTATTGGATCCAATAACCTTCTTGGGCTGACCATTCTAATGGGCCCCACGCCCCTGCGAAGGTGGTGTGTGTCTGTGAGTCCAACCTTAACCAGATGGTGGTCCGTCCATGACAATGAGAAATCACAGGAGTCCCCACCCACAGAACACCACCCTGATCAGAGTGAAAGAACAGATCAAACGCACGACCTGCAATGTGGCTCGGTCCCAAGACTCCTGAGCCGCCCTGGACACATTGGTCTCAAAGTGGACTTGAAGTCCTCCAGCTCCACAAACCTGGGGAACTCCAATGCCAAACCCAAGACCAAGTACTCCAGCTCAGTTAGGGACTCCATCAGGTAGCAGGACGATCAGTACACCAACAGAAGTTCCAGTCTATCCCTGGTCCCCAAACTTAGATACACATATTCAATAAGATCAGACACTTCCACAGGGAGACTAGTCAGGGAGAGGTTATTCTTATAGACCACAGCCCACCGACATCCATTCACCTGCTCTTCAATAGAGTACCCTGGAGGGAGAAGCTGGGACCAGACTGGACTACCAGCCTCCCCCAACCAAGTCTCTGTAATATATACCAGGTCTGCCAGGTATGTCATCAAATCTGAGTGTCATCAGCATATTGGTAACACCCTCAATCAAACCTCCTGATGATCTCTCCCAGTGATTTCATTGGAAACAGTGTGGAACCTTGTGGAACTCCACACTTTAGTTGTCGCTTAGCAGAACAACAGTCTCCAAGTGACACCATCTGGAATCTACCAGAGAGGTCGGAGCAGAACCACAGTAAAACAGTGCCACCCAATCCCACCTCCCTCAGGAAGCCCAAAAGGATGCCATGATCAATGGTATTGAAAGCCGCAGAGAGAGATCCAAAAGGATCAGCAGAATCACACTCCCTCTGTGGATAGCCAGTTTTTGATCATCTATCAGGCCAACCAAGGCAATCTCAACCGCATAGCCTACACAAAAGCCAGTTTTAAATGGATCTAGATAATCTGCATCATCCAAAACTGTCTGGGAGCTGAGAGGCTACCACCCACTCAATCACCTTGCCCAACCACGGAAGATTAGAAAAAGGTCTGTAATTAGCTAACTGAGGGATCCAGTGCAGCTTTCTTCAAAAGTGGTTTAATAATAGCCTCCTTAAGACAAGCAGGCATCCTGCCCACCCTCAGAGAAGCATTTATAATATTTACCAGACCCTCTCTGATAATATACGTAATTATCAGATGAGATAAGCCAAGTTGGGCAAGGGTCAAGAGAACAGGCTGTAGGATGCACAGTCCAAAGCAGTTTGTCCACTTCCTCAGGAGTCACAAACTGAAAATGATCCAATCTAATCTCATAAGAGGAGTTGCTGGACACCTTCACAATAGACTCTGCAGTAACTGTGGAATCCAATTCAGCCTGAATATGAGAAATTTACCCGCAGAAAAAGTCATTAAAAATGTCACAGCAAGTAACCAATGGTTCCAAGTTTAAATTCAAGGGGGAGGGGGTAATCTGGACCTTCAATGTATTCATTTCCATGTGAGCCCATATCAATGGTTGGGGTCTACAGCAAGCATATACCTAGTTCTAAAACTAACTTCTGCTGACCACTGGGCTGCTTATGAAATTTTCCTCAATTGAATTCCTCCCTAGATTTTGAAGTTTTGAATGTTCTGGTCAGCTAGGGCAGAGGGTGTGACTAGCAGGTTCATACAGGAGCAGGTGGACCTTTAGGTAACCTAGTCCCAGATTTATGGCACGGGTGGCCAAGTTAAGAATTTGTTGGACTACAACTCCTATCATCTACTGCTGCATATTTTGTGGCTGGAGATGACGGGGGTTGTGGTCCAACAGCTAGAGAGGTTGGCCATTCCTAGCTTTGAAGACAAATATCAATATTTTGAATTGAATCTGGATTCATATCAGAAGCTAGTGAAATAATAACAATAATAATAAATAATAACTATATCTCACTTCTGACATCCTTCAAATTATTATATTCATATTATTATTGTTGTTACGAATAAGAATAATGGTATGAAGCATATCAGAAGCTAGTTCACAAGTTAGCCCTCTTGTGCCTCAAACATTTTTGTGTCTGCCATCTTGAATTGGGCTGGATGACATCATCACAGACTATGCCATTGAGGTGTCCCTCACTACAACGGTATTAAATTTGCTTCAGATCAGTTAGGTGGACCACACTTTAGCCCACTTGAGTCTCAAACATTCACACATCCTCTATCTTGAATCAGGATGGATGACTTCATTACAAACTATGCCATTGAGGTGTCCCTATGTGTCCCTACAGCTGTAGCAGATTTGGTTCAAATGGGTTAGGCAGTTCACAAGTTAGCCATCTTAAGCCTCTAACATTCACACATCTGCCATCTTGAACTGGGGTGGATGACATCATCACAAACTACACCACTGAGATGTCCCTATATGTCCCTCCTCCCCTAGGAGAGGAGAGCTGGTCTTGTGGTAGCAAGCATGACTTGTCCCCATAGCTAAGCAGGGTCTACCCTGGTTGCATATGAATGGGAGACTTGATGTGTGAGCACTGCAAGATATTCCCCTCAGGGGATGAAGCCACTCTGGGAAGAGCAGAAGGTTTCAAGTTTTCTCCCTGGCTTCTCCAAGATAGGGCTGAGAGAGATTCCTGCCTGCAACCTTGGAGAAGCTGCTGCCAGTCTGTGAAGACAATACTGAGCTAGATAGACCAATGGTCTGACTCAATATATGGCAGTTTCCTATGTTCCTATGTCCCTACAAATGTTGTAGGTAGAAAATTTGTTTCAAATCGGTTCGGCAGTTCACATTAGCCCATTTGCACCTCAAACATTTATGTGTCTGCCACCTTGAATTGGGGTGGATGGCATCATCGTGGTGTCCCTATGTGTCCCTACAACTGTTCCCATTTGGTTCATATTGGTCCAGGCATTGCTAGATTTATCAGGGGGACAGGACACACACACGCGGACGCACACACACAATGCCAGGTGATCTCATAAGCTTACTTTTCTTAAGGAAAGTAGGCTAACAGGAGACACCATTAGTGGCCACTGGAAGGATGCTGTGCTGGGGATGGCCAGTTGCTTTCCCCTCTGCTAAATGTAAAATAATGAGGCTATTCTCACGATGGGGGGAAACCAGGCTAAGGGAGCCCAGCCCGGTCTTCCCCCATCGTGAGAACCACAAGGCTTGCGGGCGAACCCGGTGGGTCAGTGGTGGCTAGCCCACCAAAGTAGCCCTCCCCTTAAACGAGGTTAGCCAAGCGAGCGCTCCGCTAACCCCGTTTTCAAGATCGTGGGACAATTTCAAGATTGTGAGATGGAGCGTGGCTCCATGCAATGGTGACTCGCAAGTAGACCCCCAACCAGGAGGCTGCAGCAAGCCTCCCGGCATTGGGGGTCCCCCCAGAATGGCCCACACACTGGTGTGGGCCATCCTGGGCCTGCCAGGGGCTGGAGCCAGTAATCTTGTGGGCGGCCAATCCGGCTGGCCAGGGCAGGCTCTGTGCTTGTCTGCAGAGAGAGCGGGTCAGGCCTGCTCTCCCTGCAGGAGCCATGCAGGCTCTCCACACTGTTTGTGTGGAGAGCCTCAATATCTACTTGAAAAGGTGCCTCTTGGCCAAGTTTGCAGGGGTTAGAATAGAACTGAAATGATATGCTCCAGCTACTTTCTCCTCTGCTAAATGTAAGATAATGAGGCTATTCTTAGAATTCTTAGAATCACAGAATAATGTGCATAGGAACATAGGAAACTGCCATATACTGAGTCAGACCATTGGTCTATCTAGCTCAGTATTGTCTTCAGAGACTGGCAGCGACTTCTCCAAGGTTGCAGGCAGGAATCTCTCTCAGCCCTATATTGGAGATGCTGCCAGGGAGGGAACTTGGAACCTTCTGCTCTTCCCAGAGCGGCTCCATCCCCTGAGGGGAATATCTCGCAGTACTCACACATCAAGTCTCCCATTCATATGCAACCAGGGCAGACCCTGCTTAGCTATGGGGACAAGTCATGCTTGTTACCACAAGACCAGCACAAGACCAATGTAGGAAGGGTTTTGAAGGTGATAATGTGGGAAGGGTTCTTGAAGGTCTTCAAAGCCCAGCTCCGTGCAGGAAAATGCTACAGCATCTCTGACAGGTGGCCATTCAGTCTCTGTTTATAAAACTCCAGTGAAGCAGAGTGATAGGGGTGTGCATGAACCCCAAACTGCATTTCAGTTCGAATTCAAATCGAATTTAAACCAAACCACGTCCCCCCAAATGATTCGATCAAAGTGACCGTCCAGTCCATTCAAGCAAACCAGTTTGGCAGTTCAGGCGGCAATTCTTGTAATGGGGACTCTGGTGAGAGAATTCCCCTTTACAAGTAAAGGGGCAGGGGAGAGGCTAGATAGGTTCTTTACAGCATGCGCAAAGACTGGAGCCACACCACCATCGTGCAGGCCTCCTTTATTTAAATAGTAATCCGGCTGGCGATTCGGCTGGGGAGGGGGGCAGTGAGCGGCGGGGAGCCAGTTAAGAGACTTAAACAACCTTTCTCGCCGCTCTCCCACTGCTGGCCACTAACCATTCAATGTAGAACCAGTTCACAGCAAACTGGGCTTGGTCCGGTTCAATCGTGGACCAAACTGACCTCAGTGCGGTTCGCGATTGAACCGCCAAACTGGCCCAGTTTTATGTGAACCGATTCTACAATGAACGGTTCGTTCACACTCCTACAGAGCAAGAGCCCACCACTGCATGAGGAAGGAGGAGAGCTGGTCTTGTGGTAGAAAGCATGACTTGTCCCCTTAGCTAAGCAGGGTCTGCCCTGGTTGCATCTGAATGGGAGACTTGATGTGTGAGCACTGCAAGATATTTCCCTCAGGGGATGAAGCTGCTCTGGGAAGAGCATCTAAGTTCCAAGTTCCCTCCCTGGCTTCTCCAAGATAGGGCTGAGAGAGATTCCTGCCTGCAACCTTGGAGAAGCCGCTGCCAGTCTGTGAAGACAATACTGAGCTAGACCGACCAATGGTCTGACTCAGTATATGGCAGTTTCCTATGTTCCTAAGATTGATCCACTGTGGGGAAAAAGTTGGTCCCGAAGTGCCATTCTCCATGTGGCTGCAACGAGGGTCTGCAGCATTCCTGCAGATGAGTGAGACGGACTTTTAAAATACCCCCATCAGGCCTAATCTCCAGTAATGATCACCCCAGTATGCTGTGAACTTGAAGAGAGGAAACCAGCCCTGAAGCACTGGGTCTGTCTCTTTCCGCCCAATGACTAGCAGTGTGGATTACGGTGGAGGGGAGCAAAGGTAACTCTGACTTAACCCCCAATCCTTTCAGGAAGCAGAATCTTTTTGAGCTGGATGGGGCAGGAGGCAACAGAGCAGAAGCTCAGGGCTGCATTCCATCTGCCCAAATGTGTCTACTAAAGAGGCTGAGACGGAGAGGGGAGGCCACCCTCCTCCAGATCCTCTGAGTCATTCCTGAGGTGACAAAAAAAACCCACTTTGGAATGTGTGGAGGCCTCTTCCCCCTCACAAATATGGCTCTCCAGACAGCCTCTATCTTCCAACGGAAATATCCTTACTTCAACCCCCTTTTTGCAACTGATGCATTGGATAGGAACCTGCCTGCATCCCGGAGGGTGCGTCTTCCAAAATGCCCTTCTCGCCAGCAGGCGGGGATGACGAACAACTCAGGCGGAGCAGCCTGTCTCAGCTGCTGTTCTGCACAATAGCAGAAAAAAGCCAACAGGTGTCAACCTTCTGTGTGGTGAGCCTGCAATCTTTGCTTTCCTTTCAACAAAAATGGGCCACAGTGCAGAAGCTTCTGCTCCTTAGGATGTGGGCACCAGCTGCTCTCCTCCTGCTCAACCAAGAGAATCACCACTTTTAAAAGGTGTCTCTTTGCTCAGTTAGCAGGGGACTTTTTGAACTTGTCTAATTCCCTTTTAAAACTCGTCTAGATTTTGTGGACTTCCTGGAAAGACCTGGCTGGCTGCTGCTGGCAGGGGTGGCCTAAGGTAAGGTGTCAAAACCTGCCTTGCCCTGCACCCCTGCGGAGGCGGGGGGACCTGCCCCCTTTTCCAAATCAACTCTTGCAAGCGTTGGAAGTGATGCTAGTGGCCGGAAGGAGGGCAGGTTGCCAGCAGCCTTCTCTGCTCTCGTCTCATCTCCTCTTTTGCACAAATTGAGGTTCGTGCGCCAAACCGGTACGGGCAAGATCCGAACTAGTTTGGTGCTGCTGGGAAGTGAGCGGTGAGTGAGCAGGATCTTTAAAAAAAGAGGAGAGTAAGTCCTTACCTGCTCTCTGCTGCCGCATGCAGCTTCCTGCTGAGATGGTGCTGCCCCCAAGAACGCGTGCATGCGGCAGACCTTGTCCGAACTGGTTTGGCGCTAAACCTATGCACGAATCTTGGTTTGTGCACATCCCTAACACACAGTCTCTATTGCAGGGATGGGAAAACTTGTTCCTCCAGCTGTGGTTGAATTACAACTCATCAACCATAGCCAACATTTATTGTGGCTGGGGAAGATGGGAGTTGTAGCTCAACTGCAGCTGGAGAGCCAAATTTGCCCACCCTTGCTCTCTAGGGTACCTGAGTTAAAGGTTTGTGACTGATGGGCTACACTAGTTTAAAAAAAAAACAATCTGGGAACCCCTTCTATTTAGATGATTTTAAAATGCCGACTTTCTGCTTAGACGCACCATCATTTTCATTATATTTTATTAAGAGGTGTGAACGTTGTGATAACACCATTGATTATTGCGCCTTCTTGGGTTGGTGTAGGGGTATGGAAGCTTCTGGATTTCACAGAAGGCTTTCATTTACTAGCCCTATTCAGACATTAGTCCTATCTCAACCGGCAGGCCCTGGCAACGGTCACTCATGCCCTCGCCATCTCTCGTCTGGATTACTGCACTGTGCTCTACCTGGGGTTGCCTTTGAAGATGACCCGGAAGCTTCAGTTGGTCCAGAATCCAGCGGCCTGCCTGATTATGGGCGCTAGGAGATATGATCGCGTGACACCTCTCTTGTGGTCGCTGTGCTGGTCGCTGTGCAAAGATTGCAGGCTCACCACACAGAAGGTTGACACCTGTTGGCTTTTTTCTGCTATTGTGCAGAACAGCAGCTGTGCTGGTTACCTATTTGCTTCTGGGTCCAATTCAAAGTGCTGGTTCTCACCTTTCAAACCCTTCAGGGCTTAGCACCTGCTTACCTTCAGGACTGCCTCTCCCGGCCAGTTCTGTCCCATCCTGTGAGATCTTCTCAGGTTGCCCTTCTTTTGGTCCCTGGTCTCAGAGAGGTCCGTAGTACTAGTGCCCTAGGTACTAAGTACTAGGAAGGGCTTTCTCTGTTGCCACCCCTTCACTTCGGAACTCTCTTCCACCCCCAGATTCGGTCTACCTCCTCCCTTTCAGCCTTTAAGATCTTATTGAAGACGTTTCTTTTCCGCCAGGAGTTTGCCCTTTAAATCTCAATCTCTCTCCTTTCTTTCTTTCTTTTTTAAAGTCTTGGATGCCCTTCTTGCCTTGTCCCTGAGTCTGTGGATTGGGCGGTGCTCTTCGTGTGTACATGGACACATGTACATGGACACATGTACATGTACATGGACACATGTACATTTTGTGTGTGAAGGACTGTACATGCATTCACTTTGAAAGGGAACCTGGGTCCTCGCCTCCTAGGGGGTGGGTTGGCCAAAGGGTGGGTTGGCAAAGAACCCAGAGCTCTGAAGCCCAAACGAGGGCCGGCCACCAATAGCTCCTGCCACAGCCCTCTCAGAACGACCTGTCAGCCTCTGTCTGAAAACCTCGAGAGAAGGAGAGCCCACCAATGCATGAGGCCCACCGTCCAAAGCCTCGTACAGTTAGGAAATGCTTCCGAATATCTAACCTAAATCTTTTCCATTACAGTTTCATAGAATCATAGGATTTTAGAGT
The DNA here is from genome assembly GCF_027244095.1 of Hemicordylus capensis. NCBI lineage: Eukaryota > Metazoa > Chordata > Lepidosauria > Squamata > Cordylidae > Hemicordylus > Hemicordylus capensis. The sequence continues at coordinate 219,704,423 of NC_069658.1, forward strand.
TGGAAGGGACCTTAGAGGTCTTCTAGTCCTGCCCCCTGCCCAGTGCAGGATCCTGCAACAGCATCCCTGACAGGTGGCTGTCCAGCTTATTAAAAAGCTAAAGCTCCTCAGTTGTTGGGGTAGGCAAGCCTTTGGGTTTCACAGAAGTCTTCATAGGAACATAGGAAGCTGCCATATACTTCCTTGCAGTTCTTGTGAGGAACAGCGTGCCGGAGCTTCTGAGAACTGCGAGGAAGCCCCTTGCAGTTCTCAAGGGCTGCTGGGTCGAGAGGTCGAGCCCAGCGCCCACTCCCGAGTCCCACTCCACCAGCCAATGCCACCAGGACCACGGGGGGTGGGGGACATCTTCTCGGCTCACCCACACACACCAGACACCCCGGCTGTGCACATGGCATGGCTTGAATTTTTGAAGTTGCAGTGGGGCAGCGGTGGGGTGGGTGGCAGGAAGCAGGAGTGACCCCTAGACCTGGCAGGACCCCCTGGAACTTTCGGAGCTGCGCTTTGCAGCAGGTAAAACTTTTTCCTTTCTTTAAAAACAATTTTTACTCACCGGGGGGGGGGCTCCAAAGCCCTTCAGGTCTGGGCACCAAAATTACCTAGGAGTGCCCCTGCCACTGCATGAGGCAGGCTGTTCCACGGTCCAACAGCAATTACAGTCAGAACCGGTAGCGGAGCCAGACCAGCAGCAGCCTGTGTCCAGCCGCCACCGCGGCCCTGCTCACTCCGCCCCCTACGGCTGACATCAGACGCTGGGTTGGCAACGCCCCCGAATCTGATGTCAGAGGAGAGGAGAGCTGGTCTTGTGGTAGCAAGCATGACTTGTCTCCTTAGCTAAGCAGGGTCTGCCCTGGTTGCATTTGAATGGGAGACCACATGTGTGAGCACTGTAAGAGATTCCCCTCGGAGGATGGAGCCACTCTGGGAAGAGCAGAAGGTTCCAAGTTCCCTCCCTGGCAGCATCTCCAAGACAGGGCTGAGAGAGACTCCTGCCTGCAACCATTTGGGTGCTAGATCCTCGGCCAGCGCTGCATTTGCAGCACAGCCAAGGCAGGGAAGATCCGCTCCTGGCCATGCTGCAAACGCAGTGATGGCCATTTCATTCCCGAACAAGGCCACCCAGCCCTGCTCGGGAGCTAAACCAGACTCCCCCCCCCGCATCGGACATCAGACATGGGGGGCATTTCAGGGCTGCAAGGTGCAGCCCCTGAGGGGTGGCAGCCCGGGTTCTTTGATCCGGGTCGCCCAATAGTGGCTATGCCCCTGGTCAGAACATTCCTCCTACATGTCCAGCCTGAATCTGCTTCCTATTCAGTTCAACCCATTGGCTCTAGTCCTGCCCTTAGGAGCAAGGCCAAACAAATATAGAGAGATTGGACATGCACACACACATAAAACAGGCTTGCAATCTGCAAGCATTCCTTGGGTGACGGTGCTTCCAGGGGGGCAATGAGGGCAGGGGGGAATACCTTGAAAAATTAGGAATGGCACCGCCGTTAGCACCCAGCATCCTGTGGCAAGGCTTCCGCTCTTCAGCTAATCTCTACACAAGCGCCATTTGAGTGGTTAGCCCGGCAGTTGAATGCCACACTGACCACTCAAATGGCCGCTGCATCTCTCTGTGACTCTAACTGCTTTGTATCCCTATAAGATAGCATTCCCTGTACTTTCCAACAGGATAGTTTTCCTGGATTTTCTGGGAACTTAATGAATTTCCCCAAGGCTTTCAAATTTTTTGCTTGTCTGCGCGAGTTACATAAGAACATAAGAACAGCCCTGCTGGATCAGGCCCAAGGCCCATCTAGTCCAGCATCCTGTTTCACACAGTGGCCCACCAGATGCTGCCGGAAGCCACAGACAGGAGTTGAGGGCGTGCCCTCTCTCCTGCCATTACTCCCCTGCAACTGGTACTCAGAGGCACCCTGCCCTTGAGGCTGGAGGTGGCCCACAGCCCTCTGACTAGTAGCCATTGATAGACCTCTCCTCCATGAAGTCATCCAAACCCCTCTTAAAGCCATCCAGGTTCTTGGCTGTCACCACATCCTGTGGCAGAGAGTTCCACAAGTGGATCACATGCTGTGTGAAAAAGTACTTCTCGGTTGAACTGTTGCCAGGGACACCTCTGGGTTATCCTTTCCCACTAGCTCCAAGGCAGGACAGATTCGATTGGTTTTAGAAATTTCAGCCACGCCTCCTTGGTGCTAGGAGGATAACCCCTCCCAGTTCTTTCTGTCCTCAGCAAGCTCCATGGCAGCGTTTTTCTAGCTCTCTCTATTTTCTGCTGATATTACTTCTCTAACTACAGCATTCCGTTCTCCAAATCCTTTTTTCTGTCCCTGCTCTTTATTACTTGCTATTACCAGAAAAGAAAAGAAAGAAAACCACCCTTCTTTCGTCTGTTTCTCTCCCCCCCCCATGTCTCTCCCCCCTCATCTCCTCTTTCCTCTCCGTTGCTTGGAGCCAGTCAGAGAGGTACAGAGCAATTTCTCCAACAAGGGGAAGAGATTGAATGTTTTCGGCCTGGGAGGCTTCAGGGCCTTTTGTAGGCCCCATTGGCGCAGGCTGCTGCAGGCCCTGCATAGCAAGGCCGCTTTTCCGACCTCCCGAAAACCTCCTGAAAAATTCGCCAGCAGTGAGTTGACAGTCCGTGATCGGCCGTCTCTCATCTATGGGCCACGGAGTCCCCCCTGGAAGGGCGTAATTTTACCGCGTCGGTGATGGCCGCTCTCGAGCCGCCCGTCCCGATTGTCGAAGGGGCCGCATCGAGTATCCCGCCTTCGGGCTGCGAGACTCACTCTACTGCGGCCCAGCGCGCCACACTGCTGCAGGCAGCTTGAAGTGGCTGTGAAGAGCGCTTTGGGAGGCTCCCTATTGCCAACGCCCCACCAACCTCGGAAGAGATTAGGCGGATTGGCGAGCTGGCTAGCAACCTGACCGGCAGGGCAGCAAGGCCATCACAGGCGTCTTCTGTTCCTAAGATGGCGACGGTTGCGAAGAATCCCTCCATTTTACCTGAAGGAGCCGGTAATGTAAAAGGGAGACAGTCTCTAAAAGGGCGGGAAAAGCCTAAGACTGTGACTATGGTGTTTGGCCAGCAGGGGGAGTCTGCTGCAGAGACTGGGCCTAAAGCATCATCCAGTTCTAACTCTGCTGTTTTACCTGCGCCTGTGCTGCCACCTGAGTAGCAAGCATGGTTTCGCAATGCAATCATTGGCACCGTCTGCCAGGTTAGGCCCCCTAAGAGGAGTAAGAGATCCACAAAGGGGAGAAGGCATAGATCACCCAGTGTGAGCTCCTCACCTAGCAAGTTTGTCAGTCCTTCTCCCAAGAAGGCCAAAAGCAAGCTTAAGCATAGTGAGCTGGGCAAGTTGCCTGGCAAGGTGGCACGGGGCCATTCCTCTGATGCTTCCGATCAGACTCTGGGGGCCCTAGGGGTTTACTTGCACCAATCAATCAATCAATCAATCAATCAACAAACAAACAAACAAACAAAATCATTGCAAACTCAGAGTGGCCTAATCTGCCTTCTGACCCTGAAGACCCAATTAATTCAGGGGGAGGTTTTGATCCGGACCCAATGGTCTGGAGGGGAGGACACTGGTGATGCCTCAGTGTCACAGCACCTCTTTGTGGCAGAGGACTTCAGCCCACTGATGTTCAGAATTATTAAAACAATGGGACTGAGGCTGGGCAGAGTTTTGACTCTTGTGCCAAAGGGGACTTGGTCTTTCCTAGAGCACACCCCAAGGACAGGCTGATGCCCGGACCTGCTCCATCAGGGTCCAGTTTTACACCCGGATCCATGTTGGTTTCGGCTCATCGTTTAGAAACTGAGTGCCGAGTCCTGAGCCAACATGGCTACTCGGAGGGAGTTCTCAGCACTATGCTGGCGTCGTAAAGTCCATCGACAGAGAGAATTTATCAATATACATTGGGAGCACTCCTTCGCTGGATGTCTCGCAACTCCGTTCCGAAGGGCACGGCTAAGTTATATCATCTCCTGCTCTTCTTACAAGAAGGGTTCAAGAAGGGACTATGTCCGAATACCCTGCAACGGCAGGCATTGCCGTTGATGGAGTTGCTCTCAGTAGAAAAGACAAAATGTCTCAGTCACATCCTCACCAGCGTAGTTTCTTTGAGGTGCCTCGCTGATGTCACCTCCAACAGTGCATACGTTACCCTCTTGGGAACTACATACTGTCCTCAAGGCATTGCAAGCTCACTCCTTGGAGCCTTTGGCAGCTATTCTGATCAGGATCTTACAGTTTAAATTGGCCTTTTTGGTGGCCATCACTTCAGCAAGGCTCTTCTCGGTGCTGCAGGTGCTGTCTGTAAAACAAGTCACATTGTATATTTCAGAAAGAGGCCATCAGGCTCATTCCAGACCCCTTCATGAGGCCAAAGGTGGTGTCCCCCTTCCACCCATCGCAAGATGGGTTCCTACCTTCATTTTGCCCCAATTTTCCATCAGTCTCAAGATGTTTTCCTCCCTTCTTTTTGCCCGCGCCCGGTCCACGAGAAGGAAAAACTCTGGCATAACCTGGATGTCCGGCGCTGCCTCAAGAAATATATCGCCCGCACCGCCTCATTCAGAAATACGGACCAAATGTTCGTCTCCTTCCACCCGAGATCAATGGGCTCGCCCGTATCAGCACCTACTATCGCACGATGGATAAGGGCGTGTATCTCGCTGGCGTATGAGACACTTTGCTTACCCCAGCCTTCAGGCATCTCGGCGCACTCTACCAGGGCGGCCGCCACCTCAGCCGCCTTTTCAACTAATGCCCCAATCCAGGACATTTGCAGAGCCGCCACTTGGGCCAATCCCTCTACGTTTACTAAGCACTACAAGATCGAATCCTACGCCGATATTCAGGCGTCCTTTGGAAGAAGGGTGCTTCAGCAGGTTCTCCCTCGGGAGTAGGCCGGAGCGCACCCGCCCTCTGCGTTGGAAAAGCTGTGGTATGTCCCAGAGGTGTCCCTGGCAACAGTTCAACCGAGAACGGAGCATTGGTGTTCACTTACCGTGAAGGCTCCTTCTGGTTGATGTTGCCAGGGACACCTCGACCCACCCAGTTTGGCGCTCCTGGCCTCCTCCCGTGGAGAGTCCCTTCTCAGGCCTCCCTCCGGGGTTCGCAGGGTATACCGATCCGCTCTTTGCCTCTAGCCCAAGAACCCTGTGTGCTGCTCCAGTCTGGTTGTTTTTCACATGTTTATTTATTGTCCAGTCCGTCTTTGGTGTGTACCAGTATTTCTCTCGGACAGCAAGAACTGGGAGGGGTTATCCTCCTAGCACCAAGGAGGCGTGGCTGAAATTTCTACAACCAATCGAATCTGTCCTGCCTTGGAGCTAGTGGGAAAGGATAACCCAGAGGTGTCCCTGGCAACATCAACCAGAAGGAGCCTTCACGGTAAGTGAACACCAATGCTCCGTTCCGTTTGTTGGTCCTAGACCTCCTGGCAATCAAGTTTTGAAACCTATCTGCAATAACGGCATGTTCCTATTTTTCATGGTTGGTCTAGGAGTTTCATGTCAGACAGTGAGGCCCAAATATCTATCTATCTATCTATCTATCTATCTATCTATCTATCTATCTATCTAAAGTATATTTATTTAAAACATTTATAACGAGCCCTTCAGTTCTGAGTTCTCCCTGGGTGTTAACAAAACAAGTTAAAAGAAGAAAAACTGCAGTGCGAAAATCAATCCACACTGTAAATACACAGCAGATAAGACCCGAGACCCTGTTGCAATCAATCAGTGAAAGCCTTGAGGAAGAAAGGTCCAAAGTTGGGGCACAATCACCAAAAAAGGCCTCATTTCTGGTACCACCAAACAAGTCTGTGTTAAGAATGGGACAGAGGGCTTGACACACTGGGTACCATCATATGGGCGAAGATGACAACATCCATGACCAAGGCAATCCTTTTTGTCTGAGACATAGGAACATAGGAAGCTGCCACATACTGAGTCAGACCATTGGTCCCTCCAGCTCAGTAGTGCCTACACAGACTGGCAGCAGCTTCTCCAGACAAAATCTGAGCACAACTCTGCTTGCGCTTGGAAGCCACTTGGTAGATAGGAAGACACTTTACCTCCAGATCTGATTGTCTGAAGACCATATGAGGTATTCAGGACCCAGACCGTCATTTGGCCTCAGTGAAGGAGAGGAGAGCTGGTCTTGTGATTGCAAGCATGACTTGTCGCCTTAGCTAAGCAGGGTCTGACCTGGTTGCATATGAAAGGGAGACTAGAAGTGTGAACGCTGTAAGATATTTCCCTCAGGGGATGGAGCCACTCTGGGACAAGCAGAAGGTTCCAAGTTCCCTCCCTGGCAGCATCTCCAAGATAGGGCTGAGAGAGACTCCTGCCTGCAACCTTGGGGAAGCCGCTGCCAGTCTGTGTAGACAATACTGAGCCAGATGGACCAATGGTCTGACTCAGTATATGGCAGCTTCCTATGTTCCTATGAAGACTTCTGTGAAACCCAAAGGCTTGCATACCCCAACAACTGAGGAGCTTTAGCTTTTTATCAAAAGCAAAGGACTGTTGTGACGGATAGCTTTTTGTTGGTCAACACAGCGACTGCAGTCCGCTGAGCTTTTTCATTCTTAAATGTTCTGCATGGATGGGACCAGTGGCCCCCCCCCCTCTTGTGCCAGTTTGGTTTCCATTCTTCTTCAGCGGCAACAAGGCGGTGTGAGACGCTTGCATCTTTCTGGCCTTTGATGTCAAGGGAGTGTTATTAATTCCCTTCTGCCACCCACAGCTTTGCGCCTACCGGGGTGGGGCGGGGGCCCCAGAGCGCAGATGGCTGTGGGTCTGGGCTGAGCTGCCCCAGCCTGCCAAAGAAGGGTGAGGTGATCCCACACAGTGTCTGCCTTTGCAGTGTCTTCTTTGGAGAAGCCCACCCTCTCCCCCGCTGCACCCCCCCTCCTGGAAGTTAAAAACTTTTGGCTCAAGAATGTAGCTGGATTCCTTGCTCCTTTCGCCAGCACCCCTTCCCAAGCTGCAAGGCCCTCCCCCTGCTCAATTTGGATGAGGGTGTACCTTCTTTCTTTCTTTCCTTTTTTTTCCCTTTTCCTCTTTTCCTCTAAGGGTTGAGAATTTTCTCCCCTTCTGCACAGCTCTGCACTAAACAAAGAGACCCCAGGGCTCATCTTGGATCCCAGAACAAAAAAGGTATTATTTTTTGCAAACTTTTGAGCACTCCAGGCATGCCGGGGAGGTATTTGGGTAGCTCTTTTTGTCTCTCCTGGATGGGTGGCTTTCCGTCCAACTTTTGGAATCCCTTGTCTGCCCCCCCCCGCCCCAGTTTTCTTTGTTCAGTTCTGACATTCTTTGCAGATGGTCTTTCTTGCCCTGATCCCACCCAGTGGGTCCCCCGGCTACCTAATCCAAATTTGGCTACCTTCCCTTCTTTAGGTGGGGGGATGTTTAAATGACCCCAACCTCCCCCACTCCCCAAATCCTGTAGATTATTCTTTATGAATAAAATGGGGGTCAGAAAATGCTTAAAATTCTTCACCTTCTTGGACTACTTTAACATTTTCAGGGGTGTGAGTCTGCGAATTTTTGGAGGGACTTTTTAAAATCAGTTCTTTCCTCTCCCCCCAATGCTCTCTCTCTCTCTCTCTCTCTCTCTCTCTTTTAATGACAAGGAGGTACATTTGGTTCTTTTCGGGCATGTGTAGCTGAATTGCATTTTTAAAAATTGAATGGGGCTGGATTCAGTTGGACTGAAATGAATGTTGAGTTGCTCAGCTCCCTGTGGGTTTCAGTGGGGCTTGCCTGAGAGAACTGCCCACCGGATTGGGCCCCTGGCCCTCTAGCTTTGCATGTCTGGCTTTACCTTGCAAACACTGGGGTGTAACCTAGCCACACCGCCCCCGCCCCCCATTTTGCGTCTCTGGCCCAAATCCCACTTTTCAGTTTGCAGACATGTGGGGCCAAGCATTGTAAGCAGATTGGGAGGAGAACTCTCTCCTTCTTTGTTCCTCTTCATGTTCCTTCCCTTCTTCTTTGCCCCAGAGTCATCTAAAACCTGTGGGCTACACCTCCCCCACACGTACACTTGTGGGAGAGACTTGAAAGTGGGGGACCTCCCCCCCACTCCCTGGGATATAAGTGAATTGCATCTTTGTTTCTGGCTTTCTGTTTTGTGTGGGTCTTTTGCCTTTGGATGTTTTTTTTTGTTTTTTGTTTTTTTAACGTTGAAGTGCTTTTCTTTGTCAGCTCAAAGAGGCTTGGATAGGGGTGGGGTGGGGGGCTTCATCTCCCTTGGTTCAGGGTGGGAAATAGAAGGCATTGGGGTTCCCACCCACACCCTCATCAGTAGCAAATTCAGTGCTCTTTTGGAGGCACTCCCAGGCCTTCTCCTGTCCCCAGCTGGCCAAATGTTGGCACTCCGACATTACAAGCACACAGAGGAATGTCAGAGGACAGGTCCAGATGTGCACTTGAAGCCTGCAGACGTTCGCATGTCGGAATGGGCTGCTGTCTAAGGATCAAATGGCATGACTGCATAGGGCAACAAAGGCAATGGGGCTGGGTGGGGTCCGTTCACACCTTGGGCCGCCAGCCCTCAAACGCTGAGGTTGAGAAACTGAGGCACGTGCTTTTAGGTGATGTGTGGACCGGCTTGAAGCCTAGCGGAGTGGGAGGAGGGCCCGAGACAGAGAGGCGTGCAGGGGCGGATGAACAGCAAGCGTGCTGTGTGGAAGGCGAGCTGCTCTTGTGGGAGCCAGCATGCATTGCCCCCTTTGCTAAGCAGGGTCCACCCAGGTTTGCATTTGAAAGGGAAACTACATGTGTGAGCACTGTAAGATATTCCCCCCAGGGGATGGGGTCACTCTGGGAAGAACATCTGCATGCTTGCATGGAGAAGCTTCCAGTTCCCTCCCTGGCATCTCCAAGATAGCACTGGGAGAGATTCCTGCCTGAAACCTTGGAGAAGCCGCTGCCAGTCTGCGTAGACAATACTGCGCTAGATGGACCAATGGCCTTACTCAGTATGGGGCAGCTTCCTATGTTCCTATGTGTTGGATCCCTTTCTGAAGAGCATATTTCAAACATCCAAGGTGTTCCACATAGAGCCATGGGATTTTAGAATGACAGAGTCTTGAAGGTCTTCTAGTCCAACCCCTGATCCAGGGTTGGCATCTGCTAGGGCACCCCTGACAGGTGGTTGTTCAGCTTCTGTTTGAAAAACCTCCAGTGAAAGAGAGCCCACCAATGCATGAGGCAGGCTGTTCCACTGCCCAACAGCTCTTGCAGTCAGAAAATTCCTCCTAATGTCTAGCCTGAATCTGCTTCCTTCTGATTTAGAATCAGCTAGTGGTGCAGCGGGGAAATGTTTTACTAACAAACCGAAGGTTGCCGGTTCGAATCCCTGCTGGTACTATATCGGGCAGCAGCGATATAGAAAAATGCTGAAAGGCATCATCTCATACTGCGCGGGAGGAGGCAATGGTCAACCCCTCCTGTATTCTACCAAAGAAAACCACAGGGCTCTGTGGGTGCCCGGAGTCGAAACCGACTTGATGGCTCCCTTTACCTTTATTATTATTTTAAAATATTGTTTCCCTATTTTAAGATGGTTTTGTAATTCTTTGTGTCCTTGTTTTATCTTGGCTGGGGAAAGGACTATAGGCCAGACAGACACTACTGGAGTAATTTAGAATGACAGAAACTGAGAGCTGGACGGGGCCCTTGGAGGTCTTCCAACCCCCTGCTCAGTGCAGGAAACTGCTGCAGCATGCCTGACCGATGCCCATCCAGCCTCCAGCAAAGGAATGCCCACCACTGGGCCAACTGGTCCCCTGTCCAACAGCTCTTAAATTTAGAAAATGTCTCCTAGTGGCTGGCTTAAATCTGCTTCCTTGACATTTCAGCCCATTGATTCTAGTTCCCAGGAGCAACAAAAAATAAGCCCACTCCTCTTTCTTGGTGACAGCCCTTCAGAGGTATGCAAACATACCCAGCTCCTTCCGCTGTTCCTCACGGGACTTGGTTTCCAGACCCCTCCCCATCTTTGTAGCCCCTCCCCTCTCCCCCTTCCACTTTAGGAACATCCTCCTCAAGATGCAGGGCCCAGAATGGTCTGGAACAGGATTCCAGATGAAGGAAGGACCTTTTTGATCCTTGCATATCAATACAGTCAGGCCAGGATTAATGCCAAAGGGAGAGAGTGAAGACTGAGGCTGCGAGTTAGTAGCTAGCCCAGAATACCACGCTGTTAAGTGAGGACTGATCCCAAGGCTTCCCATGGCACAATCTTGAACTCAGCCTTTCAGTTCTTAGCAATCCATACAACAACCCTGTGAGGTGGGTCGGTATTTGCCTCATCTCAAAGGGCTAGAGAGAGAGAAGCTTGCCTAAGGCCCCCAGTGAGTTTGTGGTAGCAGTGGGATTAGAACCCGAAATCTCCTGGGCTTTTCCCAGACAGCAGTCTTCGCCACGGGATTCAGAGGAGTGAAATACTGCGAGTGGGAGAGCCAACCAAAGTTTGTCAACCAAAGTTAGCAAGGGGAGAGCAACTGGCCCTATCCAGGCCCAGCACAGCATCCCTCCAGTGGCTGTTGCTGGGGTCTATCTTTTTTAGATTGTGAGCCCTTTGGGAGACAGGGAGCTATTTTATTTAAATCTATGTAAACCCCTGGTCGGGGGAGACTTTGGTTGAAAAGCGTTATATAAATATTTCTCGTACTTGCATTCATATACTGGATATTTCAAATTTGCCCCCAAACTCGATGCAAAAAGTGGATTTATTTTTTTTACCACGGACATAAATCGGGCTAAGCTCCAATGTGCAATGATAACCCCGAACCGTGCATGGAGTGTTCCCTAATAGCTCGCAGAGACTTTGATGTAAATCTGGGCACTATGTGAACGCACACCTGCCCTTCCAAAGCAAAATCTCCGCCTGGCAGGGCTCCAGGCTTGTGCTCTCAGCTGCTATACCGGACCAGTTCTTGCTATTCATTCTATGGCATCTTGGAGGACTTCTGGCTCAGCCTCCTGCTCAATGCAGGGTGTTGTAGCAGTTTCCTGCACCAAGCAGGGAGCTGTTCTAGACGAGGGATTCTCAACGTTGGGTCTCCAGATGTTATTGGACTTCAACTCCCATAATCTCCAACCAAAGACCACTGGGGCTGGGGATTATGGAGGTTGAAGTCCAATACCCTCTGGGGACCCGACGCTGAGAATCCCTGGTGTAGACAGTACTGAGCTAGCTGGACCAAGGGTCTGACTCTCTAGACCAGGGATTCTCAACATTGGGTCTCCAGATGTTATTGGACTTCAACTCCCATAATCCCCAACCAAAGACCACTGGGGCTGGGGATTATGGAGGTTGAAGTCCAATACCACCCAATGCTGAGAATCTCTGGCCTAGAAGACCTCCAAGGTCCCCTTCCAGTGCTACAATCCTGTGAATCTATACGAAGCACCTTGTGCTATTACAGGCTTCAGATTCCCTTCCAACTCTCCAGTTCAGGGCTTCTGTGTCTCATGTTGGTTGTGGGTATGTTGAGGGGATAGGATATTTCCCCCTTATCTGTGATTGTGGATCTTTCTTTCCTCTGGAGTTTTAAGGCAAAGGAATTAAAGGAACCTAGTCAATGGACTGTGTGCTTGTGCTTAGAGGCCACCCGGAAGGGACCTCACCCCCAGATCTGAGTGGCTGAAAACCAGGAAGTTTTTCACACTCGGATTTAGTTTGCATCCCCTCTGGAATGGAGGGCGTGCACTCATATCTTGGCCAAATGTACCCTTCACAAACAATTCGGGGCACTCATTGAGCGTTAAGAGTGTGGCCTGATTTATATCCGGGGTTAAAAATTCCACTCTTTGCATCTGTTTTTGGGGGGTGACTTCGAACTCGCAGTAAAGCCTCACAGTAAACCTGCAGTAAAGCTTGCTGTCTGGGAAATCTCCATGTGAAGTTTTTGCCTTTCCTTGAAGCATGTGCCTTGGCTCAATTGCCTGAGCAGTCTATCTGGGATCTACTTCAGGGCCATCCCAAGACATTTCAGGGCCTGAGACAGAAAACGCAAAAGGCAGCTTCAGTGTGGTGACACATGGATACAGTGTTGGGATAGGGGGAGGGAGACCTGGGTTCAAATCATAGGAAGTGGCTCTTAAACTTCGAAAGAACCTCTCTCTGCCTCAAAAGAACAGCCCTGCTGGATCAGGCCCAAGGCCCATCTAGTCCAGCATCCTGTTTTGCACAGTGGCCCACCAGATGCCGCTGGAAGCCACAGGCAGGAGTTGAGGGCATGCCCTCTCGCTTGCTGTTACTCCCCTGCAACTGGTACTCAGAGGCATCCTGCCTTTGAGGCTGGAGGTGGCCCACAGCCCTCCGACTAGTAGCCAATGATAGACCTCTCCTCCATGAAGTTATCCAAGCCACTCTTAAAGTCATCCAGGTTGTTGACTGTCACCACATCTCGTGGCAGAGAATTCCACGAGTTGATTATGTGTTATGTGGAAAAGTACTTCTGTTTGTTGGTCCTAGATTTCCTGGCAATCAGTTTCATGGGATGACCCCTGGTTCTAGTGTTATGTGAGAAGGAGAAGAATTTCTCTCTATCTACTTTTTCCACACCATGCATGATTTTATAGACCTCTATCATGTCTCCCCGCAGTCATCTTTCTTCTAAACTAAAAAGCCCCAGGTGTTGTAGCCTTGCCTCATAAGGAAGGTGCTCTAGGCCCCTGATCATCTTGGTTGCCCTCTTCTGCACCTTTTCCAGTTCTACAATGTTCTTTTTGAGATGTGGTGACCAGAATTGTACGCAGTACTCCAAGTGTGGCTCCACCATCGTTTTGTATAAAGGCATTATAATATTAGCTGTTTTATTTTCAGTCCCCTTCCTAATGATCCCTAGCATGGAATTGGCCATAATTGGCCTAACAATAATTGGAATTGGCCTAGCATGGAATTGAACCATAAAAGTAACACAGGAAGCTGCCTAATACCAAGTCAGACCCTTGGTCTATCTAGCTCAGTATTGTCAACACATACTGGCAGCTGCTCTTAAGGCTTTCAGAACAGGGCTTTTCCCAGAACTTCCTGGAAATGCTGCCAGGGTTTGAACCTGGGACCTTCTGCGTGCAAAGCAGGTGCTGCAGAAGAGAAGATTAAGGGGCATGTGATAGCTGTCTTCAAATATTTGAAGGACTGTCACCCAGACTGTCACTCTCCGTTGCTCATGAGGACTAGAACCAGTGGGTTGACACAGATTCAGGCTAGACATTAGGAAGAATTTCCTGACTCCAAGCAGAGGCGTAACTAGGGAAAACGGCGCCTGGGGCAAGCACTGAAATGGCGCCCCCCCCGCAACCCCCACCCCCCAACATACTACATTATACTTAGGTTTTTCCTCACAAGCTCCCGCCGCCGCTGCCGTGCCAGGCCACTGACTGGCCGCCAGGCGCCAGCAAAGCAATGGGGGGGGGCGGCGCGGGTGGTGCGGAAGGGACCGCTCGTGGGGGAGGGGGTGCCAACGCGCTCCCTTGACTGCTGCAGCGCTGCTGCACTGAGCAGGAAACATTTGTATTAACAAAAAATTTTAAAAAAAATTAAAAATTTTTTTTTGTCATGGCGGCGCCCCCCATGTGACCAGAAAAGATGGCGCCCGGGGCACGTGCCCCCCCTGCCCCCCCTATAGTTATGCCTCTGACTCCAAGAGCTGTTGGACAATGGAACAGCTTGCCTCATGCTGTGGTGGGCTCTTCTTTGCTGGACGCTTCCAAACAGAAGCCAGACACTGTCCGCAGAAACTTCTTGCTCTGATCAGGGGGCTGGACGAGAAGACCTCCAACATTCCTTCCAACTCAAATGTGCTATTATTGTTTACCCCTGCTAAATGAGCAGAGAGATACCTTTTAAAGTGATGATTCTCTTATATTTTATATTTAGCAGGGGGGAGCAACTGGCCCTACCCAACCCCAGCACAGCATCCCTCCAGTAGCTGTGCTGGTATCTCACTTATGTTTCTTTTTAGACTCTGAGCCCTTTGGGGACAGGGAACCATCTTATTTCTGTATTATTTATTTTTCTTTGTAAACTGCTTGGAGAACTTTGGTTGAAGAGCGGTATATAGATATTTGCTGTAGCAATATGAGTCATAGTCCCTTCTCCAAAATATATTACAGATGCTGCTGCCATCCTGAGTCACACTGTTGGTCCACCCAGCTCTGTATTGACAACACTGACTGGCAGCAGCTTTCCAGCATTTCAGACACGACTCTTCTCTTCCCAGACCTACCTGGAGATGCTGCCAGGGACTGAACCACTCTGCAGGCAAAACAGCTACCTTAGTGAGCTGTGATTCCTCTCCATTTCAGTTGCGAAGGTCACTGGGTGACTGGGGCTAGTCACTCTCTCAGCCTAGCCTACCTCATAGGTTTGTTGTGAAAATAAAACGGAAAGGGGTGGGGGAACCATGTATTCCACACTGAGCTTCTTCAGGAAGGCCAAGGTAAAAAAAATATAGCAATTGAAACAAATAATGAATCCTCTGGGAATGATGCTACAATGCATTCCACTGGGAAGTTCTGCTGCTCAAGCCACCCTTGAAATGTGCGGGTTCCTTTCAACAGGGCCTTGAGCAGAAGAATGTCTTGGTGGATAGGACCTCGTGGCTCAGAACCTTCCTTCTTGAAGCAACAACATCCTAGTGCCTTATCATGGAACAGTCTCTAGTCTGTTGAGAATCGGTGCTATTCAGACCCTGGGCAGGTTCTCACTATCTGTATGATGTTAATTTAACCAGAATCTGAGATTATCATGGCTCATGTGCTCTCACACCATGGGAACTCAGAAATTACCAAGAATATCGGATTCGTGTTGTGGGGAACTATGATGCAGCTCAGATTGTAGGGATGAGCACGAATCGTGATTCGAAGCACAATTCGCAGTGTGTCCCTGCCACCTTTAAAACGGAGGAGAGCAGGGGAGACCAGCTGTCCTCACGCGATGCCAACAAACACATGGCCTCCGTGCATGTGCGCTGTCCATTTGCATGGTCAGCATGCGTGATCAGCTGGGGAGAGCACTGCTGGCACGCAATGATAGCTGGGGAGAGTGCTGCTGATACAGGGGCATAGGGACATAGGAAGCTGCCATATACTGAGTCAGACCATTGGTCTATCTAGCTCAGTATTGCCTTCACAGACTGGCAGCGGCTGCTCCAAGGTTGCAGGCAGGAATCGCTTTCAGCCCTATCTTGGAGGTGCTGCCAGGGAGGGAACTTGAAACCTTCTGCTCTTCCCAGAGTGGCTCCATCCCCTGATGGGAATATCTTCACACATTCTCCCATTCATATGCAACCAGGGCAGACCCTGCTTAGCTAAGGGGACAAGTCATGCTTGCTACCACAAGACCAGCTCTTCTAGGAACATAGGAAGTGGCAGTGATCAGCAGAAGAGCAGATATGCACCTGTTCTCCTCCGTTTTAAAGGTGCCAAGGATGTGTTGCAAATTGCTCTTCAAATTGTTATTTATGCACATTCCTATCAGATTGTCAAGCTGAGATCGGATCTCGATTGGTGATCTTAGCTTCTTGGTGGTTTTGTGGAGTTAGGTTGCCAGAGGTTGCCGGGCTGTGGTCGGATGAACGTCTACCACTACTACTATGGATATTTATATACCACCCTTCATCCAAAGTTCTCAAAGTGGTTTACATAGAAAAATAAATAATACATAAATAAGATGGTCCCCTGTCACCAAAGGGCTCACAATCTTAAAAAACCCAAAAAAACCATACCGTTGACACCAGCAACAGCCACGGGAGGGATGCTGTGCTGGGGTTGGATAAAGAGAATCACCACTTTTAAAAGATGCCTCTGCTCAGTTAGCAGGGGGATGCTAACTGAGTGAATAGATGTGATTTGTGGTTATAAAAATTAACTGCAGGTTTGGCAACCTCTGGTCTCACATTATGTGCGAATGTGACCATTATGTTATACCTGCATTCAGAGGTCTCCATGCACATACATGTTTTTGTGTGAATGGATATATTTTTAAAATGACCTGGTATAGACCCTGCAAATGCAGGATACAGATAGGAAATGTATTACTGTACCTGCATTTAATATAACATGTGAATGTATGTACCTGTGTACAGATCTGTACCTGAGTACACTGTACACAGATTGTACAAGTGTGTCATATAAAGTGTGGATAGGGCTTCCATCTTTCCTTTATCAAGGATTGGACTAGATGACTTTTCTGATACTTCCCGACTTCCTGAGCTTGTCAGTCAAATGGAAGGGCTCTGTTGACTGAGAGGTACATCCCGTTTTAAAAAGGGTGCCCTTCCACAGTCTGCATCATAGGAACAGAGGAAGCTGCCTTTTACAGAGTCAGACCATTGGTTCATCTAGCTCAGTACTGTTTACACAGGCTAGCAGCAGCTTCTCCAAGGTTGCAGCGATGTCTCTCAGCGATATCTTGGAGATGCCAGGTAGGAAATTTGGCAACTTCTGCATGCAAGCATGCAGGTGTTCTTCCCAGAGCAGCCCCATCCTGAAGGGGAATATAGTGCTTGCACATGTTCTCTCCCATCCAAATGCAAACCAGGGCAGATACTGCTTAGCCAGGGGGACAATTCTTGCTTGCTGCCACAAGACCAGTTCTCCTCGTCGTGTTAACAGCAATCCAAAGTGACCTGTTGTGAGCAGAAAGGTATTCCTCATACTGCTGGGAGGCCAATGCCCAATCTATCAGTGGCATCAGGCAAACGATAAAAGGGAGAAGCTGAGAGGTTTGCACTTCCAGCTGCCCAAATCTGGAAGAGGAGACGGGGCAGGCATTCTCTGACCCAACTGCCCAGACTGTCTTGAAGCCTGTTTCCCTGTGATAATGTCAGCACGGGACTTCCAACACCCCAAGATAGCAGAGGAGTGGGTGAGAGAGAGCAGAACAGTGCGAAACATTACTGGGAACCACTTGACATGGGACAAAGGACAATTCCCTTTATTCCCCCGAGGAACACAGCAAAAATTGCACCCTGGTACATTTTGAAACTGATTCCTTTGCAGCAGCTACCGACAGGTTAAGTGAGAGAATTTAGACAGCCCTGACTCAAGTTTTGCCTCAAATTCCTGATTCAAATCCTGGATTTATGTCTAGCGCCAATCTCACTGCCTGGAGCAATGGGACAGCACAATTCTGCCTACAACATGTGTTAGGAGACCCCTCCTGGTGTGTCTGTGCTGAAAAGGAACATTGGGAGGACAGACAGGCAAACTCTATCACTGTCTTTGACCAGTACGTAAACATAAAGGAAGGGACATAATGTCACACCCATGTAACAATATAGTTTTACGAATATACAATGACATAGTAAATTATTTCACTACATTAGTCATTAGGTGTTCTCATATATTCATTGCTATTAAATAAAACTTAGCCATGTTGTAAGTAACATTGGCTTGATGGCCTGACAAGAGAAATGAGATATATCCTTCATCTTCTCTGCCTGGTATGTCCTTAAAGGTAAAGGTAAAGGTAAAGGTGTGCTGTCGAGTCGGTGTCAGAGCCTGGCAACCACAGAGCCCTGTGGTTGCCTTTGGCAGAATACAGGAGGGGTTGACCATTGCCTCCTCCTGTGCAGTATGAGATGATGCCTTTCAGCATCCTCCTATATCACTGCTGTCCGATATAGATACCTTAATCAGAGGTAGGAACACAGGAACATAGGAAGCTGCCATATACTGAGTCAGACCATTGGTCTATCTAGCTCAGTATTATCTTCACAGACTGGCGGCGGCTTCTTCAAGGTTGCAGGCAGGAATCTCTCTCAGCCCTATCTTGGAGATGCTGTCAGGGAGGGAACTTGGAACCTTCTGCTCTTCCTAGAGCGGCTCCATCCCCTATGGGGAATATCTTACCGTGCTCACACTTCTCGTCTCCCATTCATATACTACCAGGGCAGACCCTGCTTAGCTAAGGGGACAAGTCACGCTTGCTACCACAAGACCAGCTCTCCTCTCCAAGGTAGGTAAAATTAACTACTCATGCGAGTCCCTATAAAAAACTGCAATATAATATAACGTGACCCACATCCTTTATGGCCTGTGCATCTCACGGGCAGTAGCATTCAGAATAAGAAACCTTGCCGAGGGCAACACATCAAAGCGGGCCAGTGCAAACTCTCTACGGTACTTAGGAGTAATTAGAGCTTGACAGTAATCAGCTGGCTTAGTCCTAAAGGCAAATCTCCATATTTTGAGTCATTTCGGGGAGCCCTCCTGATCTCTTGTTGCCATTCCAAGTCTAATATACATTGGGAGGGGGCAATTCATAATAGAAAAACAATTGTGGGGCGTGGAGGGGGGGGGATGCCAAGTCCTTCCTTCTCCCAGATACTTTTCCTGCCACTCAGGGCCTCAGGTCTATATTTCCTTGCCAATTCTAGATCTGGAATCCTGACTGAGAGAAAAGTAGCTTGCGTGGGCAGCTGGACGGGGAGGCATGGTGGGTGGGAAAGGTTTACGAACACTGCTGCTTCCTTTATGTTTAGCCTGGGTGTTTTTCACACAGGGCTTTTAGTCGGCATCTCCTTCAAAATGGAGCTGTGCGTTCACATATCGGCCAGATTTACCCCAAGGTCCCTGTGAGCTATCGGGGAGCACTTCACGGACAATTCGGGTTTTTCATTGCGCATTAGAGTGTAGCCTGATTTATATCCAGGGTAAAAAAAAAATCAACTTTTTGCCTTGGTTTTGGGGGGCAACTTCAAATTCGCAGTTGTCATGGTAAAGCCTGCTGTGTGAAAGACCCCCAGGAGAAGAAACGTCTAAGGGGTGTGTGTGTGTGTGTGTGTGTGTATTTATTATTTATTTATTTAACATTTTATTTCTATAAAACAGAATAAAAACTTATGGCTCTGGGAGGTTTACAATAAATCAGTACAAATTAAAGCAAAGTTAAAGCGTGAAAACATTAAAATAATTTAAAATTTAACGCACTGTTAAAAACTGTAAGTCTAATTAAAAGCCGGGATGTCTTAACTGCCTTCTTAAAAGTGATCAGAGAACCATCTTCAAATATCGGCAGAACTGTCTCATAGGAGAAGGGGTGATTAGAACCAATGAGTTGAAATTACAGGCTAGGCATTAGGAGGAATCTGCTGATTGCAATGGCTGTTTGATCATGAAACAATCTGCCTCATGCAGTGGTTGGGCAGCCGTCTGTTAGGGCGGTTGTAGCAAATCCCTGCACCAAGCAGGGGGCTGGACTAGAAGATCTCTGAGGTCCCCTCCCAGTCTAACCGCTCTAAATAACCACTCTATGAGGCCATTCTCACGATTGCCAAAAAGCAAGCTAAGGGAGCCTAGCCCGCTTTTTGGCGATTGTGAGAACCACCAGGCTTGCAGGAGAGCCCGGTGTCCTCAAAGCGGGTAACCCGCTTAGTAGCCCTCCCATTAGACGAGGTTAGCGGAGCGAGCGATCTGCTAACCCCGTCTTTTCAATTGTGTGCTGACACGGCGTGGCTCCTCACCACGGCAACACACGAGGAGACCCCCGCCAGGAGGCTGAAACCAGCCTCCTGGCCCTGGGGGTCTCTCCAGGATGTCCTGCGCACTCGTGCAGGGGATCCTGGAACTTCCAGAGGCCGTGCGGCCCCCGATCCCCACAGCCTCCGCCGGCTCCATGGCAGCTGATCCGGCCACCCAGGGCTGCAGCCTGGATCATCTGCGGGGAGAGCATGCTAAGCCCGCTTTCCCCGCAGAACCCCCTCCGGTGAGTCTCACCGATCGTGAGACTCGCCTCTATGGTAATTTCTTGCAAATTATCCACCCTTAATACTGCTTTGTAGCCGGGAGATAGCAGCAGAGGGGCTTCCAAGATGTGATGTGGGCAATGCTCCTCTCTTCTGCAGCACAGGGTTTAATAATACTTTTGAACAGGACTTTGTACTTCAGGAGAAATAAACTCTTACTCACTTGCATTGGCAGTCAGACAAACATGCTTTTTCATAGGTAACACAATAACATGGGAAGGAACCAGAAAGAAAAGTCCAAGGAGAGAGTCTAATTCCAACCTGAAATATAAGGTTCTAATATTGCCTTTAGTGGTCGTGCCAATATTTCTCACATTTTAAAATGCTCAACTCAAATGTTGTCTTTCAAATTGCTACGAGTTCAAAGAATCATAGAGAATTGTAGCATGTTCGAGTTGGAAGGGATCTTGGTGGTTTCTAGTCCAAACCACCAGCTTAGTGCAGGAACATCCCACCTGTGTTTGACAATTTCCAAGGAAGAGGAGCTAATCACTACATGAGGCAGACTGTTCCACAGTCTTATAGTCAGGAAATTTCTACCAATGTCAATGAGGAGATGAATCAATTTTGTTGTAATTTCACAGAATCACAGAGTTTTAGAGTTGGAAGGGACCTTGGAGGTCTTCTGGTCCAACCCCTGCTCAGTGCTACAGCATCCCTGACAAGTGGCCCTCTGTTTGAAAATCTCCAGAGAAGGAGAGCCCATCACTTCATGAGGTAGGCTGTTCCACTGTCCAGCAACTCTTACATGTTGTCTAGGATTGAGTAATGAACTCATACGCACTTTATATTGCAGTTAAACAAACGTGTTTCTTCATTGCTGGGCAGAACACACTAGGGCTATTCACGCGATCTGCAAAAATCGGGCTAGGAATGCCTAGCCTGATTTTTGCTAATCGTGAGAACCACCGGGCTCGACTATGAGCCCGGTGGTTCTAGAGCGGGTAACTCGCTCAAGAACCCCTGCCCTAAAACCAGGTTTGCAGAGCGAGCGCTCCGCAAACCCGGTTTTAATAATCGTGAGTAGCCGCGGTGTGGCTTTGCACCGTGCCTACTCACAAGGAGACCCCCAGAGGGGAGGCGAAAAGCCACCTCCCGGCTCCGGGGATCTCGCCAGCATGCCCTGCGCACTAGCACAGGGCATGCTGGAGTTTGCGGGGGCCAGCAATCATGTCGGTGGCCGATCTGGCCACCCAGGGCTCCCTCTCCGCTCACCCTGCAAAACCGGGTCTCGCGGATTGTGAGACCCAGCTCACTAAGGTAGAAACTGAAAAGAACAAGAAAGAAAAGTCTAATGGTGATACCGAACTAGATGAACAAAGGGTTTGACTCCATATAAAGGCAGACACCCCCACCCCCTAGTTTTAGGAACTGCTGAGATAACATCTTTGAATGCTTGAAAACAGACTTCATCTGGTTCTCCATTTCTGCTTTCAGGCCTCTAAAGTGAAGACTGGTTTCCCAGGTGTTGGGCTTCAAGGACCCACCTCTAGACCCCAGGTCTTTGTGGGCTGCTGGAGGCTTGGAGGAACTCCTAACATCATGGGACTTGCGTGGCTGACCAGGCTGGTCCTGGGATGTTCAGCGCTCGTGTGCTTCCAGGACTCTGCTTACGCCCAGCACGATGGTGAACTCCAGGCTGATAGATTTGCAAGCTACGAAAACAAACAGCCGCCCAGCAGAGTGAGACGGAGAGGCCACGAGACTTTGAGAGGGTCAGTTGCATTTTCTCTCTCTCCTCAGTTCAGACAAAGTGATTGGAGGCAGGGGGCAGAATTTTCAAGCATCCTTTTTTCTTTTTCTTTTCCCCTCCTTGGTCCAGCACTGTCCATTCAAACTGGGAACAGACCTCCGAGGCCTCAGGTTTCAATCTATTTTGGCCAGGGGCGGCTCTCCCATGAGGCCAAGTGAGGCAATGGCCTCAGGCAGTGATTGCACCATGAGGTGGGCATCATCCCATCTGCCGCCTGCTACTGCCCCACCACCTCTCTCCTCCCATCCCCCTGCCCCCCGCTGGGCTCTTTCCCCTCTCTTCCTCCCTTACTGGCTGCGTCCCTGACCTCTCTGGCTACAACCTGTGGGATAAAGCCTGGCACTGATGTCACCTCACTTCCTCCTTTTGGCCTCACTTTCCAGGTCCTGCTGTGCCCTCTGACCCAGGCACACTGCTACTCACTGATGCATGCAGCATGCATCCAGCTTTGCCCAGTAGAGGTCTATCAACGGCTACTAGTTGGAGGGCCACCAATGGATGCCTCTGAATACCAGTTGCAGGGGAGTAACAGCAGGAGAGATGGCATGCGCTCAACTCCTGCCTGTAGGCTTCCAGTGGCATCTGGTGGGCCACTGTGTGAAACAGGATGCTGGACTAGATGGGCCTCCTTGGGCCTGATCCAGCAGGGCTGTTCTTATGTCCTTATCTGTTTCTCCTTGCCACAAGCCATTGCTCCAGCGCCCGCATGCCCTCTCTCTCTCGCTCCCGTTTAATGAAACGTCGGTACAATTCCTCAAGAGCATTTTTGCGCATGTGCCAACATTTCACAAGTGCCATTGTGCAAGAGGCGGCCATTATTTCCAATGGCCCTCTATCACGCAGCTGTGTGCATTTTCATGCATTTGCGCCAATTGTGAAATTGCATGAATGTTTCATTAAAGCGCACCATGGAGCATTGCACACAGTATGCCAGCTGCTGGATATCCTTACTACAAAGTGGATGTGCTATGAGGGGCTGTGAGGATGTGCAGGAAACCCTTGCAGACAGGGGCGGATGAAGCTTTTTGCTGCCCGTAGACAAGCAAAGATTTGTCGCCCCTCTCTGTCTCTCTGCTTACAAGAAGCTGAATCTTCTTTTTCTACCTTAAAAAAACCCTGCTGCTGTGCTGCAGGATGGTGGTGGCGCGGCCGGGATGGTGGCGGAGATGGCATGAGAGGTCTTTCCTCACACACATACCTGTGCAGAGAGACCCCAAAGGGGCCGAAAATGGCCCGACTAGCCATTTGGGAGGCAGGTGGGCCTGTGGGAGGAGCTCTCACCGCTGTCGCCACCATGCCGCTGCCATCCCACCACCATCCCGCTGCACAGTGGTGGTTTTAAAAGGTTTAAAAAACCTTTTAAACACACCATCCTCCAAATTTGCTGCCCCTCAGAATTTGCCGCCATAGACTAGTGCCTATGGTGCCTATGCGTAAAACTGCCCCTGCAGTCTGCCTGCACATGTGCGATTGCAACAGAGCCCATTGAGCTCCAATGAACCTTTTTGTTGGAGCTGGAGGGAGAGGCAGAACTCTCTTTGGGCAACTATGTGCAGTGAATTCAGGCCACTCAAAGGTGCTGAGGCTGGGCCAGGATCATGCTCCACCTCCCTCCCTCATAGGTGCTGGCAAAGAGTTGGCACACATGGGACCAGGACCGGGGGGATTGCCTGCCCGCCCTCTTCTCTCCCTCCACTCTTGCCAGCTTTGCCAGCACTGACGAGGGCTAATGAGGTCACTGCACATGTGCCCAACACTTGTCGCTGGAGAGTGACATCATCAGCCTCCACGAGAGTGGAGAGAGAGAGAGGTGGGCCGGCAGCTGTGGAGGCAGGCATTTAGCTGTATTCCAGCCCTGGCCTCGTGTATGCTTCCAGTGGCATCTGGTGGGCCACTGTGTGAAACAGGAT
Source organism: Hemicordylus capensis (assembly GCF_027244095.1). Taxonomy (NCBI): domain Eukaryota; kingdom Metazoa; phylum Chordata; class Lepidosauria; order Squamata; family Cordylidae; genus Hemicordylus; species Hemicordylus capensis. The sequence continues at coordinate 219,727,880 of NC_069658.1, forward strand.
GCTGGACTAGATGGGCCTTCTTGGGCCTGATCCAGCAGGGCTGTCCTTAGGTTCTTATGTTCTATGCTGGTTCTTTGCCAGCACCAATGAGTGTGGGAGGGAAGCAGGGAGGTAGGCAGGCGGCTGTAGAGGCCAGTGGTGGTGGTGGGAGCCGGCAAAAAACCCTGAGCTACAGGCCACTGGCCACATGACTACCCAACTGGTTGGAGGGGACTTGATTGTACAGAAGACTGGCGATATTTTCAACCTGGATTGTAGCTGGGAGAAGAGAAGCGTTAACTGAGGCTGGTGTGTAATGCATTCCTGCACTTCCACTCCTCTGCCTCGGAGGCTGCAAAACAAACATCAAAGCTCAGCTATCCAGACAGCGACCAACACATCTGTTCCATAGACAGGTTTCTCACATGCTCCTTAAGGAGCATCTGAGGCCCTCTCTCCCCCATGGTTGGGCCCCTTTTCTGTGGAACGCCATTGCTCAAGAATTCATGTTGGCTAAATGCTCACCAAACATCTCGGGGCGGGCGGGGGGGTTGCTGACCACTGGATCTGCGCCTTGTGGGTCAAGCTTCATTTCTGGGCTATTTGCAAGCTTGCTTCAGATTTCGCAATCGGCTGGTCAGCCTCCCTTTAGCAACTCCAGGAATGGATGAGATCTGGCTGTTACTAGTAGAAAGTTTTTTGCATTATCTGACTGGAAGTAGAGAGCTTGCATCATTATCAGATTCTGTATAGCCTAGATGCTGTTGGTCCATAAGGCATCACATCTGCCTATCCACCATGGGTGTACCTGTATGAAGGACTTGTGCGGGAATGGGAGCATGGAGTGCATGCTTCCAAGGCTCGGGGACCTTGTGTGAAGCCCAGCTCGAATGGAGGTTCCACTGGACCAGGCCATGCATCGTCCCTCTCTCTCCCTGCCTGTGTGGTTTCTTGTCTAATTGGCACCCTCCAGCAGTTCCATCTATTTCCCCCTTTGCTTGGCTTTTCAGGACGGCATTTTCATAGCCACCCAGACCTCAAAAGACATTTTAGGCAGGCTGGTTTCGAAGAGAGTCTGTTAGCGCTTTGAAGGAGCGACCAGGATTGGGGAGGCGGGATTGGCTGCCCATTTGGCTGGCCCGCGGAATATGTATCGAGCAGTGTGAGAACTGATTAGCAGCCTGTCCTGCTGGCTTTCAGCCCAGCTTTAGGGCAAATGGGGTCTCTGTAGAGATAAAGCATCTCTTTCTCCCAACAGTGCTGTAACATTCCAGATCTTGACGGCTTTATCAATCACCCTTTTTAAAAAAGCCTCTCTTTTTTTCTGAAACACATTTTGTTTTGCTATCCATGCTGGTAGCAAACCGTCCCCGTTTGCCTTGGTGGGAGGAAAGTTTAGACCAGGGACAGGCCACCTTGGCTCTCCAGCTGTTGTTGAACTACAACTCCCATAATCCCCAGCCATAATAAAGAAATCTTTGGAGGCTTTCAAGAGAGCCATAAAGATGCATTCTTTTCCCAGCCTGGCTTTTAATAACATTGAGTTGGTTTTAAATCGTTTTTAAAATAAGTTTTATGTTAATATTGTAACTGCTTTTATTTTATATTTTATGTTATTTATTTTTGTTATTTACGTTATGTTACGTTATTTAGTTAGTTGTAAGGGTGATATACCACCCTTCCCAAAGCGGCCCAGGGCAGTTTACACTAAAACCCAGAAATACATAACAATTATCAGGAACCAATTAAAAGCAGATTAAAATTGCAATTAAAACTAAATATTAAATGCCAGGCTTAAAAAATACATCTTTAAGGCTCTCCTAAAAGCCTCCAGGGAAGACAATCCTCTTTTATCCATGGGGTGTGCATTCCACAACCTCGGGATGACAGCAGAGAAGGCCCGATCCCAGGTCACCACACACCTGAAGACAGATCCCCTCCTGATGATCTCAATATTAAATTTTAATGGTTTGAATTTTGGATGTAAACCGCCCTGAGCCCTTCTGAGATGGGCGTTATAGAAATGAAATGAAATGAAATAAATAAATAATAAAATGGTTCAACAACAGCTGAAGAGTCAAGGTTGCCTACCCCTGGTTTAGAATTTCACTTCATGTTAAGCATAATAGCCTTGTTCACACAATCGTTTGAATCTAGGTTTAATGTTAGTTACCAACATGGAAGTGGTTGCCTAAACCCATGCCAAGGTGGTAATCTTGGGCCATAAACCACCTTAGCCATGGGTGCACACAATCACCTCACTGTTGGCAGCCCACATTAAACCTAGGTTCAAATGACTGCGTGAACAAACCTAGCTCTGACATGCTGCACCACACTCTGCCTAGTAATGGAGCATCTGCACAGTTGCGCAAGGGCCCTCTTGTGCAAGACACTAGAATTGTGCAAACATAGTTGTGCGATGGGGGGGCCATTGTCCATCGCACAACTGCATTTGCACAATTCTAGCATCCACACAAATGCTCCATTTCTAGGCAGGCAGAGTGTTTTGCACCATGTCAGCCAATGGTTCACATTTAGCACAGCAAAATGCAGGTGGTCAGCACTGCATGTGATCTTGCATATGTCCTGTGGTGTGTGTGTGCTCCTGGCCTTGGTAGCAAGCATCAGTTGTCTCCTTTATTAAGCAGTGTCCATCCTGGTTTGCCTTTGAATGGGAGACATGTGTGAGCACTGTAAGATATTCCTGTTGTTGTTGTTGTTGTTTTTACATTTATATCCTGCTCTTCCTCCAAGGAGCTCAGAGCGGTGTACTACATACTTGAGTTTCTCTTTGACAACAACCCTGTGAAGTAGGTTAGGCTGAGAGAGAAGTGACTGGCCCAGAGTCACCCAGCTAGTTTCATGGCTGAATGGGGATTTGAACTTGGGTCTCCCCAGTCCTAGTCCAGCATTCGAACTACTACACCACGCTGGCTCGCCAGTTAGGGGATGGGGCTGCTCTGGGAAGAGTAAGAAGCTTCCAAGTTCCCTCCCTGGCAGCATCTCCAAGATAGGGCTGAGAGAGATTCCTGCCTGCAGCCTTGGAGAAGCTGCTGCCAGTCTGTGTAGACAATACTGAGCTAGATGGACCAATGGTCTGACTCAGTATATGGCAGCTTCCCATGCTAAACAGAGTCTGCGCTGCTATGATTTAAATTGCAGAATTGCAATTGTGCTCTGTGAGCGCCTTATTCCCAATGGAGGTAATGTCACACAACTGAAATTCCAAGATTTTAAGCCACAGCTGAATGGCCCACAGCAGCCCAGGAGACATTTGAAAGAGCTGCACTGGCTACCAGTTTGTTTCCGGGTCCAATTCAAGGTGCTGGTGTTGACCTTTAAAGGTTTGGGCCCGGAATACCTGAGGGACCGCCTGCTCCCAAGGGTTGCTGCCTGCTTGACGAGATCATCTGAGGGGGCTCTGCTCCGGGTGCCAACAATGAGGGAAGCTTGGTTGTCGTGCACGCAGGACAGGGCCTTCTCTGTTGCTGCCCCCAGGCTTTAGAATGCTCTCCCAGTGGCTATTCGCTCCTCGGTCTCCATCATGGCGTTTAGAAAACATGTGAAGACTTGGCTTTTTACTCAGGCTTTTATGTGATTGTCTCCATTGCTGCTTCTTTGTACATTGTATGGTATTTTTATGTATGTATTTTATTTTATTTTTAATTAGATCTATTTTTATATTTTAGCATATTTTAATTGTGTAATTTTTATAGTCTTGTTTTAACTTTTTCTATGTGAACCACCTTGTGATTATTTTAATGAAAGGCGGTATATAAATGTAACAATCCATCAATCCATCCATCCATCAATAAATTTTGGGCACACACAGAAACTTGGGCGGTGCTGAACTGCTCCCTTTTTGTTGTGCTGAGTGTGAGCCAGTAGCTGACATGCAGATTTACTCCTGAGCGATCCTATTGAAACAGCATCATTTAGAGTAACTGTCCTGAGTAGTTACTAGTAGTAACTAGTAGTAGTAGTAACTGAGTAGTTACTAGTAGTAGTTCAGTAGCTTAGTCTGGGTGTCCGCCAATGAAAATAATCACAGCCAAGAGTCCTGTGGCACCTTGGAGATGGAGAGATTGAAGGTGGCAACACTTTCCTGGGGTAGAGCCCATCCATCAGTTTCATGAAGTGTTGTCCTTAGTTAAGAAAGAGGATACTTAGTTAACAACAGCCACACATACCCCATTGCAAATTGTGAGCCAAATGGCCGTGGAATGCAAGAAATCTCCTTCCGCCTTTTTTAAAAAAGAGGGTGACTTCTAGGTCAGCAACAGTGTCCTGTTCTGCCTGTATGAATACTGTACATGCGCAGAGGCACTTTTGTCTCTGTTCTATGTATTTCAGGGTGCAGCCCTGGAGCCGGAAACAGCTCCAGGGTGGAGTTAGGGTTGCCACACTGGTCAGGGAGAATTCCTGTGCATGACCGCCAAAAGGCCTACTCTTTTAGCCTGGCTTTTAATAGTCATAGGAACATAGGAACATAGGAAGCTGCCATATACTAAGTCAGACCTTTGGTCTATCTAGCTCAGTATTGTCTTCACAGCCTGGCAGCGGCTTCTCCAAGGTTGCAGGCAGGACTCTCTCTCAGCCCTGTCTTGGAGAAGCCAGGGAGGGAACTTGGGACCTAGATGCTGTTCCTAGAGTGGCTCCATCCCCTGAGGGGAATATCTTACAGGGCTCACACTTCTAGTCTCCCTTTCATATGCAACCAGGGTGGACCCTGCTTAGCTAAGGGGACATGTTTTGCTTGCTACCACAAGACCAGCTCTCCTCTCCCCTCTTTAAAATGGTTTTAATGGTTTCCAGTGAGTTTTATGTTAGTATTTTAAATGGCTTGTTTTTGACTGTGAACTGGGAAGTATATAAATGAAACAAGCAAATAAATAAAATTGTCGGGGTGGGGGGTGGGGAGCAAACTTGAAGACCGTACTTCTTGTTTACTGGGACTGGAAGTGGAGCTTGGTGGCTCTTTTACACATTTTCCCCTGCAGTGTTCTTTGCCCAGAAGAGGTTTGGGAGCTTATATAGTTTTGGGAGCAGCAGCAGCAGTTGCAGGTGGGGCTTCTGAAGAGCTCCATCCTTCATCTTGGAACTAACAAGGACAGTGGTGCTTTAATGCTCACGGGTCCCTGTTGGCTAAGAGGGGCTCTCCCAGGATTGCAGGTGCTGCATCAGGCAATGGCTGTTCCAGAGAGAAGGGGGACCCCAACAAGGCCACTAGAGAAAAGGGGACTTTCTCTGTCCATGGGCCCATAACCAGCAACAACAATGGATATCTATATACCACTTTTCAACAAAGGTCCCCCAAGCGGTTTACATCGAGAAATAAAAATAAATAAAGATGGATCCTTGTCCCCAAAGGGCTCACAACCTGAAAAGAAACATAAGACAGACTCCAGCTGGATAGGGCCAGTTGCTCTCCCCATCCTCCATCAAGAGAACCACCACTTTAGAAAAGTGCCTCTTTGCCCAGTTAGTCGGGGACAGAGTCCCCTCGCTAACTCTAGAGATGATCAAGGAAGTAGGGGAAGGGGTTTACTGAGCCCTATACAGAGAGCCAACCTAGCTGGTGGCCAGCACTGGTGCCAGAGGAAGGGTTGGAAGAGGGGACTTTTAAACAATGGCATTATGTAGTCACAATGTCTGGAGAGAAGCACCAGCAAAATGGGTAGAATTCATTAAGGCAATATTTTGGCTCAAATGCTTGGACATTTCCTGTCCAGGATGACACATTCCCTACTGCCTGGACAGGATGCCCCATTCCTGGACTCTCCAGGACAACCCTGGACATGTGGCAACCTTAGGGGTTCCCAAACCGTGGTCTTGCAGATGTGGCTTAACTACAACTCCCATCACCCCCAGCGATGATTTATTGTGGCTGGCAGGGGTGTAGCTATAATTGAGTGGATGGGTTCAAAGAACTCAGCCCTGCCTCCCTCCAGCTCCTGAGAGCAGTGGTACACTTAGGTGTTTTGGCACCTGGACCGCCCCTGCAGCAACGCCCACTCGCCGCGAACCCCCTCCCCCCCCCGAAAAAGGAAACCTGCTTTCGAGGGCCTCCTGCTGCCACCCCACCCCCGCCCCACCCTGCTGAACCTCCAGTTCCCCCCAATAATTTTAGCTGCCATGTGCGTAGGCAAGGGGTGGTGGCCAGGGGGTGAGTGGAGCAGGCCTCTCCTCACCCGCCCCGTGGGGGTGGTGGCAGACGGAGCAGCCGCTGGGCCGGTCCACCCAGCCCAGCAGCTCTTGAGAACTGTGAGGTGCTCCAGTGCACCTGCACAGTTGAAATAGAGCATCATAAGCCCGTGATGTCATGGGCTTGTGACGATCGATTTCAACTGTGCAAGAGCGCTGGAGTGCCTTGCAGTTCTCCAGGGTCGCTGGGCCAGACAGACAGGCCCAGCAGCTGCTCTGTCCACTGACCTGAACCACCGGGGGGGGGGAGGCCTGCTCTTCTCACCCATCCGGTCAACACCCCTCAACAGCCACCCCTCGGCCACAAACATGGCAGCTAAAATTATGGGGGGTGGGTGGGGAATCGGAGGTTTGGTGTGGCGGGGTGGGCATGGGGTGATGGCAGGAGCGCCTCCCTCCCAGCCATTTGGAGGTCCCTTGGACCTTGGAGGCCATGGACTGGGGCCCCAAGGTCCGGGGGTAAGAGCGCCTCTGCCTGAGAACCCCGCAGGTCCTGAGCCCCCCAAGTTCCTGAGGCCCCCCCAGCTCCACCCCTCCCTATTTTCTTCATTATCTCCCCCACTCTGAGGGGCCACCAGGGAGAGGGGTGAGTGGGCCCCCTCTCCCCTAGCTACACCCCTGGTGGCAGGGGATTATGGGAATTATAGTCCAGCAACATCTGGAGGGCCACCGGTTCGGACGCTCTGCCCTAGGTGAAGCACTCATTGGGCCATGCCCTGGAGCAGGATCCGTCTGGTTCACAGCCCCAAACCAAAGTGTTAAGTCTGGGGCAGCCCAATCATCTTCCGCTGAGAAGTTTGACCCTCTCAGGCTCCACTGTGGTCATATGACTTAGTTGGCCTCAAGATGATGAAGGACGGGGATGAGGAGTCTCAAAAGGCCTCCCACCAGGTCAACTAAAGATCAAAGAAAATAAGTGTCTGGAAGAAGCCTGCAAATGGCATGCCCCCCCCCCCGGTCCCCCAGCCAATGTTTTGAGAGGCCTGTTGCTCACTGGAGCATCTTGTAGGGAATCATTCTGTAGTCTCCTTCTTGTGCGTGGGGAGGCTTGTCCTAACTCCAGATGCCGCTCTCCGAGGAAGTTCCTTCATGCAGAAAAATGAGAATCTAGGAGTTGGCTTTTTGGGTCTGCTTTGATGTTCAGATCATAGGAAAGCCTAGTGGGGCTTCTGTGTCTTTATGTTCCTTATTTATTTATTTATTTATTTATTAGATTTCTGTACCGCCCCGAACTTCCATCTCTGGGCAGTTCACAACAACATAAAACAAGTTAAAACACAGAAATGAAAACCTTAAAACAATTGAAAACCACAATTAAATTACAAAGCTTAGGTGAAAAGATAAGTCTTTAGTGACTTTTAAAAAGTTGCCGGAGATGGGGAGTCTCTTATTTCAACAGGGAGCGCATTCCAGGGTCTACCATAGCAACCATATGCATCGCACAGTTATTTTGTCTGCTTGGATGTGGCAGATAATGTTTTGATATTTTTTTTAAAAATCAACATCTTATAGAAATGAATTATGGATGCATTTATGCAACAAATTACAAGAAAGGAAATTACAGGGCTGCCTTTCCTCAGCCTATTGTGCACATTTAGCACACTGCCAGCGCTGCTGCGACTTGCTACATGTACTTGTGCAAATGCTGAAAACGTGCAAGGAAGTTGAATGATTGCACAGCCACTGGAAAGCAGGTCTGTGCAGTTGCACAACTCCTCGTGGAGTCTTGGCATTTGCACAAGTATGCAGTTTCGCAGCTGCTCTTAGGAAAAATCAATAGCACCTGCAGCATGCTAAATGTGTGCAGGAGGCTGCATGGTATGATAGCCAGTATCTATCTATCTATCTATCTATCTATCTATCTATCTATCTATCTATCTATCTATCTATCATATTTTTATACCTCCTGACATGCACATCTCTAGGCGTTGTACAAAATTTAAAATAATTTTTTAAAGTCATAGATTAAAATATACAAGACACAATAAAAGCAATAGTATAAAACAGTTATTAAAACAAATTATTAGCATTATTAAAATTAATTCTAATTAAAAGCCTGTGAGAACAGAAGAGTCTTGAGCGCCATCCTGAAAACAGAGAAGGAGATGCTCCAAAATGGATCAGGGAGCATATCCCAAAGCCTTAGGCATTATATGCCTAAGATTGCACATCTATTTATGTGTACCTGGGAGTACACCACAGTACCTGTTGGACTGTGGTGGGCCTTCTTCTGGCAAACTGGTAAGAAAAATCAAGTTCACAAGTACAGGATATGGGAGCACATATATTTGCTTGGCGGCAGTAGATGTAAAAGGTGTGTTACAGGCCCACAAGTTAAACATGAGCCAGCAGTGTGATGCAGCTGCTACAAAAGCGAATGCAATCTTAGGATGCATTAACCGAAGGTCCTAGGTTGGGTCTCTGGCTTCTTAAGATGAAGCTGATGATTTAGCAGGGCTAGTAAAGACCTGAGATCCTCGAAGAGCCACTGGTGGTCTGACTGAGGAAAAGGTATGTTCATCGGGGTGGTCCAAGGTATTGTGGGACCTGAGGTGAGGTGCCACATCCTGCCTTGCCCTATGCCACTGGTGTGGGCAGCCCACTTTCAAAATGGACTCTTGCAAGCTTTATTATTCATTCATTCATTCATTCATTCATTCGATTTCTATACCGCCCTTCCAAAAATGGCTCAGGGCAGTTTACAAAGAGAAATAATAAATAAATAAGATGGATCCCTGTCCCCAAAGGGCTCACAATCTAAAAAGAAACATAAGATAGACACCAGGAACAGTCACTGGAGGGGTACGGTGCTGGGGGTGGATAGGGATAGATAGATAGATAGATAGATAGATAGATAGATAGATAGATAGATAGATAGATAGATAGATAGATAGATAGATAGGATGGCTACCTGTTCCCAAAGGGCTCACTATTTAAAAAGAAACGCAAGATAGACACCAGCAACAGTCACTGGAGGGGTACGGTGCTGGGGGTGAACAGGGCCAGTTACTCTCCCCCTGCTAAATAAAGAGAATCACCACGTTAAAAGGTGCCTCTTTGCCTAGTTAGCAAAGTTAACCCTAAGTTAACCCTAACCCTAACCAGCACTGAAAGTGATGCAGGGAGGAGGGCAGGTTCCCAGCAGCCTCCTCTTCTCTCCTGGTGCTTCCTGCAAGCTTTGCAAGGCGTGTGAGGAGAGGCATTCCCTGAAAAGCTTGCACAGGCCAGATCGGTCCCAGAGAGTTGGGACCGACAGAGAGACAGAGAGACCCTGTCACCCTGCTGGCACCCCATTAATTTATCTATTTCTATTTATTGTTCGATTTCTATACCGCTTTTCATTAAAATAACCCAAAGCAGTTTACAATATAATTAAAACAATGCACAATTAAAATACAAAAAAGTCCAGATATTCAATATACATGTAAACATAATATAGCTCTATTTAAAAGTTTAAAAACTGCTGTAGAACACACAAAACACAAAGCAGCAGCAGCAAAAACTGTGCTCTCATATGGGTGAAGAGTCATTTTTAAACTTGTTTTATAAAAACTGTGATGGAAGCTGAGGAGTGGATGCCAGCCAGGAGAGTATTCCAAAGCCTGGGGGCAACAACTGAGAAGGCCCTGCCCTGAGTGCTCGACAGCCTCGCCTCACTCACTGTGGGCACATGAAGCCCCCTTCGATGATCTTTTCTAGTGGGCAGAAACCCTTGGGAGCAGGCGGTCCTTCTGATATCCAGGGCTCAAACTGCTAAGGGCTTTAAAAGTCAATATGCACTAGCTGTACTTTTTGAATATTCTTCAAGGGCAGCCCCATGTAGAACGTGTTACAGTTGTGCAGCCATGATGTGAATAAGGCATGGGTAACTGTGGCCAGATCTGCCTTCTCGAGAAAGGGACGCAGCTGGTGCACTAGCCAAAACTGTGCAAAAGTACCTCTGGCCACCGCCTCCCTCTGTGTATCCAAAAGTAGAGACAGGTCCAGCGGTTCTCCTACTTGCTCTTTCAAGGGAAGTGCAACCCCATCCAGAACTGGTTGAATTCCTTCATGATCTGCCGCTTGAGGTGTCTACCTCACTTTGCCTCATGAAAGGGCCGCCTCGATGTCCGTGCATTCCGAGTTGGCATCAAATGCCCCAAATAGGCTCATCCCCACCACCACCCCCACATGTCCTTGTTGGACATAAGCACCAGGGATCAAAGGTCAGACTCAAGATTTGCTGGTTGAATTTCAGGCCGAATGTCTGCGGCTCCCGATTCCACTCGTATTGCTGTCCTGGATGGAAGACCCTTCCCGGCGGGAACCAGTGCATTGTCCGTGAGTATCAGCAGGAACACGTCCCCTGGGGAGGGTGGGGCACAGGTCCTGATTGGTGGCTATCACTGTGGCCATTGGGCCTTTCTGAGAGGCAGGATGCTGGAAGGAGGAAATCTTATTGCCACCCCTAGACTGCTCCTGGAGCAGAGTCCTTAATCTTTTTGTACCTATGGTCACCTCCCCCTGGTCCTAAAGTATTACCCATGGGCCCCCACCCTATTTACATAATATATCCCCCCCCCTTTATTTTTTGGTCTCTTATGATTTAATGTGTGTTTTTATCTCATGTTTTAATATTGTGTTGCAAGCCACCCAGAGAACAGTTTGCTATGGGGTGGCTAACAGATAAAGTTTCTTCTTCTTCTTCTTCTTCTTCTTCTTCTTCTTCTTCTTCTTCTTCTTCTTCTTCTTCTTCTTCTTCTTCTTTCTTGTTTACACAGTCAGACAGGTATTATTGAGTGATTTGTTTTATCCAGACATCAAGTCTTTCCCAAGGACCTGGGATGGCTGAATTTTATTATCAATATTGTTGTTATTATTATAGATACTAGCTGAACCCGCACAGAGCATCTGTGCGGTAGTTCACTTCCTTTTTGGGTTTAATTGGGAGAATTCGTTTGGCTGGTCCTCCCACAGCTCTCTCACTCGCTCTGTCCCCCCCCCCACACACAACAGCTCTCTCGCTCGCTCTGTCTCTCCCCCTTCCGCGACTCTCTCGCTCGCTCTGTCTCTCCCCCCGTGCGCCTCTCTTGCTTGCTCTGTCCCCCCCACAGCGCCTCTCTCGCTCACTCTGTACACTCCCCCCACCTTCTGCCCTACTCTCCTCCCCCCAAGCCTTCTACCCCAGTCCCCTCCCCCCAAGCCTTCTGCCCCAGCTTGCTCCCTCTTCCGTTTCCCCCTCTTTCTCTCTCTCTTTTTCTCTCTCTCATTCGTGCTCCCCCCCCCACGCTTTTTAGCCTGCTTGTGTTTTCCCCGCTGGCCGTTGCTGCCTCCTCCTTCCTCCAGTCCCCAGTGTCGGACTCGGGCTGCCAAGCGCCTCCTTCCTGCATGGCCCTCCCTCTAGCAAGCATCTTCCAAAGTGGCCAGCCAATCCGGCGTCTCCACCGCCCAGCCAATCCTCTGGGTTGCCAGGACGCATCCCCACAGAGGCACGTCTACGAGAATTAATATAATAGATTGTCGCAAAATGTAGGCTGTTCCCAGTAAAGTTGTTTTTTGTAGTTGGCTGATGGTGATTTCTGTGGATGTTTGTATTTTGTTGGTTTTTTTCTTTCTCTTCTGTTCTGCTATCACCTGGTATTGTGTTATTGTTGTTGTTATTTTCACAAGGCTCCAGTAAAATAAGAGAGAGCAAGAAATGAGTGCTCAGGATAGTTATTTTCAAGAACTTCATTCTGGCAAACCGGGAAGCAAATTAAATTCAGTTCAGCAAATATTTTCCATGGACTACGTGGAACCATCCCATGGACCCCCAGATTATGAATCCCTGCCCTATAGGTTTCCTGCTATACTTCTGATACCAGTGGCACCTGGTGGCCATGTGAATGCGCCTAGTGTCTGAAGTGTGCAAAATACATCGGTAACGAAATCAGAAGCGATGTCCAAACATTCTGAATGTGAATACATATTCTTATGTATTCTGCACATGTCAGACACTATAACATTTAAGGGTTTTGTAAAAATAATTTTAAAATGGCCTTATAGTAGGAGATGTTCTCTTGCCAGCTGGTATATATAAAATCAGGTTGAAAATTTGCCAGATTCAGCTACTTGTGAAATTGCCCATGGGTGGACCGGTGTTGGTCAGGTCAACTCATCTCTAGTTCTCACTCTTCCCCTCCTCTTCTCCCAACAGCCATTTGCCGAAATACCTGTGGGGATGGGTTCTGTTCACGGCCAAATATGTGTACATGTGCCAATGGGCAACTTTCCCCCAACTGCGGCTCTGGTGGAGGTAAGGACACTCTACAAAGGTGATGCACATGTTTAGGATTTTCACAATGGAATGGGGTAGATGACTTTCCACGCCTTGATATTAAGATTAGCCATTTATTTAATTTATTATTTAAATTCCTATCCTGGTCCTCCAGTGCAATACTGCTTTGAGCGGCTTAGTGCAATAGCAAAACAATAAAACAAATAAAACACTGATCCATCTGAAATTAAGAGATCAGCTAAAACAGGCCAAATTAAAACTGGATTTTTAAAAAAAATTAAAAACACATCCGTTCCAAGCTGTTGTAAAAGACATTAAAACATTATCTAAACAGATGAGTTTTAGGATCTTACTGAAAATCCCTGAGGGAGGGAATATGGTGAATCTCTTTTGGGAGGGCATTCCAGAGCTGAGGGGCCACAACTGAGAAGGCCCTGACTCCAGCAACTTAATCTCAGTCGGTGGTTGGGCTGCCTACAGAGTGTAAACTTAGGAAGATGTACCAGGAAGCTGCAGGTTGTGCAGAGCTCCAGTTTAGAGAATACACCTCTCAGTGAATTTGGTTCACTCATTGTAACAACAATAATTAAAGAATAAGACAATACAGTGGCAATGATATATGCATTCTCCCTTACCCTTGACAAGACTTTAAAGACCTCTTTTGAAGCATAAGTAAAAACAAATAAAACCAAGATCTTAAAATTTGAGCAAACAAATTTCAATGCTAAAAGATCATTGTCAATGCTCTGTCTCAAACAACTGTAAACTCTGTTTTAAGCTCAAGAGTTTCCAGCTGTTTAAGACAGAGCATTGACAATGACGTTTTAGCACTGAAACGTGTTTGCTCAAGTTTGTAAGATCTTGGTTTTATTTGTTTTTACTTACTCACACATTAAAAGGGGTCTTTAAAATCTTGTTAATAAGGATGTAAGAACTTGAGAGAAAAGTTTCTACAAGAATACTTGTCCCCTTGTCTAACTTGTAGAGCTCAGTATTGTCCACACTGACCGCCATGTCAGAAGCTTGCCAGGATTTGGGGCTTGGAGGACTTCCCCAGCCCTACATGGAGATGCTGCCAGGGGTTGGACCTCGGACCTTCTCCATTCAAAGCAGGGGTTCTACCGCTGATCTGTGGCCACACACCCCACATAGTATGATGTTTTCCCCATGTGCAGGAGTGCACTCACACATCAGTAAGACCTTCCAAAAAAGAATATTGCTGCACTTATTCAAGCAACTGCATCAAGATTGCTCTTCTACTGGGTTTTTTATCAGTGTGAAGGAGTAACACAAAGGAAGGGAAAGGAGAAGTTTTAAAAAATGAATTTGCTTCAGCAAACAGTGCATGTTCCAGTTGCAGAATTAATTGATTGATTGATTGATTTGATTTATACAACGCCCTTCCAAAAATGGCTCAGGGCAGTTTACATCAATCTGAGACCTTCTTCTAGTTAAATCGGAATTTGGGCAACATGGAATGCAGGACAGGCTAAAATTCCAAAGCAAGGGTGGAAAGGAATCTGGATAATGGTAGTGAAAATCCACTCTTTCTGCATTGCAAAGTGAGAAAAGCTTAACTTGTGAATAGTGGTGGGAATGCATCTTAACTGCATTGAGAGAGGATTCCTGAAGCGCTTCAAAGCACACGTTTCAGCCTCTGTATATGCAGTTTCATAGAGCACATGTGTTCTACATTCTGCCTTTGTGCATGTTGCCATTTAATCTCAGGCCTGTAGACCAGGGCTGCACCACGTCAGTCCTCAAGCTGTGGCTGAACTACAACTTCCTTCATCTCCAAGCACAGTGGCCAATAGCCAGGGATGATGGGAGAGAGAATCCAGTATCTGCCAGATGGCCAGCTCTGTTTAGCTTTGCTGTAGCTTTGCTATAGACTTAATTTTCCAATATTCATTCATTCATTCATTCATTCATTCATTCATTTATCAAATGTGTACACTGCCCCAAGCTTTCGTCTCTGGGTGGTTAACAATAGCAAAAAAACCAGTTACAAACATATACAAAAAACTTAACTTAGCAATTTAAAAATAAATCAGATATGTAGGAAGTAGTTCCCCACCACCACCACACCTTCAAACTCTAACCAATAAAGGTTGAAAATTAAAACTTGGATTTGATAGGCTGAAAAACAACAAGAATAAAGGCCTCCCTTGAACTGCGCACAAACTACAGGGCAGTGGTGAGAGTCTCGCACTAGGGCTGGGGAGACCTGAGTTCAAATTCACATTCAGCCACGAACCTAACTGAGTGGCTCTGCGCCAGTGGCTTATCTCTCAGTCTAACCCACCTTGCAGGGTTGTTGTGAGGATATACAGAACTGTGCGCACTGTTCTGGGCTCTTTGTAGGAAGAGCAGGATAGGAATGTTTACAATAAATAAATAAACTTAATCCTCGAACAGGGGTGGAAAAGCAAGAGGCTGGCAATCATGGGTGTCTTGGGCTGGGCAGGCAAGGGGGCGGTTGTCCCCCTGAATTGAGCCAGCCCCATTGCATTCAGTGGGGCTTACTCCAGGTAAGTGGGTACAGGATTGCAGCCTTTGCCCTGCCCGCCAAGAAAAAGTCCTGTGAACGCTGATGAAAAATCCATTCTTCTGACTGTTTAAGTGGAGAAAGCTTTACTTGTGAATAGTGAGAAGTCATCTTCATTCAAGTGGAAGAAGATTCCTGATTGAATCTTGGGGGTGGGGCAAAGAAAGATAGCAATGCTTTTGCAGAATCTCCCTGTAAAATGTGTCCCTCCTTCCAGCACCCGCCACCCCAGTCAAGGGGATCTTAAGCTCCTGCATTTCACTCTAATGGACACCACAGATGTTAGCAATCTTCCCAACAATGTGAAGAATTTAAGCATGTGGAGGGGGTGGGGAGAAAAGTGCATTTCCCACATTCCAGTGGGCCCTATGGGTCAGTGCCGGGTGGGGGGAGAGAAGAAGAATGCAAGATTTCACAGGGCATTCACAACAGGGTGTGCAGATGAATGGATGGCAGAGAACCCCGCCTTGCTATCTATGAGCCCTGGTTTGCTTTGGGAGCGTTGAGAGCCATCAGCTCTCCCCCTCAGCCCCGTTTCGGCCTGATCCTGCTTGCGCATCGCCTTTGTGTGAATGTGATGTAAGAAGTGGGGACAGTGGGGGCAATTTGCACCCACCTGGGCAAACACCCCTCACTAAAACTTCTCTACTAGAAGAAGAGCACTCCACTAAATAGACTCTTTCTCCCTCTGCAACATTTCTGGTTCAGCTTAGTAGAGAACGGCATGTGAAATCTATAACATTCACCGGTGCATTTCCCTTGTCTGCGCACACATCCTTTGTTGCCTAGAGTCACAATCCATGACATTTGGAAGCTGACTCAGAGTGGGAGAAAATCCTCAGAACTGGGGATTTGACAGCATAATTGCAGAAGTGTGTTATATTCATTGGGGAAGATTTGGTGGGGAGTAGCAGTGCAGTCTGCAGGAAGCATCTTTGGCAGGGAGAGGAGAAATGGAAACCTTTGATCTGGGTCTGGGTCCTAGAGGAGCCCGGATGACTCACTTCGCTTTTCTCATCTGTTATTAGCCACTTTTTACATCATCTAACAAAACCCACTTTTGCATGACTTGAATTTTGGAACGGCACAAATGCTCTTTGTTTTAGAACTTCACATTTGCAGGGGTGAGCACTGCACATTTTGTGCCTGGTGGCATATATTTTTTTAAAAGCCCCGCTGGTCTGCACTGATTGGCAGCAGCTCCCCACATTGTTCCCAGAGCTGCTACCTGAGAATATTTCAGCTGGATTTGAATTTGGGACCCTGTGCATACCAAGGGAGTGCTCTGCCACTACAGACACGCTGGCGAAAAACCAAAGAGATTTCATTTCTGCTGTCCAAAAATTTCTGGCTGCCTTTTGTCCAGTGACTGCCTCTCCAAAGAGCTTCTCCATCCTTTCGAACCAAGACCTGGAACCTTCTGCATCCAATGCACATGCTCTACCACAGAGTTATGGCCCCTTCCCAAACATCTGGGATGGGGGTGTAGTGCAGTGGAAGAGAATCTGCTCTTTGCATGCCGAAGGTCCTCCCAGGTTCAGTCCTTGGCAGCATCTCCAGATGGGGCTGAGAAAGACCCCTGCCTGAAACCCTGGAGAGCTGCGGCCAGAGTGGACACCACTGTATTTATCTGAATCCAAGGCTAGGTTTCCCCCCAAATTCTTTTTAGCTAGAAATTGAGAGGTCATCTTAAATTGAGAGTCTGCAGCCTATAAGGGGAATATATGTATAACCTTAAAAAACCCCAACCTTTTTTAATATGGGAGTTGTCTTAAATACAGAGCCATCTTTGATTTGGGTAAATAGGGTACTACTACTACTACTGCTACTATTTATATACCACTTATATTGTTTTTTCAAACAATAATTACTCAAAAATCACTAAATCATTGTTTTTCAAACCAGGAAAAGGCACTAGTCCAGTATGGACCTGAATTTGCTAAAAAAAAAAAAAACATTAAAAAAATTAAAAATATACATTATTTCTGGTAAAGAAATGTCACCAACACTTTGAACCTTCTTTTTAGGAGTTAAAAACGTAAATGGCTGTATCTTAACTACTTTCCCACAGATTTGCACCAAATCTGGTAGAGTAGTGTCCTTTGTCCCTTAGTTGATGTGTGCACAATTTCATGGGGATTGGGTGGATACCTTTAATTTCTAAGCAACAGAATGAATGTTCAGGGCTTATGATGGTGGATTGTTGAAAACACTCCTCATCTTAACTATACTGGCACAACTGTGCCCGTATAATACATAGACAACCCCCCACTTCCGCCAGATGCCGCCTCTTTAACTGTTCCCATCTTTCCTTCTCCAGTTCAGTCCTGCAACGTGAGGTGTATGAACGGTGGGAGTTGCAATGATGACACCTGTCTGTGCCAGAAGGGATATACGGGAGCCTACTGTGGCCAGCGTAAGTAAGGGGAAAGCTAGTGGAGAGCATGAGGGGGTTCTGAGGAGGGCAGCCAAGATGGGGAGGGGGCCGGAAAGCAAGCCCAGTGAGGATCACTTGAAGGAGCTAGTAGCTAGGTTGAGCCTGGAGAAGAGGCGACTAAGAGGGAGATACAGGAGCGGAGCCAAGTGAGTGGCAGCCTGTGTCCGGCGGCTGTGTCCGGCGGCCCCACTCGCCCCGCCCCCTATGTCTGATATCAAACACAGGGGTTAGCCATGTCCCCCCAGGGGCATAGGAAGGGCCTAGGAAGAGTGGACCCAGAGACAAGATTTTAAAATGCCCCCCCCCCCCCACTCACTGAAGCTCAGCTCATGAACTAAAGAAATCTTAAATGAGGCTGAATAGTGGTAACAAAAAGCAATATAAAGAGTGTGTGTGTGTGTGTGTGTGTGTGTGTGTGTGTGTGTAACCTATGTGCCACAATGGAACTTCATCCTAAATTATTTTTAAAAGGGTTTTGTAAATTGTGGACGATGCAAGTCATGTAACGGTACTAGAGACAGACATGCTGTTCTGGTAGCTCCAGGTCTTAACACTCACATCAATTTTGGAGGATGAATACAACTGAAGGAAGCCCGGGCGGGTGCGTGGCTGGGGGAGTCAGTCATGTGACTTGCCTCTGGGGGGCCCCCAAGGCAGTGGGCCCCCAGACAACTGTCTCCCCTTGCCCTATTATAGTTATGCCCTTGGCCCCCGCGTCTGATGTCAGATGCGGGGGTGGGGGCATGGTCTGGCTCCCAAACGGGACTGTGTGGCCCCATTTGGGAGCTAGTTCGGGCCCAGTGCTGAGAGAGAGCCGCTCCTGGCCGCACTGTGAATGCAGCGCTGGCCATTTGACTCCTGAAAGGGGCCGCACAGCCCCGCTCGGGAGCTAAACTAGGCTCCCCCGCCAGAGGCGTATCTAGGGGAAATAACGCCTAGGGCAAGCACTGAAATTGTGCCCCCTGTTCAAATATCTGACACCCATCTTTCAGATCACTTTACCATAATATCAGCTCAAAAATACAAGTCAAGCTAGTTAATCTTTTAATCTTTCAAAAACTATTTAGCAGTGGATGTAGCCAGACCAAAAAATGCTGGAAAATGACAACTTTCAGTATGCTGGGGCTCATGAAATACCCAAATACTACGTGGAGGTGTACTTGGAAAACTAAACAGAAGTGCCTGTCTAATTCTCTACTATGCATTGTAGCATCACTATTACATAAGTTTTAAAAATAAATGGAGAATTTGACTTTTCCCAGATACTCTGGAAAATAATTAAAAGATATGCAGAGTAAACTGTGTCACTGCTTGGAATATATTCTAGTATTTCAGAAAGACAGTTAAAATGAGAGAAAGAGAGCAAGAAACTCCCAGTGGGTCTTAATACTAAGGATTTCACATTGATTCAAAGAGAAACTCACCATTAATAGCCATATTATTAAGATATCACATTTAACTCACTTATCACAAGAAGCAAAGTAAGAACAAATGAATACAATCCTAGCTCATAAGCTTCAGCTCAGTATTCACAAACCCTGATTCTCTGTACGTAGTGCCAAACTGAATATGTATACAGTGACATATTAATTTTTTAAAAGAAATTACCTGTAGCCCCTTCGGGGGGCTTCCTAAAGGCTGTGGGAGGAGGGTCTGAAAATGTTCTGCCTCCCCCTGCTGGCCTCTAGGGCTTCACAGGGCCCATTTGAGCATGTGCTGTGGCCTTTAAAAAATAATTTTAAAAAATGGCTGCTGAAAACAAAATGGCCACCGCGCATGCTTAAATGTCCTGTGCGAGGACTGGCATGGCCTAGGGCCTCACAGAGGCCATTTGAGCAAGTGTCATGGCCATTTTTGGGGGGTCGCCTTTTTTTTTTAAAGTAATTTTAGAAAATTGCACCCCCCCTTCAAGTGGCGCCCGGGGCACGTGCCCTGCCTGCCCTACCCTAGATATGCCCCTGTCCCCTGTGTCTGATGTCAAACACAGGGGGGCACGGCCCGTGAGGGGGGGTGGCCCAGGTTCTGTGAACCCAGTTGCCCAATGATGGCTACGCCCCTGGGGAGATATAGGAGCTGTCTTCAAATATCTGAAGGGCTGTCACATAGAAGGAGCAGACTTGTTCTCTGTTGCTTCCAAGGACTAGAACCAATGGACTAAAATTACAATGAAGCACGTTTAGGCAGGACACTGGGAGGAATTTCCCAACATTAAGAGCTATTTGGCAGCGGAACTGCCTGCCTCTTGCAGTGATGGAGTCTCCTTTGCGGGAGATTTTCAAGCAGAGGCTGGAGAGGCATTGTCAGGGATGCCCTGAGGAGGGGGTTAGATTAGAAGATCTCCAAGGTCTTTTCCAACTCTAAATTTCTATCAGTCTGTCTAAGCTGGGAATGAAATTTCCTCACACACTCACATTTTGACTGGCTTCTAGTCTGGTGGCTGTGGGTCACATCCAACCTCAGAGGCATGATGCCTCTCAGTACCAGTTGCAGGGGAGCAACAACAGGAGAGAGGGCATACACTTACCTCTTGCCTGTGAGCAACCCAGAGGCAACTGGTGGGCCACTGTGTGAAAGAGGATGTACAGGCATGTGAAACAGGCGTGCAGAGCAATAGAGATGTGGGTTGTTGTTGTTGTTTGCAGAATATGTGGAAAAAAATGAACCCAAGAGGACTTAATTTGTTCCTGTTTTTATTAGTTCTAAGCAGAAGGCTTAGAATCACATATGGAGGTTCAAATGAAATAAATGGTGCAGGCTATGCCTTTTGTTCAAAACTCAATTTCTTTTGGTTTAGAGAAGGGCCTATATTTTATTTATTTATTTTTACATGTATATGTGGGTGGTCCATCACCATTTTCAAAATCCATCATCCATCCATCATCCATTTGCACAAGTTCCAAGCATGATCTTACTCACTGTAAAGACTGCTTCTGCAGGCTTCCACGCTCCTCCCTAGAGCAATCTTACCCTCTGCACACTTGTCAACCAAGGGCCTTGCACGATTTTTACAGTGCCACCTGCTGGCCACCTCTTGCATTCTCAGAAGAACCCACCCTTTTTCATTTCTACTTTTCTGGCAACTGGGGAAAGGGGCAGGTTCTTCTCAGAATGCAACAGCTAGCTGGCAGGTGGAGCTGCAAAAATGGCACAGGGTCCCTGTTCAGCATGTGTGCAGAGAGTAAGATTCTTTTGTGCTAGAAAGGAGCATGGAACCCCGCAGGAGCGTCTGTACAGGGAGTAAGATGATGCTTGCAACATGTGCAAAAGCTTTGCAGATCCTGCACTTAATTGCTCTCTGGAAACTTTAAACAGGCAGCAGAAGGGCTCCTTTTCTAGCTGCCACCATTTTGTTTCCCCCAGAATGCCTTGAACATAACATTGTTCAGAGGAATTGTAGGGGAAATGGTGGTCACCACAACTTTGTCTTCATGGCCTTTATGTGCTCAAGGACCCCTTCTTTCCTTCCTTCCATACAATGCTCACAAAGTACAGGAATGACAATTCATCACTAAAATAACAATACAATCATTGCAAACACCAGCAGCAAGCAGAAACTGCAGCTCTAACGGGTCCATTCTGCAGTTCGAAAACTCATCACCGTTTTTTAAAAAATGAGATTCAAGTTCTGTGTAAATGCATCAGATTCCTGGGTCTGATGGATTTCTTGTGGGAGGTGGTTCTATAGCCTCAAGGTTACAGCAGCAAAAGCCCTCTTGGCAATGACCACTAAATTACAGTAGAAAGTATTTGTAATAAATACTAAGCATTTAAAAGCCCATCTTTTTGCTCAGGCTTTTTTAGCTTCTGAATAATTTATAGGTTTTAATTCTGTGACTGTTTTTTAAAATTGTTAGTTTTAAATTGCTCTTATGTGTTTTTATATGTGTTTTTAGCTGTTTTGTCATTGTGAACTGCCCAGAGACGCGGGTTTGGGGCAGTATACACGTGTAATAACAAACAAACTAACTAACTAACTAACTGCAGTGGCTGACAGGGGTGGCAGAAGGTATTGTGACGCCTCAGGTGAGGCACAAAATGCTTCCTTGCCCCACGGTCCTGGTAGGAGCCCGCCTCTTTTCAAAACTACCCTTACAAGTAGGGATGTACACGGAATGCGATTTGGACACCGAATCGCAGCACATCCCTTTAACACTGAGGGATTACACTTCCCCTTTAACACGGAAGAGAGCAGGTCCATACTTGATCCTCGGCCGCTCACTACCACTTTCTTAATCGCGGCACACACACCCAGAGCTATCATCATGTACTGGCAGAGCTCTCCCCAAGCTGTCCCTGCACAACACTGGCACACAAATGGCTGCTGTGTAGGCCATGTGCATGCCAGCGTTGTGCAAGGGCAGCTGTGAGAGAGCACCGTCGGCATGTGTGTGTATGCTGCGATTAAGGAAGTGGTGACGAGAGTGGAGGAGCAGTTATGGACCTGCTCTCCTCCATGTTAAAGGGGATGTGTAATCCTACTGTGTTAAAGGGATGTGCTGCAGTTCGGCATCCGAATCACCTTTCGTGCACATCCCTACTTGCAAGCTTTGGAAGTGGTGCAGGGGACGGGGAAGAGGGAGGGTTGCCAGCAGCCTCCTCTTCTCTCCTCATGCTTCTCGCCGGCTCTGCAAGGAGTGTGAGGAGAGGTGCTCTTGAAATGTTTGCAGGGGTCAGATCATGTCCCAAAGAGCTGCTCCGATGGCGGGGGACATTTTGCCACCCTGCTGGTGTCTCAATAATCTGCTGCCTGAGGAAACTGCCTCACAGCGCCTCATGAAAGGGCTGCCCCTGGAGGATGAGGTTTCAATATGGTGGGGGGGGGAGGGATACATATAGGGAGAGGTCTTCTCTTGAGAGTGCAGACCCAGCTAAAAAGGGAACCAATTTCTTGAATTTGGCTGGGGGCGAAGTTGACCAATAAAACTCACAAAGAATTGGCGTGCAATGCTTCCTGTAATCAATTTCCTCTGAGGTGGATCTGTAGGCATTCAGCCTGGACCAAGTCCCAGTCCTGACAGGACAATTCACATTTTATCAAGGCTCCTGCTCCATCTGGGTGGTTTTTTCTGAAACCACATCCTGTCCCTTTTTGCTCCAAGCGGTCAAGCGGTCTGAACTGCACGAGTGAGAAACTGAGAATCCAGCTTTCCTCCTCATTCCCCACTGGAAAGCAGCATTTCCTGAGGTGTCTTCCTTGATTGCCGTCCAGAGTAACCTCTCTCTCTCTCTCTCTCTCTCTCTCTCTCTCTCTCTCCTTCTCAAACAGCTGTCTGCGAAAGTGGTTGCCAGAACGGAGGCCGATGCATTGGACCAAACCGCTGTGCATGTGTTTATGGCTTTACTGGGCCTCAGTGCGAAAGAGGTAGGCAAATATTTGATCCGGATTGTCTGTACTGCCATGTGAATGTATATTGATTTATTTTAAAAATGTTTTATATGTCCTCCTTCAGTCTATGAAAATGCCTCACAGAAATCATAGAAAAGTATCAAATGCCAATACAACTCCATCTTAAAATGTAAATTGCTCTGTTGCTCAAAGGAAGAGCAGTGCTTTCCATGCAGAAGAACCCAGGTTCAACCCCTGGCATCTCCAGGTTGGGTTGAGAAAAATTCCGGCCTGGAGCCCTGAAGAGCTGCTGCCGGTCAGAGTAGACAATACTGTGCTAGATAGACCAAGGATTTGACTCAGTCGACAGCAGCTTCCTGTGTACGAAAAGCAGAAAAAGCGCAGAATGGTTTTGGGGGAAGGACCACAGCTCAGTGGAAGAGCATCTGCTTTGCATGAAGAAGATCCCACGTCCAATCTGCAGGCCTGTTCAACTTAGGCCCCCCAGCTGTTTTTGATCTACAACTCCCATAATTCCCAGCCACAGTGGCCAATAGCCAGGGATTGATTGATTGATTATTTATTTATTTATTTATTTATTTATTTATTTAAGCTCAGGGTTGGTGCCAAACGAGACACCCCAGGGAAGGCATATCAAATGCAGGATACCATGGCTCAAAAGACCCTCTTTAAACCAGTTTAATTTGTGATAAGAAATATTCACTTCTCCAATGGACAGGAACATCTTGTCGACCAGTGGCAGGAGAGCAAGAATATCTTTAAGCTGATTTAAATGTGATTGTCCCAAAGATACCTGGGAATTGTAGTTTTAAGGGACTGGGAGACTTCCAACCCCACAGATCCCAGAGCTTTGCTTTGAAAAATCATGACCATTAAACCAGTTTGAGATCAGTTTACATTTGCTTTGTGGATGTGACCTAAGAGAGGGCTTTTATAACAGATGCCCTTTTTTTATTCTGAACACATGGCATGTATTTTTGTACTGCACAAATGGTATTTGTGTGTGCGCGCGTGTGCGCTTTTGGCTGGTATGGGAGGGCTCTTGTAATATCGGAAAGCCTTGAGTAAAAAGCTCTTTTTCTGCAAAGCCTGCGGTGAATGGATTTGGCTGGGACTCAGCGTCGGAGATGAAGCAAGCTTCACAGCTGTGTGTACATCGGCTCTCCCTGGCCAAAACAAACAGAGAGGTTGCTTTGCAGAAAGATAGGATGATGTTTCAAAGCACCCACTCCCTGCTGGCTTTCTAGCCTCCAGGAAGCAGGAGCAAATCTGGACTTGAGGGGGTCTGGGCTGAATATCTAGAGAGTTTCTGAATTCTCCATTCTGGCACATTTTGGACTAGATGGACCCACCCTTGTGGTCCCATTGAAATTCAGGGAGAAGAGAACGATCCCTGACTATTAGAGATTCCAGCCAAATGGAACTTCCCTTGTTTACCTTCCCAGACCTATAAGGGCTAGAAATGTGCGTCCTTTATAATGAAAGCTCTGCCGACATCTGTACACCCAGTATGGTGGAGCCATGTCTTTTGCACTTTTAAGTTTCAAGCAGTGGTTTTTAAAATTATTTTTATTTTTATTTATCTTACATTTATATCCCGCTCTTCCTCCAAGGAGACTAGAACGGTTACATAGTTGTGTTTATCCTCACAACAATCCTGTGAGGTAAGTTAGGCTGAGAGATACGTGGCTGGTGAGTTTCATGGCTGAATGGGGATTTGAACTTGGGTCTTCCCGGTCCTAGTCCAACATTCTAACCACTACGCCATGCTGGCTCAGGAATTTTTTTTTTTTTTAATGCCCAGGAGCTGAGCTTGCTTGTTCAAAGTCAAGCACATTTGCAGGCAGAGCTTGTTTTGCAAACTAATTCCTGTGATGGAACTCAGTTGGAGATGCCAAAGTCCCTGAGCTCCACAGTCTTGCAAGACCTTAAAACCGAGCTGTCTTCCCGCTTGGGTTTTACAAAACTGAATCCACGGACTCCTTCTGCCAGCAAGTAGAGCAGGAGTTGCCCTGATCGGAATTCAGGAAAGGAGACCCTCCCTCGCTGCTGGGGCTCTTCCCCCGTCCCCCCCCCCGCCCGCCAAATCTTCCCCAGGGCCCAACAAGCCAAAACCACAAAGATCCGTACAGCGGAGTTGGCTGGAAAGAGAGAGGCTTCTTTGTGCAGAGAGGGACTTGGCCTTGCGGTTGCTTAATTGAGGAAATGCACACTTCAGAGGCGGGCGGCTTCATCAGGAGGAGAGGCTGAGCCCTCGCTAGCTCATTTTTTGGCTCTTAAGAGACTCTTTTAGGGGCTTGCGGTGGGTGGGTGACAGACTGGCTGGCAGTGCTGTGTCGGAATGATGCCAGCCCAGCTCTGGAATCTGTTTGTGGGCTGCGCCAAGGAAAGCCTGCGGGGAACCGCCGGCCAGGTGTGTTCGCAGCACTATCCTGTGTGAGGGTACAAAGCAGCTTCTGGAGAACTGAGGAGCCAAGGATAGCAGCCTCCTGCCCTTGCACATTGGGGTGCTTCAAAGGGGTGTGTCTGTGTGTGTCCGGTTATGCACAGCAGACAGAGCTAGAACCAAAGACCAAATTGGAAGGGAGAGTTTCATGTGGAGTCAGATGGCCTTTCAGGTATGCAGGGACCATGCTAGGGTTGTGTGGATCATCCCCTGTTCACTTCGGAGGGCATCTTGGTACTTTGGGGTAGCCCGCAATTAAATTCAAGGCATAGGACCATGAAGCCATTCAATTTTGGCTGAACTGCTTTGCCGCTTTTGTAGTCTTCCCCCAATATCCCCCGACTCCTTTGCTTAGCAACAGGAGACAAGTGGAGCTGCAGTGACCCAGCTCTCCCTATGCAGCCGCAGTGCAGCAGCCTTCCATTGGCTGTTGCTTGTGTCTACCAGGGGCGGAGCCAACACTGAGCGGTAGGGTTCAAAGAACCCAGGCCGCCAATGAAAAGGGCCGTGCGAGACATCCCGCATTTGCTGACTGGCTGCATTATTTCCCATCCTCTCTTTCCAGTGAGGGAGAGAAAGGGAAATAATTCAGGCAGGCAGCAAATGCTGTCTGGAAATGAGCTCTGGAGAGCTCGCATGGACTTATCAGAGCCCTGGAGATGCCCCTTTTGTCTGTGATATCATGCACAGGGTCCAGGGTCCAGAGAGCTTCAAGCAACCTCTCGGAGGTACCTGCACTCGCTGTCCTGTGGCACATTCGCCACCTGAGGATGTTGCCTCACCTGGCCTC
Source organism: Hemicordylus capensis (assembly GCF_027244095.1). NCBI lineage: Eukaryota > Metazoa > Chordata > Lepidosauria > Squamata > Cordylidae > Hemicordylus > Hemicordylus capensis. The sequence goes on from NC_069658.1 coordinate 219,753,887, forward strand.
AGGGCAGCCGCCCTGGCCCTAAGACTGTCTCTGCAGCCACAACCACATGGGGGCTGTGGGCACAGCGGGGCTCTCAGCTTGGCAGCAGGAGCTTCTGTGGGACCCTGGCAGCTGCCCAAGGAAGTCAACCCAGTATCCCTCTGCTTTCAAAATGTTTCGAGGAAAGTGGAAAACGTTTCAGAATATGTACCTAGCAGATCTTTTTAAAGTGGGGCGGGCGGGGAATACAAGGAATGGAACAGATGCCAACTCACAGCATGGGGAAATGCTTTACTGAAGTCCTCTGCAGGCAGGGGCGAAGGGTGTGCACTCAAATGTTCCTACTTTGATTTGGAGCTTTCTTTAAATTTGGAGCTTCCATAGTTTGCAGGGGATTTTTTTCCCCATTTTATGACCCATGTAGGGGTGTGTGTTTCCAGATTCATTCCCCCCGTTTTCTTTTTTTGAAGCAAATTTTAAAAGAAACATTCTTCCTTGCAAACTGATCTCTAGCCTCATGACTTCTCTAAGGAAAGTGGATTGATTGATTGATTGATTGTTCAATTTTCCTACTGCCTTTCATAAAACATCCCGAGGCGGTTTACAAAAATTAAAAATACAATAAAACTCCATAAAATTCACATTTAAAATCTTAAAGTAAGTTAAACAGTAAAAGCCACAAAACACCAAAATGAATGGACCAAAATGGGGCGTAACAAGGCTGGAGTGGGCCCAGAGACAAAATTTTAAAATGGGCCCCTCACTGATACACACACACTTACTTCACAATGTATAGTCATGTGACTTGCCTCTGGGGGGCCCCTCGAGGTGTGGGGGCCCCCAGGCAGCCGCCTCCCCTTGCCTAATGGTAGTTACGCCCCTGGAATTGACGCTGAATCTGCATAGAATCAATGCATACAGGACTGAGCATACTGTACCCAAAGGACGCCCTCCATCCTTTCCCAGGGGGTCCCAACTGTGTACAGCTGCAAGTGAATGCACATAGACCAGGGGGCAGGAATGACCTCAATGCTTCTGCTGAAATTCTAAGTCATTTGCATGTACAACCTTAGAGTTGGAAGAGACCCTGAAGGACTTGTAGGAAACTGCTGCAACGTCCCTGAATGTGGAAGACTGCTTAACCCTTCCCCTGCCTGCCACTACTCTGTCCAGCCTTTGTTTGAAACCTCCAGTGAAGGAGAGCCCAGCACTGCATGAGGCAGGCTGTTTCACAGGCCAACAGCTCTTACAGTCAGGAATTTCCCCCCAATGTCTAACTTAAATCTGCTTCCTTCAACTCATTGGTTCTAGTCCAGGGTTTCTTAACCTTGGGCCCCCAGATGTTGTTGGACTACAACTCCCATCATCCTCAGCCACAGAGGCCATGTCTGGGGAAGATGGGAGTTGTAGTCCAACAACATCTGGGGGCCCAAGGTTAAGAAACCCTGTTCTAGTCCTCAGGAGCAACAGAGAACAAGTACACATCCATCTATCTATCTATCTATCTATCTATCTATCTATCTATCTATCTATCTATCTATCCTGCCTGATATATGCATCTCTAGGCTGTGTACAGAGTTAAAACATAACAAATGTATGACAGAATAAAACCAGTTAAAATTCATAGGACAAATAAAAGCAATATCACAAGATAAAAACACATTAAATCGTTTAAAATTAATTTCAGTTAAAAGCCTGAGAAAACAGGTGTGTCTTGAGGGTCTTCCTAAAAGCAAACAGAGAAGGAGTTGCCCTTATTTCGACAGGAAGCATATTCCAAAGCCCTGGGGCAGCCACAGAGAAGGCCCAGTCCTAAGTTGCCACCAAATGAGTTGGTGGTAACCGTGACCAGACCTTTCCAGATGGTCTTAATAGGCAACGGGGTTCACGACAGAGAAGGCGCTCTCTTAAGTACCCTGGACCCAAGCTGTTGAGGGCTTTATAGGTAATAACCAGCACTTTGTATTCCGCTCAGAAACATATGGGCAGCCAGTGCAAATCTTTTAAAATCGATGTTGTATGGTGTCCTGGAGACCAGTCTAGCTGCTACATTCTGTACATACAATGACAGCCCCACGCCAAGTGCATTACAGTAGTCAAGCCTAGAGTTTACCATCATATGCACCACTATTTTAAGGTCATTTGTCTCTAGAAATGGACATGGCTAACATCAGTCAAAGCTTATAAAAAGTGCTCCTTTATGCATCAAGCCCTTCAGATATTTGAAGATGACCTTTCTATCCTTTCTTAATCTTCACTTCTCCAGGCTAAACATGCCCACCACCTCCGTTCTCCATAAGACTCACTCTCTTGCTTGCCTTCCTCTGAACCTATTGTTGCCTATTCATACCCCTTTTCGTCATCTTGGTTGCCCTCCTCTGCACCTGACCCAGTTTACCAAAATCCTTCTTGAAATGTAGGGGTCAGAAGTGGGCACAGAGCAGAGCACAGCCATTATATCTCATGATCTGGACTCTCTGCTTCTGTTAATGCAGCTAAAATTGCATTCGCTTTTTAAGCAGCTGCATCTCACGGCTTCATTCACTGTAGAGATGCCTTGTAAGAATAGGGCTTATGTTTCCTGCATAGAAACCAGTATGTATGAATGTATGTATGTATATGGCCAGTGCAGGTGCCACCAGGGGGGTGGTGAAAAGTACCAGGGGATCAGTCGTGCCACTCAGCTGGCCGCCAGCAGGGGATTGGCTGCATGGAAGCCAGGTGAGTGGCAGAGCCAATCCCCCGTCTCAGGGAGTGCTGGGAGGCACCGTGCTGCTCAGAGCTGCTTGCAGGTGTGCCCGGAGCCAAGGAGAGGAGAGCTGGTCTGGTGGTAGCAAGCATGACTTGTCCCCATAGCTAAGCAGGGTCCGCCCTGGTTGCATTTGAATGGGAGACTTGATGTGTGAGCACTGGAAGATCTTCCCCTTAGGGGATGGGGCCACTCTGGAAAGAGCATCTAGGCTCCAAGTTCCCTCCCTGGGATCTCCAAGATAGGGCTGTTAGAGATTTCTGCCTGCAACCTTGGAGAAGCTGCTGCCAGTCTGTGAAGACAATACTGAGCTAGATAGACCAATGGTCTGACTCAGTATATGGCAGCTTCCTATGTAAGGTAAGCACCTACTAATTTATGCTTAAGGGTGCCTCTCACCATGCACCCCTCCCCGGCAATGCCCACACCAGCTGTTACTGTATGCATATATTATGTATTCATTTAATCAACTCTCTTCAAAAAGAGCCCTTTTGCATAAGAATAAAGTTGGTATTCATTTAAAAAAACCCTTTTGTTTTTGCACAATAAATGGTCTTTTTGAAGAGAGCTGAGGTGTTAATATGCACATTGCATCGCCAACGTATCAATTTCATTTAATCATATTTATATACTAGGTGTATCTAGGCGGTGAGATACACCTTCTAGAGATATCTGCAGTGGTTCAGAGCCATAATGAGATCTGCCAGGTCCTTGGGTTTCACCCCAAGTCTCCAGATTTAGCCCCTCCCTCAGGGTCTCCAGGGCACAGAGATCAATCTCAGGTTGAGAAGCCAGAAGCCAAGAGGGTAAACCCTTTCCCGTAATGCCCTTCTCCACCTTTCTCTTCCCATTCCAGACTTTCAACGACCTGCTTTTCTCAACATATTATTCTAGCCTCAAGACTCTTTCCTTTACTTGCAGGAGACCATAGGCACACCAGTGTAGTCACAAAACATCTATTTGGGAAAGGCATGGAAAAGAGGGCGGAAGTTCTGCTCTGCAAGACAACTGGAAGGAGAATCTGGACGGGGCGGCTCTTTCATGAGGCCAGGCCAGGCAGTCGCCTCAGGTGGCAAATTATTGGGGCACCAGCAGGGTGGCCAGAAGCGCCCCCCCCCATTGTTGCCATCGGAGCAGCTCTTTGGGATTGAGCTGACCCTGGCAAACTTGGCAAGTAGCGCCTTTCCTCACACTCCTTGTAAAGCTTGCAAGGAGCCAAAGGAGAGAAGAGGAGGCTTCTGGCAACCTTCCCTCTTCATCACCCCCTGCCCTGCACCACTCCCAAAGTTTGCAAGGGTTGGTTATGAAAGGGGCGCTTACGCATGCGCCCGTCCCCACCCCACCCCGCAAAGGGCGTGGGGCAAGGCAGCATCTAGTGCCTCACTGCAGGCTCCACAATACCTTGGTCTGCCCCTGGGTCTGGGGTTCTCTCTTTTGTAATCATCACCAAGCAATCCTCCCTGCTCTGACTACACCTCCCTGGACTCTTTGGCCTCGTCTCTAGGCCTGAGCCTCAGGAGACCTGGCAGCCCTAATTCCGGCTGGGTGTGCCGTTGCTAGTAGGCACCAGAAGTCAAAAGCTATCGAGCAAGCATCCTGTTTCCATTAGTGTCCGCTGAAGTCCAAATTGGACAGGCGACAGGTTCTTGGATCTCCGCCAGAACCTAAAAAGTGGAAGGGAGGGCCAATTGGGGGTGGGAGGAGGTGGTGAATGTGGGAGGCTGCTTGACCCTTCCTGTGCCTGCCACGGCTCCTTTGTCCTCCCTTACTCCAGTGGCTTTTCTCCTCTCTGAAAATCATCTTTGTGCTCGACTCCCGGATTAATTTACATCGTTCTCCCAATGTATGTAGTAGAGAGGGTTATAGGGTGAAAAAATGAGGGTCCACGCTTCCACTCTTCCAACTCTTTCTCTTTAAACATATTTTTGGAAGAGCGATCTGGGGGAGAACAGCTGGGAAGGGGAGCATATTCCTTCCTCCCAACACACACACACACACACACCCTTCTCCCCTCCCAGATCTGGGTCTGCCACTGAAAGTTGAGTCTGGACCCAGGACGTGTTTTTAGTGACCAACGAAGCAAAAAAATGGAGCCAAAGGTCGTCTGCTTGCTTGACTCCCAAGTTGATTTATGTCATTCTGGATTCATCTGGCTACGTGAAGCAGAGCGATACGGAGGGGAAACGTGATGCCTGGCCTTCCTTCCCCTTACGAGGACTGGCCCCTCTTTCTCCACCCTCCCCACGGCTTTGTGTCGGCCTGAGCGGGGCTGGGCTGGGACACATTCGCAGAAGCCCGATGAGAAAAACACCTGGGAGCTAAAAGGGGAAACGGCCTCGTAAACATGGCCTTTTATTAGAAACGTGTGCACAAGAGGCTGTGATGGCAGCCAGAGAACATCCCGACTCCCAAGCGTGCCGTTTCCAAAGGGGCTTGGATGCGATGGCAAGTAGAGAAGGGGCAGGGATGCTACAGCAGAGCTGAGGAAATGCAGGAGGAAGCCGCTTTGGGGGAGGTCAAGCGTCCCTTCGAGAATCCCAGCAACAGACCTGCGGTTGCTGAAGGCCAAACCTCCCACTCTTCTGCTCAACCCATTAACCCTGGGACTTTGAAACGGCACAGTACGACAGAACACCAGGGTCACCCAACCTTGGCTCCCCAGATGCTGCTGGACTACAAACCCCATCATCCATTGCTACAGTGGATGTGGATGATGGGGTTTGTAGTCCAGCAACATTTAGGGAGCCAGGGTTGGGAGCCCTTGCTGTTCATGATTCTCCTCACGAGAGCACAATAAGGGTCCTGCTGGACCATGCCAAAGGCCGATCTAATCCAGCAGCCTCTTTCCCAAATTGGCAATTGCTCTCAAGAAGACCATGAGCTGGCCTTGAAGGCAACTGTCTCACTGCGTTACCACATTGTTTGGCCCCAGTAATGGGTACTCAAAGGAATGCTGCTTCTGAATGTGGAGTTTCTACATAGCTATTGGGGCAAACCACCATCGCCAGGCATTCCTCCGTGGATTTTTCTAATCGTGCTTTATACATTAGAATATGTTTCAGCCCAGTATCCTGATTCCAACAGTGGACAGCCATCTCCAGGCAATGCAGCCCACAAGAAGGTACCTACCTTCTCTGGAGGTTTTCAAACCGATGGCCATCTCTCAGGGATGCTGTAGCACAGGGTTTCTTAACCTTGGGCCCCCAGATGTTGTTGGACTATAACTCCCATCACCCCAGATATGACCTTTGTGGCTGAGGATGCTGGGAGTTGTAGTCCAGAAACATCTGGGGGCCCAAGGTTAAGAGACCTCCAAGGTCCCTTCCTACTCTAAAATTCCATTGTTCTGATTTAGAAGGAAGCAGATTCAGGCTAGACACTAGGAGGAAGAATTTTCTGGCTATAAGAGCTGTCGAACAGTGGCACAGCTTGCCTCATGCAGTGGTGGCCACTCCTTCACTGGAGGTTTTCAGGCAGAGGTTAGACTATCACCTGTCAAGGGTACTGCAGCAGATGCCTTAATGGAGAAGGGGGTTGGACTAGATGACCTTGTAGGACCCTTCCAACTCTACTGCTGCTGGCATTCAAGTTGCTTGGGTTTATAACACAATGTATACAAAACAAATTAGGGCTTTAGGTTTAGGGCTTTAAAAGTTAAAACAGCACCCTGAATGGAATATTGCTATCATGAAAATACATCAGACTATCCCGCCAAACATCCCATTTCCAGCACAGCCAGCTAGATCATACCCTTAGGAAGTCTGCAACCATGACAAGTGCTTGTGCATATTTTCATCCTTTGTATCGTAAGCCCCTTTGGACGGTCTGTTCTGGAAAGGCAGCACACAAATAAACTGAATGAGCAACTTAGGGCATAGAGTGAAGCAGTGATGTTGGTTTCTAAAAAAAAGTGGGACTGCGTGGAAGCCGCAGTCTTTGTCTGACCCCTAAACCGAAATATGTGGGAGCAGATTGTGCTTAGTTAACAGTCAGGGAAATGCAGTCTGCACATGCCCAGAGGCACACTCTTCCTTATGTGGCATCTGTGGCTGCTTTTGAAAAACAACTGAAAACTCTTTTATTTGTTCAGCTTTTACCCCTTAGGGGTTGCCAGCCTCTCATTTTCATTTTTTTATGATTGTTGCTTTTTGAGTGGTATTATGGTCTTGAGTTTAATATTTTAATGTGATGTGATTGCATTTTATTGTATGTAAACCGCCTTGGGATACGTTTTATGAAAGGCGGTATATCAATCAATCAATAACCAAACCAACCTTCTCACATGTTCCCCAGATCGGGTGGCCCTTCCAGGATATTAGGTGAGGCAGCCAGGACAGGTGGCAGATCATTTGGGCAGCAGCAGGGTGGGAAATGCCTCCCCGCCCCCCGCCTCTGCTCTTTGGGATTGATCTGACCTTTGCAAACTTTGCAAGGTGGGCTTCTCCTCACACTCCAGACAAAGTTTATAAGAAACATGAGGAGAGGGGAGGGGAGGACAGGAGAGGGGAAGGAGGGGAGAAGAGGAGGGAGGGGGAGGAGGGGAGGAGAGGAGAGAGGAGGGGAGGAGAGGAGAGAGGAGAGGAGGGGAGGAGAGGAGAGGAGAAAGGATGGGAGGGGAAGAGGGGAGGGGAGGAGGCTGCTGGCAACCTTCCTTTCTCCCTGTGCCAATTTCAAAGCTTGAAAGGGTCCATCTTGAAAGGGGCTGGTCCCCACCAGGAGCATTGGGCACCTCCCCTCAGGCACCCCAAGACCTTGGGCTGTCCCTACCCCAACTGATCCTCAGCCTTGGGAACAAGTTCCACAGTTAAGGGTTGCTTCCAGTGGGTTCCTGAGACACCCACACAGACAGGATCTCTGGGGGGACCCTTCTCGCCGCCACCACGTCATTTCCTGAGCTCCTCGCTTGCAGAGCTGCCTTTGCGTTCTTTGGGTGTCTGCGAAATGGGGAAATCTGGCTGGAGTCCTTTGCAGAGCCAGACATTCCAGAGGCTGAAAAAACCCTCTGAGGAAATGCAACAGCGAGACACAATCTCATTCTTTTCCGGTCCTGGTTTCACAGTTTCCTGATGGTGCTTGGGCACCGCCGTGAGACGCAGTGAGACGGCCATATGGGCAGCCGGTTTGGCTGCATGGTACAGAAAGGAAATCTTTGTGTGTGGGGTGCAGGAGGCCTCCTCGCCCGTAGTGCTTGGGCCCTTTGGGAATCTTCAGAGGTCCCCACTCCCTTCAGACTCTCAAATGCGATTTAAAAATGCTATTTTTCTAGAGATTTCCAAAGAGAGGCTGGGGGGGTCCTCTGTTAGGGATGCTTCCGCAGAATGGATGGGTTGAAATGGCCTGGAAGAACACCCAGGCCAGACACTAAGAAGAATTTGTTCATTCATTCATTCATTCATTCAAAATATTTATACCCTGCCCCTCCAGTACACTACTCCTCGGGGTGGCTCACAACATTTATAAAATCGTTACAATGTAAAATCAGACTAATAAAATTTACCAAATTAGGATAAACAAGTTTTAAAAATCCAAGCTAAAACCACAATCCGAATTACAGAGTTTAAAATTTAAAATTAAAAGTTATTTTTAAAAACCCTAAAAACTAAGAATTGTAAAACCTAAAGAACCTACCAGATATAAGCAACATATGAAGCACTGAAGGTGAAGGTAAAGCATTTCCCTGCTGCACCATTAGGTGGCTATGAAACATTAAAAAGCCTCCTTAAAAATATGTATTTTTAGTTGTTTTTGTAAAAAACACTGAGGGAGGGGAGCATGGCAAAGGGTGTTCCAGAGCCAAGGGACCACAACCGAAAAGGCCCTGCTTCTAGTCCCCACCAACTGGATCTCTGTCAGTGGTAGGGCCATGAGCAGGGCCTGAAATGAAGAGTGGAGGGTCCTGGCAGGTTCATATGTTTCTGGGCGAAATACAAAGTGCTGGTTATTACCTTTAAAGCCCTGAATGGCTTGGGTCCGGGTTACCTTAGAGAGCGCCTTCTTCAGTATGATTCCCATCGCTCGCTGAGGTCATCTGGAGAGGTCCGTCTCCAGTTGCCACTGGTACGTCTGGTGGCGACTCGGAACCGGGCCTTTTCTGCAGCTGCTCCTGGTCTATGGAATGCACTCCCGGCAGATATCCACAGTTTAGGCTCGCTGTCGGCCTTTAAGAGAGCCCTAAAAACCTATTTATTTGGCCTGGCCTTCCAAGGCTTATAAAGTGTTGTTGTTTTTAAAGGTATTTTAATTGGTTTTAAATAGTTTTAATCATTTTTGAATTGTTTTTATATTGTTTTTAGCATTGTTTTAATTGTGGGTTTATGTCTTTTTTAAAGTTGTTGTACACCGCCCAGAGCCTCTGGATGGGGCGGTTTATAAATGTAATAAATAAATAAATAAATAAATAATATGGGCGAATGCAGTCTGACAGATACTCCGGCCCCATGCCATGTAGAGCTTTAAAGATCAAGACCAGCACCTTGAATCTAGCTCAGAAGCAGACTGGTAACCAATGAAGCTGCTGCAGGTTGGGTGTGATACACATGAAGTGACTTGCACTCACGAGCATCCTTGCGGCAGCATTCTGCACCAGCGGAAGCTTCCGAACTGTCTTCAAGGGCAGCCCCATGTAGAGCACATTGCAGTAGTCCAATCTGCAGTTACCAAATTTCCTAACTGCAAGAGCTGTGAGACAGTGGGACAGTCTGCCTCATGCAGTGGTGGGCTCTCCTTGGCTTGAGGTTTTCAAACAGAGGCTGGATGGTCATTTGTCAGGGATGCTATGGCAGAGTCCTACTATGAGCAAGGGTTGGACTAGAAGACTTCCAAGGTCACTCCCAGCTCTAAAATTCCCTGATTCTGATAGTGTGAGAGAGGAGGAGAGCTGGTCTAAGGGAAGAGAGCTGGTCTTGTGGTAGCAATTGTCCCCTTCGCTAAGCAGGGTCTTCCCTGGTTTTCATTTGGATGGGAGACTATATGTGTGAGCACTGTACGGTATTCCCCTTAGGGGATGGGCCCATAGCTCAGTGGAAGAGCATCGGCATGCCTGCCTGCAAAAGGTTCCAAGTTCCCTCCCTGGCATCTCCAAGAAAGGGCTGAGAGAGACTCTTGCCTGCCTGCAACCTTGGAGAAGCCGCTGCCAGCCTGTGTAGGCAATATTGAGTTAGGTGGGCCAAGGGTCTGACTCGGTATGAAGCAGCTTCCTATATTCCTATGAAGGCAGCAAGGGTGTCTTTCTACTTCCTTCACACTACGCATCACTTGTAAGATGGAGTCTACAGTTTGCTGCCTTATATGAATGTGCGGACGTCCTCCTGGAAAGGGAGCAAGAGGGGTTAATTCCGAAGCCTGGGCCGGAGGTGGGAGGGATGTGTGAGCAAGCACCACAGGCGCTCCGTGCCAGGAAAGCAGGCTTCCCACTGAAGCGGGCTTGACGGGGAAGCTGGCTGAGCTGTGCTCTCCTCATTCCTGCCTGACAGGCCTTGGCCAGCCCTCCTCCAGCCCGTGTCCCACTGACCTCCTTTCAGCCTGGGAGTCACATTCCCCAGCTCTGTTTGGAGAGCAAACTTTGCATGTTGTGAGAAAGAATCCGATTCGAGGGAAGCATCGCCTCGCTTGGCTTGCGGGGCCGGCTTGTTTGTTTTAGGAAGGAAAGCATTCCCTGGGACCTCAGGCTCTCTCTCTCAAGGAAAAACTGGCCAAGCGGCATCTGGAGAAGAACAGGCCGGGTTGCAGGCCGGCAGATGGAACAGATGCAGCTATTACGAGCGCACCATCCTCCTGGGACATGCATCGGACATGGAGCCTGAAGGGACTCCTCTCAGCCACCCAGCTGAACCCTTCCTGAAGACTTGAACTCACCCAGGAAGCTGATCCCCTGCTGCCTTATGCTGAGTCAAACCCTTGGTCCATCTAGCTCAGTATTATCTGCTTTGACTGGCAGCAGCTCTCCAGGGTTCCAAGCAGGAGTCCTTCCCAGTCCTACCTGCAGATGCTGCCAGGGATTGAACCTGGAACCTTCTGCAGTTGCTCTTCCACTGAGTTACAGCCCCATCCCTGTATGAAGCTGCTTTCTGCTGAGTCAGTCCCTTGATCCATCTTGTTCAATATTGTCTGCTCTGACTGGCAGTGGCTTTCTAGGGCACATCTTTTCCAGCCCCACCTAGAAATGCTGCCAGGGATTGAATCTGGGATGTCTGGCATGTAAGGCAGGGGTTCTATGGCCACAGTCACACGTAACATGAACATGGAAGTCCCTTCACCTCTGATTTCATTAACTGTATGTCTGAATGTGGACAACCTTCATTTTGTTCAGAAATGGAACCATGGTTTCTCTCCCTAGACTCCAATTTGTTGTCGTAAGGTTTTGCCATCTTCAACTCTAGTTTGGTGGCGCTAGCGTTACGTCCGAACAGTGGCACCGCCATTTCCCCCTTAAGTAACCGGAGAGGAGGGAGGAAGTTCCTCCCTCACTCCGGCTGCTATTGGCTGCTGGTACTGACCTTCATTAAAGAAGGAAGCCCATTCAGCCAGTTCCCTCTCTTCTCTGTAGTCAGTGAGACTGCAGAGAAGGAGCTCCCTTGAATGTCCGAATACAGACAGGAGGGGGGGGGTGAGGGCATCGAAATTGGGCTATGACTGAGCTGTGGACCCATCCCCTAACCAAGTTTCCAGAACACAGAATCATAGAACATTAGAGTTGGAAGGGTCCTTGGAGGTCCTCTAGTCCAACCCCCTGCTCAGTGCAGGAATCTACTGCAGCATCCTTGACAGATGCCCTCCCAGCCTCTGTTTGAAAACCACCAAAGAAGGAGAGCCCACCGCTGCACAAGGCAGGCTGTTCCACTGTTGAACAGCTCTTGCTGTCAAGAAATTCCTCCTAATGTCTCTCCTGAATCTGCTTCTGTGTCATTTCAACCCTTTGATTCTAGTCCTCAGGAGTGAAAGATAAGTCCACTCTTTCTGCGTGACAGCCCTTCACATTTGAAGACAGCTCTGCTATCTCCCCTTAGTCTTCTCTTTTCTAGGCTAAGCACACCCAGCTCCTTCAACCATTCCTCTGAGGATTTGAACACAGGAACATAGGAAGCTGCCTTATACCACTGGGCCATCTAGCTCCGTATTGTCTGCACAGACTGGCAGCAGCTTCTCCAAGGCTGCAGGCAGGAGTCTCTCTCAGTTCATTCCTATATTGGAGATGCCGGGGGGGGGGACTGGGAACCTCCTGCATGCAAGCATACAGGCGCTCTTCCCAGAGTGGCACCATCCCCTGAGGGGAATATCCTACAGTGCTCATACATGTTGTCTCCCATTCAAATGCAATCCATGGCAGACCCTGCTTAGCAAAGGGGACAAGTCATGCTTGCTGCCACAAGACCAGACTGCTTGTCGCCTTGGCTGCCCTCCTTCCAGTTGATCAATATACTAACACACCTTGCAGAATTGCATTGGGTAAAAGCATTAGGTCTCTGACCCCAGTGAGCCTACAATCTACAAGTTACCCCATTGTTCTTCCCTGGCAAGTTGGAGATGATCCCAAAATTTTCCAGCCTCCGGACCCCCTCCTTCCCTCCCACTTACCTAAGTGCTGCTGCTGTCCTAGAGGTGGGAGGGAGGATGGGAGGGGGAGTCTCTACTGCTTTTGGTCTGGGAGTGGGGAAGGAGAATCTCTGGTGAGGATGGAGAGGCTTACAGGGATATGGGACAGGAACTGGATCATGTTACATCTCTAATGGTGTGTGAAAAGCTTCTGTTTGACTCAGACTGGCTCAGAATGAGTTCAGCTACCATGTCCTGATATTTTTTATTATTGTTATTTTATATTTTTTGGAAATGCAGGCTGGCCTATTTTAAGTGAATTCAAGTCAAACTGGGGGTGGGTTCTCCCATCGCTGAGAAATATTTGTGTAAGGTTTGGTTTTTTTATTTTAAAAAAAACCTGCCAGAAAGGAGATCCCAAAGCCTTCCTGGGCACATTTTTAAATTTAAATTTATTTCTATACCCCCCCCCTTCCAAAAATGGCTCAGGGTGGTTTACACAGATAAATAATAAATAAATAAGATGGCTCCCTGTCCCCAAAGGGCTCACAGTCTAAAAAGGAACATCAGATAGACACCAGCAACAGTCACTGGAAGTACTGTGCTGGGGGTGGATAGAGCCAGTTACTCTCCCCCTGCTAAATAAAGAGAATCACCACGTTAAAAGGTGCCTCTGCTAAATTAGCAGGGGTAACTTATTCATTATTTTGTTGCTGGAGATGGGGCTGTCTGGAGCTCCCTCAGATTTAAGGGGTTACTTGTTTGCCTGGGGGGGGGTAGGGCTCCTTCCACTTTTTTTATTTTTAAAAAAATATCTCCACATGTGTTTGAACACCTGCTTTGCTTGCCAAAGCCTCCAGGTTCAATCCCTAACTGGCAGCATCTCCAGTTTAAAGGGCCACAAATAACTGGGTTGGAAAAGGCCTGGGAGAACAGCTACCTATCAGAGTAGACAGTCCATCAACCACTGTTCCAGCTCTAAAAAAGGCAGCTGTAGAGGCTTATGTGGATTAACCACTAAGAGATTGTCCACAAGGATGAAAGAGACTTGTCAGCAGTGTGTGTGAAAAGGATGATGATGTCTTGGTGGACTCCAAATGGAAAATGAGCCAGCCCTGTGATGCAGCTGCTAAAAAGACAAATGCAGTCTTAGGCTGCATTAACAGAAGCATAGTGTCCCGATGACAAACAGTAATCATTCTGCACTGGTCAGATGACCTCCCTTGGAATTCTGTGTCCCGTTCTGGGCCCCCCATCTTCAGAAAGATGTTGATAAGTTGGAATAGATTCAGAGGGTGACAAAAAATATGGGAAGGGATCTGGCCACCAAGTCCTCTGCAGAATGGTGGAAGGAGCTAGGCATGTTTAGCCCAAAGAAGACTAAGGGGAAATATGATCGCTGCTTCCAAATACCTGCAGAGCTGTCATATAGAAAGAGGAGCATACTTGTTCTCTTTCGCTCCTGAGGACTAGAACCACCAAAGGATTGACATTACAAGGAAGCAGATTTAGGCTAGGCATTAGGAGGGATTTCCTAAGTGTAAGGAGGTGCTAACTGCAAGCCAAAAGACTTTGGAGGTCTTCAAGTCCAATCCTCTGCTCAGTGCAGGAAACTGCTGTCGTATCCCTGACCCTGACCGATCCCTGTCCCGCCTCTGTCTGAAAACCTCCAGCAAAGGAGAGAGCCTACCACTGCATGAATAGACCAGGGTTTCTTAACCTTGGGCCCCCAGATGTTGTTGGACTACAACTCCCATAATCCCCAGCCACAAAGGCCATGCCTGGGGATTCTGGGAGTTGTAGTCCAACAATATCTGGGGGCCCAAGGTTAAGAAACCCTGGAATAGACTGTTGTTCCACTGGTCAACAGCTCTTACAGTTAGGAAATTCTTTCCAACTAGCTGACCCGTGCGGCCGCCGCCGCCCTGCGGGGGCCGTGTGCGGCCGCCGCCGCCTCGCCTCCGCGGCCGGGCCCGGCCAGTCCCGCCGCCTCACCTCCGTGGCCGGCCAGTCCCACCGCCTCGCTTCCGTGGCCGGGCCCGGCCAGGCCAGGCTACCTTTCTCTCTCCTCCCGTCCCCCGTCTCCGGCGGGGCAGAGTGCGGCCGCCGCCACCAGCGGGCCTGGCCGGCCCCAGAGTGCCGCCGCCGATGCCGCGGCCGGCCCCAGAGTGCCGCCATCAGGCCTGCCGCCTTGCCTCCGCGGCCGGGCCCGGCCCGGCCAGTCCCGCCGCCTCGCCTCCGCGGCTGGGCCCGGCCCCGCCGCCTCGCTGGGCCCCGCCACCTTGCCCCGCCTCGCTGGGCCCACCGCCTTGCTGGGCCCCGCCGCCTTGCCCCGCCTCGCTGGGCCCCGCCACCACGGCCGGGGCCGCCGCCACCTTGCTGGCCCCACCGCCTCGCTGGGCTCCGCCGCCGTGGCCCTGGGCCCGCCGCCTTGCCTCCGCAGCCGCCCAGCAAGCGAATTCTCCTGGGTGTGCTGCCAGCCAATCAGGCGCCCCCTGCAGCCCAGCCAATCAGCTGGGCTGCCGGGACGCATTTCTCCTGGGCACACCCAGGAGAATTATATAGATAGATAGATGTCCAGCCGAAATCTACTACTACTATTATTATGAATATTTATATACCGCTCTTCAACTAAAGTTCTCAAAGCAGTTTACATAGAAAAATAAATAATACACTAGCTGACCGGCACAGAGCATCTGTGCATTCTTTGGGGCCGGCTGCTCCCCCCTCCCTCTGCCCCACTTTCTCTTGACCCTCTCTCCCTCCGTCCCACCCCACTCTCTCTTGCCTTCTCTCCCTCCTGCCCCTCTCTCTTGCCCCCTCCCTCCCCTCTCTCTCTTGCCCCCTTCCACCTCTCTCTCTCACCCTCCTTTCCCTTCCTGCCCCACTTTCTCTTGCCCTCCCCCCTCATGCCCCACTCTCTCCTGCCCTCCCCCCTGCCCCACTGTCTCCTGCACCCCCTCCCCATCCTGCCCCACTCTCTCTTGGCCTCCCTCCCCCCCTCAGCCCTCCCTCCTTTCCTCCCTCCCCCTACCACCCACACTGAGTATTTTACCTCCGCCGCCACAGGCCCTCCTTACCGGGCAGCCGAAAAGGGCCCCGCCACTGCCACCACCGCCGTTCCTCCTCCTGGGCGGCGAACAGGGAAGTCCCACCGCCCGTTTCTCTCCCGCCCCGGCCTCCAATGGGTGTCTGGCCTCCGTGGCCAGACCCGCCACCAACCAATCCTCCTAGGTGCGCCTCTGCCAATCAGGCACCTCCACTGCCCAGCCAATCAGCTGGGTGCCAGGATGCACATTGCAAGGCACACCCAGGAGACTTATATAGAGAGAGATAGACACCAGCAACAGCCACTGGAGGGATTTGCTTTCTTGCCATTTCAACCTGCTAGTTCTAGGGCTTCTCAGGAGCAACAGAGAACAGCTATTGAAGCGTTTGGGTAATGGCTTGGTGGTAGAGCTCCTGCTTGCATGCAGAAGGTCCCAACCCAAGTTCGATCCCCGACATCTCCAAGTGGGGTTTGGAAAGACCCCATTCCTTCGGAAACCGTGGAGAGCTGCTGCCAGTCAGAGTAGACAATACTGAGCTAGACGGACCAAGGGCCTGACTCAGTTTAGTGCAACTTTGTATGTCTGTATGTCTCTTGGACATAAGCATACAAATAAATGGACGTTCAGGTGTGTTGCCTGCTCTGCCGGCAAGGCTCCTTTTGAACTGACGATAACCCTGTTCTTTCATCTATCAGCTCTTTCGTCTAAAGAAGAAATCTTTTAGGCTTTAAAAACAGAACTGGACAGACAGATAGAAGGTGGTGAAGAGTCTTCAGTAATTGCAGTGGTTCAGGTCACCATTTCAGACACATCCCCAAACCTGAAATTCAAGATGTGGGGCCTGGTGATGTCATAACATAGGGCCTGGTGATGCTACCTTGTTATTGATTGACCAAACCCTCCCAAAAGCTTCCTCGTTTTCTCCTTCCAAAGAAGATGGATATCTGGACTAGGTTTTGAGAAGAAGTGGGGAGGTGCAGGGTGACCTGAGACTAGGTGGCTCACCTGGCGAGCCCAAGGCATTTTTTCAAAAGTGACCTGATCACCTGAGCTCCAGCCAGCCGGATGCTGTTGCTGATAGGGGCTTGGTACGGAAAGTATACAAGCTTGCAGTCTTGGGTAACCTTTGGACTACAACTCCCATCATCCCCAGCCACGGTGTCTGAAGGCTGGCGATGATGGGAGTTGTAGTCCCCAAAACACAACCAGTTTCCCAAACGACAAGCGTTGAAGCGTTAGAAAGCTTCCACCTGGTGATTTTGGAAGTCCAGAGTTTTTTGTTTTCTGTACCCATCCAGGATGGTTGACTTGCAGCCCAGTCCCACACATGTTTACATGGGAGTAAGGCGTGCTGTGTTCAGTGAGGTCGCTTCGCAGTCCTGGAAGAGACGAGGCCTTTGGAAAGGAGGCCGGCAGAGAATTCTCTGGGTCGCCACGGGGAGCGGCTCTCTTCCTCCCCGCGGCTTCAAGGGGGCGGGCTCTGCCAGTAACATACCTGGGGCTGGAGCCCAGTCCCCGTTGGGCATGGAAGCAGGGGGGCAGGACTCACGTCCCAGAGCCTTAATAAAGTCTGATTGGAGCCTCATTAAATCTTTAATCATCTGACCCATTAAAATCAGTCCCAGATGCGGCTTGGCATGCCGCCAGGAGTCCCCCACCCCCACCCCGCTCCCCGACCGGCCTCCAGACTGCAAGCTTGCAGATGGCCTTGGCGGCCGTCCCTCCCGGACTTGGAACCGAAATCTGAAAGTCTATTCTCATCTGCTCCCCCCCCCGCTCGCCCCCATTGCAGGAGCTCCTTTTCTCTCCCTCTTTGTACGCCAGTCCTGAAATGATCGCCTTCTGACGTAGCCGATGGAACCGGTGCAGGGTCTGGAGAGAATGGACACGGCCAGGCTGCGTGAGCTTGGCGCGCGCACCATTTCTGGAGAAAGGGGTGTTGCATGCAGTCACGGGAGCAGGGCACCATTTTCCCAAAAGGGCCAAGTGCTTGGGATGGTGCAGTCCTGTCTGGGATCAGTGCCATCTCCCCTCGAAGGCCAGCTCTTTAATCCTGTCGGGGCGGGGGGGGGGCATCATCATCAGATGCCAGACCCCAGTACATGCTCTGCAACTGTCCCCACTCGTCCAAGGACAGTCTGTGCTTCTCGGTCCCTGGAAAGCCAGTGCCCCTATTTTTGCGGTGAGGAGAGATAGGATCAGAGAACAGAATAACAGAATGTTAGAGTTGGATGAGACCGTGGAGGTCTTCTAGTCCAGCTCCCTGTTCCGTGCAGGAGTCTGCCACAGCAGCCCTGTCAGGTGGCTGTGTCCAGCCTCTGAATGTGTCTAAAAAAGAAAGGCCACCACTGCATGAGGCAGGCAGTTCCACTGTCCCACAACTCTTACAGTTAGGCCATTTTTCCTAATTTCTAGACTAAATCTGTTCCCTTGTCATTTCAACCCATGGGCGCTAGTCCTCAGCAGCAATGGAGAGCTCCTTCTTCGACATGAGAGTCCCTCAGATATTTGAAGGTGGTGCTCATTCATCTTCTCTCCTCCAGGCTAAATATAGCAAGCTCCTTCCACCATTCCTCACAGGAAAGGGTTTACCACCCTGCCACCCATGATGCTGCACTTAAACCTCTGCCCTGCCCACTCCAGCCTCACCATGGTGTAGCCAATCGTCGTGTCTAGCTGCACCTTGAGAGGAAGGCCTGTTACTCTGTTATGGAATTATGAAGTACTTCTCTTGTTGTGGGTGGGTCGGTCGGTTTTGTTCCTCGGCACTGTTTCAGCTGACCTTTCATATGGCCCTTGGTTTATGATCGCTGTCTTCAACTATGTGAAGGGCATTCGATAGAAGGAGGAGCAGCCTTGTTCTCTGTTGCTCCCAAGGACTAGAACCAATCAGTTGCAATTGCAAGGAAGCAGATTAGATTGCCATTAGGAGGCATTTCTTGACTGTAAGAGCAGGGGCGTATCTAGGGTAGGGCAGGCAGGGCACGTGCCCCGGGCGCCACTTGAAGGGGCGCCATTTTTAAAAATAAAATAAAAAATTAAATGGCCACCGAAAACAAAATGGCCACTGTGCATGATCAAATGGCCTCTGTGAGGCCCTAGGCCATGCCAGGCCTCGCAGAGGCCATTTGAGCATGTGCTGTGGCCATTTTGTTTTCAGCTGCCTTTTTAAAAAAAATTATTTTTAAAAATGGCCACTGCACATGCTCAAATGGTTCCTGTGAGGCCCTAGAGGCCACTGGGGGTAGGGGGAACCTTTGCAGACCCCCTAATTGGCCTTTAGGAAGCCCCCCTGAAGGGGCTACAGGTTAAAAAAAATAAATTTAATATAATATAAGTCACTGTACACATATTCAGTTTGGCACTATGTACAGAGAATCAGGGTTTGTGAATACTGAGCTGAAGCTTATGAGCTAGGATTGTATTCATTTGTTCTTACTTTGCTTCTTGTGATAAGTGAGTTAAATGTGATGTCTTAATAATATGACTATTAATGGTGAGTTTGTCTTTGAATCAGTGTGAAATCCTTAGAATTAAGGCCCACTGGGAGTTTCTTGCTCTCTTTCTCTCATTTTAACTGATTTTCTGAAATACTAGAATATATTCCAAGCAGTGACACAGTTTACTCTGCATATCCTTTAATTATCTTCAGAGTATCTGGGAAAAGTCAAATTCTCCATTTATTTTTAAAACTTATGTAATAGTGATGTTACAATGCATAGTAGGGAATTAGACAGGCACTTCTGTTTAGTTTTCCAAGTATACCTCCACATAGTATTTGGGTATTTCATGAGCCCCAGCATATAGAAATGTGTAGTTTCCCAACATTTTTTGGTCTGGCTATGTCCACTGCTAAATAGTTTTTGAAATATTAAAAGATTAACAATCTTGACTTGTATTTTTCAGCTGATATTATGTTAAAGTTATCTGAAAGATGGGTGTCAGATGTTTGGACAGGGGGTGCAATTTCAGTGCTTGCCCTAGGCGCTATTTTCCCTAGATATGCCTCTGTGTAAGAGCCATTGGACAGTGGAACAGTCTGCCTCATGCAGTGATGGGCTCTCCTTTGCTGGAGGTTATCAAACAGATTCTTGGAGTTTGCTTTGGTGCTTAGCTCAATCTATGTCTGGGGTGAAAAAATCCACTTTTTGCATCGGGTCTTTTGGGCAAACTCGAACTCACAGTATAGCATCTGAAAATGTTCCTGCTAACTGAGCAAAGAGGCACCTTTCAAAAGGGGTAGTTCTCTTAATTGAGCAGGGGGAGAGCAACTGGCCCTATTCACCCCCAGCACAGCGTCCCGCCAGTCAATCTTATGGGTTTTTTTTAGACTGTAAGTTCTTTGGGAGCCATTTTATCCATTTATTTATATCTACGTAGACCACTTGGGAACTTTTGTTGAAAAGCGATATATCAATGCAGCCTTCCCTCACCAACCATGAGGGTTCCGTTCCAGGAAAACCTCGTGGTTGGCAAATTCGGAGTTGGGGCGACATTGCGATGAATGGGAAACAGGGGGTTAGGGGAATCGCAAATTAAAAAAATCCCCCCTGACCCCCCCAAATAGCCCCTGACGGTGGGAGGGAAAGTTAAATCTGTTTTTCTTACTTTTACCACTGCAGCTGTGCAGTGGTGGTGGCAGTGCAGCTGAGACAGCAGCGAGAGCTCTGCCCACCTCCCAAATGGCCAGGCACTGGAGGCAGGTGCTGGAGGCGGCGAAAGAGCTCCTGACACGGGCCCACCTTTGTCCCAAATGCTATAGATCAGGCATGTGTGCAGAGGCCTGAAACTGGCCCGGTCTGTAGCATTTGGGAGGAAGGCGGGTCCGTGTCAGGAGCTCTTTCGCCGCCTCCAGCACCCGGCCGTTTGGGAGGCGGGCAGAGCTCTCGTTGCTGTCCCTGCTGCTCTGCCACCACTAAGAAAAGCAGATCCCCAACCCTCCCCCCAAATTGCCCCCCAATCCCTGGAAATTGCCCCCTGACCCCCCGGAAATGACCCCCTGACCCCAGAAATGACCCCCCAACCCACCAAAAAACCCACCATTAAAAAAACAAAAACAAAAAAAACTCTCCCAACTGCGAATACTCAGCTCGCGATTTGTGAGGGTGGTCACAATTTCCCAGTTGCGGATACTCAAATTCGTGATTGGGAAACCTGCGATAGGCGAGAGACAACTGTATTCGCCATTGCCGTATATGAATGAATGAATGAATGACTCTCCTAGAATGTTGGTGAAAGAGATGGATTGTCTCTTTCCTATAGGACAGGGATTGGCAACATAAGAACAGCCCTGTTGGATCAGGCCCATGGTTATCTAGTCCAGCCTCCTGTTTCACACAGTGGCCCACCAGAGGCCTCCGAGATGCCCACAGGCAGGAGCTGAGGCCAGGCCCTCTCTCTTGCTGTTGCTTGCCTGCAACTGGTATTGAGAGGCATCTTGGCTCTGAGGCTGCAGGTGGCTTATACTGTAGCCATGTTTCTGTGAAGGAAACAAACACACAGTAATTCTGATAAACCTGTCCTCTGTGAATTGGTCTAAGCCCCTTGTAAAGCCATCCGAGCTCGTGGCCATCACTAGCAGGACAAAGGCTCAGATCTGTCCCAACGAGCTCCTCTCAGGGCGGCAGCAGAGGGGCATCCTGCCAGCCTGCCAACCCCACCCCCCCAATAATCCACCGCCTGAGGCAACCGCCTCACCTTGCCTTATGAAAGGGCCACCCCTGAGTTTAACGATGATTATGGTTAGCTGATTTAGAAGGTTGAAGCATGGCTGGGATGGGTGGGCCATGCCCACTAAGTTAGTGCCTCAGAGTTGGCACTTTCCATGGGCCCCTAAATAAATATCCGAAAGTTCCCAACACTATTCACTGCTTATGGAGGGCTACGTTTGCCCAACAGAGGAAATCACCCTGGAAAAAATATGATCCACCACCACAACCACCACTATTTTTAATTGTTTTGCTTGTTGTAAGGGGGTGGGGAGCCCAACTGTTCCCCATTATGAAAAGATTCCGCTTTTCTGGAAAGAGCTAACCAGCTGCACATGGCGTTTTTGGTCCGTCAGCCGCCTTAATGAGCTGCAGATCCTTTGCTGGGTTGAAAAATATGTGAGCGCGCTTGTGTTCCACAATCTGTTTCCTATCGCTTGAAAATCCCCTGCAGAAAATATTTGGCCTTGTTTGGGTTGTGTGGAAAGACATGATGACCATGAAGGAAACATACAGTAATTCTGATTCTGGAGTGGGGAAATTGGCGAGGGTTCTTCGTTTTTCATGGTATTTCTCCCTTCATTTGTGTCTTCCGCTGATTCCCTTAGTGGATGGGGCTGGAGCTCAGTAGTAGAGCATCTGCTTTGCATACAGAAGGTCCCAGGTTCAATCCCAGGTAGGGCAGGGAGCGACTCCTGCCTGAAATCTTGGAGATTCAGTGCCAATACTTGTAAATATGGAGCTAGAGGGACCAAGTCTGACTCATTATGGAACAGTGATCTGGCTTCCTATGTTCCAGGCTGCACATGCAACCCAATATTGAGAGCCAGTGTGGTGTAGTGGTTAGAGTGCTGGACTAGGACCGGGGAGACCCGAGTTCAAATCCCCATTCAGCCATGAAACTAGCTGGGTGACTCTGGGCCAGTCACTTCTCTCTCAGCCTAACCTACTTCACAGGGTTGTTGTGAAAGAGAAACTCAAGTATGTAGTACACCACCCTGGGCTCCTTGGAGAAAAGCGGGATATAAATGTAATAATAATAATAATAATATTTGTGTATTTAGGAATGTATAGGTTGAGTAGGTAGGAAGCAAGCAGGCTATACTGAAGAGGCCAATATTTGGGGGGAGGGTGTGCCAGTTGTAGGCATATGCTGACCTCAGAGTTAATGTCTCATGGGGCAGAGGAGGTACCGGTGATGTTTGTTTATTAATAATTTTTTTAGCCTACTTTCCAGTAGGCTTATGAGATCACCTGGCATTCCATCCATTTGTCCGTCAATGTGTCCGCCCCACCCAATATGAACTAAATCGGGTAAAGTTGTAGGGACACATAGGGTCACCTCAACGGCATAGTTTGTGATAATGTCATCCATCCCAATTCAAGATGGCGGACACATAATTGTTTGAGGTGCACGTGGGCTAACGAGGACCATCTAACCGATTTGAACCAAATTTGGTACAGTTCATTTATTTATTTTATTTATCAAATTTGTACACCGCCCCAAACTTTAGTCTCTGGGTGGTTTACAATAGCAGTTGTAGTGAGTGACACATAGAGACACCTCAGTGGTGTAATTTTAAATGATGTCATCCACCCTTATCCAAGATGGCAGACATCTGAACATTTGAGGTGCAAGTAGGAACCGATTAGTACCAAATTTGGTGTAATTGTAGGGACACATAGAGACACCTCAAACACATAGTTTATAATGATGTCATTCAGCCCCATTCAAGATGACAGATGCATGAATGTTTGAGGCACAAGTGAGCTAACTTGTGAACTGCATAACCAATTTGGACCAAATTTAGTACTAGAACAACTTGTTACATTTATATCCAAGGAACTCAGAGCAGTTTACATGGTTATGTTTATCCTTACAACAACTGTGTGAGGTAAGTTAGGCTGAGAGAGAAGTGATTGGCCCAGCATCACCCAGTGAGTTTCATGGCTGACCAGAGATATGAACCCGGCTCTCTCTGGCCTGAGTCCAATACTCTAACCACTATATGATGTTGCCTCTCTGCTGGTGTCTGTGTTGTGTGTGTATGTAATCCTGCGTCTCCAACCCTCTCCTGGTTTCAGCAGCATCTGCCCATTATCTAGCACTGCCAGTATTATTATTACTGATGGTGATGATGATAATAATAATAATAATTCTTGTTTGCACAAACAGGTGTTATTAACTGGTTTGTTTTATCCAGACATCGAGTCCTTCCCAAGGACCTAGGAAGCCAGAATTTTGTTATCAATATCAATTATCAGTATTGTTGTTGTTATAGGTATCACCACAAAATGTAGGCCTGTTCCCAGTAAAGTTGTTTTTTGTAGTTGGAGCAGCCTACATTTTGTGGAGATGCCTACAACAACAATATTATTATTTCTTGTTTACACAGTCAGGCAGGTGTTATTGACTGGTTTGTTTTATCCAGACATCAAGTCCTTCCCAAGGACCTGGGATGGCTGAATTTTATTATCAATGCTGTTGCTGTTATTATAGATATCGTCGCAAAATATAGGCTGTTCCCAGTAAAGTTGCTTTTTGTAATTGGCTGATGGTGATTTCTGTGGCCCCTATAGTGTTGAGGTGCTCCTCAAGGTCTTTTGGGGTTGTTGTTGTTGACATTCGGCACAGGCTGACACAGAGGTTCTGAATCCCCCATGTTGTTTCAGACAAAATTGTACTATTGAAGTTGCACAGAGCAATGGGCGTAGCACTCCGCAACTCTGATTGTGCAGTTTGAAGTAGAAGTGCACCCGTCCTGCTCCACAATGCTGCGTTGTTTCAGATGCCAGCAGTGGCACAGCAGATTCAGAACAGAATTCTACTGAAAGGCAACCACTATTGGTTGTTCTTATGATTGGCTGGCCCCCAGACTACTGCTGCACGAGTACAACAGGAGCAGTTGTGCACATGCAAGACGTTTGCTGGGACAAAGTTGTGGTGCTCCGCAGTGTTGCACAGTGCGAGGAGAGCTGATCTTGTAGTAGCAAGCATGAATTGTCCCCTTTGCTAAGCAAGGTCTAGCCTGGCTTGCATTTGAATGGGAGACATGTGTGAGCCCTGTAAGACAGTCCCGTCAGGGGATGGGGCTGCTCTAGGAAGAGCATCTGAGGTCTCAGATTACCTCCCTGGCATCTCCAAGATAGGGCTGAGAGAGACTCCGGTCGGTCGGCAACCTTGGAGAAGCCACTCCCAGTCTGTGTATGGAATACGGAGCTGAACCAATGGTCTGACTCAGTAGAAGGCAGCTTCCTATGTTGCTAACCACTAAGTCAGGGCTGCACAGTTTCAGCTCTCCTGCAGATGTTGGACTACAGCTCCCATCATAGGAACATAGGAAGCTGCCATATACTGAGTCAGACCCTTGGTCTATCAAGCTCAGTATTGTCTTCACAGACTGGCAGTGGCTTCTCCAAGGTTGCAGGCAGGAATCTCTCTCAGCCCTATCTTGGAGATGCTGCCAGGGAGGGAACTTGGAAGCTTCCTGCTCTTCCCAGAGTGGCTCCATCCCCTGAGGGGAAGATCTTACGCTGCTCAAACATCATATGCAACCAGAGCAGACCCTGCTTAGCTAAGGGAACAAGTCATGCTTGCTACCACAAGACCAGCTATCATATCTGCTTATTGGCCACTGTGGCTAGGAATGCTGGGAGTTGTTGTCCAAACAGAGCCAGAGGGCCACGGTTGTGCTGGCCTATGGCAGTGGAAAACCTGCTTCAGGACATATACAAGGTTGCATTACAAAATTGTGCAATCAGTTGTGCGACATGTAGTTAGGGATGTGCTCGAATCGTTTTGGTGCCTCTTTGGAGAGGTGCTGAAACGATTCGGCCTTCTGCAGCC
Source organism: Hemicordylus capensis (assembly GCF_027244095.1). NCBI lineage: Eukaryota > Metazoa > Chordata > Lepidosauria > Squamata > Cordylidae > Hemicordylus > Hemicordylus capensis. Next base: position 219,778,751 of record NC_069658.1, read on the forward strand.
AAACGTTTTGGTGTGGGCAGGTTCTACCTGCTCCTCCAGTGAGCTAATGCTGCCCCACACCGCCCCATTGTGACGCTGTCGTTCTTTAAATCTCACTTGAAAGCAGCAACCGTGTCGCTGTCCCCTTTAAGCTGCCATGCTGTGCCAATGGGATGCTGCTCCCAGCAGCCCTTGTGCAGCGCTGCAATTTAAAGGGGACAGCAGAATAGCTGCTGCTTTCAAGTTAGACTTAAAGAAGGACAGCACTGCAATGGGGTGGGGTGGAGCAGCATTGGCTCACCGGAGGAGTAGGTAGGGTCTGCCTGCCTCCTTTTAAAAGTATTCCTTCCTGCCCCCTGGGATATCCATGAAGCATTTCGTGCACATCCCTCCGTGTACATCCCTCCGTGTAAAGAGCCCCTGGTGGCGCAGTGGTAAAACTGCTGCCCTATAACCAGAAGGTTACAAGTTCGATCCTGACCAGGGGCTCAAGGTTGACTCAGCCTTCCATCCTTCCGAGGTCGGTAAAATGAGTACCCAGAATGTTGGGGGCAATATGCTAAATCATTGTAAACCGCTTAGAGAGCTCCGGCTATAGAGCGGTATATAAATGTAAGTGCTATTGCTATTGCTATTGCTAGATGTTTTTAAGAGAACGTCTTCTTTGCCATGAATCCCATCGCCCATTGAGATCTTCTGGAGAGGTTTGTCTATGGTTGCCACTGGCTGGTCCGGTGGCTATTCGGGGACAGGCCTTCTCCGTTGCTGCCTCTGGGCTTTGGAATGCGCTCCCTGTAGAGATAAGAGCCTCATCGAAGTTACCCATCTCTGGCAGCTTTTTAAAAGTCACTGAAGACATATTTGTTCACCAGGCTTTTAATTAGATTTATAGTTTTAATACTTTTAATGTTGGGTTTTAAATGATTTGAATGTTAATGATTTTAATATTTAAATGATTTTAATTGTAAACTGCCCAGAGACAGAAGTTTGGGGTGGTATAGAAATATGTTTAATTTAACTGAATGGATGGATGGATGGATGGATGGAGAAAGAAAGAAAGAAAGAAAGAAAGAAAGAAAGAAAGAAAGAAAGTGCAGTTTGTTGACATCTTCCCTTGGCATAAGAATTAGTCCAGACCAGATCAGATGTTAGTTCTGCTGTGCAACATCCATTCTGTATTCCAGAGCTTCTCAAACTTGGGTCCACAGATGGCTTTTGGCTGTTGTTTCTGGGGATGATGGGAGTTGTCGGACCACAACTTCTGGGGACCCAAGTTTGAGAACCCCTGCTCTAGTCCTTGCACTAGCATGGCAGCACTACGCTAGCAACACACGTGTGTGGAACGCAAGCTCCCGGTTTAATGGAACCATCTTTCAAAATATCCTTGCGCTAGCGAAGCATAACTCTGGATGTCAGCCATTATTATTACTGGCTGACGTACTACACAGCGGGATGAAAGCCTCCTAAGGCTGCAGGCATGCAAGCTGCACGAATGACATTACATGGGAGTGAGACCATTATTTCTAATGGGGTTACTCTCATGTAACATCATTTGAATAATTTGTACGACCTGTGTGCATGCAATGTTACTGGGCTGACATAACATTGTGCAGTATGTCTGCCATAATATCAACAGCAACAACAACTAGCTGGGCGGGGCACAGAGCATCTGCACCTCTAGCCACCTGTCCTGCCGCCACCTCCCCCCCCAACACACACACACCACCACCATTTCTCCTGCCCAACTCCTTCCTCCCCCGCCTGCTGGCCCGCTGGCCGGCCACCCTCCATTGCCGCCTTCTTCCCTTGCCGCCGTCACCACCATTTTGCCCTCCTGTCCTCCCGCCCGTCCCCTGCCATTTTTCCCGCCCATAAAGTGTGCGGCCCACCGCCGTTTTGTCCTCTTGCTCGTCCTGCCGCCCCCTGCCCGCCCACCTGCCGCAGATTTCTTCGGCCACCGCCACCATTTTTCCCTCTCCCACCCCTCCTGTGGCTAGCCTATCCGGCAGTTCGCCGAACTCTCGCGAGAGCTGCCGCACATGGGATTAGCCACGTGCATGCCTTAGATAATTAAATATATAGATAATTAGTAGTAGTGGTGGTGGTGGTAGTAGTAGTAGCAGTATGTTTTTAAATCAGCAGAAAAACTGGCAAACTTTCCCCTCCACAGTTTACATCTGTGTTGGAGTACATGGCTATATATATATATATATATATATATATATATATATATATATATATATATATTTAAAGCAAACCAGTGACGAAACTGGCAAGGTTTTCCCCTCTCTGTCTCTGCAACAAGTTGCATGCAGAAGGTTCCAAATTCCTTTCTTGGTGTCTCCGAGATAGGACTGAGATGGATTCCTCCCTGTAACCTTGGCGAAGCTGCTGCCAGTCTGTGTAGACAATACTGAGTTAGATGGATCAATGGTCTCACTCAGTATATGGCAGCTTCCTATGTTCCTATGTCCATTCTTTGATTTATATATTACCTTCATCCCTCCCTTCCTCTAAGGAGCTCTGGGCAATGTACACGTTTATCCCCCCCACTTTTTTAAAATCTTCACAACAACTCTGCAAGGTAGATCAGAGATTGTGACTGGCCCAAGGTCACCCAACTGGAAGTAGCCCAGTTTCCAAGATGGGCTTGGCCAGCAGTGACAGCAGGACTAAAGAGTCCCAGGAAGTGAGACTTCTCTCCAAGCACATTATTTCGACTCCCTGTGAAATGATGGTCTCTTTCCATTTGTGCAGCTTGCTTGATATTGCATGCATCCACCTGACTTGATCCTGATCACGTTGCCCTAATACAGGGGTGGGCAAACCTGGCCCTCCAGCCGCTGTTGAACTACAACTCCCATCATCCCCAGCCGCAATACATTGTAGCTGTGGGTGATGGGAGTTGTAGTTCAACAAGCCAAGTTTCCCCATGCCTACCCTAATTTGAGCCCACTTTGCCCACCCCTACCCTTAATAGGGAGGAGAGCTGGTCTTGTGGCAGCAAGCATGACTTGTCCCCTTTGCTAAGCAGGGCCCACCCTGGTTTGCATTGGAATGGGAGACTACATGTGTGAGCACCGCAAGATATTCCCCTTAGGGGATGGAGCAGCTCTGGGAAGAGCAGAAGGTTCCAAGTTCCCTCCCTGGCTTCTCCAAGAGAGGGCTGAGAGAGATTCCAGCCTGCAACCTTGGAGAAGCTGCTGCCAGTCTGTGTAGACAATACTGAACTAAATGGACCAAGGGTCTGACTCAGTATATGGCAGCTTCCTATGTTCCTATGATGGGAGCTGTAGTCCAACATCTGCAGGAGAGCTGAAACTGTGCAGTCCTGCCTTAGTGGTTAGCAACATAGGAAGCTAACCCCAATACTGAGCGAGATGGACCAATGGTCTGACTCAGCATTGGACAGCAGCTCGCTATGTTCCTATGTTCCTGTCATGGCTTTCTGTCTTCCCCAGATTACCGCACCGGACCCTGCTTCAGCCAGGTCAACAACCAGATGTGCCAGGGACAGCTCAGCGGCATTGTCTGCACCAAGACCATGTGTTGCGCCACCATTGGACGGGCCTGGGGGCACCCTTGCGAGATGTGCCCGGCGCAGCCCCACCCCTGCCGACGGGGCTTCATTCCCAACATCCGCACCGGGGCATGCCAAGGTCAGTGCTACTTCAGAGTGTGGCATGTTGCCTCTGTTTAGATGAGTGTTTCTCAACGATTTTGGAGTCATAGACTGGTATATTCTTTGTGCACAGTTAGTCAAGGGGTCACCCCCTCGCTGCCACCCCTAACCCCCAGTAATGTCATGCACAAAGGGGGTGGAGCCCAGGGTCCAGGTGAGCTCTCCAGAGCTCATTTCTAGGCAGGCAGCCCTCAAAATGGACATTATCCAGCAGCGAGGGCTACCTAGAAATGAGCTTCAGAGAGCTCCTGCTGGTGGCCCCCACCTGCCCGAAATTGTTTTTTGAGGGATGATTTTTATTAGTGATGCTTCATGGACCGGTACTCAGTGTCTCGCGGACCGGCACCGGTCTGAGGACCAGCAGTTGAGAAACACTGGTTTAGATGACTGTTCATACCTTCAGAACTGAAATAGGCCAATGCTCCAGGCTGGAGAATACACCACTATGTGAGTTTGTATCCATTAGGGTATTGTACTGACAATGTCAAATATAAGAACCCAAGAGAAAAACCTTCTACAAGGATGCTGCTTTACTTATATAGTAAAGTGCAGCACATATGGAGCATAAAATAGACAAAGCATAGCATATCAGAACATGTTAAAGGGCTTTGTATGAAAGGTAATTTCAAGGAGCTTAGTTCTTCATTCAGGGTCCTTCCAGAGGGCAATAAATGGTACTGTTCCAAGCGTGAGTTGACTTACCCTCCACACACACCTGGAGGCTTGCATCGTCCTTCCCAGTGCGAATTCATGCTGTGTTCAGACGCAAAGCTGGGTCTTCACGCAACTTTTGCAGCGCCACCTGCTGGCCGGCTCTTGCTTTCTGTGAAGAACGAATTACTGCTCTTCTGGCAAATAAAGGTTCTCTGTGGAAAACAAGAGCTGGCCAGTGAGGACTCTGCTCTGCGTCTGAACACAGCACAAATTTGTGCTGCAAAAGACAACAGAAGTTTGCAGACACATATGGAGGGTGAGCAACTCACACAAGAAGCAACTCAAGCTTCTTGCCATCTGGAAAGACCCTATCGGTGGTTTCACACATAATGTGGCATCTGAGGTTGCTGTGAGCTACCAGAGCTCTGGGAATACATATGTACCCAATAGCTGGTCAATGGGGAGGCCATGCCAACCTTGGGTGTATCATGTAAACCTGCCAATGTTGGCATATTCTGTCCTATTTGCAGTAAAGAAACCAACATCTGTACCTAGCCTCTGAAGTACAGGACAGATTGTCATCTTCCATACTGCAAGTAGGGCAGGATATGCCAACCCTGGTGGGTTCACAGATTTGGCATAGCCTTTCCATGATCGGAAGTCAAGTATGCTGACGTTCCTGGAGCTCTGGTGGCATGTGTGACAGCTTTGCTCGTTCAGTTGCATTGGTTGCCGGTTGAGTCCCAGGTTAAATTTAAGTTATTAACCTTAACATTTAAAGCCCTACACAGTATGGCCCTCCATACCTCCAAGACCTCCTGGTTCGATATGTCCCGAGCCGGGTCCTGAGATCAGCCACAAGTAATGCCTTGGTGATCCCGGACCCTAGGGATATTAAATTGCAATCAACGAGAGCCTGAGCCTTCTCAGTGGTGGCCCCGACTCTATGGAACAGTCTCCCGGATAATATCAGAGCTCTCCATGATCTTTTGGCCTTTCGTAAGGCATGTAAGACTGAAATGTTCCACCGGGTATTTGGTTGCTGAGATAGCTGGTCATAGAGTGATCTTGTAATCCATGGTTATTATGTCATGAGGAATAAGTATTGAATGGGGTTGTGGTTTATGAGGCTGTGTAAGATATATTTTTAATGAAATTGTGTTGCTGTGTATGTTTGCTTGTAAGCTGCCCTGGGTCCTATGGGAGTAGGGCAACATATAAATCTAACTAACTAAATAAATAGATAAAGAGCTCCTTACCTGCTTCTTAAGGGAACTGCTCCTCACCCCGCCGGTGGGTGCATGAACGGATCATGCACATCCCTAGAGTCTGGTGAGGTGCTGAACAGCAACCTGATTCTCCACTTGAGTTTACGCCTTTTTTTAATTCTAAAAGGTCTCACGATCAAGCAGAAAATCATAACTAAAAAATACGTCGGCATTCCAATCCTTCTCTTAATAGGGAACAGACTGTTTTGTTTCCGCCTTTCTTTGATCTATTGTTACTCCAGCTCAGATGTATAATTAACCCCTTTCATGTTGATATACATTCCTTCACTAATCCTTGTATTTGAGGAACAGAGCACAACTAGGTAAGTAACTAGATCAGCAAAACATCCTGGAAAATGCAAGCAGGAAGTTTCAGGTGAAAAGGTGACAGGTAAGAAGGTCGTCCTTTTCCAGGCCAGAGGTGAATCAAAGGATTGGAGGGGGAATTTTATTCTTAACATCCTTGACAAAGTACCCAGAAGAGCCTTCAGAAACTCTTGGCTGTGACTCACCCAGTGATCTACCAGTCAAACCTGATCTGCTTTCTGTCCACCACCTTCTTAGAAGTTACATTTTGGAGTGCCGAGAGGGCAGGGGCAGTGGAGTAGACCTCTCTTGCCTCTGGTGCACATAGTAGAAGTGTGTGAGTGCATGGAGCACTCTGGTGCCATTTCACATGCTGCTGACTGAGAGGAGAGTCAAATGGCTATAAGAGATGGCGAGAGAAGTAGGTGATGAACTGTGCAATGTTCTGTGTGTGTGTTTTAACGAAATGTGCAAACAGTTGCACAAATGCAGTTGTGCATTGGACGGTCATTCGAAATAATGCCCATCCATTGCACAACTGTGTTTGAGCATGTGCAACCAAGCAGAAACTGAAGGGAGGAGGATCTGTTGGTTCAGTCCCTATGAAGGGACAGGAGTCCACAAGTGGAAGTGAGACTCTTCCTGCCGCTGAGGAGGACTGCGTAGTGTCGAAACCTGTCTGGCAAAACCATAAGACTGATCGGATACTCTGTCTTCCAATTGAATACGGCACTGCAATCATATGGGGATATTAGTCCATACTTCTCCCACAAGTTGACAGTATGATATTTCGGAAATGAATCCTTGGATATATTCTTGGATTTAATTTTCTCAACTGGACACACAGTGGCCTCATTCACATCTAGCGTGGAACCATTGAACGCACAGTTCTGCTCTCCATCCCCACCCCCCGTCCAAATTTGGACGTACAGCAGAGCAGTCTCTCTGCAGTCAGCGAGGCTACAGAGAGGTGGGAGAACTGGCTGTGCGGACTTCCTTCTTTACTGACAGCCTGCACAGCCAATCATGTGTCCTCCCTCAATGTCAGATCCGGGGAACCTTGAGTTGGAGTTCCAGTTCTGAACCCTTGGGTTTGTCGCTGTGCTGGGCTCCAGTTCTCCGCATTCGGACGTAACATTTGAGGAACCGCAGGCCCATTCGAATGTGGTTCTGCATTACGTCTGAATGCTTGTATGGGCTCTGTGTGCCCTTCCTGATCTTCAGGAACAGGAACTCTCCACTCCCACTGACGCAAACATCTACTTCCTGTCTAGGTTAAAAAGATTCTGAGATTGGTCACGTCATCCAAAAGGTCACGATTGGTCACATCATCCTGTCTAAAAAAAAGATGCTGAGATTGGTCACGTCATGCAAATTCACCAGTCTCAGCTTATTCAAACCTACTTGCTTCAAAGAACCCGGATCTGAAACTAATTCCAGCCCTTGGGGTTCAGATCAAGGGTTTTCTGAAGCAAGATGGTTGAAATAAGTGAGATTGATGGGTTTGGGTGACACACTGCACACAGGCTGAGTTCATATACCATGCCAAACCATATTTGGCTCTTACCCTAGGGCTGATCACATGGAACCCCGGTTTGTGCCAGACTCTGCACAACTTCCCTGAACCCCGGGATGAATGCTCATGGTGGGATGGGAGCGGGAAGTGTGCATTCCCAAGGTTCAAGGTCATTGAACAAACTAACTGGGGTTCCACAGGACATCAGAATCAGCCCCATGGTTAGCGCCAACCATGGTTTGGTATGATATTGGTACTCTACCTGTGACTTGTGCTTTCCGCTGTTGTAGGGTGCAGGGCTGCCCCTGGAGGGGACCTTTCCTGTCCTGTTCTCGGGGAAATCCAGGATCCTCATCTGTCTTCTTTTCCCTCCCTAGATGTGGATGAATGCCAGGCAATCCCTGGGCTGTGCCAAGGAGGGAACTGCCTCAATACGGTGGGCTCCTATGAGTGCAAGTGTCCAGCCGGCCACAAGCAGAGTGAGACAAGCCACAAGTGTGAAGGTGAGAAGCCCATTCTGGCTGGGAATGATGGGAGTTGTAGTCCAACAACATCTGGGGACCAAAGTTTGAGAATCCCTGTCCTAGGGTATTGCCCTAACAATAAAAAATAAAATAAAAAAGATGTTTCTATTAAGATTCTAGTTTACTGATATAATTTTTAATAAACCACGAGTAAGGTCTTGCAACAAAATGTTTCCATAGATCTGTAGTGTGCATTTGTTACGTGAGCCTATGAGTGAGCATGATGGAGGTTTGGGGCACCTTTCCCCCTCAGAAGCAGAAGGGGTCATGACTGTCTTGAGGGAGTATTCTTCAAGCTGAAGAATTTTCCCATTCTTTTTGTTCAAGCTCTCCTCCCCCCTTCTCCTTGCTTCTCCAGAGTTTCATTAGCTCTGCTCACCTGATTGTCTGTTAAGTGCCCTTTGAGTCTGTGAACATTCCGCTCCATTGCAGAAACAGAATCAGGACTTGATGGACCTATGCTCTGAGCCTACGGAGCTATTAATCGGTTCTTAAATGACATTTTTAGGAAAATGTTGTTTCCTGATTTTAAAAAATAAGTTTAATGAGGAAATGTTGTAATCGCGAACATGTTTTATTTAGAAAGGGCTTAATGTTACTAAGAGCAATACAATGATTTCCAGACACAGGGCTTTCCCAAGAGGGCTCCTCAGCCGTTGCTAATTCCACCCTCTCCTCCCCGAATGATATATTTCTTGCTAAAAGCTGCCACTGACAATTTCCCAGCACTCAGATCCTTAACTGAGATTTCTTCATTGTAGCAGTTATTGGGAGATCAAGCAGAAATATACTCAGCCCGTTCCTGTGGGGATGGAGGTTGTGTTGCACATCCCTCCCCAACCTGGTTATGCCAAGTTTTCATTTTCCTCGCTCCCTACTCCACCTGGAGTGCTGTGTACTCCTCTGCTCCAGTGACTTAATCCCGGTCTCCAGCAATTATTTTTAACAAATCTGTGCTGGGAGGTGGGGGGACAATTCACTGATGAGGTATTGGGGTCAGATAGACCCCGGGTGACTCACAACTTAAAAACCAAAACAGTGGAATGTATTTACATCAACTCTTGTTTTTATATATATGCACACACGCACACACACAGTACTCTGTGTGTGTGTGTGTGTGTGTGTGTGTGTGTGTGTGTGTGTATGCACATATGTAAGGTAAAGGTAAAGTGTGTCGTCAGGTTGATTTCGACTCCTGGCGCCCACAGAGCCCTGTGGTTCTCTTTGGTAGAATACAGGAGGGGTTTACCGTTGCCTCCTCCCGCACAATATGAGATGATGCCTTTCAGCATTTCCCTTTATCACTGCTGCCCAATATAGGTGTTTCCCATAGTCTGGGGGACATACCAGCGGGGATTCGAACCGGGAACCTTCTGCTTGTTAGTCAAGCATTTCCCCGCTGCGCCACTTAAGGTGGCTGTATGCATATGTATATGTACGTAAAAACAAGAGCTGATGTAAATACATCCCACTGTTGGGGTTTTTAAATTGTGGCTGTTACTGACCACAGATAGCCTTTTATTACAAACAACACGTGTGTGTGTGAGAGAGAGAGAGAGAGAGAGCGAGAGAGAGCGAGAGAGAGTGTTGTTTGTAATAAAAGGATATCTGTGTTCAGTCACAGCCACAATATTAACAAACAAACAAACATCCAATGAAATACGAAAACAGGAAGTTGCCTTCATACAGAGTCAGGCCCTTGCTCCACCCATCTCAGTGTTGACTGCTTTGACCGGCAGCAGCTCTCCAAGGTTTCAGGCAGGGGTCTTTCGCAGCCCTACCTGGAGACACTGCCAGGGATTGAACCCGGGACCTTCAGTGTTCATATCAGAGGTTCTACCGCTGAGCTACACAATCCGCGAAGCCAGGGCCTGGCATAATGTGGGCGTCTGGACTCGGAGACGTGCTGCAGGCTGGGCTGGGCAGTGAGGGACTCAGGGATGGCTTTGGCAGTGGCAGCGGTGGTGGCGGCGGCGGCGGCGGAGATGGCCTCCGTGACTGTGCTGCAGCTCCCGCTAAGGAAAAGAAACGGCGCTTAGGTGAGGGTGGGCACGGGGGCCAATGGTGAAGGTTGGGGTTCAGGTGAGGGTGGGGTGAGGGGGCTGTGCTGGGGGCTGAGGAGAGCAGAGTACTAGCGTGTAGCTGCTCTGCGCCCATAAAGCTAATACTTATTAAAATAACAACAGTCTTAGATAACTTGTTTTATGGATTATAATTCCCATCATCCCTAGCCATAATGTCCAGTGGCCAGGAATTATGGGAGTTGTTGTTCATAAACAAGTCATCCAAGGCTGAATAATCTTCTATCTATTTCCGAAACATAGCGCTGGAAATGTTATGATGCTTATGGACACATCCTAAGAGCACTTGCACTTGAGAGGGAGATACTGAACAAAAGTGCAGGAAATTTCTCAGCTTGAAGAATACTCCCTCAAAACAGTCACAATCACTTCTGCTTGTGAGGGGGAGAGGTGCCTAAAATTTTCAGGCACAGACTCGGGTAACACATGCACACCAGGGACATACTGCAATCTTTTGTCCATACTTGTACTGATAATTCGTGTGTGTTTGGACCTCCGTGTGGGTCAATTACAATCTCAGCAGTATTGGGAAGTTAAAATCTTTTCTCCACAGCTTTCCCAGCAGCAAGGCAAGTCTCTTCCCCCCTGCCCACCCTCACACGCAAACCCTACATTTTTGTGGGATAAGCTTTTTCCCCACCTACAGATGGCAGGCTGAAGCACAACATCATTAGTACCAAGTTTAAAAGCACCAAGAGACTCGATTGAGCGCATGATTTCATTCTGCTGCTCTGAAAAGAGCATTTCTTCCCCCTAACGAATGTGGTTTCTTTCCTCCCCCCCCACACACCCCCTTCTCGCTGCCCTGTGAGGGGCAGGAGTGGGTGACGGCAGGCAGTGGGGAGAGTAGAAAGAATGTGGCCATCTCACACATTCCCAGCTGTGCTGTGGTTGGGCCGGCTTTCGCATCAGGTTCAGCTGCGGCGTCCTTTCCAGCAAGGATGCCTTCCCAGAGGGCCTGTTTCATGCTCACAGTGTGGAATGGTTTCGTATAAGGGTGAAAGGGGGAAAGGGGGGAGGTATTTAATGGCTCCAGCTGGAAACAGGCAAGGCAGTAATAGCATTGTTAGGGCCCTGCCAGCAGCAGTTGGAGCATTGCACCATGGTGCAGATTGCATCAGAATCCTGAGCAATATCCTTAGCTCTGCCCCTCCTGGGAGAGAGAGGACAGGTGGTGATAATTGGGGGGTGGGGTGGATTCCTGGAACCCAAAACTCTGACCAGCAAGCCGGGTCTTAGGTTAATTTGAATTTGAACCCATGTCCGGCCCTTTCTCCTTAAGAGTGCAAAGGCTTGGCAAAATGGCTGAAGTCGGAATAAATGTGATTTTCCAAGATAAAGGGTGGCTTCACATGACCGCTGGCAAGTCCATAAGGTGGTGTGTGTAGGGGGGTATGTTGGGGACCTAGAGCACGTGCTCCAGGCGTACATGTCATACAAACCACCACCAAATCCAGGTCCCAAGATTCTCCACCCGATATTCCGCCTGATTTCTGTACTCAGGATTTGAAGCCCAGTGAAGAATGTCAGGTGGAGAGCGCTGGAGCCAGATTTGGAATCACACCCATCAGGAGTCTGCACTCTCAATTCCCAATGTATCCAGGACATTTTCCCCACTTACTGCTGGGATTTGTGATCATTTAGCAAAGTGCCAAGGAAGCTACCAGTCCAGTTACAGAGTGCAGAGTTTAGTTGTTGAAGCTATTTAGAGAGCATGCATGGAGATCCCTGTAGAGTCTAAGTTACTTAACTAGTTTATTGGTGAAATACATTGAACATAGGAACTTAGGAAGCTGCCATATACTGAGTCAGACCAGTGGTCTATCTAGCTCAGTATTGTCTTCACAGACTGACAGTGGCTTCTCCGAGATTGCAGGCAGGAATCTCTCTCAGCCCTATCTTGGAGAAGCCAGGGAGGGAACTTGAAATTTCTTCCCAGAGCGGCTCCATCCCCTGAGGAGAATATCTTACAGTGCTCATACTTCTAGTCTCCCTTTCATATGCAACCGGGGCAGACCCTGCTTAGCTAAGGGGACAAGTCATGCTTGCAACCACAAGACCAGCTCTCCTCCATTGAGATAGGAAAGACCTAATTCTGTCTAAAGGCTACATGATGAATAGGTAGGGGGAGAGAGAGAGAGGTTTCCATCTTCTCTCTGGGAGGAAAGGAAGGGAACTGACTCACTACAGGAAGTACCTGAGGAGTCAAAGCAGGGGAGGGGGTCATAGAGTAGAGGAAAGCAGGAACCAGTAAGGAGACCCTCACTCACTACCTCTGCCCCCAATGCCCCTAGTGGTTTTTAGGATAGTTGGTGCAAGAGGTCGATGCACTGGAACTGCATCTCCAACACTGACAGACTTGACGGTGGTCATATGAAGCTGCCCAACGTATCTGTTAGGAATACTACCCTACCCATCTTTCCCTCAGGTTCTTGTGTTTCAGCCCAGTACCTATTCTGTTCCCTCTTCATTTGACTGCCCTGTTTCTGGGGTGGGGTCCCTGTCTCCTTAGGCCCTCATCTCCACTCACTTCCTATTTCTCCAGTTCTGGCCAACAGCACACTACCTCTTCCATTTCAAAGCCCCATGCGAATATCACACACATACACACACACACACACACACACACACACACACACACACACAGAGTCACCAGTTGAATTTTCGCATTTTAAAATTTTATTGGTTTTTACAATATCTTAACTATCCAATTACATTTAATTAAAATATTGACTTCCCACTTACCAGTCTGCACAGTTCATATTAACTATGCAAATCTATCATTGCTATAATAATTCAAAACATATACTCCACATTGCAAACTTGATTTTACCCTGCCCAACCTGCTGTTGTTACTAAATTTCAAACCCTGCTGAAAGGTCCATATTGGAAAAATAGTTCTTTAAGTAAAGTAAGAATGGTTCTCAGTCTTCTTTGAAACATTCCAAGCTTTCATCCCGTATGAGTGCTGTAAGTTTTGCCATCTCAGCGTATTCCAAATTTTTTATCAACCAATCTTATTTTGAGGGCATTTTATTATCTTTCCTTTTCTGCGCATATACTATTCTAGCCGCCGTGGTTGCATACATAAAAAATGTTAAGTTTCTTCTGGAGAACTCTCCTTGCGTTATTCCCAGCAGGAAGGATTCTGGCCTCTTAGGAAATGTCATTTAAAAAATTTTCTTGACACCAGTTGAATTTTCACTGCCCTGCTCAAGTTGGCCCTTTTGTCAACATTCTGTTACTGATGCTTTCTCCTCTGAGCAACTGAAATGTTTGTGAGTACAGGCATACCTCGTTATTCACAGGGTTTCCATTCCTCGCCTACAACCGTGTGAGTAACAAAACCATGAATAACGAGACACTGAGCCTATGGGAATTGGGGGTTAGGTTCCTGGAGGATGGGAAATCATGGGGGAAATGGCCCAAAAATGTTTTTGTTTTTTTTAAAGTGCAAAATAAAGTGCCCTACCATGCTTTGCGGGCCTCCAGCTATCCAGCCATGCCCCCCAGGAATCCAAATTCTTCCGTTTCCCCACAATTTTTCATGGGAAAAGAAGGTTTTTTAAAAACTAAATGAGCCACAAAATAGCTCCCTTTTACAAAATGACAGCCGGAAATCACCTCTGAGGTCATTCCGGCCATCTTCAAACCGTGGATATGTGAAATCAACCCCTTTTTGCAGTATTTTTGGGTGTATCCTGGTTGGGTGTCAATTACCCAACCATGGATATGCGAACCTGCAGATAACGAATCCACATCTAGCAAGGTCTGCCAGTATCTCATGGCATCACAGCCAGCCAGGTGACTGCTGTTTTAGTCTGTGTTTTGGAAATGTCCCTAACAGGTTTCCAAGAACTCCTTTTTTCTTTTTAATCGTTTGCCTTCTGGGGTGGGTGGGTTGGTTTCTGTGAATTCCACGAGTGCATACTGGCAGGAGTCGAATCCACGCGGCAGTTCCGTGGATTTTGCAAAGTGGCGACAGCAAGGTTCCAGCATCTTTGTTGCTTCCTCTTTGGCGCTCTTTCGCAGGCTGTTCCTTCCTCTCTCAAGCCCTTGGCTTACGTTTCTTTGAAAGTGCCAAACGTTTCGTGCTCGCTCCAGCCCAAATAAACGAAAGCCCCTTCCAAAATCAACGGTCTCCTTGAATCGTGCCATTGTCTGGGAGCTCAAACATGCTGTGTGGACTTTAATTTTGAACAGAGTCTTGGAACGAGGCTGGGAGTTACTACTTGGAAGACCTTGAGCCAGAAAGTGTGTGTGTGTGTTGTGTAGGGGGTGGAGGGGAGAGGAGGAAAAAAGGGGGTGGGGAGGGTCCTGTTTTCAGAAATAACATTTCTGCAGCATTGCTGTGGAGGGTAGATTCCTTGCTTTGTTGCTGCCGCAATTCAGAATACTGAAATTGGATGGCCCTTTGCCTGATCCAACAGAGCTCTTCTTAAGTTCTTAAGTGTTCGTAAGCAGAGGAGTTACACTGGCTGACATCCAGACTCATGCTGCGATAGTGCAAGGAGCCAAGTTGCGCAAGAAGATTACAGAGCCGTGGAACATCCCAGGGGTGCTTGCAGGTGGGCAATCTCTTGCATTCTTGCTGCGCATGTGCATCAAGGATCACGGACGGATATGTGGGCATTTCACAGCAGGAGGAAGCATGCCACAGGTTGCATACCTTGGTGCACAGCCCGCTGTTGTGCAGGTGCAACCCTAGCTTTTGAAATATCCTTGCGCATGCACAGCAAGTTTGTGTTAGTGCATCATCAGTCTAGATGCCAACCCAATGACTGCTTTAAGCTGGCATAATGCCAGGGTGTAACCATAACACATTCTATAAATCTAATTAAAAGCCTGGATGCATAAATGGGTCTTAAGAGTCTTTTAAAAAGCTGTCAGAGATGGCCACATCTCTTACTTCAGCAGGGAGCACATTCCAAAGCCTCGGGGTGGCCATGGAGAAGGTCCATCCTGGAGCAGCCACCAGACGAGTGAGTGGCAACTGCAGACGGACCTTCCCGGATGAACTCAACAGGCAGCAGGGCTCATAACGGAGAAGGCATTATCTTAAATGCTGCTGGTGCAGTGGTTGGGATGTTGGGTGTAGGCTTGGGGCGGATCTGAGTTTAAGGCCCTCCCTCTCAGCTATGAAGCTCACTGGCTGACAAGGATGAGAGGATGTGATGGTCCAATTCCCATCACAGAGTTGTTTTTAGGATAAGATGTAGGAGGGGGCCATGGACACTGTCCTGAGCTCCGTTGAGGAAAGGTGGGGTGAACATGGAATGGAAGGAAGGGAGGGAGGAAGTACCTGTTTCAGGTTTGGGGGCTTTCAGGCAAGTGGGTCCCCCTTAAAATGTGAAGGGTGTTGCTTCTCACTTGTTCATGGAGAGGTGGGCAATTAATTCATTGCCCCAACAGGTTTGAGGGATCTCACATTTTCTGGTGGAAGCAGAGGCTTGGTGGAAGTGAAGTGTGGTACCTTTTGGTTCCACAGTCAGCAACATTTATGCTTTAAATTGTTAGTTAAAAACAAGACACAAACACACACACACACAGTAGATTATGCCTTACTGTTAGCTTTCTTAGACAGTAGATTATGCCTTACTGTTAGCTTTCTTAGATGCCTGTAATCAGGAAAAAAGGCATAATAATAATAGCATCATCATTATCATCATTATTATTAATGATAATGATAATAATCATTATTATTACTGGATGACATACTGCACAACGTTCTGTGCACGTTGCAATGTAATGTTTGTGCTGTTGTTCTCTTGCACAAGTGTGGAAATGGTGCGGAGTTGTGCGACAGCATGGCCATTGAAAATAATGGCTGTACCGGCACACACCTGCATTTGTGTGGTTTTTGCACATGCGCGTGAGCACACTTACACAACTGCACAGTCATTACCTTGCCACCTGCATGTAATGTAACACAGTACTGTATGTCACCCACTATTGTATTATTGTTCTGCCTTTCTTCCCAACTACTTGCCTCCAAGGAAGCTAACAATAAGGCATAGTTAATAAACAATACTATGGTTTTGTATTGTTTTTTAAAGGAATCATCTGTGATAAGGGACCCCAAGGGGAAGCAGTGATGGAAACTGTGCCCTCCCCTGGCCTCAGATGTTGTTTCTGCTAAATCATTCTTTGGGGCACTCTTCTCCCACGAAACGAGCAATCAGCGCAGCCCCCTCAGCATCATCACTGAGGCCTCTAGAGGTTTCCTGTGGGAGGGGTGTCTCGCTGCCCTGATGCAGTCGTGCCCACCTGAGATTTGTGGTCTGCAAGGACAGCACCTGGTCTCTGTAGAGGAGGGCAGAGGGCTTATTTCTCCCCCTGGCATTTCCAGTGAGAGATTGGCCCTTGGGCTTCAGCCTAAAGAGGGATTGCTCTTATTGCCACAGGATTTCCAAGTGCATCATAGGAACAAAGGACGCTGAGTGGCCTGTTCAGGGGGACGCCCTAAGTCATTAAGGTGACTTTGGTTTCCTCCTGTCAAGGCCCTGACCATACGGTCACAGCCATCAAGCCAGCCAACTTCATGGCTCTGCATTGCTCTTCCCCAGATGTGGATGAATGCAGCAGTGTTTCCGGCATCTGCGATGGTGGAGAGTGCACCAACACGGCTGGGAGCTACGTTTGTGCCTGCCCCCGGGGCTTCATGACCAGTCCAGATGGATCCTGCTGTGTTGGTAAGCCTGGAACTGTGTTCCCATTATCCCCTTTTCATGGTGGTCTTGGCCTTGGTCTTGGCCTTGGCCTAGGTCTTGGCTTTGGTCTAGGTCTAGGCCTTGGCCTAGGTCTTGGCCTTGGCCTTGGTCTTGGCCTTGGCATTGGCCTTGATATTGGCCTTGGCCTTGGCCCTAGCCTTGGTCTTGGTCTTGGCCTTGGTCGTGGTCGTGGTCGTGGTCTTGGTCTTGGTCTTGGCCTTGGTCTTGGTCTTGGTCTTGGCCTTGGCCTTGATCTTGGCCTTGGCCTTGATCTTGGCCGTGGTCTTGGTCTTGGTCTTGGTCTTGGTCTTAACATGACTGGGAGGACATCCCATTTCCCATCTACATCTCTCACCTGCCCGCACTCCTATGGATCAAGGGCAAAAGAGCCATCACAGGGGTGCCGCCCATGCAGGTGAGCCCTATGACATCTCCATCAACCGTCTCCCATTCAACCTGGCAAGCAGGGATGGCCCAAGGTATTGCAGCACTGGAGGGGAGGCACCCAATGCTGCCTCGCCCCACTATTCTGGTGGGGGCCACCCTTTTCAGAAGTGACCCTTGCAAGCTTTGAAAAGGGTGCTGGGGGTGGGGAAGGGGGCTGGTTGCCAGCAGCTTCCTCTTCTCTCCTTGTGCTTCCTACAAGCTTTGCGAGGCGTGTGAGGGGAGGCGCTCCTTGCCAAGCTTGCCAGGGTCAGATCAGTCCCAAAGAGCTTCTCTCTGGCAGGGGACACCTTGCTGCCTTGCTGGCGCCCCAATAAACTGCCATCTGAGGCTACTGGCTCACCTCGCCTCCTGAAAGGGCCGCCCCTGCCTGCAGTTCTATCGCATGCTGCATTAATTGGCTGGACGCTGTTGCAGAAAGCCACTGGCAATCCCAGCCATTATCAGGTCCTGGCTGCAGACAATTGACGGAGGCTGAAAGACAGGTGATTGCCAAAGGTGATTGCCTAATCAATGTTGATTTTTGGTACTGTCAGCATAGGGACACTGGAAGCTGCTTTATACCGTGTCAGACCATTGGTCCATGTCACTCAGTATTACCTACTCCAGGTTGCACAACTCCGGCCCTCCAGGTGTTGGTGGGCTACCACTCCCATCATCTCCAGCCAGTGGCCAGCTGCCAGAGATTATGGGAGTTGTAGTCCAGCAATAGCTGGTGGCCAACATCGTGCAGCCACCAGTACATTGACTGGCAGTAGCTCTCCAAGGTTTCCCCCAATGCTGCTTCAAGGTGCTGCCCAGGGATTGAACTTGAGACCTTCTGCATGCAAAGCAGATGCTCTGCCATGGAGCCATGGATGCTCCTGATGATCAGATGAAGCCGCCACCTACTGAGTCAAACCAATGGTTTATCCAGTTCAGCGCTGTTAACTCTATCCGGCAGCCTCTCCAAGGCCCAGCGCCTCTCCAAAGTCTTCCCCAGGCCTACCTGGGGATGTTGCCAGGGATTGAACCTGGGACTTTCTGCGTGCAAAGCAGGGGTTCTCCCACTGAGCCATAGCCCCTTCCCCAGAGACCCCCCTTGTTCCAAGCTGAGCACCCTTGTGGCAGTGCTGTTTTCTCACCCCACTCCTCCCATTTTGCAAAGAGAGCATATTGCCATACTGATGCAAAGTTAGCACCAAGGGAGGAGTGGGTGGGTTTGCTTTTCTACATGTCTGGAAAGACTGTCTGAAAAGGCTTGGAAAAAAACCTGTTTAATGAGGTCTAAAGAACTTGTTTAACAGCTGGCTCTTTTCGATATATGTGATAGTCTGTCACACACCCCCACCCCCATCCGCTCTCCCACTCCCCGGGACAGCAGCGTGTCTTTGCTATTAAAAAGACTGCCTGTCCATTTGCTCGTAATCTACAGGGACTCTGGCTTACAACTAGAGTGAAACTCACCAGCCTATGATTATAGGAGTGGAAGGGCCCGACGAAAGAATGGTTTATTTTAGCTAGCCTGGCCGGGGTGGGTGTGGGGGCTTCTGGGGGAGAAGGGAAAACGTGCAGGAAGTTTTGTCTCATGTAAGCAACCCTGGAAAAATTAGGCTGCAGCCACTCCATTTCCAGTCTGGTTTATATCTGTGGAAATTGGAAGGGGAACTCTTGTGCACCAGACATGCAGAAGAAACATGCTTGCTTGGCTTAGCAGACCCCCAGACAGACAAATCGTGCCACCCCAGGTTGAGATCTTCCACCCCAGAGGAGGTTGATATTATTCTGCTAAGTGGTAAAGGAGGATATTGTCACCATATCTGTGAAAATGGCATCTGTTTAGCCTCTGGAATTGCCCCATTCATCGGGATTTCATTCACTGAATTGCCCCGGGTCCAGCTCTCTCACCTTAGCGCAGCTGTTTCCAGTGCTGTAAGCGTGTACAGTGGTGTTCGGTGAACACCTGAACAGGACTATAGAATTTTGGAGTCGGAAGTGTTCCTCGAGGTCCTGTAGTCCAACCCTCTGCTCAGGGCAGGGAACTGCTTGGGAGCAGTTTGGGCAAGACATAAATGTGTGGCAGGGACAGCATCAGGGGGCGGCATGGCTGGGCAGCAGCTGATCGCCCTGGGCCCTCAGAAAGGCCCCTTGCTTGTCCTTGAGACCCTGTCTGTGTGTGTCACTGGTGGAGCAGCTTTCTTGGGGTCCAGCCAGATAGGAGGGGACCATGGAGGGCAGTTGGCTGACAGCCCCCTGAAACCTGGAGCCAGCCCTGAGGTGTGGCAGAACTTGCAGTGAAGTGGTTGCTCCGATGGAGTCAGAGGAAAACAAGACTTAATTCCTGTGCGAGTGTGTGTGTGTGTGGTTGAGGCAGGAGGTGGGGAAGGAATTTTCCCTTTTTCTTCAGAGGGGACATATGGACACTGAAGCCCCTGTCAAGGCTGCCAAAGGTTTCAGCAAATACCAAGTAAATTTAATTACGGAGCCCGGCTTTTAAAAATAACTTGAAGTTCCCAAAGGGACGGCTCGCATCGCTGACTGCATCGCGATCCGAAGACGTCATGCAGCGGGCTGTTTCCCCGGAGCGAACATGTGCCGTAAATGTGCTGTCACTCGCTGGGATGGACAATATTTTTTCTGGCCATCGATGCAGCCGCCCCGGTGGGTCCTCGGGTTACATTCTGCCTCCTGAAAGGTTCCTTTGTTCCACGAGACGGACCTGAATCCCTGAATCCCTCTGGAGGAGGTAGAGCACATTGGATGCTTCCGAGACTTTGCTCCATCTTCAAAGACCTCATAGGTTTTTTTGGTTTTTAAATGCAGCCCCCAATATCATTAATAGTTCAAAAAATTCCAACATTACTTAGAGTTATCTGAGACTTGGCTGGCCTAACTAGAAGTATTTTTCTGCACTCCATTCAGGAAATAGCTGCATTTCAACTACACAAAACAGTGGTACAGCTGGGCAATTTCAGGGTCTGAGCCCCCCTTGTTATGGGGTCTGGGGCAGACTTGAGGGCGTGCCACCCGGAGATTGGGGGAAATTTCTGGGTTTACTCTACAGGAGCGTGCATGCCACAGGAATCTATAGATTCCTCTGGAGTCAACACTACACCAATCATGTGAAGACCCCCATTTTGTGTGGTGTTTTACCAATGCCCTTGAGCTATCTGCACATTGGTAAAATCCTGCAAGAAATCAGATTTGATGTGTTTATACGTAGTGTTGTATCAAAGCTCATTTCGTGTGGCATTTCTCCAATGTGTAAGGGTGCACTTTTGCATTGGTGAATGACACACTGCTACTACTACAACAAATACTGTATTTATATACCACTTTTTATCAAAATTTTCCAAATCAGTTTATTATTTATTGATTTGATTTGATTTGATTTATATACCGCCCTTCCAAAATGGCTCAGGGCAGTTGACAATTAAAACAAACCATTAAAACAGTAAAGAGCTAAAACAAATTAAAAACAATATAACAGCAATTAACAATTTAAAAACATTTTAAAACAACAATTAAACAATTACAGTGATTAAAGGCTCTGAAATCGGGTTAGAATATTAAAACCAATGAAAAAAACCCTGGAAAGCCAGGCCAAACAAATACGTTTTAAAGGCTCTCATGAAGACTAATAGAGAATTCAAATTACAGATTTCCGCAGGGAGCGCATTCCACAGCCCCAGAGCAGCTATAGAGAAGGCCCGCCTCTGAGTCGCCACCAGACGAGCTGGTGGTAACTGGAGACAAACCTCCTCAGATGACCTTAATGTGCAGTGGGGATTATGCAGAAGAAGGCGCTCTCTGAGGTAACTCAGGCCTAAGCCGTTCAGGGCTTTAAAGGTAATAACCAGCACTTTGTATTTTGCCCGGAAACATATGGGCAGCCAGTGAAATTTTTTTCAAAATAGGCGTAATATGGTATCTCCGGGTTACCCCAGAGACCAATCTGGTGGCTGCATTCTGAACTAACTGAAGTTTCCGAACTACATACAAAGGCAGCCCCACGTAGAGCGCATTGCAATAGTCAAGCCGGGAGGTTACCAGCTGGTGCACCACTGTTTTGAAGTCATCCTCCTCAGGGAATGGGCGCAGCTGTCAAATCAGCCGAAGCTGATAGAAAGTTTACATAGCGAAATAATAAATATATAAATAAGATGGATCTCTGTCCCCAAAGGGCTCACAATCTAAAAAAAGAAACATAAGAAACTGGGGGGACACTGTGCAGGGGCTAGATAGGGCCAGTTGCTCTCCCCCTGCTCAGTAAAGAGAATCACCACTTTAAAGAGGTGCCTCTTTGCCCATTTAGCAGATCACTGATACGATCTTCATGCAATAAGCCATGCAGCCAAGATTACCTTTTTGCCCACTGAGATTAGTGTTTTATCAATGCACACTAGCAATGCTAAAGAGCGAGAAAGACTTTTTTTTAAAAAAACAACAACTCCCAAAGGAAATTAAAGCTGGAAAACCGTGGCTCCTTCCAGATGGCAATAAATCTGCAAAGCTTTTGTGCCTGTTCTCAGCGCGGTCTTCTTCCCTGTATACCCAATACACTACCTGTGTTTGCCCCCTTCTGTTACTGCCCACCTGCCACTGCTGGCCTACACATATGGGTAGCGCCACTCAGATTCCAAAGGAATAGGGCAAAGGGCAATTTCTTAGGAATTGTTTACGTTTATGCGTCTTTAAGGGGCCCCCCCAGGGAATAATGGAGGTTTCAGCAGACCCATAACTCCACCTGGGGGGCAGTGGGGTGTCCGGGGCGAGTGGTGGTGTAGTGCACATAGGGTGACAACCAACCTCATGGGTTGCTAACCCATGGGGTGCTGGGTCTGAGGTGTTCTGAGTGTAGATTCTCTGGTAGCATATGAGATTTTCATTGACAAACCATGAATCCACTCTCATATGCTACCAGAGAATCTACACTCAATACATCTCAGAAACAACAGAACCCAGCACCCCGTGGGTTAGCAACCATGTGGGTGGGTGGCACCCTATGTGCTCTACACCACCATTCACTCTGGGCCACCCTGGTGCACCCCAAGTGCAGTTATGGGGCTGCTGAAACCTCCATAATTCTCTATGGGGAAGAACTTTAAAGACACGTTAACTCCATTAAATCTTTAAAAATCAGCCTTCTGCCCAATTCCTTTGAAATAATTCTGGCAGCTTCCTTGGCCCCACTGGGCACTATCACCCACCCTACTCTGATCTGGGCCACCCCTTTCCCCCCGATGTGAAGCTGTACTTTTGCTGAAACCTCCATTATTCCCTATGGGAAAAATCTTAAACTTCAAAAATTCACCAGAAATCACCCCTTTGCCCAATTCCTCTAAAATTTGGGTGGTAGCTTCCAAGTTGTTTCGGATTTGGATTTTGCAATTTCGAACAAAAGAACAAAATTGGGGTGTTTGGGATTGGCTGATTTCGAACAGAGAAGAAAATTGGGGTGTTTTGGATTGGCTGATTTCGAACAAAGAACAAAACGGGGGTGTTTTGGATTTGGGCCAAAAACAAAACAGAAAAAAACCCAAAACACACAACCCTAGGGACAAGTCATGCTTGCTGCCACAAGATCATCATTCCTCTGGTGGGGAATAGCAAATGCACATGATGGATATGGGGGTGGGAGGGGGCAAGAGGCAGCCCCCCCTACTGAGATCCACAGTCCTGGGATTTTGTCTCCCCTTGTCCAATAGTGGCTATGCCACGGCTGTACACCTGCTTCTGCAACCTCCCACACTGCTTCTTAGTGTGATTTTTACCTTCTGTGCACACGCCAAGTAGGTATCTCATGCGATTTTCAAAGTGCCACCCCCTGGCCAGCTTGTGCATTCCAAGAAGATCCTTATATTATATTATATTATATTATATTATATTATATTATATTATATTATACTAGTGTTTTTAAGCCCGTTAAAATAACGGGCGCTAGTACGGAGCCTGTTTTAGAGCTCTTCCCTGAGGCTCGACCCCAGCAGCAGCACTTGAGACCCAGAGGTTAGCCTGCCTGCCCATCTCCCCAACCCACCCCAGAAACATCACCCCAGCCCCCCAGTCAGAAGCCTCAG
This sequence comes from Hemicordylus capensis, assembly GCF_027244095.1. NCBI lineage: Eukaryota > Metazoa > Chordata > Lepidosauria > Squamata > Cordylidae > Hemicordylus > Hemicordylus capensis. Next base: position 219,801,974 of record NC_069658.1, read on the forward strand.
CCCCCATCCTTTCCCCTCCTTCAGGTCTGTTCCAGCCCCACCTTCCCCCCTCGACGATGGTCTCTCTCTCTCTCTCTCTCTCTCTCTCTCTCTCTCTCTCTCTCTCGCAGCCTGCTGCTGCCACTCCTTCTACGCAGCTCAGCAGCACCTCCGCCTTGTCGGCCACATACCTTCCGCCGCCGCCCCCTCAGCCCGCTCACTCTTCTTCCCACCGCTTTGCGTGGCCCTCCTCAGCCGAAGCGACCCCCTGCATCGGGGGGAATTGCAGTTCATCGGCCCTGCTCTTCCTTTCCATCCCAGCCTCCCCCTCGTAACCTCTCTTGCCGACTTTCTTCTATTTCTCTGGAGTTCCCGTGGCGCTCTGCGCCCCCAGCCGCCATTCCCCCTCCCTCCGCCGCCAGCCTGCATGCCGTGGCCGGTCTCCCCGGCTGGGCAAGGGCCCCAAACTCTCCCCCCCGCCCGGCTTCGGCGGCGCCGCCAGGCCTCGGCAGCGGCTCTGCCGCCACCTCAGCCGGCTTCCCCTGCCGCTTCTTTCCCCCGCCGGGCTTTGGCGGCGCCGCCAGGCTTCGGCCATGGCTCCGCCGCCGCCTCGGCTAGTTTCCCCCGCCGCCTCTTCCCCCGCCGCCTCTTTCCAAGTTTCCCCCGCCGGCTCTTCCCAAGTTTCTTCCCGTGGTCACCGCCGCCTCTTCCCCCGCCACCTCTTTCCAAGTTTCCCCCGCCGGCTCTTCCCAAGTTTCTCCCCGTGGCCGCCTTTGTCCACTCCGCGGCTGGGCAAAGCAACAAACATGGCCGCCTGGTCCCTTTGTCCGTTTCTGCCTCGGCCATCCTGCGCATGCGCTCTGTGCATGCCCAGAACAGCCGAGGGAGGCACGGACACACGCCTGGGTGTCCGCGGACGGACACCAAGGCTTTTATTAGAGAGGATAATATATTATATTATATTATATTACTAGTGGGCCCGGGCACAGAGCATCTGTGCCTCTAGTGCGGCCGGGCCCACCGCCGCCTGCGCTGCGGCCAGGCCCGCCGCCTTACCTCCACGGCCAGGCCCGAGAGTGCCGCCTCCGGGCCCGAGGGTGCCGCCGCCGCGGCCGGGCCGGAGAGTGCCGCCGGGCCCAAGAGTGCCGCCGCCGGGCCCGGCCAGGCCCGCTGCCTCGACTCCGCGGCCAGGCCCGCCTGGCTCCCCGGCCATGGCCGCCGCCGTTCTCCTGGGTGCACCAGGACCAATCAGGCGCCCCCGCAGCCCAGCCAATCAGCTTGGCTGCCGGGACGCATTTCTCCTGGGCACACCCAGGAGAAATATATTTATAGATATTATATTATACTAGTAATTTTAAGCCTGTTATAATAACGGGCGCTAGGTGTTTTTTTTTTAATTTATTCCTTCTTCCTTTCTCTTGCCCTTTTTTGGGGGGGATGCTTTCAATTTGCCAACAGCCATTTTTAGAACATAGAGATTAAGCCGTGCCATATTTCACACTAAAATCCATTTTGATAAAATACTGCTTACCTATCGCAGTTTTCTTGTCAGATCAAGATTGGCAGACAGAACACCAAACCTAATCATATTATTTAAGCCAACCCCAACTGTTGCATATTAAGAAATATTTATTAAGCAGACAGATAGATTCATAATACTGGGGCAGCGATGTTCTGTGAAAAGCAACAGTACTTTCCTCCGAGTAAACTTGCACAAACTGCAAACTTAAAAAGAGGAAGTGCTACACTCGGTTGGAGAACGTACCTGCATTATTAAAGTGCTGCAAATAAAATCCGCTTATTAACATGCCACATTCTGCGGTGATCGTTGTTTTAAACGATCAATATTGAGACGGCAACTTCTGTGTTGAGCAACCGCCCGCCCTCCCAGCTGCCGAGACCTCCTCTGCCCGGGACCACGTAGAGAAGGAGAGAGGAGCTCACATGCAGAGCTCCTCACTCCTTAAAGCCTCTTCACGTACTGCCACTTTGGCCGAAAAGGATGCCTATTGCGTTCTTTTCGGCCAAAGCGCCAGTACAGGAAGAGACTTTAAGGAGTGAGGAGCTCTGAGTGAGCTCCTCTCCAGTCCTCTCGGCTGCAGCCAGTGGGGCCAGGCTTCTCGGCAGCGGCCGCCGCCAGCGGCCGCCGCCAGCGGGGCCAGTGTTCTCGGCGGCGGCTCGGCCTCCGCCAGCAGGGCCAGGCTTCTCAGCGGCGGCTCAGCCGTCGCCAGCGGGGCCAGGCTTCTCGGCCTCCGCCAGCGGGGCCAGGCTTCTCAGCCACCACCAGCGGGGCCAGTCCTCTCGGCCGCCGCCAGCGGGGCCAGTCTTCTCAGCCGCCGCCAGCGGGGCCAGTCTTCTCGGCGGCGGCCACCACCAGTGGGGCCAGGCTTCTCGGCCACCACCAGCGGGGCCAGTCCTCTCGGCCGCCGCCAGCGGGGCCAGTCCTCTCGGCTGCCGCCAGCGGGGCCAGTCTTTTTGGCAACCGCCAGTGGGACCAGTCTTCTCGGCGCGGCGGTGGCCGCCGCCAGCGAGGCCAGTCCTTCCTGCCGCCGCCGCCGCCACCTCTCCCTGCTCAGATACAACATGGCCACCCGTGTCTGGGCAGCCGTATCTTTTTGGCAGTTCTGCGCACGCGCTCCGCGCATGCGCAGAACTGCCCAAAAAGACACGGGCAGCACGGCCGCACACCTAACCATTTTATGGTATAGGATTAATTTATTCGATTTCTATACCACCCTTCCAAAAATGGCTCAGGGCGGTTTACAAAGAGAAATAATACAAAGGGCTCACAATCTAAAAAGAAACGTAAGATAGACACCAGCAACAGGCACTGGAGGGATGCTGTGCTGGGGCTGGATAGGGCCAGTTACTCTCCCCCTGCTCAATAAAGAGAATCACCATGTTAAAAGGTGCCTCTTTGCCACGTTAGCAGGGCTGTTCCTGTTCATATTCTTGTTCATCACCACTTTTATCGTGACTGGGGGGGAAAGAAGAGCCCTGCTGGATCAGCCCAAGGCCCATCTAATCCAGCATCCTTTCACACAGTGGCCCACCAGATGTCTCTGAGAAGCTCATAGGCAAGACCTGAGGGCCAGCCCTCTCTCCTGCTGTTGCTCCCCCTGCAACTGGTATTTAGAGGCATTGTGTCTCTGAGCCCAGAGGAGTCCTAAAGATACTAGACTAGTAGCCACTGATAGATGTAACCTCCATGAAGTTGTCTAAACCCCTTTTAAAGCCATCCAAGCTGGTGGCTATCACCACATCCTGTGGCAGAGAGTTCCATAGATTAATTATGTACCGTGTGGGAAAGTCCTTCCTAAAGTTGGTCCTAAATTTCCTTCTCAGATTTCAAGAGCCGGCCAGCAGGTGGCGCTGCATTGCAGCAGCGGATGATGGGAATTGTAGTCCAACAACAGCTGGAGTACTGTGGGCTGGTCACCCCTGTCATATAGACCTTTGATCTATCAACTTCCCCTGCAATTTCCAGAGCTTAAAAAAAAAAAAAGGGTTTATCATCTGAATGTCTCTTTAGAGCCATCCTACAGAGCCTTCTGGGAGGGTTTTGTTGGGAAGCAGATCTCTGGCCTGCAGCCCATCTTTCCGAAGCAATCAGCTCCTCATACCTGCTGTAATGCATGCCGTGCGGCCAGGAAGCCGGGGGTGGGGGTTGGGCTCAAAGAGCTCGCTGTTCCTCCCAGCCGTCTCCCAGCGAGGTTCGTGTCAGATCAACCGAGCCGCTGGCAGAAATTACATTTGTGACCTTAATTTTGCCAGAGAATCAACAAGCAGCTCCAGGAATTCAGGAGAGGCATTTGAGTTTAATCAAAAGGAGATGTCAGGGCTAATGAGGACCAACAGGCAACTCCCTGGCTGCAGACAGTCACATCGTCACGTGCAGTGGGAAAGTTTTCTGGGGCCCAAGGAGGGCAGGATGAGTCCGTAGAGGCAGTAGGAAAAGGATTAGGAATAGGTGGAGAATTTGTGGGGCCTGAGGTGAAGCACCAAATGCTGCCTTGCCCCACAGCCCTGGTGGCGGGGGGGGGGCACCTTCTTTTCAGAACTGACCCTTGCAAGCTTTGAAAGAGGCAGGGGGGAGGGGGGGGAAGGTTGCTGCAGCCTCTTCTCCTCTCCTCATGCTTTCTTCAAGTTTCGCAAGAGATGTGAGGAGAGGTGCTCTTGGCAAAGCTTGCAAGGGCCAGGTTGGTCCTGAAGAACAGCTGCAATGGCAGAAGTGGGGGGGGGCCATTTTGTCACCCAGCTGCTGCCCCAGTAATCCGCTACCTGATGCTACCATCTCACCTGGCCTCATGAAACGGCCGCCCTTGAGCATTATTGTTGTTTGGTTTAACTGGTTCGCTCTCCCACAAATAATCTTGGAGGTCCCCACCCCCCAACTAGAGATGTGCATGAATGGTTCATCTCAAACCAGTTTGCCTCCAACCAGGGCTGGTTCAAAAGTTCAGTCACAGACCAAACCGGGGTTGGTTCAGTCCGTGATCGAACCGAACTGGGCCCGGTTTGGGCAAACTGATGCAAGATGGTAAGGGACATTCCTGAGGTGGCAGTGGGGAGGGGGGGGAGCTGCTTTCCCAGGCCGCTTGTGGCTGCTTGCCCTCCTGGCAAGTGGCCACAAGCCTGGCTTGGCAGCGGCTTGGCTCTGGGCTCTGTGAAATCACGTGGTGATGCAAATGGCCTCCACACATGCCTGGAGGTCACGAAAATGGCCTCCGCGTGTGCATCTGACTCAGGGCGTGCGCAGAGGCCAGACGCAGGTCTAGATCTTACGTAGGGCATGCACGGAGGTCAGAACCGAGCCAGCCCTGTCGAGAAGGGGTTGTGTGTGCAGCTTTCCCTCACTGCCACCACCTCGGGAATGCCCCTTGACTTGTAAAGGGGAATCCTTGCCAGGTCCCCCTTTACAAGTATCTCCCCAAACCAGTTCAGCCCAGTTTAGTGGCTGAACAGGACTGGATCTGGTTCAGTTGGACATGGAACTGAACCAGCCAAACGCGTTCCGTGCACACGCCTACCCTCTACACAAATGCATTCTTTTGATCTATAATTGGGGCATCACACTTTCTACCGCTGTCGCTCTTGTGTCCTTAGAGGCAGCTTGACACAGAGAAATGTAGAAAGTGTTTGGTTAGGATATAGAGATAGAAGGATGGGATGCTCAATATTTGTATATAAAGCGCTGTTAAAACCTCAGGTTTTTTACTGCACTGCAGTAGCATGGACTAACCAGGTGGCAATCATAGGGGTCGCAGTTCAGCTGCAGTGGTGTGGTTGCTAAGACAAAGCCACCAGTCAAGAAGTGAAAGTGATCTGTAGGGGAGAAGCTGTGGCTTAGTGGCAGAACTCCTGCTTTGTATGCAGAAGGTCCCAGGTTCCATCTCGGGCATCTCCAGGTTGGCTGGGAAAGGCCCTGGAAAGCTGATGCCAGTCAGTGTAGACCAGTGTTTCTCAACCACCGGTCCCTGGACCGCTGCCGGTCCCCGAAGGGTTGAGTGCCGGTCCCTGACTGGGAGTCAACCCCCCCCTGAAATCAAGGGGCACACTTCCTCAATTTTGCACATGGCACGGAAGAGGAAGAGTATCACGGAGGCATGGGACCCTTCTTGTGCCTTGCCTCCACGTGCTGCTGAGATCTTCCTATAGCTATCTTATTCCCTATCTTTACAGCTTCAAACTGTATGCGATGCGGGGGCATGGAGGAAAAAGTATGGCAGTGGGCGCCACTTGAAGGGCTGCTGGTTCTTGCATGCTCATTGTTTGCAGCCAAAGGTTGGTTGATTGAAACCCAGCTGCCTGTTGTGGTCGAGGCACCTTGAGAGGGAACACTGTTTCCCTCTTGCATCAGTGGGGCTTGCTTGTATGTTGTTTTCATTGGCCCCATGTAGCTTTTGAATTTTTCCAATGGCCCAGCATCCCCTCTCCATTGAGTAATCACAAGCACCTCCACTCCAGACATACTGGAGACAAATTTGTTCACCCAGGCTTTTAGATTCAGGGGTTCTCAACCTTGGGTACCCAGACGTTGGTGGACTTCTACTCCCATAATCCCGAGCCATAATGGCCAAATGCCATTGTTGTTGGGGGTTATGGGAGTTTAACTGAGGGACCCAAGGTTAAGAACCCCTAATATTCAATGTTTGCAAAAGATTCCAAATTTAATTATTTTAATGCTTATATTATTTTCATTCTAAACTGCCCAGAGATGCAAGTTTTGGGCAGTATAGAAGTCTGATAGATAGACAGACAGACAGACAGACAGACAGACTTGAAACCCCTTTACTAACTGCTGGTCCGGGAAACTGCGCATGAAGAATGTAGCGGTCCTTGAAACTCTGCACGAAGAATTTAGCGGTCCTTGACTCCAAAAAGTTTGAGAAACACTGGTGTAGACAATACTGAGCTAGATGAACTGGGTCTGACTTAGGGCATTTCTAGATATTCAAAAACAGACATTCTTTGCGTTTATCTCTATCCACATTTCATAACTCCCTTTCACACAGGAAGGGAGTTTATGAATATTGACAGGCTGTTTACATTGCTTACTTCCTCCAGGCACTATTTCACAGCGCCATCTGCTGGCCATTTGCAGGAAATCCGTTAGGAAAATGGCATCTTTTGAGACTTCTTTGAAAGGGGCTTAATTTTCATCACAGATTTCCCACATATGGCCAGAAGGTGGAGCTGCAAAATAGCGCATAGAAGAAGTATGCCATGTAAATAGCCTGTCAATAAAACGCAAGTATCTTATGTGAAATGGAGCTATGTAATGTGGATGGAGATTTGATCAATGTAAAGAACTTCAGTTTTCAAACAGAATATTCCTCTGCCTGGAAATGCCCTCAATATAAGGCAACTTCCTATGTTCACCAAGAACATCTATAGCTCAGTGACAGAGCACCTGCTTCCTTTGTGGAAGGTTCCAGGTTCAGTTCCTATGTGGAAGCTTACAGGGGGTCTGTACATGTGTGCACACATTTGTGTGAATGACTGTGCACACAATCACTTAGAGGAGAGCTGATCTTGTGATAGCAAGCATGGTTTGTCCCCTTAGCTAAGCAGGGTCTGCCCTGGTTGCATATGAATAGGAGACTTGATGTATGAGCACTGTAAGGTCTTCCCCTCGGGGGATGGAGCCGCTCTGGGAAGAGCATCTAGGTTTCAAGTTCTCTCCCTGGCAACTCCAAGATAGGGCTGAGAGAGATTCCTGCCTGCAACCTTGGAGAAGCCGCTGCCAGTCTGTGAAGACAATACTGATCTGGATAGACCAATGGTCTGACTCAGTATATGGCAACTTCCTATGTTCCCAAAAGTGATCCTGGGTACAGATCCTCTCAAATACTTACAGGTGGGAAATGCACTGCTGTATATGTGTTGAATGCAACACATGAATGTCACATGCGTACAGATCTGTACATGCATACACTGTGCACAGACCACACGTGCGTGTGATGAACATAACACGTGAGTCGGGCTGTAGTGCCACTCTGTTCTATGTTGCTCGCTTGGAATCCTGGGCCCCACATTTTAAGAAGGATTTTGATAAGCTGGACTGGGGTCAGAGGTGGGAAGGCAAGTCTGGAAACCAAGCCCAATGAGGAATGGTTGAAGGAGCCGGGAATGTTGAGCCCAGAGAGGAGAAGACTGAAGGGAGATATGATGGCTGTCTTCAAATATCTGAAGAGTTGTCATGTGGAAGAAGGAGGACTTGTTCTCTGTTGCTCAGGAGGGAATCGTGCCAATGGGTTGAAATTGTTGGAAGAGGGGTGTGTATGTGTGTGTGTGTATATGATAAGCATGGAGATTAATTTAAGGTTAAACTAATCTACTTTGTTTAGAAGTACATGACGATAGGAAAGACCTATACCTAGCTGCTAGGAACATAGGAAGCTGCCTTATACTGAGTCAGGCCATTGGTCCATCTAGCTCAGTATTGTCAACACAGACTGGCAGCGGCTTCTCCAAGGTTGTAGGCAGGAGTCTCTCTCAACCCTATCTTGGAGATGCTGCCAGGGAGGGAACTTGGAACCTTCTGCATGCAAACAGGCAGGTGCTCTTCCCTGAGTGGCCCCATTCCCTGTGGGGAAGATCTTACAGGGCTCACATGTCATCTCCCATTCAAAGGCAAACCATGGCAGATCCTGCTTAGCAAAGGGGACAATTCATGTTTGCTACCACAAGACCAGCTCTCCTCCCAAGGAGCTACACACCATGCTAACTAGATGATGGTCAGAGAGATTTAGAAGCATTCTGGAAGAAAAAGAAGGAAGTCACTCCCAGGAAGTTCCTGAGTATGTTCTATCCATTGAGGGGGTCATAGAGGCAGAGATAAACAGGAATACGCCCAATGCCCCTAGTGGCCATTTAGGGTTATAGGTGCAAAAGGTCGGTGCTGGATCTGGAGCTGGATCTCCAACAGAAATTACAATGAAACAGATTCAGGCTAGACATTAGGAGGAATTTCCTCATTCTAAGAGCTGTTGGACAGTGGAACAGTCTGCCTCGTGCAGTGGAGGGCTCTCCTTCAGTGTAGGTTCCCCAACAGAGTCTGGACGGCCAACAGAGGCTGTGGCAGAGCAGGGGGTTGGACTAGAAGACCTCAAAGATCCCGTCTACCTATAAAATTCTGTGGTTCTATCAATACAAAGTATCATTACATTATTACTAAACCTTGTTCTGGACTGAACTGCAGATGGCATGTCCCCCTGTATAACCAAGTCGGAACATAGAAAGCTCGTGTGTCAAATCTCCCAGACTTTCTAATCATCCTTAGGTAGGGAAGATTTTCTGGAGAAGTATTCAAGCAGAATTCCCTGCTCAAAGAAAGTAGACTAAAGTAGAAAGTAGAAAGCAGTACGGGATTCCCTTCTGCCTGACATGCTGGCTTCCTGTGAACAGTGGTAGCATTCAACCACCTACCGTCTAGTGGTGCCATCCCGGAAGGGTTTTCTCGTGGATCTGCTCTCTGTGTGAACAGCTAAAACTTGGAGACAGAAGACTGGGAGATGTGCCCAGTCAAACATCCCAGGAATGCCTGGGATTGATGTTCAGGGTCTCTGACTCATTGTGGTTGGGGATTGTACAGAATTCCCTCCAGCCCAGTTGGATCATTGGTCTGAACCCAACCCCAGACTTCATTAGCCCCTCGGCATGCCCTCTTTGCAGCTCCCCCCATCTCCTCCTGGTCTGATCAAGACATGACTTGCTGAGATTTTCCAGTAAGGCGGCGGGGGGGGGGGGAGGTTGCAAAAAGATGATTAAAGGAAGAGTTTATATTGGAATACAATATACCTTGCCATGCATGCAATTAACTGTAATTACTTGGGGAGGGGGGATTCATCCTGCTGCAGGCTCTGTTCTGACACCAGCCAAATGCAGATGGATACAGCACCCTTGGTGAATGAGACAAGTGGGGAGGAATTTCCTTTCCTTTCCTTTCCTTTCCTTTCCTTTCCTTTCCTTTCCTTTCCTTTCCTTTCCTTTCCTTTCCTTTCCTTTCTTTCCCTTCCCTTCCCCTTCCCCTTCCCCTTCTGCTTCCTCTTCCACTTCTTCCCCTTCCTCTCCCCCTTTCCTTTCTTCTTCAGGATCCAGTTGGGTGCCCCTACTTTCACAGCCCTCTCCCTGCTTTCATCCACACCGTCATTTATGCTGTGTGATATGTTTCTGCTGAGGGGCCACGGCTCATTGGCAGAGCATTTGCCTTGCACGGAGAAGGTCCCAGGTTCAATCCCTGGCAGCATCTCCGGGTAGAGACTTGCCTGAATCCTTGGAGAGCCACTGACAGTCAGCGGATCGGCCATTCTGTGCTAGATGGACCGATGGTCCGACTAGGTATCAGGCAGCTTCCCGTGTTCCTATGACTCTAGGGCACTGGACAACACATTAACAAACAGTTTAACTAATTTGAACAATCAGGAAAAAATATAGCTAAAAACCAACAGAGTTACAGAACCTACTGAAAGTCCAAGTAAATTCCAAGGAGAGCTGCAGTCCTCACTGGCTAAAGGGACAGATGGGAAAGGCAGTCTTCAGTTGCCTCTGAAAAACTGGGAGTGAGGGAGACATGTGGATCTCGCCTCAGAGCATGTGTTGCAGTCTGGGGGCAATCACCAAGAAGGCCCTGTCCTGCGAATTCAACAAATGAGCTTTAGCAACTGTTGGCACATGGGGCAGAGTCCTCCGGGCTGACTTGGTCAGGTGGATATATTGAGCCAGGAGCATGTTCACTTAAGGAACCTGTTATGTTTCGTATAAGTTTATTATGCTGTTTACACACAGTCTACCAGATGTTATTGCCTGGATTTGGTACTTTAATTATCACACCCTTTCCAAGAGTCCAGAATAACTAGAGAAAAATTATAATTATATTATTGTTCTTGTTCTTGTTATTTTGTCTAGAGCCTTTGGAGTCAGGCAGTATATAAATTAAATTGATGATGATGATGATGATGATGATATTCAGTGTATGTACAGCTTCCTATCTGTCCCCTCCGTTGGAGGTGCACTTTTACAATGAACGTATTACAGTCATTCTCACAAAGACATACACATGTGTACAGACCCCTGAACACACTTAGTGTTTGAATAGGGCTTGGGAATGCCACAAATGGAACCTGGGGCCTTCAGCTCCCATGGAGCAAGGACCCTCTGGCAAATACCAGCAGAGTATGGCTACAGATTTTTGCTCATGAACTTGTGCACTTGTTCTCTGCTGCTCCTGAGGACTAGAACCAATGAGCTGGAATGACAAGGAAGCAGATCTAGGCTAGATATGAGGAGGGATTTCCTAACTGTAAGAACTGTTGGACAGTGGAACAGTCTGCCTCATGAGCTCTCCTTCGCTGGAAATTTCCAAGCAAAGGATGAACAGCCACTCGCCAGGGATGCTGAGGCAGACTCCTGCTCTGAGCAGGGGGTTGGACTAGAAGGCCTCCATGGTCCCTTCCCACTCTATGATTCTGAAGCTGAATCAGACCCTTGGTCTGCCTCGCACATGACTATCTACTCTGACCGGCAGCAGCAGCTCTTCAGGCAGAGTGGGGTGTTTCCCTGCCTGCTCCCTGGAGACTGCACCCAGGGCATTCTGCATGTGCTGCCCACTGAACTCCGGGTCTGTCTCCAGAGGGAACGGGGCATGCGGGCATGGGTCCCTCCCCTGCTGGAGCTCACTCCCCGACTGAGAAGTCCTCGAAGCCCAGCCCTAGGAGAGTCCACTCGCACCTGCTTAGCTCCCCTCCCACTTCTCATTCCAGACCAGCGGATCGGCACGTGCTTTTCGGCACTCATTGGCGGACGCTGCGCGGGGGAGTTGCCCGGGCAATACACCAAGATGCTGTGCTGCTGTGACTCCGGGCGTTGCTGGGCCATCGGACAGACCCCAGAAATGTGCCCTGTGAGGGGCTCAGGTTAGTGACCTCTGCTGCAGGGAGTTTCTAAGATCCTGGAGCTGTACGCAGAACTGGGTCTTATGGCCCGGACTGGGTGTGAGACAGCAACAACACCCTTCAAAACCAGCTAATCTGCAGAAATGAGGCCAGTGGATACAGTTGGCAGGCGCTTCTGTGGCCACGTCTATATACCGCTGCAAACCATTTCTAGGCCTGTCATGCTTCCGAATCGGGGAATGGGCTAAACTTCCTCATGTGAATCTGCCCTTTCAGTTTGCTAAAAGAGGCCTTCCTTTGTTTTCCACCAGTATCAGAGGCATGATTGGCAGTGACCCATGAGAGGGCCTTCTTTAGTGAAACGCTCAGCCTGTGGAACTCCATGCCACTAGGCTTTCGATCAGCGCCAGCTCTGCCAGTGTTCCATAGACAACTGGAAATGTTTCTGTGCATGTTTTTAGTTTGGTGTCATGAACTATGCCATCTCTGTGTGTCTACTTTTGTCATTGTTCTATTTTCGTTATATATTTGTTTGTGTATTATTTATTATTTATATCTAATATTTATAATTATTTATATCTAATATTTAATTATATACATTATTCATTTATGCTACCCTGGGCTTCTCTGTTGGAGAGGAAAGGCAGGGAATATGTTTTTATAGCAATAATTATATTGATATAAATCATTACATTATTTTATAGCAATAATTAAACTGTCAAAGCTCTCTAACCCTGAATTACCTCACTCTCACAAACGATAATTCCCAGAATCCTTTGGGGGAAGAGAAGCCACAATTAAACTGATTCTTAACACATTTAAATCTGAAGTGTGTATGGAAATTTCAGCTGTTTTGAAATCAGAGGCCATTGATTTCACGTGTGAGTGCCGTGGTTTTCTCCAAAGTACCTAGGAGTTGCCATTTTACAATGGCACCATTAATTTTTTGGGTTTTTTTTGTTTTTTTAAAAAACACCCTACAAAGCAGCCATTCCCTGAATGTCCTTATAGCTAAGCAGGCTTTAAACTTTGAATTTATAATGCAGGCAGGGACGGATTAGGCTTTTTGCTACTTGTAGGCAAAAAAGATTTGTCACCCCAGCATGAGGGCTTGCGGCGGTGGGGGGTGGGTGTCGGGGCAAGTTAAATCTTTTTAAAAACTTTTTTCAACTGCTGCTGCATGTTGGGTATGGTAGCAGAGACGTTGGAGGTGGACACGAGCATGTGCAGAGACCCAAAATGGGCCGAATACGGCCCGACCTGACATTTGGGTGGCAGGCGGGCCCAGGAAAAGTGCTCTTACCACCTCCACAGCCTCCTTCACCTCGGTCTCCCCTCACCTCCATGAGTACCCACATCCTGCTGGCCACACACACCCCGCCGTCGCTGCTACCATACCCGCCGCGGTGAAAAAAAGGTTTTTTTAAAAGATTAAACTTGCCCTCGACCCCCCCAAAATTTGCCACCTTTTTGAATTTGCTGATGTAGGCAAGTGACTATCTTGCCTCTGCATTCATCCGCCCCTGAGTGCAGGCTGCCCTCAGGCTCCGTGGTGGTCTGTCTGTGGTGCTTTTGGTCTTGTGCAGCAGCGAGAAATTAATTCTCTGGCAGAGGACATCCGTCCCCCTTCCGCTTTTTAGGTTGGCTGGCTTAATCAGAGATCTGGGAGAAACTGGAAACCTTCCCATTTTAAAAAATCTGCAGTGTCACATTTCAAAAATTTGAAATTTGATTTTCAGAAGTCACTGAAACAAAGTTTCGTACCTGAAAGTCAACTCTTCACCACTATATCCTAGGACAGATGTCACACACGCTGATTAAAGTAGTTGGGAGACTCTCTTCTAGGGATGTGCACGAACTGGCCGACCTGCCAGACTGGTCTAGAGGTCCAGAAAAGGACCTCCGAACTGGTTCATGCACATCCCTACTCTCTTCTGTAAGTGAAAGTGAAAAGCGGCTTCAGATGTCCTTGTATTAGGTGATTTATTCAGTTGGTGGACCTAGATAGGTCAGTGGTAGAGTATGCAGAAGGTCCCAGGTTCAGTCTTTGGCAGCATTGCCAGGAGGGGCTTGGAAAGACCCTCCTCTGTCTGAAACCCTGGAGAGCTGCTGCCATTCTGTGCTGACCATACAGAGCTAGATGGACCAATGGTCTGACACAGTAGAAGGCAGCCTCCTATGCTAGACTCAGCTTTGCATGCAGAAGGTCCCAGGTTCAGTCCCTGGCAACATTGGCAGGTAGAGGTTCCCTCCTGAGAGAGCCGCTGCCATTGAGTGTAGACAATACTGAGCTAGATGGACCAATGGCCTGACTCAGTAGAAGGAAGTTTCCTGTGTTCCTATGTAAATGTTGTTAGAGAGCTCGGAGGGCGGGGGAGAATTCTTTATCTGCCCCGGCAAAGGTGGACATGCACAGGTAAGGAGAATATTGCTAATGAATATTGTCAGGAGACATGCAGTGAAAGTCCCAAATAAAGTAGTTTATTTAGGACAGGGGCGGAGCCACCATTGAGTGGGTGGGTTCTATGAACCCGGGCCGCCGCCCCTCAGGGGCCACGCCTCACAGCCCAGGAACACACCCCGGGTCTGATGTCAGACGCGGGGGCTGTGATTTAGCTCCCAAATGGGGCTGTGCAGTGGCCAGAGGGACTCTCCCTGCCTTTTAAAGGCAGAGAGAGCCGCTCCTGGACACACTGCAAACGCAGCGCTGGCCGATTTAGCTCCCAATTGGGCCACCCAGTTTAACTCCCAAACAGGGCCGTGCAGCTCAGTTTGGGAGTTAGATTGGCCAGCGCCAAGGCAGGGAGAGTCTCTCCAACCACGCTGCAAAAGCAGCACTGGCCGATTTAGCTCTCAGACTGTTTGGGAGCTAAACCATGCCCCCTGCGTCTGAAATCAGAACCCAGGCTACCACTGGCCTTCCTCCGCTCCTGATTTAGGAAATCCATCAGGGAGATAGATAAAGCCTATATGCTTGGTTGCTAGCTTCATATACCACTCTGAGCTCCTTGGAGGAAAAGCGGGATATATGTGTAAAAAAATAAAATAAATAAGTATTGGAAGAGGGGAGGGAGGAAGAGATGATGCGAAAATGAAACCTGAGACTATCAGTCTAACAAAGGGGTATCAGAGTAGGAACATAGGAAGCTGTCATATCCTGAGGCAGACGATTGGTCCATCTAGCTCAGTATTGTCTACACAGACTGGCAGCGGCTTCTGTAGGCAGGAGTCTCTCTCAGCCCTGTCTTGGAGGTGCTGCCAGGGAGGGAACTTGGAACCTTCCGCACACAAGCAGGCAGCTGCTCTTCCCAGAGTGGCCCCGTATCTTACAGTGCTCACATGTCATCTCCCATACAAATGCAAACCAGGGCAGATCCTGCTTAGCAAAGGGGACAATTCATGCTTGCTGCCACAAGACCAGCTCTCCTCCCATAAAAGAGAAGCTGCCATCAACTGAGTCAGACCATGTAGTTTGGGACTGTCTGCACTGACTGGCAGCAGCTCTCCGGAGTTTCAGGCAAGGCTGTTTCTAACTCTACCTGCAGGCGGTCAGTAGGGTTGCTAGTGCTAAGAGTGGATGCCATCAGGAGCTGCACCTCTGACAAATGTCACATTTTCTCTTCTCAGATGAATACCGCCGATTGTGCATTGAAGGTCTCCCAGTCGTGCCAGGGTTCCCTGGGACCTTCCCAGGAGTCCCAGGTTTTGGGCCAAATGGAGTCGGGCCAGGCATTAGTGGTCCTGGTGGCTTTGGGCCCAATGGGGCCAATGGGCAAGGTGGAATCCCTGGGCTGCCCGGGATGGGGCCTGGAAGCTCAAGCATTGGTAAGTGAGGAAACGTTTCAGAGCCACCAAGAAAGACATCAGAGTTGCATGCTCAGTGTGGCCCTGCATGCCCGTTTTTTTCTAGCATCGACAGCAGCTGTGGATGGCTGGATTAGGATTGGGACCATGGTGTGGGAGGGAGGGAGGGAGGGCGTTCTCACCATGGCCCCCTCCATGGTCCCAATCCAGATCACCAGATGGTGCCCCCGACGGGAGCTTCTTTCCTGGGGTTTGCCTGGACATTGCCTGGACAGGTACAGAAGAGGGCAACCAAGATGGTCAGGGGCCTGGAGCACCTTCCTTATGAGGCAAGGCTACAACACCTGGGGCTTTTTAGTTTAGAAAAGAGACAACTGCGGGGAGACATGATAGAGGTCTATAAAATCATGCATGGTGTAGAGAAAGTGGAGAGAGAGAAATTCTTCTCCCTCTCACATCACACTAGAACCAGGGGACATCCCATGAAATTGATTGCCAGGAAATCTAGGACCAACAAACGGAAGTACTTTTTCACACAATGCATAATCCACTTATGGAATTCTCTGCCACAAGATGTGGTGACAGCCAACAACCTGGATGGCTTTAAGAAGGGTTTGGATAACTTCATGGAGGAGAGGTCTATCAAGGGCTACTAGTCGGAGGGCTACAGGCCAGCTCCAGCCTCAAAGGCAGGATGCCTCTGAATACCAGTTGCGGGGGAGTAACAGCAGGAGGGAGAGCAGGCCCTCAGCTCTTGCCTGTGGGCTCCCCAGAGGCACCTGGTGGGCCACTGTGTGAAACAGGATGCTGGACTAGATGGGCCTTGGGCTTGATCCAGCAGGGCTGTTCTTATGTTCTTATGACATTGGCTCCAAAGAGATCCCATCAGAGGAGCAGGAGACCGCCTTGTCCTGGATGCCTGATCCCATGGAGTGACCCCCCAGAAGGGGTTTGGGGCACCCCTCGGTGGGGCTTCTGCCTCTTTCTCTGAGCGTCTTCCTTTGTCCCCCCCCCCCCGGTCCCTGGGAGTGGAGGTGCCAGTGCACCAGGCAACTTCGAAGGCAGTGCTCCCCTGGCTGCTTGAGACCTCCCTCCCAGTGGGCCTACCTGAGAGGAGGGAAGGCTGGCTCTGGCACCAGGAGTACTACTACTACTGCCAATATTCATATACCACTTTTCAACAAAATTTCCCAAAGTGGTTTCCAAAATAATTTAATTAATTAATTAATTAATTAGATGCCCCCGCCCTGTCTCCAAAGGGTTAACAGTCTAAGAAAGGAACATAAGATAGGCACCAACAACAGCCTGGAGGGATGCTGTGCTGGGGACGGAGAGGGCCAATTGCTCTCCCCCCGCTCAGTAGAGAGACTCGCTACTTTTAAAAGCTGCCTCTTCACTCAGTTAGCAGGGGATGAGGGCTGAACTAAGAAGCCAGCGGGAGCTCCCACTGACTAAAAAGACCCTCCTGGGAGCTCAGGATCCCAGCTGCTTTGCTGCTTTACTTGACCCAGGCGTTGAGACTGCAGGGGGAAGGAGCTATCACAGGGGAGCCAATCCAGACCGGCACAGTGAAGGGTTTAAGCCCCACTGCCCCCTCACCGTACTCCCCCCCTCCCCGCCAATGTGCATATTAGAAAAACAAATATATAGGATAACAAATGCATCATTGAATGTGCAGTCGGAGGCAGCCCAATGGAGTGCAGCACCTGGGACAAGGCACCAAATGCAACTTTGCCTCACAGTCCTGGTGGGAGCCACCCCCTTTCAAAACTGCCCCTTGCAAGCTCTGGAAGTAGGGCAGGGAGGAGGGCAGGTTGCCAGCAGCCTCCTTTCCTTTTCCCTTCCTCACTATCTCCTCTCTCTCCTCTTTCGCTCCTCTCCCCTCCCCTCCCCTCCCCTCCCCTCCCCTCCTCTCCTTTCCTTCTCCCTTCCTCACTATCTTCTCTCCTCCTCTTTCGCTCCTCTCCCCTCCCCTCCCGTCCTCTCCTCTCCTTTCCTTTCCCCTTCCTCACTATCTCCTCTCTCTCCTCTTTTGCTCCTCTCCTCTCCCCTCCCCTCCCCTCCTCTCCTTTCCTTTTCCCTTCCTCACTATCTCTCCTCTCTCCTCTTTCGCTCCTCTCCTCTCCTCTCCCCTCCCCTCCCCTCCTCTCCTTTCCTTTTCCCTTCCTCACTATCTCTCCTCTCTCCTCTTTCGCTCCTCTCCTCTCCTCTCCCCTCCCCTCCTCTCCTTTCCTTTTCCCTTCCTCACTATCTCCTCTCTCTCCTCTCTCCCTCCTCTCCTCTCCTCTCCTCTCCTCTCCTCTCCTCTCCTCTCCTCCCCTCCCCTCCCCTCCTCTCCTCATGCTTTCTGCCAGCTTTGTGATGAGAGGCACCAAAGCTTGCCAGGATCAGATCAGTGATGATGATGATGGGGGAGGGGCATCCTGTTGCCCTGCTGGCACCCCAGTAATCTGCTGTTATGGCCTCTAGAGGGCGGTGTTGGGTTACTTCTATTCTAAGCCAAATTTTTGTGTGTGTGTGTGTGTGTGTGTGTGTGTGTGTGTGTGTGTGTGTGTGTGTTCTTAATTTGGGATTTGCTGCTTCTGGGCGCTGCCCGAACTCATCTCCCTGATATCCTGACCCCCAGAAGGGCCTTATAAACAACAGATTCCCTGCCTAAATTCTAATGCATGTAACTAGGGCATTCACATTGCTTTATACCTCTCTCTGAGCCATATAATAGCCAGAATATCCCTTCAGATGAACCACAGGTACCCAAAGACTCAGGGGGCCAGTTTTCTTAGTATACACAAACCTTTTACTGAGTATTAGCTTGTAATACAGCTTGCATATACTCTTTCAATGAAACAAAGCAAGATACACAGAAACTCTGCCAAAGACAATGCCAAGGCAGTCCATTGCAAATAATCACCCATTCTTTCACAACACTGCTTAAGCAGATTCAACAATAGCTAATCCTATCCTAATACCTGCTTCTTTCTGAGTTACCCGTGGCCAATGGGTAAGCCAGAAGGTTTAGGGCAGTGTTTCTCAACCTTTTTGGAGTCAAGGACCGCTAAATTCTTCGTGCAGAGTTTCAAGGACCGCTACATTCTTCATGCGCAGTTTCCCGGACCGGCAGTTAGTAAAGGGGTTTCAAATCTATCTATCTATCTATCTATCTATCTATCTATCTATCTATCTATCTGACTTCTATACTGCCCAAAACTTGCATCTCTGGGCAGTTTACAATTAAAATAATATAAGCATTAAAATAATTAAATTTGGAATCTTTTGCAAACATGGAATATTAGGGGTTCTCAACCTTGGGTCCCTCAGTTAAACTCCCATAACCCCCAACCACAATGGCATTTGGCTATTATGGCTGGGGATTATGGGAGTAGAAGTCCACCAACGTCTGGATACCCAAGGTTGAGAACCCCTGAATCTAAAAGCCTGGGTGAACAAATTTGTCACCAGTATGTCTTCAGTATGTGTGGGGTGGGGGTGGAGGTGCTTGTGATTACTCAATGGAGAGGGGATGTTGGGCCATTAGAAAAATTCAAAAGCTACATGGGGGCAATGAAAACAACACACAAGCAAGCTTTTGAATCCCCCAAAATGCTTCATCAGGCTGGATGTCAAGCAAAGCAAAAAGGAGGTGAGGAGAGGAGAGCAGGGCAAGCTCAGTAGAGCCAGAAATCTACAGTTTAACCCTCTCATCATGGAGGTGGAGTTTTAGCAGGAGTTGTGTAGTCGCAGGGCAGGATCCAGACAACGTTAGTCACGCCCACCCACTGAAATTAATTTAATCATCTCTCATTTGTGTCAATGCTGCTTGGTCATGATCACCTGACTTGATCTGGATCCTGCTCTTAGATGTGCACTTTGTGAGGTGGACCTAATGAAACCCGTGCAGCTCCTCCAAAACTCGTTAAATTCGTTACATGGCAGGTGCTGGGAATTGGGTTTTTTTTAATGGTGAAAGAAAATGTGAAGAAGAGCGGTGGAGACCTGGCATTAAAAGAAAGGGGGTGATTCTGAGATGGCGGAGGGTGTGGGGCGTTGTAGTGGTAGATGCCTCATTTTCCTTGCTGGGGAGACGAGGCACTGTTCAGGGTGGGTGAGGCAATGGTGCACCGGACTGCACTCGGAAGGTCGCCTGGGTCCAAGAGCTGCCGCCACTGTGCTTGCGCACCAGAGTGTAGCAAGTGTTCCCCATCCTCTCTCACAATGTGCACTTCTGTGCCCCCCTCCCAACTCCCCTGCGGGAGCCAATCACACCAGCCTGCCTTTGGGGCCACGCAGCTCACGTGGTCCCACATGCTGCCCGCGCATACCTGTGAGGTGAGCCAGGGCGGCCCTCCTCCCTCCCTCCTCTGCTTAGCCCTCACCGCGGCATGATCCCGGCCAGAGATTGTCCCCCGCACCCGGCGAGGTCATAAAGGGGACCGCCGTCCTCCACCGGCAGTGCAGACCAGGGGGTTACAGGGGGCAGAGGGACCACAACACCCCACCGATGCAAGAGGGAAACAGCGTTCCCTCTCAAGGCGCCTCGACCACAATAGGCAGCTGGGTTTCAATCAATCAACCTTTGGCTGCAAACAATGAGCATGCAAGAACCAGCAGCCCTTCAAGTGGCAGCCCTTCAGGTGGCATACCTTTTCATGCCCCCACACCGCATACAGTTTGAAGCTGTAAAGATAGGGAATAAAATAGCTGTAGGAAGATCACAGCAGCACGTGGAGGCAAGGGACAAGAAGGTGATACTCTTCCTCTTCCGTACCATGTGCAAAATTGAGGAAGTGAGTGCCTTGATTGCAGTTGTTGGGGGGGGGTTGACTCCCAGTCAGGGACCGGCGCTCAACCCTTCGGGGACCGGCAGCGGTCCCCGGACCGGTGGTTGAGAAACTCTGGTTTAGGGTCTCTGTCCCATTCGCAGCAGGGGTGCCGGTCACACTGGAGTTTCGATGGAAGGCTGGAATCCTGATGGTCAGAAAGTCTGGTCTTTTGTTGCTCATGCATGGGTGAAGCCTCTAGGCATGGACACTTCCTCACTCAGGTCTCCGGAGTGTCCCCTCATCTGAATTGGCTATCTTTGGGGTGGTTGTCCCCTGAGGATTGGTTGCCATCTCCTTATGAGGTTGGACATTCGCTCTGGACCCTCTGGGTCATGCCATGGCCCGTGGTTCATCTTTGGGACATGCCCTGCCTCGTGTTTCTGACACATTTTCTTTATGTGTTTGCTCTTGCTCCATCTTTGGTCTGGCCCTCTGTTTATGCTCATGGGTCCCTTTCAAAACATACTCTCAGCCAAGTTGCCCTTTTGTCTGACAAGCTTTCTGCTGGCAGCAGTGATTTCTATTTCTTCAGTTTAACCACCGGCCATTTCCTGAGCAGTTAACAAGCTATTTGCAATCAAGCTGATACTGACTACATTCTGGCTAAGCAAAAGTTCAAATGTTAATACTGATTCAGCCAGCTCTTTAGCTTTAAGACCCCCAGGGTGGGCTTCAAGTAGGCCCCTTTATTCTAAGACTGCCTCCTGAGGTAGTTGCCTCACCTGGCCTCAGGAAAGGGCCGCCCTGGAGTCAGATCCAGAGGCTGACCTTCTGGATCCAGAGACTGATGCACTCAGAGAAGGAGTTTGGCTTCCAAATGGAAGATGAGCCACTTCCCACAAGCCTCAGGCTGCCAGGTCCTCCTCCTAGGCCAGCGCCCGGGTGCCCAGGCATGGATCGGACAAGGCACAGCTAGCATGCCACCCAACTGGGTGTGCCTGCATGCAAATACTTTGACCACCCCCGAGCCACACCATCATCTGGCAGCTGTGGCTTGTGGAGAGCTTCTGTAAAACGGAACAGGGTGGGCATCTCTCATGCGCCTGAGGCCCCTGGTCCATCTGGTTTTCCATTGTGTGCAATTTTGCATTGATGTCAGAGAAGTGTCCAGGTGAGCCACCAACAGTCCAAGGGCCTCTTCTTACGATTCCCCCCCCCCCCCGCTCCGCCCACTTGGATCTCTTGCAGGAACAGCGACCCTGAATCAGACCATAGACATCTGCAAGCACTTCACCAACCTTTGCTTGAACGGACGCTGCATCCCCACACCGTCCAGCTACCGCTGCGAGTGCAACATGGGCTACAAGCAGGATGTGCGCGGCGAGTGCATTGGTGAGTGGGGTGACCTCTGCATGGGGACAGCTCTTGCTAGAGCCAGGGACGGGATGCTTCCAAAACCTCAGAGCTCTGGGCCAGAGCAAGCTGGATTCTGCAGTCTGTGTGGTTTATGCAATGGACGTTGCTTATTTAGATATGGGGTAGGCAACCTTGGCTCTCCTGCTGTTACTTAACTACAACTCCCATCATTCCCCCCAGCCACAATTTATTGTGGCTGGGGATTATGGGAGTTGTAGTTCAGCAGCAGCTGAAGAGCCAAGGTTGTCCACTCCTGCTTTATTATTTATTTATTTATTTATTTATTTATCATGTTTTTATACCACCCGATATGTACATCTCTAGATGGATACTTTATTTACTGCCAATGGCCAGAACATACATCTCTACGATGTACGTTTTGCTTTAGGATGTTGTCTGCTAGCAGAGTTGCTTTTCAGAATTCATTCTCACCCTGGGGTCCCCAGAATTTAAAATTCTGAGTCAGGGAGTTGATGCATCTTTATTTATTTGTTTTTATTGTTCTATTTATATACTGCTTTTCATTAAAATTACCTCAAAGCCATTTACAATATAGTTAAAACAATACACAATTAAAATACAAAATGTAAAACTATTAATATAAAAGTAATCTCTATTTAAAAATTTAAAAACCTCTATAAAACAATATGATCTGCAAGCGCTAGTAATGAAAGTCAAGGAGCACAGTGAAAAAATGGGACTACAATTAAATGTAAAGAAGACTAAACTAATGACAACGGGTACAGCAACCAGCCTCAGAATTGTAATGAAGACATTGAAGTGGTGGATAGCTTCTGCCTTTTAGGATCGACCGTTAACAGTAAAGGATCCAGCAGTCAAGAAATACGCCGCAGACTAGCACTTGGTAGGGTTGCAATGAAGGCCTTGCAAAGGATATTGAAATGCTGTGACGTGTCTATACCTACAAAGATTAGAATCGTTCAGACAATGGTTTTCCCCGTGACACTCTATGGATGCAAAAGCTGGACTTTGAAGAAGCAAGATAGAAAAAGCATTGAGACTTATGAACTTTGGTGCTGGAGAAGACTTTTGAGGATACCATGGACAGCCAGGAAAACAAACAAATGGATCATAGAACAATTCGATCCAGAATTTCCACTCAAGGAACCAATAACCAGGCTCAAACTGTCATACTTCGGACACATTATGTGAAAACCCAGTTCCCTTGAGAAGTCCATAATGCTGGGGAAAGTTGAAGGAAAGAGAAGATGAGGACGACCAGCAGCAAGGTGGATGGACTTGATTACGACAGCAATGAATGCACCACTGGGAGACCTTAAAGGCCAAGTGGAAGACAGATCATCCTGGAGAGAATCTATGTATATGGTCGCTAAGAGTTGACACTGACGATGGCACTTAATCAATCAATCAATCAATCAATCAATATAATACATAAAACACAGAGCAGCAACAGTAAAAACTAATCTCATTTAAAAGCCAGGGTGAAGAGCCACATCTTTACTTGTTTTCTAAAAACTATGATGGAGGCTGAGGAGTGGATGCCAGCTGGGAGAGCATTCCAAAGCCTGGGGGCAATGACTGAGAAGGCCCTATCCCGCGTCCTCAACAGCCAAGCCTCTCTCACAGTCGGCACCAGAGCAGAGTTCCCTCTGATGATCTTGTCAAGTGGGCAGACACCATTGGGAGCAGGCAGTCCAGATATCCAGGGCCCAAACCATTAAGGGCTTTAAAGGTCAAAACCAGCACCTTGAATTGCCTCTGGTGCATAGGGGCTGGGCACCCATCTATAGGGGATGCTGTGGGCTTCCTCCATCAATCAGGCGGATGGACTATATGGCATCCCATCCTGTTCTGGGTTAAGCTGGGATCTCCATGGAGACAGGCTATCTAGGACCTAAACAAACCTCGGACAATTCTCAGTGCCGAGGAGACAGACCGCACTTCCAGATGGGGAAATATTCCATCTGAAGATGGATATTCTTTTTGTTGATCAACTCTCTTTCCAAATTATGCAACTCCCTTTTGCATAGGGTCTTCACATTTATGGAGGGGCTGTTTACATTGCTTACTTCCACCATGTGCTATTTCACAGCACCCTCTGCTGGCCATTTGCAGGAAATTCATGATGAAAATTAGACTCCTCTTAAAGTAGTCTTAAAAGCCACAGATTTCGTCACAGATTTTACATATCCCTGTGAAAACATTTACTACTCTTTAAGGTGCTGCAAGATTCTTTGTAGTTTGGTGCGTGAAGTGTTCTATCACAACTATTTACATTGGACTACAAGCCTAAAGGCCTACCTAGAGGCCTACCCAGGGCCCACCTTGGGCCGGCTGTCAAAGGTTGCGCTTTTCATCACAATTTTTCCACATCTCTTTGAAAACATTTACTAGTTTTAAGTTGCTGCAAGATTCTTGGTAGTTTTGGGTACAATGGGCTAACACAGCTACTGCCCTGAGAATTGTCCAAGGTTTGTTTAGGTCCTAGGTCCCGTCTCCATGGGGATCCCAGCCCAACCCAGAATAACAATAAACTGTCATTCTGTGCAGAATAATGGGGCAGCGGGGAGCTTCTGCTAGAGGAAGTGTTCTATCACAACTACCTATCTTTTTAATATATATTTCTCTTAGGCGTATCCGTTGCTAATCCCATGTGTGGCAGCTCTCACTGGAGTTCGTGAACTGCTGCCAGATAGCGGCGGGGACAGGAGGACGGTGGGCGGGGAGCGAAAGCGGAATGGGAGTGGGGGAACGGACTGGTGCTGAAAATGAAATGAAGATGGAGGGAGAGACAGGGAGAATTAAGGGCGCAGATGCTCAGTGCCGGATCAGCTAGTTTACATTAAATGCTGATGTAGAAGCTAGGATATACTCAAACCAGAGTCACAGAAATGTAGTATTGGACGAGTTCTTCAAGATCTTCTAGTCCAACCCATTCCTCAGTGCAGGATCTGCTACAGCATCCCTGTCAGATGGTCATCCAGCCTCAGATTGAAAACCTCCAGCAAAGGAGAGCCCACCACTGCAAAAGGCAGGTTGTTCCACCGTCTTACAGCTCTTAGGAACATAGGAAGCTGCCATATACTGAGTCAGACCCTTGGTCCATCTAGCTCAGTATTGCCTTCACAAACTGGCAGCAGCTTCTCCAAGTTTGCAGGCGGGAAACTCTCTCAGCCCTATCTTGGAGAAGCCAGGGAGGGAACCTGGAGCCTTCTGCTCTTCTCAGATCAGCTCCATCCCCTAAGGCGAATATCTTACAGTGCTCACATTTCTAGTTTCCCATTCATATGCAACCAGGGTGGACCCTGCTTAGCTAAGGAGACAAGTCATGCTTGCTACCACAAGACCAGCTCTCCTCTCTTACAGTCAGGAAATTCTTCCCAATGTCTAGTCTAAATTTATTTCCTTGCCATTTCAACCCATGGTGCTAGTTCTCAGGAGCAACAGAGAACATGAGGTCGAACCACCACCCTCAGGACGGTTCAGGCCCAGATCGGGGGGTGCCATCCAAGTAAAAATTGGTTTTTAAAAGGACGTACCGCTGCCGAGGGCTTTGCAGCCTCAGGGGGTGTTGCTGCAGCCTCAGGGGGGTCTCTGGTGGTTCCCCTTCTCCCTGCTGGCCGGCCGTGCAAATGGCCCATGAGCATGTACCATGGCCTAAAAAATGGCTGCCACACACTCACAGAGGGCCAAAGCAGCCCCCAAACAAGCTGAACTGGCCTGTAGGAGACCAGGGGGAGGCCAGTAGGGGGAGGGGGGACTTCCAGAGGAAACCCCCCGCATGACCGCAGCAGCACCCTCTGAGGCCGCTGAAGCCCTTGATGGCAGTAAGTCTGCCTTAAATTTATTTTTTTTAAAACATAGATAGCACCCCCAAACCGGGCCCGAACTGGTTCAAATTCAAACCAAACCGCACTCCTCATTCAGGGGTGCCAAAACTGAACATGCCTTGTCCGGTTTGAGTCCAGTTTGGACTTTAAGCGAACTGGCCAAACTGGTTTTGTGCACATCCCTAATACCACCAACTGCTCCTCACAGGGCTTGGTTTCCAGACCTCTCCCCATCTTAGTTGCCCTCTTCCAAGCCCCTTCCACGTCATCAACATCCTTCTTAACTTTCAGGGTCCAGAACAGGCTGCAGCAAGTTCTGAAGGGGGGAAACCCAATATGGACTTCTCTCTGGGTGCTCCTTGCTTAAGGAAAACTCAGCCCTAGCCTGTATATCCTTGCTTTGCATGACTCCGCCAAGGTTAAACAGGATATTTCAAACGGATAGATTTAAATGTGGACATGTCAAATGGACTGGGCCGTTTCTAGTCCTTTATGGCTGGGATGTCCTTATCTACTAATTTATTGGACTCATGTCTCTATTTATCAGAGGACAGGAATTAGATTAAGCTTTGAGCAATTAACTATAATAATGGGCTCTTTGGACAAAGATGATCAAGTATCAACTAAATTGTGACTGTTAAATATCCCCGCTGCTGTAAAAAAATGGTCTGGGTGCCACATCAGCAATCAATTTCAACCCCCACAATGACGGGACACTTAATCAAGGCTTGGGACATTGCTGAAAGAGACACGTTGACAGATGACGTGTGGGAGAGAAATAGTCTTGTGGCCCCAAGTGACTTAGTAGAACAGCAGTCTCATTTATTACTTCCTGGAGGATGATCCGGCCGAAGATGAACCTGTCCGAGTGCTATTGATTTCCATAGGAGAAAGCTGAACTCGTGCGCAGCCTTCCCTCTGCAATCAATGGGACGTAAAAGGGCTTTGCTTTGACTGGATCATGCCCATTGCCATTTAAAACTTGGAAGGAAATAACTTTCTGTAATATAATGGAGAATTAAGTTTTTGTGAGCCGTGCCTAAGTAGTGATGGGGATGAGGCCGTCGCTGGAGATAGGTCTGTAGCTCAGTGACCAAGCATCTGCTTTGCATGCAGAAGGTTCCAGCTTCAATCCCTGGCAGCATCTCCAGGTAGGGCTGGGAAAGACTCCTGCCTGGAACCTCAGAGAGCAGCTGCCAGTCAGTGTAGACAATACTGAGCTCCGTGCACCAAGGATCTGACTTAGCAGAAGGCAGCTACCTGTGTATCCTCAAGAACTCTTCAAGTAACAGGCTTTCACTTTGTTTTAAGAGCCCCTGGTGGTGCAGTGGTAAAACTGCTGCCCTGTAACCAGAAGGTTACAAGTTCAATCCTGACCAGGGGCTCAAGGTTGACTCAGCCTTCCATACTTCTGAGGTCGGTAAAATGAGTACCCAGAAATGTTGGGGGCAATATGCTAAAATCATTGTAAACCGCTTAGAGAGCTTCGGCTATAGAGCAGTATATAAATGTAAGTGCTATTGCTATTTATTTCTTGCAGACATTTATATCCTGCTTTTCCATTTAAAGAACCCTCAGCAAATTCAAGGCAGCTCACAACAGAACAATGCATTCTAAGGTTGCACACATGACCAAAACTGGGCCACTTTGGGAAGGGTGGTATATGAATCAGGGGTGTAGCTATAATTGAGCGGATGGGTTCAAAGAACTCCTGAGGGACCCCCAGTTCCACCCCTCCCTATTTTCTTCATTCTCTCCCTCACTCCCAAGGGCCGCCAAGGAGAGGGGTGAACACAGGCCCTCTCTCCCCTACATGACGAGTGCCACTCTCGGGATTCCCACCGCTGCGCACCCACATGACCAGCACGTGACAGCTCCGGTAGCAGCAAGGGGGTGGGAGGAAAGCAGGCTGTAGCCTCCCACATCCCACAATACATTGCATGAGGAATGCAGTGCAGGGGGGATTTCCCCACTGCCCGGCGCTCCGGCCGCCCGACTCTATGAACACTCAGGCTGCAGGGAGCCCGAGCATTCATATGACCAGGGAGTGGAGGCCAAAGCACCTTTCTTCCTCACTATAAGCCTGGGTAAAAAGCCCGGGCTACCCCAGTGAAGACTGCCAGGATCGGTCCTGATCCCAGCACTCCACACAAGCTGACCTGCCCAGGTAGGGCTGTGCTAGTCTCAGTAGGGCTGCTCATGTGAAGTGTGTGTGTGTGTATGTATGTAGGGGCGAAGCCACCATTGAGCAAACAGGTTCAAAGAATACGGGCCATTGCCCCTCAGGGGCCACGCCTCACACCCCAGACATGCCCCGTGCTTGATGTCAGATGCGAAGGGTGTGGCTAAATGCTCCCTGCATCTGATGTCAGACACAGGGGATGGGGCTAGGGGGGCCACATAGAACATGGGCCGCAGCTGGTCTCCCTCCACACCTCTGTGTGTGTGTGTGTGTGTGTGTGGACACACACACGTCCCACTTTTTATTCATAAATAACAAATTGGCTGATTTAAAAGTAATACAAACAACAGAATGGGGACAAATAATTCAAACGCTAATAAAACACAACTGCAGAATAGAACAGCGTTGGCAGGGAGTAAAACAAAAATATGAAAACCGAAAAATATGAAATATGAATATGAAAAATATGAAAACCAAAAAAGAAGAGAGACGCTTAAATTGGAGCATGCACTTCCTAGACACCAATGCATCTGTTTTTAATTTGCAGCGGGTACTGTGCCCTCCCCCCACTTTTCGTTGTTCTCCAACTTGCAACCATTATTTGTTTGATAATATCTTGATGCAAAAACTGCTTCCTTTTTGAGGGGGGTCTAGGCTGGGCACTGGGCAGAGCCTCAGATCCTGGGCCCCCAACCAGTGCCTGAGTGGACCGTCCCCTAATGCTGATCCTCCCCAGGAATGCTGTTGTACTAAAGCAGGGGGGTCCCAACCTTGGGTAACCAGATGTTGTTGGGACTAGAATTCCCATCATTCCCATGTACAATGGCCTCAGCACTGCTGCTAGCTCATGTTCAAGTTGAACATGAGCCAGCCTTGTGAGGCAGCTGCTAAAATAGCCAATGCAATTGTGGGCTGCATTAACAGCAGCATCCTGCCCAGATCACAAGACGTGGTGGTTCCACTCTATCCTGCACTGGTCAGAGCTCACTTGCAATCTGGTGTCCAGTTCTGGGCCCCACATTTTAAGAAGGAACTTGATAGACTGAGCAGGTTCAATGGAGGGCAACCAAGAGGGTGAGGCACAGCTGAAGGAACTGGGTAGGTTGCGTATGTCCCCTGCTAACTGAACAGAGAGGTGCCTTTTTAAAGTAGTGATTCTCTTTATTTAGCAGGGGGAGAGCAACTGACCCTATCCATCCCCAGCACAGCATCTCTCCAGTGGCTGTTGCGGGTGTCTATCTTATTTTTCTTTTTAAGATTGTGAGCTCTTTGGGGACAGGGAGCCATTTTTATTTATTTATTTATTTATTTATTTATTTATTTATTTATTTATTTATTTATTTATTTATTTATATCTGTGTAAATTGCTTTGGGAACTTTTTGTTGAAAAACAGTGTACAAATATTCATAATATTCATATTCGTTGAGCCTGAAGAAGACAAGACAAGACAAGACAAGACAAAGGGGAGATACGTGAGCCGTCTTCAAGTAACTGAAGGACTGTCACATAAAAGGAGTGAACTTGTTCTCTGTTGCTCCTGAGGACTAGAACCAATGGGTTGAAATGACAAGGAAGCAGATTTAGCTTAGATATTAAGAAGGATTTCCTGAGAGCTGTTGGCCAGTGGAACAGTCTGCCTCAGGCAGCAGCGGGTGGAAATGGCAAGGGAGGAGATTCAGGCTAGGCATTAGGAGGAATCTCCTGGCTGCGAGAGCTGTTGGACCAGTGGCTCCCTACCAGGATTCATCCATATGCTGTTGAACTACAACTCCCATCATTCCCAGCTACAATTTATTGTGTCTGGGGGCAATGGGAGTTGTAGTCCAGCATCATCTGGAGGAACCTAGTTTGTCCAGCATCATCTGGAGGAACCTAGTCCAGCATCATCTGGAGGAACCTGTGTTGGGCAGTGGAACAGTCTGCCTCATGCAGTGGTGCGCTCTCCTTTGCTGGAAGATTTCCAGCAGAAGCTGGATGGGTTTCCATCAGGGTTTGGATAGCACTTGTGATCAGTTCAATTAGTGAAAGTCTTCATCATTTGATGGAAGTTCAGAGAAAACCTTTGTTTGTTTGTTTGTTGGTTGGTTGGTTGGTTGGTTGGTTGGTTGGTTGGCTGGCGCTGGGAGGTCTCTAAGATGGAGTCACGCCGGAAAAGACAGCTACCGTAGCTGATACAGTAACACTGGCATCATTAGGCAAACAACCTCAGGAGTGGTCGTTGAGTCCAATCACAGAGCATAGCCTCAATGGCCAATCAGAGAACTAGTTCACAGTTTCATTAAATACAGCAACATATTAACTGTGTGCAAAAGGAATAACCCAAATATGGTTATTTCATCCATTACAACATTTCTGTTAATCCAACTAGTACATGCACAGGCCAGGACCAGCCAAAACCTGTTTTTCCCTCATCAGTATCCATCAGGGTTTTGGTAGCAGTTTCCTGCAGGGGGTTGGGCTAGAAGGCCTCCAAGGTCCGAGGACTTCCAACTGCAAGGACTTCCAACTCCAAGGACTTACAACTCTGGAAATCTGCTACTGCTACGAATGTTTATATGCCACTTATCAACAAGATTCTCGAAGTGGTTTACGTAGAAAAATAAATAGAACATAAAGAAAATGGTTCCCTGCCCCCAAAGGGCTCACAATCGAAAGGGATTGCAATCTAAAAAGGAACACATAGAGGAGACCAGCAACAAACACTGAAGGAACGCTATGCTGGGGAATTCTGTGATTCTGTCAGCCTCTGTACGAAAGGGCTGGTCTGCTCCCAACACCCGTGTGCAGCCATCAGTCCAGCCACGGCATCCTTTCCACAGCCTGTTTGCCTCTTCTGATCTCCTTTGCCACAATGCAAAAATGGTCATGCGGATGCAAAGACACGCATCTAGATATGCAACCAGTAGCGTTCAGTTTTCCTTGGGACAGAATGGGCAGGCTTGCTTTTCTAGAGGGCTGAGGATGAGCTCCTTCGTTGGACCAGCCGCCCCACACCCAGTGCTGCCTTGCCCTGTGCCCCTGGTGGGGGCCAGTCCCCTTTCAAGATTGACCAGCTTTGAAAGTGGTGCAGGGGTTGAGGAGGAGGGCAGGTTGCCAGCAGCCTCCCCTTCTCTCCTCGTGCTTCTTGCTTGCTTGGCAAGGCGTGTGAGGAGAGGCAGTCTTTGCCAAGCTCGCAGGGGTCGGATCAGTGCTCAAGAGCTGCTCTGAGGGCAGTGGCAGCGGCGGCGGGGGTGGAGGTGGTGCATTTTGCCACCCAGCTACTTCCCCAATAACCTGCTGCTTGAGGCCACTGTCTCACCTAGCCTCGTGAAAGGGCCGCCCCAGATGCACCGGTAAACAACATCCTAGTGTCATGGCTTGAAGGTGAAAGCTCGTTTTCTTTTCCAGACATGGACGAGTGCTCCAGCAGCCCCTGCCTCCATGGCGACTGTGTGAATACCCCCGGCTCGTACCACTGCAAGTGCCACGAGGGGTTCCAGAGCACGCCCACCAAACAGGCCTGCATTGGTAAGTCCGGGTTGGGTTTGTGAGGGCCTGGATGCCTATCCTGGTCCAGGAAATGCCACCATTTCTCCCAAGGCAAAGACCAGGGATGCCTATCCAGACCTTGGACAGCTCCTGGGGCAACAGGTCAGCACCACAGTGAGAGCTGATCAGGCAAGTACAGAAGCCAGGAATCGTAAGAGAAGGGAGTCTTTCTCCAGCTGGCGTCACACAAATGCAACACGGGGTTCAGGCACATTGACTTGGCCCCACCCGCTCCCAGAAGCAGGCTTTGCTCTCTTAAAGGGGCCTGGCCTGATTCTGCAGGCACTTGCTGGGGGGCCTTTCACCATGACGGGTGAACCCCAGTCATGACTCAGGAGATTTCTCTGAATCAGAGGGTGTTGGCAGGGCTCAGTCCTTGGGTTTTGGTGGGGGTACTAGTGGGACCCTTCTGGTTCATCCAGTGGGCAGATAGACCTCTAACATGTCTCCCCACAGTCGTTTTTTTTCTAAACTAAAAAGCCCCAGGTGTTGTAGCCTTGCCTCATAAGGAAGGTGATCTAGGCCCCTGATCACCTTGGTTGCCCTCTTCTGCACCTTTTCCAGTTCTACAATGTCCTTCTTTAGATGTGGTGACCTTGAGGGTCCCCCTTTACAAGTAAAGGGGACATCCCTAATCTCCATCTTAAAGGCTCCAGGGGTGGCGGCAAGAGAATGGGCCCCCCATACCTTCTGCAGAGACCACCACATGGTGGCGGCAGAGACCTCAGAGGTGGCGGGGGAGGGGCGGCAGTGGAGGCTCCTCCAAGCCCCCTGCTGGCCTCCTGAATGGCAGCCTGGGCTGGCTGTGGACCGGTTCGGGCCACCATTCAGGAAGCCGGGAGGGGGCTTGAAGGACACACACACACACACACCCGCTGCCTCCCCTGGTCTTCTCTTTTCCAGGCTAAACCCGAAGTTAAGAACATAGGAAGCTGCCTTGTTGTTTGTTTGTTTGTTTGTTTATGTGTATATATGTTTGTTTGTTTATGTATATGTTTATAACACCCAAAACTTACATCTCTGGGAGGTTTACAACAAAAACAGAGAAGTTAAAACGTTAGTTAAAACAGATAAATACGGAGTCAGACCATTGGTCCATCTAGCTCAGAATTGTCTACACAGACTGGCAGCGGCTTTTCCAAGGTTGCAGGCAGGAATCTCTCTCAGCCCTCACTTGGAGATGCTGCCAGGGAGAGAATCTGAGACCTCAGCTGCTCTTCCCAGAGTGGTCCCATCCCCTAAGGGGAATAACTCACAATGCTCATACATGGAGTCTCCCATTCCAGTGCAAACCAGGGCAGACCCTGCTTAGCAAAGGGGACCACTCATGCTTGCTACCACAAAACCAGGTTAATTTGGGGCACACTGTCCCACCATCGTGTCCTCTGCTTTCTGCCTAGATATCGATGAGTGCATCATGAACGGAGTGATGTGCAGGAATGGGCGCTGTGTGAACACCGATGGCAGCTTCCAGTGCATCTGCAACGCCGGCTTTGAAATCACTCCTGACGGGAAGAATTGTGCTGGTAAGCCACAGGCGTTAGTTACAGGGAAAGACTCAGGATCAGGCCCTCCCTGGGTGTTTGGGTGTTTGTGATTGTTACCCCCCAACTCTACAGTATTGATCTCCAGCAGACGGAGCCTCCTCGTTTCCTTGAAGCATCCCCTTCCCTGGAATAAATATGAACCTGCCTTTCAGCCCCATAAAAACCTCCTGGCCTGTTTATGATGATGCCGGGTGCGACGAGGGAGGGATGAAAGGATTGCGGGGGGAGCCCAGTGTGGCCACTGCCTTGTTGTTCTTTCCTGCAGACCACGACGAATGTGCCACCACAAACATGTGCCTGAACGGGATGTGCATTAATGAAGACGGGAGCTTCAAGTGCATTTGCAAACTGGGTTTTGTCCTGGCCCCCAACGGGCGCTACTGTGTCGGTGAGTCCTGCTCAGTGCGGGAAGCTGCTATGGCATCCCTGACTAGGAACAGGTGCCTGGGCGGGGGGGGGGGGGGGGCGGAGAGGGAGGAAAGGGCTCGGAGGGGGTGGGAAATTGCTGTTGGCGAGCTCCATATCCCAAGGGGAGGGTTGCAGCAGCTCACCCATCATCTCAGGCGCTGGTTTGGCTTGACCGCAGCCTATCTTCACAGGTCATGCCCTTGTATGGCTCAGGGGATTCAGTCGCTAATTAGCTCCGCCATTGTGGTTCTGGCTCCACCCTCTGAGTCTCCATTGCACATCTGGCTGCACCCTCTGATCTTCCATTTTGCTTCTGGCTTCACTTTCTGAACCACCATTGTGCCTCTGGCTCCACCCCCTGAACCACCATTTTGCTTCTGGCTCCACCCTCTGAATCTCCGTTTCACATCTGGCTCCACCCCCTGAGTTTCCATTTTGGTTCTGGCTCCAACTTCTGAGCATCGTTTTACTATTATTTCTTGTTTACACAGTCAGACAGGTGTTATTGACGAGTTTGTTTTCTCCAGACATCAAGTCCTTCCCAAGGACCTGGGATGGCTGAATTTTATCATCAATACTGTTGGTTATTATAGATATCGTTGCAAAATATAGGCTGTTCTCAGTAAAGTTGCTTTTTGTAATTGGCTGATGGTGATTTTGGTGGCCCCTATGGTGTTGAGGTGCTCTTCAAGTTGTTTTGGAATTGCACCTACTGGGATTATTTTGGTCTTCTTCTGCCACAGCCTTTCAATTTCAATTTGTAGATCTTTATATTTGGTTATTTTTTTCTATTTCTTTTTCTTCTGTTCTGCTATGCCCTGGTATTGCTATGTCGGTTATTTTAACTTGTTTTTCTTTCTTCTCAACTACAGTTATATCTGATGTATTGTGTGGCAGATGTTTGTCTGTTTGTAGTCGGAAGTCCCATAATATTTTTGCATCTTCATTTTCTTCAACTTTTTCAATTTTATGGTCCCACCAATGTTTGGCTACAGGTAGCTTGTATTTTTTGCAGATGTTCCAGTGTATCATCCCTGCTACCTTGTCATGCCTTTGTAGTCAGTCTGTGCGATCTTTTTACAACAGCTGATTAGGTGGTCCACTGTTTCATCTGCTTCTTTACAAAGGTGGCACTTGCTGTTTGTTGTTGACTTTTCGACTTTTGCTTTTATTGTATTTGTTCTTAGCGCCTGTTCTAGTGCAGCTAGTATTAAACCCTCTGTTTCTTTCTTCAAGTTGCCATTCTTAAGCCATTGACAGGTCTTGGTGATGTTTGATTTTCCACTTATATTGTGCAAATATTGACCATGCAGTGGCTTATTTTTCTGCTCGGTTCTTGACTTGTTCTTTCTTGTAGGCCTGCTTTGTTTCATTGGTGTTGAATAGTTTCTCATTATTGACCATTTGAAGTGCAGCTTCTTCACTGTCCTTGATGTATTCTTCAAGGCCTCTTTTCTCCTCCTCTACTGTTTGATGGACTTGCAGCATTCCTCTTCCACCTGAGTTGCAGGGAGGTATAGCCTATCTACATCACTGCGGAGGTGCAGAGCATGATTGATGCTAATGATTTTCCTGGTCTTACGATCTAGCGTCTCTAGCTCTGCCTGGGTCCAGTCTATTATTCCTACACTGTATCTGATAACATGTATAGCCCAGGTGTTTATTAGGGGTGTGCAATTCGGGTTTTTGGGTGATTCGGCTCGGACCCGAACCGAATCACCCCTGTTCTGTTTTGTGCCCGAATCTGGGTCACCCGAATCACCCTTGATTCGGTTCAGATTCGGATTTATTCCGAATCCGAATCTGAATCGATTCGGGGGGTAAAAAGGGGCCCAGGGGCAAAATTTTGAGGTGGGGTGGTAGTGCCCAATGGGTAGAGTCTACCACCCCAATTTCAGGGGGATTGGGAAAAATCCTGATTTTTGGCGATTTTTTAAAGTTTTAGTGACTTTGGGGCTAAAGTTTTTTCTGAGGTGAAGTTTTTTCTGAGGTGTGAATTCTCATTCTATCATAGCAAATGAGATTTTTTTCAATTAAACAACTCTCATGACCCCGCTTTCACTTTTTCACACTTTCCTTTACTATGAATAATATGAGGAAGTAATCAATTTAGCACACTTCACCTTATGAAGACAAACCTCATAAAAATAAATTCACCAAAATTCACCCCCTGCCCAATCACTCTTAAATTGGGGATGGGTGGTAGCCTCCACCCATTAGACACTATCTACCAGCCCACCCCACTCCTTTGGGGCAGATCCACTTTCTGCCCCCAATCTGCCCCAAAGACACCCAAACTTCAAAAATTCTCAAAAAATCAGCCCTCTGCCCAATCCCCCTGAAATTGGGGTGGTAGCCTCCACCCATTAGGCACTACCACCCCACCCCACTATTCTGCCCCAGGCCCCACTTTCTGCCCCAATATGCCCCAATCTGCCCCAAAGACATGAAAATTTCAGAAATTTACCAAAAATCAGCCCTTTGCCCAATCCCCCTGAAATTGGGGTGGTAGCCTGCACCCATTAGGCACTACCACCCCACCCCACTCCTTTTGCCCAGATCCCATGCTATGCCCCCGAACTGCCCCAAAGTCTCTAAAACTTTAAAAAATCGCCAAAAATCAACCATGAACCGAATCACCCGAATTTTTCGGGTCCGAAATTCGGGTGATTCGGCTCGTGCCCGAAAAATATCGGGGGACATCGGGGGTGATTCGGTTCGGCCCTGAATCACCCGAAATTGTTCATTTTGGGCACAGATCGTTCTGTGCCCGAAATCTTTTGCACATCCCTAGTGTTTATGGTGTGTTGTTGTTGTTATTTATTCGATTTCTATACTGCCCTCCCAAAAATGGCTCAGGGCAGTTTACACAGAAGAATAATAAGCAAGCAAACAAACAAACAAACAAATAAATAAATAAGATGGCTCCCTGTTCCCAAAGGGCTCACAATCTAAAAAGAAACATCAGATAGACACCAGCAACAGTCACTGGAGGTACTATGCTGGGGGTGGATAGGGCCAGATAGATAGATAGATAGATGACTCCCTGTTCCCAAAGGGCTCACTATCTAAAAAGAAACATAAGATAGACACCAGCAACTGTCACTGGAGGGATGCTGTGCTGGGGGTGGATAGGGCCAGTTACTCTCCCCCTGCTCAATAAAGAGAATCACCACGTTAAAAGGTGCCTCTTTGCCAAGTTGGCTCCGCCCTTGAGCCGCCTGACTCCAGGCTCTTCCTCTGCCCTAGAAGGCACCACTTCTCCACTCCTGGTCTCTCTGGAACCGCCAGCTCTAGACCCAGTTGTTGGATCTCAGTGGGGAAAAGTAAAAAAATAAATTCCTAATAAAACCAAAACAGATCCTTAATATTGTCCACTGTTGCCCTCAACACTTGAAATCTATCTGTCTGTCTATCTATCTATCTATCTATCTATCCATCCATCCATCTATATCTCTATCTTTTTTGGCTAAGATCAAGTGTAGTATATATATTGCACTCTGTCAGGGGAAATGGAAATCCCGGGCAAGGGTTGTGTCACCCCTCCCTGTGTTCAGCAACCCCTTTCCCCTTGCAGACATTGACGAGTGCGAGACGCCCGGGATCTGCATGAACGGCTGGTGCATCAACACGGAGGGCTCCTTCCGCTGCGAGTGCCTGGGGGGGCTGGCCATCGGTGTGGACGGGCGGGTCTGTGTGGACACCCATGTGCGCAGCACCTGCTATGGGGCCATCAAGAAGGGCACCTGCGCCCGGCCCTTCCCTGGGGCTGTCACCAAGTCGGAGTGCTGCTGCGCCAACCCGGACCACGGATTTGGAGAGCCATGCCAACCGTGCCCTGCCAAGAACTCGGGTGAGTGGCATCCCGAAGGATCTTTGGCCAGGCGCGAGCCTTCCCAGGGATTCTCGAGGGGTTCTCAATGATTCAAGGCGGAGATTTGAGACTACATTTTCAGGTCAATACAATACAATACAGCACATTACAATGTGCTTGCATGTGGCACCATCAGTGTGCATGTGCGCCCATTACATGGGTGTCAGGACATGGGCCGAAGCTGCACAATGCAGCCATTTTGCTAAAGCTAAGTAGGTCTCAGTCTGGTTAGTGCCTGGATGGGTAATCACCTCGGATGCTACCATGAGTTCCGTGCTGGAATAAAGATAAGAAATCAATGGAACAAAGAGAAGAAATCAATGGAACATCTGGGCGAATCGCTGGAAAATAGGTGGGAGCTAGTGAGAAGAGAGAGGAGAGTTGGTCTTGTGGTGGCAAGCATGATTTGTCCCCCTAGGTAAGCAGGGTCTGCCCTGGTTGCATATGAATGGGAGACTTGATGTGAGCACTGGAAGATATTCCCCTCGGGATGGAGCCACTGGAAAGACCAGAAGGTTTCGAGTTCCATCCCTGGCTTCTCCAAGTTAGGGCTGAGAGAGATTCCTGCCTGCAACCTTGGAGAAGCCGCTGCCAGTCTGTGAAGACAATACTGAGCTAGATAGACCAATGGTCTGACTCAGTATATGGCAGTTTCCTATGTTCCTATATAGTGTGGCGTAGTGCTTAGAGTGCTGGACTAGGACCAGGGAGACCCGAGTTCATAATCCCCATTCAGCCATGAAACTCAGTGGATGACTATGGACCAGTCAGTTGTCTCATGGGCTAATCTAGCTCACAGGGATGTTGGGAGGATGAACATAACTATGTACACCGCTCTGGGCTCCTTGGATATAAATGTAGTAAAATAAAATAAAAATAAAATAAATGAAATGCTTTTCTCTCCCTCGTCAAGAGAGCTTATAAGTGACAAGTCAATTCCAAGTTGAGCTGAGGGATGCTCATCCATGACTACCAGATCTGTGCTCCCCTGTGAGATATCTTAGGGGTGAAATAGACCCACAGGCCATTTGCTGCCAAATTTCTCTTCATCTGTTGCTCAGTGTGTGAGCTGATTTCTTCCCACAAAAGGCCTAGCGCTGGACAAGGGGAGATGCAAATTTTGTCTGTGGTGTCCAATCTGATGGCGCGCACACACATATATGCAGACATTATAACTTGCTTTTTCAATCACGGAGTGACAACTGGTTTTCTCTGTTTCCAGCTGAATTTCAGGCCCTGTGTAGCAGCGGCATTGGCATCACTGCTGATGGAAGAGGTAGGTTTGGTAGAGATCTGATCACCAGGGTGGATACTTCCCTTACAAGCAGCTTTTCTGAAGAGAGCTGGTCTTGGGGTAGCAAGCATGAATTGCTCCCTTTGCTCAGCAGGGTCTGCCCAGGTTTGCATTTGAATGGAGACTTCGTGTGAGCACTGTGAGATGTTCACTGTAGGGGGTGGGGCCTCTCTGGGAAGAGCACCTGCCTGCTTGCATGCAGAAGGTTCCAAGTTCCCTCCCTGGCAGCATCTCCAAGAAAGGGCTAAGAGAGACTCCTGCCTGCAATCCTGGAGAGCCGCTGCCAATCTGTGTAGACAGTGCTGAGCTGGATGGAGCAAGGATCGGACTCAGTAGAAGGCAGCTTCCTATGTTCTCCTATGCTGGCATAGTGCTAGTGCCTGGATCCATTGACAGCAGACTAGGGCGGCCCTTCCATGAGGCAGGGTGAGGCAGTCACCTCAGGCGTGGGCATGAAGAGTGGCACAGGGGGCACCAGGCGCTGTCCCCACCTGCCACCATGAGTGCCACCCCATGGACATCCTTGCCACACACAGCCAATACCCTTCCTCACCCCAGTGGGGCAGGCTGTTGATTTTCCCCTCGCCTTCCCTGCCCCAAGATGAACTAGGAATGTCCCTGCCACCACAGCCTGTCTTGGCAGCATGGTCTCAAGAGTGCTCATGTGTTTGTGAGCCCAATTCAGAAGCATGGCTTGAGAATGCTGAGCAATCACCTATAGATGGCGGGCGTGGGGGGAGGCAGTGATATCCATCGCCTCAGGCAGCAAAATAACTTGGACTCCCCACCCCCAGTTCCAGACAGTGCTAGAGTCAAAGGTCAGGCACTGAGAGCATGTTACAGTAACGAGGTGCTAATGAGTGTTTACAATAAGAACCCTCCTCTGTAACGCATCCCACACATCCCACGGAGACAGCAAAGGTTAAGCTATTCTGGTCCTCCTGTGTTCCTTTTCATCAGCTTGAATGTCTCTATCTTGTGTGGGCTTTAAGAAGAAAGGCATCTTGTCCATCACTACGGAACGATCAGAGGGTGGGGGCTGTGTCAGATACAGACGGCTGCCAAGCTCCTGATCTTCCCAAATCGACTTCTCATCCATGCAGATATCAACGAGTGTGCCTTAAACCCTGACATCTGCCCCAACGGCATGTGTGAGAACCTTCGGGGAAGCTACCGCTGCATCTGCAATCTGGGCTACGAGTCAGACCCCACGGGCAAGAACTGTGTGGGTGAGTTGGAGCAATCCCGAGGCATGGAGGGTGGCAAATCAGGGACCATCCAACATCCCAGTTTGGGTCAAGGTTTAACAGTCCATGGAGATACCAGCTGTCATCTGAGGGATCAGAGTCCAGGCAGACGAGAGCTGAGTTCCAGAGGTGATGGCCTGTTGATCTCAAGGTCAATAGGCCAGAGGCAAGAGGTCATTTTTAGGGGCAGCACCAAAACATGCAGGGGGCCAAAGACCACATAGTAGAGTCAAGCAAGTGGGAGATCAGGGTCCGAAAAGGCAGCATTGTAGGGGTGTGGTGACGGCCGACAACCTGGATGGCTTTAAGAGTGGTTTGTATAACTTCATGGAGGAGAGGTCTATCATCGGCTACTCGTTGGAGGGCTTTAGGCCACCTCCAGCCTCAAAGGCAGGATGGCTCTGAGTACCAGTTGCAGGGGAGTAACAGCAGGAGGGATGGCATGCCCTGCCTGTGGGCTTCCAGCAGCATCTGGTGGGCCATCATGTGAAACAGGATGCTGGACTAGCTGGGCCTTGGGTTTGATCCAGGAGGGCTGTTCTTATGTTCTTATGGGTAAGAAGCCAGTGCTTAGCCTTTTCTAATAAGAAGCACAGCAGCACAGCTCAGACTGAGAAAAATCTCTCGAGTCTGGGGCTCTATAGGGGCTGGTGCACAGGGATTGGCTCCTGGGGGTCAACTGACACTGATCAGGCTGGAGTGGCAGCCTAGATGGCACCCTCAGAGCACAGAGCTCTGTCTGGTAGGCTTGCAGTGGGAGCAGAATCTTGGTGCAGAAGGGAAGAATTCCACTTCTAGAGGCTCATCCGGGTTCTGTTTCCAAAAGCAAGTATCTAGACCTCATGGCCGCATAAGTGGAGAGTATCTGTGCAGTGCCCCCAAATCACAGACCAGGTGACCCGCACAGATGATTATTAATAATAATAATAATAATAATAATAATAATAATAATAATAATAATAATAATAATAATTTCTTGTTTACACAGTCAGACAGGTGTTATTGACTGGTTTGTTTTATCCAGACATTCGATTTCTATACCACCCTTCCAAAAATGGCCCAGAGCGGTTTACACAGAGAAATTACAAACAAATAAAATGGATCCCTGTGCCCAAAGGGCTCACAATCTAAAAAGAAACACGAGATACACACCAGCATCAGTCACTGGAGGTACTGTGCTGGGGGTGGATAGGGCCAGTTACTCTCCCACTACTAAATAAAGAGAATCATTATGTTAAAAGGTGCCTCTTTGCCAAGTTAGCAGGAGTTGGTAACTGGAGGACGCGTGGCCTTGCTGGTGGCCAACTCTCCTGCCTCTCTCCCGCTAGATGTGGACGAATGTGCTGTCAACCGCCTGCTGTGTGACAATGGCTTGTGCCGCAACACACCCGGAAGCTACAGCTGCAGCTGCCCCAAGGGCTTCGTCTTCCGGACTGAAACAGACACCTGTGAAGGTAATAGAACCATGGAGTGCAAGGGCACCTACTCTTTCTGAAGGGGGTTCCCTGCTGGTCAGGAGGTCATAGCCCCTGAGACTCAGGGGGTGGAGCCTTGGAGCAAGGGGGAGGTCCCTGGCAGATTAGGAGGTGGAGCTGATCAGGGAGCGGGAGAGCTTAGTGCACCTTGTGGGGGCAGTAGGTTGTGCCTGATGGCTCAGGGGGGTGAGGCCTGATGGAAAGGGGGCAGAAGTTGCAGAACTAACAGCAGAAACACTCCAGCAAAGAGGAAGATAAGTAGCTGTCTATCACTTACTCTGCCCACTGCCCTTAGCTTCCCCTCGGAACATTTCCCTATTCCTCATCCTGACCCATAGAAATTACTCCTGCCCCTTGTGCCTAGGCAAAGTTTTTTTCCTTAACCCCAGTTAAGCTGTTCGTTTCCCCATCCCTTGCTGCTTTTTTTTTTTTTTTTGCTGGAGCAGGTGGAATGTTTGTGAGCATTCCATGCCATCCAGGGGTGTAGCTAGGTGAGAGGGGCCCTGTGTTCACCCCTCTCTCTGGCAGCCCCTTGGAGTGAGGGAGATAATGAAGAAGATAGGGAGGGGTGGAGCTGGGGGCCCTCAGGAGCTCGGGGGCCTGGGTTCTTTGAACCCATCTGCTCAGTTATAGCCACACCCCTGATGCCATCCCACCAGCTTGGGTGGCTTCATTGCCACAAGTGGGCATGTTATCAGACTGCATCGTTTAACTTTCCTTGATGCAGAATATGCTCAGTGAAGAAACTGGGGTGGCAGGGAAGAGAACTTGTGTTGTGCATGTGCTGCTCTGAGCATAATCATGTGACCATTCCTAAAGGAAACCCCATTTCTCTCCCCATCCTAGATATCAACGAGTGCACGTCCAACCCCTGCGTGAATGGTGTCTGCAGGAATAATGCTGGTTCCTTTGCCTGCGAGTGTTCTCCTGGGAGCAAGCTGGACTCCAGTGGCACCATCTGTGTTGGTAAAGACTCCTGTCTGGGGCTTCCAACTGGGAGCTGGGCGCCTTGGATCTCAGAATGTAGAGAGGAGAGAGGAAGTTGTGCAGGAAGGAGGAGCCAGAAAGGGAGGCCACAGAGAAGCAAAGAGCCTGAACTATGAGGAAGCTGAAGCAGAGAATCTTCTTTATATATAATCCGCTAAGGCATAATCCGTGGCTAATCTCATGTGTGGCAGTTCTCGCGAGAGTTTGGAGAGCTGCCAGAGAGGATAGCACTGGGAAGAGGTGTGTGTGTGGCGGAGGGGAATGGCAGTGGCAGCCAGCCGGTGGGCCCAGGAATTAACGGCGACCGGGAAAATGATGGCACTGCAGCTGGGTGGAGAAGGCAGGGGCAGGCAGGGAGGAAACGAGGACGGCCAGCGGAGGAAGGGAGGAAGGAAACGGTGGGGGTGGAGACAAAGGAAGAAAACAGCAACGGGTGGGCAGCGGGGAGGAAGGGAGGAAACAGCGACAGAGGCGGGAGGGAAAACGACGGTGCGGATGGGCGCCTGCAGGTGGGAGCGGGGAGAAGGCGGGGGTGGGCGGGACTGGAGGTGGGAGAAGGCGGGGCAGGCAGGCAAAAACGGCAACAGGTGGGGGGGAGGAAGGAGATGGCGCTGGGGGCAAGTGGCCGGGCGGGGAGAACTAGAGGCATAGATTCTCTTCTCCCGGCCCAGCTAGTTTGTGTTTATTTATTTTGGGGAGGAGAGCTGGTCTTATGGTAAAGGTAAAGTTGTCCCGTCAAGTTGGTGTTGACTCCTGGCGACCACAGAGCCCTGTGGTTGTCTTTGGTAGAATACAGGAGGGGTTGACCATTGCCATCTCCCGTGCAGTACGAGATGATGCCTTCAGCATCTTTCTATATTGCTGCTGCCTGATATAGTAGTTTCCCATATTCTGGGAAGTATACCAGCAGGGATTCAAACCAGCAACCTCTTGCTCCCCAGGCAAGTTACTTCCCTGCTGTGCGATTAGGTGGCTGTGGGTCTTATGGTAATGAGCATTAATTGTTTTCTTTGCTAAGTAGGGTTTGCCTTGGTTTGCATTTTGATGAGTGACTACATGTGAGTGCTGTCTGCTGTGAAGTATTCCCCTTAGGGGATGGGGTCATCACTCAGTGATAGAGAAGCTGCTTTTCATGCAGAAGGTCTTAGGTTTACTTCCTGGCAGCATCTCTAGGTAGTCTGGGAAAGACTCCTGTCTGAAACCTTGGAAAGCGGCTGCCAATCAGTGTAGATAATACTGAGCTAGATGGAACAATGATCTGACTTAGTATAAAGCAGCTTTCTATGTTCTACCATTTATAACCCACCTTTCAGGCATATCGGCTCCTGTGGTGGTGTACAATAAAAAAACTAAATCAAAATGACTCACAGTTAAAACAACTCAAATCTAAAAACAAATCCCTCAGCCAAAAACCACACACACACACACACACGAAAAGACAGGAGAGACTGTCCATGCTGAACCTTCGATGGGGAGGATTTCCAAAGAGGATTTCTGAAGATCAGGGACTAGCACAAGAAAGGCCCTGCTTCTTGTGTGTACTACAATTAATGGTACCCAGATTAGGATTCCACTGGAATATCTTAATATGGCGGAAGTGGGGGCGCAGGGAGGGGGCTCTGTGAGATACTTAGAAGTCATGATTTGTAAGGGGTTTGATAGTCAATGAAGATGTTTCAAAACAGGCATTATGTGTTCATGATGACTTGGACCCAATCCAACATATAAATGTTTCTGGATAATCTTCCAGGGCAGCCCCATGTAAAATGCATTGCAGTACTCTAAACTAATATAAGGAAACTAAAGAAGAGGTGGACACAATTGTAGCAATGAGAGAGGAATCTGAGTTTGGGGAAGGCATTCTTTCCCTAATGCACATGTCCCGCTCTCTCCACCCTAAGGCTGGCAATATGGTCAGACATGCTTTCCCTACCAGCGAAGTGTTTGCAGAGCACGGGGTTGCCTCTTGAGGCTGGGGCGTGGTGGCTTCAAGGGGGCAGGGACGCATCTAACCAGGCCTTTGGGCTTTCCCTCCCTAGACAGCATGAAAGGGACCTGCTGGCTGAACATCCAGGAAGGGCGTTGCGAAGTGAACATCAATGGGGCCACACTGAAGTCAGAGTGCTGTGCCACGCTCGGGGCAGCCTGGGGAAGCCCCTGTGAGCGCTGCGAGATCGGTAAGGGTGACGGGGCCAGTGCCAGCAACGTCAGCCACCTTCTCCGACTGACTTGAAATTTTTTTGGTCTGTTAATTTATTTAATCTGTTGTGTGTTTTTATCTCCTGTTTTAAGACATGACATGTTTTATAACATGTTATAACATGTTTTATTTCATGTTTTATCTCATGGGGCAGATAACAAATAAAGTTGCTGTTATCATCATGATCATCATCATCATCATCATCATAATTGAAAATCACGGAATTATCATAAAATGTCTCTTTCTCCACAGATCCTGCCTGCCCAAGAGGCTATGCAAGGATGAAGGGTGTCTCCTGCGAAGGTACCATCTTCAGACCCCCAACACTTTCAACCTGGGAAGCTGACCAGGGATGCCCCTTTCCTCCTTCCACCCCGTCTTTCTAGACTCTATCCTGCTCTCTCGTGCTCTCTCTCGCTCTCCCCAGTTCTTTGCTGTTTGCTTGACCTGCTCAAAGGCCTTTCCCTTCCCACCCCTGACTCTCTCTCTCTTTTTCCAGACGTCAACGAGTGTGAGGTTTTCCCGGGCGTCTGCCCCAATGGCCGGTGTGTGAACACAGCAGGCTCTTTCCGCTGCGAGTGCCCAGAGGGGTTGACCCTGGATGGCTCAGGCAGGACATGCGTAGGTGAGGACCCAGAGAGACATGGACCACGCCCTCCCTTTTCTTATGCACTGTGGCTGCCTCCATTCTCACCTTTAGATGGGTCCAAATGGCCACCCTCCCATCAATACATTCCTGTCCATAAATAGCTGCCTTCCCTTTCCACATTCACCGTGACTACCTCCATCTGGCCTTTAAATGCTTCAAAATGGCTGCTCTCCCC
The DNA here is from genome assembly GCF_027244095.1 of Hemicordylus capensis. Lineage (NCBI taxonomy): Eukaryota > Metazoa > Chordata > Lepidosauria > Squamata > Cordylidae > Hemicordylus > Hemicordylus capensis. The sequence continues at coordinate 219,846,708 of NC_069658.1, forward strand.
TCAACAAATTCCTGCCTTCCCTTTCCAGCTGCACTACGGTTGCCTCCATTCTTGTCTTTGAGCCCATTCGGGTTTTCCATGCTTCTGAGGGGATGAGCCACTAAGCCAGAGATGAGACAAAACTCCAAGCATTTTTTAGTCCTAAAGAAAACTCAAGGGCCTATCTATGCTGCAAACCAGTTTAACTGTGAACCGTCATAAATTCTTGCCTGGGAATTCTCTGTCAGCTATACATCCCCTGCACAGAACTACAATTCCCAGGTTTCCCTGGGGCTAAATCCATATTGAAGCTGTCTAATAAAGCTGCCCCCAAGTCTAATAAAGTCAAACTAGATAAGAGAGTAATTACATCATTTGACCTTGAATGTTTGATTTTTATCTGTTAAATAGAAGCCTCAGGAGGGGGCAATCTGGATGGCATCTGATTGATATTGATTAGGGATGTACACAAATTGTTTTGGCAGGGCAGGGAGCAATACCTTTAAGCACAAGTCAAGCAAGCCCTTACCTGCTCCTCTGCCACCCAATCACATTTCCTAGTCTGCAAGTGGCTGCAGCGCTGCACCCAGCAGCCTACGTGCGGCGGTCGGACATTCACAGGCTGCTGGGTGCAGCGCTGCCCCCATGCGTAGACGTCTGAGTGGCACAGCGCTGCACCAGGAAATGCAGTGGGGCAGCAGAGGAGCAGGTAAGGACCTGCTTTACTCATGCTTATAGGTACCACTCCCCGCCCCACTGAAACGATTCGGCAGGCCGCACCGTATCGACTCATGCCGATCCCTAATATTGATTAATTATATCAATTATTCTCAAACTTGGTTCCCCGACTCTTGCTGAATGGCAGTTCTCATCATCCCATTGTGAGTGGGGATGATAGGAGTTGTAGCCCAACAACATCTGGGACCCAAGCTTGGGAGCCTCTGGTTTATAAATTGCTCTCCATTTTCTACTTTGTCAATATCAGATTTTTAAACACTTTTTTAAACTATTGGCCAAATTATAACTTTCACATAATGTGGGACTTTGTTCCTGAGGGGCACACTTTCTCGCCGGGGGGTGGGGCATGCTCCTTGCCCCGTCTGGGTTGCCCACGAAGGCCACAAAATGTCCTCTTCCTGATTCTCCCCTCTGATGCCACTTCCCCCCCCCCCATAGATGCGCGACTGGAGCAGTGCTACATGAAATGGGTGGAGGACGAGTGCACGGTCCCCCTCCCGGGGAAATACCGTATCGACCTGTGCTGCTGCTCCGTCGGCTCGGCCTGGGGCAGCGACTGTGAGGAGTGCCCCAAGCCTGGCTCTGCCGAATACAAAGTGATCTGCCCCCGGGGACCCGGCTTTGCCAACAGGGGAGACGTCTTGTCTGGCAGACCTTTCTACAAAGGTGAGTGGGGACTCGGAATGTGCACGGACCGGTTCGGAGGCCATTCTACTGGCCTCCGGTCCGGACATGGGCGGTTCGGGGTTCGGAAGGGTAGGGTGGGGGGTTCCATTAAGGGGGGGGGCTTTACTTACCCCTCCCGCGCTTTCCACCTTTGGCGCCGTAATTATTGTAAAAAACCCAGAGGCAGGATCCCTTGCCGCCCGCTTCAATCAACGGCGATGGCTCCTCCGTGGTAAAAAAAATTGGGTGGCAGGATACTTCCCTGCCACCCCTTTGAAGCCTCCTTGAAGACCCTGCTGCTGCCGCCCCCTTGAAGCCCCCTGCCGCCCCCTCAAATCTCGCAAAAGACCCGACCGCTCACTCTCTAGAAACGGGCGGGCGGCAGGGGGATGTCCTCCCGCCACCTTCCCTGCAAAAGTCTTTAGGAAGCCTTCAGTGCGCCTTCTTGGAATTCTCAGTTTGTTTAATGAGCAGAGGCTCTCACCGTCCATCAGGTTCAAGCTTTATTGATCACAGCGTGCCAGGTGTCTCTCTTCCAAGAGCACACGCTCAGGCTTTTGGCAAGAGTCTTTTATATTGTTTACATACAGGCTATAGGATTGAGTACAGAGCCTATCAGAGGCCAAAGTTTCATGGTATACACCAATCATACTAGTACAAGCAGTATAAATAAATATATGCCTCTCGAGTATGGGAATCGGAGGCACTACGTTGCAGTGGTTCCGGTCCTTTCTTGGGACGAGGGTCCAGAAGGTGGTGCTGGGGGACTACTGCTCGGCCCGTTGGCCTGTGGGGTCCCGCAGGGATCAGTCTTGTCCCCCATGCTGTTTAACATCTACATGAAGCCGCTGGGAGAGGTCATCCGGGGACTTGGACTGAGTTGTCAGCAATATGCAGATGACACTCAGCTCTATCTCTCCTTGTCATCTGATCCTAGGGAGGCGGTGGATGTCCTGAATTGAGGGCTGGAGGCCGTGATGGGTTGGATGTGGGCTAATAAACTGAAATTGAATCCAGATAAGACGGAGATACTGTTGGTCGGTAGGAGAGCCAATCGGGATGAGAAGATTTTATCGGTTCTGGATGGGGTTGCACTCCCCTTGAAGGAGCAAGTACGCAGCTTGGGGGTATTACTGGACCCGGCTCTGCTTTTGGAAGCTCAGGTGGAGGCGGTGGCCAGGGGTGCCTTTGCACGGCTCGGCTAGTGCGCCAGCTGCATCTCTTTCTCGAGAAGGCAGATCTGGCCACAGTTACCCATGCCTTAGTCACGTTGCGGCTGGATTACTGTAAGACGCTATACGTGGGGCTGCCCTTGAAGAATATCCGGAAACTGCAGCTAGTGCAAAACGCGGCAGCGAGGGTTTTATCCGGAGCTGCCCGTTGGGAACACATCACCCCCATTTTGAAAGAGTTGCACTGGCTACCAGTTTGTTTCCGGGTCCAATTCAAGGTGCTGGTTTTGACCTTTAAAGCCCTTAACGGTTTGGGCCCGGGGTATTTGAGGGACCGCCTGCTCCCAAGGGTTGCTGCCCGCTTGATGAGGACATCTGAGGGGGTCCTGCTCCGGGTGCCGACAGTGAGAGAGGCCCGACTGTTGTGCACTCGGGACAGGGCCTCCTCTGTTGCTACCCCCAGACTTTGGAATGCTCTCTCAGTGGCCATTCGCTCCTCGGACTCCATCACGGTTTTTAGAAAGCTTGTTAAAACTTGGCTTTTTATCCAGGCCTTTTACATAATCGTTTTTACTGCTACTTCTGTGTGTTTTTACCTGTTGTATTGTTTTTATGCTTGTATTTTTATAGATTTTAAATTTGGTTTGTTTTTATATTTTTTAGCTTAATATTTTTATTGTCTTTTTATTGTATTTTTTAACTTTTGTAATCCACCTTGGGGTTGTCTTTTAAGGAAAGGCGGTATATAAATGCGACAATCAATCAATCAATCAATCAATCAAGCTTAGCCATTGGTAGACAAGGTGAAACAATTACAGGGCAGAAACCAGCAATAATGCACCAGTCAGCTTTAGCTATGCCTAGTCAGGACGGGGCTAGCTGTGGTTAACAGGTGTCTATCTCTACTCAGGCGGGGCAGAGCATTGTTTCTAAGAAAATGTTCTTTTTTAACAGCAGGGTGCAGAAACTTGTGACTTTTAGGACTGATGTAGGTCACTGAAAGGGGATAGTGGAATTTTCCTTCATCAATCCCCATTGCTTCCAACAAAGCGACCCAGCTCCTAAAGGGATAAACTGAACCTTGAAGCTGCCTTTTGTGGTGTCAGACCCTTGGTCCTTCTAGCTCAGAACTGTCTACCCTGACAAGCAGCAGCTCTCCAGGATTTCAGGCGGGGATTTTTCCAAGTGGAGATGCTGCCAGGGATTGAACCTGGGATTCTCTGCAGGCAAAGCAGGTGCAATAACACTTTGCTTTGGCCCCTTAGTATGAGCTGCCTCCTACTGAGTCAAGCAATTGGCCCACCTTGTTCAATATTGCCTACTCTGACTGGCAGCAGCTCTCCAGGGATTCAGATGGGGAACTTTCCCAAGATTACCTGGAGTTTTCAGAGACTGAACCTGGGAACTTCTGCATGCAAAGCAAGTGTTCTGCTACCGAACTGTGGTTGCACCTGATTAACATACAGTGGGAGTGAGGTCTTTGGTCCATTTAGCTCTTTATTGTCTACACTGACTGGCAGCAGCTATCTGGGATTTCAGACAGAGAAATCTTTCCTATTCCTATCTGGAGATGCCAGGGTTGAAAACTGGGAGCTTCTGCATGCAAAGCGTGTGATCTGTCACTGAACGACTGGTTCTTATTAAATGTTCCTTGGTTTCAGCCTGGGCTCTCAGTGTCCTAAACTGAATTCTCAGTGAGACAGCCAACTTCTGCCTCAGCTAAACTGCTTCAAGCTGCAGGTCGGAGGCTAATGGGATGGGATGCTTGCACATTAAAGAAATTCCCTGCAAATGGAAAGCTAGTGTGTCAGGGAGAATGCTATCTTTTCTCTGATATGCTAGTTGTCTGAGGGCAGGTTATTTTGTTTGTTTGTTTGTTTGTTTGTTTTGGACGCAGGAGCATTCCACCTCATGAGCCCTCATCTACCGTTGGAGATGGTGCAGTCTAGATCACAGGATTATACTAGGGATGTGCATGAATCAATTTTTTCAATTTGATTTGTACCCAAATAGAATCACCCCCAATTTGTTTTGGGTTCAAATCTGTTGCCCCAAATCTCCCCAAATTCAATTTGTACCCTGATTTTCTGAATCCAAATAGATTCAGAGCAAAAAAAGGGTTCCAGGGGCAAAAGAGTGGGGTGGGTGGTAGTGTCCAATGGGTGGAAGCTACCACCCAAATTTCAAAGAAATTGAGCAAAGGGGTGAATTTTAAAGAATTTTTGATGTTGGCACATCTTTAAATTCTTTTCCATAGGGAATAATGGGGATTTCAGCAGCCTTATAGCTCCACATGGGGGGAACCAGGGTGGCCCCAAGAGGGTTGTGGTGGGTGGTAGTGCCCAATGGGTGCAAGGAAGCTACCACCCAGATTTCAAAGAAATTGGGCAAAGAGGTATTTTTTAAAAGATTGTTGAAGTTCACGCATCTTTAAGCTTTTTCTCATAGGGAATAATGGGGATTTCATCAGCCTTAGTTACTTCCCTGGGCTGGGGGTACCAGGATGGCCCAGAGCGGGTTGTGGTGGGTGGTAGTGCCCAATGGGTACAAGGAAGCTACCACCCAGATTTCAAAGAAATTGGGCAAAGGGTTTTTTGTTTTTTAATTGAAGTTGGCATGTCTTTGTGACAGATTCGGAGCAGAAAAGGGGATTCGAGGGAAGAAGAGTGGATCAGTTGGTAATGTCCCAATGGGTGCCTGCTACCACTCATATTTCAAAGAAATTGGTGAAAGGGGTGATTTTTAAAGAATTTCTGAAGTTTGCACGTCTTTAAGCTTTCCCCCCATAGGGAGTAATGGGGAATTTCAGCAGCCCCATAACTCCACTTGGGGGGCACCAGGGTGGCCCAGAGCGGGTTGTGGTATAGTGCACATAGGGTGCCAACCACCCCCAGAATGACAAGACTGTGGGGCACTGGGTTTTGTTTTCAGTGTCAGAGGTGTTCTGAGAATTGAGTCTCTAGTAGAAAATGCTCTCCCAGTCCCTAAATATTTGTGATAGTAGTAGTACCTAGGAGCCAGGAAAATGTCCCTGTGGGCTCAAATTTGGCCCTGAGGCCATATGTTGTGCAGGCCTACTTTAGAGCCAAGCCCTAATAAAGGTCAGCACCAGAATCACAGTCAAAATATCAGAATCCTAGAGTTTTAGGGGGTCTTTGGAGGTCATCTAGTCCAACTCTCTGCTCCATGCAGATTATCCAGAGTTAGAGCACCCTCAAGATATGGCTGCCCAGCCTCTGCTTGAACGCCTCCACCAAGAGACAAATAACTGGTTTCATGTCTCTTACTTTTAAGAGGCTCCCTCCTAAAGTTCAGCCAAAATCTACCTTTCCATAAGTTTAGCCCACGAAATCTAGTCCTGCCTGATGGGGCTGCAGAGTACAAGCGTTTGTCCTCTCCTCTCTGACAGCTAGTCAGGGATTTGAAGAGCGCTATCCTGCTCCTCTTCTCTTCTCCGACTAAAGTTATCCAGCTCTTCCTCAACTACCTTCCTTTCATCCCTCTCTCTGCAGATGTGAATGAATGCAAGGTTTTCTCCGGGCTCTGCACTCATGGGACCTGTCGTAACACCATTGGGAGCTTCCGTTGCCTTTGTGGAAGTGGCTTTGCTCTGGATGCCGAGGAGAGAAACTGCACCGGTAAGGACTGTGGAACTCTCTGCCACTGGCCTCAGGCAGTCCTGTTTCTCCATGCAGGCTTTGTCCTGCCACATCATACAAATTCTCTTTGGCCATCACCCTTGCAACTACACCCTGGTGTACGTAAGCTGCATAGTTAAAGCAAATATGGTGGGAAAGCTAGTGACGTGTCCAAAGGCTAACTTTAGTCCCTTCATTAGTCTTGGCAAGCTTGCTTAGTATTATATATAAATAGCACGTATGGTGGGGCAGAGAGGATCCACATTGGGGCTGTGAGGAGGGATTGGGGTATTTTCAGTGCCAGATTTAGGCACAAGCTAAGTAAGTTACATCTTAGGGCCTCACTTTGTGAGAGGTCTCTAGATGCAAAAAAAAAGGGACTAAATTTCAAGTTTTACGATGACAGCAATGAATGCACCACTGAGAGACTTGAAAGGCCAAGTTGAAGACAGATCATCCTGGAGAGAATCTATCTATGTGGTCACTAAGAGTCAACACCAACTTGGGGCACTTAATCACTCAGTCATCAATCATTTTCATGTAAAAAGGCATTTCTCATGCAAATTGGCTCATTGCAAGATAACTGCTTTTGTTAAATTACTCGTTTTTCATTGCATCTTTGCCAGGTTAAAAGTGTAGAATCCAAAGGAAAGAGTTGTCGCAGGCAAGGACAAGGCAGTGGAGTGGAATCAGGAATATTAATAGTTCAATGAGATAGATGTTATGTCCAGAGAGGCAAGTGCACAGACTGCTTTTCCATGCTCTTGCTGCTGGCTGTTTGTTAGCCCCGTCTCTACTCCAGGACTGGAATACAAGTAACTAACGGCCCATTCAAAAGTTGGCCTGGATCGAGGAATGGATTAACCCAAAACACCACAAAAAGAAAAGCTTTATTATTTCTGTTTTCATTGCCTTTTTCGTTAGAATAATATGGGTTTGAGGGTAATGTTGTGAGGCCTTATAAGCTGGACTTCGCTCGAGGCCTCAGCATGGCATAATCTGGCCCTGGGTATGTTCACTGTAACCTTATGCCCAGCCCACTGCAGGGTTGAGAATCATCTCTTTTCAGACTCCCTGGGGTGTCATAATCCAGCCCTGGGTATTTTAACCTTATCCTCTTCCCCATGGCAGGGATGTGAATCATTCCTTTTCAGCCCACTAAGTACTTCTGAGGTGGTAAGATGTACCATGAGTCACCTGGACCCGCCCCAGGGACCCCAGATTAGGAAACCCTCCTTAGTGAGGCTAAGGGAGGATTCGAACCAGAGATTCGAACCAGAACCGCGGAAATCCCTTTACACTCTGCCGACTCCCAGATTCCTTTGACCTGCAAAACGAAGGATCCAGATATGACATTTCTGATTTCACAGTCTGTGGGGCATTTCCTGTCAATGGTTTAGTGCCAGCCTATCCACCAGCAGGGGCACCCAAGGGTGCAGGCCCTATTTATTGGGAGTAAGAGAAGCAAGGGGAGGGGGGCGGTGTCTCTGGCCTAGTGGCCACTGAAGTCAAAGACCTGCATCTGGACTTCAGGTTAGTCAGAGGCTCACATCACCGAATGCTACTCTCAAAAAATAAATAAATCCCTGCACCTAGAAATAAAGCATGTTAGAGAGGATATAACCATGACAGGCTGCTTTTGTGTGTGTGGAGGAAATGTGAATGCTCACCAGAAAATCCTTGCTCATGGAAAACCATTTTAGAAAGAGACCTATCCTAGAACCCTTCTCCTTTATGTTCTGCATTGGTTTGAATCGGAGGGCATTGGTTTGAATCGGAGAAGCCATTAATCACAGGAGCTTTCACGTGAGGAACTAAGCCTCTGTTTCCTAGGTATAATTTGGAGAACAAGTGAGGGGAGGAAAAGATACTAGACAGAATATGATAGATCACCGCATTTTAGGGCTCAAAGGGATCCTGGAGGTCTTCTAGTCCACCCCTTGCTCAGTGGAGGAAAGGAAACTGCTTCAGCACCCCTGAGAAGTGGCCATCCAACCTTGGTTTGAAGACCTCGAGAGAAAGAGAGCCCACCACTGTGTGAGATGGACTGTCCCACTGTTGAATCATAGAAGTTTAGATTTGGAAAGGGTCTTAGAGGTCTGCTAGCTGTTCCTTCTTCGCAGTGCAGGAAAATGCTGATCCCCGACAAGTGCCTGTCGGTCTCATCCATTTGTCTCTTGCTGGGTGTCTCTTCTGCCCCTCTGCAGATATCGACGAGTGCCGGATCTCGCCAGACCTGTGTGGCCACGGTGCCTGTGTCAACACGCCTGGCAGCTTTGAGTGCGAGTGCTTCAAAGGCTACGAGAGCGGCTTTATGATGATGAAGAACTGCATGGGTGAGAGCGGGTTTTGTGGGGGTGGGGAGGGTTGTTTTTTTAAATTGAGCTTGGGTTTTGAAAGGGCTGGCAGCTTTATCTGAGATGGCCCAAGGCATTCTGGGGCAAGTCTGAGGTGGGCACTGCCCTATGTGTATACTTTTCTGTATGGGCCATGGCGGGGCACATTCCAATGCAGGCTTCTTAAGCACCTCTAGTCCATTTCAACAAGGTTTGCACAGCAGAAATTCTTGCTGAAGAGCACACTACGTAGAGCTCTCCCACCCTGACCCCTTTAATGCCACCCAAAATCTGGTGCCCACACTCCACATTTTCAGGAGACTCCTGGCTGTCACCATAAGACTATGTCCCATAAGACCAGGGCCGCGCAACTCCGATCCTCCAGTTGCTGTCAGACTACAACTCCCATGACACCCAGTCACAGGGGCCAATAGTCTGGGATGATGGGAGCTGGAGTCCAACAGCAGCTGGAAGGCTGGAGGAGTGCAGGTGCAACCCTCTTCTATTTCTCCTGGAGTCCACGCTCCAGAGACCAGTACTGAAAAGAATTTGGAGACAAACGGAATAATTAAAAAGGGTTAAATGTAATCACCTTAAACATATACACATACTGCACATGTAATACACACATACGTGTAAAGCATCAACCCCAAACCCAGGTTCAGAAGAACTCAAGTCAGAAGAAGAGAACACGCCCCAGAGGTCTCGCGGCTCCTCAAGCTTTTCTGCACTTCTTAGGCCCAGTTTCTTCCCTGACTCCTTGAGCTGACTAAGTGATGCTGGAGGGGAAGCTGCTGTCCTTCTTTCCAAAAGTACAGCTTTTGCCATTCCTCTCCTTGTCCCAAACTCTTCTCCTTCCTAATCTCAGTCCTCCTCAAGATCTCCTTCTTCTTTTCCTCATGGACACTTCCCTGTAAGGATGTGCAAACTGATTTGAATTTGAATTGATTCGACTAGAATCTGGCCAGCTCAAACAATTCAAAATTGAATCGAATCGCATCACCCTTAAAAAGAGCAATTCAATTCAAATTTGAATCAAATCAACCAGATATGGATTTGAATAGATTTGAATTGATTCGATGACAGTTTAGGGACATGGTAGCACTTTTAAAAGACCATTCTGGCACCCTGATTGGTCAAAAAAGGCACCAAAATAGGTCAAATCAGTTTGAATTCAAATTGAATCAAATTCGAATTGAATTGGCAAGTTTCGATATGAATTTGAATTGAATCTGAAAATTCAATCTGTGCACATCCCTACTTCCCTTGTGGCAACCCACAAGGCCTAAAAGTAATTCAAAGCACTCCCCATTCCATAAAAAGGACCCTTCCGGATTCCTGTCAGCAAAAAGGGGCATTTTACTCCAGTGTCCAGTTTCCTGATGCCCTAAGTGGGGTTCCACAGGTAGAACGTGTAGGCAAATAGCCCTCCATAATGCTGTTTGAAAACCTCCAGAGAAGGAGATCCCACCATTGTGTGAGGGGTGCTGGTCCTCACACAGCGCTTGCCATCAGAAAATCCTTAACATAAGAACAGCCCTGCTGGATCAGGCCCAAGGCCCATCTAGTCCAGCATCCTGTTTCGCACAGTGGCCCACCAGATGCCGCTGGAAACCTACAGGCAGGAGTTAAGGGCGTGCCCTCTCTCCTGCTGTTCCTCCCCTGCAGCTGGTACTCAGAGGCATCCTGCCTTTGAGGCTGGAGGTGGCCTATAGCCCTCCGACTAGTAGCCGTTGATAGACCTCTGCTCCATGAAGTGATCCAAACCCCTCTTAAAGCCATCCAAGTTATTGGCTGTCACCACATCTTGTGGCAGAGTATTCCACAAGTTGATTATGGGTTGGGTGAAAAAATACTTCCGTTCGTTGGTCCTAAATTTCCTGGCAATCAATTTCATGGGGTGACCTCTGGTTCTAGTGTTATGGGAGAGGGAGAAGAATTTCTCTCTCTCCACTTTCTCCACACCATGCATGATTTTATAGACCTCTATCATGTCTCCCCGCAGTCGTCTTTTTTCTAAACTAAATAGCCCCAGATGCTGTAGCCTTGCCTCATATGGAAGATGCTTTAGGCCCCTGATCATCTTGGTTGCCCTCTTCTGCACCTTCCTCACTGTCTAAATGGGTTTCTTGTAATTTCAGCCCATTAATTCTAGTCCTGCCCACAAGAGCATCAAAGAACTTAACATCATAGAATTTTAGAGAAGGAAAGGACCTGGGAGGTCTTCTAGTCCAACCCCCCCACTCAGTGCAGGGAACTGCTACAGCATCCCTGACAGATGGCCATCCGGCCTCTCTTAGAAAACCTCTAGTGAAGGAGAGCCCGCCACTGCCCAAGTTCAAATCCCCATTCAGCCATGAAACTAGCTGGGTGACTCTGGGCCAATCACTTCTCTCTCAGCCTAACCTACTTCACAGGGTTGTTGTGAAAGAGAAACTCAAGTATGTAGTGCACCACTCTGGGCTCCTTGGAGGAAGAGCAGGATATAAATGTAAATAATAATAATAATAATCCCTGGCATCTCTAGGTAGGACTAGTAAACGATCCCTGCTTGAAACCCTGGAGAGCTGCTGCCAGTCAGTGTATAGACAATACTGAGTAAGATAGAACAAGGGTCTGACTCAGCATCAAGCAGCTTCCTATGTAATCTGTCCTGTTTTGGTTTCCAAAACATGTTTAGGGAGGGAAGGATGGGCAGGGGCATGGGAAAGGTACAGACAATCAGGGTCCCTAACCCTAACCAGTTGGTCAGGCTGCCCCTCTCCCGCTAAATTAATTTATTTTTTCTTGCTTTCTTTCTCTTTCAGACATTGATGAATGCGAGAGGGACCCCCTGCTGTGCCGTGGAGGGGTCTGTGTCAACACCGAGGGCAGTTTTGAGTGCCTTTGCCCCCCAGGGCATGAGCTCACCTCAGAGGGCAATGCCTGTGTAGGTAAGTCCTGGAGTCCAGAGTCAAGAAGAGAGATGCCGTTTGCCTGCAGATCAGGGTGGCCCACGTGGTGTAGTGGTTAGAGTGCTGGACTAGGACCGGGGAGACCCGAGTTCAAATCCCCATTCAGCCATGATACTTGCTGGGTGACTCTGGGCCAGTCACGTCTCTCTCAGCCTAACCTACTTTGCAGGGTTGTTGTGAGGCGAAACCTAAGTCTGTAGTACACCGCTCTGGGCTCCTTGGAGGAAGAGCGGGATATAAAATGTAAAAAATAAATAAAATAAAATAAAATAAATGTGGGCCATCCTGTCAGTACGACGCCCTTCATCAGCAGGCATGGCCTTAGTCTTTCCAGGCCATGCCGCTGAAGCAGTGGCAACAACATGTGCTATGTGCCATAGTTCAGTGGTGCAGACAGAAAGTCCCAGGTTCAATCCCTGGCAGCTCCAGGTGGGATGGGGAGAGACTCCTGCCTGAAACCTTGGAGAGCTGCTGCCAGTCAGTGCAGGCAATAAGGAGTTAGATCGACCAAGGGTCGGACTCAGTATGAGGCAGCTTTCTGTGTTTCCTGTGTCCCTTCTTCCTGCCAGTCCCTTCCCTTAACACTCTGCTCTCCTCCCTAGATGTGAATGAATGCTCCCTTAGTGACAATTTGTGCCGGAATGGCCACTGTGTCAATGTCATCGGGACCTACCAGTGTGCGTGTGACTCCGGGTTCCAAGCCACCCCAGATCGTCAAGGCTGTGTTGGTGAGTTGCCGGCCCGCTTGTTTCTGGGGACCAATGCTGGATGCCCTGCTTCTTGGAAAGAGACTGAAGGGTTTGCGGAAGCATTGTCAGAGCTGCCCCAGATTTTTTGTCTATGTGATCCATTTTGAGAGCATTTGTTGAAAAGCGGCATCATGATGATGATAACACAAGAAGAGCACTGCTGGATCAGGCCCAAGGAAGCCTATCTAGTCCAGCATCCTGTTTTACATAGTGGCCCTCCAGGTGCTTCTGGGAAGCCCACAGGCAAGAGGTGAGGGCATGCCCTCTCTCTTACTCAGTGCGCGGCTGCTGTGAAAAAGGCCAGTTCCATGCTTGGGATCATTAGGAAGGAGACTGAAATTAAAAATGCTAATATTATAATGCCCTCATACAAATCTATGGTGCAGCCAGATTTGGAGCACTGTGTACAGTTCTGGTCACCGTATCTTAAGAAGGACATTGTAGAACTGGTGAAGGTGCAGAAGACGGCAACCCAGATGATCAGAGGCCTAGAGCACCTTTCTCATGAGCGTCTAGGGCTTGTGAGTTTGGAAAAGAGGCGACTACATAAGAACAGCCCTGCTGAATCAGGCCCAAGAAAGCCTCTCTAGTTCAGCATCCTGTTTCACACAGTGGCCCACCAGATGCCTCTAAGAAGCCCACAGGCAAGAGGTGAGGGCATGTCCCCTCTCTCCTGCTCTTGCTCCCCTGCAACTGGAATTCAGAGGCATCTTGCCTCTGAGGCTGGAGGTGACCCAATGGGGTATATCCAAACTAGTAGCCATTGATAGACCTGTCCTCCTTGAATTCATCTAAACTCCTTTTAAAGCCACCCAAGCTAGTGGTCATCACCCCATCCTGCAGCAGAGAATTCCTTAGATGAATTATGCACTTTGTGAAAAAGTACTTCCTTTTGTTGGCCTGGAATTTTCTGGCCTTCTCTTTCATGGGACAGCCCCTGGTTCTAGTGTTGTGAGAGAGGGAGAAATTTTTTTCTCTATCCACTCTCTCTACTCCATGCGTAATTTTATACATCCCTATCATGTCTCCCCATAATTGCCTCTTTTCCAAACAAAAATGATGATGATGATGATGATGATGATGATGATGATGACGACAGGAGGAGAGCTGGTTTTGTGGTAGCAAACATGAATTGTCCCCTTTGCTGAGCAGGATCCACCTTGGTTTGCATTTGAATGGGAGAGATGTGTGAGCACTGTAAGATATTCTCCTCAGGGGATGGGGAGAGAGCAGAAGGTTCCCAGGAAGGTTCCAGGATGCTCCCTGGCAGCATCTCCAAAATACAGCTGAGAGACTCCTGCCTGCGACCTTGGAGAAGCTGCTGCCAGTCTACGTAGACAATACTGAGCTAGATGGACCAAGGGTCTAACTCGGTATAAGGCAGCTTCCGCTGTTCCTGTGATGATGATGACTGATGGATGGTGATTCACTTCCTATCTGTCCCCTGCATTGGTACCCAAGTCTCTTTTAAAGTGCGCTCATGAACAGCCATCCACACAAACACATTCATGTGTGACAGTTGTCTGAATAGGACTCATGGGGGCATGCTCATTCCTTCTGCAGATATTGATGAGTGCACCATCATGAACGGCGGCTGTGACACGCACTGCGCTAACTCAGAGGGCAGCTACGAGTGCAGCTGCAGTGAAGGATATGCACTGATGCCAGACAAGCGCTCGTGCACAGGTGAGGAGTGTGTCTGCCTTTCCACCCGTCTGTCCTCCCACTGCTGCTCTGCTGCTTATAAGACTAAGGAGAGCTGGTCTTGTGGTAGCAAGCATTACTTGTCCCCTTAGCTAAGCATGGTCCGCCCTGGTTGCATATGAATGGGAGACTTGATGTGTGAGCGCTGGAAGATATTCCTCTCAGGGGATGGAGCCGCTCTGGGAAAAATATCTGTGTTCCAAGTTCCCTCCCTGGCAGCATCTCCAAGATATGGCTGAGAGAGATCCCTGCCAGCAACCTTGGAGAAGCCGCTGCCAGTCTGTGAAGACAATACTGAGCTAGATAGACCAATGGTCTGACTCAGTATATGGCAGTTTCCTATGTCCCTAACCTCATAATCAAATTCATTGCCACAAGCTGTTATTAAGCCACAAGTAGCGTGTCTGGTGTAGACAATACTGAGCTAGATGGACCAAGAGTCTGACTCAGTAAAAGGCGGGTTCCTGTGTTCCTGGGTTCTAAGCACTTAATTGGAGTCACTGTTACATTCTAAGCATGTAACTATAGTCCTGTGTTCTAAGCACGCTCCCTGCTGAAATAAGAGCCTCCCCGTCTCTGACAACTTTTTTAAAAAGTCTCTAAAAACATTTTTTTTCACCCAAGCTTTTTAACTGGACTGCGGTTTTAAATTGTTTTAAGGTTTTATTTTTAATCTGTTTTTTATGGTTGTAAACCTCCCAGAGACAGAAGTTTGGGTTGGTATACAAATTTGAAAAATACATACATACATACAAACTTTTAAAGACCTTTTTAATACACAAATAAAACAAAACATAAAACAGATGTTAAAAATAGCAAACATTTCAATGTTGCACAGCTTCAGTGTAACAATGCTGTGTATCATTGAAACATTTACTATTTTTAACATCTGTTTTATGTTTTGTTTTATTTGCGCATTAAAAAGGTCTTTAAAAGTTCGTGTTCCTTTTGGAGAATGCATATTTCATCACCATTATACCATCTTATTCATATAAATAAATAAAATTAAGGAGTGGGGAACTGGTTGTGAAAAGGCTTGTGCAGAATTTCTGAAAGGTTGCATTACAAGTCTGAAAATCTGTGGGGTCTGACTGTCTCACCCACCCCACCCCAAAGTTATGGTTCCCTGGATACTTGGAGAAAAGAGGGGAGACTAGCCGGACTTCCTCTGGGGCTGAAGGTACTTGGCTGTGCACAGAACAACTATTTTGTCTCCCCCTTCCATGCAGATATTGACGAGTGTGAGGACAATCCAGATATCTGTGATGGCGGCCAGTGCACCAACATCCCTGGCGAGTATCGGTGCCTCTGCTTTGACGGATTCATGGCCTCCTTGGACATGAAAATGTGTATCGGTGAGACAAGGGCCCTGGGGGGCGGGGGAATGCAACCCACAGTGAATGGTCACTTGGGAGGATGGGGGCCATTGCACTGGGCCCAGGACTTCAGAGGGGCTCGGTGCATCCGAGGCAGCCATGGGGTCAAACTCTGGCTCAGGCAGATGAGAGGGGCCTGAACAGGCTTGGGTCAGGATCTGGAGCCAGCAGGCAAGGATCCAAATGGGAGGAGGGCTGGTCTTGTGGGAGCAAGCAGGAACTGTCCCCTTTGCTAGGCAGGGTACACCCCAGTTTACATTTGAATGAGAAACTACACATGGGTGCTGCAATATATTAGGGGATGGGGCTGTTAGAGGTTGTTAATTTTTACCCCAGTGGGTAAAACAGCAGAGCACTAAGGAATGGGCACACACTCCAGTTACAGAGTGTGAGTGTGAGCAGAGGATAGTTTAGTTGTTGCAGCTATTTAGAGAAAACACATGGAGATCCGTGTAGAACTAAATATTTATTGGTTAAATACACTTGGATAGGAAAGACCTAAACCTAATTTAAAGGACTACATAATGGATAGGTAAGGAGAGAGAGAGAGAGAGATGTTTCCATCTGCTCTCTAGGAAGAAAGGAAGGATTGTGACTCTGCACAGGAAGTGCAGAAGAGTCAGATCAGGGGTCATAGAGCAGAGAAAGGTAGAACAGTCAGGGAGACCCTCACCAACTACCTCTACTCTCAATGCCCCTCGTGGTCATTAGGATAGTTGGTGCAAAAGGTCAATGCACTGGAACTCCATCTCCATCAGGGGCCGCTCTGGGAAGAGCACCTGCATGCTTGCCCGCAGAAGGTCCCAAGTTGCCTCCCGGGCATCTCCAGAGAAGTCCGAGAGAGAGACTCCTGCCTGCAACCTTGGAGAAGCTGCTGCCAGACAGGGTAGACAATACTGAGCTAGGTGGACCAATGGTCTGACTCAGTAGAAGGCTAAAACTTCTTATGTTCCTAAAAGCTGGAGGAGGGAGGCATGGTTGAGGGCGGCCTGGTGTCTGAACCTGGGTCTGGCAAGGGAGATGAAGAGACGAGCTCCAAGGAGAGCTGTTGAACCAGCGAGAAGCAGCTGGTAACCGAGGGTCTCTATGGCTAGCCCTAGGACAGCCCTTCTCAAGAGCTGGTCTTGTGTTAGCAAGCCTGACTTGTCCCCTTAGCTAAGCAGGGTCCACCCTGGTTGCATATGGATGGGAGACTAGAAACATGAGCACTGGAAGATATTCCCCTAAGGGAATGGAGCCGCTCTGGGAAGAGCAGAAGGTTCCAAGTTCCCTCCCTGGCAGCATCTCCAAGATCGGGCTGAGAGAGACTCCTGCCTGCAGCCTTGGAGAAGCTGCTGCCAGTCTGTGAAGACAATACTGAGCGAGATAGACCAATGGTCTGACTCAGTATATGGCAGCTTCCTATGTTCCTATGAGACACTCAGGCTGGATTCCCCCTCCTCCTGAGGAGACCCATAGGAAGGGAGACCGTGAGCAGCCAGGTGTGCACTCCATCTGCAGAGGCAGAACTTGGGGCTGGCCTGGTGTCTCCTCTGCTACTGGGGGCCTAGGGGTGAGGTCAGGAGCTCGAGGGAAGGGGATGGATCCCCTTTGCTCCAGGACCCCCCAGGGGGAGCAGGCTGGCTCTCGCTGCACTTGTTCTGATGGGTCTGGGGGCATTGCCATCACGGGCAGGGATCCAGGTTGGGGCAGGCTCCTCACGGAGCTGCCCTGCGCAAGATCAGTGTCCAAGCAAACCGTGACATGTGGCAGTTCAGCCAGTGGATTGGCGGTCTGCGTTACTACTCAGACCAGCTGCCCAGACTTTAGTACCAGGCCTGGAGCAGTTGTTCTGCAGAGCCAGCCCTGGCCCCTATTGGCTAACTCCTGGTCACCTGGGCTGGCTGGGTAGATGAGCAGCAGTACCCTCTCTGGCCAGCCTAGGGGTGGCACTGTTGCACCAGCAAGAATAAGCCAGTCACTCCTTCAGCCTGTGAGCTGCCCCTTGGCAATGCAGAGCATTTGCCCCTTAGAGCATCTCTGAATGCTCTCCTCCTCCTGTAGATGTCAACGAGTGTGACCTGAACCCCAACATCTGTCTGCATGGGGAGTGTGAGAACACCAAGGGCTCCTTCATCTGCCACTGCCAGCTCGGCTACTTTGTCAAGAAGGGCACAACAGGCTGCACAGGTAGGTGCGGGTTGGGGAGGGCGGGGGAACTGAGGCCCACTTGAAACCACCATGGCAGCTGTCTTTTGCTCAAAGACACGGGGTGTCTGAAGGGGCTTATGTGGGTGGCAGGGAAGTAGAGGGACCCAAGAAAGGGCTGCGTCTCCCCCTGCTCCTCCTGAGTCGCCCCAAATCAGTTGGTTTTCTTAAAAAGCGGAGGTAATTGGTTATTAGTAGAAGGAAAAAATTACCTTTGAAGTCTTCTTCTGAAGGAGCAAGAGGGTTGGTTAATCCAAGGCTTGACAAACTTGGGTGCCCAGATGTTGTTTTACTTTGATGTCGATGGATATTTATGTACTGCTCTTCAACAACATTTCCCAAAGCAGTTTACATAGATAGATAGATAGATAGATAGGCTCCCTGTCCCCAAAGGCCTCACAATCTTAAAAAGAAACATAAGCTAGACACTAGCAACAGCCACTGGAGGGTTGCTGTGCTGGGGACGGGTAGGGCCAGTTGCTCTCCCCCTGCTATATAGAAAATCACCACTTTAAAAAGGTGCCTCCTTTGTTCAGTTAGCAGAGGATGCTAACAGCTCCCATCATCCTCTACCACAATGGGCAAAGGCCAGGGAGGAGAGCTGGTCTTGTGGTAGCAAGCATGAATTGTCCCCTTTGCTAAGCAGGGTCCACTCTGGTTTGTATTTGAATGGGAGACTACATGTGTGAGCACTTTAAGATATTCCCCTTGAGGGATGGGGCCGCTCTGGGAATGGCACCTGCATCCTCTCATGCAGAACATTCCAAGTTCCCTCCCTGGCAGCATCTCCAAGATAGGGCTGAGAGAAACTCCTGCCTGCCTACAACCTTGGAGAAGCCACTGACAGTCTGTGTAGACCAGACCTGCTCAACTTAGCCGCCCCCCCCCGCACAGCTGTTTTTGGACTACAACTCCCACAATCCCCAGCAACAGTGGCCAATAGCCAGGGATTATGGGAGTTGTAGGCCAACATCTGCAGGAGGGCTGGAGTTGAGCAGCCCTGGTGTAGACAATACTGAGCTAGATGGACCAGTGGTCGGACACGGTCGTATAAGGCAGCTCCCTCTGTTCCTAACAATATCTGGGCAGCCATGTTTGACAGGCTTTGGGTTAGCATATTGGGTGGGCTGATACTTCCTGTCTCTCTTGCCTATTCTTTTCAGTTCTCTTATTATTGTGGAAATAAAATATAGTAAGGAATTAATTAAGACTAAGACAAACACCCCTCACCTCTCCCCTTCCTTAGATATCGATGAGTGTGAGATTGGAGCCCACAACTGTGACATGCACGCCTCCTGTATCAACATCCCGGGGAGCTTCCGGTGCAAGTGCCGAACAGGGTGGCTTGGAGACGGTCTGAAATGCAATGGTGAGTGAGCAGTGTCTCCGGAGCGGGAGGGGGAGGCAATGTTTTTGGGGCTAGCTCAAGTGGACGGCCTGGAGTCGATGCTTCCAGGGTGTTTCTGCAAACCTAGGCCAGCTCCAGAACACATAACAGAATGCAGTATTATTATTTATTGTTTATAGTTATTCCATTGCTGCTTTTCAGTGAAAAGGGTTCCTGAAGTGGTTTCTGTTGCCAAAGGCATGAGAAGATAGGTTCCCTGTCCACAAGGGGCTCATAAGCTAAAAAGGAATGCAAGGGAGATCCGAGGAACAGCCACTGGACGGGATGCTGGGCGGGGCTGAGCAGGGACCGTTGCTCTCTCCCTGCTCTCAGAACTCTGACCGTGACCTTGGGACCCACCCACCCCCAGAACTAGAGAACAAGACCTATATCCAAGACCCTGGGTGATCCAGTGTCACGCCATCTCCTCCGATTCAGAGGAGTCGGGCTTGCAGCATCATTGGAGGCAGAAAAACTGGGCAAGGCCTCTTTAAACAACAGAGCCTACCTCAGGGAAGGGGAGTGGCCAATTTACTGCCTGGGCAGTATCTATAAAAACCAGCAATCTGCTGAAAGCAGCTGCTGGAGCAACATCACTTTTGTGCTGCTGTACCCAGCTCATGCTCAAAGCTGTCCAAGGTGCTGACTATTTCCCCCTTGGAGCTCTTTGAGGTCTGTGTCCACCCTGTATCCCTGGCTCAGTGGAGGCCCTAGCTCAGCCTAGAACAGGATACAGTACCTGCTAAATATCTATGAGACACAACACTCATGTTGTGCTGGGTTGGAAATCCATTTCTAAAATGGAGCCAGTCTCGCCAACACAAAAACTAACTAAAAACCTAGCAGACAGCTACATTCTAACCAGCCACCTGAACGCCAACAGCAAGGGGCCTCCTGGGGGAAGGAATTCCACACTGAGGGAGCTGCTACTGAAAAGGCCCCGTCTCACATGCCAGCCATTCAGTCATCTGACGGAAACAGGATGCAGGGCCAGATCTCACATGGAGAATGTAGTGAATGGGCCAGCTCATGTGGGTGAGGGTGGTTTTTGAAATATGTAGCTCTCAAGTGTGGGGGGGCTTATAGAAAGGACTTAAGCCCCAGCACCTTTCTTCTCAGGAACCGAGGTCAGATTCACGTGCCAAATTGCTAGTGTGTATGTCAGTGCCTTGCTGCAAATGTGCGTACATCAGGTGCATGTGTGGGGCTGTTTGGCTGATATGCATCCTCCCCCCCCCCACCTCTCTGCTCGCCCCCAGACCTTGACGAATGTGCTACTGAGGCGCACAGCTGCAACTTGAACGCCAACTGCCTCAACACCCCAGGCTCCTACCGCTGTGCCTGCCGGGAAGGTTTCAATGGGGACGGATTCTCCTGCTCTGGTAAGATTGCGGGAGTGGAGGGGGAGGGGGGCTTTGGGGTTGGGTTTGCTGCATTGTGGTAGGCATGGGAGGAGACGGGACGGTTTCTACTCTGCCTAGAGCTAGAACTGTAGCATTAGGCACTGCGGGACTCTATTTAAGAGAATGCCTTCTTTGCTATGAACCACACTGCCCATTGAGATCATCTGGAGAGCATCGTCGTCTGCAGTTGCCACCGGCTCGTCTGGTGGCTACTCAGGGACGGGCTTTCTCCATTGCTGCCCCGAGGCTCTGGAACACACTTCTTGATGAAATAAGAGCCTCCCAATCTCTTACAACTTTAAAAAGGGCCTTTGTTCACCCAGGCTTTTAATTAGACAGTGTTTTAACTGTGTTTTAATAGTTTTAACATTTTAAATTTTAATGTGTTAATCTTTTTATTGGCTGTTTTTATTGTTTTGTAAGCTTCCCAGAGAACTCATGTTTTGGACGGTATAAAAATGTGATAGATAGATAGATAAAAACTGGGGAGCCCTGCAAATCGGAGACTAGGGTGCCAACTTTCCACTGCCCAAATAAGGGACACGAGGCAGGGGGTATGTAGGAGTAATTGGGAGCCTGAGTGCTGTATGTGTTTTTTACCCCTTTCAGCTTAAATTACAGTATAACTTACAACTTCGATTGCTTCTTCTTGATATAACCATGGTTAGCCAAACTGGGTGTGATGTCATTTTGTTTCCTAGAAAAAGAAGCATCGTTAGCCAGTAAAAATGGATTTCACACATAAGCCCTGTCTGGTAGTCGTGCCTTGCATGATTTTCATGATCCTGATACCTGGATAATGCGGCGTTAGCCAGCCATTGATGGCTGTTAATGTTTTTGTTAATGTCCCAAATTTGGGACTGTTGGCACCCCTGAGCTCCGTAATATACAGAGAGCAGCACACTGGGAAAAGGCTCTCACGCTGAAGGTTTTTTTGACAAAGTGCCCCCTGCTTGAAAAATAGTGATGATTGTTGTGGCTGGGGATGATGGGAGCTGTAGTTCAACAACAGCTGGAGAGCCAAGGCTGCCCACCCCTGGCCTATAAGGGGTTCCAAGCAGTGTTCCCTCTAGCAGGGATTCCCAGATGTTGTGGACTACAACTCCCATAATCCCCAAACAAAGGCTGTTGCAGTTGTGGATGCTGGAAGTTTTAGTCCACAATATCTGGGGATCCCTGTTAGAGGGAACACTGGTTCCCAGCTCTATGATGCCAAGCCCAGGATAGGGCACATTCCTCTTTCAGGTATGGTGGGAATGTCCTATAATCGAAGATTCTGAGTGTAATCTGCTGTAACAGACTAAGGAATGTGTAGGGTATATGATACCAAGGAATTTAGTTATTAGGACATTTGCAAAGGACAGTTAAGGGAACAAAATGGCATCCTGGCATGTTGTTGTTGTTGTTGTGTTATATATAAAACTTTTAACTTTTCAGCTAAATTACATATTTAACAACAACAACAACAACAACAACAACAACAACAATAAAAACAAACTTTATTTGTTAGCCACCCCATTACAAATTGTTTGCTGGGCAGCTCATGACACAGCATTAAAACATCAAGTAAAAACACATAATACATGAAATCATTACAGGCCAAAAGGGTGGCGGGAGGGGCGGGATACAACATACAATACAAAACAATTTAATTTTTTAAAAATCAGTTTTAGAAATAAAATTTAAAAATCAAAATTTAAAGGGCCTGAGTGAACAAAAAGGTCTTCACCTGGTAGGGATGTGCCCGAAAGTACTTTGGTGCAGGCAGGGGTTGTTCTTTAAGGGCAGAGGAGGGTGCACTCACCCCTACCGCCGCATTTCCCCCACTGGTGCTCTGTTAATTTCAAGCCCGTCGGGGTGGCAGAGTTCCTCCCTGCCGCCCCATTGCCGTCATCGGGCAGAAGTGGCCTGAAGTACCGATCGCGCATGTGTTTGTCGCGGGTGCACGCACACATATGACAGGCGTATGCACAGTCGGTACATCCGGCCACTTCTGGCCGATGATGGCAATGGGATGGCAGGGAGGAACATTGCCACCCCGAGGGGCTTGAGATTAACGGAGCACTGGTGGGGGAAATGCGGTGGGAGAGGTGAGTGCACCGTCCCCCGCCCTTAAAGAACCACCCCTGCCAGTGCCGAAACAGCCCCCAGAGCCTAAACGTTTCAGAGGCCTTTATAATGGCCTCCGAAACATTTCAGCCTCAAGCCTATCACGTGGTATCTAAAAGAACAAAGTTATGAAGTCCGGCAAACCTGGGGAGGCTATTCCATAAATGGGGTGGAACCACTGAAAAGGCCCTCTCCCTGGTAGCCACCCGCCTCACCTCACTCAGGGGAGGGCCTCCAGAGAAGATCTTAAGGTCCAGGTTGGGATATATTATTATTATTATTATTACATTTATATCTTGCTCTTCCTCCAAGGAGCCCAGAGTGGTGTACTACATACTTGAGTTTCTCTTTCACAACAACCCTGTGAAGTAGGTTAGGCTGAGAGAGAAGTGACTGGCCCAGAGTCACCCAGCTAGTTTTATGGCTGAATGGGGATTTGAACTCGGGTCTCCCCGGTCCTAGTCCAGCACTCTAACCACTACACCACGGGGCAAGGCGCTCTCTCAGGTAACCTGGTCCCAAGCCATTAAGGGCTTTAAAGGTCCAGACCTTTAAATATCGACAGCTATTCAAGTTTTATTAGCAAAACCCCTACAAAAAATCCCACTGCTCCCATCGGTTTTAGTATGGAAGCAAAGAATCTGGAACATTATGCTGCAGAAACACCCTGGCCTGGTAGCTTTCCAGATTGCATGCTACCACAGTGTCATGACATATCCCATAAGTGTCCTTCCGTACTGCCTGTGGAATTAACAGTCCCTGCACTGTTAGCAAGGTGCCGTCCACATTTCTGATGCCTTCTTTACGGGTTTTATTGCTGCTTTACAGCTCTATAGCATCACATCTGTGTCGCAGAAAAATAGTTGTATTTGCCCGTTGTAGGAGGCAACGGATTTCAACTACGGTTTTAAACCGGTACCACAAAATGTCACAGTTTACACCACTTTTTGTGGTGTGAAGCTCGCTGTCTGGAAACCACCCTGTTGTAAGAGCATGTGGAATGAGGAGTTTTCAACAGAAATTAGAATTTGTCAATGCCGAGAGAAAATATCTCACAGGGAATTTTAGGTTTGCTTTTCACTTCTTTCATCTCTTTCCAGTTTTCTTTAAGTACGGTAGCTAATAAGCCATTAATAGAATACTGCCGTTCATATAAATATGTTCAATAATTATGTATTGTTTATTAATATTTCTATACCTCTTTTCAACCACAAAAAAGCCCTCAGAGTGGTTTACATGAAAAAGTGAGTAAGAAAGTGGTTCCCTTTCCGCAAAGGTCTCACAATCTGTTTGAATTGTTCTATGATATTTCCTAATTGGTGTTTTTCCCCCCTATGATAAAAGGGGAACAGTACCAGAGTTCCTCTAACAGGGATTCCCAGATGTTGTTGACTCCAACTCCCAGAATCTCCAGCTGCAGTGGCTTTTGCTTGGGGATTCTGGGAATTGGAGTCAACTACGTCTGGGAACCCCTGTTAGAGGGAACACTGAACTAAGGTTGCCATGTCCCCCGGAATTTAGGGTAGCTCCCAGATTTTGGCTCCTCTACCTGGCTACTAAATTCCACCCGGATTTCAAATGCGCTGCCTGGATTGCCCGGATTTTACTCTGGATCCCATCACATGGGAGGGCAGAGAAGGAGGGGAAAGTATACAAATCTGTCCAATAAAAAAATAAATTGAATTAAATGCAAATTAATTGTAGCATAATTTGCATAATATGCAAATTAGGCCACCCGGATTTGGGATGCTTGAATATGGCAACCCTACACTCAACAGTAGTAATAAAAAGTAAACTCAACCCAGGTAGGAGGGAGAAAATATTCCTCCTGGCTTCAGGGCCTCCCTGAGGGCTGCAGTTTTGCCTTTCTCTGGTGTAACGGGCTGCAGAGATCAAAACCCCAGGGTTCGTGGCAAGTGGCCCTCAGGCAAGAAAGGAACTTGGTCTCTTCTCTTTGTGTGCTCCTCCCCAGATGTGGATGAATGTGCCGACAACGTCAATCTCTGTGAGAACGGGCAGTGTCTCAATGCCCCTGGCGGCTACCGCTGCGAGTGCGAAATGGGTTTCAACCCCACCGAGGACAGCAGGGCTTGCCAAGGTAAGTCAGAGGTTCTCTTCACTGTGGGCATCGGGACTCAGCTAAGCATTGCAAGAGCTGAGTTTGCTCACTCAAAACCTT
Source organism: Hemicordylus capensis (assembly GCF_027244095.1). Classification (NCBI taxonomy): domain Eukaryota; kingdom Metazoa; phylum Chordata; class Lepidosauria; order Squamata; family Cordylidae; genus Hemicordylus; species Hemicordylus capensis. Next base: position 219,871,285 of record NC_069658.1, read on the forward strand.
TGCAAGACCTCATCTCCTCTGCAAGCTGATTGCTGAGGAAGAGAGAAGCAGTGTGGCTGGCCTCTGGCCACCTCATGAGTGGGACAGAAGTGAGACTTGAACCCAGGACTGCCTAGGCAGGGATCCTTCGTTCTGGCAATTTCCACACCAGGTTGCCAGGCTATTCCTGTGGCGAAAGTCACCCCGACTTCTTGAAAGGACTTTGAACTTCTTGCAACCTCACAAAGATGGGTGCGGGTAGACGCTTCCATGGGGAAGAGGTCTCCGAAGCACCATTTGAAAGAAATGTGATTTCTTACAGATATTGACGAATGCACCTTTCAGAACATTTGCGTCTTTGGCAGCTGCCAGAATTTGCCGGGCATGTTCCGGTGCGCATGTGATGATGGCTATGAACTGGACAGGAGCGGGGGCAACTGCACAGGTGAGTGGCGGGGGGGTGGGGAGTGCAGAAGGAACATCCAGCGATAGTGATACAGCCCTGGGGGCAGCATCCATCCCAAACTGGTCACCCCTGTGAAGGGAAAGACTGAGTGGAGAGACCAACGATGGTAGAAACGGAACTATGCTGACCTATCTATGTAAGTGTTGACCTTGGTGCCCTTCTCAAAACCTCTGGCCCTACCAGGGACACCCACTGCCATGCCTCCTGACACACACCATCTCCACTGGTTCCTTGTTTCTCTTTGCTTCTGCATCAAGTTTCTAGTCCTCATGCTTAATGTTCCTCAGCTCAGTTCTTCCCCACTGGGGAAAGAGGGGGTCCTTAATGAACTCTGTCCTAACCCTTGACAGCTCCCAGGTTTAGCCAAATCATGCCCATAGCCTTTAAAACAGTGGGTAGAGAGGAACCAACACAGATAAGTACCACCCTTCCCTCCCCGGCCCCCACCATCCTACCACAAGCTGGCCGTGTTGTAGCAAGCATGAATTGCCCCCTTTACTTAGCAGGGTCCACCCTGGTTTGCATTTGAATGGGAGATTACCAGTGTCCCCTCTAACAGGTATTCCCAGATGTTGTGGACTACAACTCCCAGCATCCCCCTCTGTAACAGCCTTTGCTTGGGAATTATGGGAGTTGTAGTCAACAACATCTGGGAATCCCTCTTAGAGGGACCACTGGAGATAGGTGTGAGCACTATAAGATATTCCCCTTAGAGGATGGGGCCACTTTGGGAAGAGCACCTGCCTGCTTGCCTGCAGAAGGTTCCCAGTTCCCTCCCTGGCAGCATCTCCAAGAGACGGCTGAGAGAAACTCTGATGTGGAAATCCGTCTTTGGAGGCTGATTTAGTAAGTGGAGGCAACATCATCCATCAGGTTCAAAGCTTTATTCAATAATTAAATGCTAGTTGGGTATACCTCTACAAAGGCAGGCACACCCAGGGCTTCAAGCCAGCATATTATATAGGAAAAATGATGTATTACTCACAGTCTAACCACCCTTCCTATAGCTGATTTCCCATATACGGCACAGTTTATCCTTCAGGCCCCGCCTTGCCCACTCCCTTTTCACTGGCCTACTCACAGTCAGGCCTGCTCTTCTTCATCAACTCCTGCCTGTAACCTTGGAGAAGCCGCTGCCAGTCTGTGCAGACAATCCTGAGCTAGATGGACCAAGGGTCTGACTCAGTATATGGCAGCTTCCTTTGTTCTATTTTGGTTTCTTTCCCCCCTGCTCATCTCCATCCCCCCCTCCTGCCCAGCCCTTTGGCACACTCTACTCTTGCATCTAGTCCTGATGTTTCCAGCTCTCCTTGTGTCCTGTTTCCCTTCACACCTCTTCTCCCTCCCTCTCTCCTTCAAAACCTCAGTACTTTTTGACCCATCTGGTCTACCCCCCCCCCCATCACTTGGCTACATCTCTCTAAGCATTTTGCTTCCGGGTACCTTGAGCGGCATCTCCTCTTGGAAACTGCTGCTGCTACTACTAAAGTTGTGCCGTCAAGTCATTGTTGACCTCTGGCGACCACAGAGCCCTGTGGTTTTCTTTGGTAGAATACAGGAGGGATTTACCATTGCCATCTCCTGCGAAGTATGAGATGATGCCTTTTAGCATCTTCCTATATCGCTGCTGCCCGATATGGGTGTTTCCCATAGTCTGGGAAACATACCAGCGGGGATTCGAACCGGCAACCTCTTGCTCCCTACGCAAGTTACTTCCCCTCTGCACCATTAAGTGGCTTTGCTGCTGCTACTACAACAAATATTTCTATACCACATTTCAAGTTTCCAAGCGCTTTATATAGAACAAATAAACAAACAGGATGGTTCCCTGTCCAAAAGGGCTCACAGTCTAAAACGGTCCACCATGCACACAACCCCCCCCCCACTTCCATCTCTCGTCTGGTCCATCTATCATAGATTGCAAGCTTCTATACAGGAAAAGCAGGACAAAATTACACATTGCCTTAAGCTTGCCATTAAGAGACAAGCTGAAAAACAAATATGTCTCCCCTCCACCCCCACTTCAAATAATGCAGATGCTGGGGTGGGGGTGCAGATTGGGAATATGGTGCATGGGAACGGGGCTGTTAATACTTTCCCCTGCCACTAACATGTAGCCTGGCCCTGGGTCGCTCATGTCTGTACTTGGTACATTCTGTTGTTGTTGTTGTTGTTGTTGTTGTTGATGAAATGCTTATATACTGCTGTTCAAGGGGGGAAAGTTCTCAAAGAGGTTTACATAGCACGAGGAACAAGAAAATGGTTCCTTGTCCCAAAGGGTCTCACAGCCTAAAAAAGGAACCCGAGGGAGGTGCCAGCTACAGGCCCTGAGAGAGGGATGCTATGCTGGGTTGCTCTCTCCCTGCGAAATAGAAGAGAAACGCCACTTGAAAAGATGCCTCTTTGCTCAGTTAGCAGGGGTTAGAGATGTCAGTGTGGCATTCTCTGGGCTCAGGTTTGGAAATGAGTTTTGAGGTTTCAAAATCCCCTCCCCCAGAAGGGATGAGGTCTCAAAACCATGCTTCTGAGCCAGAGCTTGAAGAAATTGAGTCCTCCCTACCAGTTTTCCAACCCCCCCCAAAAAAATTCAACCTTTATTTGTGCCAGTGTTAATGAGGAAGGGGGCCTCTTCCACACACACACACACACCGAGGCTATTCCTACAATCAGTCTTATGAGTGGACCCTCCGGAGCGGAAGTGAAAAGCCACCTCTTGGCTCCGGGAGTCTCTCCAGTATGCCCTGTGTGCTTGCGCAGGGCATACTGGAGCTTCCGGGGGGCCGCGCGGCCCTTGATCCTCCCAGCCCCCGCCAGCTCCGTCACGGAGCCAGCAGTTGTGTGGGTGGCCACTGTGGCCGCCCAGAGCAGACTGGCTGGTTGTCTGCGTGGAGAGCAGGCTTAGCCCGCTCTCCTCACAAACCCCATGGAGGTTCTTCTCCGTAATCGTGAGAAGAGCCTCCCCATTGCTCTGGCTTATGGTACACCTCAAGTGAAGTGTGTGGACTGTTTTCCTCTTCTCCTCATCCCTCCGGCTCTGCTAAATGGAAAGAAAGGTGTGGAGGTTGGGAGTTGTAGTCTTTGCTAGGATTGTGACCATTTGTGATAGCCTCTTGCAAAGACTATAACTCCCTTCTGTCCCCACATATTGCTTTCTTGCCAGTCAGCAGAGCTGACCAGATGCAAAAGGATGGGGGGAAAGCTGTTAACACCACACACCTTCCTCTTGGTGTGGGACCCACCAGAGATCCCCTTGCCACTGCTGCCCAGGTAAGAAAAGAGCACGTTTGTGGTGGGCAGTGAAGGTTGGCAAAGAGGGGAGGATGTTTGCTGAGCCTCATATTGGCACAGACACTCTTCGACTTTTCCCTTATTGTTTGGGGAAGGGGTTGGATTGTGTCCAAGCCGATTCAAAAGAGGGGCAGAACATTCACCCATTTCTGCTGAGCACCTTGCTGGCAGTGACATCCGTGCCCTTTCCCCCTTCAGACATCAACGAGTGTGCAGATCCGGTGAACTGCATCAACGGGCTTTGTGTTAACACCCCTGGCAGCTACCTGTGCAACTGCCCTCAGGACTTTGAGCTGAACCCCACAGGAGTGGGCTGTGTAGGTAAGGGAGATTCTGGCTACGTGTGTGTATGGAGTGAGGGTGGATGGGAGCAGTAGCAATTTCAGGTCTTGCATAATCTGGGTCCCGGCACTACAACCAGACATGTGCTGGCACCAGTTTCATGAAGCAGAGGTGGAAGGACTGTTCACACATGACATTGTCTGGGCGTACAGTTATCTATAGATGTGTATGTATTCTCCTGAGAACGACTGGACAAAGCAGTCACTGCAAAAGAGAACATGGGGATTGGATCCCTTCCGGTAATGAGAACGGGGTTGGATCAGAAGACCTCCAAGGTCCTCTCTCAAATTCTAAAATGCTAAAAGATTCTAAAACTCTAAAATTCTATGGAACTATAATGAAACAGATTTAGGCTGGACATTTGGAAGAATTTCCTAACTGTATAAGTTGCTGGGACAGTGGAACAGCCTGCCTCATGCATTGGTGTGCGCTCCTTCTTCACTAGAGCTTTTCAGACAGAGCCTGAATGGCCACCTGTCAGGAGGGGGGTGGGACTAGAAGACCTCCAAGGACCCTTCCAACTCTAACATCCTACAGTTCTCAGTCTCACACTCTTTCTCTCTGTGTGTTCACCATTTTCTTTCTCTCTTAGACACTCGCGTTGGGAACTGTTTCTTGGATACTCAAGACCGGGGCGATGGCGGGATCTCGTGCAGCGCGGAGATTGGCGTGGGCGTCACCCGGGCATCTTGTTGCTGCTCGCTGGGCCGGGCCTGGGGGAACCCTTGTGAACTCTGCCCACCAGCCAACACCAGTGAGTTGGAAGTGTGGATCGGCACACCTGTATCCACAGGCAGGATATCTATAGCCATGGGAGATATATATAGATATATAGAGATATATATATAGCTATCTCCTGCCTGCTCTGACCACTCTTGTCATGGGAAGTGGAAGCAGAGAAAGGGACAGCGGAAACCCTGAGTGATCTGAAGGTGATACCTTCAGTGGTGCTCTTTGGACCAGACTTCCAGTCCAAAGTCTGGTGCCATGCATGCCTGGAGGTCCTCCGGATGGAGGGTCGGGGGGGCCTCCTCCAGACAGGCAAGGGCGGAAGGGGGAGAGTAGCAGGACTGTCTATGCAACATGCAGTATGTGCAGGTTAGTGGGAAATGTCTTATGCAGAATTTATTCTAAAAATCCCGCCACCCCCACAAGTCTCCAGCTTCCCTGAGCATGTTTTGGTGTAATGAAATAGTGCATTCGGCTAACATAAGTGGCAGGACTGTCCATGCAAAATGTGGTATGTGCAGGTCAGTGGGAAGTATCTTATGCAGAATTTCTTCTAAACATTGCATCTTATCTTGTAGCTAGGGCAGGGGGAGGTCTTGAGGTTCAGGCTCCAAAATTACCTAGGTGCACCTCTGGGTACCTTCAAGCGGAGAAAAGGATAGTGGAAACCTTGAGTGATCTGAAGGTGGTCCCATAACGTTAAGCCTCACTTATTAAAACTGCCCCCCCCCCAATTCACCAGTTAAAAGCTTTAACTAATTAAACTGCTGATGAAATGAAACCAATTCAGGTTTTTCACTGAACAGAAAGCCCTCTAGAAGAGGGTATAGTCTGGGACAGAGAGAGTCTTTCCTGGCCTCTAGTAACTGTATTCTGTGAGATTGTGACTGTAAGCAGATCCTACCCACCCTCAAAGAAAACACCATTATGGTTCCGATTCATGCCACTCAACAAGCTGCTGCTAGCTGTGAAAGAAGAAAGAGAGGGAAATGGGCGGGAGGTGAAAATACATAGGAAGGGAGGAGGAATAAATGTATGTACAGACAGGAAAGAAGGTAAAGTGTATAGGAAGGATGAAGGAAAAATGTAAAGGCAGACAAGAGGGAGGGAGGGAAGGAAGGAAGAGCAGCAGAAGGAAGAGGGTACAGACAGGCAATGTGGATAAAAGAAGGAAAGACTGTGAAAGGGAAGAGAAATGATAAGGGAAAGAAAGAAGGAACACCAAGTTTTAAGTGCAGGATCAAGTCAAAGGGAAATATTCCCTTTCTTGAAGCACATCAATCACATTAAAAGAAAATGGGTGGATGGGGCCCACAAAACCCCCAGCAAAAGTGGTCTCGCCCTTTCATCTGTCAGTAACCCACCTCTTGCTCTGCAGCGGAATACAAGACTCTGTGTCCAGGGGGCGAAGGCTTCCGGCCCAATCCCATCACGGTCATTTTGGAAGGTAAGCAAAGGGTTACCTCCCCCCCCCCCGCACTCTCTGAGCCTCTTGTGGCCTTGTAGGGTCCCCGGTGAGGCAAGGACACCACAGAGGTTCTAAAATGGAATTTTGCACAAGTTTGGAATTTAGCCGAGCTTTTGGAACTCAATACTCATACTTAATTTTGTTTTTAAAAATGGCTTCAGGGGCACATTTAACAAGCCAGATGGATAAATAGATACATTTTAAAGCGCTCGTGTTAATGTAATTAACTATCAGATTTTTTTTGTTTCTCTACTGAGAAAGAACATAGAGCTAGAGAGACAGCGACCTTTATATCAGAACAATCTATTAAAATGTGGCCTATTAGATGGGTCATTCTAATTGGGAATTAGCTTCATGCTGGTCTTTGATTAAAGATGACTTGGTTAAGATTGATGTCATTTACATGTACTTTGCCTTGGTAATACACCACATGTTGTTGTTGTTGTTTTTTAAAAATAAAGTATTTGATTTGAGAACTTTGTCCAAACTTGGAAACGATGCAAGAAAATATAAGAATAAAATTTCAAATTTCTGTTTTTCCAAAGAAGTTGCTTAAAAATATTTAGAACATAAGAAACATAAGAACAGCCATGCTGGATCCGGCCCAAGAAGGCCCATCTAGTCCAGCATCCTGTTTCGCACAGTGGCCCACCAGATGCCGCTGGAAGCCACAGACAGGAGTTGAGGGCGTGCCCTCTCTCCTGCTGTTGCTCCCCTGCAATTGGTACTCAGAGGCACCCTGCCCTTGATGCTGGAGGTGGCCCACAGCCCTCCGACTAGTAGCCATTGATAGTAGCCATTGATAGACCTCTCCTCCATGAAGTCATCCAAACCCCTCTTAAAGCCATCAGCTGCTTCCTTGGGGAGGAGCCATACCTCAGTGGCAGGACATCTGCTTTGCATGCAGATTGTTCCGGCTTCAGTCCCTGGCAGCATGGGATTATCTCTTCCCTGCGAAGAGAGAAACTCCTGTTTGAAGCCCTAGAGAGTTGCTTCCAGTCAGAGTAGACCAGGAGGTCATTCACGCAAACAAAAACTGTGTTCTAACTGGGTTGGGGAGCTGGGTGTGCTCCCAGTTTTCGGTTGTGTGGAAGCAAGGGAGGAGGAAAATCTGAGTAGAAGTGATTGAGGCTCTTCTCACGATCGGTGAGAAGAGCCTGGGGAGGGTTAGTGGGGAGAACACGAGCAGTCGGTCAGCTCCGGGCGGCCAAACCGGCTGCCCACACGACGGCCAGCTCCATTACGGAACCAGCAGGGGCTGGGAGGATTGGGGGCTGCGTGGCCCCTGGAAGCTCCAGCATGCCCTGCGCGAGCGTGCAGGGCATGCTGGGGAGACCCCCGAACCAGGAGGCTGCTTTTCAGCCTTCCGGTCGGAGGTCTACTCGTGTGTTGCTGCGGTGCAGAGCCATGCCGTGGCAACTCACAATCAAAAAGCCTGGGTTAGCGGAGCACTCGTTCCACTAACCTGGGCTTAGGGGAGGGTAGTTTTAGCGGGTGACCCACTTTCATGAGACCGGGCTTGGCTGCGAGCCCGATGGTTCTCACACGGGCATACAAAATCGGTCTAGGCTCCCTCAGCCTGATTTTGTATGACCGTGAGAATAGCCTCATTGTCTGGAAGCAAGGTAGGAGGAAAATCCTCCTACCTTGCTTCCACACCATCACTTCTACCCAGGTTTTCCTCTTACCTTGCTTCCACACAACCAAATATTGGGAGCACACCCAGCTCCCAAACCCGGGTAGAACACAGTGTTTGATTGTATGAATGACCTCAACACTGAGCTAGAAGGACCAAAGGTCTGACTTGGTAGAAGGCCAGAGCACTGTTAGGCATGGACCTGGGGCCAAGGTCCATGTGCCCACTCTCCTAGAGGGCTCCATAATTTTTCCCAAGAGAAAAATGAGATCCTTTTATATTTCCAGAATGTCTTGGCCTAGATTTTTGAAACTTGGCTCTGTTGTGGGACAAGTTAGCCAGACTCTGTGTATTGATTTTGCCTTGGCAGAAAATTACAAAACCTACTGGAACTGAAGCCCCCTGTGGACCATCATTCCACCCTCATATGAAGGATTCTGACCTTTGCCTTCATGAAAAAAGTGCGACATGCCGCGCCCCCCCCCTTTGTTGGCCAGACCTTTATATTTCCATAATGGCTGGGCTTGTTCTGAAACTGGGCACACATGTAGCCCAAGATGGCAGCACTCTGTGAGGCTATTCCCACGATCAACAGAAAGTGGGCTAGCCCACTTGCCTTCGATCGTGGGAACCACCAGGCTTGCAGGTGAGCCTGGTGCTCCCTGCCCCCTGGGCTCGGGGATCTCTCCAGGATGCCCCGCGCACTCATGCAGGGCATCCTGGAACTTCCAAGGGCCACATGGCCCCCGCAGCCCCCGCCAGCAATGTGATGGAGCCAGCAGCCATGGTTGACCGATCCAGCCACCCAGCTACGCATCTGCAGGGAGAGTGGGCTAAGCCCGCTCTCCCTGCAGAACCCCATCAGGTGCTTCGCACGTGTCATGTGAAGCGCCGCTGTGTATTTTAATTTTTTATTTCAAGGAGATCGGTCAATCCTGTGATTTTTAATGAATTTCCCCCTACTGCAGTAAAGCCGCCTGAAAGAGTTATCTCTTTCCATAGCGTACTTCACACCTATTGAAAGTGGAATTGCTACATCTGAATAAACATGTGGGGTTTTTTTTTTTTTAACAAATGCACTATTCTTAAGTTGGTTTGTGATCTGAAAAGTCTGCATGAGAACTGTGAAGCAAGGGGCATTGTGGTCTTAATTTTCTTTCCTTAGGAATGCACTATATGTCCAAGTTGGTTTTGTGTTTGAACTGTGGAGCAAGAGACACATGTTGTGTCCCAGTTAGTTTGTGAATGGTCAAGAAGTTGTGTGAATCCATTGAGGCTTGCGTAGCCTTTTTTTTTTTTTTTTTTTTAAAGCACTCTGGCCCAGATCTATGAGTTTGTGGTGAATGATCAAGAAAACGTATGGATCCTTTGGGGACTTGGGTATCCCCCTCCCCTGCAAATGCACTTTTACCCCAACCAAATGTGGATTTGTGGTGAAATATATATATTTGGAGGAGTGGGGGCTTATTTTGCAAGGGTCGGTGGGTGGGGGCTGTAAGCTCTAAGTCCAGGGCTCAAAATTACCTAGCTGCACCACTGGTAGAAGGCATCTTCCTATTGTATTTTAAACAATAGCATCTGCTTTGCGTGCAGAAGGTCCCAGTTTCAATCCCTGGCATTTGCAGGAAGGACTAGGAAATAATCCTACCTGCAGCCATAGAATGCTGCTGCCAGTCAGTGCAGACAATGCTGAGCTAGAAGGACCAAGGGTCTGACTCAGCAGAAGGCAGCAGTTTCATATCTCCTTATATAATTGAGCCGATTCACGGTTGCAGCCCCCCAAATGTTTCCTTAGAGATGTTCCTTGCTGTACCCTTTTTTTGTTGGGGTTCCCTCCTCAAACCCTGCATTGCTTTTCATGCCCCTAGCCAAGGTTGCTGCTGTGAAATAAGTTGTTCCTCCTTCTGTCCTGCAGATATTGATGAGTGCCAGGAGCTGCCGGGCCTCTGCCAAGGGGGCAACTGTGTCAATACCTTTGGGAGCTTCCAGTGTGAATGTCCCCTGGGCTACTACCTGAATGAGGACACCCGGATTTGTGAAGGTACTGTGGGGGAGGGCATTTGAGAGAGAGTGGGTGTGCATGGCATGCCGAGCCATCGTGCCTGAGTGGCAGAGGTGGTGGGGGATGACGATTGAAAAGGGTATTCTTTGGGGTAAAAATAAATTGGTGAAATTTGGCTGCTCCTTGTTTGATTTGGAAGGACAAACTTGAGAAATGTCCAAAATCTTTATCTCATGATTTTGAGCATCCCCCACTCCCAGTTTTGAAATGCAAGAATTTCAAACTTTCAGTGATCTTGTGGTGTAGATTTCTGCTGCTTTTGAGAGGTAGGTGTGTGTGTGTGTGTGTGTGTGTGTGTGTGTGTGTGTGTGTGAGAGAGAGAGAGAGAGAGAGAGAGAGAGAGAATATGAATAAACATATACATTCTTCAGTGTTCATTACTGGCCTTCAGTTCCATTTTTCATCCAGCTGAACCTTTCCACCTCCCCAAAAATGAATTTTTCATAATCTTGGTGGTGGTGTTTTTTAAAGAAAAAATTTCTTCATCATTAAAAATAAATTACTTTATTGGATTTGTGTTTGTTTTAAACATGCGCATCTGCATTTCCTCTAAAGTAGACTCAGGGCAGCCTACAATAACATATATAACAACAGGATGAAACAGAGCTGTGTAGCCCTCAGGGAAATGTTTTTTGGGTGGCACAGGGCATTTATGCGGGAAGCAGAAACTGGAGAAAATGACACACACACTCACCCCACACACGAGGAAATCCTGGATAGAAGTGATTGTGTGGAAGCAAGGTGGGAGAAAAACCTGGGTAGCTTTTCCTCCCACCTTGCTTCCGCACAATCACTTCTACCCAGCTTTTCCTCTTACGTTGCTTCCGCAAAACCAAACATTGGGAGCATACACAGCTCCCAAACCTGGATAGAACAGCGTTTTTGACTGTGTGAATGACCTTAATGTGCAAATAAGTTAAGCATGAGATTTCTGAGGTGCTCCATTGGCCCCTTTGCTTCATGGTGCGCCTTGGCCACCGGTGTTAAGCATGCTGGGTAACTGTCTCATCTCCTCACCCCCTTTCTTCAGACATTGACGAATGCTCAGCCCACATTGGGATCTGCGGCCCGGGGACCTGCTACAACACCCTGGGGAACTACACGTGCGTTTGCCCACCGGAGTACATGCAAGTCAATGGAGGCAACAATTGCATGGGTAGGAAGAAAGGGCTGGACCCACAGGGTGGGCTGGTGGGAGGGGGAAGCACCAAGGGCTTCATGCTCAGGACGTAGGGCCCTAAGGAGTGTCCACAAAGACCTGTCCCATCCAGCATTCTCTTTCCAGCAGTGGCCAGCTGGAGGCCTCAGGAAGTCCACAAGCAGGGCAGGATGCAAGTGCCTTTCCCCTGTTTTTTGTGCCCCAGTGATACGTTTTCAGAAGGAAACTGCCTCTTAACCATGACAAGGGAGCAGATTCAGGCTAGACTTTAGGAGGAATTCCCCGACTGTAAGAGCCGTTGGACAGTGGAACAGTCTGACTCATGCAGAGAGAGCCTCGCCTTCGCTGGAGATTTCTAGACAGAGGCTGGATGGTCATTTGTTAGGAAGGCTGCAGCAGATTCCTGTTTGGAGGAGGGGGTTGGGCTTGAGGACCTCCCAAGGTATCTTCCAACTATTACATTCTCTGATATGTTCATGAGCAAAAATCTACAGCTGGTCTTTGCTGCTTTTAGCTAGAAGGGGCCTGTTGTTCAGTGGCACAGCCCATGCTCTGCATGCCAGAGAGAGAGAGTCCTAAGTATAATCCCAGATTTTTCCTCTTAGAGGATCTCTTTTTTTGGTGTTAGAAAAGGCCACTCTCTGTGTGAGATCTTGAAAATCTGCTACCATTCAGAGTGGGCAATATCAGGCTACCTGCACCCATGGTCTGACTCAGTAGACAGCAGCCATGTGTGTTCTGTAACTTCCTCCTGTAGTGGCCACAGAGAGAGGGTTCTGTTTGCTACCGAGTAGCTCAGAGGCATGGCAAGGTTGGAGTGGGTCCTGGGGAGGGGAGGAGAAGATGGGCCCCTGCCCCGCTCAGGGCCCCTGTCTTCCTCTCCCTCCCCGCTTCTTTTTAATGAGGGCAGGACTCAAAAAGCATCCCTAAAATCCTTTAAGTGAAGATGTTTTCAAATCTGCCTTCGTTTTCAGAGAGGGGAGGAATTTCAGGCAGCATCCCCCCCACCCTCGTGACTGGCTGATGCTCAGAGACATTTCCCTAGCTGTTGAGCCTGTCAGGCTGAGGGCTGGTCTTCAGCACTAGCCAGCCCATCAAAGGGAGAGAAGGGAAAAGGAATGCTGCCTGACACTCTGCCCCCGGCCTCCTCCGCCACCACGAAGAGGATTTGCCTTGCTTGATGCCAAGACAGGATGTCAGTGAATCAGAGAGGTGGGGGGGAGGAGTGAAGTGTGAGTTGTTGCCCAGCCGATGGACCCCCAATCTCAGAGGCCCAGAAACACCCCCACCCCCCGTTCAATTATCATACACCCCTGGACGAGTCACTAGCCAAGATCTTACTTTTCAGACATGAGGAAAAGCCTCTGCTACCGGAACTACAACGACACATGTGAGAACGAGCTCTCCTTCAACATGACCAAGAAGATGTGTTGCTGTTCCTATAACATCGGCAAAGCCTGGAACAAGCCGTGTGAGCCCTGCCCCACTCCGGCCAGCCGTAAGACTCCTCCTTCCTCCAGACTCCTTTGAGTGCCTTTTCTCTCTCTGCTGCTTCCGTCACCAAACAGTGTGATCAGTCGTTACAGTAAGGGTTAGGGTGTCTCAACCTTGGGTCCCCAGCTGTTGTTGGATTACAATTCGCATTATCCTCGGTTTATGGTGGCTGGAGATGCTGGGAGTTGTAATCCAACACAGGGGCCCAGTGCTGAGAACCCTGTAAGCTCGGCAAGGACCAAGAGCCCTTTGCCAGGCCTTGTCCCTCTCACAGAACCCGAGCCATTCATTCAAAGCAGAGCTCCTGTGTAAATCAAGATGCCCTTTGCCAAACCTAAGGTGTGGGGTGTCTTGTCCCTACGGGCCTGCAAGGAGGATTCCTCCTGCAGACCCTTCGTGACCTGCTTTGGCAAGCCATCTGCCGTGCTTTAGGGATGAGCATGAAATTTGCACGAATCAGTTTGAATCTGAATTGAATTCAAATTGATTCGATTTGAACAGAGTGGAGATTCGTTCGAATCGATTTGCATCCACTTCAATTTGCATCCAGTTCAATTCAAATTGAATTCAGGTGAATTTGCTTGAATTCTATTCAAATTGGGGTGAATTTGAATCGATCTGAATGAAACTCCACTTTGTTCAATAGTTCCAAATTAAATTGATTCGAATTCAAATTGCTTTGTGCGAATTTCATGCACATCCCTTCTGTGCCTGTTGCTTTGAATACAAAAGAAAAAGAGCCACCCAATGCTGTAAAGATTCCCTGCTTGGTCAGCTAGGGGCAATCATTGTTCACCATAGGTGACCAAGCCAGTAGCACTTTCCAGACTTAGTCTAAAGAAAACCAGCATGGTTCTTCACAGTCCCAGAGCATGGGACTCTCAGTCCTCAAAGCAGCCCCCTTGCTGAAGCTTTGCAGGTCTGGGTGCCCAGATGGGAGACCAACTGGGGAGCCCCCATGGCTGTACTGCTGGACCTCAGTTTATGCTTCTAGTGCTTTAGAATGTCTCTACAGCAGGAGTTCTCAAACATGGGTCTACAGCCATTGGTGAACTACAACTCCCATCATCCCCAGCTGCAAAATTGCAGCTGGGGATGATGCAAGTCATAGTCCAGCAACAGCTGGAGACCCATTTGAGAACCCCTGCCCTATAGTTTTGCTCCAGAATCCAGCATCTGTAACCAAGATTTGAAGTGCCAAACAGATGTTGGATTCCAGACTGCAAGTGGAGTAAAATATGCCAACATTGTTGGGTTCGCATGACACTCCTGATGTCAGCATAGCCTTGTGAAGCCACCCCTTGTGTCTTGCCTTCTTAGATGGTAAACCTGCAAGGAGGGACTCTGGTTTACTCAGAGACAAATCTGTAGAACGTCTATCTATCTGTTTATCTGTCTATCAAATTTATACCCTGCCCAAACCTACGTCTCTGGGTGGCATGGAGTGATAGGCACTCTAATGCCAGTAATCTTTGCTGAACCTGAGTTGCTAGACGACTTGTGCCTAAGGTCTTGCAAAGACTTGTTCTCCCGCACCCAGCCACAATTAGACACTGCCTACCCCTATCTCTTGCAGCTGAGTACCAGATCCTTTGTGGTAACCAGGCGCCTGGATTCATCATTGATATCCACACAGGAAAACCAATTGGTAAGTGAACCCCAAAGCCCAGCCGTTAATAGTCTCCACAAAGTTATTGTTAGAGGGCGTGGAGGGGGAAACAGAATAGCATTACTGCCCACACACTTCTAGGAGAGATTTTTTTCTTACATTTTTTTAAAAAGCAGCATTCTCGGCTGGTGTAGGAGGTCACCCAAGCTTGGGATTACATCCCCCCCACATGCTCCAAAAGGCAGGAAGTAGTCATACTTGAAGATCCTTAACCCAGTGCATGTGGGCGGATCTCCTCAGTTCTACTTCCTGCCTTTGCTCCAGAAGGCTCGCATTACAGCTCGCTGGCTTTGGCCTAGTTAACTAGGCCTCTTCTTTTCTTCTGCTTATATTCCTATTGTTTTTGACTATTTCCAATCTATTCTTCACCTGGTATTCTACTACTATTAGTTCTCTCTAGTTACTAAAGAAAAAAATAATAATAATAATTTTAAATTTAAAAAAAAAAAAATTCATATCTGTTCTTCTACTGTCCTTTCTGTTATTCGTTACCTCTCCTCACCTCTTGCCAATCTTTTGGCCGATGTCCGCTAAGAAGACCTTCGGACTCCTGGCTATTAGGGAGAGATCCGCCAATCAGCGCCTGTTCCCGCCAAAAACTTGGGACTGCGCAAATCCTGTAAGGAAAATGGCAGATGTATCAGATGACCTTGCTGGCGCCTGTAGGCCACAGCGGTCCTCTCTGTTGCCAGATACCGGTGAGGAGACTGGGCGCAATCCATGCCACCAGCAATCCACCGAAGCAGGACGCAGGTGGCGGCACCAGAATCGGAGGCTTCCTGACAAGGAGGCCCCGTTGGTGGCCAGATACCGGTGAGGAGACTGGGCGCAATTCATGCCACCAGCAATCCACCGTAGCAGGACACAAGTGGTGGCACCAGAATCGGAGGCTTCCCTACAAGGAGGCCCCGTTGGTGAGAGAGCTTTCGCCCGGCAGCGCGAGCAAGGTAAGCCTGTGATGTTTGGCCTCGCCCCCCCCCCAACTCCTTTCCCTAGCAGTTGGGCGTGCAGGAGGAGGACTGCCTCAGCGAGTATTGGGGCCACGCTGAAAGGAACGTCAGCAGGAGTGGCCGCCCCAGAGCCTGTCGGAATCAGACGGGGAAGACGTGCAGGATGATGAGGCAGGCGGTGCTGAGCCCGTGGATGGGGCGTCGGAGCACCCAGAAGGCCATGAACAGCTCCCCCCGGTAAGATCGGGACTTGCTCGGGGGGGAGGAGGTGAGTGCAGATGCCCCCTATGTGGCCCCTCCCTCAGGGCCTACTCCTACAGGGAATGTGGGGGTTCCCCCTGATGCTGCCACTGCAAAGGGCTGGATTCAGGAGGCCGTTCAGGTCTCACTGGCAGCGGCGCTTAAAGCGCGGAAGCCTGCAAGGCATTGCAAGGCAGGCTGTGATCCATGTGTCGCCCTCAGACTCTCAGGAGGAGATGTTGCCCGCTAAGCAGCCCAGGGTGGCTATACGCCAGGACTCTGTGCCCTTGCGTAGAGGGAGGTCTTCAGATGAGTCTGGAGAGGACTCCCCAGATCTATTGTGACCCAGGGTCAGTGGGTCAGAGACATTGCTGGGCAACCCAGACAAGGGGCCCTCCTCCTCGGAAGATGGGGAGATGATTGAGGACTCTGCTGCAAACTTACACAGTCAGAGGCTCTCTCTTATGGTGGATTTTCAGCCACTAATTAACCAGGCTATTGCTGCGCTTGATCTGTAGCCAGTTACAGAGGAACAGATCTCTCCTGTGTCCAAGGGCTCCTTGGTGCTGCCTAAGGCTAAGGTACAGCAGATTAAATCAGTGATACCTGAGGGCTTTACTAAGACCATCAAGGAGGAATGGGCAGCTATTGCGACTCCCAAAGCATATGTTGACATTGGCTAGCAAATTGTACAACTTTGAGGAGGAGACTCTGGACTTGCTGAAGGTGCCACTTACGGTTGCTCACTTCGGGGCCCTACTTAGTAGCACAGTGGTACCCAAGGATGGGGACTCCTCTTCTAAGGAGCCAGAAAACAGAAAAGCAGAATCTGCACTGCGCAGGGCCCACGAGGCTTGAGCAGTGGCCATCAGAGCTGACACCACTGTGTCCTTGGTGTCTAGAGCATCAGTCTTGTGGGTTGGCGAGTTACCCAATGACCCTCCCACTAATCAGTCTAAGATGTGGCATAAGCTACTTCGTCTGCAGAGGGCGGCTGCCTTTTCAGCGGATGCTACTCTGGACAGTGTTCAGTTCTCGGCACGTGCGGTCAGTGCAGGTGTCCTGGCAAGACGCAACATATGGCTAAAATTTTGGAAGTTGATAATACGTCTAGGGATAAATTAGCTGCTGTTCCCTATGCTGGGGGGAAAGCTAATTGGGAATGAGGCCCTGAAAGAGGTCCTCATTGAAACTAAGGATAACCGCAGGGCTCTGCCATCAGCTCCTAGGAAGAAGGACAAGAGTTTTAATCATAGACCGATGCAAACCTTCAGGGCGTTTAGACCTCAGTTTGTCAGAGGGAGCCTTTTAGGCCTTTTTGATCGCAGTGGAACAGATCCAGAGGCCAAGGCAGGCAAGGGTGCACTCAGCAGAACCATCAGTCTCTCGGAAACCAGCAGCGGGGCCCCAAAGCAGCAGTTCTGACTCCCACTCAGGCAAAGTGGGGGTCTGCCATTTGGACTGTTTTGGAAAGAATCCATCGACAGGTGGGTTCTTTCCATTAGCCTACACGGGTACGAAGTGGAGCTGGCCAGCCCCCCAGGAAACAGATTCCTCCTTACCCCTAGATCTGGGAAACCGGAAAAGCACAAGGGGTTGTCCATGGCCATTCAGTATCTGGTGGCTATAGGGGCCATAGAGGAGGTCCCACCTCTTCAGAGAGGCAAGGGCATCTATTCTGTGATTTTACGGTGCCAAAAAAGGACGGATCGGCCAGGGCAGTTCTCAACCTACGCCCAGTCAACTGTTTTGTGATAAAAAGGAGGTTCAGGATGGAAACCCTTTGTACCATCTCAGAGGCATTGCAGATGGGGGACTACATGACTTCAATAGATCTCCAGGAGGCGTATTTACACATCCCCATTCATCCACGCAGTCGACATATACTTCACTTCTGCTACATGGGGAGGCATTATCAGTACAGAGCCCTTCCTTTTGGTCTCTCATCAGCCCCCCAAGTTTTTATGAAGGTTCTAGTCTGCTAGTGGCCACTTTATGCACTGAGGGGGTCCACCTGTATTGTTACCTCGACAACTTGCTCAAGAAGGGGCAGTTCAGTCGGCTCTGTCCAGAACAATGTCTGTGTTACGTGCGCATGGGTTTCTGATAAATGTGGGCAAGAGTCACCTGATGCCCACACAGAGCCTTCGTCATTTGGGCATGGTAATGGACACCTCAGTAGGCAAACTGTTTCTGCCACAGGATCGGATGGAGGTCTTAACGTCACTGGCTCGTGTGATTGCTTCGAGACTGTGGGCCAGCCTTCTCAATCTAGCAAGTTTGTTGGGTCTCATGGTGGCGGCTATGGACTCGGTGCCTTGGGCGAGGTTTTCATCTACGCCAGTTACAGTGGGGTTTCCTCCTTTACCAGCACAGGATTGCCCTCAAACGTGACAAGAACATTCCTCTCTAGGTGTCTCTTCGCGAGTCGATTCGTTGGACGGCCCGGGGAACCTAGACAAGGGCAAGCTGTTCATAGAACCCGAGAGAGTGATGGTCACGACGGACACCAGTCTATCGGGCTGGGGGGCTCACTGTTGGAACAGTTCTGCCCAGGGGCTTTGGTCGGTGGAAGAGTTGCTCCATAGCATAAACTGGCTCGAGCTGTGGGCTGTCTTTCTGGCCCTAAGAGCCTTCACGCCCTTGGTGAAGGGAAGGAATATCTTAATGTGTACAGAACAACTTAATATCCATTCTGGACCATCATGTAAACAGAATTTCCAATGTTCGGGCAGATTGGCTAAGACGGCAGGAGATCCAGCCGGCAGAATGGGGCCTGCACCCTCAAGTATTTAGGTGGCTGACAGAGCAGCTGGGATGTCCCCAGATAGACTTGTTTGCATATCCTCAGAATGCCAAGATTCAGAGGTTTTACTCACGTTGCCCGATGTTGGGGGCAGAAGAGACGGATACGCTATCGGTGCCATGGCGTCCGTGTCTGCTGAATGCATTTCCTCCAGTGCCGCTGCTCTCCCGTTGCCTCAGGAAGCTGCGGGGTTTCCGGGCATCCCTGATATTGATTGCGTCTTTTTGGCCCAGAGGGCCTTGGTTTTCTGAGATCGTCAACTTGACCATAGGTCATCCACTCAGTTTGCCAGACCATCCAGTTCTGCTGTGTCAAGGTCCGATTTACCATCCTTGCATCTAGAAAGTGTTCAGCCAACAAGATTTACCAATCGACTTGGCGTAGTTTTCTGCGCTGGACAGCAAAGCTCTCCCTGCAGCTGGACAAGTGCAGGTCGAGGGGATTACTAGGTTTTTCTTCAGGATGGCCTTGCGCTTGGTCTGAAACCCAACACGCTTAAACACCAGGCGGCGTGCTTGATCCAGATGTTGTTTCCTCATCAGCGTTTGTTCAGGCGTGGCACCCTCTTCTACGCAAGTTCTTGAGGGGGGCAGCTTTGTTGTCTCCTCTGGTCTGCCATCGTTTTCCGTCATGGGATTTGCATATTGTGTTGTGGGGTCTGCAGTTTCCGCCATTTGAACCACTTTGATCTGTATCATTGCAGATGCTGTCCTGGAAGGTGGCCTTTTTAGTAGCTGTAACATCAGCCAGGAGGGTTTCTGAATCGCAGGCTCTGTCAGTTGAGAGTAATTTGTGTAATTTCTCTAAGGACTCTGTGAGACTTATCCCGGATCCTTCGTTTATCCCTAAGGTAAAGTCTCAGTTTAATCGTGAGGCGGTCATTTAATTACCTTCTTTTTGTCCGGATGCTCGTCACCCTGCAGAGAAGGAGTGCAACCGGACGCAGGCTTTTCGTAAGTCAGATGCTCTTTTTGTGGCCTTTAAGGCTTCTAAGATGGGATGCAAGGTCTCTTCAGCCATTATTGCTCGATGGGTTCATTCATGCATTACGATGTTGTATGAAGCCCAGAAACTTTCGGTGCCTGGTCAGATTACGGCGCACTCAACTACATCGGCAGCCACTTCCACTGTGTTATCTTCACCGGTGTCCCATGAAGAGATTTGCAAGGCGGCTACTTGGTCGTTGCCTTTTACATTTTCAAGGCATTACAAGTTGGATGAACATGAAGCTGCCAGAGCAGCATTTGGTCGGAGGGTCCTGCAACAGGTCCTTCCGGGTCAGTAGCTCCAGCTTGGGTATTTTCCCTCCCGTGGTTGGTGCTGTGGTATGTCCCAAGCTTGGGTGACCTCCTACACCAGCCGAGAAAGGTACATTGGTACTCACCGTGAAGGTGTCTTCTGGCTGGTGTAGAAGAGGTCACCCAAGGCCCGCCCGGGTTGTGTTAGGCTGGAGCTGATGATCTGGTTGTAGGGGGACAGTTTTTCTGTCTTTCTCCGCATTATTGTTTGTATATTGTTGTATATTCTCTGTTGTGTTCTGTGGTTTTCATTCCGTAGCTTGAGCTGTTTTAAGCACTGAGGAGATCCGCCCACATGCACTGGGTTAAGGATCTTCAAGTATGACTACTTCCTGCCTTTTGGAGCATGTGGGGGGGATGTAATCCCAAGCTTGGGTGACCTCTTCTACACCAGCCAGAAGACACCTTCACGGTGAGTACCAATGTACCTTTTTATGAGGTATCATTACAATGTCACAGGTGTTAGCCAGTCAGTGCTGTCCATGGGACTTGCAGAACTGTTGTTTCACAGCTCAGCCCTGGAAAGGAGAAGGATTGAAGGTGGTGCTGGTGTTTCCAAAACACCCTCCACTGTCGTTTCCATAACACCCCCACTGCATATGTTATGTCTGTCTTCACCCCACGGTTTAAGTACCACTAGAGCAGGGCTACACAACTTTGGTCCTCCAGCTGTCATTGGACTACAACTCCCATAATACCCAACCACAGTGGCCAATAGGGATTATGGGAGTTGTAGGCCAGTATCTGCAGGAGGGCCACATTTGTGCAGCCCTCCACCAGCCATCCAATCAGAATGAGAGCCGAACGGGGAGTTAATTAGGGCCTTGGGAGTCCCCGAAGGAGCTCAGGATGGGAGGGATTGATGAGAAGTTTCTCTAGAAGAGAAGGGCCCAAGTTCTGATCTGTGAATTCCTCACTAATTTGCTCCATTTCTACAGATATTGATGAGTGCAGCGAGATCCCAGCCATCTGCACCAATGGTGTTTGCATCAACCAGATCGGAAGCTTCCGTTGCGAGTGCCCCATTGGCTTCAGCTACAATAACATCCTGCTGATCTGTGAAGGTAGTGGTTGGGGGAACGGCGGCAAGAAAATAAAGCTTCTAGGAACTGCATGCCAGCGTGGTGTCGTGGTTAGAGTGTTGGACTAGGACAGGGCAAACTCGGGTTCAAATCCCTGCTCCTCCGTGAAACTCACTGGGTGACTCTGGGCCAGTCATTTCCCTGTTGTGAGGATAAACATAAGCATGCATACCATTGATCCTGTAATTAATTAATTAATTTATTTATTTATTTATTTATTTATTTATTTATTTATTTGATTTCTATACTGCCCTTCCAAAAATAGCTCAGGGTGGTTTACACAGAGAAATAACAAACAAATAAGAAATAACAAACAAATATCCATGTATATCCTGCTGATTTGCGAATAGTGGCTGTGGGAACGGGGGAGGAAGAAACTGGGGCAAAGGTTTTAAAAAGTGTCGGTGATTGTGGCTCAAATCGACCACAGTAGGCATTTAAACCAGTTCAAATCTGGTTGAACTGCCTTCTCTTCTCTAAAGATTCCTGGGAACTGTGGCTGACATCCAGAGCAGCCTAATGTGGGTGCTCTAAATATCCCCATGCAATTGTGGACTTGCTTTGAAGTCCAGGTGGTCTTGAGCTGTTGTCCAAGTGTGCAAATACTTTTAGGAGCTTGTCTCCGCTCTGAAACTACTACTACGAATATTTCCACACCCTGTTAGTGCAAAAACACATCACTGATGGTCTAGTGACAGGTTTCCAGTCTGAGCGAGCACTTCTGGAGTGCAAGTAAGCTTCTCAGAGTATTTGTGTTCTTGCACAAGGCCACCCACACTTTCCAGTGAGCCCAAAGCAGTGTGGAGATATTCAGAGTGCCCATGTTGGGCCGCTCTGGATGTCAGCCTATGCATTTAGACATCCCTAGCCTCTTCTACAGAACTGCAATTCCTACAGTTTGGCTGGAAAACATGGCTTTTAACCAGTTTTGGGAATGCATTTCAAAGTATAGTGTGGCTGTTTCGTAACCCAAATTGGCACTTGTGAACACACAACCAGGGGTTATGAAATCTGGATTCATAAATGTGGAATCCAAGGACAGAGATTTGTGGATGTGATGCTAGAAGTAAGTGTGTGTGTGTGTGTGTGTGTGTGTGTGTATGTGTGTGTGTGTGAGAGAGAGAGGGGGGGGTGCAGCACACACACACACAAACTGTTAATTTTCACCACTCACTGCTTTGTCCATCAGACCCATCCTGGCCCTTCCCTGTTCACTTTGGGACCCATTTGGATGGTTCTAATTCATCTTCAACTCATCTTCAACTCTCAATCCATTTTGTTGTTGTTGTTTTTAAATGTCTTATCTTAACTATCATTTTCAACTATGTCATTAACAGCAGAGCTGATATGGGTAGCTGCTGTTGGATGCCACCTTAAATACCCATCCCGCCCTGGGAAACAGTGGGGCATTCATCCCCATGTGTACTATTCATGCCCTGTTATGTTCGCTTTAGAATGAATGGGCCCCATTCATTTTGGTTTTCATCTCTTCCAAAAATAAGTCTACACCACATTCACTCTTTCTCTCTCTGTGTTTTCCCTCTCCTGCAGACATTGATGAATGCAGCAGCGGAGAGAACCTTTGCCAACGCAACGCTGACTGCCTGAACATCCCAGGGAGTTACAGGTGCGAATGCTCCTCCGGATACAAGCTGTCGCCTAGTGGAGCATGTGTGGGTAAGATGGGAGCTATTCCTTTGCATCCCAGAGTCAAAGGTCCCTTGTTATCTAGGCTTATCCATGGCTTGGCTGGGCCTGCTTTCCCCTCTGTTCAGGTTGATTTGTATGATGGCTTCCATGCAAGCAAAGAAAAGAACTGGTTTATTTCAAAGAAGCTGGTTAAGATAAACCAAGATCAGTTGGTTCAGATGACACGAGCAATCTTGATTAGCTTTTAACCTCAATCAGTAGTAGTATCGTCATTCTTGATCATCTCGCCTTCACTTATTTATGTATATTATGAAAAGCAGTTTGCAGATTGATGGGGATTAAAAGGAACTATTCAAGGGCTGAATCATGTAGGAACATGTGAAGCACTAGATTGTCCCCCACAACATCACGGAGAACTCTGCTATATCTCACACAATGGGCCGATTCAGATGTCACTCAGAACCAAGGTTAAATCTTTATTCCGTGCTATGTCCCTGAACACACCCTCTCCCTCCCCTGCATGTGTGAGCCTCTGAGGAATTCTGCTTCCCGCTGAAGTTAAAAACAAAGCAAGATTGGTCCTGTCATCCAAACCAACTAATCTTGGTTTATTCTAACCAACTTCCTTGAAATAAACCAAGATTGGAACCCAGGAAATGGGTTTCAGATCGCCATTTATTTCAAGGAAATTGATTAGAATAAACCACGATCAGGCGTCGTGAATGTGATAACCAATCTAGGCCATGTTCTCGTCACCAGGACAATAATGGTTAATGAGTTAACCATGATTAGTGAACCCCATGAGCTTCCATCAAGTGTGTCATGAGAACCAATGCTCATTCAATCACTGCAGTTAACTGGCATTTAACTGGGATAGATAACCTGGATCAGATCCTGGCTAAATGCTGGTTAACTGCAGCAATTTAACTGGAATTGCCTAGAAATTCTGGGTTCTTGCTACACTCTCCTCAGGAGCACTCAGGGTACACTGATTGCAGTTAACTCTTTAACCGCAGTTGTTCTGGTTGTGAGAATGTGACCATAGGTTTGTTCTCAACCTAAACTGGAAGTAGAATTCTTTCAACGTTTGCGTGGGCAGAGGAAGGGGGAACATGTGCCCCAGAGGCTTTGGGGACACTGCACAGAACCGGGTTTTAAGTATAGTTCCATATGGCATCTGAATCATCCCAATGTCCAGCTGGGGCACACTACAATTTGGTCAGTCTGGGCCCTGAAGTGTGTGGTTGCAATATGGAGAACTCCAATCAATAGTTTGGAGAACAAAGGTTTTCTGAGTGAGTGGAACCCGAACTGAATGGGACCAACTGGCTTCTCTTCACTCCAGAACCATCAGTTTGGTCCCCCAATGCTTTTGTTTGCTGCATCTGTAAAATGATAATTTAAATAAGCTTACCTCAGAGTGTTATGGTGAAGGACCATAAAATCCTTTACCAATTAGAAATGCTTTGGAAATAACAAGGGGGAGAAAAGCTTCTCCGCTCTTTCCCCACAAGGAGGGTTATGTTCAGTGTCATCCTGGGAGATTTCCCAGAGTTCTCTCCTGCTTTCCAGAGAGTGCACGCTTGGCGTCTTGGCCCCTCCTTGTTGCATGTCTGGGCTCTTGGTGTCTATGTCTGTTTTCCAGGTCGCAACGAATGCCAGGAAATCCCCAATGTCTGCAGCCACGGGGACTGTGTCGACACAGAAGGGAGCTACCTTTGCATGTGCTTCAATGGGTTCAAGGCCACCGGGGACCAGACGATGTGCATGGGTGAGTGCAGTTGGGGAGGAGGGTCGCTCTTGTTTCCCGGGCACGTCTACACTACATTTGATTTTAAACCCAATTCAAACTGGATTTAAGCCTCATGGCTTCTGTCCTGAGTGTGCAGATAAAAGAACGTGCTTTACATTCTCCTAGAACTCACAACATGAGAACAGTCTGTATCAGCTGGGGGGGACTTCAGTCTTGCCTGGTCTACCATTTGTGGGATTCTTGAAAACTAGTATCCCTGGGCTCTTAACATAGATGTGCTCCACCTTGAGTCTCCATATATTGTTGGATTACGATACGATACAATACAATACAATACAACACAACAAATATATATATACCACTTTTCAACAAAGTTTCCCAAAGTGGTTTTCATAGAAATAAGGTAAATAAATAAAACTAGCTGGGCCAGGCGCAGAGCATCTGCGCCTCTAGTTAGCCCACTGCAGCTTTCTCCCCACCGCCGCAGCTTTTTTGTCTGCCCGCTGGCCATTTACTTCACACACCCTCTCTGCTGGCTGTCCATCGTCCGTCTTCTTCCCCTGCCCACCCCCCGCCACCACCGCCTTCTTCCCTCTCACCCGCCTGCCCCCGCCATCGTAGGTTTCTTTGGCTGGCTGCCCACCTGCGTGCCGCCATTCTCCACCATTTGGTTTGCCTGCCGGCTGGCTAGCCACCACTACCATTTTCTCCCCTGTCCCCATCGCTGTCCAGACAGCTGCTCACGAACTCTCGCGAGAACTGCCACGCCTGCGATCAGTGACAGGTATGCCTTAGAGACCTATATATATAGAAGATGGCTAAAATGGCTCTCTGTCCCCAAAGGGCTCATAATCTAAAAAAGAAACACAAGATAGACACCAGCAACAGCCCCTGGAGGGATGCTGTGCTGGGGATGGATAGGGCCAGTTGCTCTCCCCGTGCTCAGTAAAGAGAATCGCCACTAAAAAGGTGTCTCTTTGCTCAGTTAGCAGGATTACAACTCCCATTATCCCCAGGTGCAATGCCCAGAGTCCGTTGTGGCTGGGGATGATAGGTGTTGTAATTCAACTATATATAGAGACTCAAGGTTGAGAATACTTGTCTTAACAGGTAAGGCATAACTACTCAGCATTAAGTGACCCTGTGTCAGTGCTTTTCCTTAAGCACATTAAAACGGCCGCAAGACCTTGGTGAGCCGGAAGAAGAATCTGTGTTCTTTGTACCAGTCTCAGAAATTAAGCAGGCGCTAGCTTAAATCTGAAGCATTCATAACAATTCCAATCCTGCTCCATTCCCCATCTGTGCCTCTGCAGACATCGACGAGTGTGACCGCCAGCCCTGCGGGAACGGCACCTGTAAGAACACGGTGGGCTCCTACAATTGCCTCTGCTTCCCTGGGTTTGAGCTGACCCACAACAACGACTGCATGGGTAAGGAGACTGGGCTGGTGGTGGGCAGAGGGAAGGGGGCTTTGAGGGACACCCGTGCTCACCTCCCCTCTTGCGCTCCCTGCAGATGTGGACGAGTGCTCCTCTCTGGCGGGACAGGTGTGCCGAAACGGCCAGTGCATCAACAACGTGGGCTCCTTCCGGTGTCTCTGCCAAGAGGGCTATGACCACACGCCTGATGGCAAGAACTGCATTGGTGGGTGCCTTTGGGATCTTCCCCCTGCCATGGAATCATTGAGGGAGGGTATCCCAGCGGGGTGGGGGCTAGTGGGAGGGAGTCCATTACATGGGCCAAGAAATGTATCAAAAGCTTCACTAGGAAGACTGTTTGGGGGGTGGGGGGAGGAGATCTCTGCTCCCAGCTTCAATAGTCTGGGCAAAGATCTGGGCCCCTTTATGCTGGAGAGCATTAAAAGAGCTGCATAGACCAGAGATCTGCCCAAGACCAACACCCTGTTTCCCTCAGTGGTCAACAAATGCTTCCAGGAGTCCCACAGGCACGGCCCCTCTGATGCTGGTCTCCTGCATCAACTAGAATCCAGATATAGACTGCTCCACAGCTGGAGGTTCCATTTGTGGATGGAACCTCCCTAATCCCTCTGTGATTAGTCACAGCTAATCACTAAATAAGAAGATCTCTGCTGGATCATCCCAAAGGGTCATCCCCACAGTTCTCCACCAAATACTTCTAGGAAAGCTTTGGATTCAACCCATTGCCTCTGCAGCTAGAGGATAGGAACATAGGAAGCTGCCATATACTGAGTCAGACCACTGGTCTATCTGGCTCAGTATTGTCTACACAGACTGGCAGCGGCTTCTCCAAGGTTGCTGGCAGGAGTCTCTCTCAGCCCTATCTTGGAGATGCTGCCAGGGAGGGAACTTGAAACTTTCTGCTCTTCCCAGAGCGGCTCCATCCCCTGAGGGGAATATCTGACCATGCTCACACATCAAGTCTCCCATTTATATGCAACCAGGGCGGACCCTGCTTAGCTAAGGGGACAAGTCATGCTTGCTACAAGACCAGCTCTCCATGTCACCATCGTGCAAAATGGCCATGTGTTTGTCTCATCCACATTTCAAGCCCTTTAGGGTTTAGAGCTGTCTTGGTCCACCACTTGAAAAGGTGAGGGATGCTGGAGCAGTTTCCTGCCATGAGCAGGGGGCTGGCTGAGAAGACCTTCAGGGTGCCTTCCAGCCCTATGATTCTGGGTGTGGCTTGACCCTTCTTGAAGGACTTGTACTATACCTCAAAGGAGATGCCGGGGTAGAAAAGTGAGGAGCTGGGGCAAAAGATATGGGTCCTTAGACAAGGTATGAGAAAAGGTATGACTCCTTCCACCTACCCACCCACCTCCCAACTGCAGTGAGCTCATCAGGCCTCATCCTTCCTTACAGATGTCAATGAGTGCATCACTCTACCAGGGACTTGTTCTCCGGGTACCTGCCAGAACCTGGAAGGCTCTTTCCGCTGCATCTGCCCTCCAGGCTACGAGGTGCAGAATGACAACTGTATCGGTAAGACAACTGCATCGTAAGAAGGTTCCCCCACCCCACCCCCGGGTCAGAGCAGAGGTCCTGCATCCCAGTGTCCATAGCCAGATGCTTCCAGGAAGCCCAAAAATAGGGTGTGAAAGCAATAGCCTTTGCAATTGTACATTTGTTACTCAGAGGTAGACTGCTTCTGCACTGGAGGTTTTGTTTAGCTTTATTTGGCAATCCAGGTGAATAAGATTGATAGGCTAAGTTTTTATGAATTTCTCTAAACCACTTCTAAGCTGTGGCTTACTCCAGCTTTCTCATCATACTGCTAAGCAATGAAATAATCGTTTATTATTATTATTATTATTATTATTATTATTATTATTATTATTACTTTTCAATTTTTAAAAAGTTATTGAAGCAGTTTGCATAGCAAAAGGAATAAGAAACTGGTTCCCTGATCCAAAGGGGCTGACAATCTAAAAATAAAGATGTCCGTAATAGCCCTGGGGAAGGATTCTGTGCTGAACTGAGTAGGGACAGTTGCTCTCCCCCTGCAAAATAAGATAGCCCTCAGACTCACATCAAAAAGTGCCCCTTTGCTCAGTTAGCAGAGGCAATTCCCATCGGTTCCCTGTCCCCAAAAGGCTCACAGTCTAAAAAGAGACACAAGGGAGACCCCAGCAACCCACTGGAAGGATGCTATGCTGGGGTTGGGGAGGGCCAGTTGCTCACCCCCACTACGTGACGGAGAACCACCACTTTGAAAGGGGCCTCTTTGCCTAGCAAGTAGGGGGTAACAAACAAGAAGATCACATGCAAGCAGTATCCCTCCCCCTCCCCTCCAAAACACCGAGACCAGGGGGCAGGGGTCCTTCCATGTCCCAGCCCCATCATACCTTGAGAACTAGGAGGGATGCTATGCTGGGCTGAGTAGGGACAGCTGCTCTCCCCCTGCTAAACAGAAGTGGCATATATAATATTGGCCCAGGGGTTAATATTATAGATGTCCATGTTATATGTTAACTATTCATTGCATGAAGACAGAGCCAGGTTGTTCCTCACAGGAATTGAGCCACTTCTCTCCCCCGACCCCCATCACCCCCACGAGTGTACCCCATGCCACCCTCCTCCCTTTTCCTTGGGCTGCCACCAAATCCGCCCCTCTTCCCCAGCCTAAGCCTGGCTGAGGTGGGAAGAGGGGAAGCCGGTGAGGTTGTGGGGGGGAGGCATCCATTCTCTGGGGCCTCTGAGAGCCATGGCTGAGCCTTCTGGGGCGGATTTCAGATATCAACGAGTGCGAGGAGGAGCCCAACATCTGCCTCTTTGGGACCTGCACCAACACGCCCGGGACCTTCCAGTGCATCTGCCCACCGGGATTCGTGCTCTCCGACAATGGCCGGCGCTGCTTTGGTAAGTGCCGCCCCGGGAAGGCTGGCCTCGGGCAGGGGCCAGTCAGCCCCACTGATTCCAGCCCCTGCTGGGCAACCCGGAGAAGTGGCAAGGCCTATTCGTGTGTGCCTGGGCCATTGCCCCTCAGGGATGTGGCCTGAGGTGTCCTTGGGATCCGAGGAGGGCCAGAAAGCTGGGGAGGGGTCTGGAAACCAAGGGTTGAAGGAGCTGGGTGTGTTTAGCCCAGAGGGAGGTCGGAGAGCCGTCTCCAAATGTCCGAAGGGCAGCTCACATAGAAGAAGGTGCTGACCTGTTATCGGTTGGTCCTGAGTACTCGGACCAATGAGAAGGAAGCAAATTTAGGCTAGGCATTAGGAGAAGTTTCCTGACTGCAGGAATTGTTGGACAGTGGAACTGCCTGCCTCACGCAGTGGTCGGCTCTCCGTGGCTGGGGATTTTCAAGCAGAGTCTAGAGAGCCGCCTGTCAGGAATGTTGTAGCAGATGCCTGCATGGAGCAGGGGGTTGGACTAGAAGACCTCCAAGGTCCCTTTCCAGCTCTTAACGTTCTATGATCCTGTGACCTCACTTGGCCCTCCTGCATGTCCACAGGTACCGTACCACAGGTACTCTTCACCCTGGTTGTCCCCCTGATAGTCTCACTTACAATCCCCATGTTGCCCTGCCTCCCCTCAACCCTGGCTGGACTTGGAAGGCCACCTTTTTCTCAGGGCTTTGCTCAGGACATTTCTGTCAGCCCTCTTCCTCCTTCTCCTCCAGGTCTTGTTCAAACCTTCATGGGTGAACTCTTCTCATAGGAACATAGGAAGCTGCCATATACTGAGTCAGACCACTGGTCTATCTGGCTCAGTATTGTCTACATAGACTGGCAGCAGCTTCTCCAAGATTGCAGGCAGGAGTCTCTCTCAGCCCTATCTTGGAGTTGCCAGGGAGGGAACGTGGAACCAAGATGCTCTTTCCAGAGCGGCCCCATCCCCTGAGGGGAATATCTTACAGTGCTCACACACATGTCCCATTCAAATGCAAACCAGGGTGGACCCTGCTTAGCTAAGGGGACAGGTCATGCTTGCTACCACAAGACCAGCTCTCCTCTCCCTCAGGCCCTGCTGAACAGGGCTTCTACCTAAGAATGTTGAAAGAGCCCTGCTGGTTCCAGGGTGGGAACCGTCTCCTCAATATCCTGTTTCCAACAGTGGACAGCTAGAAGCTTCCCAGCAGTCCAGAAGCAGAGTGTAAAGGAAATAATCCATCCTGCCTCTCTCTGCCACAGTGGTACTGAGTGGTATACTTCCTCTAGACCAGGGGTCTCCAACAGTGGCTAACAATGTCCAGATGTTGGCTAACAATTCTCATCATCCTTGGCTACTGACCCATTGTGTCTGGGGATGATGGGAGTTGTAGTCCAACATCAGATTGGGGGCTGCAATTGGAGACCCCTGGTCTAGAGACTTGGGCTACCAGTGCTCACGACGACGACGACGACGACTACTACTACTACTACTTATAGAGCATATTGGGATGAAAAAGTTCTCAACACAGTTTACATAGAAAAAAGAAGAAGAATGTGGTGGTTCTCTGTCCTCCAAGGGCTCACAGTCTAAGAAGAAACACAAGAGAGACGCCAGGAACAGCCACTGGAGGAACGCTGTGCTGGGGCTGGAGAGGGCCAGTTGCTCTCCCCCTGCCACATGTCAGAGAATCACCACTTTGCAAGGGGCCTCTTTGCCTCGCTAGCAGGGGGTAACAAACAAGAGGCTCACACACAAGCGTTATTTCTTTAACGTATTTGTATACTGCCCAAAACGCAAGTCTCTGGGCGGTTGACAACGAAACCCCTCCCCTCCCCTCCCAAACGCTGTGGCCAGGGGGCGGGGGTCCTTCCAAGCCCCAGCCCCATCAGGCCTTGACATCTTCTCCCTCCTCCCCACCCCCTCGCAGACACACGCCAGAGTTTCTGCTTCACCCGCTTTGACAACGGGAAGTGCTCCGTGCCCAAGGCCTTCAACACCACCAAGGCCCGGTGCTGCTGCAGCAAGATGCCTGGAGAAGGCTGGGGGGACCCCTGTGAGCTCTGCCCCCAGGAGGGCAACGGTGAGTCAGCGGGGGGGGGAGAGCCTGGGGGCGGGCTGGTTTGCAAGGCAGCGGAAATGGAGTGGGGCAGTGGGGGGGCAGGGTGGAGGCAAAGGGGGCAAAAAGAGCTTCCAGCTCCATGTCTTTGCCAATGTGCTGGAATTTTTCGTAGGGAGCAGCCTTATACCCAGTCAGACCATGGATCCATCTAGTTCAGTATTGTCCACTCTGACTGGCAGCAACTCTCCAAAGTTTCAGGCAGGAGTCTTTCCTGGTCCTACCTGGAGATGCTGCCAGGGACTGAACCTGGGACCTCAGGTGCTCTTCCTTTGAGCTGTGGCCCCATCCCTTAAGGGGAATATCTTGACAGTATCCCATACAAATTCAAACCAAGGTGGAACCTGCTTAGCAAAGGACTACAACTTCCATCATCCCCAGCTGGTGATGATGGGGATCCAAGGTTGGGAACTCCTTGCTTACTCCAAGAGGCAGTGGCTCTCTGGCAGAGAGAGGATTTTCCCAGACCTGGCAGCTGAATTTTTTCCACTGGAGATGTTGTGGCTATAACCAAGACTTCTGCAGATGCTCTGGAGCCAGGGCCCCTCTGGCCATCAGCAGAAAAGCACACAGCTGTCGGCTTTTGCTCATGAACGGGGGAAGCTGCTTCCAACGGAGTCAGCCCCTTAGTCCAACCAGCTCAGTATTTTCTGCACTGGCCGGCAGGGGTCTTTTCCGCCTGGAGATGCTGTCAGGGGCTGAACGTAGGACTTACTGCATGCAGAGCAGTTGCTCTGTCCTCGAGGCATGAATGCTGCAAATGAACTTAGGAAGTAGCCTTAAATTGGACCTTGGTCCTTGTAGGCCTGTACTGTCTGTATTAATTGCAGAAGCTCTCCAGGAATCTTTCTGTCTGGAGATTCTAGGGAAAGAACCTGAGATCTTCTACATGCAAAGCCCGTGCTCTGCCACTGCACTATAGATCCTCTTGATGGACCTAGGAAGCTGCCTCCTACTGAGTCAGACCCTTGGTCCCTCTAGTTCAGTCCTGTTTACCCTGACTGGTAGCAGCACTCTAGGGCTTCAGACGGGGATCTTTCCCAGCTCTACCTGGAGATGCTGCCTGGGAATGAACCTCCCTTCATTATATATAATCCCATAATATTTATCATTGCCAGCTCTCGGTAGGGTTTTTCTTTTTCTTTTTTTTCAACAATTTATTTTATAAAGCAGTTTATAAATAAAGCCATGCTTTATTGTACTTTATTTTATTGTATTATAAACAAAGGCGTGCGGTCTCATTCTTAACCCCCTCCACAGTTGCCTTCCAGGAGCTGTGCCCATATGGTCACGGAGCCATCCCTGGACCTGGAGATACACGAGAAGGTGAGTGCTTTCCCCAGCGCAGGAAGTCTTGCTTCGTAGTGCGACACACGATGACGTTCCACTAGCAGGGAGAGCCTGGGGTCACGTTAGGTGTGCGAGAAAAGTCTCTTGCCTGGAGATGCGCAAGCAACATTTCAGAGAAAATTACAGAGCCTGGACCACTTTTCTACATACGGTCATCCCTCTACAGCCACGAAGGTTCTCTTCCAGCAAAACCCCATGATTAAGAACATAAGAACAGCCCTGCTGGATCAAGCCCAAGGCCCATCTAGTCCAGTATCCTGTTTCACACAGTGGCCCACCAGATGCCTCTGGGAAGCCCTCTCTCCTGCTCTTGCTCCCCTGCAACTGATTTTCAGAGGCATTCTGCCTCTGAGGTTGGAGGTGGCCTATAGCCCTCCGACTAGTAGCCGTTAATAGACCTCTCTTCCGTGAAGTTATCCAAACCCCTCTTAAAGCCATCCAGGATGTTGGCTGTCACCAAATTCGCAGTTGGCGAGCCATTAAAATGAATGGGAAACCAGGTTCGGGGAACTGAGATTTTATTTTTATTTTATTTTTATTTATTGTGGGAAAAGACCAAAAAATCAAAAGTTTTTAAAATTGGCAAGAATCCCCCAAAATCCCCTAATATCACCAAGAATCGCCCAGAGGAATGAGCAGATTGAACCTCTGAAATTCTTTTGATCCCACCCCCAAATCACTCAAAGGCAATTTAAATTGCGAGGAGTAGGCAAGGCATGAGTGGATTGAACCCCTGAACCCACCAAAATTGCTAACCCTTCACCAAAAAAATCATTTTAAAAATCTAGCCAACCGCGGATACTTTGGTCGCAGTTGACGAGAACGGACACAATTTCCCGTTCGTGGATACTCAGAACCGCAGTTGGTAAAACGGCGGTTCGTGAGGGATGGCTGTACATCATTTTCCTTGCCTTATCTTATCTCTAATGGCTACTTTCCCCTTAAGGGATGGGAAGGGAAGGAGCAGGGATAATTAGCTGCCGAAGAAACCTAAGACAGGCAGCTCTCCAGTTCAGGAAATCTTTGTCCAATCAGCTGCCCAACACACAAGGAGAAGCGGATGCACGCCAGCCCCCCATCTCACCTGGTGCTCTGCCCCCCACCCACCCCCACATATTCACATTGCCTGAGGGTGGCGGCAAAACATTTGAATAAGCTCAACTGCATGGTTAAGATACTGCTTTGTTGTAAAAATATAATAATATGATACATTTAATAAAGTAATACATTTAACGTGTATTGTTAAAATACTACTTTAACCGTGTATTTTCGCTGCATGCTTTAACTGCTCCTTAAAATTTATTAAAGCCCTTCCTGCTATAAAAAGGGGTACCGAAGGTGGAGTACAGTCAAAACACAACTGCAGCAATATAGAAAGGAGAAGCAAAGATTCAGAAGCAGGATAAAAAGCCCGACCTTGCAGGGGCAACATAAAGTGCATTCATGATGTTTGCTCGGGATCAGAGAAGTCACTCATCCCCACACTTTCCCCTTCTTCTTGTGTATTGTTGATTTTGTCTGTGTGCATATTGGTGTCCGTAGCTGCTTGCAGATTGGAATAGTATTACATATTACATGCAATGGGTGTAGGAGCAAGGCAGTGTGGATCACATAGGCAAGGGCGGCCCTTTCATGAGGCGAGGCGAGGCAGTCGCCTCCGGCGGCAGATTATTGGGCAGGAAGATGCCCCTACTGCTGCCATCATTGGGGCAGCTCTGTGAGGCCAATCTGGCCCTTGCAAGCTTTCCAAAGCGTACCTCGCCTCACATTCCTTGCAAAGCTGGCAAGAAGCATGAGGAGAGACGAGGAGGCTGCTGGCAACCTACCCTCCTCCCTGCCCCCTGTGCCACCTTCAACGTTTGCAAGGGTTAGTTTTGAAAGGGGGCTGCCATGGGGCAAGGCAACATTTGGGGCCTTGCCTCAAGCCCTGCAGTGCCCAGGGCCATCCCCTGCACATAGGTGTGGGAGATCAGAAAGGTGGGGGTGTCATTCATTCGACATTGTTAGTATGCCGCCTACTACTACTACAAATATTTATATACCGCTTTTCAAAAAAATTTCTCAAAGTGGTGTCCATAGAAAAATAAATAAATAATAAAGGTGGTTCCCTGTCCCCAAAGGGCTCACATAGGCTGGATATTATTATTTCTTGTTTACACAGTCAGACAGGTGTTATTGA
Source organism: Hemicordylus capensis (assembly GCF_027244095.1). Classification (NCBI taxonomy): domain Eukaryota; kingdom Metazoa; phylum Chordata; class Lepidosauria; order Squamata; family Cordylidae; genus Hemicordylus; species Hemicordylus capensis. Next base: position 219,905,350 of record NC_069658.1, read on the forward strand.
CTGGTTGGATTTATCCAGACATTGAGTCCTTCCCAAGGACCTGGGATGGCCGAATTTTATTGTCAATCTTGTTACGGTTATAGGTATCGTCGCAGAATATAGGCTGTTCCCAGTAAAGCTGCTTTTTGTAGTTGGCTGATGGTGATATCTGTGGCCCCTATGGTGTTGAGGTGCTCTTCAAGGTCTTTTGGAACTGCACCCAGGGCGCCAATGACCACTGGGATTATTTTGGTCTTTTTCTGCCACAGCCTTTCAATTTCAATTTGTAGATCTTTGTATTTGGTGATTTTTTCTATTTCTTTTTCTACTATTCTGGTATCCCCTGGTATTGCTATGTCGATTATTTTGACTTGTTTTTCTTTCTTCTCGACTACAGTGATATCTGGTGTATTGTGTGGCAGATGTTTGTCTGTTTGTAGTCGGAAGTCCCATAATATTTTTACATCTTCATTTTCTTCAACTTTTTCAATTTTATGGTCCCACCAATGTTTGGCTACAGGTAGCTTGTATTTTTTGCAGATGTTCCAGTGTATCATCCCTGCTACCTTGTCATGCCTTTGTTTGTAGTCAGTCTGTGCGATCTTTTTACAACAGCTGATGAGGTGGTCCACTATTTCATCTGCTTCTTTACAAAGGCGGCACTTGCTGTTTGTTGTGGATTTTTCTACTTTTGCTCTTATTGCATTTGTTCTTAGTGTCTGTTCTTGTGCAGCCAGTATTAAACCCTCTCTTTCTTTCTTCAAGTTGCCATTCTTAAGCCATTGCCAGGTCTTGGTGATGTCTGATTTTCCACTTATATTGTGTAAATATTGACCATGCAGTGGCTTATTTCTCAATTTTTCTGCTCAGTTCTTGACTTGTTCTTTCTTGTAGGCCTGTTTTGTTTCATTGGTGTTGAATAGTTTCTCGTTCTTGACCATTTGAAGTGCATCTTCTTCACTGTCCCTTATATATTCTTCAAGGCCTCTTTTCTCCTCCTCTACTGTTTGATGGACTTGCAGCATTCCTCTTCCACCTGAGCTGCGAGGGAGGTATAGCCTATCGATATCACTGTGGAGGTGCAGAGCATGATTGATGGTCATGATTTTCCTGGTCTTACAATCTAGCGTCTCTAGCTCTGCCTCGGTCCAGTCTATTATCCCTGCAGTGTATCTGATAACAGGTATAGCCCAGGTGTTTATGGCTTATATGGTGTTCCCGCCATTGAGTTTGGACTTGAGGATTTTTCTAACTCTCCTGATGTATTCACTTCCAATTTTTCTTTTAACTTCAGTGTGTGCGATGTTATCAGCCTGGAGAATGCCCAAGTATTTGTAATGTTCTTTCTCTTCCAGGTTCTTGATCTTGCTTCCATTGGGCAGTTCTATTCCTTCTGTTTTTCTTATTTTCCCTCTGTTCGTTATTAATGCAGCACACTTGTCTAGTCCAAACTCCATTAATTATTAATAAATTATTGTTGTTGTTGTTGTTGTTGTTGTTGTTGATTTGATTTCTATACTGCCCTTCCAAAAATGACTCAGGGCAGTTTACACAGAGAATGAATAAGTAAGTAAGATGGATCCCTGTCCCTAAAGGGCTCACAATCTAAAAGAAAAACATAAGATAGACACCAGCAACAGTCACTGGAGGTACTGTGCTGGGGGTGGATATGGCTGGTTGCTCTCCTCCTGCTCAAAAAAAGGGAATCACCACTTTGAAAGTCGCCTCTTTACTCAGTTAGCAGGGGGGTTTCATATAGCTGCTGGGAAACCCCTTTATTTTGCAGCCTGTACCCATGAGGTGGTTCTGGAACATTAAACAACCTCCCATCAAGACCCGCTTTCAGAAAAGCACAATATTTATTTTGCATCCATTTGCCGCGCCTTTGTGATCTTTCCGGCTTCCCTTCCAGATGTGAACGAATGCTCCGAGAACCCTGGCATCTGCATCAACGGGGCGTGCATTAACACGGACGGGTCGTTCCGCTGCGAGTGCCCCTTCGGGTACAACCTCGACTTCACCGGAGTGCATTGCGTGGGTGAGCGGGGGGGCAGTTTCGGTTGAATAAGCAAAAACTACCACGTTGTTTGAAGAGAAAAGGCCCTCCGTAGTAGTTTTTTAAAAAAACAAACATTCCATATCGCAGCAGCACACCAGAACAAAATTAGCTCCCAATACTCAACCCCGTCCAATTTAGAACCGATCGATCGGCACAGGTGTGGTAGATTAATTTCCCAATTGAAGCCTGCAGCCATACAAGCTCAGAGGGCAACCCCAGAAGTCCTCACTCGGCCCTCTCTCCTCCTTCTGCCCACACCAGACACAGACGAGTGCTCCATTGGGAACCCCTGCGGGAACGGGACGTGCAGCAACGTGGTCGGCGGCTTCGAGTGCGCGTGCGACGAGGGATTCGAGCCGGGCCCCATGATGACCTGCGAAGGTAATGGGGCTAGTGTTGCCGTTTCGGCCGCGGGGGCCCAGCTCCAGCCCCCTTGCCCAGCTACCACCCACACAACAGCACCCACCAGATGCAGTGCTTTGAACAAACCCCAGCTGCGGCCAGATTCTCCTTTCTCCAACAGAGCCTTCCTTCTGCTTCTTCTGCGGGCCAGCGTTGATGGGGAGCATCTGGCCCCCTTTATCCCTGGCGGGACTAAATCCTCCATCGTGAAGCATCTTTAAAAACGTCCAAAGCGTGGCAGTGAATGCACACACAGCCTCTCTAGTTCCTGACACGGCTGTGTCTATAGAAGAGCCTCTGTCTAGTCCACCATCCTGGCTGACACGCTGACTAAATTTACAAGAAGCAGTCTTGTGTAAATTTATTTTATTTATTTATTTATTTATTTATTTATTTATTTATTTGACTTTTCTGATATACCGTCGAATTGGGGGAGGGAGTGTTCTAAAGAAGAGGGGCAGCCACAGAGAAGGCCCTCCTATTGGCCCAGGCACCACGCACTACACCAGGGCCTGGGACACTAAGGAGGGCCAGCTGAGAAGACCTCACAGGCCAGGATACAACCGGCCGAGAGAGGCGATCCCGGAGATATACAGAATTTAGTATATCTTTTTGAGTAATTCCCGAGTAGTACCATTGGGTAACTTAGTCTGGATGCCAGCCACTGTTTGTAACGGATGCCTTCTGGAAGCCCATGAACAGGGCAGTAAGCAAACAACCCTCCTGTGTTCCTTGCCTCCAGCACTTGGTACTCAGTGGTAGACTGCCTCTGATCATGGAGGTTGCATTAACAACAATGGCTAACAACCGAAGAGGAGCCTGCTGGATCAAACCTAAAGGTCCATCAAGCCCAGCATCCTGTGTCCAGCCACGGTCAACCAGATGCTTCCGGGAAGACAGGATGCTGGACTGGATGGGCCTTGGCCTGATCCAGCAGGGCTTTCTTATGAAGGCCACAAGCAGGGTTTGAAGGCCATAGCCTTCCCCTCTTCTTTGTTCTGAGTCATCAGGAGGAGATTGCTCCTGTGCATGGAGGTTCCATCTAGCTATTGTGACTGCTAGCAATTGATAAACCTCCATAAAAAGTGGCCAGATGGCCCAAGCCAAATGCCCACCTCCAGGAACCCTAAGCAGGGCAAAGGCAGAAGCACTTCCATCCTCTTTGCCAGCTAGCAACTCATCTTTTCTGCTGATAGATAGATAGATAGTCATGCTGCTTTTGAGTCATATTTATGTTTAATATTGTACTGTAGGTTTTTTTCTGGATTATTCCCACTTTTCAATGTCCTCTGCCTTGTGAAATTATTATATTGTAAAGGTAGTGTATATAATAGGTAAATTAAATAACTCACATTCACTGCCCCTGTACATGCAGTGTCCACTTAGCTCGTAGAGCTAACAATGGCTGCTAAGCCCAACCCCATGAAGGATGGGCTTAAGCCACTGTGTGGCCGCCCTCAAGGCTCAGCAGGACAGGACAGCTCTCACATTTCTTACTCCCCATCTGCCAGATATCAACGAGTGTGCCCTGAACCCGCTGCTCTGTGCCTTTCGATGCATCAACACCCTCGGCTCTTATGATTGCACCTGCCCATCTGGGTACACCCTGCGGGATGACCGGAGAATGTGCAAAGGTAAGAATTCTCCGCAAGGTGGCTAAACCAAAGTGTGCCTGTCTGTCTGCTTGCCCCTTCCTTCCTTCCTTTCTTCCTAGTCTGCATATCTGTATCCCATCAAGCTGAATCCTGCATTTGTTTGTCTGTGGGCCTGTTCATCCATCCATTCAGCCATCATGGTAGTATTAACAACAGAATTCCCATTTTAAAAAATCCTAGTAAAATATTATACATGGAAATTACCACAAATCCAGAGATGATAACTGAGTCATCAATTAAAAACACTCCATCTACACACACCCAAAGGCCTGGAGAACAATAAAGTGTTTTTATGAGCCTCCAAAAGGTCTAGCAGAATTGGCCTGGCACCCGGCAAGCCTCTCTGGGCAGGCAGTTCCTCAGCCAAGGCTTTTTTCTGCTGCCACCACAAAAAAGGCCCCGCACCTTGCCTAGCTTCAGAAAGGCAAATGCCTCAAAGGAATGCAACTGTTGAATATCTTGGGGTACGTGGGGGTTCAAGTGGGGAAAGGTGTCCTGTGTGGTATTTTCCATGTTCCTGTGAGTCCTTTTCCCTTGAAAGGCTACCTTGAAAGTGAAACAGACAGGAAGCGAACATGTTGAAACTCTCATCCTCAAAAGGGACAGGTGCCATCTGGCATTATGCAAAGGCACAGCGGATCTGGAACTCGCATCTCCCCTTACCTGGTGGTGCCTCAGGACATGAAATGCAATCCTTCTCCGTCCCCCTCTCATTCTCCCTGGTTTTGAAAAGGAAGAGGAGAATGAATCAGGGGGGAAGAGTGAAGGAGAGAGGAGTGATAAGCTAGAGTGTCTCCCAACAAAGAGCTTCCTAGGAGACACTGCCCACCACTTGCCTCTCCTCCACACTTCCTCTTCTGCTCCATTCTTTTCTTCCTTTTTAAATCTAGCGACCATGGGGAGAGGCAATACAGTGGCAGGTGTGTTACGAGGGGGATTTGGGGGTGTTACCCCACCCCTCTGGGATCAGAAGGGGTGTTTTAAAACAGGCAGTTTGATCCAAGACAAGGAAGGGACACAGCAGGGAACAGATAATATATTTTATTGATTACAGAGTGAACATGCAGGGCATTTCCATGTGACACGGAACACTTAAGATGAAATACATGTCTGGGTGCTACTGGTTAACCTTCACTTTTAATTACCTGGCTAATCAAATGAACACATATATGGTTGAATCTATATGCTGACTACATGTGTCTATACTGTGAACACTCTATAGGAGGAGGGAGAGAGTGGGAAATTGTAGCAAGGAGAAGACGTGGCACGTAATATCTGAGAAACATGGAACTCACAACAAGCCCAGGGAGGACTGGGGTTGGCCAGAGGGCCAGAGAGAAGTGCAAGGCATGTGCAGAGTGACACTAAGTAGAGGGTTACAATGGGGGTCAGACTAGATGACCACATGAGGAACCCAACCAGCTGGCAGTGCATTCCCAAGCAAGTCCGGGGGGAGAGAGCAAGCTGAGCCCCTCTGGACTTCCAGGGGGGCAGCAGGATGTACTTAAGGCAGGGACCCAACTACCTTCGGGCCCCTGGTCCAGGAAGGTCTGAAGAGGGGGAACAGGGAAGGAGGCAAAAAGAAAAGACGGAGCAAACAACATAAGGGAAGCAGAGAGTGGCAGACCGAGCCCAAACAAGTTCAGATACAGAGAGAGAGTTGGGGTCAGTCCAGGAACCAAAGGAGGGAGTAGGACAAACATGCAGAGCTGGTCTTGTGGTAGCGAGCATGACTTGTCCGCTTAGCTAAGCAGGGTCCACCCTGGTTGCATATGAATGGGAGACAACATGCATGAGCACTGTAAGATATTCCCTTCAGGGGATGGAGCCACTCTGGGAAGAGCAGAAGGTTCCAAGTTCCCTCCCTGGCAGCATCTCCAGGATAGGGCTGAGAGAGATTCCTGCCTGCAACCTTGGAGAAGCCGCTGCCAGTCTGTGAAGACAATACTGAGCTAGATGGACCAATGGTCTGACTCAGTATAAGGCAGATTCCTATGTTCCTAACACTGGGCAGTCAAGGCAGAGTGGATCAGACAGACTAGAAGAACACATGGCAGGGTGGGGGGCAGACTAGTAGACCGAGCTACCCTGAACAGAGCCAAGACTGGCTGAGGCCATCTGGATTTCCAGAAGGCCAGTGGAGCAAAGTTGGGGAGAAAAAGGGGATGAGGGGCCAACAGAGACAAATCACAGACAACAGAGGGCCAAGGGAAACCAGTGGATGAAGACAAGGACAGAAGAGACTCACACACATTGGGAAGGAAGACACAGCAGCCCCAGTCCTTGGGGGGCGGGGGAGTTGGGGGGAGAAAGAATCAGGGAGTCAGGCACTAAGACACCCGAAAAGACTCAGGCACAAAATCCAGACTGGTCCCGCTGGACTTCCGAGGAAGGGAGCAGGCCAATTTGAGAGAGAGGCCTGAACAGACTTGAGAAAAGCTAGACAGGGGAAAGCGGGAGGCGGCGGGGGTGGGGGGTAGGGATGTGCAAACCGGCTTGAGGCCGAGCTGGTTTGCCATCGAAACGGGCTGGCTTGAGGGCTCACCCTCGAGCTGGACCAGGCCCGGTTCAGCTCGACCTCAAGCCAAACCCCCCTAGACAGCTCAGAGCCATTTTACAAGTTCTGTTTGTGGGGGAAAATCTTTTACATTAAACACTCATTGCTGGGTCTGGGTTGTTAGCAGCGGCCGCAGGGGGCAGGGTCTGCCATCTCCCCCTCCCCCCGCTGGCCTTCTCCCTTTCTAAAAAGGGCTGGTCTGGCCTATTTCCAGGCCGTTCCAGCCCTTCCTCCGGTGGCAGCGGCCATTTTGGAGGCCGCCGCGCATGCCCAATGGGCCTCTGCAAGGCCAGGTCATGCACAAAACCGAACATGCCGGGTTTGGTTCAAGTCCAGTCCGGACTCAAATCAAACTGGGCAACCTGCTTTTGTGCACACCCCTAGCGGGGGGTTGGCTCCTTACTCCTGTGCCTAGGATGTGGCTTGGCTTTCTGGCCATAGTTTGACTTTGGGGGCTTGTAAATGGAGTTGAAGCATTCCTTTCTGGGTTGAGGTGGCCCAGAAATAGGTGCTCCCAGGCTTGCCAGATAAGCGCCAGGGGGTTGAAGGGAGAGCCATTTTCAGTTTAAAGTGAGTTTAACGTTCAGCGAAGATGCTTGGCAGAACAATCAGGGGTCCACTGAGGTTTAAAGAAATATTGCTCCAAGGTGGCTGGCAGGGGGAATCTGCCTACTTGAGGAAATTCCTGGCCCTAACCCAGCTGCCACCACAAAAAAGACCCTGTTCCCCCCTGCACAGGGTGTCTTGGGAAAGAAAAACAGCAAACTCCCGGAGATGTAAAAAGGGCAGGACGATGATGCATCTCCTAACATAACTTTCTGTCGGATGACAATGGCATGGAATCTCAAACCCAAGGGCAGGTCCAGAAAGCAAGAGAGTGGTGAACTTGTGGGACCCCCTTTTATAGGACAAAAACCATGTGCCTGGAAAATTCCAGGCACATAGGAATGCCCACCTGATGGCAGAACAAAAGGTGAACACTTCTGGCAGGGGATATGTGTCAGCCCTGGCACCAGACAGGAACAATCATCCAGATGGATTGGAAGATGGCCCTTTTGTTTACCTTCGGACTGAGTGATCCTGAGAGATGGGGATGGCTGGCTCTTAATGCCTCTTGAGGAATGCAGGAAGGAAAGCAATCAAGTGAGTTACTGAAGCAAGCATAAGACGGGCACTGGGGATCCTGATTTCTTGGTCATAAGCACAGTCCTGCTGGATCAGGCCCAAGGCCTATCTAGTCCAGCATCCTGTTTCGCACAGTGGCCCACCAGATGCCTCTGAGAAACCCACAGGCAAAAGTTGAGGGCATGGCCTCTCTCCTGCTGCTGCTCCCCTGCAACTGGTATTTAGAGGCTTATTTATTTATTTATTTATTTATTTGACATATTTTTATACCGCCCAAAACTTACATCTCTGGGCGGTTTACAACAAGATAAAAACAACATTAAAAACATTATTTAAAAACAAAAACAAAGAATTTAAAACAAAAATTTAAATTTTTTTAAAACAATATTCTAAAACAACAATCAAAACAGTATCAGTTAAAAGCCTGGGTGAACAGATGCATCTTTAAAGACTTTTTAAAGGCTGTCAGAGATGGGGAGGCTCTTATTGCACTAGGGAGCGCATTCCAAAGCCTCGGGGCAGCAACAGAGAAGGCCCGTCCCTGAGTAGCCACCAGACGAGCAGGTGGCAAATGCAGACGGATCTCTCCTGATGATCTCAACAAGCAGTGGGGTTCATAACGAAGAAGACGTTCTCTTAAATATCCAGGGCCCAAGCTGTTTAAGGCTTTATAGGTTATAATTAATACCTTGTATTTTGCCCAGAAACATATCGGCAGCTAGTGTAACTCCTTCAATATAGGAGTAATATGGTCTCTCCTAGATCGCCCAGAGACCAGCCTGGCTGCCGCATTCTGAACCAACTGTAGTTTCCAGACCACATACAAGGGCAGCCCCACATAGAGCGCATTACAGTAATCTTGCCTTTGAGGCTGGAGATGGCCTATATCCCTGAGACTAGTAGCCCTTGATAGACCTGTCCTCCATGACTTTGTCTAAGCCACTTTTAAAGCCATCCAAGCTTGTGGTCATTACCACATCTGCTGGCAGAGAATTCCATAGATTAATGTTGCGCTGTGTGAAAAAGTATTTCCTTTTGTTGGTCCTGAATTTCCTGGCCTTCAGTTTCCTTGGATGACCCCTGGTTTTAGTGTTGTGAGAGAGGGAGAAAGATTTCTCTCTGTCCACTCTCTCTACTCCATGCATAATTTTAGACACCTCTATCATGTCGCCCCATAGTCACCTCTTTTCCAAATTAAAAAATCCCAGATGTTGCAGGCTTGCCTCATAAAGAAGGTACTCCAGGCTCCTCCTCATCTTGGTTGCCGCCTTCTGCACCTTTTCCAGTCTCAGAAAGGGCTTAAAAGATGTATGCAGAAAGTCATTTTTAGGATGCCATCAGTTTTATGATGCCGCTACATGACCCCTAAAGGTCCCTTGCACATGTGACTTTTCTGACCTCTCTCTTGCCAACGCATACACGCATCTTTCCTGGACTTTAAAATACAGGTCCTCCTTGCCAGGCACCTCGTGAAGGGATTCAGGGAAGGGTGTCCAGACAAACAATCCAAAAAGCAAACCCCCATAACAAGTGGGGGCCCCAACTTCCAGATCCGTTTCTCAGCTTCGTTTCTCTCTCCCTGCAGATCTGGATGAATGCACTGAGGGGATGCATGACTGTGAATCTCGTGGGATGATGTGCAAGAACCTCATTGGGACCTTCGCTTGCATCTGCCCACCTGGGATGCAACGCAGGCCTGATGGCGAAGGCTGCACAGGTGGGTCACTTCTTTTAAAAGAGTCAGCTTTCTAGTCCTCAGGACTGTGAGGAAATGCTTGGGTGATCCTTATTGAGATGTCTGAATCCAGAAGAGACTGAGCTGGATGTCCTTCAGATCTCCATATAAGTCCCTTTGGCTAATCAGTGTAAAATTAATTATGTAAAAGCATTCAAATTTGGTCAAGGTACCTGATTTTATTTAGATTTCAGAACAGAAGCAAATGTGTGTGAGGAAGTTCTCCTTGCTTAGATATGCTTCCTAAAAATGTGAGTTTCTATACTCCTGAATAGAAGTGGATTTTTTGTTGGTTCAGCTTGAGCATCCATTGGAGATACTATTGGAGATCTTGAGCTGTTTTTAATAGCAGTGGCTGTCATACTGTGCAACGTTCCATCTGCCTTGAAATGGAACGTGCACGCAGGTGCGCAAGAGCGCTCATACACAGATGCGGGGAATTGCCCACCTGCGTTTTCCAGCCCTGCTGGAAACTTAGGCCCCCCAGCTGTTTTTGAACTATAACTCCCATAATCCCCAGCCACAGTGGCCAGTATCCAGGGATTATGGGAACTGTAGGCCAACATCTGCAGGAGGGCTGAAGCTGAGCAGCAATGGCCATTTTTTCCAATGGAACTGTGTTGTGCAATTTCCCATGTTTGTGCAAAAGTGCTCTTGTGCAACTGCGCACATGTTCCATGACAAGGGAGATGGAGCATTGTGTGGGATGTAAGCCAGTATCTAAGGCAGGGGTGGTCAAACGTGGCCCTCCAGCTATGGTTGAACTACATCATCCTCAGCCCAATTGATTGCACTGCTAACTGAGCAAAGAGTCACGTCTTAAAGTGGTGGTTCCCTTATATTTAGCAGGGGGGAGAGCAACTGGCCCTACCCAACCCCAGCACAGCATCCCTCCTGTGGCTGGTGGTGGTGTCTATCTTATGTTTCTTAGATTGTGAGCCCTTTGCAGACAGGGAACCATCTCATTCATTCATTCATTCTATTTAAACCGCTTTGGAAACTTTTGTTGAAAAACGGTATAGTAATAATAGTAGCAGTTCAACGACAGCTGCAGGGCCATGTTTGCCCACCCCTGATCTAAAGTCCTAAATTTGAGAAGTTCTCATCTTGTGGGTACATTTTTCAAGGCAATCATGTAAATATTAACATGATTGCCTTGAAAAATGTACCCACAAGATAGGGTTAACATTTTAAAATGTTGAAAATGTTCTAGATTTTTGCATTTGTACCGAAAGTTGGCTTCAGCAGAATTTGTAGATCAGGGATGCAGATTTTGGGCGCGGAATGCACCGTAACTCCAAAAGCAGTAATAGCAGATGTAATTTTCATGTATGTACGTGCGTATGTGTTTATGCATGCATGCATGTATATATTTGTCACCCTTACAACAGCCCTTAAAGGTAGGCCAGCTGTACTGACCCCATATTTCAGAAGTTGAAACTGTGAGAGTGAGGGCTTGGCTGTGTCTCCTTCGTGAGCACAGGGCAGAGGGGAGATTCAAATCAGGGTTTTTCATGCCAGGGCTGAGATGAAATGGCTCCCCCATCATCACTGCTCCAGGAACAGCCCTTGCATGAGGAGAGGTGAGGCAGTTACCTCAGGCGGCAGCTTATGGGGCATCAGCAGGGTGGCAGGAGGCCCCTTGCTCTTGCCTTCGGAGCAGCTTATGGGGACCGATCGGCCCTTGGCAGCTTGGCAAGAGCACCTCTCCTCACACGCCTTGCCAAGCTGGGAAGAAGCATGAGAGAGAAGAGGAGGCCGCTGGCAGCCCTCCCTGCTCCCCACATCCCGCACCACTTTCATCGCTGGCAAGGGTTGGGTTTGAAAGGGTGCATGGGCCAAGGCAGCACTGGGCCCCTTACCTCAGGCAGCACAATATCATGGGCCAGCCCCACACAGCTCCATTGGTCGGTGGTAAAATTGGAGGCCATTTCAGGCAGTTTGGAGGTCAAAGTTCACAGTGGGAGCTGTGTAATTCAACAGGTCTCAGCCTTCCTCTGGGAAAACAGCACTCAGCTCCCAAATGAGGGCTGGACACTTGTCCTGCCCTCATCACGAACTGCCTTGCTGTCCGAATAGGGTTATGTTTCCATTGTGTGGGGGTTCTCAGGAGAAAACGGCAGCCATTTTGCAGAGAACAATGATCAGTTCTACCCCACCACCACCCCCGCCATCCTTTTCCTCAGCCTGAAAACAGAGGCGGCTTCTGGCCCCCTCTCCCCCTCAGACTTTGAAGTGAACATTCTCCTGTGACAACTTCTGCCTCAGGCCTACTCCCTGATCTATAGCTCAGTCTCTTAGTGCCTGTGCTACAACATGCCCTATTCAGCCATGATGTCGTTGTATGCATGTACAGATGTTTGTATATTCATACACGTGTTTGTGTGAATGATTGCATTTGTGTTCGTCTTAAAAGTAAACCTAGGTACAGGCCCTCCCTGAAATGCAGGATGTAGATCAGAACTGGACTACTGTGCCTGGATTCAACATAACATGTGAATCAATGTACCTGCATACTGATCCATAACTGCATACACTGTACACTTACTTACTTACTTAAGAACATAAGGACAGCCCTGCTGGATCAGGCCAAAGGCCCATCTAGTCCAGCATCCTGTTTCACACAGTGGCCCACCAGATGCTGCTGGAAGCCACAGGCCGGAGTTGAGGGCATGCCCTCTCACCTGCTGTTACTCCCCTGCAACTGGTACTCGCAGGCATCCTGCCTCTGAGGCTGGAGGTGGCCTATAACCCACTGACTAGTAGCCAATGATAGACCTCCCCTCCATGAAGTTATCTTCAGATAACCTGTGCAGATAATTCCACAAGTTGATTATGCGTTGTGTGAAAAAGTACTTCCGTTTGTTGGTCCTAAATTTCCTGGCAATCAATTTCATGGGATGACCCCTGGTTCTAGTGTTATGTGAGAGGGAGAAGAATTTCTCTCTATCCACTTTCTCCACACCATGCATGATTTTATAGACCTCTATCATGTCTCCTCACAGTCGTCCTTTTTTCTAAACTAAAAAGCCCCAGGTGTTGTAGCCTTGCTTCATAAGGAAGGTGCTCTAGGCCCCTGATCATCTGGGTTGCCCTCTTCTGCACCTTTTCCAGTTCGACAATGTCCTTTTTTAGATGTGGTGACCAGAATTGTACGCAGTACTCCAGGTGTGGCCGCACCATAGTTTTGTATAAGGGCATTCTAATATTAGCCGTTTTATTTTCAGTCCCCTTCCTAATGATCCCTAGCATGGAACTGGCCTTTTTCACAGCTGCCACACATTGAGTTGACATTTTCAACCAGCTGTCCACCATGACCTTACTTACTTACCATATGTATATGCCAGCTGATATACATATCCCTAGGCGTGTACATAATTTAAAACACACAAATATAAAGCATAATTAATGCCTATCTGCCAGGGCCCTCAGCTCATCATCTCAGGCCCTGCTCATGGCCTCACCACTAACAGTGATCAGGTTGGCAGGGACTAGAGACAGGGCCTTTTCGGTTGTGGCCCCTTGGCTTTGGAACACCCTCCATGAAGAGCTTCGCCATGCTCCCTCCCTCAGTGTTTTTTAAAAACAACTAAAAACACATCTTTTTAAGAGAGGCTTTTTAATGTTTCATCTCTGTTTATATCTGGTAGATTCTTTAGTTTTTATATTACTCAGTTTTTAGCTTTTAAGCTAAGTTCTCATTTGGGACTTTAAAAAAATATATTGTAATTTTAGATGTGTTTTTAGCCTGTTTTTAACTTGTTTAACTTAAATTGGTTAACTTTATTAGTCTTATTTTACATTGTATCTTTTTATTAATGTTGTGAGCCACCCAAAACAGTAGTGTACTGGAGGGGCGGGGGATAAATATTTTAAATAAATAATAAATAAATAAAATGCAACAAATACAAAACAGGGGGAAATGATTAAAACAATTTTATGAAGTAAAACAAAAAGTTTAAAATCAACTAACTAAAAGCCTGAGAAAACAGGTGGGTCTTAAGGTTCTTTTTAGAAACTTGCATGTAATGTGTGGATAGAGTTTATGAGATGCACATATTAGGATGCAAGTATTGGAGGAAAGAATCTCTACACTATAAAAGAACGAGGTGCAGCTCTGCCTCTTTATACTGCCCCTGACCTCCTCTCCTTTCACTCCCTGCTGCTCCCAGATGAGAACGAATGCCGTACCAAGCCGGGCATCTGCCCCAACGGGCGCTGCATGAACACCGTGGGCAGCTACCGCTGTGACTGCAATGAAGGCTTCCAGGCCAGCCCTTCTGGCACCGAGTGCCTTGGTAAACACCACTGCTATGCACAGCTCCCTCTTGGAACATAGGAAGCTGCCTTATACTGAGTCAGACCATTGGTCCAGCTAGCTCTGCATTGTCTACTCTGCACAGACTGGCAGCAGCCTCTCCAAGGTTACAGGCAGGAGTCTCTTTCAACCCTATCTTGGAGATGATGCCAGGGAGGGAACTTGGAACCTTCTGCTTTTCCCAGGGCGGCCCCATCCCCTAAAGGGAATATATTAAAGTGCTCACATGTAGTCTCCCATTCAAATGCAAACCAGGGCAGACCCTGCTTAGCAAAGGGGACAATTCATGCGCTCTTGTTTTTTTCACACAAGGGTTGCAGTTATTGTACAATAGCCTGGTGGATATTCCTCCCCTGGCCCAAGGAATTGGCCATGAAGAAAGTGCAGCGTGCTGTGTCAGTGCTAGAACTGAAACACATTTGCGGAAAAGGTTGTTTTTGAGGAACCTTATTTTTTTCTATGGTTTTTGAGAAAACAAAGACATCCAAATTCATCTTTTTCTAATTAGAACATTTTACAATATTCACAGTGACAGATGCTTGCCAGATTGTGTATTTAGCAAATACGTAAAATAGCAAATTGTGAGTCTTAATTCAATGACCTTAAAATTGATCAGTAAGAATGATCAATCACATTTTTTAAAGAAATCGGAAATAAAATGTTCAAAAAGAAATCAAGCATTAAAAAGGAAATTTGGGAATTCTAAACACAGAGCATTCGGTTTCAAAAATTTGGTTAGATTTCAAAGGGGCATAAAATGTTTTGACTGTAAGTGGAGTACAGCTGAGGCTCACTCCACCTGTTGTTACCCTGCCTGGAGCTTGTTCCCATGCTAGAGTCCAGGCCCTGTGGAGCACACTGAGAACTGCCCATCTCTGTCCACCCCAGACACCCGCCAGGGATTCTGCTTCACCGAAGTGCTCCAGACCATGTGCCAGATGTCGTCCACCAACCGCCACCAGGTCACAAAGTCGGAGTGCTGTTGCAACGGAGGGCGAGGCTGGGGCCCCCAGTGCGAACTCTGCCCACTCCCTGGCACCACCCACTACAAGAAGATGTGTCCCCATGGGCCAGGCTATACAACTGATGGGAGAGGTGAGTGTGGCTCTGTTGGGATGTATCTTGCTTCTGTCTTTTTGTGGTCTCATAGTACTCAGATCCATGTTAGAAACATCGGAAGCTACCTTAAACCGAATCAGACCATTGGACCATTTAGCTCAGTATTGTCTACACAGACTGGCAGTGGCTTCTCCAAGGTTACAGGCAGGAGTCTCTCTCAGCCTTGTCTTGGAGATGCCAGGGAGGAAACTTGGAACCTTCTACATGCAAGCATGCAGATGCTGTTCCCAGAGCGGCCCCATCCCCTAAGAGGAATATCTTGCAGTGCTCACATGTAGTCTCCCTGTCATGGGCATGCTTGAAGACTCTGAGGAGGAGTTGGAGGCGGAGACAGAGCTGACAGCAGAGGTGGGTGGGCAAGGACCAGAAGTTGCAAAGCACAGTGGATTGGACGCACAGGGAGTCGAATATGAGTTAGAGCCAGGTGAGACAGCTCATGTGGAGGAGATGCAACCGGTCTCAGCTGTGGAGAGGCGCCGCTCCAAGAGACAGCAAGAGTTAAGGAGCCGCATGCGTAGAACAACAGGCAAAGCTGCTGACTCAGCAACTCTTAATTAACAGCACCGGGGGTCATCCTATTTAAGACGTCTGTAGCATAGCTACCCTGCTGATAGCAACAACAGTTTCCTGTGAGCTAATCGGCTGTGTTCATGTATTACCTTGACCGTGTTTGGACCCTAGACTGTGTTGACCTTGCCTGTGGATTTCGCTTTGGACTCTGTTGAATGTATTGGATTGACTCGGACTGGACCTAGTTTTGTATAATTTATTCCTGTTAGATTTTGCTGTTCTGCTTCTGCCTCTGTTACGCTTCGTCTGGCTAGCCTGGCAGATTTATGACACTCCCTTTCAAATGCAAACCAGGGCAGACCCTTCTTAGCAAAGGGGACAAATCATGCTTATTACCACAAGACCAGCTCTTAACAGAGCATATAGGGCTTCTCCTGAGTCAGACCCTTGGTCTATCTTGCTCAATCCTGTGACTAGTAGAAACTGCCCACAGTCATGAACCAATAGAGGCCTTTCCCCACCCTGAGATTCCCATTTTTACTGCTGATATCAGGGATTGAACCTGCCACCTTTTGCATACAAAATCTGAACCCTGAGAACTGCCCAGAGTGACTGTATTTTAGGTGCTCTGGGAAAGTCGCAGCCCCTTTAACCAGAGCAGTGAGTCCCAACCTGTGGTCCACAGACCACCTGTGGTCCACAGACCACCTGTGGTCCGTGCAGGTGGGGTGGGAAAAATAATGATGATACAATAATAATATAATTTCATGTATCTCTTAGATATCATATTCAATGTTACTTTATTATGCACAATGTAATTCACTATGTTTTAGAAATAATCAATCAATCAATTAATTAATTAGACAGTTCTAATTCTAATTAAAAATCGCTGCATTCTTAATACCCCTTGATATATAAGTTTGACTCCCTTCAGCCACAGGCTTTGTTAAAAATGTTTAAAATGGCTTGCTTATGTGGTGGTCCACAAAAGCCTTCGATGATGATGTTGTGGTCCACATAAAGGAAACAGTTGGGACCCAGTGAAGAGCATCCTTCACAGCAGAGGCGAGTTAGACAGCAGTGCCCCCTGCAGGGCAAAAGTAACTTCTGTGCACTCCACTGCACTTTAGGGCTGTTTGGTTAACTCTACTGCAGTCAGAATGAAATCATAACACTTTGAAAAGGAACCGCAAAGTACTTCAATCAGCTTGTTGCTGTCCAATTCACTGATGCACTGAACTGAATATTTCAGTGATTTGTGAATATCTGACTGGTGAGGCAAAACCATTACTTCCACACACCCCAAATGGTGAAAGGGAACAGAGCCAGCCCTAAATGTTTTGGTGAGGTATAACTTTGGCACACCCACATTCAGTTAAAATTAGGGGGAGGGATTCCAAAGTCATACTTGGCAGCTGGCCCTGGCTGAGATTGGGGGTGGGGTGGGGGCAATGAGGAAGGGGAGCCTTTAAAAGGCTGCAAGGCTGCTTCCCAGCTCTGTGCGGAGTCCGCACCACCATTCACCCCACCGCTCCCCTGGCCACTGTTGGATGCGCATGTACGACAGCCAGATGAGCAGCAGGGGCTGTGCATGAAGCGGGCACGGACTCTGTGCAGGGCTGGGCAGAAGTGTGGGGTGGCAGCCAAGGTTTTGCGGATTTTAAAAGGTAGAGACTCCTTCCTCACCACCACCACCCCACCCCAGCCACCGTGCAGAGGGCGGCTATTCATGCCGGGGTGACAGTGCCTGCCTCCGCTCTGCACCTAGTGGACAGGCCAGTCCTGAAAGGGAGTGAGTGACTCATTCCACCCACAAAAGAGTGCGGTGGCAGGCTCACTCCACCCTTCATGTTTGAAGTCATCTCATTGGCGATTTCCAGCAAGGAATGCTAAGAATTGCAGGGCAGGGATGTGCATGAAGCATTTCGGCACCTCTAATTCGAGGCACCAGAACGCTTCGAGCTGCCCAGCCGAATTGTTTCGGTGGTGGTGGGGGGGGGAGCGGATGCTTTAAAAGAAGGAAGAGAGGTCTTAACTGCCCCTCTGTTGCTGCTCCGCCACCGCCTGCCACTCCACTGCGGCGCTGTCCATATTAAACACCACGCAGCTGCAGTGCTTCTCCCAGCAGCCCGCAGGCGGCAGCAGCAGCACGTAAATGGTATCTGCCTGTGCACGGATGCCATTTGCATGCTGACTACACAAATGGTGTCTGCGCACATGCCGCCCGCAGGCTGCTGGGAGCACTGCAGCCACGCATCAAGTCATTTAATACTGACAGTGCCTCAGAGGAGTGATGGAGGGCCAGGTAAGACCTGCCTTCCTCCTTTTAATGCGTCGGATCTCCACCACCCCAGATATGCACGAGAGGCTTCGTGCACATCCCTATTGCAGGTCGTTCCTGAACGGGATGGCACTGATGTAACGCTCCTTCTCTCGACACAGACATCGACGAGTGCAAGGTGCTCCCTAACCTCTGCAAACACGGCCAGTGCATCAACAGCATGGGCTCCTTCCGCTGTCACTGCCGCCTGGGCTACACCACCGACATCACGGGCACCGCTTGCCAGGGTAAGTGGTCTGGCTCAGTTGGTGGAATCGGCATCCCCTTCTGTGGCCTGGTTCTCAGTCACACCCCTCCGAGGACAGAAACATTTGCATGCTACTAGGGATGTAGAAAGTGGTCTTATACTGAGTCAGACCCTTAGTCCATCTAACTCAGTACTGTCTGCTCTGACTGGCAGCAGCTCTCCAGGGTTCCAAGCAGGAGTCCTTCCCAGTCCTACCTGCAGATGCTGCCAGGGATTGAACCTGGGACCTTCTGCATGCAAAGCAGATGCTCTACCACTGAGCTACAGCCCCATCTCCTGAGCTACTGTTTGTCTTGGGAACATGTTTACACTAGCAGAGGTATCCACAGTAGTTTCCAAATTGTTATCCTGACTCTTTGTTATCTTTGTTATCAAATTGTTATCTCTAACCCTTTGTTGACAAGGAGTGTGATTTCAGGTTTGCTTTAGCCACACGCTTTGGTTCACAGCTGCAGTCACATTTCTGTTACTGTGCCCTTGAGACATTTTTAACCTCTTTCTTTAAATGTTTCTGATCCTCGCATCTGAGATAACAAGCTCTCATATGCCACTTTGTCCTTTAGCAGAGATACTTCAAGAGCCCCTAATTATCCAGGGACTAAAATGATGACAATGATTTTGATCATTGTTCAAAATTGTTCAAATGATGGTTCAAAATTGATTTTGATCAAAATCATTGTTCAAAATTGATTTTGATCAATGATCATCAGTGACAATAATGATGAGAGCTACTTTTAGGGGCTTACCTACACGGCACCCTTGGAAGAGCAGGGGGCAGGTACTGGCTACATGGGGGTCCAAACCGCATCCTTGCTTCTACTGAGCTTGGAGCACCTCCATGGCTCTTAAGAACTGTGTCACCACTGCAGCAACAAGCCTCCCATTGGGAATAATGGAGGCTCTCTGAGCATGGTCGAAACGAGGTCCTAGTTGCACCCCTCTCTTGGATTGGCAGGGCTCTGTACTGAGCATAACCCATTGAGAACAACTGATGATGATGATGATGCTAAATTAACAATGCATTATTGTTATAGTCCTCCATTGCTTGTGGGGGGAGGAAATAAAATGATTGCATTGTTGATGTCGTTAGTCTAAAAGGAATTGCAAAGGAGATCTCAGCAACAGCCATTGGGAAGGACACCATGCTGGCCTGAAGAGAGTCAGTTCCACAACACCACAGAAGTTCAACCAATAGGGTCTCATTTAAGAACTTAAGCAGCACCCTGCAAAAATTCATCTAATCTTGCGTCTGGTTTCCTACAGTGACTGACCAGATGGTTCCAGGAAGAGCACAAGCAACAGTCCCCCAGCAAATGGGATTCAAGGGTAGACTGCCTCTGAACACAGAGGTTCCATTTAGTCATGGCTAGTATCCATTGATCAAGCCATTCCTTATAAATCCGATCCCCTTGTAAAGCTACCTAAGGCAATAGCCATCACCACATGCTGTGATAGTGAGTTCCAAAAATTCTGTCTGTCCTGGCAAAGCTGAACACAGAGCTGTGGCAGCTTTGACCCTTTTGGCTTCTGTGACATCACAGCTATTCAGCCAATGGGCCCCCATGAGCACAGTGAGTGTCCTTAACTAGGGGTGTGCTGAAGCAGTCCATGATCGAACCTGTCCACCGCAAATCAGGCTGATTTGTCTGGTTCAGTCATGGACCGGACCAGCCCTTGCCAAAGGGATCCAGTCTGCAATTGAACCAGACTGAACCCAGTTCACCCGCAAAATGGTTCAGTGGTTCTAGTGTCTGTAAAGGGAAATCTGGTCAGAATTCCCCGAACCAGTTCATGGCCCATGGTCTGGTCCAAATTCGATTCTAATTCAGACCAAACTGTGAAAATTGGTTCTGCAGACACCCCAATCCTTAACCCCTGTTTGCAAAGAAATCCTGAGTTTAGAAATAGAACATAGATAGCTGTGAAGCTGGGTTCTCCAAATCATGAGACCAGGAGCACTCGGAAGGTGTGTGGAATATTTCCCTTCCCTTTTTCCTCCTGATTCTCTTGCCCTCAGACTTGGACGAATGCAGCCAGTCCCCCAAGCCCTGCAACTTCATCTGCAAGAACACGGAGGGCAGCTTCCAGTGCTCCTGCCCCAGGGGCTACATCCTGCAGGAGGACGGCAAGACCTGCAAAGGTAACCACCAGGGCCGATCCCAAAGCCAGAGTAACCTGGGTTTCGGCGCAGCCCTGCTCTAGACAGAAATGCCTCCGGAATTCCCACCCACCCCCAGGTGCCAGAGTCCCGAATGACAAGATCCTGTTTCCAAAATGGAATGGACGCACTGAAAATAGTCATTATTCCATTTCTTTTTAGCCTATTTTCCCATCACCCAGCATTCCATATGTCCGTGGGAGTGTCCCCCACTGTCAACTTCACAATGCCTGGACCAATGTGAACCAAACCGGGTACAGTTGTAGGGACACATAGGGACACCTCAATGGCGTAGTTTGTGATGATGTCATCCACCCCAATTCGAGATGGCGGACACGTAAACATTTAAGGCGCAAGTGGTCTAACTTGTGAACCGCCTGATTTGAACCAAATTTGCTACAGCTGTACGAACACATAGGGATGGCCCAATGGTGTAGTTTGTGATGATGTCATCCACTCCAATCCAAGATGGCAGATGCATAAACATTTGAGGTACAAGTGGTGTGGACTGTCTAACTGATTTGAACCAAATTTGGCACAGTTGTAGTGAGTGACACATAAGGACCCCTCAGTGATGTAGTTTGTAATTATGTCATCCACCCTGATCCAAGATGGCAGATGTGAGAATGTTTGAGGCGCAAGAGGCCTAACTTGTAGACCACCTAACCTATTTGAACCTAATTTAGTCCAGTTGTAGGGATAGTGAAAGGAAAGTAGGCAGATTAGTTCTTACTAACAACTTGTTTAAAAATGGAATGGGTTCAGAAGAAGACAACCAAGTTGGTGAAGGTCTGGAAACCAAGTCCTATGAGGAATGGTTGAAGCAGCTGAGTTGGAAGGATGATTTTTTTTAAAAATCCTTTTTATTCATAGAGTTGGAAGGATGATTGAAGGTGTTACTGCAGGCTAAACATAAGAGAAGACTAAGGGAAGATTTGAGAGCTGTCTTCAAATATCTGAAGGGCTGTCTCATAGAAGAAGGAGTGACAGACTGTAAGAGCTGTTGGACAGTGGAACAGTCTGCCTCATGCAGTGATGTGATCTCCTTTGCTGGTTGTTTTCAAACAAAGGCTGCAGATCCATCTCTCAGGGATGCTGTAGCACAGGGTTTCTTAACCTTGGGCCCCCAAATGTTGATGGACTACAACTCCCATCATCCCCAGCCATGTCCATTGTGGCCTTGTCAAGCTTGGCACAAAGCCTGAGGAGAGAAGAGGAGGCCACAGGCACCCTTGCCCTCCTCCCCACCCCCTGTGCCACCTTCAAGGTTTGCCAGGGTCAGTTCTGAAAGGGGGCTGCCCCCAGCCAGGCTGCGTTTGGCACCCCACCTCAGGCACCGCAGTGGGGGAGATCAAGGGGGGCAGAGTCATGTGGGGCCAGTGAGAAAGGCCCAGAGGCCCTTCTAGCCCCCGTCCCCGGGTTTTTAGGCTTACAGCGGCACTACCAGAAAGAATAACCCAGGTGTGTTTTCTTGTTGCTTCAGACCTGGACGAGTGCTCCACAAAACAGCACAACTGCCAGTTCCTCTGTGTGAATGTCATTGGGGGCTTCAACTGCAAGTGCCCCCCCGGATTCACCCAGCATCATTCTTCCTGTATTGGTGAGTTCTCTATTCTCCCCCTCAAAGGGGAGGACTGACGATTCTTGGGTCTCCAGCACCCAAACAACACCAGGGTGGGTGCGGGTTTGTCCCCCTCCCCTTTTAGCTCCTGCTGCTGCCCTAATGGCAAAGCAGGACTGCTGCGCCCCACAGTGCCGCCGAGACCCTCTAGTCCTGCTGCAGGCAGACAGCAACACAGCAAGGTGCTTACCAGGAAAATAGTTGTCTCAAGTAGGTGAGCCAAGCTGCAAACTGTGGAATCTGCAGCCAAAGATCCCCCAGGTTGCTATCCAGTTTTGATCTGTGGAAAATCCCTTCCAAGCACGGTTGGTTGATTCATTATCCATAGAACAAAACAGCACATAGGAATGTAAGAATAGCCCTACTGGATCAGACCCAAGGCCTATCTAGTCCAGCATCCTGTTTCCCACAGATGCCGCTGGAAGCCCACAGGCAGGAGCTGAGGGCCTGCCCTCTCTCCTGCTCTTGCTCCCCTGCAACTGGTATTGGGAGGCCTCTGGCCTCTGAGGCTGGAGGTGGCAGGTAGCCCTCAGACTAGTAGCCATGGATAGACCTCTCCTCCATGAATGTATCTAAGCCCCTTTTAAAGCCATCCAAGCTGCTGGCCGTCACCACATCTTGTGGCAGAGAATTCCATCATTTAACTACATGTTGTTTTAAAAAAGAAGTGTTTCCTTGGGTCTGTCCTGCATCTCCCAGCTTTCAGCTTCAATGGATGACCCCAGGTTCTAATATTATGAGAGAGGGAGAAAAACCTCTCCCTGCCCCCAACATGCATAATTTTACCATGATTTTAACAGGCCCCCTTTCTCTGCCTCCTTTCCAACTAAAAAGGCCCCAATGTAGTCCCTGTGCATGTCGGTAGCTGTGTTATAGGCATGAGTCTTGCTAGGAGGTTGTTCACTGCACCCACCCACCTCCCCCCACAATCTCTTGGCCCTTTGCAGATAACAATGAATGCACATCGCAGCCCACCCTGTGTGGGGCCAAAGGCCAGTGCCTGAACACCCCCGGGAGCTACAACTGTGAGTGCCAGAAAGGGTTTACCCTCGATAGCTCTGGAAGCAGCTGTGAAGGTAGGTGGGTGCAAACGTGTGGGGAGCGGGGGCAGGGGGTGAAGGAGCATGCCAGGGGTGTCGATGGAAGATCTCAAACCCATCCCAACATATCTTTGACAAATGAACAAAGAGGCACCTTTTTAAAGTGGTGATTCTCTTTATTTAGCAGGGGGAGAACAACTGACCCTATCCATCCCCAACACAGCATCCTTCCAGTGGCTGCTACTGGTGCCAATCTTATGTTTCTTTTCTAGATTGCGAGCCCTCTTATTTATTCATTTATATCTATGTAAACCGCTTTGGGAACTTTGGTTGAAAAGCGGTATATATATATTTGTCGTATTCATGTCTTTGGGGTAAAGGGCACAGTCCCAAGCTTCGTAGGCCCTGCCTATCATTTTTGGGCTGGACTTATGACACAGGGCCTATTTTTCTTTGTGGGCAGATGTGGACGAGTGTGAC
Source organism: Hemicordylus capensis (assembly GCF_027244095.1). Taxonomy (NCBI): domain Eukaryota; kingdom Metazoa; phylum Chordata; class Lepidosauria; order Squamata; family Cordylidae; genus Hemicordylus; species Hemicordylus capensis. Next base: position 219,928,696 of record NC_069658.1, read on the forward strand.
GGGAACCACCGGTGTCAGCATGGCTGCCAGAATGTGCTGGGGGGCTACCGCTGCGGCTGCCCCCAAGGCTATGTCCAGCACTACCAGTGGAACCAGTGTGTGGGTAAGTGGATGCCTCTGGCTGGTTACAGGCCCCTCCCCTCCTGCTTCTGAATGGGACATAGGAACAAAGGAATATACTGCCATATACTGAGTCAGACCATTGGTTCATTTAACTCAGTATTGTCTACCCAGGCTGGCAGCAGCTTCTCCAAAGCTGCAGACTGGAGCCTCTCTCAGCCCTGTCTTGGAGATGCTGCCAGGGAAGGAACTTGGAACCTTCTGCATGCAAACAGGCAGGTGCTCTTCCCAGAGCGGCCCCATCCCCTTAGGGGAAGATCTTACAGTGCTCACATATAGTCTCCCATTTAAATGCAAACCAGGGTGGATCTTGCTTAGCAAAGGGGACAATTCATGCTTGCTACCACAAGACCAGCTCTGATGGTGAGAAACTGGGGCCCCTGAAGAACTTAAGAATTGCCTTGCAGGATCAGACCCAAGGGGGAGGTACAGTGGTGAGGGAGTCCGACTAGGTGTGTGAGGATACTGGTTCAAATCCCTGCTTTGCTATAAAGAAGCAAACCTCCCTGCGAATATTTAGACAGATGAGTGGCATGGACATTGAATGAATAATGTATAATATTAATAAGACCACCTAATATTTAATTGGGTTTAGTTAATTAATGTATAATACCAATATACATCCATATACCTTAATTGATATACAATGGCTGACATGGTGAGGAAAATGACTCAAAGTAGTCCCATTAAAATTAAAAGGACAAATCCAGCATTATCCAGCTTGTCCTTTTAATTTCAATGGGACTGCTTTGAGTCATTTTCCTCATCATGCCCACCCATATTAATACTTTAATTCATTAATTCATCTATAGACCTTGCAGAATTCTGTGGGGGGGTTTTGTGTGTGTGGGGTTTTTTTTGCAAATTTAGGCCAAATCTTGATACTTTGAAACACACCTGTGAGTAGAGATTATGGGTTCTCAGCTTTGGATTCCCAGATTTTGGACTATAGCACCCATCGCCCCCAGTTACAATGGCTGAAGGCAGGGGGTGATGGGAGCTGTGGTCTAACAGCATGTGGGAACTCACCGTCGGGGAACCCCGGGTATTGATGTGTGCTGCTGCCCCTGAGCTTTGGCTAACATGCCTCCCTCTTCTGGCCACAGATGAGAATGAATGCTCCAGTTCCACAGCCTGTGGGTCGGCCTCTTGCTACAACACCCTGGGGAGCTTCAAGTGCATCTGCCCATCCGGTTTCGACTTCGACCAGGCCTTTGGGGGCTGCCAAGACGTGAATGAATGCACTGCAGGCGGAAGTCCCTGCAACTATGGCTGCTCCAACACGGAGGGTGGTTACTTGTGTGGCTGCCCCAGTGGGTACTTCCGGGCAGGCCAGGGGTAAGTGCATCAACAGGGGTGAAGAAATGTTGGCTCACTTTATCAGCCAGACAAAATATTCTACTTGTCAAGCTCCGTTGGTACATTGCTCATCAGGACTTTTTTTTCACTGCCAGGCATCATTTTTCACTCATCACAGACTTGTAGACTAGTGGATTTCTGCAGCCCTGGGCATCAACCCTCTCCCTGCTTTTGGGGTGCCCGCAGACAGATCTAGGCATGGGTACATTTTTAGCCTACTTTTTGATGGGAAGAAGGCTTCAGAGATCATCATTGCTGTGTGCGCGTGTCTCTGTCTGTGTGTGTCGTCGAGTCAGTGTTGACTCTTGGCGACCACAGGGCCATGTGGTTTTCTTTTGGTAGAATGCAAGAGGGGTTTACCATTGCCTCCTCCAACGCAGTATGAGATGATGCCTTTCAGCTGCTGCCTGATATAGGTGTATCCTATAGTCTGGGAAACATACCAGCAGGGATTCGAACCGGCAACCTCTGGCTTGCTAGTCAAGTCATTTCTCCACTGCGCCATTAAGTGGTCATCTCTGTGTATCCCCCTAGTAATTCTTGTGTTTAAAGTTTGATGTAAGCCACATTCACAGCGCAAGAGGGGAACCTAGGGAATGCCGACAAGTGTGGAGGCTTTTTTGCCAATGTGCTACCTTGTTTCAAGATGGCGGCAAGTATAGGCAACAAAATTGCAAACCGCCCAGAGATATTTATATTCGGGGCAATATAAAAATGAGCTAAATAAATAGATAAAAATAAACACCCCTTCCTAACCCATTTGCTGACAGTCAGATACAAACCAAATCAACGATGACACATATTTGTATACCGCCATTCAACAAAAGTTTCCAAAGCAGTTTCCATAGAGAAATAATTAATAAATAAGATGGCTCCCTGCCCCCAAAGGGCTCACAGGGACCGCGTGGCCCTGTCTGCGTGATGCCTCAGCCAGCGCTGGGCTCCCAGCACGGCTGGGAGCGGGCCCCTCTATTTTTTGCAGGGGTAACTGATCAACAAGACATAGGAGCAGGACTCTTGTACAGAGAATTTTTTTGCTGATCTGCCATGTTGGTTCAAGATAGTGGCCATTCATAGAATCATATAGTGTTTGGAGGGACCTTTGAGGTCCTCTAGTCCAACCCCCTCCTCAGGGCAGGAATCTGCTGCATCGCTCCAACAGGTGGATGTCTAGCTTCTGTTTGAAAATTTCTAGAGAAAGAGAGCCCATCACTCCATGAGGCAGACAGTTCCACTGTCCAACAGCTCTTACAGTTAGGAAATTTCTCCTAGTGTCTAGACTGAATCTGCTTCATTGTAATTTCAACCTGTTGGATCTAGTCCTGCCCTCAGGAGCAAGAAATAACAAGCTCTTCCTTCTTGGTGACAGCTCTTCAATGGTCTAGTCTTCTCTTTCCCAGGCTAAGCATTCCCAGCTCCTTCAATGTTCCTCGTAGGAATTGGTGTCCAGACCCCGCCCCATCTTCCTTGCCCTTTACTGAACCTCTTCCACTCAAATATAGACAACACCCCTTTGTAACCCATGTGCTGACGACAGTTGGATACAAACCAAATTGACAGCACTTGAGAGGGAGTCCTAGGTTCAAAGAAGTATGTTCAAATAAGCAGAAGGGATCTCCATTCCTTCTACTTAGAATAACATGTTTCCCATTATGGGAAGCAGCTCCCTCTATGCCTTGCGTCTCCAATATCTAGTTGATATTCAGATATATTGTGTACATTCTTAGCATCATCTGCTGACAATCTGCAAAAAAAGTCAAGTCTTTTTCCAGTTAGAATACAAGGATCATTGAAAGGACATGGGTTTTTCATGGATTGCCAGCAGATGGCGCTAAGCAAATTACACAATGCACTTAAACGTCATCTAGACATTTTGTGGAATCTCCCATGGGCATTTGCACTGAAGTTGGAATAAATCCCCCTCTGTAAGCAATCATTAACTCAGTCCTCCTTACAACGGCCCTGTAAGGTAGAGCAACGTAATCCTAAGTTTGCAGAAATTGTGGGGATGCCGAAACTAAGGGTAGCTTGCCTAAGACCATCTAGTAAGTTGGTGGAAGAGGTGAGATTTGGGGATGTTGCATTTCATAGCTCAGCTTCTCAGCTGCTGTTCTAAAGATAATCACAAATAACACTTTTTGAAGTGTTCGTTGCATGTTTTATATCAGTGATCTTTACAACAGCCCTCTAATCCTGCACCTATTTTGAGAATATGAAAAGTCTGGTGGTGCTGCATACAACCAAAGTGGAAAGAGATGGGCCCTCACTGCCCTTCCTGGTACCTCTCCTGCCCCTCATAGGGTCCTTCCAGGACAGTAAGAAATTGTCCAATGTTGAAAACTTCTGCAGAAGTTCAAAGAGGGGTCTCACTGATGGTACATATGCTCCTGTAGGCTTCTGCTCTGTGCTCCTTCATATTGGGACCTTCTTCTCTGGTCACATGCTGATCAGAGACCTTGTGCGATTTTTGTAATGCCGCCTGCTGGGCAGGTTGCCACAAAAGTAGTATTAAAAAGGGAATGCAACGCTGGCCAGCAGGTGGCACTGCAAAAAGCATGCAAGCATGTACCAAAGAATAAGATCCCAGTAGGAAGGAGTGCAGGTTATGGCAGCATGTGAACTCTCAGTAAGAACCTGCTAAACCTGTGCGATATATTGCCATCTGGAACAGCCCATAGGCCCGGTTCAGACAAAATACCCGTGCCCTCCCCCTCTCCCGTCTGTGTTTAGACGTACTGGAGAGCATCCTCTCTGCCGTCAGTGAGACTGCAGAGAGGCGGGGGATCTGGCTGTGCAGGCTTTCTTCTCAGTTGCTGAGGCCAGGGACATCTCTTCGGTTATCCTCTCTCAAGAGCTCCAGGCAGGACAGAAAGTAAATAGTTTAAAAACTAAGCCACACCCACTAGAGCCTGAGGGGGATAACCCCACCCAGTTCTTTCCGTCCTCAGCAAGCTCCAAGGCAGCGTTTTTCTAGCTCTCTCTATTTTCTGCTGTTATTGACTTCCTAACTACAGCATTCCGTTCTCCAAATCCTTTTTTCTGTCCCTGATCTTTATTACTTGCTATTACCAGAAAAGAAAAGAAAGAAAACCACCCTTCTTTCGTCTGTTTCTCTCCCCCCCCCCATGTCTCTCCCCCCTCATCTCCTCTTTCCTCTCCGTTGCTTGGAGCCAGTCAGAGAGGTACAGAGCAATTTCTCCAACAAGGGGAAGAGATTGAATGTTTTTGGCCTGGGAGGCTTCAGGGCCTTTTGTAGGCCCCATTGGCGCAGGCTGCTGCAGGCCCTGCATAGCAAGGCCGCTTTTCCGACCTCCCGAAAACCGCCCGAAAAATTTGCCAGCAGTGAGTTGACGGTCTGTGATTGGCCGTCTCTCATCTATGGGCCACGGAGTCCCCCCTGGAAGGGCGTAATTTTACCGCGTCGGTGACGGCCGCTCTCGAGCCGCCCGTCCCGATTGTCGAAGGGGCCGCATCGAGTATCCCGCCTTCGGGCTGCGAGACTCGCTCTACTGCGGCCCAGCGCGCCACACTGCTGCAGGCAGCTTGAAGTGGCTGTGAAGAGCGCTTTGGGAGGCTCCCTATTGCCAACGCCCCACCAACCTCGGAAGAGATTAGGCGGATTGGCGAGCTGGCTAGCAACCTGACCGGCAGGGCAGCAAGGCCATCACAGGCGTCTTCTGTTCCTAAGATGGCGACGGTTGCGAAGAATCCCTCCATTTTACCTGAAGGAGCCGGTAATGTAAAAGGGAGACAGTCTCTAAAAGGGCGGGAAAAGCCTAAGACTGTGACTATGGTGTTTGGCCAGCAGGGGGAGTCTGCTGCAGAGACTGGGCCTAAAGCATCATCCAGTTCTAACTCTGCTGTTTTACCTAAGCCTGTGCTGCCACCTGAGTAGCAAGCATGGTTTCGCAATGCAATCATTGGCACCGTCTGCCAGGTTAGGCCCCCTAAGAGGAGTAAGAGATCCACAAAGGGGAGAAGGCATAGATCACCCAGTGTGAGCTCCTCACCTAGCAAGTTTGTCAGTCCTTCTCCCAAGAAGGCCAAAAGCAAGCTTAAGCATAGTGAGCTGGGCAAGTTGCCTGGCAAGGTGGCACGGGGCCATTCCTCTGATGCTTCCGATCAGACTCTGGGGGCCCTAGGGGTTTACTTGCACCAATCAATCAATCAATCAATCAATCAACAAACAAACAAACAAACAAAATCATTGCAAACTCAGAGTGGCCTAATCTGCCTTCTGACCCTGAAGACCCAATTAATTCAGGGGGAGGTTTTGATCCGGACCCAATGGTCTGGAGGGGAGGACACTGGTGATGCCTCAGTGTCACAGCACCTCTTTGTGGCAGAGGACTTCAGCCCACTGATGTCCAGAATTATTAAAACAATGGGACTGAGGCTGGGCAGAGTTTTGACTCTTGTGCCAAAGGGGACTTGGTCTTTCCTAGAGCACACCCCAAGGACAGGCTGATGCCCATGCCAGAGTTGTTTGTGGATGTAGACACCAGCTTCCAACTGCAAGGCTGTGTGCATGGCTAACAACTTTATTCTTTTCAGCAAACCACTACAGATATGTTGAGGACACCAAATGCGGATGCCCCAATTTCGCAATTGGTGTTGGATTCCTTGGTATCTCGAGAGGGTGAGTTTTCTCTAAAAGACATAGCTGACCAGAAGGTCTAGCTGTCATTATTGGTGGTCAATCTTCTGAGTGATCCTCCAGGGGACCCAGTTAAGATGTGACAGCAACTATTCAAGATCCAGAAGGCGCAGGCCCTTATAGCCGATGCCACTCTTGATACGATTAGATTCTCAGCGCAAGAGGCGGTTTCATCATTTGTTGGCAGGTGGCTCAAAATTGTGGCTCAAAATTGGACAGGTTGGTTCTACCTCTAGGCTAAACCTCGCTACCGTCTCTTACGACAGCAAGAAGCTTTTTGGTGAGTCTGCCCTACAAGACATTCTTGTAGAATCGTCTGATAAGTGAAAGACGATGCCTTCAACCAATAAAAAGACTGATAAACAGCCTTTTAAAAGGCCCTTCCAATACAATCGGTCCTTTCATAGCTTCCGGCCCTTCAGGGGCCAGGACAGAGATACAAAATTCCAGAGGGGATCTTGGAATCCTCAGAGAGCACCCCTTAGAGGGTTTGGTACCTACAAACAGCAAGCTGCTCAGTCAAAGCAGCAAAAGCCACTACAATGACTTGAAGCATTTCAGGCTTGGAGGGCATTTGTCTCACCTCGCCCCAGCCTGGGAAGATTCAACCTCAGACAACTGGGTTCTGCAGCTGATCCATCACAGCTACAGGATAGAGTTTCACTCCTCTCCCCCTGCTGCTTTATCCCCACTCTAAGGTCAAAAGCATTCTCAAAGCATTTGCCGATAGTCTAGGCGATCCAACTCCTCCTGGACATCAGGGCAGTGGAGCCAGTGCCTCTGGCACAGGAGGGAGAGGAAGTTAAAACAAAAACAAACAAACCAAAACAGCAAAACAAAACACCTCTATCCTATTTACCATCCCAAAAAGGGACGGCTCAAGGAGAGCTGTTTTAGACTTTAAAATTTTTGAACAGATGAGTCCGCAGAACTCATTTCCAGATGGAAACTCTAAGAGCAGTTTCAGAGGCACTCTTTCATCTGGATGTGCTCGCGTCCATAGATTTAAGGGAGGCCTACCTGCATCTTCCTATACACCCAGAAAGCAGGCAGTACCTTCGGTTTAGATATGCTGGAAGGCATTTTCAATACAGCAGCCCCTCATGTCTCCACAAAGTTGTTGGCGGCACTGGTGGCGCAACTCTGTCAGAAAGGGATTCGTCTGTTTGCATATATAGTCAATTGTTGCTGCAAGCGAGATCTCTCCCAGAGGCAGAACGGGACTTGGTCCTTAACTATCGCAACACTCAAACCATGGTTTCATCATAAATGGAGAAAAGAGTCAATTGACGCCATGCCACAGGCTGCGCCATTTGTGGGTAATCATAATAACCTTAGTGGACCGCCTCTTGCTTCCACTGGACAGGTTACAGACTATCCAGACAGAGGTTCACCTGGTCCTAGCAAATCCAAGAGTTCCTCTGGCTTCCTTGTCAAGATTGCTGAGCTTGATGGTGGCCGCACCAGACTCAGTTCCATGGGCTTGACTTCATCTGCACGACCTCCAGTGGTTTCTCCTACCCCACCAGAAGGCAATCGTAAGGAAGTGTAGACTGCTTATGAAGTTGCCACCAGACCTGCGTCACTCTCTCCGCTGGTGGATCAACTCCAACAACCTGAATTGGGAAAAGACCTTCTTGGACCCACAGATGTTCACCATAACAACAGACCCAAGTTGACAGGGGCTGGGGAGCCCACTGCCTCAACCAGTTGGCGCAGCGGCTATGGAACACAGAGGAGCGTTCTCACAACATAAATTGGAGGGAACTCCGCGCAATTTGCCTAGCGCTACTAGCATTCCAGGAGATCATCCAAGGCACCGACGTATTTGTAAAGACCGACAATATGACGGCAAAGGCATATGTAAACAAGCAATGGGGGTCCAGGCCATCTCACCAGGAGGCTGTCCTTCTGCTGTCTTGGGCAGAGAGCAACCTTCCTTCCCTGATGGCACACCACGTCAAGGGAGAGCTGAACCTGTTTGCAGACTGGTTAAGCTGGGCTGACATCCAACTGGGGGAATGGGCTCTAAATCCATCAGTTTTCACCCAGATAACAGAGAAGATGGGCATGCCTGAGGTAGACCTCTTCATGACTCTGAAGAATGCACAATCCCCAGCGTTTATGCCTAGATTTCCATGCAGGGAGGCGATGGCAGTGGATGCCCTATCCAGTCCATGGCCAGACGCTCTCCTTTATACGTATCCTCTGACACCTCTGTTGGCCAGAGTCCTGCAATGGATGTGTCTTCGAGCAAGAGTACTCTTAGTGGCACCATTCTGGCCCAGGAGACCCTGGTTTCCAGAGCTCCTCCATCTGGCGGTGGAGCCACCTTGGGAGTTGCCTCAGACCCCGGACCTGCTCCATCAGTGTCCAGTTTTACACCCGGATCCATGTTGGTTTCGGCTCATCGTTTGGAAACTGAGTGCCGAGTCCTGAGCCAACATGGCTACTCGGAGGGAGTTCTCAGCACTATGCTGGCGTCGTAAAGTCCATCGACAGAGAGAATTTATCAATATACATTGGGAGCACTCCGCTGGATGTCTCGCAACTCCGTTCCGAAGGGCACGGCTAAGTTATATCATCTCCTGCTCTTCTTACAAGAAGGGTTCAAGAAGGGACTATGTCCGAATACCCTGCAACAGCAGGCGTTGCCATCGGTGGAGTTGCTTTCAGCAGAAAAAGACAAAATGTCTCAGTCACATCCTCACCAGCATAGTTTCTTTGAGGTGCCTCGTTGATGTCACCTCCAACAGTGCATACGTTACCCTCTTGGGAACTACATACTGTCCTCAAGGCATTGCAAGCTCACTCCTTGGAGCCTTTGGCAGCTATTCTGATCAGGATCTTATAGTTTAAATTGGCCTTTTTGGTGGCCATCACTTCAGCAAGGCTCATCTTGGCGCTGCAGGTGCTGTCTGTAAAACAAGTCACATTGTATATTTCAGAAAGAGGCCGTCAGGCTCATTCCAGACCCCTTCATGAGGCCAAAGGTGGTGTCCTCCTTCCACCCATCGCAAGATGGTTTCCTACCTTCATTCTGCCCCAAACCCGTCCATCCTATGGAGCGGAAATGGCACAAGTTGGACGTTAAGCGATGTCTTAAGGTCTATATTAGACGCTCAGCCTCATTCAGATTGTCAGACGCTCTGTTTGCATTCTATGGGGGTCCCAGATTCCTCGACCACGATTGCAACGTGGATTATAGCGTGTATATCGATGGCCTACGAGGTTCAGAAGTTGAGGCCACCAACGCATCTCTTTGCACATTCTACTAGAGCAGCAGCAGCGTCAGTGGCGTTTTCCACTAATGCACTGGTTGAAGAGATCTGCAAAGGCGGCCACCTGGGCATCGCCTTCCACTTTCACCAAAATTTACAAGATCGAGGATTTCGCATCTGCCAAGGGCTGCACTGCAGATGGATCTTGCAACAAGTTCTTCCTTGCTAGTAGACCAGAGTGCTCCCACCCGAGTTGGACAGCTGTGGTATGTCCCATGAGATGTCCCTGGCCTCAGCAACTGAGAACGGAGCATTGGTTTCACTTACCGTGAAGGCTTCTTCTGGTTGCTGGGGCCAGGGACATCTCGGCCCGCCCAGTTGTGATTTTGCGCTCTGGTCTACTTTTGTTGAAATGGTGGAGACTGACATTTAGTTTCTACAGTTGGTTGCTACACTCTGTTATTCTGGAATGTTTATACCTGTTTATTCTGACCTCCTGTTTTCTACTGTTTTGTATTGCCTTTGTCCTCTTATGTCTCGGCCCGAAAGAACTGGGTGGGGTTATCCCCCTCAGGCTCTAGTGGGTGTGGCTTAGTTTTTTAACTATTTACTTTCTGTCCTGCCTGGAGATCTTGAGAGAGGATAACCCATGAGATGTCCCTGGCCCCAGCAACCAGAAGAAGCCTTCACGGTAAGTGAAACCAATGCTCCGTTCTTTCCTGATGGGCAGCCCACGCAGCCAATAGCAGCCGGAGTGAGGGAGGAGCTTCCTCTGGTTTGCTGTTGAAGGCAAACTGTGCTCCCTGGATCAGACGTACCTCGGTTGCCACCGAAATACAGTTTACAATGAAAAACAGTTTACAGTTTAATGCAAACAAATGGAGTTAGGGAAGGGAAATGGGGGGGTCTATTTTTTCTTTTATCTCCAGTTCCCCGGGTCCAGACATTCGGCTAGCAAAACCAGAGGAGGACGGACCTCCGGTTTTGTGTTCCATCTGAAACCGGCCTAAGTGTGCTCCTCCCTTTGCTAACGCTCTCTTCAAACTGCAGGCACTGTGTCTCTGGGCTCGGATTCAGCAAGGAGGCCTACCTGCCTGCGCCCCTGGAGGAGGACGAGGAAAACCTCCTCTCGCCCGAGGCCTGCTATGAGTGCAAGATCAACGGTTTCCCCAAAAGAGGCCGCCATCGGCGCAGTGCCAACAGCACTGCCGGGCAAGAGGTATGCAGAAGGGAAGGGAGCGGGCCCCCCCACACCAAATGAGGAGCTCCCATGATACTCCTCAGCTGCATTTTTCACCATACGTTGGATGTTGGACTCCTTATCTGAATTTCCCCCCATATATTTAGTCTGAACCAGTGTTCTCTCTAATTTTTTTCCTCTGTGTGCGGAATGAGTTTTGTTCTGGGTGACAGTATCAAGGCAATGTGAGTGCACATGCATTCAGAGGGGGACCCGACCTTCCTGATTAAACCGGAGCGCGATCTAAAATTAATTTTTGAGCAGACATCAAAAAACACATGAGCATGTGCACATGCGCGCGCCTTAGAGGGAACACTGGTCTGAACCTGTACCTGGGTTCAGGCTGAACACCCCAACAGGGCAATAATGGCCTTTCAGTTTCTGCCATGGATTCCTGCACATGTCAGTTTAGAGGCTTTTACCCAAGTGCTCCGTCTTTAACACATTTTCTACACTTCTGGATTCACCCTTTAAAGCCCTAAATGGATTGGGCCTTGGTGACCTCAGGGATTACCTACCCCCCCCCCCCACCGAATCTCCTCACCTGACTAGGTCATCTGGGAGGGCTCTGCTCCAGGTACCGACACCTGCTGAGGCTCGTTTGTCGAGCACGCAGGGCAGGGCCTTCTCAGTAATTGCCCCCCCAGGCTGTGAAACCCACGGCGACTGAGAGCCGCGTGGCTCCCTCCCACCCACCCTTTCGAAGGACTGCTCTTTTTATCCAGGCTTCTGGTCAATGAGTGCCCCCCAGTTCTCTTTTTGAGGACATAGCAGGGTTTGTCTTATTTTGAGGCTTTTTTTCTTGAACTGGTGGTTATCTCATCATTATCTCACTGAACTTGAGAGCCAGCGTGGTGTAGAGGTTAGAGTGCTGGACTAGGACCAGGGAGACCTGAGTCTAGGGTTGACCTATGTCCTCTGGCTTCCAGGAGCAACCCCCCCGCCCCCGTAGCAACTCTCCCCTGACCTCTCCCCTCTCCTTCCCGCAGAATGACATCAGCCTGGCCAGCATCGATGTGGACAGGCCCTTGACGGTGGCGCTGAACCTCTCCGATCTGGGACAGAAGCAGCACATCCTGGAGCTGCTGCCCGCGGTGGCGCCCTTGGAGAACCGCGTGCGCTACGTCATCGCCCAGGGGAACGAGGAGGGCTTCTTCCACATCCACCAGAAGGAGGGGCTCAGCTACCTCCACCTGGGCCGCAAGCACACCGCCCTCCCCGGCACCTACCTCCTGGAGATCGTCAGCGTGCCTCTGTACCGCAAGCGGGAACTGCAGAAACTCGAGGCCCTGAAAGATCTCAACTACCTGGCGGGAGAGCTCGGCCAGGCACTCAAGATGAGGCTGCAACTCCACCTCTTTTAGCGCACCCCCCCCCCGCCCCATCCAGAGACACCGACGAGACCAGGGGCTCAGGCTGCACACCGCCCACACCACCCCCACGCTGCCTCCCACCCTGGGCATTGGCCCCTCCTGCCACCAGCGGCCCCCGCCTGGCTGCCCCGGAGTCCTGTGCCGGGGGAACAACTTTCAAAGAGACCCGGACTTGGACCGGTTCTCCAAGACCCGCTGCCCAGGTGGCCGGCCCTCTCCTGGCCCCGGGAGGCCACCTCTGCCCACAGCAAGAGACTGCGGAGAAGGGCGGACGAAGGAGAACTGCAGGCAAAGCCGTCCACCCAGCATCCACCTCTCTCAGCCAGAGGTCTGTGCCTCTCCTTCCCTGTGTCTCCTCCCAGGTCACCCTTTGCACCGACCTCTGTCCGCCAGCACTGAGGAGCCTTTCGTCCCTCTCATCTGAAAACAGCCCTGGTTTCCCACTGCGCTTCTGGGTCTGCAGGCGGCAAGGCCAGGGCCGGTCAGAGTCCTGGCGATTTAGCTTCTCAGCGATGGTTGAGGAAGAGCAGCCTGCATCTGATCTTGCTTAGGGAGGGTCCGAGGCTGGGCGGCCATCTGCTAGGGATGTGGCTGCAGATTCCTGTACTGAGCGGGGGGTTGGGCTAGAGGACCTCCGAGGTCCCTTCCAGCTCTCGAATTCCAAGATCTAATGGCTGAGAATGCCTTCCAGGTTTCCTCACATCTCCTCCTGGAGTCCCATGGTGGATGAAGGCCAAATTCCACCCCAGGCAGTAGAATCCTTGTTGCTGTCATTTGGCCCGTCTCCCTTCCCCTCTGTCGTGCTTGTTCTGTCCCGAATTGGGCCCCAGCGCCTCCTCACACTCCATCCAGAGCCATTAGAGTCCTCACCAGGGCCACCACTGCAGGGTTCCTTGAGGCACATTGAGTTAATTAAGCAGCAGTGAAGTGCATTGTGCTGCAAGTGAACAATCATCCCTTGACTTAGGAACATAAGAAGCTGCCATATATTGAGTCAGACCCTTGGTCTATCTAGCTCAGTATTGTTTTCACAGACTGGCAGCGGCTTCTCCACAAGCCGCTGATTGTGGATTTTCATTCCATAATCAGCAATGGAGGGAAGTGAGGTTGGAGATGGGGCTTTGGAAAGAAGGAAGGGAGCCACAAATGTAGTGGGACAGCCAGCCCCTTTGCCATCAGTTATTAGGAAAGGTCTTGCTCATCCTGAAACCATCACTATAATCCTTTTAATTTATATTGTCCTTGATGAGAGTTCATGGTGCTTCGTTCTCGTCCATCATCTCAGTATCCTTTATGGCAGCCTATGAAGCCGGTCAGTGTTTTTAATCTTGGATGCGGCAGGCAAAGGAACAAGGCTGAGGTAGAGAGAGTGGCCACTGAGTGAATTTTTGGCTAACATGAGCTCTAAAATGGGGGAAACCCCCCCCCCCCATCTCAAGACTCTCACTCTCTAGGCTTGTCACCTTTTAAGGCTCTTGGATGCAACTTGTGTTAGCCTCTGCTTGTTTATGCAGAAGAGAAAGCAGAGAAGGGGGAATTTGTCATGCAAATGAGAATTCTATCCAATTTGCATCCATCATGGAGACCCGACTGCTTTCAGCTTCACCTTTTGAGCTTCACCACTAGGGGAAAATCCATCTCTGGTGGATTGCTCCCTTTGGGGATGAAGATAGATGTGATATATTAACTAGAGTGGAAGTCATTTATTCAGGGATTCTCAAACTTGGGTCCACCGATATTGGACTACACCTCCCACTATTCCCTGCCTTTGGTCATTGTGGCTGGGGATAATGGGCACTGTAGTCCTCACCTTGTTTAAGCCTGATGCTTAAAGCCTCGCCTGTGAAACATTGCAACAGACGCTGCGTGCCAGTTTTGTTTAGGAAGAAGTGTCTTGTGATATCACCTAGCGGCAGCTTGGGGTTGTGATGACAGGGCATGTTATCCTGTTCACTTCTTCAGCCAAGCTGGGATCCATCTCCAGTAGCGCCAAGAATGGGCAGATCCTAGGCTAACTTGCCTGCCGAACACTGGCCAACCTCTGCCCAACTCAGACCCAGAAGAACCACTGGTGTTTGCTTGTGGGGACGCAGCCCACTCAGACACACACTCAGGCATACGAGAGCAGCCTCTCTGGCCCGCTCTTGTCTTCTCATGCAGCTACTTTTTAAAGGGTGGTTTCCTCCTTCAGCAGGACTCTCCCCTTGACTCCGCCCAAACCTTCCTGTGCTGTAACAATATATGGGTGCTAGATAGGGCGAAACTTAATGGCTGGAGAGGGGAAGAAGGGAGATCTCCAGCGAAGCAGCTGAGCTGGGGGAAATGCCAATGTAAAGAAAATTCCTAATGTGAATTTATTGCTTTCTTCTTTTGCCCTTACATTTCCAGTTTGGGCCGCTGTTGGATGTAGAGCATTTTTTTCGGGGCAGGAGGGATCATGTTGCCTTTTGCCATGGCTGTGCCTAACGTATGTCACTACATGCGACTTTACGGTTTAGGATGTTTTGTCTTGTTTTCTTTAAGCAAAGAAAAAACACCTCCTCCTAACCATAATCTGATCAGAAACATCGGAAGTCTTCAGGTTCAAGATTCAAATGCTGAAAATTTGCTCTGTTTTCGGATTTGTGTGGAAGGTGCACCTTCTGCTTTATCAGGTGGGTTTCAACCACCACCACCCACCTTCTTTCAATATTAGTATTATCCAATAGTGAAGCAAGGCTGAGAAAAATTAAATTCATAGCAGAGATAAGATTCCAGTCAGAGATTCCCTAATTCACATCTTCGCCACTTGGGCCTCTCCCAGATAACATAAAATGCAGGCTCTGCAAGCTTCCATGCCAGCTTCAAATGCCACACACTCACAAAAGTTTCCATGCGCCTTCCCAGCATGACCGTCTCCTCCATTCACACACCCAGCAGGAACCTTGTGCAATTTTTGCAGCACCAGCTGCTGGCTAGCTCTTGTATTCTGAGACGAACCCACCCACAGCTTTTGTGGTCCCTGGGGTTCTTCTCCAAATGCAAGAGCTGCCCAGCAGGTGGAGCTGCAAATATCACACAAGGTCCCTGCTCACGCGATTGTTGCCAGAGGATGCGTTCCTGCTCACATGTGGCCAGAGTTCATACCGGGAAGGCGCACAGAAGCCTGTGTGGACATGTGGACTGCCAATAAGATGGCGCTGGCTGCTTGTATGGAAGCTCTGCATATTCTTCACTGTATTATAGTCTTGAAGAGTCCTTAGCTGCCATGCTGCACCCGCATGAAGGCAGAAACTGCCTTGCAGCCCACTTCATTTCCACCACACTTGAAATGTTAGATCTTGTCTTCTTCCTAAGTCTCCAGACCCTTGGCTGGGAGGGCCAAGTGGGGCTGGAGTTCAGAAATCCCCTCACCCCCCACCCACCCCAAACTAGGCTGGAGGCCTGCTCTGGATCCCATCCATCCTCTCCCCTGTGAGTGATGACCCTGGGATCCTCTGAAACTTGAAACCTCTGGATCCCCCCCACTGCAGCCCACAGTGGGGCTGGGAAGGTGCTATGCAGGAGCTATGGACCTCACGACACAGTTGGTAGCCGGGCTGTTCTCGTTCTTATTTTGGTTTTGCCAAATGGTGCTTTTTCTCTTATTAATAATAATAATAATTAATAATATTAATGATAATAATCCATTAGCTGAGGGGTGAGTGAGTGTGTGCCTTCTTCTTTTTTTGGTGAGTGGAGCTGAGAGGTGTGGTCCTCAGCTCCCCCACGCCGGGTCCGTGACTGTCCTTGCGCCTGCCAGCAGCCCGTTTGCGGGAGGGTCGGGCCACACACGGCACTGAGACCGAGAACGGGCTGCTTGCGCGGTCCCCTTGTCCTTTTGTATCACAAGTGGCGGCAGCAATAAAGTTATTTTGGGTTAAGACCTGCTGTGGCATCCTCCCTTTTGTCTCCACAACGTTGAGCACACACACCTGCTGCCCACCACTGCCTGTGCAGACACCAGCATCCAGAAGTTGCCACAGGGTCCCTCTCCTGCTGCTTCTTCTTCCCCACCTGCACTTTGTTTGCCAGTCAGGTGCTGGAGGGGGATAGCAGGGAGCCCCATGGCAAGCCCCCAATCCTGGCGGCCCAGGGACAATTGTTGCCCTGAATTGTGGGGGGAGGAGGGGTTCATAGGAATTGCCATATACTGAGTCAGGCCCTTGGTCCATCTAGTTCAGTATTGGCTACCCAGACTGTCAGCAGCTTCTCCAAGGTTGCAGGCAGAAGTCCCTATCTGGAGATGCTGCCAGGGAATCAACTTGGAACCTTCTGCATGCAAGCAAGCAGGTGCTCTTCCCAGAGCGGCCTCATCCCCTAAGGGCAGTCCTGCTCAACCCTGAGGCTCCCCCCTAGCTATTTTTGGACTACAACTCCTAAAACCCCCCATTACAGTGGCCAATAGCCAGAGATTATGGGCTTTGTAGGCTAACATCAGCAGGAGGGCTGAAGTTGAGCAGCCCTGTCTAATAGGAACATTTTAGTGTGCACACATGTTGTCTCCCATTCAAATGCAAACCAGGGTGGGCCCAGTTGGGCAACAAAATGCAAAACTGTTGCCCAAGGGCCAGCCCTCATGCAGATCTGTTTGCGTAGTTCCATGCATTTGCACAAAAGTACGCAAGCCATTAAAACACAGCAGTAATCTTGCACGGCAAGGTTGAGACGGGAAGGTAGCCCCCCCCCCATACAAGCACATTCAGAACTTCCCTCCTGCACATAGCAGTGGTGCCTACAATGCGCAGGTGAACTCTGCCAGAGAGGGTGGGCGGAATATCAACAGGCAGTAACAAAGCATAGTAGCAACAAAGGCAGCTTTATTTCACGGTAAAGAGGTACTGGTATCCCAAGCAGCCAGGCGGGTGCTCCCTGCTCCCCGAGGGGAAACCTCAAAGATGGCATGGCCGTCCTGAGCATTCTTTTAAGGAAAGCACCCACTGGCAAGGAATGCCAAATCCCCTTCCTGCTGGCAAGACACAGAATTGCCAGTACACACGGACCGTGCACCTGACTGTGGCGTTTGGAGTGGGTGAAGCTCCAAGAGGAATCCTTCTCCGCCTTCCCTAAGGCTTGAGCATCGCGATGAACACCAGTGGCAATTCACTCCCCTCCCCACATTTAGCACATCAGGGTGTCTGTGCACTGTCAGATAGCACTTGCAAACACAAGGACACCTAATATACCAGAGCCTACCTATGAAGCAGATTGGGGGGGGGGCAAGGGGGCCCAGCCACTGTTGGGGTACCAGGTGCAAATGAGAACATGGCATCTCTACGGGTGGCTAAGGTGAAATGCCAAACAGATCGCATCATTCACAGTGCATTGACTCTCCTCACTAATTTTCTGTGAGCGACATTCTGCACAATGGTCCGTGCACCAGGCAGACGCAAATGCGCTCTTGCACAAATGCAAAAATTGTACCAACAGAGTTGTGCAATGGTACCACCATTATTTCCAAAGGCTATGTTTGTGCAAGAGCACACTTATGTGACCATGGTTGTACAATGCTCCTGTATGTCAGTCTGTATTTTCTGTAGCTCGGCCAGAGGCTCAAGCTACTGTTGTCTCTGCTCAGGCTGTAGGAAATCTATGGACAGATGTGTCTCTGTGGACAGATACAGTGGTATCTGGTGGGACACAAGATGCTGGACTGGATGATCCTTTGGTCTAAACCAGAAGGGGAGAAGGGACCCACTAATGGTAATTTTGTCATGACCACTAAATGCAGCTTCCATGTTCAGCTGCAGTCTCTCTGAACACTCGCTGCTGGAGACCATGGGGACTGTCACCACCTTCACACCAAGACTTCCCAGCAGCAATGTCGGACTAGATAATTTAATGTCCTTAAAACGCCCCCTGTGGCACACAGACTGTAATGGCACGAGGCGTTCTCCATTGCACCTGATCAGTCAACTTGGGCACATGAAATGGGAACCCTGAGAGAAATCAGTCCCACAAAACCCTCGCTCTGCAGGGGTCACCCTGCCTCATTGCTCTTTTGCACCTTACCCCCCCCCCCGCCGCCATAAAAATATCTCCCCAGGCACCCCCCTACATATCAGTGCTGCTTCCCTCCCCCTTGCGTCCCCCCCGGTCAGTGTTCCCCCCACCCCTAATTTCACCATCCCTCCTCCCCGCCGTCAATTCCCCTCATTTGTATGGTCATCTAGAAGAACCAAAGCCTACAAGGCTGCCCCCCCTCCCCCGTGGTGCCCCAAAGCCCAAATCTTCCCGTGAAAGACGGACTAGGTCTTGTGGCACCATCAAGGCTATTAGATCTTGCTTGGCATCAGCTTTTGCGGGCCAGAGGCCAGGTTTGCCAGCTGTGCGAAGCGCTGTCCTCGGCTGTGGAGTGCTCTCTCTCTCTCACTCACACACACACGCACATGGGCTCATCCTAATGAGCCCTTCCTCAGGCACCCAGAGAACTTCTCGTCTGGGTGTGAGAGGGAGGGAGGGGAGGAAGAGAGTCATGCTGCCGACAGGCTGGCCCTCCATCAGGTAGAGCTGTGCAGGTCCCGCCTGAGAACTGTGCTGCCTGCAGGCCAGCTCTTCATCAGATAGAGTGCAACTGCTAACTGGGCAAAGAGGCACCTTTTAACGTGGTGATTCTCTTTATTTAGCAGGGGGAGAGTAACTGGCCCTATCCACCCCCAGCACAATACCTCCAGTGGCTGGTGCTGGTGTCTATCTTATATATCTTTTTAGATTGTGAGCCCTTTGGGGATAGGGATCCATCTTATTTATTCATTATTTCTCTGTGTAAACCACCCTGAGCCATTTTTGGAAGGGCGGTATAGAAACTGAATAAATAAATAAACAAACAAACTCTACCTGACGAATGGCCAGCCTGCAGGCAGCACAGCTCTCAGGCGGGGCGGAAGAGAACAAAGCAACCCAAGCTGCCTCCCTTGACGCCCCGGCTCATGAGGACGAGCCCCTACCAATGCAGAGAGAGAGAGTGTGTGTGTTTTCTCTGGGCACCTGAGGAAGGGTGCCAACTTCTAACCTCCTTGCACACAACCTCCCCCACCCTGCTTTTGCCTGTTTTTTTTAAGCTGGGGGGGAGGGAGCTGCCTCCTTGACACCCAAATAACCCGCTGCCTCCCTGATGCCCCAGTAATCTGCCTTCTGAGCAACCATCTCACCTGGCCTCATGGAAAGGCCACCCTTGCATACATACAGGAGCCCAGAGCGGAAAAAGAGTAGAGCAGGGAGCCCAGAAGCCCTCAGAATTCGAGCCCAGCCATGAAGCACATAATTTGTCTGTGCGTTTTCCTTCTGGTTTGGGTCTCTTTATAAATAGCAGTCATAAGAACACAAGAACAGCCCTGCTGGATCAGGCCCAAGGCCTATCTAGTCCAGCAACCGGTTTCACACAGTGGCCCACCAGAGTCCTGGGGGGCGGGGAGACAACAAGGGTGTGGGTTGTGTGGGGGTGAATACTTCCCCCCCAATGCCGGAGCCCCCACAAAAATGACCTCCTATTTGTCCTGCGGGGGAAGCAGACAGGGGCCAGTGAAAACTTCCCTCCTGGTGCAAACAAGCAGGTTGTGGGGAACTATTTTTGTAGATACCATTCACAGATTCAGGTAACTTATACTTTGGCCCTCGGAGGGAGGATAAGATTACTCTATGCCAGGGATTCTCAACCTTGGGTACCCAGATGTTACTGGACTTCAATTCCCATAATCCCCAGCCCCAATGGCCTTTGGGTGGGGATTATGGGAGTTGAAGTCCAACAACATCTGGGGACCCAAGGTTGAGAACCCATGCTCTATGCAGTAACTGCAGACCAGTGTTCCCTCTAACTGGGATTCCCAGATGTTGTTAACTACAACTCCCAGAATCCCCAGCTGCAATGGCTTTTGCTTGGAGATTCTGGGAGTTGTAGTCAACCACATCTGGGAATCCCGAGCACTGTTAGGGAGAATGCAATCTTTCTAACTATGCTCATATAATCTTGGGCTTGCTCTTTCAAAGACACCCAAAATCCCCGTGATGAAGCCCATGGCCCGCCCTTCTCATAACGTCCATGAGTTTCTCAGTTGGGACTATGGGGTTTGGGGCTCTGCAGACCCACTTGCCTATCATGGTCTTTTAACCCCACTTCTTCTCCCTCTCTCTCTGCCAACTGAGAATAATACATCACACATTGGACGGTGTGGGCTCAGCACATGGATGCTTCTGTCACAATAAATCTGCTAGCTTTGAAGGTGACACAGGACTCTTGGTTGCTTTTGCTGCAAGACTCTCCTCTTTCCAGACAGTTTGGGACAGGGCCGAACTGTCATTTCCCCCGTCCCAGAGGTTTCCGGGTTTTCAGTCAAAACCAAGAACTTCTTTTGGCAAAAGGCATGGACAAGCTGAATAGGGGCAAAACATTAGACGTGCTGCACTTACTTGGTGTGACCTTGTTTTGGCAAACAAAAAAAATGTGGTACCCACCTCAGTTGCTACCGGATGAAAGGAATCTCCGCCATTGGATTGTATTTGTATACCCTTGCATGTGAATAAAACAATCACTTAGGAGCAGCAGGCAATCTTTTCTTTCAGAAGATGGTATGCAAAGAGGGGCTGCCTCTTCCAGAAGAGGTATTCCCTCTTGTGTGTGAGACAAGAAGGGATCCTCTTCCAAGATGCCACCTGTGCTTTTTCTAAGCATTTTTTTAAATTTAAAAAAATACTTAACTAACCTACATGACAGCAGGTGTGATCTTCTATAATGCTGCTTTTGGTTTAAAACAAAACAAAACAAAACAAAAAAAACCTCCTCTAATTAAAACTAATTAAAATTAATTGCAACCCTAGAATTCAAGAACTTAAAATATATGCCAAGATTTTGACATCCTAGTTCAATTGAGTCACCAGTGGGCTTTTTGCCCTCCTGATACATCTTTCAATTCATCTTTTCCTCAGCCGTCTAGAAAAAGTTTGATGTCACTAATGTGTGCCTTTGAGTGTTTCTGGGACATGTTGAAGAACTGACTGGTGGTGATTCAGTTATGAAGGCACTCTACACATCCTCAGAGACACCTTGTTCACTGCCAAGTATTTGATCCTGGGACAGCAAAGTGCATCGGAGCATGTGCAGAGTGCCCAGAAACATTCAAGAACATACAAAAAACAAACTATTTCCAACCTTTTGACTTGATGATTCATAGACTCTTATGAATTAAGACAAAAGATTGAAATTAGTTTGTTTTATTTATGTTCTTGAGTTTTTTTCTGGGCACTCTGCACATGCTCAGTTGCACTTAATTCACAGAATCTTACAAATGAAGAGTTGGAAGGGATCTTGGAGGTCTTCTTGTCCAACCCCATGCTCAGTACAGCCATCTGCTAAGCATCCCAAACAGGTGGCTGTTCAGCCTCTGTTGGGAAACCGCCAGCAATCGAGAATGGCAAGACGGGAATTGCAACACATGAGCAGCAGCACGTTCTGGTCATAATCAGACGTCACATTTAGTCGGCAGCCTTTGGAATGTTCAGAACATTTGGGGTCTTGAAGAAGGGCAGTTTAAAATTGTAAGTAACCACAAATGAAATAAGGAGCCCATTCTCATGACTGAATGAAAGGGCTACGAGGTGAGCGGCAGGGAAGGCTGTTTAAACTTACTTTCCCTGCAGGTGTCCACCACGTGCCCAGATGATCCTCCGCGGCCCCAGGCAGCGTGGCAGGTTCAGGGCCAGGACGGCGCATCCGGGCCCCCAGAAATCCCATAATGCACCACATTGTGGGCCCCCTGCAGTGGGATCTGCAGCGATGGGCGGGAACCCATCACCACTACTGCACAGCGCTGGCTAAAATCAGTCAGCACTGCACACGATCAAAACAACAAGGCGAAGAGGCGCTTGCTCCCTTCACCTCTTTTAGGAGGCGGGTTTCATGATGGGGTTAGGAGGCGCTGGCCTGCTGGGATCGGGCCCAATTCCAGCAGTTCTCACGTGCAGACTAACCGGGGCTGGGCGTCCCTAGCTTGGTTTAGGATGCACGTGAGAACAGCCACCAAATGCCATATACATGGCCTTGGTAATCTAGGCCAAGTCAAAATTTGAGGCAAACATCCAGCAAATTCTCCCAACTAGGAGGGCTCTCTTCTCCTCCACCCCCGGACAAAAGTTGGGTACAAAAGCTGGGTAGCCCTGCTGGGAGGCCCCTGGGCTGGAGGGAAATGCCTGAGGGCTGATGATCCTGCCAAGCAGGGTAGCCCACCTCCGACCCTCATGTGAATGACCGTGCGAGCCAGCCTAGCTAAGTCTCCGATGCCTGGCCATTCTACTACACCCGCTCTCAAAAGAAGTGTGCCTCTGAGCATGTGCAGAGCGCTTTGGCGGTCAG
This sequence comes from Hemicordylus capensis, assembly GCF_027244095.1. Lineage (NCBI taxonomy): Eukaryota > Metazoa > Chordata > Lepidosauria > Squamata > Cordylidae > Hemicordylus > Hemicordylus capensis. Next base: position 219,951,029 of record NC_069658.1, read on the forward strand.
CACCGAGAGAAGCGCAACTTGCCCTCACAGAAGTGGGGTTCTGGGAAAGAATGAACACATCAGGAAAATAAAAAAGGGCTTCTTTGCGGGGGAAAGCCCCCGCCAAAAGTGTCTGGAAGAGAGTCGGTCACCACCTTTGAGAAAAGTAAGCCCTGTAAGTTGACCCTCACTCCCCACCACATCTATCCCACCCTCACTGTTTAAGCAGTCACCCCCCACCCCACCAAAGCCCCTTCCCCCCCCATGCCCTTCATCTGCCCCCCGGACGTAGCACAACCCACCACAACACAAGACACTTAAGGATCACAGCAAGTGGGGCTTCTCTGCCCTCCCGACACAAACACACGGACGAGAAGCGGGATAAACACCCAGGATCTCCCCCGCCCCCACAATTAAACACACACACACACACGTGTACACTTCACATCCCCCACCCACAGTTATGGGAGCACATTGGGGCGGGGGGGTGGGCGGGCCCAAACTACACCAGGGCATAATCAAACTGGCCCCTCTCCAGCCCTTCCTTGTGGTCGGTCCAGGAGGAAGCCGGCATCCGGCTGTAGGGATCCAGGAGGATACGGAAGCAGCGGACCATCAGCATCACCAGGAAGACCAGCAGAAAGATGACGAAGGCAAACACTGTCTTCTGCTCCGCATCCATGCCGAGGGTGCCAGGACCAGCCTCCGCCTGCCCCGGGGAGAGGAGTTCATAGTCCAGGGTCGAGGAGTCATCCATGGCGACGGCACAGCACACCCACCTCGCCAGCACGCGTAGTGGCAGCACCGCCTGGTTCGTCACGCAGCCCACATCCTCTAGGACTGACCCATCTCCCCCGGAAAGGCCACCTGTACCCGGAGGACTACTCCATGGTGACAAGAGAGGGGGGTCACGCAGTACCACTGATGCACACTCCAGTGACCTGGGGAAACGACAGGAAGGGGTCAAGACTCAGCCGCCAGGTTTAAAACAGCTCTGTTTGGTCCGAGGGCATTTCCAGAAGGAGAAATATTACATTTGAAAGACTCCTCTGCTTGCAAGACCTGAGCTATTCAGCGGCTCGGCTTTAAGGAAGCTGATTCTGATTCATTTATAAAGTCAGTCTGATAAAGGGTTCTGCTTTGAATGAGCTACAGGTTCTCCAAGACCTATGATGCAGGAGCCTAGTTTGCTCATTCAAAGCACTCATCACACAGTGGAGTCGTGTAGCAAATAGTCCATCGACTAGGGAAAGAGCTGGACTGTATTTTAAAGTTGTGAGCCAGCATGGTGTAGGGGTTAGAGTGCTGGACTAGGACCGGGGAGACCCGAGTTCAAGGCCCCATTCAGCCATGAGACTTGCTGGGTGACTCTGGGCCAGTCACTTCTCTCTCAGCCTAACCAACTTCACAGGGTTGTTGTGAGGAGAAACTTAAGTATGTAGTACACCGCTCTGGGCTCCTTGGAGGAAGAGCGGGATATACAAGGTAAATAATAATAATAATAATAATAATAATAATATGCTTCAGATGGCAGGATTTTGCCAACCTTGATTCTCACAATGCTTTGTTGAGTTGCAAAAAAGCACTGAAAAGTGACGCTTTTATGAAGATGAACTTGACTGGATGCATTTCCCAATGGAGAAATATTCCATTTGGAAACTGAAGTTCTTTGCATTTATCCACTCTCTATCCACATTACTCAGTTCCATTTCCCACTGGGTCTTTGCATTTATCAAATGGCTGTTTACATCTCATGCAATATTTTGCAGCGCCATCTGCTGGCCACTTGTGGGAAATATGTGATGAAAATTAAAGTCCTTTTATTTATTATTTAGTTTCTGTATTGTGATTATTACAGAGACATAAGATGCCAACTAATTGCCCCACTTTTGATTAATTTTCCGGGTCGTGGAGATGATTTTTATTTAAGCTATTTGCTCACTAATCTTAATTCGGATGTTATTCATATTGTGACCAAATATTGTTATATAATATGCCAAATGCGTATAAATGTAGTCTTATTTTATATTATTACTATTTTCTTATTTGTTTTATACTGTTGTATTGCTGGTCTATGGCTGAAATAAAGTTTTACTTACTTACTTACTATTATTTAGTTATTTTAAAGTCATTTTAATTTATTTTAATTTATCTATATATTTAATTCTCTTAGGCGGCATGTATGCCCAGGATTTGGCGGCGGAATTCTCGCAACATGTTGTGAGAGTTCCGCCGCCAAAGGGCAAGAGTTGCGGGCAAGAAAAAATGGCAGCGGGCGGTAGCGGCGGGCCACAAAATGGCCTGAGGAGGTGGGGTCGACTGGCCACCAGGAGGCGGCGGGACAGCCTGGCTAGGTCAGGCTGTCCCGGATAAGGACAAGGAGGCGGAGGCCCAGCCTGGCCTGGCCGCGGGGATAGGAGTGGGAGGCGGTGCCAGCGGAAGGACAGCCAGAGTAGGCACCGGCGAGAGGCGTGAGTGGGAAACAGGCGACGGCGCGAAGGGAAACGGGAGGGAAACGAGTGGTGGGACTTTGCCGCCCGGGAGAACGTTCTCTGTTTGCCACCCACTGAGGTAAGATGCACAGTGCGGGGGGGGGGGAGGATCGGAAGGGGAGGGAGGACAAGAGAGAGGGGAGCAGGAGGGGGGGTAGGAGGGAGAGGGCAGGGGAGGGAGGGCAAGAGAGTGTGGGGCAGGAGGTGAGGGGGTGAGAGAGAGGGGAGCAGAAGGGAGGGGGAGGGAGAGCAAAAGAGTGTGGGGCAGGAGGGGGCAAGAGAGTGTGGGGTAGGAGGGAAGGGGAGGGAGGGCAAGAGAGAGTGGAGGGGAGGAAGGGCAAGAGTGTGGGGTAGGAGGGAGGGCAAGAAAGTGTGGGGCAGGAGGGGGAGGGGCAGGAGGGAGGGGGAATGAGGGCAAGAGAGTGGGGCAGGAGGGAGGGAGAGGGAGGGCAAGAGAGTGTGGGGCAGAGAGAGTGGGGCAGGAGGGAGGGGAGGGGAGGGGAGGGGAGGGCAAGGGAGGGCAAGAGAGAGTGGAGCAGGAGGGAGCAGCCGGCCCCAAAGAGCACACAGATGCTCTGTGCAGGTAGGCTAGTTTATTATTTTATAGTCGTGATTTTCATCATGGATTTCCAGAAAATGGCCAGCAGATGGCGCTGCAAAACAGCACATGGAGAAAGCAAGCAATGTAAACAACCCTTCAATAAATGCAATCCTCTCCTTACCTCGTGCCTGCTACTTGAGGGAGCTGGCATCTCTAGGGTCAGCAAACCGCATCTGCATCCTGTCCACCCTCTTCCTCTCTGGACTGGAGCCAGGGCAGCTTCTCTATCAGGCTGAGAAAATGAAAGACGATTATTTCCAACCACCATCAAGATGTACGACCCTTTACAGAGCAAAAGCAAGGGGTGAGGTCCCTGCCTGCAAGAAGCTTACAGTCAGAGTTTAAGAACACACAACATGTGGATTCATGCTCCATGTGAGGGTATTGTACCAACAATAATTAAAGATAAGTACTTAAGAGTAAAGGCTTCTATAAAAATAGTAGTTTTCTTTTATAACTTCTGGTACAGCATATATAGGTGAAAAAACACAGACAAAACTTAAAACATCAACACAACATAGCATTGATTACAAAGAGCATTCCATGAAAAGTAATTTTAAGGGGCATAATACAAGAAGCTTTTTACTTTCCTGCAAACTGTAAAGTAAGAAAGAGTCAAGTGAGGAAGCCCAAAGGCAATCTAAATGTCCATCAAAATCGCCACCTTTTGTATCCTGAAATTTATCATGACCACACAAAATCATAACTTAGAGAAAAACGTCAGGATTCCAGTTCTCTCAAGACAAACTTGTCACAGATATCTTGGTTTGCTGCTGCTGCTGCTTTGATCTATCGTTACTTTGACCCAGACAGTATGATTTTAATGTTTTAGTGTGATTTTTATGTCCTAATGTATTTTAATTTTTGTAAACCACCTTAGGATAAATTTTATGAAAGGCGGTGTAGAAAGTGAACTACAAATAAATAAAACAAAACAGTTGATTCTCATAAGAACATATCACAAGCCCTGCTGGATCAGGCCCAAGGCCTATCTAGTCCAGCATCCTGTTTCACACACTCTGGAGAGCCCACAGGCAAGAGGTGAGGGCATGTATTTAGAGGCATCAACTGGTATTTAGAGGCTTCTTGCCTCTGAGGCTAGAGGTGGCCCTCAGACTAATAGCCATTGCCAGACCTATCCTCCAGGAATTTATCTAAACCAGGCCTGCTCAACTTCGGCCCTCCTGCAGATGTTGGCCTACAACTCCCATAATCCCTGGCTATTGGCTACAGTGGCTGGGAATTATGGGAGTTGTAGTCCAAAAACAGCTGGAGGCCTAAGTTGATCAGGCCTGATCTAAACCATCCAGAATTTATCTGCCGAATTCAATACTCAAGCACCAAGAAATCCCAGTTGGTCTTGGGAATGTTCACCCAACAGATTTTATCTGGAGCTGTGGTTAGTAAGGCATGTCCCAAAGGGAGAGATGCCCCTTGGTTGCACAGTGGGGATGGAAACACACTCTGCAGATGTTCAATGACACTCACTGTGCCTTTTATAACCACTTCGTGTGTTCAAGGAAACTTCCCCAAGTCAGATTAAGTGCTGCTACTGCTACTGCCAAATGAGAATTTTGTCCCCTCCCTTCTGCTTTATCTAAGGGTGAGCAGCACCACATTAAATCATCAAACAGTGATCAAGACATGGGGCTCTTCCAGATGATAGTTTATTCCACTCACATTTTGATGTGATAATTTAGGTGGCATTTACAGTACATGATGTGTAAACAATTCCCATACATCCTTAGCGTCATCTGCTGGCCATCTGCTGACAACCTGTGAAAAACCCATGTCCTTTTCAGGTTACAACAGAAGTAATATTGAAAAGAGACAGGCTTCTCACAGATTTTCAGTAGATGGCCAGCAGATGGCGCTAAGTGTGATTAAACACAATGTGTTTAAATGTCATGTAGGCACCCTGTAAAATCACTCATCGACATTTGAGCTGAAGGAGGAATAAATTACTGTCTCAGAGTGCTCATGATTATCCTGTTTTTGGTTTCACTGCCAAAAGATGTAGTGATGGCCACTCACTGAGATGTGAGGCTTAAACAAATTTGAGGAGGTCTATTGACAGCTGTTAGCCACAATCGCTTAATGGAACTTCCATTATCAGAGAGAGTCTACATCTCGATACCAGGGCAAAGAAGGGGGATGGCTGTTGCCCTCACGTTCTGCTACTGAGCTTCCCAGCTGGCCACTGCTGGAACCAGATGGAACCTCTTTATACAAGGGCAGTTTACCTTCAGTTACAAAACACTGAGATGACTTCATGCCAAGCTTCCCAGTAGCATGTGGTTGGCCACTGTTAGAACCAGGATGCTGAGCTAAATGGACTTTGGTCTGATCCTGAAGGGTCTCTTCCCTGTAACTGTGTCTATGCTTTGGGCAGCCAAGAGAGATTAGGAGTATGTTCCCTGTAATCTAGGCAATGTCACCCATCCAACAAGCTATCTCCAGGCACCTCTTCCAAGTACCAAGTCTGGGCTTACTCCAAGACATATACATAAGATGAGCATCTCTGATTATGAGCAGAGTCCATTTGCTTCTTTATTGATTAATGCCAGGTAACATCCATATGTCTGTGGTGGGGAGGCATAACAGCTCTCTTCAGATCCCTGAAGGGCTGATATGACATAAGAACATCTCTGCTGGATCACGCCCAAGGCCTATCTAGTCCAGCATCCTGTTTCACACAGTGGCCCACCAGATGGATCTAAGAAGCCCACAGAGAAGAGGTGAAGGTATGCCCTCTCTCTTGCTCCCCTGCAACCCGTATTCAGAGGCATCTTGCTGGAGGATGGAGATTGCCTATAGCCAACAGACTAGTAGCCATTGAAAGACCTGTCCTCCATAGATTTGTCCAAGCCCCTTTTAAAGCCATCCAAGCTAGTGGCCATCACCACTTCCTGTGGCAGAGAATTCATTCCATAGATTAATTATGCTTTGGGTGGGAAAGTAGTTTCTTTTGTTGGTCTTAAATTTCCCGGCCTCCAGTTTCATGGGATGACCCCTAGTTCTAGTGTTGTGAGAGAGAGAGAAACATTTATCTCTGTCCACTCGCTATACTCGATGCATAGTTTTATACACCTCTATCATAGCCGCCCAGAGACGTATGTTTGGGTGGTATATAAATAAAATAAAATAAAATAAAATAAAATAAAATAAAATAAAATAAAATAAATAATGTCTCCCCATAGTCACCTTTTTTCGGAATGAAAGCGCCCCAGAAGTTGTAGCCTTGCCTCATAAGGAAGGTGCTCCAGGCCCCTGATCATCCTGATTGCTTACATTGGACTGCATCTGCCACTTGGACTGCTGTCTCCCACTCACCCAGTTTGGAGAGATCCTTTTGGAGCTCCTCACAATCTGTTGTGGATTTCACTACCCGAAAGAGTTTGGTATCATCCGCAAATTTGTCCACCTGGCTGCTTACCTCTGCTTCTAGATTATTTACGAACAAGTTAAAGAGCACTGGTCCCAGTACAGATCCCTGGGGGACTCCACTTCTTACTTCCCTCTGTTGTGAACATTTATTCCTACCCTCTGTTCCAGGGGCATAACTACAATAGGGCAAGGGGAGACAGTTGTCTGGGGGCCCACTGCCTTGGGGGGACCCTCAGAGGCAAGTCACATGACTCCCCCAGCCGCGCACACAGGCAAGTCACATGACTCCCCCAGCCGCGCACCCACCGGGGCTTCCGTCAGTTGTATTCATCCTCCGAAATTGATGTGAGTGTTAAGACCTGGAGCTACCAGAACAGCATGTCTTTCTCTAGTACCATTAAATGACTTGCATCGTCCACAACTTACAAAACCTTTTAAAAAATAATTTAGGATGATGTTCTACTGTGGTACTCTGTGTGTGTGTGTGTGTGTGTGTGTGTGTGTGTGTGTGTGTGTGTATGCTTTTTGTTACCACTATTCAGCCCCATTTAAGATTTCTTTTCTTCATGAGCTGAGCTTCAGTGAGGGAGGGGCATTTTAAAATCTTGTCTCTGGGCCCACTCCAACCTTGCTACGCCCCTGCTCTGTTTCCTGTCCTTCAACCAGTTACCGATCCACACAGGAACCTGTCCCCTCATCCCATGACTGCTTAGTTTACTCAAGAGCATTTGGTGAGGAACTTTGTCAAGAGCTTTTTGGAAGTCCAAGTATACTATGTCAACCAGAACCCCTTTATCCACATATCCGTTGGCACTCTCAAAGAACTCCAAAAGATTAGTGAGGCAAGATTTGCCCTTGCAGAAGCCATGCTGGTTCTGCTTCAGCAAGGCCTTTTCTTCTCTACATGTAACAATTTTGGCCTTAAGTATGCAGATACTGCTGCCCCAGAGGGCTAGATCCCATAAGCTTAAGTTGCAGGAGGGCCGATTCTGACTGAACATTAGGAGAAACTGCTTAAGAGTAAGAACAGTTGGGCAAGGGATCTGATCTCCACCGGGGATGGGTGGGCGGGCACTCCACCCACTCCTTCACAAGAGGTCTTCAGGCAGATGCTGCACAGCCACCTGTCGGGGATGCTCTAGCTCTAGCTTTCCATTGAGCAGGGGGTCAGACTAGATGGCCTCCAAGGACCCCCCTCCGGCTCTAGGATCCCATGACCAGCAACCAGGGCGCAGAGCATACAAATGATATTGAGCCTGGTCTCTGAACTTCTACTTTGACGTAAATATATAAAAGATGATTTCACACTGCCTTCCCAGTTTATTTGTACACCGCCCCCAACTTCTGTCTCTGGGCGGTTCACAACATTCAAGACCATTTGAAACATACATTTAAAAAGCATACAGAGAAGCATACATCTCTTTTAAAAAGATGTCTCGCAATCAATTACACTGGCAACCCAGCAGCCAGAAAAGCAACTGCAGCAAGGGATTACGAGATGACAACATATGTCTTTTAATTCCCTCCTACCCTTCCACCCGCCCTGGCAGCAGAACCTTCTCCCAGCCTGGCCCTGTGGCTTGAATGGAGATGAATAAATCTTCATTTTCAGGGCTGCACAGAAATACCGGAGGAGATGAAACCCATCTGACGTGAAGCACGCACAACGTTGCCGATTTCATAAGCATTTCCCCAGCATTTATTAAAGCCCTGTTCCCTTAGTAACTTTAAAAAAAAAATGAAAAGAAAGAAGAGGATATTGATAACACTATGAGTCAGACAGATGGAGATAAGAACTTGCAAACAATACGAGCCCGAATGCACTCCTCAAAGGAGACATTTGCCATCAAAGGGAGGCAGTGTGGGGGGGGTCTTATTTGTGGACAATACACAGTCGGCACGATGCACTAAGACAGGTGTTCGGAAACTTGGGTTCCCCAAATGTTGCTGGACTACACTTCCCATTATCCCCTGCCTCCTGTCATTGGTGCAGGGGATGATGGGATTTGTAGTCCAACAACATCTGGGCTCCTTAAGGTTGAGACCTCCTGGACGAGGAAGTTCTCTTTCACAAATGGCCCAACAAAAACCAGACAGGCTATTCACAAAAAGCACGGCTGTGCTCAGTAGGATAACTGCTGATCCAGCCCAGTTGTGTTCAGTACACTTTTGCTCAAGGCAGCCAAAAAATAAGAGAAGGGTCTTTACATCAGCAAATAGACAGGATTCTCACAGGGGAAAGTGGATGGGGATGGGGGGGCGGGAATTAGCAGCAGTTAACTCAAAACACCACTGCAGAAAATATTAACAAAAATAATGTGTCAGAAACCTGTTAAGACCAACAATTCATAACAGCAGCCCTGGAATATCAGACTGAAGATCTCACATCCAATTTCCTCCAGTGGCTGTTGTTGGTGTCTGTCTTGTGTTTCTTCTTTAGATTGTGAGCCCTTTGGGGACAGGGAGGCTTTTCATTTATTTATACAGATGTAAACCACTTTGGGGACCTTTTGTTGAAAATATTCATCGTATTCATATTTTCAACAGCAGTCAGATCTGGGAGGCCCACAAGCAAAGTCTAAAGGCCATGGCCTCCTCTCACTGGTGAGAGAGGTCAGAGCAAGATGTGCGAGATGTCAGACCTGGTGTGAGATGTCAGAGTTGTAGAACCATGGGGTGGGGGGCAGTGACCATAGTGTTATCCGATTCAGCTTAGATGCAAGTGGAGAATTGTCAAGAAGTCCAACATAGATGCATTGGATTTCAGAAGAGAGAACTTCAAAAATGAGGGGACTGGTGAAAAGGGAAAGTCAGGAAGGTCAAGTCACTCCAGAAAACATCAAACTTATTCAAAATCACAATAACAGAAGCTCAGTTGGAACATATACCAAGAAGGAGGAAAGTTACCACCAAGTTCAGGAGGATGCCAGCATGGCTAAAAGTAGAGTAAGGAAAAATATAAAAGGGAAGAAGACTTCCTTCAGAAAAACTGACGTCCTGCCCAACTGAAAGGAACAAACTCTGGCCAAATAAATGCAAGTAGACAATAAGGGGTGCAAAAAGAGAGTTTGAGGTGCATATAGCTAGAAGTGTCAAGGGGAGTAACAAAAACTTCTTTAAATATATCAGAAGCAGAAAACCTGCCAGGGAGGCAATTGGACCCTTAGGTGATGAGGACATGGATGAGGATAAGGAGACTGCAGAGAAGCTGAATGAGTTCCTTGCATCTGTTATCATGGCAGAGGATACTGAGCATATACCCACTCTGGAACTGAGCTTCTCATGCTTGGAGGCTGAAGAACTGGGACAATTTGAGTTGATGAGAGAGAATGCTTTAAACCAGGGGTTCTCAGTGTTGGGTCCCCAGATGTTATTGGATTTCAACTCCCATAATCCCCAGCCCCAGTGGCCTTTGGTTGGGGATTATGGGAGCTGAAGTCCAACAATATCTGGGGACCCAATGTTGAGAACCCCTGCTCTAAACTATCTTGAAAAACTAAAAATTAAGAAATCACTGGGGCCGGATAGCATCACTCAAGAGTCCTTAAAAAAACTCAAATGTGAAATTGCTGACCTCTTTGCAAAAATATGTAACTTGTCCCTACAATCAGGCTCTGTACCAGAGGACTGGAAAGTAGCCAATGTAATGCTGATTTTCAAAAAGGGATCCAGGGGTGATCCAAGAAATTGCAGGCCAGTTAGCTTAACTTTGGTGCCGGGTAAATTGATGGAAATCATAAGGACAAAATTGTTAAACACACAGAAGAACAGGCCTTGTGGAAGGAGAACCAGCATGGCTTCTGCAAGGGCAAGTCTTGCCTCACTAACCTTCTGGGAGTTCTTTGAGAGTGTCATGTGGATACAGGTGATCCAGTTGACATAGTATACTTGGACTTCCAAAAAGCTTTGGACAAATTTCCCCACCAAAGGCTCTTGAGTAAACGTAGCAGGGATACTGGTCTAGATGAGCCTTGGGCCTGATCCAGCAGCGCTGTTCTTCTGTTCTTACTGTTTGCCCTTCAGCAACTGGTATTCAGTGGTATACTGCTCCTGAACGGGGAGGTTCCATTAACTATCATGGCTAATTTGCCATGCAGCCCTGTTCAATTCTTTTTAAAGCTATCACCATGTCTTACAACCACAGGAAGTTGCATTATATCAGGTCTGACATGTGTGCTCCGTCAAGCTCAGTATTGTCTAAACTGAGTTCCTCCCCCCGCCAACCCTACATGGAGAGGCTGGGGACTGAACCTGCGACCTTCTGCACACAAAGCAGGTGCTTTGTCACTGAGCTGCCATCTCAAGCCCGGGAGCCTAGGAAGCTGCCTTGAGCCAGCCCTTGCAGAGTTCCCTCGAATCCCAGTTGTTGATGACTATAACTCCCAGCATCCTCATCCAAAGCCCTCTGCAGCTAGGAATTCTGGGAGTTGTTGTCCAGAACATCTGGAATTCCCTCTTACAGGAGACACTAAGCCCTTGGACCATTGGCTCAGCATTGTCTGCACTGACTAGCAGCAGCCCTCTTCAGTGTTGCAGGCCTTTCCCAGGCCTGCCTGGAGATGCTGCCAGACATTGAACCCCGGTCCTTCTCTCACACACCTGAGGCGTTTTAGTTTAGAAAAAAGACGACTGAGGGGAGACATGATAGAGGTCTATAAAATCATGCATGGTGTGGAGAAAGTGGAGAGAGAGAAATTCTTCTCCCTCTCCCATAACACTAGAACCAGGGGTCATCCCATGAAATTGATTGCCAGGAAATTTAAGACCAACAAACGGAAGTACTTTTTCACACTGTTGGAAGTTAAAGGACTTTGCGCTGTCTCTTTGCCTCAGACAGTGGAGGACAGACTAGTGGGTCAGTGGGCTAGAGAGCCAAGACATTGGTCATCCCTTCTCCACTGCTCTGATGCTATCCCTTTGAAATGTAGATTGCTACTCTTAGGGAATTCAACTTCCTTCCTCTCTCTCTCTTCCCTACCTGGCCTCCTACCTTGCAACATGGCAAGCCTCTCTCCCTGCACCATATGTGCAGAGAAGATGCAGAATCCATCTGCATCCAGCTAGATAGATAGATTAGAGATCCTAACTCCTCACTTTCCTATCTAGAATGGAGTTCCTTAATAAATGCCTTTTATATTGATTTGAAACTATGAATTGGCTCCAAGTTACTTTACTCTCAGGATACACGCACGCCTAACTAAATTTCCGCTGTGTTGTGCCTCTGTGCACTCTGCTATCATGAGAAAGGGATTCTCTCACCACAGAGAATTTCATGCATGGTGTGGAGAAAGTGAATGGAGAGAAATTCTTCTCCCTCTCTCATAACACTAGAACCAGGGGTCATCCCATGAAATGGATTGCCGGGAAATCTAGGACCAACAAACGGAAGTATTTTTTCACACAACGCATAATCCACTTGTGGAATTCTCTGCCACGAGATGTGGTGACAGCCAACATCCTGAATGGCTTTAAGAGGGGTTTGGATCACTTCATGGAGGAGAGCTCTCTCAACGGCTACTAGCCAGAGGGCTATAGGCCATCTCCATCCTCAAAGGCAGGATGCCTCTGAGTACCAGTGACAGGGGAGTCACAGCAGGAGAGAGGGCATGCCCTCAACTCTGTCTGTGGGCTTCCCAGCAGCATCTGGTGGGCCACTGTGTGAAACAGGATGCTGGGCTAGATGGGCATTCTTGGGCCTGATCCAGCAGGGCTGTCCTTATCTTCTTATGACATGGGGAGGGGGAGCATGTTGCCTTTCCTGGCCCTTCTCCCGCTCCCTATGTCCACCGCCCCACAGTAAGAGCTGATCCTTACTAGGGTTGCTTCGGCACCACAGGGCAGGGAGCAAGGAGCAGCATCTGCAGGAGGTCTCAACCTTAAGGTGCCCAGGTGTGGTTGGACTACAACTCCCATCACCCCCTGCACAGTGGCAGAAGGAAGCCAGTGGCCATCGCCATGTCTTGCAAGCACAGGAAGTTGCCTTATATCAAGTCAGACATAAGTGGGGAGCAGGGAGCCAGATCTTTTTTTTTTTTTTAAGGAGAAGGGGGTCCTTACCTGCTCTCCACTGTCACATGTAGCTTCCTGCTCCGGCAGTGCTTGTCCCAAGAACCTGTGCACAGCCCATGTGCGGACACCATGTGCAATGCATGCCAGCGCCACGCGCAGGTTCTTGGTACAAGCACCACTGCAGCAGGAAGCTGCATGCAACAGCAGAGAGCAGGTAAGGACCCGTTCTCCTTTTTTTAAAAGATGCCACTCCCCGTTCCACTAGGACCAGGGAGACCCGAGTTCAAATCCCCCTTCAGCCAGGATACTTGCTGGGTGACTCTGGGCCAGTCACTGCTCTCTCAGCCTAACCTAATTCACAGGGTTGTTGTGAGGAGAAACTCAAGTATGTAGTACACCGCTCTGGGCTCCTTGGAGGAAGAGCGGCATATAAAATGTAAAAAATAATAAAATAATAATCCAAACAAAAACATAACTTCGTGAAACCCGTCAGCATTCCCATCCTCTCCTCATAGGCCACTCATTTGTTGACTGCCTCTTCTTTGATCTATGGTTGCTTTAACTCACATTTATAATTAACCTCCTTGGCGTAGGTTTCAGACCCCCTCACTAATCCTCATGCTTGAGAAGCGAGAGCCAACTTAAGCCCCAAAGGACCCGTTCCTGAAGAACAAGAGGGTTGCAGGAGCAAAGGCTGTAGGCAGAAGAGGTTATGGTAGGTCCTTGTCTCTAGGCTCAGCTGAATCAAAGGGGAAAGGAGGGAAACGGGGCAATATTATTCCTAACGCCCATCACAGAATGCTCCGCCTCATCTTAAGTCTCCAAGTGGCACAAAGCCAGGGTCTCTTGTCCTCCTAAAATTACAACAATTGTTTCACAGCTCCCTTTTATCTGAGGGAGGAGAGCTGGTCTTGTGGTAGCAAGCATGACTCGTCCCCTTAGCTAAGCAGGGTCTGCCCTGGTTGCATATGAATGGGAGACGAGAAGTGTGAGCACTGTAAGATATTCCCCTCAGGGAATGGAGCTGCCACTCTGGGAAGAGCATCTAGGTTCCAAGTTCCCTCCCTGGCAGATAGGGCTGAGAGAGACTCCTACCTGCAACCTTGGAGAAGCCACTACCAGTCTGTGAAGACAATACTGAGCTAGATAGACCAGTGGTCTGACTCAGTATATGGCAGCTGCCTATGTTCCTATCTGGTTTTTGGATTGCCAAAATTGACTCAATCCCTTCACACCCCAGCCCACGCGCCACCAACCCACAGACCACAGATGTTTCTTCTGCTTGTGGCACAAGGATGCCACCGCCCCACAACAAAGCACCTGAACATCGACTCATCCCCATGTGACTCAAGGAAGTGAGCCAAGCCACACACTGCAGCTGAAGGCAGATATGGCTACCGGGGGCATAGCTACCATAGAGACAGGGGGCACAGGAACATAGGGACACAGGAAGCTGCCATACCAAGTCAGACCATCTAGTTCAGTATTGTCTACCCAGACTGGCAGCAGCTTCTCCAAGGTTGCAGGCAGGAGTCTCTCTCAGCCCTATCTGGAGATGCCAGGGAGGGAGCTTGGAACCTTCTGCATGCAAACGTGCAGGTGCTCTTGCCAGAGCGGCCCCATTCCCTGAGGGGGAGATCTTACAGTGCTCACACATGTAGTCTCCCATTCAAATGCAAACCACAGCAGACCCTGCTTAGCAAAGGGGACAATTCATGCTTGCTTCCACAAGACCACTCTCCTGCCCAAAAGTACCTACATTCCAACAGGTGGGCACTACCCGACACCACTGTCTGGGGCGATGCAAGCTATCTCCAAATCATGTCCAAGGATGCCTTCTGATCTTGCTCTGCCACTGTGACCTTCCTTCTACCCACAGACATAACCAGACCTGGAGGGACAACCCTTTCCCGAGTCCAGCCAGACCACAAGCAGCAAGTTTCCGTGGACATCCGCAGCTGCCCTTTACTGAGTCAGATCATTGTTCCATCTATCCCAGTTCTGTCTGCTCTGACTGGCAGCAGCAGCTCTCCCAAGTCTCAGGCGGAGGGACCTGAGAGGTGCTAGGGACTGAGCCTGGACTGTATGCGTGCAAACCACTGAGCTACAACCACGACACTCCTGATGTCTCCCCAAAGGTAATGTCATCGTCATGCAAAGCTATCCCTCATAGGAACACAGGAAGCTGCCATCTACCAAGTCAGACCCTTGGTCCATGTCCATCTCGCTCAGTATTGTCTTCACAGACTGGCAGCGGCTTCTTCAAGGTTGCAGGCAGGAATCTCTCTCTCAGCCCTGTCTTGGAGATGCTGCCAGGGAGGGAACGCGGAACCTTCGGCAGGCAAGCCGGCAGGTGCACTTCCCAGAGCAGCCCCATCCCCTAAGAGGAATATCTTCTAGCGCCCACACATGCAGTCTCCCATTCAAATGCAAACCAGGGTGGACCCTGCTTCGCAACAGGGACAAGTCATGTTTGCTACCCCAAGACCAGCTCTCTTCCCAACACCTTGCCTTGAGTTCTCGCAATCCTACAAGGCACGAGAGAAAGAGGGACAGAACCCAAGATTCTTCCCAGCACTGTTCCTAAACTCACAGTGGAAGTCTAGAATTTCAGCCCCAAATCCACTGTCTCCTACTGTCTTGCGTGTACTTACGAGGGCAGACTCCTCCACTTCAGTACCTCCCAGACCAGGTGCCCTCCGGTGCTGCAATTTCTCCAAAGACCTCTGCTGCGTTAAATCTATAATCCTGATCTTGGCAGGCAGACGGTCGCTGGCTTAGGGATTTACATGTATTTTTTTGCAGATGTTGCAGCTGGTCGGATGGGCTTGAGCATGAGCTGGGCTGCACAGCCAAAGTCAGGAGGGATATGAACCGTCCTGCCAGGGAGGAGTTTTGCAGGTGACCCTCAAAAAGTAGTGTGCAGGGCTGATAGGAGGATCCTGTGTACACTTCTGGTCACTGTAGTTCTTCTGGCAGTTCCTTTCACACCGCTACTAAAGCAGAATCCGCATCTGTTGCATGTCTACCTTTCAGACCACCACTAAAGCAGAATCTGCATCTGTTGAATGTCTACCTTTCACACAGCCACTAATGGATCTAGAGTTGCCAGTCCATCACAGGATTCTCCCTGTCTCCAGCTTTGAAGAGGCCAGGAAAACAGAAATCTTTGAATGCTATCCTTCTTCCTTATAACTCTCCAAGGTAGGGATTTAATCTACTTTCGATCTACTGCATAACAGACAGAAATTCAACAGATGCCGCTCCTTCCACTCACTACGACTACCTACTGGAAAATGCAACCGCACTAGCAGAACTTCTGCCTGACCCAGCTGTCAAAGGCAGAGGGACCCTGAAAGACGGCAAACCTCAATGAGTCTCAGAATCTATGATGTAGTGCTTCTGGGTGCATGCAAGGTGCTTTTTCCTCCCCATGAAGTAAGCACAGGACTGACCAGGAATAGCTTCTTCGTGTGTGTGACGTTTTAGAAATTAAGTCTTTCCTAGAAAAATATATATACACCCTAATAGAAACGGACATGAAATCCTAAATCTCCACGAAACCACTGACTGCCAAATCACTGCATCCTGACTAAGTTTACTCAGAAGTAAGCCCCTGTGAATGCAATGAGGCTTACTTCCTAGTATGTTTGCTTCAGTTGGCAGAATTGTAAGAAAGCCCCGAGGCATACCAGGGAAATAGTTAGAATAAAGGCAAGTGCCTCTGAGCATATGCAAAGTGCCTTTTGCCTACCAGCTGAGTAGGCATACCGCACCTCCACACACTTGAGAATAGCACCCCTGCCCCCCCTGTCAACTTACTGCATGAATCACTCACCGGAAGGAGATCTGCTCTGAACAGCCACTCGGGCAGAGAGGCATGGGCAACCTCCTCTGCGGGCAGCGAAATCTGCTCCCTCTCTGCACTGACAGCGATTGCCTGATCCAGTCACACCCGAGACAGCAACACAGCAGAGTGACTCACCCAGAGGGGGCTGATAGGGAGGACGAAGCAATGAATCATACAGAGAGGCGGCAGGAAGCCTCCTCCAAGAGACCTGGGGGCTCTGGCACCTTAATGATCTAATAAGCTTCTCGTGACACACGAGCTGTTCTCTCCAGGGGCCCCCGAATTCAGCCTGGGCTTTCCCATCCGGCAGATTCACCCCGCTTCTTCTCCCCCAAACTTCTGGAGTGTGCCACATACCTGCCGGGCCCCGGAGAAGCAGCAGCAGCCCCCATCCGTCCGTCCGTCAGCCACGCCACCAGCTGCATGCCATCTTGCAGGAGGAGGCACAGCTGCTGCCTGGAGAAGATCGCGCCGCGAAAGCAGAGAACTGGCTTTGGCAGATCCCCCTTTCCAGTTCCTATGGAGACACAGCATCAATTACCAGCCAGCCGGGAGGGGCCCCACAGCTTCTTCGCAGGAGCAAGAGAACGGGGAGGCGGCGTGGGCTAAGCACACCGAGTGGGTCACGCCTTGGACCCCTGTGACACACGCCCTCCGCTCAGGCAGACCGGCAAAGAGGCTGAGGCAGGAACAGAGGAACGCCATCTGCCCATGCTCAAGTGTCAGGGAGGTGCCCGAATCGTGTCGGACTCTCGGGTACCAATCTGGAATTGATGGAATGGCTGCATAATTGAGCTAATTTTTTTTTAAAAAAAAACATTTCCAGCTTTGTGAATGGTGTTAGCTACACACGGCTGTTCGCTGGTCGTCTTGCACAAAGACCAGTTCTATGCAATAAATACAATTATATCTGATACATTTAGAGAAATGCAGTTCTATGTAAGGCATTGAGACAGATGCAGCTGTATGCAACATGTTTCTATAAATATGATTGTCTGCATTGTCTGCATTTAGAGAAATGCAATTAATATGCAGCACATTTAGAGGAACTATACACAATTTAAATCAGGATCAAATCTGCCTTTTAAAATATTTGCTTCTGCTATTTTTAATTGCTGAGGGATCGTTACTTTATTTGTGGATTTATATACTATTAGTTACATTTGACTGGGATTTGAGATGCTTCGGGATGACAACTGAGAGGCAAGGTCTAAATATGTGAAATAAAACAATGCGAATACTAAAACAATGCATGGCCTGGACAAAGTAGTGCAATTTTACACTCAGTGGCTGACATGATGTGGAAAGTTACTGAGAGTAGCCTAGCCCAGGGTTTCTTAAGCCTGGGCCCCCAGATGTTGTTGGACTACAACTCCCATAATCCCCAGGCATGGCCTTTGTGGCTGGAGATTCTGGGAGTTGTAGTCCAACAACATCTGGGGCCCAAGCTTAAGAAACCCTGGTCTAATCAACAAAGCAGTCAATGCCCAATTCATTATTTTAATTTCAATAAGACTACTTGGAGTAATCTTCCATTGTCAGGCATTGATTTCAGGGGGGTGGGAGGCCCAGATCTGAGGTCATTCACACAATCAAGAACAGTGTTCTACCCGGGTTTGGGAGCTGAGTGTGCTCCCAATTTTCAGTTGTGTGGAAGCGAGGGAGGAGGAAAAGCTGAGTAAAAGTGATTGGAGCTCTTCTCACGATCAGTGAGGAGAGCTCCGGGAGGGCAGTCTGTGGGGAAGGCGGGTTGAACCTACCTTCCTCAAAGGCGATCTCCTCTCCTTCTCTAGGGGGGCGGGTCACCCACCCAGACAAGTGGCGGCTCCCTCCGCAGCTCTGGGTGCCAGGATGTACCACCCGCACCCTCCGGAACTCCAGTAATGCAACTGCACAAGTGCACAGTGCATTGTAGGGATCACACGATCACAAAAATGAAGTTAAGAGAGCACTCGCTCCTTTAACTTAATTTCAGAAGGAGGCTACTTAGGCGGGTTGGCCACCATGTAGCTGCCGGGATTGGGCCCGATCCTGGCAGTTCACAAGTGCATGCAAAATTGGTCTGGGCTGCCTTCGCCCATTTTTGCATGCGCAGTTGGATAGCCTCGTTGTGTGGACGCAAGGGAGGAGGAAAACCTGGGTAGCTTTTCCTCCTCCCTTGCTTCGACCCAACCGGAAATTGGAAGCACACACAGCTCCCAAACCCGGGTAGAACACCATTTTTGATGGTGTGAATGACCTCCTTGAATCTGCGTGCTCTCATGCACCCACACGCCCCACTGCTGTTCACAGCGCCATCTCAGGTAGTACATTATCACCAAGAGAAATGTAGGAGCTGTCCACACCCTGACTTCTGGAATGGACAAGCAGTTCTTCATGGCCAAAGGAAGAGAGGCGAACTCTCAACATGTGCAAAATGGCATTTGGATTTCTAACCAAGTTCTTTGCTCTATGGCCAACATGTTCCAGCTGCTGGTCTTCCTAGGAGTAAGGTGGCCCATCCTCCTCCAGGACTGGCCCGGATATCTCTCTCTCAGAGTCGGCAACTGTAGTTCAGAGACACACACACACAAAAATTTTCCCTGCTGGCAGAGCATCCTAGCAGCTGTAGTGATTCTTAGGACGTTGACAGGAATCCCACACTTTTGGGAGGCACACCTTTTGGGATCCTGACTCCCTTCCTTTTGCAGTTTTGAGAGACCTTTTTTTTCTTTCGCTTGAGGTTGTGGTTACTCCATGGGAAGGGAAAAGCTCTCCGTTGCACACACAAGCACTATCCACACATTATGATCAACACACACATACAATCTCTGTACAGCGCACACAGAAAGATCTGTGCACATGTATTTATTTGCATATTATGTTCAGTGCACACACATATGGTAGTACACATCTGTACCCTGCAGATCTGAGATAAAGCAAGGCTGAAGGGAGACATGATGGAGGTCTAGAAAATCATCCATGGTGCGGAGAAAGTTGACAGAACCTTTTCTCCCTCTTGCATAACACTAGAACCAAGGAGTCATCCCATGAAACTGATTGCCAAGAAATTTAGGACCAACAAAAGGAAGCACTGTTTCACACAACGCATAATCAACCTGTGGAATTCTCTGCCACCAGATGTGGTGACAGCCAACAGCCTGGATGTCTTGGAGTCTTGATAAATTCATGGAGGGCAGGTCTATCAATGGCTACTAGTCTGGGGGCTATAGGACACCTCCAGCCTCAGAGGCAAGATGCTCCAAAATACCAGTTGCAGGGGAGCAACAGCAGGAGAGAGGGCAAGCCCTCACCTCTTGCCTGTGGACTTCTCAGAGGCATCTGGTGGGCCACTGTGTGTGAAACAGGATGCTGGAATAGATAGGCTTTGGGCCTGATCCAGCAGGGCTGTTTGTTTGTTTGTAAGTTTGTTTTATTGTTAAATTTATATACCGCCTTTCATTAAAACAATCCCAAGGCAGTTTACAGCAAAATTAAAAACAAGACTGGGGGGGAAAGACACAATTAAAATATTAAGCTACAAATACAAAACAAATCTGATTTAAAAATTTAAAACACAAGCATAAAAGCAATACAAAGTACAAAGAGCAGCAGCAGAGACCATCACATAAAAGCCTTGGTAAAAAGCCACAATTTAACATGCTCTCTAAAAGCTGTGATGGAGACTGAGGAGGAATGGCCACTGGGAGAGCATTCCAGAGTCTGGGGGCAGCAACAGAGAAGGCCCTGTCCCGAGTGCACGACAACCTAGTCTCTCTCATTTTCAGCAGCCGGAGCAGAGCCCCCTCAGATGACCTCGTCAAGCGAGCAGCAACCCTTGGGAGTAGTAGGCAGTCCCTCAGGTATCCCGGGCCCAAACCGTTAAGGGCTTTAAAGGTCAAAACCAGCGCCTTGAATTGGACCCGGAAACAAACTGGTAGCCAGTGCAGCTCTTATGCATGTTCTTATGGCCACAGAACTGAACACAGGTACATTCACACAAAAGCATCATATACTGCAACATTTTGCAGATGAAAATAAGAGTGTGCCTGTGGGTGCCTAAGGGGTGTGGGCCAAGCAACTTGGGGGCCATTACAAAGGAGGAGGCGTGGCCTTTTTCTGCATTGCTCCTGAGGGCAGGATTGGAGCCAGTGGGTTGAAGTGACAAGGAAGCCAGTTTAAGCTCAGCATTAGGAGGAATTTCCTGACGGAAAGAGCTTTTGGACAGTGGAACAGCCTACCTCATGCAGTGGTGGGCTCTTCTTCGCGGGAGGTTTTCAGACAGAAGCTAGATGGCTGCCTCCTGTTAAGGGATGCTGCTGCATGAGTGGGGGCAGCTTCTTCCAACTCTAACATCCTGTAATTCCATGAGGTGTGCCTCACAATGTGTAGAGGTGAGTGCTGCAAGCATGCCTAAAGATAACCATGGACATGGCTCTGAGCTCCTTGGAAGAAGAGCAGGATGTCAGTGCAGTAAGTCAGTAGATGAGTAAATGCCACAGATGGAAAGCAGGCCACAAAGTACATGCAGAGTGCATGATTCCCGATGACAAAGGGGATGAGCCGGGGAAATTCAACACACCAATTTAATGAGTCTTTCTCCGGTTTCTTAAGCTGTCATCTGATGGGATGCAGAAGTGCAGTTAGGAACTTCTACTTTTAAAAAATTAATAGTGGCCCACGATCAGATCAGGACATGGGGCTAAGGGGGGGGGGGTGTAACCATATCTGGGTGGGGTGGGGGTGGGGGTGAGCCATAGCACAGGGGTAGAGGGTCTGCTTTGCATGCAGAAGGTCCCAGGTTCAGTCCCTAGCAGCATCTCCAGGTAGGGCTGGGAAAGATTCCTGCCTGAAATCTTGGAGAGCTGCTGCCAGTCAGTGTCGACAATACTGAGCTAGTTGGATCCGTGGTCTGACTCAGTATAAGGCAGGTGTCTATATTCCGATGTCTCCCCCACTCTTTTTCCATTAAAATGTATGTATTTATTTTTTATTTACCACATGCAAGCCCTGCTTTTCACATTTCTTAAATTGCTAAATTTTATTATTTATTTATTTACTTACTTACTTACTTACTTACTACATTTATATACCGCCCCAAACCAAAGTCTTGGGGCGGTTCAGAATCATAAAACAACAATACAAATAAATAAAACATTAAAATCAATTAAAACTCCAAAAAAGCTGCTTAAAATGAAAAATTCACAATATGTTTATTATTATTATTATTATTATTATTAATTTTACATTTATATCCCGCTCTTCCTCCAAGGAGCCCAGAGCGGTGTACTACATACTTAAGTTTCTCCTCACAACCACCCTGTGAAGTAGGTTAGGCTGAGAGAGAAGGGACTGGCCCAGAGTCACCCAGCAAGTCTCATGGCTGAATGGGGATTTGAACTCAGGTCTCCCCGGTCCTAGTCCAGCACTCTAACCACTACATCATGCTGGCTCCGTATTTAATATTTAATATTTAAAAGTACAAAAGCTAAAAGGCCTGGTTAAAAAGATGAGTCTTCAAAGATCTTTTAAACTGGGTTGAGATGGGTTTATGACCCTAAAACAAGGTGAAATCTAAGTTTGAAGCGCATCCTGAAACAATGCGGCAGAAACGATACGACAGTTGTACAATTTGTCACCTTCCATTTGTGAAATGAAGACGGGGGGGGGGGCAGGGGCCTGCCCTTCAAAGTGTTCTTTGTCCTGCAGAGAAAAATAGGTAGCAGCCCATAAGTCCGTGCTCTGCATTGAAAGGCCCCATCCGGCTCAATCAACCCTAAGTGCTTCCTACCCCGACAAATTGCTTATTGGAAGCCTCCGAGTACTCTGCACAGTCCCCCTGGTCCCACGTGGGGACGGCCATTCTCACCATAGGGTGCTGTTCCATGCAGAGGTCATCATAGTGGGAAAGGGCACTCCTGCTGAAGGCTTTTAGCCAACGCGTCCCCCACAAATCACTGCTGTGAGTCCACCCCACTGGATAGAGACAGCAACGGTCCGGGGGAAATTGGGCATTTACATTATTTCAAAGGCTTTGAGTTATGAAGGGCGGGCATTAAGAGTTTTTTAAAATCCTCCTCCAGCATTGTAGTCCTAATCCGATCCCACCCACCCCCAGCTGCTATTGTTTTTTAATGTCTCCTAATCACAGATTAAACTAAAGGTTACGTTAACCACTTGCGATCCAGCTGCACGCCTGTTTTTCCTTTGTTAAGTGAAACGAGCCGATTCGGATCGGGATCGGAGTGTGGAGGTTTTAAAAAATCTTTGCCGCCTTCCTCTGCAGCTGCTGCTGCTGCTTGACCAGTCCCTGCTTGACCAGAGAGAACAGCTCCCATGGACACCCTGCCTGATTCTGGGAAGTTAGAAAGGGAAACGCATGTGAGAACCAGATTTCAGGGGAGACACTCCCTGCAAAGGTTGGAATTTGTACAGAAATTTCCATTTCTGAAGCAAAATAATTTCTTCCTTTGGCAGGTATGATAGATAGATCTTCCTGGCACAGCTTATGGGCAGTGTCACTGCTCTGAGCAAGGGGATGGGCTAGAAGACCTCCCAGGTCCCCTTCAACTCTAGGATTCTATGAGGTTATTCTCATGACCGGGTGGGTGGGATGGGGGGGGATGGGTGCGTGGGGAGGCTTCCCAAACCTGGCCTCCTGCACAGACAAGCTTCAGAAGCCTGGTGGGAGCATACTCCATGCTCCCACACGACCAACCCTGCTCCATTTTTATTTAATTTTATTTTACATTTTATATCCAGTTCTTTCTCCAAGGAGCCCAGAGTGGTGTACCACATATTTAGGTTTCTCCTCACAACAACCCTGTGAAGTAGGCTAGGCTGAGAGAGACGTAACTGGCCCAGAGTCACCCAGCTAGTTTTATGGCTGAATGGGGATTTGAACTCAGGTCTCCTGGGTCCTAGTCCAGCACTCAACCACCACACCATGCTGGCTCCATGCAGCGTGGAACAGGACCAATCGCTCTGAGGCCCAGACTCATTGTCCCGGCCTCCGAGAATCCCACAATGCATTGTGGGAGTGCATTGTGAGGAGTGCGTTATGGGACTCCTCACAGCAATCTGTGCAGTGGGCCGTTAAGTGTTGCAGCGCCAGCTGAAAGCAGCCATAGCTGGCAGACGGTCAGGGGGATGTGGTTAAAGGAGCCTTAACCTCATTTAACGGAGCCTTAACCTCGCTCCCTTCACCTCACTTCAGAGGCAGGCTTCTTTGTGGGCTCCCATGGTCTTCGAAATCTCGCAGGCTCCCCCTTTGCCCAGTCTTGTCTACTCATGAGAACAGCCTCTATATTTAGCCTGGAGGAGAGCAGACGGAGGGGAGATATTATCGCTGTCTTCAGACATCAGAAGGGCTGCCTCTAGGCGGAGGATGGGCCTTCTTCTCTGTTGCTCTAGGAAGCAGGACTAGAACCAAGAGGTTGGCAAAGAAGCAGATTTAGGCTAGACATTAGGCAGAATTTCCTAACTGTAAGAACTGCTGGACAGTGGAACAGTCTGCCTCATGCAGTCGTGGGCTCTGCTCCATTAGAAGCTTTCGAACAGAGGCTGGATGGGCATCTGTCAGGGATGCTGTAGCCGATTCCAGCACTGAGCAGGGGGCTGGATTAGATGACCTCCAGGATCCCTTCCAACTCTAACGTTCTACATTTCTATGACTTCAAGACTTGACGTCTGGTTCAGAGTCTACATAAAGAAACACAGCAATAACTATTTCCTTATGCTCTGATCAGAGAGCACCACGTAAAAAGCTTGGACTCAGCGGGACACCAAATCCAGGGTCACTGGTGCACAGATAACTCCAGAGGCCCTTTGCGAGATCTTAAGGACAACAATCCTAACCTGTTGGAAGTGAGACACCAGTTGCTAGACAGACACACGTTTGGCATCTATTGCCCCAGGATGGCCGCTACCTGGCCTACGTGACAGAGGAAGGGAAACCAGTAATTTAGTCACTGTTTCCACTTCCGGCTGCCCTGTCAGCAACCTGGTCTCATGGACCAGTTCCAACTTCCCACAGAACCTAGCCTTGCTCCTCTGCAATGCCAGGTCGGTTCAGAATAAGACCGAAATCATCCATGACTTGATCACGGATGAGGGAGCCGACCTGGCTTGTATAACTGAGACCTGGATGGGGGAGGCTAGTGGCCCAAGTTGGCCTTAGTTTCTCCTACCAGGTTACTCAGTTGTGGAGCAGGCTAGGGGAGGGGGGAGGGGGTGGGGTGGGCTGGAGTGGCTGTGGTCCATAGGGGGATGGTCCATACCATCCCCCTTGCCAGGGCTCCTGTGAGCCAGTTGGCTTATACTGAGTACGTACGGTATTTCTGAGGTCCGCGTGACCCACTTGTGGAACTCTCTGCCACAGGATGTGGTGACAGCCAACAACCTGGATGGCTTTAAGAGGGGTTTGGATGACTTCATGGAGGAGAGGTCTATCAATTGCTACTAGTCGGAGGGCTGTGGGCCACCTCCAGCCTCAAGGGCAGGGTGCCTCTGAGTACCAGTTGCAGGGGAGTAATGGCAGGAGAGAGGGCACGCCCTCAACTCCTGTCTGTGGCTTCCAGCAGCATCTGGTGGGCCACTGTGCAAAACAGGATGCTGGCCTAGATGGGCCTTGGGCCTGATCCAGCGGGGCTGTTCTTATGTTCTTATGAGACAACTGCGGGACCCAGTAGGATTCCATAGAGCCTTGGAGGGTTTTAATGTTGGTGCTGCTGCCAGTGATCCTGTCAATGCCCCGGCGGGAACCTGGAATAGGGAACTCACCAGGGCAGTAGACACGATCACTCCTAAGCGTCCCCTCCAACCTGCTTTAAGAGGAGAGCTGGTCTTGTGGTACCAAGCATGACTTGTCCCCTTAGCTAAGCAGGGTCTGCCCTGGTTGCATCTGAATGGGAGACTTGATGTGTGAGCACTGCAAGATATTCCCCTCAGGGGATGAAGCCGCTCTGGGAAGAGCAGAAGGTTCCAAGTTCCTGCCTGCAACCTTGGAGAAGCTGCTGCCAGTCTGTGTAGAAAATACTGAGCTAGATAGACCAATGGTCTGACTCAGTATATGGCAGCTTCCTATGTTCCTAAGAGTGGCCCCTTATTATACAGAGGAGTTGTGGGCTCTGAGGCAGCAAGCTAGGCGACTGGAACGTAAGTGCAGGAGAACTTGGCTCGAAATTGACAGGACACACCATAGAGTCCATTTGAAGGTTTATGTGGAAGTGGTGTGGAAAAAAAACCCGAGTTCTGGTCCACATGCATTGCTTCTTCAGGTTTGCATTCAGCAGAGTTGTCCTGGGTTGTGAGGAGTTTGATTCATTTCAAACCTGTCCCTGGAGACGATGTTCTGCTGTGATGCTTTTAATGGGTTATTTGTGGACAAAATCTCTTGCATTCAGGCCGACTTGGACTCCACTGTTTTTGCAGAGTCTATTAGGGAGGATCCTTTGCAGTATTAATTGCAGTATTAGATTGGATCAGTTTCAATCTGTGATGCCTGAGGATGTGGACAAGCTGCTTGGGGCGGTTCGATCTACCACTTGTTCTCTGGATCCTTGCCCAACTTGGCTGCTTCTGTCTAGCAGGGAGATTGTTGGAGATGGCTTAGTTGATATCATTAACTCTTTGCTGAGGGAGGGTAGGATGCCTCCTTGTTTGAAGGAGGCAATGATTAGACCACTTCTTAAGAAGCCTTCCCTAGACACCTCAGTGATGGGTAGTTAAAGGCTGGTCTCTTGTGGTTGGGCAAAGTGATTGAGAGAGTGGTGGCTAACCAGCTCCAAGCAGTTTTGGAGGAAACCGATTATCTAGACCCATTTCAAACTGGCTTTAGAGCAGGCTATGGGGTTGAGTCTGCCTTGGTCGGCCTGATGGATGACCTTTACCAGGGAATAGACAGAGGGAGTGTGACTCTGCTGGTTCTTCTGGATCTCTCGGCAGCGTTCGATACCAACGACCATGGTATCCTTCTGAATCACCTGGGGGGAACTGGGGATAGGAGGTACTGTTTAACCTCAGGCAGATTCCAGATGGTGCAACCTGGTGACAGTTGCTTTTCGAAATGTGAGCTATTATATGGAGTCCCTCAAGGCTCCATTCTGTCACCGATGCTTTTTAACATCTACATTAAACAGCTGGGTGAGAGGTCATCAGGCAGTTTGGTGCTGGATGTTATCAGTATGCTGATGACACCCAAATATATTTCTCCTTATCATCATCATCATCAAGAAGAAATGGCATTCACTCCCTAAATGCCTGCCTGTGGGCAGTAATGGGCTGGATGAGGGATAACAAATTGAAGCTGAATCCAAGCAAGATGGAAGTGCTCGTTGTGGGGGATCAGAATTTGACGGATGAGCTAGATCTTCCTGTGTTGGATGGGGTTACAGTCCCCCAGAAGGAACAGGTCCACAGCTTGGGAGTGCTCTTGGATCTAGCCCTCTCCCTGATATCTCAGGTGGAGGCTATGGCCAGGAGCACTTTCCATCAACTTCAGCTGATTCGACAGCTGCGCCCATTCCTTGAAGAGAATGATCTCAAAACAGTGGTGCACCAGCTGGTAACCTCCCGGCTTGACTACTGCAATGCGCTCTACATGGGGCTGCCTTTGTACGTAGTTCGGAAACTTCAGTTGGTTCAAAATGCGGCAGCCAGACTGGTCTCTGAGGTAACCCGGAGAGACCATATTATGCCTGTCTTAAAACAGCTGCATGGGCTGCCGATATGTTTCCGGGCAAAATACAAAGTGCTGGTTATTACCTTTAAAGCCCTGAATGGCTTGGGTTGGGCTACCTTAGAGAGTGTCTTCTTTTATATGATCCTCATCGCATGTTGAGGTCAACTGAAGAGGTCTGTCTCCAGTTACCGCCGGTATGTCAGATGGCAACTCGGAGCCAGGCCTTTTCTGTAGTTGCTCCTGGCCTATGGAATGCGCTCCCAGCAGATATAGGTTTTTAAATTGTTTTAAAGTATTTTAATTGGTTTTTTAAATGGTTTTAAAATGGTTTCTATATTGTTTTAAGCAGTGTGTTTTTAAATGGTGTTTGTTTTTACGTCTTTTAAATTTGTTGTGCACTGCCCAGAGCCTTTGGATGTGGTGGTCTAGAAATGTAATAAGTAAATAAATAAAAGGTGGTTAGGCAAATTCATGGAGGAGGAGAGGTACAGCAGCGATGATGATTCATGCTGGCTAAATTGAACCTTTGCGGGAGGAAAGCTGGTCTTGTGGTAGTGCGCATTAAACGCCCCCTTTGCTAAGTAGGGTCCACCTTGGTTTGCATTTGGATGGGAGACTTGGGGGATAGGGCCATAGCACAGAAGTAGAGCATCTATGTAACATGCAGTAGGTCCCAGGTTCCATCCCTAACAGCCCTGGCTGGGAAAGACTCCTGCCTGAAACCTTGGAGGGCCGCTGCCAGTCAGTGTAGACAAAGCTGAGCTAGATGGACCAAGGGTCTGACTCAGTATCAGACAGCTTCCTCTGTTCCTAACCTCCAGGTCCAGGGGCAGTCTACCTCTGAATACTAGTTGCTGGGGGACAAGCAGTGAGGGGGGGGGAGGTGTCTGTGGTTTTCATGTCTTGTTTGTGGGCTTCCCAGGGGACATCTCTGTCTTTGGACACTGGGAGGTTACAGGATGTGGAAGCAGATGGAATCCCTATGTGTGTCAGCAGGGAAACATCCAGCGTTGTGTTCATCAGGCAATCTCTCTACCTGGAAAGCATAATTGGTCTCAGCTTGGTCCAAGAATGCTGTAGCTGCTGACACAGAATACTCCCAGTGGGGGGGCGGGGGGGGACGCATGGCAGCTGTGCTGGAGGCCCGCCTTCCGCCACCAGCCTCCCTTTGAATGTGGTTCCTGGGTGTTGAGGCCTCTCCTTGGAGCAGTTCCAGCTTACCGGGCAGGCAGGCGTCTCTCCGCTGAGTCAGACATTTTCCCTGCCTCACTACCATGTCAGAAAGCCAAGAGCTGTTCCGTTCCACAGGTTTCCTTTCATTGCTGTCGCTGCCGGTCAGAACACACACTGAGTGGAAAGGCGAGAGAAACTGCAGCAATGAACAAAGTCCTACAGGTTCTGTAGTCCTCCGTCCCGGCTCATCCTTGCTCCTCCACGGGGTTCATACACAGGACATTGCCTTATACCGAGTCAGGCCATTGGTCCATCTAGCTTAGGATTGTCTACTCTGACCGGTAGCAGCTCTCCAGGACTCACCCCTTCAGATGGGTCTTTCCCAGCCCTTCCTGGGGATTCAGGGAAAGCAGAGGCTTGTGCATGCAAAGCAAGCAGGGGCTCTGCCACTGAGCTGAGGAAGCTCCTGATGAACCTAAGGAGCTGCCCTCCTGAGTCAGACCCTGGATCCCGCTAGCCTAGCATTGTCAGCACTGACTGGCAGCAGTTCTCCAGACAGATAGATAGATAGATAGATAGATAGATAGATAGATAGATAGATAGATAGATAGAGATATAAAAACTTACCCAGAGAATTATACACGCAGAGAGACACACACCCTGTGTGAAATGGATACTCTTCCCAAAGCTGAAATGCTATCATACAGATGGCCCTTGTTATTTGTGGGAGTTCCGTTCTCACTTATAGGCGTGAATATGGAAACCGTGAATAATGAAACCTTGAGTCAATGGGAATTGAGGGGTTAGGTTCCTAACCCCACCCCCCAAAAAGGGCCAAAAAAGCAGGGGACAGAAATAAGAGAAGGAAAGGACATTACCTTATTCTCCAGTGATCCAGCAAAGCCTCCCCAAACCCTGAAAACAGTTTAATATTTGTCCCCTAAAAATATTTTTAAAGAGCCACAAAATGGTTCTCTGCTGGAAAATGACAGCTGGAAATGAGGTCAGAAGTCATTTCTGGGTCATTTCCGGCCACTCAAAACCAGTTAGACAATTTTGCCAATTCTTCTATCTGTGGATAACGAAACTGAATCTCTAAGACCCAATCGTGGACACACAAAACTGCAGATATGGAGTCTATGGATAACAAGGGGCACCTGTATTCTGGAAGAAAAACATATTTTAAAAAGTATTTTGCTGAGTTGGCAAGGCAATGTATTAATTGTAAAGTTTAGCTTTTTTTAAAAAACCAATGTTCAGTAGAGCATGTCACTAGACCTCATGGAGGCTGGACTCTAATCGGCCTTCCTCACTACCATGCTACAGATCCCTTTGCACTCCGAATAAAGTAAATATTTGTGTCCCTCACCACATTTTCCTCCATCCTTTGTTGGTTTCTGTCATCAACAGCCATAAATCTAATCACTATTGCCTTATTTTTCCTGATATGGCTTTTGTGCCCTGGGGAAAGAATCATAGAATGTTAGAGTGGGAAGGGAGCTTAAAAGGTCTTCTAGTCCAACCCACTGGTAACTGCCTGACAAACAGGAAAACTTTAGTCAGCTGGGAAATGAAGACATTTGCATCAGTATGGAGACACAGCAATTTTCCTGCCTCTGTTTTTCTTCAGCTGTTTAGAGGCATAGGAGCACTGCCAGGAAAGAAATATAGCAACCTTAGATGCCAGATACACTCTTTAAGGGATTAATGCATTTCTGGACCTGCGATCTGCAGAAGCAATTTTTCATTTGTACTTGTTTTGACTTTGCAATTAAATGACTCGGTAATTTGCGGCAGTCAAGCAGTGAGTAATTTTACCACTAAGTAAATACAGAGCTAAGGAAATGTGTTGATCAGTATTTAATTACAAGCTGAAACGATGAATTATACTCCCAACAAGCAAGCGCCTGTTTTATTCTGAAGAAAGATGCTACAAGGAGGGTGACTCATTGTTTATCTACACTTCCAAATATAAAACCCAATTCACCATCCATGGCACTGATTCCCTTTTACAGCCAGCAATCCAAGCCAGAAAGGGTCCCCCACCCCCTTACAAGGGGATGGGGCCATAACCCAGTGGTAGATTATTCACTTTGCATGCAGAAGACGCCCCAGGTTCAATCCTTGGCAGCATCTCCAAGGAGGGCTGGGAGAGACTCCTTTCTGACCTCCTCTGCAAAGTGAGCAAAAAGGCACCTTTTTAAAATGGCAATTCTCTTTATTGAGCAGTGGGGAGAGCAACTGGCCCTATCCATCCCCAGCACAGCATCCGTCCAATGGCTGTTGTTGCTGTTGTCTATCTTATGTTTCCTTTTAGATTGTGACCCCTTTGGGGACAGGGAGCCTTATTCATTTATTCATTCATTTATTATTTCTCAATGTAAACCACTTTGGGAACCTTTGTTGAAAAGCAGTATATAAATATATTCGTAGTAATAGTAGTACCTTGGAGAGATGCTGCCAGTCAGTGCAGACAATCCTGAGCTAGATAGACCAAAGGTAGCATGCAGATTTCTATTTTAGAGGGGCCATAGCTCAGTGGGAGAACCCCTGCCTTGCACACAGAAGGTCTCAGCTTCAATTCCTGGCGGCATCTTCATGTAGGGCTGGGAAAGACTCCTGCCTGAAATCTTGGAGAGCCGCTGCCAGTCAGAGTAGCCAATGCTGAGTTTGATGGATCAAGGGTCTGACTCTGGAAGGCAGCCTTGTATGTCCTAATTTAGAGATGGGGCCATCGTACAGTGACAGAGCACCTGCTTGGCATGTAGAAAGTCCCAGGTTCAACCCCTGGCAGCCTCTCCAGGTAAGGCTGGAAAAGACTCCTTTCTTTATTTATCTATTTGTTTGTTTGCTATGTATTTGATTTATATACCGCCCTTCCAAAAAATGGCTCAGGGCAGTTTACAACAGGATCAAAACAATTAAAACCATTTTACAATTAAAACCAAAATTAAAACCAATTAAACACTGAAACAACTAAAAACCCTGGAAAACCAGGGCACCCATTTAAAACAGTTTACAGTAGTTTAAAAACCCTAGAAGGCCAGGCCAAACAGATAGGTTTTAAGGGCTCTCCTGAAAGACAGTAATGAACTCAAATTACGGATTCCTGCTGGGAGTGCAGAAATTACTCCCGGGGTTGAAATTAAAAGTCATTTCAGGCAAGCTAGACATTAGGAGGAATTTCCTGACTGTAAGAGCGGTTGGCCAGTGGAACAGTCTGCCTCATGCAGAAGTGGGCTCTCCTTTGCAGGAGGCTTTCAAACAGAGGCTGGGTGGCCATTTGTCAGGGATGCTGTGGAAGATTCCTGCGTGGAGCAAGGGGTAGAAGACCTCCAAGGTCCCTCCCACCTTAAAATAGTTGCCACCAGTTTGTTTGGTGGCTACTTGGGGAGGGGCCTTCTCCGCTGCTGCCCCAGAGCTTTGGAACACGCTTCCTGCTGAAATAAGAGCCTCCCCATCTCTGACAACTTTTTAAAAGTCTTTAAAGACGCACGTATTCACCCAGGCTTTTAATTTAAAATATTGTTTTAACATTGTTTTAAACTGTTGTTTTAAAATTTAAATTGTTGTAATGCTTTAACTTTTACTGTATCATTTATTTTGTTCTAACCACTGTTTTAAGTTTTTTGTTGTCATTTATTTTAACTAATGTTTTAACTTTTTGTTAAAGTTTGGGTTGTAAACCGCCCAGAGATGTGAGTTTGGGCGGTATAGAAATGTGTTAAATAAATTTTAAAAAGAAATACGATTCTGTTAATTAACTTCCAGAGAAGCCAAGCTCCTGAGAAAGCAAACAGCACTCTGCACATGCCCAGAAGCAGTTTAGAGACATACTAGCTGTCAAAAATCATGTGCTTTTGTGTACAAATAAAGCCACGTGCTTCTGGTGACATTACCGGAAGCCACGTGCTTGCTGACTTCACCAGAAGCTGTCAGAAGCAGGCCTACGTCAACGAAAATGGTCTCAACCAGGCCTACACCCTCATCCCAGAAGTTCTGCCCCCCTCCCCACCCCTCCAACCCACCCCAGAATATACCTGGGCATGCCCTGAAGGTGGGCATGTGACCCCTTCTATGAACACGCCCCTCCACCCAGGACCAATAAGAACAGGTTTTACACTAGGACTCCACTGCGACCTGTGAGTCGGTCTTTGCCACTGGCCCCCTTGAATAGTACACCTGGGAAAGTCAAGTCTGTGTTTGGTTGGTTCTCTGAAAGCTGTGGTTATAGCTCTCAAGGAGTTCAGGCAAGACATCGATACACCTGAAAGTGTAGTGAGCGTTTTCAGAGTTCTATTAGCCTGTTCCACCGCTCCTGCTTTGACATCACTGTTTGTGACAAAGTGGTGAATCCCATGCTCCTTTAACAGGCCACCCACTGGCTTATTTAAAAACGCACCTCCTCTGTCAGTCTGGAGCTTGCCAGACTTCCAGCCTTCTTTGAAAAAAGCTTTAAAAGCCATGACCACTTCCCTAGCTCTTTTAGCTTTTAGAGGTACACCCCAAGCACATTTAGATATGATATCCACCACAGTCAAAATGTACAGGCTCATGACTTCTAAATCTGCCTCCCTTGTGCATCCACCCCTGAAACTACAGTCTTGCTTCTTTTAAAATGAATCCTCACAGGCGTGTGCAGAGTGTAAGCGTCCTGCTCTGAAAGCCAGCCCTCAACTTGCCTTTTACTCAGCGCTTTTTACTGTGCTGCCTGGCTTCTTGAAATCTTTATTTATTTTTTATTTATTAATTACACTTTTATACTGCCCCAAACTCGTGTCTCTGGGCGGTTCACAATGATAAAATGGTTAAAAACACATAAAAACAATTAAAAACTAAAAATTTAAAAAATCAATCACAGAATTAAAAACCCTATACATTATCAAGAAGCTGAAAAAGCCTGAGTAAAAAGATGGGTATATATATATATATATATATATATATATATATATATATATATATACACACACACATACAGTGGTCCCTCTACTTACGAAATTAATCCGTTCCGAATGCACATTTGTAAGTCGAAAAGTTCATAAGTCGAAAAGCGGTTTCCCATAGGAATGCATTGGGAACGGATTAATGCGTTCCGGAGCCTAGAAAAAAGACCCAGACCCCCAGTAAGGCTTGCAAACTGCACAGGAACATTTCTTTTCAAGAATAAACAGGCAGTAAACAGGCAGGCAAGTCAAGGAAACCGCATGTAAAATTTGTAAGTCGAGGAAACCGCATCTAAAACCGGATCTAAAACTGCCGTTTGTAACTCGAAAAATACTTATGTCGAGTAGTTTGTAAGTCGAGGGACCACTGTGTGTGTGTGTGTGTGTGTGTGTGTGTGTGTGTATATATATATATATATATATATATATATATATATATATATATATATAGCAGATTTACACCCCCGAAGCTACCCACTCTCCTCGAGGGGGCGGGTTTAATATATTTTCATTAGGATTTTCTCATGTGCTGCCATGGTGGCATAGGGACATAGGAAGCTGCCATATACTGAGTCAGACCCTTGGTCTATCTAGCTCAGTATTGTCTTCACAGACTGGCAGCGGCTTCTCCAAGGTTGCAGGCAGGAATCTCTCTCAGCCCTATCTTGGAGATGCTGCCAGGGAGGGAACTTGGAACCTTCTGCTCTTCCCAGAGAGGCTTCATCCCCTGAGGGAAATATCTTGCAGTGCTCACACATCAAATCTCCCATTCAGATGCAACCACGGCAGACTCTGCTTAGCTATGGGGACAAGTCATGCTTGCTACCACAAGACCAGCTCTCCTCCGTTTTAACACAGGGATGAACAGACGTATTTAAAACAAAATTATTTTATTGATCACCATCAGTGCAAGTACATGAGATGCAGGATACGTTGATATCCCTGAGGTGCATGTCCCAGAGGCACGGACCTACACAAAAGAGGGCAATGTTTTAATGCTTCAGGCTAAAAACAAACCAACAAACAAAGCAAACAAATTACACATCAGGCTTACCAGCTTGTCCAGCTCCTCAACTGGGATTTGCTCTTCAGGTTTTGTAAGCACGCCACCATCCACGGCTTCCTCCTCCTCCTCCCCACTTTCAGATGATGAAGTAACGCACACAGCCCTGCAGTAAGAGGATCTTGGATTGCCAGGCAATCACACGATGACTAGGGGTGTGCCTGAACCAGTTTGGCGCCTCAGGATGGAAGCCCCAAACTGGTTGGGGCAGGTGCACCCAAGTCAGTCTGATGGGATGGGGATCGATTCCTTTCAAAAGGAGGAAGGCAAGCGCTTACCTGCTCCTCAGCAGCCCCAAGCTCATCCGAGACTGGCATTAGCATGCAAAAGGCTGTGTGCATCAGCCTGCGCATGGCGTCGGCACGCATGCCGCACGTAGGTTCCTTGGAACAAGGAAGCAGCCACGCACAGTCTTTTGCACACCAGCGCCAGTCCTAGATGAGCAATGGGGTGGCAGAGAAGCAGGTAAGCACCTGCATTTCCTGCTTTTTAAAGGAACCAGCTCCCGCCACACCTACGGCTGCCCAGCCGGCTTGTGCACATCCCTAATGATGACCATTCTCCACTAGATGTGCAGCACTTCTAGTGGCACGGAAAATCCCAGGGCCTGCTTGCCAAAAAGGAGTGGCAGACAGCCACACCCATCCTCAGCAAAGTCCCCGTCTGAATTGTGCAACAGAAGTCATCACACTAATAATTGTGAGGCCTCTTCTTCACCCATTTTTTCCTTACGCATCTTTCGTTTCACAGGAGCTTCTGTTTCAGAATCTGATGAACTCATGCCTCAGCTTTTTGGGAAAGTAGCTGGATGCTCACCAGCTTCAGTTTACACAGCAGGAGCAGAAGTGGAGTTACAGCGCCCACAATGTATGTATGTATGTATGTATGTATTCGATTTCTATACCGCCCTTCCAAAAATGGCTCAGGGCAGTTTACACAGAGAAATAACAAATAAATAAGATGGATCCCTGTCCCCAAAGGGCTCACAGGCTAAAAAGAAACATAAGATAGACACCAGCAACAGTCACTGGAGGTACCGTGCTGAGGGTGGATAGGACTAGAATTGCATTCTAGTTCATCATACTGGTTCGCTGGGAAGGTTGTTTCTAGATCCGGAACCCAGCCCACAGTAAAAAGAGCCATCTGGTGAGATTTTTTAGGCCTGCTGGAGGGTAGGACAGGCTTTTTGGTGTCATATCCCCATCGTCCACTGCGTTCGTCAGGGGAGGCCAGCCTGTGGCTACCTTCAAGTCGTTTGGTGGCCACTCAGGGACGGGCCTTCTCAGTTTTCGCTCCAAGACTTTGGAATGCGCTTCCTGCTGATATAAGACTCTCCCCATCTCTAGCAGTTTTTAAAAGATCCTTGAAGATTCATTTTTTTAACCAGGCCTTTTAGCTTTTGTAATTTTAAATTTTGTAAACTGTTCTCATTTTAGGCAGCTTTTTGGTGTTTTTAATTGATTTTAATGTTTTATTTATTTGTATTGTTTTATTATTGCAAACTACCCTGAGACTTTGGTTTGGGGCGGTATAAAAAGCCATTAAATAAATAAAATAAATAATAAACAAAATATACACGGCCTGACTTTCCCAGGCTTAATGTTCAAGGGTGCCGATGGCAAAGATAGGCCCACAGGCCTCAGCAGAGTCCTAGCGTCCTCCATGGTCTCTGCAGAACTGTAAAATGGCCTCCTCTAAACACTCTGCCTCAGGGCCTGTACTTCAGACGATGAAGTTGCACAAAATGGCCGCTGGTCCATTATCACACCTGCGCCGTCAAGCCTTTCTGGGTTCCAAAACCTGCTTCCATTGGTCCTGGGTGGAGGGGCGTGTTCATAGAGGGGGTCACGTGCCCACCTTCAGGGCATGCCCAGGTATATTCTGGGGTGGGTTGGAGGCGTCAGGGTGGGGGGGAAGAACTTCCGGGATGAGGGTGTAGGCCTGGTTCAGACCATTTCCTTTGATGTAGGCCTGCTTCTGACAGCTTCTGGTGAAGTCAGCAAGCACATGGCTTCCAGTGACATCCCCAAAAGCATGTGGCTTTAGTTGTACACAAAAGCACATGGTATTTGACAGCTAGAATGTCTCTAAACTACTCCCAGAGACTCCCTTTGCTTCACATTCTCCAGCTGAAGCTAAACCCTATTGGGGGCTAATCTGTGGAGAGGGTGAAAATACATTCTGTGCATGCTCAGAGGTTTCTGTGTGTCTTTACCAAAAGGCTCAGTGCATAGGGACACCTGCCAGAGGAAGCAGCATTAAAGCAGGCTCTGTGTGGTTGCCAGACAATATTCACCAACCTTTTAGTTTTGTCTTTCCCAGAATTTTAAAATATTCCTGGTTTTTGAAAGGATACAAGCCTCAGTACTGACAGTTATTTGTTTCTGTGTCTGGTATGATCTTGAGCAACCTGATGTCCGTCTCCATGGTGTCTGTCTCCATTCAACTCGGAGCCTTTTGTTGGCATTTTCAAAGGGCAGGAGGTCTATTTTGCTAACAAGGTAAACCTGGCAAGGTTGTGTAAGACAAAGAAGGGCTGGATTCTGTTGCAAAGGCACACAGGCAAGATGTTTTTCAGAAAACCTCTGATCATGTTTTCTTTTGTTTTTAAAAGCACCATTGTTTGGGTGCAAGGATACCCATGCAAGACTTTGCACAAGTCATCTGTAAGCAGGGCATGGTAGCAGTGGGGCAGAAGAGAAGTGATCCTATGCATACTATGTAAAGCATCACATGCATCTTTGTTGCTAAACAATTAGTTAATTAATGACTGGAACAACCTCCTTTTTCATTGATCTCCTAGACACACACGGTTACAACACTACAATTGCTAAATACACACTTCAAATCAGATGCGCCCCGTAGGCAAGGGGTGTGTGTGTGTGTAATTCAGCATCAGATGTTTGCAGGCACCCACCTGAGGGTCAAGCTGAAGGGCAGGCCAGGGCGGTGTTTATCCCATGTGGCTCCTGGATTGCTGAGAACACGTACAATTGCTTTGAGAAACCAAGTTTTCAGCCTCAGACTGTGGAGAAAAGCATGAAAATATATGGAAGGAGAATGGCCAGGATTACCCAGAGTCGCTTCTAGTATCCCCACCCACTACTTCCCACCAGTGTTACCTCTAAGGTGTGTGTGTGTGCACGCACACACTCACACATTTTTTGATATCTGCTCTGTTGATTTTGGATCCCGTTCAAGTTTAATCAAGAAGGTCCCAGTCTGAATATACATGCACACACACACTGCCTTGATACTGCTGCCAGAAGAAAACTCATTCCGCACACAGTTGAAAAAAATGAGAGAGAACACTGCATCACACCCAGTCCTTCCAATCTTTACATTTTCCTTTGCCTCATCAGAAACCCCTTCAGATTCTTTGCAAATCCAAAAGCAGAAGAGATCCCAGCAAAGAGGCCACGATACCCAACAACGTAGAAGCATGCACAATGTCCTTTCAGCACAATGTTTGGAAGTTGTTTTGACACCCACAGCCTCTAGTCATGCAGAATCTCTTCTTGGTGCAGGAGTATGCAAGATTTTCATCTGGCCCAACAAATAGCCCAGTGTAATTCGAAAGCTCACACACCACTAGGAGGAAGAGTTCCATGTAACTTGGAACACACCACTAAGATGAAGCACCCTGTGTAACTTAGAAGCTCACAGATGACTAGGATGAAGCGCCCTGTGTAACTTGGAAGGTCACACACCAGTAGGATGAAGAGCCTCATGTAACCTGGAAGATCACACACCACTAGGATGAAGAGTCCTGTGAAACCCAGAAGCTTTCACACTACTAGGATGAAGAGCCCCATGTAGCCTGGAAGCTTCTACGCCACTAGGATGAAGAACTCGGTGGGAGATCATACACTGATGAAGAGCGCTGTGTAACTTGAAAGCACACCCATGCCTACATCAACAGAAACCATGCCTTTTATCTTTTAGATATGATGCTGATTCTTTTTAAAAATCTTTTCTCATCTGGGACCAAAGCAAGCCAAAAATTGACTTTACACCATGCAGAGAAACACAGAGACACACAGAAACACACACACAATGTACTCCAGGAGAGCAATCTGCATTGACTGGGAAATGCATGAAACTAATTGCCATGTGGAAGAGGTCTGGCCCCTCCAGTTTTGCTGAACTCCAAGGATCGTTTTCTGGTGGCTTTTTAATTTCACTGGGCGCTGGGCACCAGGGCTCCCTGACACCCATCCTGCCTGGCTTGGGTGGTTAGAGGAGCGGTGACTGTCGCCCCCCACAACTGACAGCCAGGGGAGCAGCAGCTGCTGTGCTGATTCATCTGGCCCCCAGCCATCTGCAGGGTGGCCAAGGAAGACGTCCAGGGCGACACCCTACGCCCAATGCAAAGCGTGGCCTGGACGGAGCAGAGAGGGACCCCCATGCTGGCCTGGCACGGCAGGGATTCTATGCCAGTCCAGGCATCCCATACCAGCCCAGAGGTCGTGCCCACCCTGCAGTGGGGGGGGGCGGAAACTTTGTTCCCACTGCCCCCAAGAACAATGCCCTCCCTCCTGCCAATGGCCGTGTCTCAGTGAGAGAGAGCATCCCCCTTTGTATGCAGAAGGTCCCAGGTTCAGCCCCTGGCAGCTTCTCCAGGTAGGGCCGGGAAAGACCCCTTTCTGAAAACTTGGAGAGGCGCTGCCAGTCAGAGTAGCCAATGCTGAGCCAGCCGGGCCGAGGGTCAGACTCAAAAAGAAGCTGCTCCAAATGTCCGCCAGGAGCACCCATAGCTCAGTGACAAGGCATCACCTGGTTAGCACGGAGACAGTCCCAGGTCTAGCCCCTGGCAGCATCTCCAGGTAGGGCTGGGAAAGCCTCTTGCCTGAAATCTTGGAGGGCCGCTGCCAGTCCGAGTAACCAGTGCTGAGCTAGATGGAAGAAGCGCCTGACTCGGTAGAAGGCAGCTTCCTAGGTCCCTGATGGGGATCCCTGGCTTGCGGAGAGGCAA
The DNA here is from genome assembly GCF_027244095.1 of Hemicordylus capensis. Lineage (NCBI taxonomy): Eukaryota > Metazoa > Chordata > Lepidosauria > Squamata > Cordylidae > Hemicordylus > Hemicordylus capensis. Next base: position 219,990,161 of record NC_069658.1, read on the forward strand.
GAGGCAGAGACTTACCTTGGCAGAGGGCGCAGCAGCAGCAGTAGCAGGGCGGTGGCTGGCAGACTCAGCACCATCCAGCTGTTGCGCGGAGCCTCGCCCGGCTGCTGCCGGCTCTCTCAGCCCCCAGCGTCTCCGTCTCCATCTCCGCCGCCGCCGCCGCCTTGATCCTGCAGAGGAGGGCCCGCTGGGGACCAGCCAGGCAGGTGCGCTGCAGGCTGAGGGGTTTGAATTCCACCCGGCGCTCCGGATTGGCTCCAGAGTTGCCAGGGGGCGTGGCGCCCAAGCGGAGGGCGGACTGGAGGAGCTAGGCACGGCGGGGGCAGGCTGCCTGGGCGGTGGGGTGGTCGCCTCGCCATCGCCTGCGGAGCGCGGCTGGCAAGTCCAGCGCTTGCGGCCCGGGACCCCGCTGCTGCTGCGAGCGCTCATGGGGCGTCTTCAAAAGCCTCCCTCGTTTTCCTTCTCCCCGTTCGTTGCCAGCAAAATGCCAGAGGATCTGGCATCACTTCGAATCCTTTTTACAAAGTCTGTGATTTTTTAAAAAAATATTATTAATATTTTTATAAATAATAAATTTGCTGTTAACAGTTGGGTAACTGGTATATCTCACTTGTCAGCATTTAGACTGTTTCCTTCCCGCCCGCCCCCAATACCCAATGGAATGGTAAAGAGGATTTCTTAGCAATTTGATCCAACTTTAATGGACGCCTTGTATTGTGAAGAAATATATAGCTTTAAAATAAGGGGGTGGGAATTTTACATATTATGTTAGCTATTAAGGTTTATCCTTTTCCTTTCTTCTTCTTCTTCTGATATTTTTGATTTTACTGTTATTTCATGTTGGAGTGCCATATTGAAATAAAAGAGGGAAAGGGAGGAAGTAATATTTTTTCAGACAGGGTGACCCATATAAACAGCTAACATTAAGACAAAAAAAAAAAGACAGAAAAAGTTCCTTTTTTGGCATAATAAAATATTTCCCTCTCTCAAATTTATATAGTTTATAACTATGCATCACATTCCTCAAAGCCATTTTAAAATTTTAAAAGGACAAAAAGCTATAGTCACAGAAGCACTCTAACCACTATTTTATACAAAAATATATTTCACAATGCGTACAATTTCAAAGTACAATTTCCAGATTCATCTGGAACTTTTCATAGGCACCCCTCTTAAAACAAGCAATTTCTTCACAAGTTCCCCCAAAATCTGAAATCCACAGTTCTACCACAAGAGTGTCTTTAAGTTTCCATTTTGGTCATCTAAGGTGCTTATTTTTAAAAAATTCTGTAACGTTTATTTTCTGATCTTACATGGCATGGCATGGAGAGACAGTCTTGTGGTAGCAAGCATGATTTGTCCCCTTTGCTAGCTAAGCAGGGCCTGTCCTGCTGTTCATTTGGATGGGAGACTACTTGTGAGCAGGGTTGACAAAGCGGGGGGGGGGCGGGACCCAGTACTAATTACCGGCGCCTGGCAGACCGGAAGGGGGCTCGGGGCCCGACTATGTTGCATATGTTTTTGTCTTGCCTCCTGCCGCCACGCCACGCCGCCGCCACGGAACCAAACCACTGATCTTTAAAATAATTCTAGCTGCCATGTGCGTAGCCAGGAGGTGAGCCAAGCACCCCCGTGGCAGCGGCGGGCAGAGAGGGAGCAGTCGCTGAGCCTGACCCTCCGGTCCAGCTCCCCTTGAAAACTGCAGGGCTGTCCAGCGCGCCTGCACAATTTGAATCTAGCTTCGGCGCTCTATTCAAACTGCACAGGTGCGCTGGAGCGCCTTGCAGTTCTCAAGGGGCGCTGGACCAGAAGGTCAGGCTAAGCGGTCGCTCCCTCTCCGCCCGCCCCCACTGCTACTGGGGGGGGGGCTCGGCTCACCCCCACCCCTGGCCACACACATAGTGGCTTTAAAATAATTTTAAAGATCAGTGGTTCCGGCAGGCAGCGGTGGGAGGGCTTGCAGCGAGGGCCCAAAATTTTTTTTCACCAGGGCCCGAACTCACTCTTGGTGGCCCTGCACGTGAGCACTGCCAGATATTCCCCTGAGGGGATGGAGCCGCTCTGGGAAGACCAGAGGGTTCCAGGTTCCCTCCCTGGCAGCATCGCCAAGATAGGGCTGAGAGAGATTCTTGCCTGCAGCCTTGGTGAAGCCACTGCCTGTCTGTGAAGACAATACTGAGCTAGATAGACCAATGGTCTGACTCCGTATATGGCAACTTCCTATGTTCCTATGATAGTTATCTGCTTATCTGTTTGGCCGCAGGGGGCATCTTTCTGCCCTTCTGGGGCGCGAATATCCATCGTGTGCGGCAACTGCCTCATCTCGCCTCATGGAAGGGCCACCCCCACATGTGGATGACTGCACATGCTCACAGATATGTACGTGTGTGAACTGTACACAGAAGTGGCATTCAAACCTTCAACACACGTGCAAGCTGCATACAGCGTATACAGGTACAGATTTGTATGCACATAGTTACTGTATTCACACGTTACCTAGAACTCAGGTACGACAGTATCCACTTCCTATCTGTCCCCTGCGTTTGACAGGTTCTGTGCTCAGGTTCACTTTTAAAGTGAAGGCATATAACACCAATTCTAAAAGAACTGCACTGGTTGCCTATAGGTTTCTGAACGAAATACAAAGTGCTAGTTATTACCTATAAAGCCCTTAACAGCTTAAGTCCAGGGTATTTCAGAGAGCGCCTTCTCTGTCGTGAACCCTGCCGCCTATTGAGAGTTCCGGTTACAGTTGCCACAAACTCGTTTGTTGGCAACTCGGGACCGGGCCTTTTCTGTGGCTGCCCTGGGGCTTTGGAATGCACTCCCTGCTGAAATAAGAGCATCTCCGTCTCTGTTTACTTTTAGGAAGACCCTAAAGCCGTACCTGTTTTCCCAGGCCTTCAACTGAGACTCAGTTTTTTAAATTTTAATGTGTTATCCATGTGTTTTTATCTATTATGATTTTATCTTTTTATGCATTTTACATGTGTTGTGTTTTATGTTTTAATTCTGTACACCGCTTAGAGATTTTTATACTAGCTGGTATATAAATTCAATAAATAAGTAAATAAATAAACATGCTACGATTAACATAAATAAACATGCTATGATTCTATGATTCCTTATAAGTTTGCATTTAAAAAAAATTACAGGCACAGGCTGGGCAATGTCATGTTGATTTTGTGTTCTTCATTGCCTTGTTTCTTAGGCATTTAAGAAAACATTGCTATTATTATTATATTATGGATGTTAGTGATTGAGGCTGTTCTCATGAGCCTAGCCTGGGCTGCGTTGCTCGTGTGGACTGCTCGGATCCATGCAAATCCCTGCACTGCCTAACCCCACTTTGTAGCCTGGCTCTTAGCCAAGGTTAAGGCCCTCGCACCCTTAACCCGGCTGCCAGGATCGTGTGTCTGCTCGGGTGGCTTGCAACCCAAGCAGACACCGAGAAGGGCACCTAGAGTGCCCGTCTCCAGGGGAATCCCCCAGTGTATCGCGTTTGTCACATCGTGTGGTGCACTGAGGGATATCTGGAGGCTAGAAAAACGGGTCCTGGCCTTGAATGATGTGCGTGGCAAGAAACAGTGTGGATTGTCTGGGTATGTGGAGGTGCACTGAAGGTTTTAAAGCAGATCATCTGGAGGAAGGTAGGCAAATCCCTGCCCCCCCACCCACAGACCGCCCTTTCCATCAGTTGTGTGAATACCCTTCTTATGTTTTATAATTCAAAGGGCAGAATCCATCCACGTGTATTCTGCCCCATTTGGAAAACCAAGTATCTTCTGAGAGCTGGTTGAGGAAAAAGTCTTGTAATTTCTAAACATAAGGGGGGTGGGGTGCAGTTTTTGATAAATTAGACATGACTCCCAAACAGAGAGATCCAGAAACTCTCATCATAGACAATTTGTATGTCCAAAAGCACCTAAAAGGTCCTTGGGGCTGCCCCTCCTTTCAGAAATATCCAGAAGGGCCCTGCCTGCTGGCTTTCGCCTATAAATAAATCCCTAGAATGCCTACATGTCTAAGAAGACCTCCAGCATGCCCCCACTCAACTACCCAGGAGCAGAGTCCAAAGTGATGCTGCAGGATGGTTTCCATGGCAACCGCCTCCCAGGCCAAAGGGGCCAGCCAATCAGCTGTGCCTGGGGTTGGGCTGCTGCCAGCCAAAGGAGACCAGGATTGAAGAGAATGCTGTTGAGCAGCAGAGCACGTGCTGCGACTGGCGGCTGGGCATGACACGGTGTCAGGAAAGCCGGATGGCCCTCTCTGGAGAACTGATGTGTCAGACAAAGGAAGCAGAGGCTGCTGGAAGATCATGAATTGCAAAGGAACAGCCAAGTCTGTTGCTTGCAACAAAGGGACAGATAAGAATGCTGGTCATATTAGAGACAAACAGATTTCTTGTGGCCAGGGGTTCCGTAGACCAATCCTGCTCTGGGGACTGCTTCACATGAATTTCCTACACAGAAACGACACCCATGCAGGAAATTGTGATGCTGCTTCAGACTATGATGAAGACATGCAGGCCTCTTGCGTAAAAGCTACACAAAGAATTTACGTAAATTCCGTGAGAGAAACTGTATGCAGAATCCACTGGGATTTTTTAAAAAAGATTCTTCTCCCATAATTTTAGAATTCAGGATCCCTCTCTGACTGAGGTTAATTTGCAGACAGTTCAGAAGTAACAAAAGAAAGTACTTCACACAAAACTTTCAGAATTTTCTGGGTATAGGACGTGGAGGTGACCACTGACTTTCCAAAGGGAGGGATTCAACCAATCCATGAAGAATAGTTTATCCATTGGCTACAGAGCCGTGGTTGCTAAATAGAACCTCTATATTCAGAAGCAGTGTACCTCTAAATGTCAACTGCAGGGGGGGCAGGGCGGAGGGGGGGACAGAGATGGCTGCTGCCTCCATGGCCTGCTGGCAGGCTTTGCATTGGATCATCAGCTTGTCCACTGACGGAAATAGGATGCTAGCCTAGGTGGATTTCCATTGCTCTGATGAAATAATGCTATTTATTTTATTTAAAAGATGCTATCCCATCTTTTAGGCACAAAGGCCACACAAAGCAGCCTGCAACGGTGAGCATGCCACAGTAAAATATTAGTAAACTATGCTCTTGGAAATTAAAAACAGCTCCACAGGAAAACACAAAGATAAAATTCAGCCCCCAATAAAAACTAGCAAATGATAAAACAGTTCACTTTCAACTTAGCCTCATGGAAAAGGAAGGCTTTCACAGCCTTCTTGAAGGTTGCTGAAAAGGGCATTTGATGGATTTCCCCAAGGAGGGATGTTCTTAAAAATGTTTAAATGAATTTGCAAAAACAGCCTTGGACAACAGGTATTATGAAGGCCAATCATCTCATGAGGCAAGATGAAGTGGTAGATATTTGTGATTGTAGTGGGATGGTAAGATCCCCCGCCCTGCTGCCTCACCTGCCTGCCTCTAGTGTTTCCTGTACTCTGCTGCCCTTTCATCATTTCCTGTTCCTCTTTCTTCCCCTTTTCATTACCAGTCCAGCATGAGGTAGGTAGGAGGGTGTGTGCTGGGCAAGGAGAAGGAGGCAGAGGAGGAAGTGGGTCTGGGTGTTCACCCATGTCCCTTGTAACAGGGATTCCCTGATGCTGTTGACTACAATTCCCAGCATCCCTGGCTGCAACGGCCTTTGACTGCAGATTATGGAAGTTCTAGAGAATGACATCTTGGAATCCCTGTCACAGGGGACATTGGTGTTCACATGCATATTTAGTGAAGCAGCAGCGGCTGCTGTCACACTGCCACTACAAACAAAAAAGGAGGCGCAAGAAAGGAAGACAGGTGGCATTTGGTGCCCTGCCTCAGGCACACTGAGGGAAGAGAGCTGGTCTTGTGGTAGCAAGCATGACTTGTCCCCTTAGCTAAGCAGGGTCCACCCTGGTTGCATACAAAAGGGAAACTAGAAGTGTACTGTAAGATCTTCCACTCAGGGGATGGGGCCGCTCTGGGAAGAGCATCTAGGTTCCAAGTTCCCTCCCTGGCAGCATCTCCAAGATAGGGCTGAGAGAGATTCCTGCCTACAACCTTGGAGGAGCTGCTACCAGTCTGTGAAGACAATACTGAGCAAGATGGGCCTATGGTCTGACTCAGTATACAGCAGCTTCCTTTGTTCCTATTTCCTATGTCTTGGGTCACCACTGTGTTTGTTTCTTTGTTTATCATATTTTTATACTGCCCCAAACCTGCGTCTCTGGGCAGTGGTACCTCCATGTGCTGAAAACAGATTGCTGAGAATCAACGGTGGGAGAGGCTTATTCCATCTCTGCATGTGGGCTTCCCAGAGGCAACTCACTCTCTTGTAAACAAGATACTGAACTAGATGGACCTTTGAGCACTATTCAGTCACTACATTTTGCCTGTGTTCAGATGGACACTCGTCCATGTGTTGTGTGGATCTATTTGCATTTATTTAAAAAGGGAACCTCAGTACAGGCCCTCTGAGATGTAAAATACAGAAGCCTGTTTGGACAATTTGTACCGATGTCTGTACACAGGTACATGTTTTTGAGTGAATTACTATACCTGCGTTTGTTCTTAAAATGAGCCTGGATATGGGCCCCCCTGAAATTCAGGATATGGATTGTTCAGTTATTCAGGTGTCAATAATTGTACTTGTGCACAGTGTACACTCATTGTACAAGTGTCAAATATGAACATGTGAAGAGACCTTTGGTCTCATCCTGTTGGGCATTTCCAATTGTCTTATGTTCTTTGCTGGATGAGACCACCATCCATGTCAGGTGCCCCTGCAAAGCTAACAAGGCACCGAAAGTGATGGTTACCCTTTGTCCCCAGCCAGCATCATAGACTGCCACTCAACATGGAGGTTCCATTTCATTGTAATGGCTAATAAGAACTGGCTTGTCGCTTTATACCAGATGGTCCAGTATCTTGTGTCCCACAGTATCTTTGTCCACAGCCAGGATCAGCCAACGCTATCGATTTGTATCGAGTCAACTTTTAGGCAAGCGTGTTTAGGATTTCAGCATTATTTTAACTTCCAGTTGATGCTTCAATTATAATTTCCACTTCCTGGCAGAAATGTCTGCTTTTCTGACTAGTGAATAACAAAGGAATTAAGGCTAATAATGAAAAATGCTCTGAGCATGTGAACGGGACATCAGATCAGCACGTAAAAGGTCCCTTTACCCTCTGCTCTGGCCTTGGAAAGGAGAGAAATTGAATTCCACTCGCCTCCCCATTCTCGGTTGATCCTGCTAATGCTGATTGTTGAAGTCGCAGTTGAGTCCAGCCGGAGGCTCCGCTCCAGGCTACTGGATCCTTTGCAGGCTTTAAGCCAGAGCCTCATGTTCAATTAGTCCCTAATGCAGCTCCTTGCTAACACTGTAAGCCTAGAGGGACTGACTGTGGAAATCCTCACAGGACGATGAAGCTCTTGCTGACTATGAAACCAGGAGGACTAAATGGAACCTCCATGATCAGAAGCAGTCATAAGAACAGCCCTGCTGGATCAGGCCCAAGGCCCGTCTAGTCCAGCCTCCTGTTTCGCACAGTGGCCCACCAGATGCCTCAGGGAAGCCCACAGGCAAGAGGGGAGGGCATGCCATCCATCTTGTTGATAATCGCCTGCAAGTGGTACTCAGAGGTATCCTGCCTTTGAGGTTGGAGGTGGCCCACAGCCATACGACTAGTAGCCATTGATAGACCTCTCCTCCATGAAGTCATCCAAACCCCTCTTAAAGCCATCCAGGTTGTTGGCTGTCACCACATCCTGTGGCAGAGAGTTCCACAAGTGGATCACGTGTTGTGTGAAAAAGTACTTCCGTTTGTTGGTCCTAAATTTCTTGGCAATCAATTCCATGGAGTGACCCCTGGTTCTAGCGTTGTGTGAGAGGGAAAGAGTTTTTCTCTCTCCACTTTCTCCACACCATGCATGATTTTATAGACCTCTATCATGTCTCCCCGCAGTCATCTTTTTTCTAAACAAAAAAGCCCCAGGTGTTGTAATCTTGCCTCATAAGAAATGTGCTCTAGGCCCCTGATCATCTTGGTTGCCTTCTTCTGCACCTTTTCCAATTCTACAATGTCCTTTTTTAGATGTGGTGACCAGAATTGTACGCAGTACTCCAAGTGTGGTTGCACCACAACCCCAAGATCCCTCTCCTGGTCAGTCACCGACAGCTCGGATCCCATCAGCGTATACTTGAAGTTGGAGTTTTTCGTTGCAATGTGCATCACTTTACACTTGCCAACATTGAACCACATTTGCCACTTTGTCGCCCACTCATCCAGTTTGGTGAGATCCTTTCGGAGCTCCTCACAATCCCTTTTGGATTTCACTACCCGGAAGAGTTTGGTATCATCTGCAAATCTGGCCACATCGCTGCTTCTAGATCATTTATGAATAAATTAAAAAGCACCGGTTCTGGTTCAGATCCCTGGGGGACCCCACATCTTCCTTCCCTCCATTGTGAAAACTCTCCATTTATACCTACCCTCTGTTTCCTGTCTTTCAACCAGTTAGCAATCCACACATGTACTTGTCCCCTTATCCCATGACCGCTAGGTTTCCTCAGGAGTCTTTGATGAGGAAGTTTGCCAAAAGCTTTTTGGAAGTCCAGGTAGACTATGTCAACTGGATCACCTTGATCCACAAACTTGCTGACACTCTCAAAGAAGTCCAAAAGGTTGGTGAGGCAAGATTTACCTTTGCGGAAGCCATGCTGGCTCACTCCCAGCAGGGCCTGTTCTTCTAGGTGCTTTACAATTTTACCCTTGACTACCTCCCTGTATCAGCTACTGGAGACCAACAGCAGAGCACTGCCTGTGAGTTTCCCAGTAGGATCAGTATTGGAAAAAGGAAGCAGGATTAGGTCCTTGAGGTGATGAGGGCTCCTATGGAAAATGGTTAGCAGCCATGCTAACAAAACAGAACCTTTCAGAGGTAGTCTACCTCACTCTGAAAATGAGAGCTGTGTGGGGAAGGGCATCATGCCGTCACCCCTGACTTGCAGACTTCCCAAGGATATCTCTCTGGCCACTGTTGAAAACCAGGTGCTGGATTAGATAGAATAGGAATTATACATAGTCAGCTATCTGCCAGCTCCTGAGTCAGACCCTTGGTCGATCTAGATTGGTATTGTCTACTCTTACTGGCAATGGCTCTCCAGGGTTTCAAACAAGAATTTTTCTCAGCACACGCAGGGCATATCTAGTGTGAGGCAGGCAGGGCATGTGCCCTGGGCGCCACTTGAAGGGGGGCACCATTTTTTGAAATGAAAAAATTTTTTTAAATGGCCACCGAAAACAAAATGGCCACCATGCATGCTCTAATGGCCTCTGCGAGGCCCTAGGCCATGCCAGGCTTTCCAGAAGCCATTTGAGCATGCACGGTGACCATTTTGTTTTCAGCGGCCAATTTTTAAAAAATTAAAATTAAAAAATGGCCACTGCACATGTTCAAATGGTCCCTGTGAGGCCCTAGGCCTTGCCAGGCCTTGCAGAGGCCATTTGAGCATGTGTGGCAGCCTCCAAAATGGCCACCACACCAATCTTTGCAGCCCCAAACAGGCTCGAAAATCAGCCTGGGACGGGCTGTGGCGGTGAATTAAGAGGCCAGCGGGGGAGGGCTTTGCAGACCCCCCCCCCACAGCCTCAAGGAAGCCACCCGAAGGGACTACAGGTAAAATAATAATAATTTAATATAATATAAGTCACTGTACACATATTCAGTTTGGCACTATGTACAGAGAATCAGGGCTTGTGAAAACTGAGCTGAAGCTTATGAGCTAGAATTGTATTATTTTGCTCTTACTTTGCTTCTTCTGATAAGTGAGTTAAATGTGATGTCTTAATAATATGGCTATTAATAGTGAGTTTGTCTTTGAATCATTGTGAAATCCTTAGTATTAAGGCCACTGGGAGTTTCTTGCTCTCTTTCTCTCATTTTAACTGTCTTTCTGAAATACCAGAATATATTCCAAGCAGTGACAGTTTACTCTGCATATCTTTTAATTGTTTTCAGAGTATCTGGGAAAAGTCAAATTCTCCATTTATTTTTAAACTTATGTAATAGTGATGCTGCAATGCATAGTAGAGAATTAGACAAGCACTTCTGTTTAGTTTTCCAAGTATACCTCCTCATAGTATTTGGGTATTTCATGAGTCCCAGCATACTGAAATTTGTAGTTTTCCAGCATTTTTTGGTCTGGCTACATCCGCTGCTAAATAGTTTTTGAAATATTAAAAGATTAACGAGCTTGACTTGTATTTTTGAGCTGATATTATGGTAAAGTTATCTGAAAGATGGGTGTCAGATGTTTGGACAGGGGGCGCAATTTCAGTGCTTGCCCTAGGTACTATTTTCCCTAGATGAGCACACGCCTCCCCTTCCTTACTTCTTTCTCCTTCTTTTCCCCTTTGCTAAGCAGGGTCCACCCTAGTTTGCATTTGAATTAGAGACTACATTTGAGCACAGTAAGATATTCCCCTTAAGGGATGGAGCTGCTCTGGGAAGAGCACCCATCTACCTGCTTGTGTGCAGAAGGTTCTAGGTTCCCTCCCTGGCATCTCCAGAATAGGGCTGAGAGAGACTCCTACCTGCAACCTTGGAGAAGCCACTGCCAGTCAGTGTAGACAATACTGAGCGAGATGGACCAATGGTCTGGCTCAGTATATGGCAGCTCCCTATGTCTCTATGGCCCTGCCTTCCTTGCATATCTAATCTATTGATCTATCCCTATTATAGCAACAAACATTCATAAATCAAAATGACTGAATCAGCATCCCCTTAAATCTCCACCTTTCCAATTAAAACTGGTCCCCACCTATTAATAAGTGAAATGTTTCTCTGCTGATGAATCCGCCAATTAAACCCATTAACACGTCTGCAGTCCTTCAAGTTCCCAGGCATTGGCGTCTTCAAGGTACCCTTGGAGACCAATTTGATCTTCCGGGTTCAGTGATACCTCTTTGGCAGTCGACCAAACCCTACCCAACTTCCCTGGGGTGTGTGTGTGTGGAATCCTCTCCACCCCGCAACCAATACCTGTCCAGGTTAAAACTCTGGGTGGGCGGGCACATTTTTGCAACTACCACACTGCTGTGTGTGCACATCTCTGAAACCAGCAACATGTCATTCCTTTCCCCCAAATAAACACGGCCTATTCTTTCCAAGGGCTCACCTCCTCCCCACTCCACTTTTGTTTAAAGGCCAGCCACTTTGGGAAGAGACGCTGCAGGCCCCCAAAGCAGAAATCCTCCAGGGACTTCTGGGTTGCTGCTGGTATGAAGAGCAGAGAGAGAGAGAGAGAGAGAGAGAGATGCAGCCGCTTGCTTTGCCATGAGTGGTGTTTTAATGAGGGCACAGAAGGGCAAAGTCAGAACAAGAGAAAACTCTCTTGTGATCAGAACACCGGGGAAATGCATTGCGGTTTGCTTTGTGCAGCTGCCTTCCTCCGTCACCCTGCCAAAGGGGACTAATCCAGGGAATCATAGACTGTTAGAGTTGAAAGGGACTACAGAGGTCATCTAGTCCAACCCCCAGCTCAGTACACCCTGAGAGATGTCCAGTCTCGGTTTGAAAACCTCCAGCCAAGGAGAGCCTGCCATGACACAAGGACGGACTGTTCCACTTGCCCAACAGCTCTTACTATCAGGGAATTTCTCCTAATGTCTAGCCTAAATCTGCTTCCTTGTAATTTCAAACCATAAGTTCCAGCCTTACCGGCAGGAGCAACAGGAAACAATTCTCCAGCTGAGGAACCAATGCAGATAAGCACCACCTTCCCTCCCCAGCCCCCACCATCCTATCATGAACTGGTCTTGTGGCAGCAAGCATGACTTGTCCCCTTTGCTAAGCAGGGTCCACCTTGGTTTGCATTTGAATGGGAAGCTACATGTGTCAGCACTGTAAGATATTCCCCTTAGGGGATGGAGCTGCTCTGGGAAGGACAGAAGGTTCCAAGTTCCCTCCCTGGCATTTTCCAGTTAGGGCTGAGAGAGACTCCTGCCTGCAACCTTGGAGAAACCGCTGCCAGTCTGTGTAGACAATATTGAGCTAGAGGGACCAAGGGTCTGACTCGGGATAAGGCAGCTTCCTGTGTGCATGACAGCCCATGTTTATGGTGTCTTTATAATATTGAGTTTCTGTGCAAATATATGTACAAATATATGGGATGATGGGAGTTGTAGTCCAACAACAGCTGACGGGCCGATGTTGTGTAGCCCTGGTCTACATGGACTGGCAGTGGCTCTCTCCAGGGTTTCAGACGGGAGTCTTTTCCAGCAATATCTAGAGACTCTGCTGGGGATTGAATCTGGGGCTTTCTGCATGCAAAGCCTCATCAGCCCCTCACAAAGTACATAGGAGCTGCCTTAAACTGAGCCAGACCCTTGGTCCATCTAGCTCAGAACTGTCTACACTGACTGGCAGGGGCGCTCCCAGGTTTCGGGCAGGAGTCTCTCCCAGTCCTACCTGAGATGCTGCCAGGAGATTGAACCTGGGGCCTTCTGCATGCAAAGCAGATGTCGTACCACAGAGCTACAGACCCCATCCCTGCCATAGGAGAGGAAGCTGGGAAATCAGAGCACTCTCTTATAATCAACAACCAGTTACATTCACTTTCCCAGAGAGCACCATAGGAACATAGGAAGCTGCCGTATACTGAGTCAGACCATTGGTCTATCTAGCTCAGTATTGGCTACACAGACTGGCAGCAGCTTCTCCAAGGTTGCAGGCAAGAATCTCTCTCAGCCCTATCTTGGAGATGCTGCCAGGGAGGGAACTGGGAACCTTCTGCTCTTCCCAAAGCAGCTCCATCCCCTGAGGGGATTATCTGACAGCAGAGTTTCTTAACCTTGGGCCTCCAGATGTTGTTGGACTACTACTCCCATCATCCCCAGACATGGCCTTTATGGTTGAGGATGATGGGAGTTGTAGTCCAACAACATCCGGGGGCCCAAGGTTAAGAAACCCAGTCTTACAGTGTTCACATGTGGTCTCCCATTCAAATGCAACCAGGGTGGGCCCTGCTTAGCTGGGGGACAAGTCATGCTTGCTACCACAAGACCAGCTCTCCTCTCCTGCTCAGCCCTCTACCCCCACAAGCGTCAGCTTTTCTGCTTAGCCACTTGGTGCCAGACTCAGCTCTGGGTGTTTCTGTCCCGGTCTCTCACCCAGCCTGTCTGCCAGCCCTTTTCACTGACCACACAGACGCCTCTGCTGCTGGAGGGGGCAAGGAGGGGGATGAGTCACTCTCTATACCCTCACACTGGCCCTCCAAATCATGAGGAAAAGAAGTAAATGTTACAAGACTGACTTGCCCTCCAGGGTGATCTCAGCCATTAGGAAACATTATGGCCCCTGGCCAGTCATCAGTCTAACAAAAGAGCTGGCCAGTTAACATTCAGGGCTGCAGACAAAGAGTTTTATTTTTTATTATTTTTTTATATTTTACATTTATATAGTGGATTATAGGGGAGAGAAGGTTGTGCTGTTACCAATAAATTATGCTGTGAATTGACATTGAGTGCATCTCATTTAATTTTATTTATTTTATTTTATTTTATTTTATTTTATTTTATTATTCGATTTTTATACCGCCCTTCCAAAGTGGCTCTGGGCAGTTTACAATTAAAACAAAACCATTACAACCAATAACAGTTAAAACAGAAATATCAACTATGTAAAACATCAATCAACAATTAAAACTTCATTTAAAAAACAATAGAACAATCAGAACAATTTTTTAAAAAAACACAACCCCTGAGAACCAGGTTACAGCATTAAAACAATTAAAACTAATTAAAAACCCTGGAAGGCCAGGCCAAAGAGATCGGTTTCAAGGGCTCTCCTGGAGGTCAATGAAGAATTCAGATTGCGGATTTCTGCTGGGAGTGCATTCCACAACCCAGGAGCAGCTACAGAGAAGGCCCGCCTCTTGCCTAGAATCACAGAAAATTAGAGTTGGAAAGGACCTTGGAAGGTCATCTAGTCCAGCTCCTGCTCAGTGCAGGAAATGGATACAGCATCCCTTACAGGTGGCTGTCCGGCTTGAAAACCTCCAGGGAAGGAGAGTCCACCACACACTTCACAAGGCAGACTGTTCCACTGTCCAACTGCTCTTGCAGTCAGGAAACTCCTCCTCATGTCTAACCTGAATCAAAGAATGTTAGTGACAGGAACCTTGGAGGTCTCCTAGTCTAGCCTCTTGATTAAACTGCGACAGCAGACACTTCAGCTTTACATTAAAATGTCATTTTGCATTTAATGTATTACCCGCGTTATGTATTTGAGTCTCACCGTTTGCAATTTATTCTCTCTGTGTAATCCATTTGTTTGACAGATTTGTTGTTTGACAAAGAGAGTTTGAGGAGCATATAGCGAGAAGTGTCAAGAGGGAATGACGAAACTTCTTTAAATACATTGGAAGCAGCAAACCTGCCAGGGAGGCACTTGGGCCCGTAGGCTCACCACTGTGTGAAACAGGATGCTGGACTAGATGGGCCTTGGGCCTGATCCAGCAGGGCTGTTCTTATGTCCCTATGTCCTTCTTCAAGACCAGCAAGCAACTGCCTCTCCTCAGGAACTCTGTTTCCTCAACACCAGCAAACTCCATTCAATGCATGCCTAAAGGTAAAGTATGCCGTTGAGTCGGTGTCGACTCCTAGTGCCCACAGAGCCCTGTGGCTTTCTTTTGGTAGAATACAGGAGGGTTTACCATTGCCCCCTCCCGTGCAGTATGAGATGATGTCTTTCAGCATCTTCCTGTATCGCTGCTGTACCATATAGTACCAGTGGGGATTCGAACTGGCAACCTTCTGCTTGTTAGTCAAGCATTTCCCCGCAGCACCATTTAAGGTACTTAGGCAATATCCATTCAGTGCATGCCTACTTAGAAGTATGCACAATTGGTTTCAATCAGAACTTCTCTCAAATAAGTGTGTACAGAATTGCAGCCTTAATTAAACAGCTGTGCATTATTGTTTCTTGTTTACACAGTCAGACAGGTGTTATTGACTGGTTTGTTTTATCCAGACATCGAGTCCTTCCCAAGGACCTGGGATGGCTGAATTTTATTGTCAATTGTTATAGATATCGTCGCAGAATATAGGCTGTTCCCAGTAAAGCTGCTTTTTGTAATTGGCTGATGGTGATTTCTGTGGCCCCTATGGTGTTGAGGTGCTCCTCAAGGTCTTTTGGGACTGCACCCAGGGTGCCAATTACCACTGGGATTATTTGGGTCTTTTTCTGCCACAGCCTTTCAATTTCAATTTGTAGATCTTTGTATTTGGTGATTTTTTCTATTTCTTTTTCTTCTATTCTGATATCCCCTGGTATTGCTATGTCAATTATTTTAACTTTTTTTCCTTTCTTCTCAACTACAGTTATATCTGGTGTATTGTGTGGCAGATGTTTGTCTGTTTGTAGTCGGAAGTCCCATAATATTTTTACATCTTCATTTTCTTCAACTTTTTCAATTTTATGGTCCCACCAATGTTTGGCTACAGGTAGCTTGTATTTTTTGCAGATGTTCCAGTGTATCATCCCTGCTACCTTGTCATGCCTTTGTTTGTAGTCAGTCTGTGCGATCTTTTTACAACAGCTGATGAGGTGGTCCACTGTTTCATCTGCTTCTTTACAAAGGTGGCACTTGCTGTTTGTTGTGGATTTTTCGACTTTGGCTCTTATTGCATTTGTTCTTAGTGCCTGTTCTTGTGCAGCCAGTATTAAACCCTCTGTTTCTTTCTTCAAGTAACCATTCTTAAGCCATTGCCAGGTCTTGGTGATGTCTGATTTTCCACTTATATTGTGCAAATATTGACCATGCAGGGGCTTCTTTTTCCATTGTTCTGCTCGGTTCTTGACTTGTTCTTTCTTGTAGGCCTGCTTTGTTTCATTGGTGTTGAATAGTTTTATGTTATTGACCATTTGAAGTGCATCTTCTTCACTGTCCTTGATATATTCTTCAAGGCCTCTTTTCTCCTCCTCCACTGTTTGATGGACTTGCAGCATTCCTCTTCCACCTGACCTGTGAGGGAGGTATAGCCTCTGCACTCACTGGTGATTCCAGTGAGTGTAGAATAGAGAGGAATCCAAAGGGTGGGAGCTGTAGCACGAGCAGGAGGAGCACACTGGCTCATGGCATTCGGGATATTTATAGCCAAATTCATATCCTGGGGGCCAATTCCATTTGACCGTAGTGGTCTAACAAGTGTGCTGGGAGGGACCGGCAAGTTTGCCATTGTTGCTGATCTTTCTTCCTGAGTATACAGTGCAGTGGCAGAGCCAGTCCACCAGTGGCCCGCGGCCAGCCGTGGCAGTGACCCCGCTCACCACACCCCACCCCCACATCTGATGTCAGACTCGGGAGGTGTGGTCTGGCTCCCGAATGGAGCTGCGCGGCTCCGTTCGGGAGTTAGGGCCAGGCCAGCGCTGCATTCACAACACGGCCAGGAGCGGCTCTTCCCTGCCTTAAAGGGAAGCAGCACCAGCCATTTAACTCCCAAACGGGGGCATGTGGCCCCACTCAGGAGCTAAACCAGCACACACACACACACACACACACACACACACACACACACACCCCGCGCACCCCTGATGTCAGACGTGGGGGGAGCGTCTGGGGCTCCGCTCTTGACCCCTGATTGGCGGCGGCCCGGGGTTCTTTGAACCCGTTTGCCCAATGGTGGCTCTGCCCCGGTACAGTGAGGGAATTGCTGAAGAAGGCCAAGGCTTTTGTCATGAAAACGGAGTGCATAGACACGAGAAGGTGGATCTGCATAAACAGAAAAGTCCAGTAATCTAATCAGTACTTTTGATGGGAGCATCCCCCTAGGTTCCTTGCTTGCTCAACCTCCTTTGCGAGGGGGGGATTTTACCTATGCACGCTTTATCTAGGTTTTCCCTGTTGAGCTAATTGGCCCATTAGCTGACTTTATCCTTTTTGTGGAAGGAGGGGAAAGGCCTGAGTTCACCCAGAGTGCTGAGTGGCCTTGACAGAGAGTTAACCTGCTTTAACTTCTGGGGTCTACTTGGAATCAGGGAGAGTGTGTATCTTCTTGTTTAGGAGCCAAATATAGGGGCAACTGGCCCACTGTTGCTAAGTGACCCGTCCCCATGTGTCCAAACATAGGGATCACGATGCTGTGAGGCTCCTGAGCTTATCCAGAGCGTGATCTCCAAGCCTGGAGACTCAAACACAAATGAGGGGCCTTCTGAGAACTGAAAGAAAAGCAGAAAACCGACAGAAAAGACACAGGTTGCTGGTGGTCTGACTCCGTGCCTGCTTTTACATTTCCAGAATGTCTGAGCTTAGAATGCACATGTAGCCCAAGAAGGCAAGTCTGTGTATTTTTATTTCAAGGAAATTGGCCGATCCTATGATTTTTAATTATTTCCCCCTTTACTGCAGTAAATCTGCTAGTAAGAGTTATCTTTATCCATCCATCACACCTCATGAAAGCAGAAGTTACTGTTACAGCATAATAAACCAACAACTTAAAAAAAATGCAGCATGCTCAAGTTGGTTTGTGATAGGCTTGAGCCCGAAACATTTCGGCGGCCATTGAAAAGGCCGCCGAAACGTTTCGGGTGGTGGGGGCGATTCGGCGTTTCGGCGCCGGCGGGGGTAGGGCTTTAAGGGCGGGGGAGAGTGTACTCCCCCCCCGCCTCATTTCCCCCGCCGGCGCTCTTGGAATTAGAAGCCCCTCGGGACGGCAGCGTTCCTCCCTGCCGTCCCGTTGCCCCCGTCGGCCGGAAGTGGCCGGAAGTCCCGTTCGCGCGTGCGCCCGTCATGCGCGCACGCGTACGGCCGCGCGCGCGCACGACGGGCGCACGCGCGAACGGGACTTCCGGCCACTTCCGGCCGACGGGGGCAACGGGACGGCAGGGAGGAACGCTGCCGTCCCGAGGGGCTTCTAATTCCGAGAGCGCCGGCGGGGGAAATGCGGCGGGGGGGTGAGTACACTCTCCCCCGCCCTTAAAGCCCTACCCCCGCCGTGCCGAACAACCTTTCGTGCACATCCCTAGTTTGTGATCCAAAAGGTCTGCATGAGAACTGTGAGGCAAGGGGCAACTGGTTTAAATTTATTTCCCTTACGAATGATCTATATGTCAAAGTTAGTTTTGTGTTTGAACTGTAGAGCAAAGGACACAGTTGCATCCCAGTTAGTTTGTGAATGATCAAGAAGCTTTGTGAATCTACTGGGACGTGACTGCATAGTCTTTGCATGGGGGAGAGGCAAATGCATTCTGGCCCAGATCTGTGGGTTTGTGGTAAATGATCAAGAAGATGTATGGATCCTTTGGAGGCTCTTCTCCCCGCTCCCATGAAATCTAGCCCAGACCTGTGGGTTTGTGGTGAAATATGTATATACAGAGAGGATGCTTATTTGCGGGGTGGGGTGTAAGCTCATTAGGTCCAGGATCCAAAATTACTTAGCTGCACCTCTGCACTACAGAGGTTATTTGATAGACAGGGTAATTTTGCTTACTGACTTGAACATGCCAATTGAAAGGTAGAATTTAAAGCAAACAATGGAATAGATGATACCACAGCAGACTGACATACAGAACAAATAAACTTTATTGAACACAATAAACTCTGCCACCCTCTGTACTGGTGTTCCCCAGAATGGCTTCCCTCCATGTACCCTCTCCCCAAAATCTTTGGTTCCTACTGTCATGACAGCCTATATATATCATCCCGGGGGGAAATGTCTGGAATTGATGGAATAAATTGATGGCTACAGGAACTGATGGAATTGATGGCTACAGGAACTGTGGAATCGCTACAGAAATATGGCAGGCAACAGAAGAAGAATCAGTCAAGGCTCTAACTAAACTATGCCAGCAAATTTGGAGAATGACACAGCGGCCAACAATCTGGAAGAGGTCAGTCTACATACCCATACCAACAGATTGCACAAACCACCGCACAATATCCTTAATTCCACATGCTAGCAAGATCATGCTCAGGATCATCCAACGCAGATTAGAGTCCTACGTGGAAAGGGAAATGCCGGATGTTCAAGCTGGTTTCAGAAAAGGCCGAGGAACCAGAGACATCATTGCTGATGCACTCTGGATAATTGAAAAAGCCAAAGAATACCAGAAAGAAGTCAACATGTGCTTGATTGACTTGAGAAAAGCCTTTGATTACTTTGACCATGTCAAGTTGTGGAATATCCTTAGGAAAATAGGCATCCAAGAACATCTCATTGTTCTCATGAGAAACAATGTATCATGAGATGTTCTCATGATGTTCTCATGAGAAACAATACACAGGACAGGAAGCCACCGTCTGGACGGAACATGGTGAAACCGACTAGTTCCAGATCGGCAAAGGAGTAAGACAAGGCTGTTTACTTTCTCATTTATTCAACTTATATGTTGAACATATACTGAGAGAAGCTTTATTGGAAGAAGATGAGCATGATTTTAAAGTTGGAGGAAGAAACACATCAAGGAGCACAGTGAAAAAATTGGATGACTAAATGTCAAGAAGACTACTACTACTACTACTACTACTATTACTACTATGAATATTTATATACTGCTCTTCAACCAAAGTTCACAAAGCGGTTTACTAAGACGAATAATGCCCATAGGGATTATATAACGCAAAACGCCCAATAAGTAGCTTCGGCACTCTATTCCTTACATCTTAGGAAACGAGCACAATCAGTACAGGTGGTTTTTGAACTGTTTAGGGCTAAGGCCCTTGCCCTGTTGCTGGTTGGGGCACAGTTGGGCCCTTTTGCGGACATACGGAAGGTAGAAGTGGTTCAGTCTAAATTCCTTAGGGGTCTGTTGAGGGCAGCTCGTTCGGCTCCCAATGCTTGTCTTAGATTAGAAGTGGGATGGCTTCCTGTCGAAACCAGAATCTGGAAAGCCATTTTTGGCTATTGGCTTAAATTGGTTTTTTCCCCCCAGCTGGCCTCGCCCCACTGGTTCTGCTGGATGATTATAAGACCAGATGGAAAAGTGCAATTGACAGGAAATTAAGCTGGTTGGGGTTTTCACTTCTGGCAATAAAGGAGTTAGGGTTTACCAAGACCAGAGACATTATAAACCAGTGTATAAGTGACATAGCCAGACAGAGCGATATTAGTAAAGTGGGGTATGGAGTATGGAGTACAGATGGGAATCCAAATAAATAGACAATGTTTGGCACAATACTTATGAAAGATAACTTATGTGGACCATCGTAGGGCCTTAACAGCGGCTAGGCTGAATGTGTTGCAGTCGGCAGTGATGGAAGGGCAATTTCATAAGGTTCCCTATAACCAGAGATTATGTCCATGTCTGGCAGGAGAAGTGATATCTACCGAGCATATATTGTTGAAATGTAGTTTCTATAGGGATCTCAGAGTTAATTACCCCTGTAATAAAGTGGATGATGATGACAAAGCGGTTTACAAAGAAATAAAAATAAAAATATACATAAATAAAAAGATCTCCTGTCCCCAAAGGGCTCACAATCTAAACTAATGACAACGGGTACAACAACCAGCCTCAGAATTGATAATCAAGACATTGAAGTGTTGGATAGCTTCTGCCTTTTAGGATCGACCGTCAACAGTAAAGGATCCAGCAGTCAAGAAATACGCCGCAGACTAGCACTTGGTAGGGTTGCAGTGAAGGCCTTGCAAAGGATATTGAAATGCTGTGACGTGTCTACACTTACAAAAATTAGAATAGTTCAGACAATGGTTTTTCCTGTGACACTCTATGGATGCGAAAGCTGGACTTTGAAGAAGCAAGATAGAAAAAGCATTGACTCTTTTGAACTTTGGTGCTGGAGAAGACTTTTGAGGATACCATGGATAGCCAGGAAAACAAACAAATGGATCATAGAACAAATCAATCCAGAATTTTCACTCGAGGCACAAATGACCAGGCTCAAACTGTCATAATTCGGACACGTTATGCAAAGACTCAGCTCCCTTGAGAAGTCCACAATGCCGGGAAAAGTTGAAGGAAAGAGAAGAAGAGGATGACCAGCAGTAAGGTGGATGGACTCAATTACAACAGTAATGAATGCACCACTGAGAGCGCGTAAAGGCCAAGTTGAAGACAGATCATCCTGGAGAGAATCTATCTATGTGGTCGCTAAGAGTCGACACCAACTTGATGGCACTTAATCAATCAATCAATCAAAAATGTCTGGGCCAGATTGTTTGTTCTTCAGTTGTGTTGCTTTTACGGAGTGCAATTTGGCTTGTAAACACCATTTTCTCTCCACCCAACCAGGCAACCCATAAATATGTCATTAACTCAGTAAAGTTCACCATCTCTGTCTGAATTATTCTACTCCATTTTTATGCTTTCAGCAAAACTGGACACTTTTGTTCCAAAATCCAATTTGCTGAGTGTTTCAGGGACGTGGCTTTTCAAAGAAGCAACCTCCCCCGCTGTTCCCCCTCCAGGGCAGGCTTTCAGTGCCTTCCTCACTCTGGAAGGACCTGCTCTTCCCGTCCACGGCTGTCCTTATTAAATCTTCATTTAATCATTTAATCTTCGTCAGCCAGCCTCCATGACATGCAGACGCCCTAGCGATAGCGGCTTTCTTCCAACATAAATTCTCTGTCTGGACCTGATGCCAGATAATCTTGGAGCGATTCATGGGGAGGGAGAAATGGTCACTTGCCAATGAAGATCAGACCTTGCCTACATCTAAGATAGATAGATAGATAGATAGATAGATAGATAGATAGATAGATAGATAGATAGATGCTTTTTAAGTGGGGAAAGTGAAAGCACAAGGGGCATCAGGGGAGAAAAGGCAGATAACAGGAGGGAACAGGAGACCTTTGGATAGGTAAGGTTGGCCAAGCCAAAGAGGCCACGGTCAAGGGCAGGAGCACTACAGGATATAAGGAAGGTTTTGCAAAGGGCTTGTGCTGGATCCAGGAACTGAGAGGACTCTAGCAAGGAAGGTATTGCCGAGGGGATGACATGCCTGGTAGGGAGAGGCCAATGATTTTAACAGCAGAGGGGGATAAGATGAGTCAGTGGCAAATCAGCAAAGAGGAGGATGCAGTAGGCAAGGTGAGATGACCATTAATCTTAGTGATATACTGCACCGGAACATGGAGGCTCAATCACACTTAGCAAAAATATTAGGCATTGATAGGCCCTTCCTGTCTGAATTAATAATACCTTTCTAAACAGATCTAGCCAGATTTGAATGGGCCCCTGGGCAAGACACTGTCCGGCTAACTGAGCAAAGAGGCACCTTTTAAAGGGTCAATTGTCATTGAGAGCAATCGCCCCTGTTCAGCCCAGCACAGCTTCCCTCCAGTGGCTGTTGCTGGTGTCTACCTTATGTTTATTTTTAAATTATGAGCCCTTTGGGGGTCAGAGCACTACTTTATTTGTTATTTATTATTCTGTTTGCTTTGAAAACTTTGTTGAAAAGCAGGATACTGTATAAATAGTAGTCATAGTAGTTGTAATAAATCGTAGTTGTAAATCATCATAGTTGTAATAAAGACGTGGTACTATCTTGTATATTTTGCTCCTTCAGAAATGAGGCTCCCTGCACCGCACTTTGCCTTGATCTTTCAGCCAGACATGCCTCCAGGCAGAAATCCAACAGGTGTCACTTCCCCAGTCCTTCTGTATAGAGCCCTTTTGTTGAAAAGCAGTATATAAAAACTCGTAGCAGCAGCAGCAAAGACTTTGTACAGTCTTATATATTTTGCTGCTTTAGAAAGGCTCCCTGCAGCCACACATTGCCTTGGTCTTTCAGATGGACTTCGGGAAGAGATGCCTCCAGGCAGAAATCCAACTGGTGCAGCGTCCCCAGTCTTTCTGGGTAGAGCCCTTTTGTTGAAAAGCAGTATATAAAAACTCTTAGTCACAGCAGCAGCAGCAGTAAAGACTTTGTACAGTCTTGTATATTTTGCTGCTTTAGAAAGGCTCCCTGCAGCCACACGTTGCCTTGGTCTTTCAGATGGACATCAGGAAGGGATGCCTCCAGGCAGAAATCCAACCGGTGCAGCTCCCTCCCATTCTTTCTATGGAAACTGCTTGGAGAACATTAGTTGAAAAGCTCTATGTAGGCATCGTAGTAGCATTAGGTCTACCCCCTACTACCTGCACACCCCCACAAAAGCACCCTTCTTCCCACAGCTACTCTACACACAGATGCCTTTATTTCAGATGCTGCAGCTTTGATCTCAACTCATCTATCAAGTTGGGGGGGGGTGCAGAAGTGGAATAAATCTGTAGGAGCTGTTGTCCTGTGTCTCTGGTTTGCTTCTGGGAAAGTGATGATAGTTGCAACTGCAAAAAATTCATGGGAGGGCCAGCAAAGGAGGCAAGCAGAGGAGCTGACGCCACAAAATCTCCACAAGGTCGTGGCCGTCCATAATGTCAGTGTCAGTGAGCGAGAACCATCTGGACTGGGTGTCCTACATCACAGGAGCCAGTGGGACAAGCAGATGAATTTGTCTTTGTGTTGACGGCACAAAGGCACAGCATCGCTTCCGATCCAGGGCGGCGGATCCTGCAGTGACCTCCAGAGCCCCACAAGCCAGAAAGAGCAGAAAGTTATTCGATGCAAATTCAGTCCTTCGTGCACTTGCATCAAATAAGAACATAAAATAAAATACCTATTTAAATTCAAAGAAATATTGTCCCTCCTTTCTTCTTCTTTTAAATTGTCATTTTAATGCTTTGGGTAGTGTGTAATATTTTGATTTAATCTGCTGCCTTACGCTGGTTAGGCTTCTTTTATATTCCCTGTGAAAACTGGCTGACATCTATAGGAGGAGGAGAGCTGGTCTTGTGGTAGCAAGCATGAATTGTCCTCTTTGCTAAGTAGGGTCTGCCCTGGTTTGCATTTGAATGGGAGACTACATGTGAGCACTGCAAGATATTCCTCTTAGGGGATGGGGCCGCTCTGGGAAGAGCATCTCAGGTTCCAAGCTTCCTCCCTGACAACTACTGGACTAAGTTTCTATTGCCTTTAAAATAATATATGCCAAGTAGAGAAGATGTTTATTATATGACTAACTTTCTATTGCCTTTAAAATAATATATGCTAAGTAGAGAAGATAACGTTTATTGTATGACTAACTTTCTATTGCCTTTAAAATAATATATGCCAAGTAGAGAAGATAACATTTATTGTATGACTAACTTTCTATTGCCTTTAAAATAATATATGCCAAGTAGAGAAGATAACGTTTATTGTATGACTAACTTTCTATTGCCTTTAAAATAATATATGCCAAGTAGAGAAGATAATGTTTATTATATGACTTCCGAGTTACTACAGCGCAGGGACTCAACTCATCAAACTCTCCAACCAGCTGACACAGAGACCTGCCAGAGGCAACCAATTCACTCAGATTTTTCAGGTCACAGAATCACGGAATTCAAGAGCTGGAAGTGAATACAACAAATATTTATATACTGTTTTTCAACAAAAGTTCCCAAAGCAGTTTATATCAAAATAATTAAATAAAGATGGCAGCCTGCCCCCAAAGGGCTCACAATCTAAAAAAGAAACAGAAGATAGACACCAGCAACAGCCACTGGAGGGGAGCTGTGCTGGGGATGGACAGGGCCAATTGCTCTCCCTCTGCTAAATAAAGAAAACCAGATCTTTGAAAAGTTGCCCTTTACTCAGCAGGGATTCAAGCGACCTGAAGCAATTAGCAGAACCTAAAAGTGGGGGGGCGGGGGGCGGTCATTTGAAGAACCAGCATGGTGTAGTGGTTAGAGTGCTGGACTAGGACCGGAGAGACCCGAGTTCAAATTCCCATTCAGCCATGATACTTGCTGGGTGACTCTGGGCCAGTCACTTCTCTCTTCAGCCTAACCTACTTCACAGGGTTGTTGTGAGGAGAAACCTAAGTATGTAGTACACCACTCTGGGCTCCTTGGAGGAAGAGCAGGAAATAAAATGTAAAAATAAACAACCCAAAGTTCTGCCTTTGGCATGGTGTAAACAACCAACCTTGCCCTGGAGAAGAAAATGGGCTCCTTTCCTCCATAACTGGCAAACAAACAAACAAACCCAGTAATACAGCTTTGCAATAACTAGCTGATTAACTGAAATGATTCAGTATTTTATGTCATAATTCCAAGCGACTCAAGGTCACCCTCATAGAATGTCAGGAATTGGAAGGGACCTTGGAGGTCTTCTAATCCATATATCATAAGGACTAGAAACCTAGCTTTTAAAAAAGGCAGAAGATAAAGTGCCACTGCAGAATTCCTATAGAAAAGCACATAAGGGCATATCTTTGTCTGCAGTCAAACATCCCACTCAGCCAGCTCCACTGCAGATTTTGGTACCTGGTTAACAGACTTGCTCCAAGTCCTGACTCTTCTAGCTGGCTGAACTAAGCTTGCACTTAGGGAGAGAATTAATTGGTCTCTTCCATGGACTGCCTGCAAGAGCGGGAGATGATGGAGGGCTCTCACGCCCTGACCACTTACCCAGAAACCAGCGCCAACTGTTCTTTTAAAGCCCTCTCATCTATCAGTTGATTCCATTTAACATTCTTTTCCTCTTGTCACTGGGCTACAACTCCGTGCCAGTGATTCAATTTCACCTGCCAGGATGCAACCAACTTGCACTTGAAAAGATGGTGTGCAGTCTGCGGGTGGGAGGGAACGTTGCCTTCCCCTTGGGCTTTGGGAGGGGCCACAGCCCAGTGGCAGCATCGCCAGTTAGGGCTGAGCCTGGGAAAGACCTTTGTTGGAAACCTTGGAGAGCTGCTGCCAGTCAGAGTAGTTAGATGAACCTTATGGGCCCGACACAGTAAACAGCAGTCTCCTGGGTTTATTTATTTTATTGATTGATTTGACCTATTTATATCCTGCCCAAGACTTTATTTGACATATTTATATCCCACCCAAAACTTGCATCCCCTGGGCGGCTCACAATAAAATACAAAATATAACAAAATAAAAAGGCGAAAGCCACAATTTAAAATTTAAAACAATGTTTAAAACTATCAAATAGCCAACTAATGGCACAGCGGGGAAGTAACTTGCCTTGTGAGCAAGAGGTTGCCGGTTCGAATCCCCGCTGGTTTCCCAGACTATGGGGAACACCTATATCAGGCAGCAGCGATCTAGGAAGATGCTGAAAGGCATCATCTCATACTGCACGGGAGGAGGCAATGGTCAACCCCTCCTGTATTCTACCAAGGACAACCACAGGGCTCTGTGGTCGCCAGAAGTCGCCAGCAACTTGGCTGCACAACTCTAACTTCAAAAACTGTCAAAACTGTATCTAATTACAAGCCTGGGTGAACAAATGTGTCTTAACTGCCTTTTAAAAAGTTGTCAGAGATGTAGAGCCTCTTATTTTGGCAGGGAGTGCATTCCAGAGCCTCAGGGCAGCTATAGAGAAGGCCTGTCCCTGAGTAGCCACCAGATGGGCCGGTGGCAACTGCAGACAAAACTCTCTTGATCAGGGATTCTCAACGTTGGATCCCCAGATTTTTTTGGACTTCAACTCCCATAATCCCCAGCCCCAGTGGCCTTTGGTTGGGGATTCTGGGAGTTGAAGTCCAATAACTTCTGGGGACCCAACGTTGAGAATCCCTGCTCTTGATGATCTCAATGGGTGGCGGGGCTCATAGCAAAGAAGACCTTCTCTTAAATATCCAAGGCCTAAGCTGCAGCACAGAAATGGCTTGACTAGCAAGCCAGAGGTTGCCAGTTCAAATCCCCGCTGGTTTGTTTCCCAGACTATGGGAAATGCCTGTATCAGGAAGCAGCAATATAGGAAGATGCTGAAAGGCATAATCTCATACTGTGCAGGAGATGGCAATGGTAAACCCCTCCTGTCAGTCAGTTTTTATTACAGCCATTGGCCAGCCAAGAGATAAAAATCAGAACAGCAAATATAACTAATATACACAAATAATGGCTGATAATTACACACAATAAAACAGTATACAAGCATCCAGGACAGATTACTTTAAAAACAGTAAAACAACTCCTAAAATTGAGACCTTAATCTCATAGCAATATAAACAAAAATTTGGCCACCACGTTTGTGATCTCACAGCTAGTATCCGCAAGGCAATATTATGTATAAAAAAGATCACACCTTCCAGGAAATCTAACTAACGGGGGAAATAAGTTCTTCTCTAGCACCTTGATACAAAGAGCAATATAACAAAACATGGGTAACAGCTTCCAGGAGACCAGAGCCACAAAGGCAGAAAACCATAGCTGAAGAATCCTTAGTGAACCTCCTTTCCAAAAGAGAGGAAGGCAGCACATTTAAGCAAGCCCAAGCTAGCAAACGCAACCCGAAACTTGGAGAAGTGAAGCGTTGTTAGATAATTTGCACTCTATCTCCCATAGGGGGGGAAATCCCAAAATGTAGGGGAGAGCAGGTCCTGTTAGCCGAAGACGTAAGTTCCTGATGTTCAATGCCATGCAACCTTAAAAATAGTATTTCCTTCACCTTATTATTCTCCAGAATAAGTAGTTCAGAAGGAGAGAGTCCCAACTGCATTATTTTGTTGTTTACATAAGATAGCCAGGAAACTCCTCCTGTATTCTACCAAAGAAACCACAGGGCACTGTGGTCGCCAGGAGTCGACACCGACTCGATGGCACACTTTACCTTGAAGCTGTTTAGGGCTTTATAGGTTATAACCGGCACCTTCGATTTTGCCTGGAAACTTATCAGTAGCCAGTGTAGCTCTCTCAATACTGGAGTGAGATGCAGGGGCGGAGCCACCATTGGGCCAATGGGTTCAAAGAACCCGGGCCGGTGACCAATCAGGGGCCGCGAGAGTGGCCCCGACATGCCCCCCGCGTCTGACGTCAGACGCGGGGGCGGTCATTTAGCTCCTGAGCGGGGGCCGCGCGGCCCCTTCGGGAACTAAACTAAGGCTGGTGCTGCGTTTGCAGTGCCAGCCAGGGGCAGCTCTTCCCTTCAGGAGAAGGCCCCTTCAGGAGCTAAGACTGGCGCTGCGTTTGCAGAGAAGAGCCGCTCCTGGGCTGTGCTGCGAAAGCAGCGCCAGCCTTCGTCTAACTGCTGAAGGGGCCGCGCGGTCCCTTCAGCAGTTAAGATTCAACTCCCGAACGGAGCCTCAAGGCTCCGTTTGGGAGCTAGACCACGCCCCCCCCCCCCCCGCGACTGACGTCAGACGCAGGGGGCAGGGCTATCGGGGCACCCACTGCGGCCGCACACTGGCCGCCGGTGGGCTGGCTACGCCCTTGGTGAGATGGTCTGTCCGAAATGACCCAGAGACCAACCTGCCTGCTGCATTCTGGGCCAACTGCAGTTTCCGGACAACATACAAACGCAGCCCCACATAGTTACTAGCAGATGTACCACCATTCTGAGGTCGTTTGGGATTGTTTTAATGAAAGGCGGTATATAAATTTAACAGTAAATAACAATAAATAAATAAAAATTTGTCTCCAGAAACAGACACAGGTGGCATGTCAGCCGAAGCTGAAAGAAAGCACCTCTGGCCAACAGCTCAACCTGGGAAAGTCCTTCAGCTCAGTTAAGGACTCCGTTGGGCAGCGGGGTGATTGGTACACCCACAGAGGTCCCCGTCTATCCCTGGTCCCCCCAAACTTAAGTACACACATTTGATATGGTCAGACACTTCGGCAGGGATCACATGAAGATGTTATTCTGATAGACCACAGCCACTCCCCCTCCCCACCCACAGCCCCTCAGGGTGCTTCTAAGGCTTTGACTCAGGACTTCGCCTGATAGAACTTGGAAATAGAGAAACTGGAAAAATTCTTCCCCTCTTGAAAACCTGGAGAGATGCTGCCACTCAGGGTGGACAATACAGAGGTAGATGATTCATAGGATTCGATTACTAGGCAGGCATCAGCAAAACGGATGCTGATTCGGCTTCAGTTGGTCCCTTAGGACAAGCTGGCCTGAAAGGATCAATTACTGTAACGGAGTTTGGCCTAAGTCAACTGCAAACCAGCTCACGCAAATTCCTCCAGGACCTCTGTGTATTCCACACTAGCCTTGAGCAAGCTCAGAACATTGGTTGGGAGCACCTGCTACCCGAGAGATTACTGAAGTGTGTTGGTCTTTTTAATTGTGAAGGACGGGGGGTGGTGGAGATTACTAAGGAGGAATGTGAGAGGGGCTTATAGAATCATGCAACAGCGTAGGGAGGCTGGCGGTGGCCCGTGGGCGGCTTCTGCGGTGGCCCGGTGTTCCCCTGCCCCCCCCCACATATCTGACACCAGACACAGGGGCCCGGCTAGCCACGGCCCCACATCTGACATCAGATGCGGGGGGCGGGGGCGTGGTCTCCTTTCCAAACAGGCCCGCAGGAAGAAACATTCCAGCCGTGCTGCCAATGCAGCACAGGCCAATCTCTTCCCTAAACGGGGCTGTGTGGCCCCATTTGGGAGGGAGATTGATCGGCCTCGCTGCATTGGCAGCAAGACCAGCAGCAGCTCCCCCTGCCTTTAAGGCAGGGAGAGTCACTCTGGCTGAGCTGCCAACGCAGTGCAGGCCGATTTTGGCTCCAAACGGGGCCACATGGCTCGGTTGGAGACCAGAATAATGGTTTTGGGACCCCATTTGAGACCAAAACAATGCTCCCTGCATCTGACGTCAGATGTGGGTGGCATGTCTGGGGCCGCGCTTGCAGCCCCTGATTTGTGGCGGCCCGGGTTCTTTGAACCTATTCGTCCAATGGTGGCTCCGCCCCTGGAATCATGCATGGTCTGGAGAAAGACCCTGCTGATAAGCTTCTGATTGGCCCCCGTTGGAAACAGAATATTGGGCTAGTTGGAGCTTTTGTCCAGTGTTCCCTGTAACAGGGATTTCCATGTGTTGCTGACCGCAGCTCCCATAACCCCCTGCCAAAGGCAGTGGCGTTTGATCCTGGCGTGTTAGATACAAATCTACACACTACTGTTAAGTCCTGTTAAGCTGTAATGTTTTCCATATTTCTCTCTATCTCTGCTGATGAACAACTGAGATTTGTGTGGCTGGAGTACTGCGTGCTCCCCCAAACTGGGGGAGTGGGCGATAAAGCGGCAAATGCAGTTCAGTGTTGGCAAGTGTAAGGTGATGCACACTGGGACGAAAAACCCCAACTTCAAGTATATATTTATGGGATCTGAGCTGTCGGTGACTGACCTGGAGAGGGATCTTGGGGTTGTGGTGGACAGCTCGTTGAAAGTGTCGACTCGATGTGCGGCAGCTGTGAAAAAGGCCAATTCCATGATAGCGGATCATTAGGAAGGGGGTTGAAAATAAAACGGCTAATATTAGAACGCCCTTATACAAAACTATGGTGCGGCCACACTTGGAGTACTGTGTACAAGTCTGGTCACCACATCTTAAAAAGGATATTGTAGAACTGGAAAAGCTGCAGAAGAGGGCAACCAAGATGATCAGGGGCCTAGACCACCTTTCTTATGAGACAAGGCTACGAAACCTGGGCCTTTTTAATTTAGAAAAAAGACAACTGCGGGGAGACATGATAGAGGTCTATAAAATCATGCATGGTGTGGAGAAAATGGATAGAGAGAAATTCTTCTCCCTCTCACATAACACTAGAACCAGGGGTCATCCCATGAAATTGATTGCCGGGAAATCTAGGACCAGCAAACGGAAGTACTTTTTTCACACAACACATAATCCACTTGTGGAATTCTCTGCCACAAGATGTGGTGACAGCCAACAACCTGGATGGCTTTAAGAGGGGTTTGGATAACTTCGTGGAGGAGAGATCTATCAACAGCTACTAGTCAGAGGGCTATAGGCCACCTCCAGCCTCCAAGGCAGGATGCCTCTGAATACCAGTTGCAGGGGAGTAACAGCAGGAGAGCGGGCATGCACATACCTCTTGCCTCAGGCATCTGGTGGGCTACTGTGTGAAACAGGATGGACTAGATGGGATTCCTTGGGCCCGATCCAGCAGGGCTGTTCTTATGTTCTTATGTATCCAGGAAAACAAACAAATGGATCATAGAACAACTCAATCCAGAATTTCCACTCAAGGCACCAATGACCAGGCTCAAACTATCCTACTTCTGACACATTATGCGAAGACCCAGTTCCCCAGAAATGTTGGGAATAATGCTTAACATAACAGATCACCCATGCTCAGAAGCAGACTACCTGAAACAGAGGATAGACAGTCACCTGGCAAGGGATGCTGCGGCAGTTTCCTGCACTGAGCAAGGGGGTTGGACCTTTGGGCCTCCACGATCCCTTCCTGCTCTGAAATGATATGATTCTGAATATCCCTTATGCTGGAACAATGGGCATCTGCTGCTTGTGGGCTCCCAAGACATCTGGTTGGCCCATCTTGCAAACAGGAAGTTGGCCTAGCCCCTAGAGTCACAGAACATTAGAATGGGAACGGACCTTGGAGGTCTTCTAGTCTAACCCCCTGCGCAGTGCAGGAATCAACTACAGCCAGGGGCATATCTGGAGTAAGGCAGACAGGGCACGTACCCCAGGTGCCACTTCAAGGGGGGGCGCCCTTTTTTAAAATGAATTTTTTTTTTAAATGGCCACTGAAAACAAAATGGCCACTGCACATGCTCAAATGGTCCCTGTGAGGCCCTAGGCCTTGCCAGACCTTGCAGAGGCAATTTGAGCATGCGTGGCAGCCCCCAAAATGGCCACGACACTGAACTTTGCAGGCCCAAACAGGCGCAAAAATCAGCCCAGGATAGGCTGCGGCGGTGAATTAAGAGGCTGGTGGGGGAGAGGGAACCTTTGCAGACCGCCCCCCCCAGCCTTTAGGAACTTAGCCCCCCGAAAGGGCTAGAGGTAATTTTTTAAAATTTAATATGTCACTGTATACATATTCAGTTTGGCACTATGTACAAAGAATCAGGGCTTGTGAATACTGAGCTGAAGCTTATGAGCTTGGATTGTATTCATTTGCTCTTGCTTTGCTTCTTGTGATAAGTGAGTTAAATGTGATGTCTTAATAATATGGCTATTAATGGTGAGTTTGTCTTTGAATCAGTGTGAAATCCTTAGAATTAAGGCCCACTGGGAGTTTCTTGCTCTCTTTCTCTCATTTTAACTGACTTTCTGAAATACTAGCATATATTCCAAGCAGTGACACAGTTTACTCTGCAGATCCTTTAATTATTTTCAGAGTATCTGGGAAAAGTCAAATTCTCCATTTATTTTTAAAACTTATAGAATAGTGATGCTACAATGCATAGTAGAGAATTAGACAGGCACTTCTGTTTAGTTTTCCAAGTACACCTCCACATAGTATTTGGGTATTTCATGAGCCCCAGCATACAGAAATTTGTCGTTTTCCAGCATTTTTTGGTCTGGCTACATCCGCTGCTAAATAGTTTTTGAAAGATTAAAAGATTAACAAGCTTGACTTGTATTTTCCCACTGATAATATGGTAAAGTTATCTGAAAGATGGGTGTCAGATGTTTGGATAGGGGGCACAATTTCAGTGCTTGCCCTAGGCGCTATTTCCCCTAGATATGCCTCTGACTACAGCATCCCTGACAGATGCCCATCCAGACTCTCTCTGAAATCCTGTAAAGGAGAGTGCCCCCCCCCCGCCCCACACAAGGCAGACTGTTCCACTCTCTCTTTTTTTGCACTTTATTTTTATTAGTTTTCTACATATCAATGTGACTTCCAGTTCATCTTTCAACACAGTTATAACAGCATCCATATTTGCTCTCATGTGAATATTTTCTTTGTATTTATATATCTAGTTATTATGTCCTAATCCTTATTTTCATCACCATAGTAATCTATTAGTTTCATTACTATTACAAATTCCCCAACGGTTATTTTTACATTTCAACCCCCATGAATAAATCCAAATTCACATTGTTTTTCATATACTGCAAAAAGGGTTTCCAATCTTCTACAAAGTTTTCTATATGACTATCTCTTACTAATACAGTAAGTTTTGCCATTTCTGCATATTCATAGGCCTTCATCAGCCATTCTTCTTTTGCTGGAATTTCCGCAGATCTCCATTTCTGAGCAAGAACCATTCTAGCCACCGTCATAGACTGTTTTGCTCTCAGGCAGCTTGTGCAATCAGGAAATTCTTCCTCTAGCCAAAATCTGCTTCCTTGCAGTTTTACCCCACTGCATAAAATTCTAGTCCTCAGGAGGAAAAAAGCCCAAGTCCGCTCCTCCTCCTCCTCCGCAACAGCCCTTCAGCTACTTGAAGGCGGCTCTCCTCTCTCCCTTCAATCTTCTCTTCACCAGGCTAAACATATCCAGCTCACAGGACTTGATTTCCAGACTCCTCAGCCACTGTGATCCAGGATGATGAGAGCTGGTCTTGGGGTAGCAGGCATGAAATGTCCCCTTAGCTAAGCAGGGTACACCCTGGCTTGCATTTGAATGGGAGACACGTGTGAGCACTGTAAGATATTCCCCTCAAGGGATGGGGCCGCTCTTGGAAGAGCATTTGCATTTTTCATGCAGAAGGTTCCAAGTTCCCTCCCTGGCAGCATCTCCAAGATAAGGCTGAGAGAGACTCCTGCCTGCAGCCTTGGAGAAGCCGCTGCCAGTCTGTGTAGACAATCCTGAGCTAGATGGACCAAGGGTCTGATTCAGTATCAGGCAGTTTCCTATGTTCCTGTTAACATCTTGCTGAACCTATTTCCAGCTTGGTGTACTTTGGTTTTCAATTTGGAAATTCAGTATATTTTATACAAGGTGTATTTTGTTATTATGTATTCTTTCACTTTAGTGGTGCCTGTTCTTGATTAAATGGTCTTTGACTAGTGTGGTGGGAATCTGTTTGGTTTATGCATATCTGACAGAGAACTTGGGATGCACTGTTAGTCTTTGAGAAGTGTAGCAGTCCACCATCATCAGGGTACCAAGGTTAGGAATTCTTGCTTAGACGGATTAATCCGAAAAGGTAATACTTACAGGGGTGGAGAGAGCTGGTCTTGCAGTAGTGAGCATGAAGTTATCCAAACCCCCAAACCCCCTCTTAAAGTCATCCAGGTTGTTGGCTGTCACCACATCTCATAGCAGAGAATTCCACAAGTGGATTATGCGTTGTGTGAAAAAGTACTTCCGTTTGTTGGTCCTAGCTTTCCTGGCAATCAGTTTCATGGGATGACCCAATTCTAGTGTTATGTGAGAGGGAGAAGGATTTCTCTCTGTCCATTTTCTCCACACCATGCATGATTTTATACACCTCTATCATGTCTCCCCGCAGTCATCTTTTTTCTAAACTATAACCCCAGGTGTTGTAGCCTAACCTCATAAGAAAGGTGCTCTAGGCCCCTGATCATCTTGGTTGCCCTCTTCTGCACCTTTTCCAGTTCTACAACGTCCTTTTTTAGATGTGGTGACCAGAATTGTACACAGTGCTCCAGGTGTGGCCGCACCATAGTTTTGTATAAGGGAATTCTAATATTAGCCGTTTTATTTTCAATCCCCTTCGTAATGATCCCTAGCATGGAACTGGCCTTTTTCTCAGCTGCCGCACATTGAGTGGACACTTAACAAGCTGTGCACCACGACCTCAAGATACCTTTCCTGATCAGTCACCGACAGCTCAGATCCCATCAATGTATACTTGAAGTTGGGAGTTCTTCGTCCCAACGTGCGCCAACATTGAACCAAATTTGCCACTTTGTTGCCCACTCCCCCAGTTTGGAGAGATCCTTTTAGAGCTCCTTGCAGTCTTTTTTGGATTTCACTACCCTACATCATTTGGTATCATCTGCAAATTTGGCCACCTGGCTGCTTACCCCTGCTTCTAGATCATTTATGAATCAATTAAAAGGCAGCAGTCCCAGTACAATAAAAGCGAGCTAGTATCTTCTGGCTGACCATCAGCCTGATCCAGCAGGAGCTCTGTCAGCATGCTCCAGAGAGAATGTAAAGGCTGCCCCCCTCCCCTTGTCTGGAGCCTCCTGTCGGATCACATTGCAGGGCCAGATTAATCCTCCCTTCCAGGGGCACCTTCTGGAGCTCATTAAGCTGCCCAGTGCTGCACCTCACAGGCACCAAACTCAATTAGCACTTGCACTTCAGCAGAGGGGAGGGCAGCCTCACCGATGACAAATTAACATTCATCAGGAGCTAACAAGCTACTACTTAACACAAGGGCGAGAGGCAGCTGCAGGGAGAGTCCGATTGCCCAGACATGACTGGAACAAAGCCACCCTGCTGGAACAGCTGCGAGGGAGCCGAGGGCTGGGATAAGAACAGAAGGACAGCCCTGCTGGATCAGGCCCAAGAAAGCCCCTCTAGTTCAGCATCCCGTCTCACACAGTGGCCCACCAGATGCCTCTGAGAAGTCCACAGGCAAGAGGGGAGGGCATGCCCTCTCCCCTGCTGCTGTTCCCCTGCAACTGGTATTCAGAAGCATCGGGCCTCTGAGGCGGGAGGTGGCCCAAAGCCACCAGACTAGTAGCTATCGATAGACCTCTCCTCCATGAATTTGTCCAAGCACCCTTTAAAGCCATCCAAGCTAGTGGCCATCACCACCTCCTGTGGCAGAAAATTCCATAGATTAATTAGGTGCCTTGTGGAAAAGTACTTCCTCTTGTCAGTCCTAAATTTCCCAGCCTTCAGTTTAATGGGATGTTGTGAGAGAGGGAGAAAAATCTCTCTGTCTACTCTCTCTAGGTTGTTTGAGTCGGTGTCGACTCCTGGCGACAACAGAGGAATGTGGTTTTCTTGGTAGAATACAGGAGGGGTTTCCCATTGCCTTCTCTCGCACAGATGATGCCTTTCAGCACCTTCCTAGATTGCTGCTGCCTGATATAGGTGTTTCCCATATTCTGGGCAACACACAAGCAGGGATTCAAACCAACAGCCTCCTGATCTCTAGGCAGGTTACCTCCCCACTGTGCCATTAGGTGGCTCCACTCCATGCATAATTTTATACACCTCTATCATGTCTTCCCGTTGTTGCCTCTTTCCCAAACTAACCTAAACTAGACTGGTGAAAGGGTCAGTGCATGGCAGACAAACAGGAAGGAAGGAGGCTTGTCGGGGGTGGGGGAGAAGCTGGAATGAGCACCTTGCATTTCTCATCCCAATTGCTAAAGCACATTTAGCATTTAGTATAACAAAGCACATTTAGGACCAGCAAACGGAAGTATTTTTTTCACACAACGCATCATCAGCTTGTGGAATTCTCTGCCACAAACTATGGTGACAGCCAACAACCTGAAGGGCTTTAAGAAGGGTTTGGATAACTTCATGGAGGAGAGGTCTATCGACGGCTACTAGTCAGAGGGCTATAGGCCACCTCCAGCCTCAAGGGCAGGATGCCTCTGAGTACCAGTTGCAAGGGAGTAACAGTAGGAGAGAGGACATGCCCCCAACTTCTGCTGTAGGCTTCCAGTGGCATCCGATGGGCCACTGTGAGAAACAGGATGCTGGACTAGATGGGCTTCCTTGGGCCCAATCCAGCAGGGCTGTTCTTATGTTCTTATTTCTTGGAGCTGCAGTTCACTCTGACACCTGAAAACAGAATGAGAGACAATAAATTACCTGGCCACATTAATCTTCAGGTGCCGCCCATTTGGAAGAAAACAAGCCCAAACTCATGCAGCAGGGCAAACTACAGCTTCCCCTGAGGGCAGTCAAATCCGAAGAATACTGGCCTAGTTCACACAACCATTCAAATCTAGTTTCAATGGGGCTTACCGACTTCAGTGTGATTCGTGAACCCAAGCTGGGAATTTCGTCTTGGGCATAAACCTGCTTGATGTGGCTTCACACAATCATGCTAATGTTGGTAACCCACATTAAACCCAAGTCCTAATGGTAGTGTAACAGCAAATGCTAAAGGTAACGGCTTGGGTCCAGGTTATTTAAAAAGCACCTGCTTTGTCATGAACCTTGGCGCTTATTGAGATCACATGGGGAGGCTGGGTTAAGGTTGCCTTTGGCTTGTTTGGTGGCGACATGAGACCAGGCCTTCTGGTCTTATGTCTTGTGGCTGCTCAGGGCTTTGGAATGTGCTCCCTGTCAATATAAGAATTTCTCTGGCAGCCTTTACAAAAATCTCTAAAAGCACTCTTGTTTTCTCAGGTCTTTTGCTAAAGCTATTTTAAATTATTATTATTTGGTTAAAATTTTAGGATTTTGAAATTGTTTTGTTTTTATTGTGTTTTATGAAGTTGTGTACACCACCTTGAAATTTAGGTGTTAGGCAACTTATAAATAAAATAATATAGTAGTGTGGAACCCAGCCACGATCTCCAAGAATTTTGTCTAATTCCCTTTTAGATGCCACCTAAGCCAGCCGATGATCACCACTGAAAGACTGGATGCCTCCAAGTCGGATGGGACGTTGGCAGTGGTACAGTCCTGCCTCCCTACCCCTTTTCTCAATCCACCTGCCCATCTAGCACCCTGTCGTTCCTTAAAGAAGGGCGACGGTGTTCAGGTTGCTCCACATGGGGCTGCACTCTCCCTTACGGATCAAGTTCACAGATTAGGGGTCCAGCCCAAGTGGATCAGGAGAGCATCTGTTTGGCACGCAGGCAGCCGTGGGTTCACTCCCTGGCAGCATCTCCAGGTAGGGCTGGGAAAGAGCAGCAGGGAAAAGGATCTTTTCAGTGGTGCCCCCCACATCTGTGGAGCTTACTTTTCTAGGCTTGCCTGAACACTTGCATTCTGGCACCAGGCAAAGACTTGGTCATTTCCCAGGCTCCTAACATCCGGTTATTTTTAGTCTCTTCTGCTACTTTTTCATGACTGTTCTAATAGGAGGATGTGCTTTTGTTGGCTTCTTCAGTTTCTAAAATCATACAATGTAATCTGATTGCTGTTTTAATGATCACCGCACTGAAGGGCGATACAGAATGTGAGCACTGTTCCCTTTGAAAGGTGTGCTCACACATTCTTTCGATGTCTGCTCAGTTAGTTTTAGGTCCCACTCAGATTGAATCAGGAAGGGTCCCACTCTAATGAGTGCACATGCACACACACGGCCTTCACACTGCTGCCCAGAACAAAACTCATTCCGCACACAGATGAGCGGGGGGCGAAAGGGAGAACACTGAATGTGAGGAAATAGAAATAGAAAAGAAACAGATACAAAATGATAGGCTTGGTAGTTTTGAGCACGAACAGAGTGTCTTTCTTTAAACCACTGACAACTGGGGTTTCTTTCCCCGACACTCACTTTAAATCAAGGAGCAGATCATTCCTTGAGGGTCTGAGCAACCATACCTGCACCTTTTCCTAAAAGATTAAGCACAGTCCCATTCCTTTCAGTGGCATTCGTGGACAAAGAAGAAACTTTCCGTGCAATTCCTGCCTTGCTGCTGTTAAAGCCACACTGTTTCGCCACTCCAGGAAGCACATCACCCCCCCTCCCACTGCTAGGAGACTGGCTGATTTGACATCACTTCCCCCGGACAGACACAGGCGTGAGTGAATTGGCCATGTTTATTTGGTTCACAGAGGCGGGAGAAGAATCGATCACATGATAGCCCTCCTTGTCAACTGCGGGTCCATGGATCACGGGAGCAGTGACCACACAGAGCCTGCACCTCCCCTCACCGGCACTCCATGGAAGGACCACGGAGGAGCCTGGATTGAGACCCCTTGATCCGGGTGAATCATCCGAGCCATACGGAAGATCCTCCCACTCTGCCATCCCCGGTCCGAAAGAGGGGCTGTTCCCCCTCCCCGGCCACGTGCCCCCGTCTCCCCCTGCCTCCAACGCACATTCATTTCCCCAGCCGCATGAGAAGAGATCCTGGCTTCGGCAAGCTTTGGACGTATCCCTCGGTGGAGGAGCCATGGGGTTTCGGCCCCATAAGGGACACTGGGCAGGAGCCAAGGAGCGCCAGCTAGCCCCACTGCTTCTGCAGAAAGCAGAAGGGTGAGCGGCAGAGGCACCAAGAGCCAGGCTGCTCTGGAAAAGCACGTGCCGGAGTCTTGGTGGCGCCATCTGGGGATGGAGGTGTCCACGGACAAGGCCCGGCCAGGAGACGCCCAAGACTGGCCTTGTGCCAGTGCCGTCTGGCCCGGCGGTCTAAGCTGCCACCCTGAAGATCAGCCAATGCAAGACACAGGCCGGCAGCAACTCCCGTGTCTCGATACCTGAGCCAGCATGTGCAACCCCCTCCGAAAAGTGGCAACTCGTGACGGCCTCCTCCCGTGTGCCAAATGGCTGCCCTCGGGGCCAGGCGACCCGTCGGCAAGTGCTGTCCGAGGCCACGGGGCTGTGAGCAAGGCGGGGCTGGGCGCAGGAGGAGCCTGGCTCATAGGATCTGCTCGGTGCTCGAGGCAGAAATGTCCAACAGTCTCCAAGCAGCGTAAGGGTTGAGCTCGTCGGG
Organism: Hemicordylus capensis; assembly: GCF_027244095.1. Classification (NCBI taxonomy): domain Eukaryota; kingdom Metazoa; phylum Chordata; class Lepidosauria; order Squamata; family Cordylidae; genus Hemicordylus; species Hemicordylus capensis. Next base: position 220,029,442 of record NC_069658.1, read on the forward strand.
GTCTCGGCAAAGGGCCCAGACGTACAGCATCCGCAGAACTTTCTCCTGAGATGAGAACACCACAAGTGTTAGAGCCGACACAGGAAGCTGCCTGATACGGAGTCAGACCCTTGGTCCAGCTAGCTCAGTACTGTCTACACTGACTGGCAGCAGCTCTCTAAGGTTTCAGGCAGACGTCTCTCCTAGCCCTCCCTGGAAATGCTGCCAGAGATTGACCCTGGGACCTTCGGCATGCAAGCAGGCAGATGCTCTACCATTGGAGTCGCCATGCCCCCCGAAATTACAGGTTCCACCTGGATTTTAAGCATCTCAGCCGGATTGCTTAGCCCACCCAGATTTCTTTTTTTTCTTTTTTTAAAGCTAAGCTCTAGCCCTTGTAGAAGCGGAGTTATGGAGCAAAACGTGCAGTCACTCTTCTGCTCAAAAAATATTTTCTAGCCAACTTACAGAATATGCAAATGAGGCACCCGGACTTGGAAAGCCAGAATCTGGCAACCTGATTTCCCATTCAGTGATGGCTCCATCCCCTAAGGGGAGTCTCTTACAGCGCTCCCATGTAGTCACCCATCCAAATGCAAACCACGGCAGACCCTGCCTAGCAAAGGGAACAATTCACGGCTGCGACCACAAGACCAGGTTCTCCTCCCGGACTGAAACTGCCTCTCTCTTGAGCATTCTGGTGAATGTCTGAACAGCCTTTGGTGGAAGAAAAACAAACCGCCTTTCGTGGAAATTACCAGACAGCTCTGACTGGAGTGGCTGGTGGCAATTTTCACACAGGCAAAGTATGCCTGTGTGAGAGCAAGGGACACTGAAGGGGCCATGCCCGGGGAGGTCCTGCCCATATCGAAGCACAAATGGACTTCCAGGTTACTACAGCTCAGGGACAAAGGCCTGACAGAGACAACTAATTCACTCAGATTTTGCAGGTCATAGAATCACGGAATTCTAGAGCCGGAAGCAACCTGAAGTCAAGAGAGAAGCAATCGGGGGGGGGGGGGGGGGCTGTTTCACTTGAAACGGCCCAGAGCACTGCCTTTGGCCTAGCGTAAGCAACCTTGCCCTGGAGAAGAAAATGGGCTCCTTTCCTCCAGAACTGGCAAAAATTGTAAGCTGTGCAATAACCAGCTGAATAACTGAAACGATATGCAAGTTTTATCATAACATGTCGGGCCTTCTCTGCTGCTGCCCCGAGGCTTTGGAATGCGCTCCCTAGTGAAATTAGAGCCTCCCCATCTCTGAGAGCTTTAAAAGCTTTAAAAAGTCTTTAAAGACGCATCTGTTCACCCAGGCTTTTAATTAATATTGTTTTAATGGTTTTAATGCTGTTTTAAAATATTGTTTTAAAATTTTTTAATTGTTGTAATGTTTTAAACTTTTTGCTTTTGTTTTAACTAATGTTTTGCTTTCTGTTTTTATTTTGTTGTAAACAGCCCAGAGACATGTTTTCGGCGGTATAACAATATGTTAAATAAATAAAATAAAATAAAATAATAAAGCCAAGAAACTCAGAGTCACCCTCATAGAACGTCAGGAGTTAGAAGGGACCTTAGAGGTCCTCTAGTCCAACCCCCTGCTGTGTGCAGGAATCTGCTACAGCATCCCTGACAGTAGGCCACCCAGCAAAACCTCCAGTGAAAGAGAGCCTTCCACTGCATAAAGCAGGGTGTTCCACTGTCCAACAGCTCTTACAGTTAAGAAATTCTAACTAATGTCTAGTCTGAATCTGCTTCCTTGCAAAGAGCAACAGAAAGCAAGCCTGCAACAACTTCTTATGCGACAGCCCTTCAGATATTTGGAGACGGCCATCGTATCTCCCCGAGTCTCCTCTTCTCCAGGCTCAACATACCCAGCTCCTTCAACTGTTCCTCCTAGGACTTGGTTCCCAGATCCCTCCCCATCTTGGCTGCCCTCCTCTGAACCCCCTCCAACTCATCAACACCCTTCTTAAAATGTGAAGCCCAGAAGGGGACGCAGCTTTCCGAGTGAGGCCTGACCAGTGCAGAACAGAAGCAACGACGACTTCTCATGATCTGGACACTATGCTTCTCAATGCATAGTGAATAACTGAATGCATCATTCACTGTGCCTAAGATTACATTCGCTCTGTTGGCCGCTGCATCACACTCCTGGCTCACATTCGATTTGTGGTCCTTTCGCAACTGCTGCCGCCAAGCAAGGTGCCTCCTTTCCAGGAGACAAGGGGATGGAATTCTCAGGAAGCTTTGAGGGGCGGCTTCCTGTTGGTTGTTGATGCTGGCTGTATGCTCCCTGCTCTGACAGGTCCCACCTCTGCACTCCCAAACTCTGCCCTCTAGAGCCTCAAGGTCTTAGACCAAGCAACCCAAAGCTCAAAGTTCTGCTTCTCTTATTTGACAAAGAATTATGAGCTATATAAAGCAAAGGAAATGGAACTGTGCTGGGCTGTGGTAGCAAAAGATGGCGGCGAGACAGGGGGTGCAGAAAGGACCGTGGAGGCATTTGTAGATTACTAAAACGTAATGGCTGTCTACTTATGTCTGCATACGATTTACTGGCATGTTTCGAACGTAAGAACAGCCCTGCTGGATCAGACCCAAGGCCCATCTAGTCCAGCATCCTGTTTCACACAGTGGCCCTCCAGTAGCACACAGGCAAGAGCTGAGGGCATGCCAGCTCTCCTGCTGTCGCTCCCCCTGCAACTGGTATTCAGAGACATCTTGCCTCTGAGGCTGGAGGTGGCCCACAGCCACCAGAGTAGTAGCCATTGATAGACTTGTCCTCCACGAATTTAGCTAAACCCTTCTTAAAGCCATCCAGGCTGGTGGCTTTCACCGCATCTTAGGGCAGGGAATTCCACAGGTTAATTATGTGCTGAAACAATGAAAAAAAGCTTTAAACACAAATGAATCAACTGCCCCACTACTAACCAATTTAATTAACTGATTCTATGCCACCTCAAGGATTAGAAATCTTTCTGCGGCCAGCAGATATAATTACATGCATTTATCCCTGGCTGGAAGGGTGGGGAGAAAGAGAAGAGAAAGGGATTATAAATGACAGAACACTACACTAAAGCAGCTGAAGGAAGAGAGAAATTTTTCTCCCTCTCTCACAACACTAGAACCAGGGGTCATCCCATGAAACTGAAGGCTGGGAAATTTAGGACCGACAAAAGGAAGTCCTTTTTCATGTAGTGCATAATTAATCTATGGAATTCTCTGCCACAGGATGTGGTGATGGCCACTAGCTTGGATGGCTTTAAAAAGGGACAGATTAACGGAGGACAGGTCTATCAACGGCTACTAGTCAGGGATACGGGCCACCTCCAGCCTCTTAGGCAAGATGCTTCTTAATACCAGTTGTAAGGGAGAAACAGCAGGAGAGGGGGCATGCCCTCCCCTCTTGCCTGTGGGCTTCCCAGTGGCATCTGGTGGGCCACTGCGTGAAACAGGATGCTGGACTAGATGAGCCTTCTTGGGCCTGATTCCAGCAGAACTGTTCCTATGAGTTCAGCTTCTTAGGCTGGAAGCAAAAGATCCCGACCCCATTTCCCACAGAGTCTGTTGTTGGGTTTTCACTTACAGGGTCTCCTTCCACCACTTCCCCCTTCGGATTCTTAATCACCATGACCAGCTGAGCCTGGAAGGTGATGATCAGCACAGGGCCCTGCTCCATCATCTTGCCCATGGCGAGCTGCAAAAGGGGGGGGGGAAAGGGGGGGGGAAGCAACATCAAGTCACTAGCCCATAGCAGGTGGATCATATGGCTACTGCAATCAGGAAACATTGTGAGCTGCAAAACCTTGAGTTCCTAGTCCATAATGAATTTTCCATATAACCATTCAAGTCAGCCTGCCTCAATCACACAATGTCTGCACAATCTGCCATATCTAGATGTCCCCCCTCCCTCACTTTAAGGTTGTAAGATTAATTAAAGTCAGTCTGTGCTAATTTGCAGAATGCGAAATTCACTACATTTCCATTCCGCTCCTCCTCCAAGGAGCCCAGAGTGGTGTACATGGTTATGTTTATCCTCACAACCACCCTGTCAGGTAGGTTAGGCTGAGGGATCAGTGACTGGCCCAGAGTTACCCAGTGAGTTTCTTGGCTGAATGGGGATTTGAACTCGGGTCTCCCTGGGCCCAGTCCAACCTTTGCCACACCGGCTGAGGAGTCACAAACAAGTATGCTAAAAGGAAGACAAAATCCTTTGTGTTTTTCAGCTGAAACTTTGTGCAGAATCAAGAATCATCACTGCCCTGGAATACTCAACATTCTAACAGATTGCCTCCCTCACTAAGGCTTTCAAAAACATTGGGCAGAAGCAATTCTGCATTTTTCAGTCACCAAACCCAAGGGCAAAATATTGGCTTTCCATAATAAAATCCAACACGAAACCTTCCAGACCCTCCTGGACACACACAGAAATTACTGAAAGTAAGAGACAACAATATTACATCATTTCCTGGGCCAACATCCGTTTTGGACCTGCAGAGTGTAATCTTCTGAGTGACACAGAAATACTCATCAGCAAGAAGGAGTCTGTGTAACTCAAAAGCAAACAAATTCTTCTTTCCTTTTAATAGTTCTGTGCCGTTTAAAACCGATGATTCTAGTCAGCAAACCCAGAGGCTGCGCTTACAACGAGGAAGGGCTGAAGCACTGTTGCTGTGTCACTACTGACCCGAGGAACATAGGAAGCTGCCTTACCCAGAGTTGAGAAGAGAGCCGGCCTTATGGTAGCAAGCATGACTTGTCCCCTTAGCTAAGCAGGGTCCACCCTGGTTGCATATGAGTGGGAGACTTGATGTGTGAGCAGCACCGTAAGATATTCCCGTCGGGATAGAGCCGCTCTGGGAAGAGCAGAAGGTTCCAAGTTCCCTCCTTGGCAGCATCTCCAAGATAGGGCTGAGAGAGACTCCTGCCTGCAACCTTGGAGAAGCCGCTGCCAGTCTGTGAAGACAATACTGAGCTAGATGGACCAATGGTCTGACTCAATATACAGCAGCTTCCTATGTTACTATGTCAGACCACTGGTCCATTTAGCTCAGAATGGCTACAGCAGGGATCCCCAACCTTTTAAAATAAGTGTATCGCTTCTGTTGCAATCTTTCCACTCAGGTACCCTATATAGATTTAGAGAGACCATGCATGCACACAAATTTTCATCTTCGCTATAAGAAAGGCTACTCCCAGTCACTGGCTCACATCCACACTATGTTACTCTTATTAAAAATTAACGGGACAAGTCTTCTTGCTCTACTAATGTCCATGGGAGTGCTCAGTGCTAAGTCTCTGAAGCCTGTCAGTCAGGCTGAGGGGAGGGATACACTGAGCTTCAGCAAGCAGCCAGCCAATCAGAAGCAGAGAAGGTAGGGCCTCACCCTCCCCACTCCCCTTCTGCGGTGGGCACATTGCTGGGGACGTGCTGGCTTCAAGCCAGAGAACAAAGAGAGCAGCTGCACCGTGGGGAGGCAGGAGGGCTCTGAGTACCCTCCGGGGGGAGCTTCAAGTATCCCTAGGAGTATCCCCCGTGGGGAACCCCCTGGTCTACACTGACTGGCAGGGGCTCTCCAGGTCTTTCTTTCCCAGCCCGACCTGGAGATGCTGCCAGGGATTGAGCCTGGGGCCTCCTGCGTGCAAATCTGGGGCTGTCCCACTGAGCTCCGGCCCAAACCGAAAGACAGAGGCAACAGGCTCTTTAAGGACTTCTTCCCCACCCTGCGCGGGGGAGCAGTGAAGCAGTTTTCCTATGAAAAGGTCCCAGGCCATGGTCTGAGGACACACAATGCAGCCACCGAGCTGAAGCCAAGCCGGCCTTGGTGTGGTCACTGCCTGGATGGGAGATCCGTGGGTCTGTCCTCTTTGGGGGTGGGGCCGCAGCTCCATGGGAGAGCGTCTGCTTGGCAGGCAGAAGGTCGGAGGCTCCGTCCTCCTCTCTCCTTGGAGACCCACTGCCAGTCAGAGCAGACAATACTGAGCAAGAGGAGCCAGGGTTCTGACTTGGAAGAGAGAGGCATGATGATGATTATTTTATTATTATTTTTACATTTATATCCCGCTTTGCCTCCAAGGAGCCCAGAGCTACATACTTGAGTTTCTCTTTCACAACAACCCTGTGAAGTTGGTTAGGCTGAGAGAGAAGTGACTGGCCCAGAGTCACCCAGCAAGTCTCATGGCTGAAGGGGGATTTGAACTCGGGTCTCCCCGGTCCTAGTCCAGCACTCTAACCGGAAGGATGGAGATCTTGGGCATCCGGGCTGGGCCAAGTTGGGCCCCAGAGGGAGGATTGAAAGAGACACACTCAGACACCCTTTGAGGTGAATGGAGCTCTCCTGGGCTGCCCCAGACTGTTCTCGGCCTGCCCTAGCAGAGGCTGGGCCGGTGTCTCCTGGCCTTCCTTCTGCCCGCCCGCCCAGCCTCCTGCTCCTTCCTCCAGCACTCGGCTCCCTCTTCCCTCCGCACGCCGGCCTCTGCACTTGCCCAGGACTGTCGTTTCCGCAAAACGCTGCGTGGCGGGGATGGAAAAACCCAGGGATCCAAGCTCTCCTCACACTCCCCACCCCGGCTTGGCTCTCCGTTGCCAGGGAAACCGATGCTTGGCTTTGGCAGCTTCGGGGATGACGGCTGCACTTCCAGAGGAGGTGAGAAAATCCGGCCGAAAATAGAGCCCCCACCCCCGCCAGCCCTGGAGCTCAGCACGCGCAACCGTCAGCGCCCAAGGCCACAACTGGATACCTGGCGCCCACCCTCCGAGTAACTGTCGTCTCTTGAAAGAGGAGTAAGTTACTAGGCCTCATGGAGGCGAGCCGGGCAGGGGCAGCTTGTCACATGGGGCCGCTCAAAGCAAGCTGCCAAGCAGTGCCTCACCAGCCCCGCCCCCTGGGCAACCTGCCAGTGATTTGCCCCATCCGCCAGGCTAGGGGCCGTGGCTGACCCCGCCCCTCTCCGGGCTCATCGGCCGGCACACACTCCGCCCTGGTTCTGGGACGGCCTGCAGCGCTCCTTGTTCCATTCTGCAGCTCGGGCTGCCTGCAGTTTCACTGGCGCCTTCCTCTTGCTGCAGCCACGCTCTTCTCTCTGCTACCAAAAGCTTGGTGCTGGAAGGGAGAGGGGCAGCGAGTGGCGGGTCAGTGAAAAGGGGGGCAGGGCAAGCTGCCTGACGTAGCAAGGAGCAGATCAGGCCGTCCCAGGACAAGGGCAGGGCAGGCACGGGAAGAGGAGGGCGAAGGGGGGCGGCGTCATCAACGACCCCTAGGCTGGCCGATGGGGGCAAATCTGCTGGATGGTGCCAGAGAGGAGAGAACAGGCTGGCTGGCAAGTGGAGGTGAGGCTGGGGCAGCAGGTAGGTGGACGAGACCCACAGCGGTTGAGGAGAGACTCCGGAGGATGGGTTTCTGCCCAGCACAACTGCTAGAGTGGGGCGAGTTAGGGACATAAACTGTCAGGAGGAAAGGGCCTCTATAAATATTATTATTATTATTATTTTATTTTTTTTACATTTATATCCCGCTCTTCCTCCAAGGAGCCCAGAGCGATGTACTACATACTTGAGTTTCTCTTTCACAACAACCCTGTGAAGTAGGTTAGGCTGAGAGAGACGTGACCGGCCCAGAGTCACCCAGCTAATTTCATGGCTGAATGGGGATTTGAACTCGGGTCTTCCCGGTCCTAGTCCAGCACTCTAACCACTACACCACGCTGGCTCTCCACAAATAAATAAATAGGCCTCCCCAACTGCTAAACGGTAAGAAAGATTGGGCCACAGCCACTTATTTTTATACAATCTATTCCCCAAAACTTCGCTGGGCATTTACAAGAGCTCGCTGGAATGCCCTACCCTCAGGAAGATTTGAGAGAAAACCCCATGATGAGAGACTATGCCCTTGCGGATCTGCCCCTGAAACATTGAAGCATTCACTGCTACCCTGCCCGCTTTATATCTCTGAAAGAGACTTTTTCTTATCCCAGTACCTGAAAGGTTCCAAAAGCCACTCGGAGGAGACGATTCTTACATGCTTACTAGAAGCTAGGGACCCAACAATATCCTTGGCGGTTGCCAAATTCTGTTATATTCTGATCAAATTAAGAGGGGCTAGAGCACAGCAATCAGCTACTGCCAAAGGTTCTTGATTTTATGTATGTGACAATATTTTAGTTTCTGTTTTTTCTTTTCTGAGTATATTCTGCTTGTATTGCTGTTTGATCTAAGATTGTAAATAAACAACCAACTTACGCATCCACAGTGGGGAAGGGGTGTGTGTGTCTGCACTCACTGCCCCGCAGTGCATTCGCCACCTGAGGCCGTAATCTCATGCCCCTGCGGGCTAGCTATTAAATACACAGGCATTTGCCGCTCCCTGACACACTTCCCCGCCCGTGGCATGGGCTCTTGAGAGATTCCAGAAACACATCTCAGCTTTATTTGCTGCTGGTTTTCAAAACCCGCCACCACTTCAAAGCGGCTTCGGTTCTGCAAGAGCAGAGATGGAGGCAGGACAAATCGAAGCGGCAGCAGCGGCAGCAGTGGTGGTGCCCGAGTGGCAACGCGCCTGCACAGCCCTGCAGGCCAGACTCTTCGGGGAGACCAGGAGGGGCTCTACTTACGTCCACATTGTCGATGTCCAGAATCCTGGAGTGGAACTGGAGGCCCATGGCTTTGCCCTGCTGGAGCGGATGTGCCAACTGGCTGAAGGTCTGGAAGAGGAACGTGCCCGTTAGCCAGGAGCCTGCATCCCTAGCCCACCCCAAAGACAAAGAGCAGCGTGCAGTTTGCAGGGAGGGAGCACACCTGCCACAATTCCAGGAAAGGTACGCGAGGAGCAGCGGGCGGCTGTTGACCCCGAGAACCTCATTTCACTTTGTAAACAAGCAAGCTTGGCTCTCCAGCTGTGGCTGAACTCCAACTCCCAGCATCCTCAGCCAGAATCTATTTATACCTCCAGGAAGTCCACAAGCAGCGCACAAAGGCCACAGCCCCGCCCCCCTGCTCTCAGCTCCCAACCACTAGTGTTTAGAGGTAGACTGTTTCTGAACCTGGAGGCTCCATGCGGCCATAGAAACGGTTGCCAACTCTTAGGATGTTTCTAATTTCTCATTTCTCCCTCTTTTTTAATGCATGTAAAGCTATACATGACTTTATTTTTTAAAAACAAAAATTGGCAGAAGCTATAGCCACTGGCAGAGATTGCACAACTGGAGAAGGATGTGTGTGTGGGTGTGTCAGAGAGGGTCCCCGAAGCAAAGGGGAGGCAGCAAGGGAGAATTCTCTGTCTCCTGGCTTCCCTGCATGCACCGGCCTCTGTCTCCCTTTCCTCCACCACTCCTAAGATACTCACCGCTTCATAGCACCAGTCCTTGAGGATGTCCAGGTCTCCAGATATCATGGCCTAAGGAAGGGGAGGCAAGAAAGGTCACAGGTGAGAAGGAACGGAGGCTGCAGAAGAGAGGGGCAGGGAGGGCAGTCCACCCCAAGCCAACTTGGACAGAAAAGCAAGGGCAGAGCCCCCATTTCCCAGCCCAAGGCCCTCAAAAGAAGATCAGCTTGTCATACCAAGATGAAGACACCTATGCAAACTCCCCTCTCCACTTGGGTGTTCTCACCCTGATCTCCCTCCTCCATTTCCTCTCACCTCTTAGGCTGAAAGTCAAGACTGCACAACTTTGGCCCCCCTGGCTGTTGGACTACAACCCCCATCATTCCCAGCCACAGTGGCCAATAGTCAGGGATGATGGGAGCTGGAGTCCAACAACAGCCAGAGGGCCAAAGTTGTGCAGCTGCAGATTCAAAGATCTCGGCACTTGGCAACTGCAGGCACATGCAAAGCCCTCTGTGCTCTTGACCTCCAACTCCAATGATCTCCCAACATCCGGCGGGGGGGGGGGAGGGGGGCGCAACAGAGAAGCAAATCTCTGGCTTCTGGCACAGGACCAGAGAGGAGAGGGGGCCTGCCCGCACCCCACGTTTCTCCAGCCCAAGGGCCGGCACTCAACCCTCTTTCTCCAGGCTTCCCCCAATTATGTGGGTTGGCCCAGCTGGGAGCAAAAGCTCCACCCCAGAGCAGCCTTCAGCCTGTCAGTGAAAGGGGAGGCGGGGCAAGGAGCAGAACAGGCCGCCCCAGGACAAGGGCAGGGCATGCACGGGAAGAGGAGGGCGAAGGGGGGCGGTGTCCGTGTCAGCCCCTGCTTGAGCCTCTGGGGCACAATCTGTGCAGGGACACACCCAGCCAGCCACTCCTCAAAACCTGCCTCTAAGATGTTGGGGATAATGTCCTCCTCGCACTGCTTGAGGAACCGGTCCTTATCGAAGTTCGGGTCAACACGGAGGATCTCTGTCAGCACCTCTGACATCTCTGTCTTGGAGAACAGCCCGCCTGGCGAGAAAGGGTCGAAAAGTCATGTTGGGATGGGAAGGGGAACTGGAAAGGGAGGAGAAGCGGCCAGGGAGGAGGCCGCCCCCAATGAGTCTGCCTGGGAGAAGGCTGGATGTCCCCTGGGAAGGGGCTTATTCCCAAGGGATGCAACCACGAGAGTGTAACTTTGCATAGCAAAGAAATTGCTCTGCTTTCTCCTCCATAAAGGATGAAAACAGCATATTTTAGGAGGAGAGCTGGGCTTGTGGTAGCAAGCATGACTTGTCCCCTTAACTAAGCAGGGTCTGCCCTGGTTGCATATGAATGGGAGACTAGAAGTGTGAGCGCTGTAAGATATTCCCCTCAGGGGATGGAGCCACTCTGGGAAAAGCATCTAGGTTCCAAGTTCCCTCTGTGGCGTCTCCAAGATAGGGCTGAGAGAGATTCCTGCCCGCAGTCTTGGAGAAGCCACTTCCAGTCTATGTAGAAAATGCTGAGCTACATGGACCAATGGTCTGACTCGGTATATGGCAGCTTCCTATGTTCCTAGCACTGGGAAGCTGCCTTATACCGGGTTAGACCATTGGTCCATCTAGCTCAGTATTGTCTACCCTGACTGGCAGCAGCTTCTTCAAGGCTGCAGACTCTCTCTTCTCCAGGGTTGCAGCCTCTTCTCCAAGGTGGTGTCTCTCTCAACCCTATCTTGGAGATGCTGCCAGGGAGGGAGCTTGGAACCTTCTGCATGCAAGCGTGCAGGTGCTCTTCCCAGAATGACTCCACTCCCTGAGGGGAAGATCTTACAGTGCTCACATGTAGTCTCCCATTCAAATGCAAAGCAGAGCAGACTCTGCTTAGCAAAGGGGACAATTCATGCTCGCTACCACCCTTTCCTCTACCACCCTTTCCTCTACCACGAGACCAGCTCTTCTCCCAGTTTTTGTGGCAACAGAGAAAATCTTTGGGAGGAAGAGGAACCTACCGATGAAGTCGGTCACTTTGTCTGTGACGGCGCGTGAGGCCCGGATGATGGCATTGTCGCTCTCGTCGTATTTCATCTTCATTTCAAAGAATCCTGCAGGGGGCGAGGGGGGGAGAAGAAAGGAGCATCAGCAGCTGCCTCGCCCCCACCCACTTAGCATGGGGCGCCGGAGGCATCTGCACGGAGGGGGGGTGCGAGTGCTATGCTCACAAGTACCACTTACGGTTGAAGACCACATTGTTGTCCTTGAATTCCTTCCACTGCTGGTACCACTTGGAGTCTTTATGGAGCACCACGCCCATCGCCTCCCTGTAACAGAGGAAGCACTGCTAAGCAACCCAAGGTCTTTTCCAGCCCTGCTACTGGAGATCTGTTGGAAATGGAGAGTGAACCTGGGATTTTTTGCATACAAAACCCCTCAGCCATACAGAAAGTAATGGGAGACTGTGGAGCTGCTTTATCCAGAACCAGGCCAGCCTAAGATTGCCCACTCTGACTGGCAGCAGCTCTCCGAGCTCTCAGGTGGAAAGCCCTACTTCCTGAGAGCCAGTTAACTGGGCACGGCAAGGACTGAACCTGGGACCTTTTGCCTGCAAAGGACGTGCTCTACCCACTAAGTCCCCCAAGGTAAACTGCCCAATGCCAGTCAGACCACTGGTCCATCTGGGTTTCATGTTGTCAACTCCAACTGGCAGCAGCAAGGAAGGATGAGATGTGGGAGAACTCCTGCCATTGCTGCCCAGGAGAACAGGGCTTTCTCCCCTCCCCTCCTGGGGCTCCATCAACCTGCCCCGTGCTGCCATCTTTCTTAGCCCAACAGGGCTGGCCCCTGCTTCCTAGCTCCCCCTTGCCTCGCCCCCGACACGCACTCATTGGCTTCGAAGATCCGCTCTTCTTTGAGTCTCTCCCCGGAAAATTCCGTCCGCTTCCGGAGCCTCTCCGGCCTCTTGTAAGGCCCCGTCTGGCCCAGCACACTCTCGTCGATCTCCTTCTTGACAGTCTCCACACCCTACCAGGGAAAGGCAGTTACTGCAAAGTGGAGGTACGGCAGCGTCCCAAGAAAACAGAACAGCAGAGGAGGGAGGGGGAGCAGAGAGACGCACGTCCCCTAGCAACACAGGAAGCTGCCTTATATGACCGAGTCACACCCTTGCTCCATCTAGCTCAGTATTGTCTGCACAGACTGGCAGCGGCTTCTCCAAGGTTGCAGGCAGGAGTCTCTCCCAGCCCTATCTTGGAGATGCTGCCAGGGAGGGAACCTGGAACCTGAGATGCTCTTCCCAGAGCGGCCCCACCCCCTAAACGGAATATCTTACAGTGCTCACACATGTAGTCTCCCATTCAAATGCAAACCAGGGCAGACCCTACTTAGCAAAGGGGATCATTTATGCTTGCTACCACAAGACCAGCTCTCCTCCCTAGCAGCAGAGGACAACAAGGAATGAGTCGGCACTGGGAGATCTGGATCAAACTAGGACTCCAGGAACGACTGTATTTTGTTTTATTGTGTTTTAGTATTGTTGTACTGGATATGTTTGTTATTTCTATTTCGGCTGGCCAATGGCTGTAATAAAATTGATGATGATGATGACGACGACTCCAGGAACGCGTGGTTTGAATCTTGCCTCGGTGACCAACGAAGGGCCTTAATCAAGTCACATGCTCTCGGCCTTCGCCCCTGCACTGTGGAGTCAATAATCCTGCAGGCTCATTGAAAGGGTTTCAAGATCATGTCTGTGGAGTTCCCAAATGCCTGAAAGTGCAACAGGCAAGTGCCTGTTAATTATTATCCCGGATCATCAGAGTCAGGGTGGCAAAGCGCTAGCTTTAGGGATGTGGGGACAGGGGCTCATGTCCCTGCTGAGCTGTGCCACTTTTGGGGAAACCCCCCCAATCTAACTCACCTCCCAGGATAAAATAAGGACTGCAACCGGTGTTCCCTGTAACAGGGATTCCCAGATGTTGTTGACTACAGCTCCCAGAATCCCATTGCAGTGGCCTTTGGCCAAGGATTCTGGGAATTGTAGTCAACAAAAACTAGGAATCCCTGTTACAGGGAACATGGACTGCAATGTATTTTGTACACGGATGGTCGATACAGGCCAAGTCAATGGCTGTGGCTGAGAAGCGCAAAGGAGCCCAGGTGTTGGGCACGGGAACATGGGAAGCTGCCTTGTCCCGAGTCAGACCCTTGGTCCATCTAGCTCAGCAGCATCTACACGGACCGGCAGCAGCTCTCCAGAGCTTTGGACAGGAGTGTTTATTTATTTATTTATTTAACATATTTTTATACCGCCCAAATCTCTGGGCACTTTAAAACAAAATAAAAACAGAAAATAAAAAATTAGTTAAAACAAAAACAAAAAGTTTAAAACATTACAATTTAAAATTTTTAAAACAGTATTTTAAAACAGCATTAAAACCATTAAAACAATATTAATTAAAAGCCTGGGTGAACAGATGCTTCTTTAAAGTCTTTTTAAAAACTATCAGAGATGGGGAGGTTCTAATTTCACTAGGAAGCGCATTCCAAAGCCTTGGGGGAGTAATGGAGAACGGCAGCAACTTTACCAGACCTATTTGGGGATGCTGCCAGGGATTGAACTTAGATCCTTCTGCATGCAGAGCAGATGCGCAGCCACTGAGCGATGGCCTCATCCCTTATGGGATTCAGTTCCCAAGTCAGATCATTGGTCCATCTAGCTCAGCACTGCCTACACTGACCGGGGTTCCCTGCATGAGGGATTCCCAGATCTTGTCGACTACAACTCCCAGCATTCCCAGCTGCAGTAGCCTTTGGCTGGGGATTATGGGAATTGTAGTCAACACCATCTGGGAATCCCTCTTACAGGGAACACTGACACTGATTGGCAGCAGTTCTCCAGGGCTTCAGAGGCTTTCCCCCAGCCCTACCTGGAGATGCTGCCAGGGACGGAACCTGGGGCCTTCTGCACACAAACCAGGGCTCTACCACTAGATGCCTTATCCATTAGGCCACGTGGTCTCTTGGGCTCTACCACTGAGCTACGGATGAGGAAGCCGTGCTTTGAGGAACCCCTTCCAATTCCAGACTCGCCTACTTCGCAGGATGGTTGTGAAGATCACAATGTAACCGACCCCTTTCCACACACACTTTAGATATACAAGAGGACTTCCCATACAAGGCAGATTGCAAAAACTGAAGAAATGGATGCATGTGAATGGGGCCAAAGAGAGAGGATATGTTGTCCAGAGAGAGGGTGGCGGAAGAAGCAAAACAGGAGGCCGGGGGAGGCTTGGAAGAGCTGCCACAATGTCAGAGCGCCACCTGGTGCTCACAGGCAGAGACTGCCTGGGGAATGCAAACAAGCTCTTTCAGGCATGCCTGGGCTCCTTCAACCCTTTGGACACTTCGTAAAAATCTGTAAGGAACACCCACATCTTAAGGTGGGGGGAAACCTCTTCCAAAGCACCAGTGACCTAGGCAATCACAGCCACCCTGCTGAAGCTAAGAAAGTCTAAGTCTCATCAGTGCGGGGGGAATGCATGGGAAACTCCCTGCTTGCTTCCTTGAGTTCCATGAAAGAAACAAGCGGGGGACGGGGGACGGGACAGAAATGCAAAACATGAAACAATTGCCACTTCCAGAGGGGTAGCCATGTTGAGGAAGGGGGTTTTGGGAGGGGGGAGGAATTCACAAGAGCAGGCCCCATGGGGGTGGGGTGGCTGGAGGAGCTCCTGAGACAGTGGCTGTTGCAGGTGGAAGACAGCAGGAGGACAGGGACCTTCTGTGTGCCCTCAAGAGAGCCCACCCTATTCTCCAAATTTCTGCACGTACGTCCGCTAGCTGTTTCTGAAGGCTCGTGGGCCGTCTTTCCATTCTCTCTCCTGGTATTAGCACGATCAGCAGAAATTCAACATTCAAGACTGAATTAACCATGAAAGCTGAATGCAGGGAGAAGAGCTGGTCTTGTGGTAGCAAGCACGGATTGCCCCCTTTGCTAAGCAGGATCCATCCTGGTTTGCATTTGAATGGGAGACTACATGCGTGAGCACGGTACGGTATTTTCCTTAGGGGATGGGGCCACTCTGAGATGAGCACCTGCATGTATGCATGCAGAAAGTTCCAAGTTCCCTCCCTGGCAGCATCTCCAAGATAGGGCTGAGTAAGATTCCTGCCAGCAACCTTGGAGAAGCTTCTGCCAGTCTGTGTAGACAATACTGAGCTAGGCGGACCAATGGTCTGACTCAGTAAAAGGCAGCTTCCTATGTTACTAACCAGTCTTCCAGATTCCTCCACTGAAGGTGATTTTAGAACAAAGGGCTTGGGGGATGCAGTGGGACCTACCTGGGAAATGGCCTTGAATGCCGCTGTCCGGCCCAGCTTCTCCCCGCCTTTGGACACAGTTTCTGCTGACTGCTTTGCAGTTTTGGCGGCTTCTTCCACTCCTTCCTTTATCTTCCGGCCAATGTCACTCTTGCTGACTTCATCAAGGCTCTGCAGGTAGAGCAGCGAGGATTAGAGGGGCCATAGGAACAAAACACTCAGCCAGGATTGCAAAGAGATAAGTCAGGGGTGTCCTTTATTAAAATACAAGGGTTTTATTTCAGTGTAACAAATCCGTTTACATTCTATTGTTTTCATACTTCCCTTTTCAAGTTTAGTTTTTATATTTTATCGGAATATGCACAAATGAACTTGTATGTTTTAACCTAGATACAATCTGCAATGTGTGTATGTGTGTGTGTGTATGAATGACTAATTTGGATTATCTTTGGATCATCTCTTGTTATCAGCATATCCAGCAACATAAGGCTCAGTGATTATCTCTTTGTATATCCTGAGGTTCACCTGGAAAGATCATGGCTCCCAAACAGACACAAACCCCCTCCAAAGAAAAGACACACACACCTCCTTGACCGTCCCAGTGATCTCCCCAAGCTTCTTTTTGATGACTTCAGAGGTTTTC
Source organism: Hemicordylus capensis (assembly GCF_027244095.1). Classification (NCBI taxonomy): domain Eukaryota; kingdom Metazoa; phylum Chordata; class Lepidosauria; order Squamata; family Cordylidae; genus Hemicordylus; species Hemicordylus capensis. The sequence continues at coordinate 220,045,703 of NC_069658.1, forward strand.
ACCGTTTCAGACTCAATGGTTTTCTGCAGGGAAAGAACAATCCATCATGCTGTGCACCCATATCAATAATGATCAATCTCCCTTCCTGGACAGAAGCCACATGGGTTTTTTTTGCACTGACGTTTTCTGCTCCCCAGACCCAGTGCTAGGGCACATTTAAATTTTACACATTTATCCTTTTAAAAAGACCAATGCCTTATCTTTCAGGGCAGCTCACAAAAAACATCTTAAGAACATAAGAACAGCCCTGCTGGATCAGGCCCAAGGAAGCCCATCTAGTCCAGCATCCTGTTTCACACAGTGGCCCTCCAGATGCCTCTGGGGAGCCCACAGGCAAAACCATCCAATGAATGCAAAATGTCCTGAAACTGCAATCAACAGATGCTCTTCTGTTTAGTGATGCTCTTTGGTTGCTGCTTCCATGCACTGCTTATTTTAACGTCTTTTTAACGCCTATTTGATTTGTTTATTAATTTATATCCTGCTCTTCCCTCCACAGAGCCCAGAGTAGTGTACATGATTATCTTTATCCTCACCACAACCCTGTAAGGTAGGTTAGGCTGAGGGAGAATTGGCTAGAGCCACCCAGCGAGTTTCATGGCTGAAAGGGGATCTGAACTGTCGTTTCCCCGCTCCTAGTCCAGCACTCTAACCTTTGCACCACACTGGTTATACATTTTAATTTATGTATTTAAAATACTCACATCCTACCCCTCCAGCGCAATGCTGCTCAAGGTGGCTCACAAAAGTGATAAAATCACAATATTCCTTAATGCTAATTAAGTAACCTTACATCAATAGAGGTTAAAACAGAACCTTAATAAATAAAGGTTATAATAAAATTATTGAATAGGGGAAGAAATAAAGATAAAGTGAATTAAAACAATTTCACAAAAGATATTACCAATCTTTTTTTTTTAAACTCACCAATATACAACCAATAAAGCAGCAGAAAGCTGAAATTTTGACCCTATTACCTCCACTAGGCCGCAGGGTTAGGGTGGGTTATCACACTTCTGCTGCTGCTGCTACTCAAACTAAAAATGTATGAATAAAGTGCTTTCAAATGATGGGATTCTTACAACAGTCCTGTAAGCTAGTGGAGTATTATGATCCCTAGAATGCAGACAAGTGAGATTCAAACTAAGGTCTTCCTAATTTGTAGCTCAATTTCTTAGCCAATCTTCTAAACTTTCAGAGGCCTATTTTGTTTAGTCTAAAGAAAAGACTAAGGTGGGAGGGGGAAGGAGATGCTGCTATTTTCCAAATCTCGTCCTGGAAACAATGAGAACTAGAAGCTCCCTCTCACTTGAGACACACTGTACACTATATAACAAGCCAGTTTTACAATATTCTAATACAGACTACCTAATGGTGTCACGGGGAAATGCTTGACTAACAAGCAGAAGGGTGCCGGTTCGAATCCCCACTGGTACTATATCGGGCAGCAGCGATATAGGAAAATGCTGAAAGGCATCATCTCATACTGCACGGGAGGAGGCAATGGTCAACCCCTCCTCTATTCTACCAAAAGAAAGCCACAGGGCTCTGTGGGCGCCAGGAGTCGAAATCGACTTGACAGCATATTCTAATATAGACTGTATTATATTACTATACAATATTGCGCTATATTACAAGCTAAGGAAAGAGCCCTTTATTCTGATCCAAGAGTCTGCAACTCTCTGGAATAGGAGACATGGTGTCAAAATGAGGCCTGTTTCCCAGTCCCAAATGAAAACCCAAGAACTGGTGTACTAGGAGGCTGAAATCTCAACTCTACCATGAGCTCACTAGGGGTCCTTCGGCCAGCCACACACTCTCAGCTGCATAGAACGTTAGAGTGGAAAGGGACCTTGGAGGTCTTCTAGCCCAGCCCCCTGCTGAGTGCAGGAAACAGCTACAGCTTCCCTGACGGGTGGCCCTCCAGCCTCTGTCTGAAAACCTCCAGCAAAGGAGAGCCCACCAGTGCATGAGGCAGACTGTTCCACTGCCCAACAGATCTTACAGTTAGGAAATCCTTTCGAATGTCTAGCCTGAAACTGCTTCCTTGTCATTTCAACCCATTGGTCCTAGTCCTCAGGAACAACAGAGAAAGACTCCCCCGAGCTGTAATATGGAGCTAATAAGACCTATCTCACAGGGCTTTTGTCAAGATCATGTTTCAAGTAAATGTACACGAAGAATCCTGAGCACTTGAAAGCACGATGTACATATTACATATTTTTATTAATAGTTAATTTACAGACACTGGTTTGGCAGTCAGCACAGAGTCTCCCAGGAAACGAAAGACCCAGAAAAGAAACATCAACCACAACAGGAGTGAAGCAGCCTTACATATTTCCGCCTGGCTTCTTGGAGCGCTTCTGATTCTTCCAGTTTCTTCGCTTCATCCCGGAACTTTTTAATACTTTCTTTCATCTCTTTGTTTTTTGCCAGCTCCTGTTTAATATTCTCCACAAGGCCAGAGATGAAGCCTTTTCGGCCACCGGAAGAATAACATCTAGACTAAAAAGAAGGCCACTGTTAACAGGTTGGACAACCCAAAGAAAACCGATCTCTAAAAGCACACACTCGGAGACATCTGATGGGCCAAAACCATGGCTGGTGAATTGGTCTGTAGGAGGCTGGCAAATATGGCCAAATGGCCATGCATCACAGGAACAGCGGAAGCTGCCTTCTACCGAGTCAGACCCTTGGTCCATCTAGCTCTGTATTGTCTACACTGACTGGCAGCAGCTTCTCCAAGCACTCGGGCACGAGTCTTTCACAGCCCTACCTAGAGATGCTGCCAGGGATTGAACCTGGGAACTTCTGCATGCAAAGCAGATGCTCTGCTGCTGAGCTATGGGTTCTGACTGCTTCCACCCCAGCACTTTCTCACTCAAGGACCATTTAGGAGAGCCAGCCAATAGCAGTGCTGGAATCTGCAAAGTCTGCGGTCAATCCAGCCCTGTAAGGCAGATCTATCGTGTTCTCACAGTGGCCAACCTGGGCCCTCATAAGCTCAAAAGCAAGGCATGACGGCTACAGCCCTCTCTCGCTTCCCTCAGCAACTGGTTATTCAGTAGCAGACTACCTCTGAACATGTAGGTTCCAGGATTTAGCTATCCTGGTCCATAGCAACTGATATCTTAAAAAAAAATCTTAAAACACACCTTTTTAAAGGAGGCTTTTTAATATCATTATTTTGTTATATCTGGTAGGTTCTTTAGCTTTTCATAATTTTCAGTTTTAATTTGAATCTAAGAATTGTTTTTAATCTGACTTTTTAAAAAAAAAATAATGTTATTACTTGTATCTGTATCTATGTTATTGTTGTAAGCCGCCCCGAGCAGAATTGCACTGGGGGGCAGAGTATAAATATTTATTTATTTATTTATTTATTTATTTGAAACATTTAATATACCACCCACTCCGAAGACTCTGGGCGGTGTACAAAAACATGCAAAGCAAGACAACATTAAGATTACATTCTAAATTAAAAACTAAAGTAACTAACAAAAAAGAAAAAAACAAATAGGTAAACTACAGGGCAAAAGCCTGGCGAAAAAGAAGTCTTCAACAGAGATTTAAAGATCAGTAAGGAAGGAGCTAAACGAATCTGAAGGGGAAGGGAGTTCCAGAGAAGTGGGGCAGCACTTAAATAGACTTCACCACCAGAAGAATGCAAGAACCCCCCTGCTGGATCTGGCCAAATTCCATCTAGCCCAGCATCGTGTCTCCGACAGTGGTTAGCCAGATGCTCCAAAAAGGAGCCCACAAGCATGGCAGCCTTCCCTGGTGCTCAGAGGTACAGTGCCTCTCTACACGGAAGAGAGGCACTACTGGCTAACAGCCATCGACAGATGCACCCTCTGCAAATATTTTTTAAGGCACCTAAGCCAGCAGCCGACAACACTCCTCGCAGCAGTGAATTCCACAAATTAATTACACAGCATGCAAATGCATGCCCTCGTTTGCCTCTCCTGAATCGACCGCCAATTAGTGCAGGCTTTTGGCCATCGTGGGTGGAGATGAGGGGAGCTGTAGTCCAACAGTATCTGGGGACCCAAGGCTGGGAACCCCTGAATTAATGAAGACACCCCTGGATTTGCCAGGTTTACAGCAAGTTCTTGGAAGGGGTGTGATCAATGTGCATTTAGAGTCAAGGACGCACTAAAACAGGGCTTGATGAATCGCAGGTGCCAGTGCATCAGGGCGCCTAGAAATTTAACTGCAGCACCAAGACTAGGATATTCTGAGGTAGAGCGATTGAATAAAAGCTTTGTCCCAGACAGCAACCCTGTTTCTGTTCCAAGTATGTTACTTGTAAAGGGGATAAAGAAAAGCCCAATTAGGAACACAGGAAGCTGCCTTATACCAAAAGTCCAGCTAGCTCTGTAGTATCTACTTCAGTGCTGCTTAACTTCAACCCTCCTACAGATGTTGGCCTACAATCCCCATAATCCCTGGCTACTGGCCACTGTGGCTATGGGAATATTGGAACACAGGAAGCTGCCATATACTGAGTCAGACCATTGGTCTATCTAGCTCAGTATTGTCTTCACAGACTGGCAGCGGCTTCGCCAAGGTTGCAGGCAGGAATCTCTCTCAGCCCTATCTTGGAGATGCTGTCAGGGAGGGAACTTGAAACCTTCTGCTCTTCTCAGAGCAGCTCCATGCCCTAAGGGGAATATCTTGCAGTGCTCACACTTCTAGTCTCCCCTTCATATGCAACCAGGGTGGACCCTACTTAGCTAAGGGGACAAGTCATGCTTGCTACCACCAGACCAGTTATGGGACTATGGGAGCGTGCACATGTGCGCATGCTCACACATCTTCTGATGTCCGCTCAGTTACTTTTAGATCCCACTCAGGTTGAATCAGGAAGGCCCCACTCTGAATGCACATGCACATACACTGCCTTGATACTCCCGCCCAGAACAAAACTCATTCCACACACAGATTTAAAAAATTAGAGAGAACACTGATCCCATTTAACCTCCAGCTCCACAGTGTCCCTCACAAAGTCTGGTAATTTTGCCAAATGTCCATAGTCTGGCTCCTAAATTTGGGGGCTTTCTCCTAGATCCAAAGAAGGTTGGTCAAGGAGGCCTGCAGTACAAGGAGACGACTGGAAATTTTTTTCCAAGTGTTCGGCCCCAGCTGAAAAGAGATTCCCACACCCAGCTCTGCGATATATAACTCAGACCAATGGCCTTTGCTCCCATCACACACAAAACATTTAGCTGCCAAATATACCTGGTACAATTCTAAGGCAGGTCTGCTGGCTTGATGCACGAGGAAGGCGTGGCGTGCAGGTCCTGAACATTGCCTCGATACGAGCCATACATTCAAAAGGCATTTCTAGGGAGAGAAAGACAAGATGCTCTTGTTTAATTATACAGACTCCCTCTCGTAAGCCTTATACTGCATTCACTTTAGGAACATAGGAAGCTGCCTCCTCCTGAGTCAGACCATTGGTCCGTCTAACTCAGTATTGTCTACCCAGATAGGCAGTGGCTTCTCCAAGGTTGCAGGCAGGAATATCTCTCAGCCCTATTTTGGGAGATGCTGCCAGGGAGGGAACCTGGGACATTCTGCTCTTCCCAGAACAGCTCCATCCCGAGGGGAATATCTTACAGTGCTCACACATTTAGTCTCCCATTCATATGTAACCAGGGTGGACCCTGCTTAGCAAAAAAAAAATCATTCTTACTACCACAAGACCAGCTCTCACTTTGCAAGGTGACCTTCTTTAGGGATAGCAAAAGGGCTGTTGAACCTGCCCAGGCAAGTGAACAAAATGGTTGATGGAAAGGGGTATCCAGAAAAGGAAGCCCTCCACCAAAACAGCACTCTTCTGGTTCCAAAAAAGTCACCAAAGAAGCCAGCATGTAAAAGAGCTACACATTAGAGTGAGGGACCATAGCTCAGAAATAGAACACCTGCTTGGCGTGCAGAAGGTCCCATAAGATGCTCACTTACACCGAGTCAGGCCACTGGTCCATCTAGCTCAGTAATGTCTGCACTGACTGGCAGTGGTTCTCCAACGTTTCAGGCAGGAGTCTTTCCCAATTCTAGTTGGAAATGCCACGGATTGAACCCGGGATTTTCTCCATGCAAAGCAGATACTCTTCCACTAATCTATAGGTGCTCCTCATAAGAACAGCCCTGCTGGATCAGGGCCAAGGCCCATCTAGTCCAGCATCCTGTTTCACACAGTGGCCAACCAGATGCCACTGGAAGCCACAGGAAGGAGTTGAGGACATGCTCTCCCTCCTGCTGTTACCCCCCCCACAACTGGTACTCTGAGGCTGGAGGTGGCCTATAGCCCTCTGACTAGTAGCCGCTGATAGACTTCTCCTCCATGAAGTTATACAAGCCCTTCTTAAAACCATCCAGGCTGTTGGCTGTCACCACATCTTGTGGCATCGAATTCCACAAGTTGATTATGTGTTGTGTGAAAAAGTACTTCCATTTGCTGGTCCTAAATTTCCTGACAATCAATTCCATGGGATGACCCCTGGTTCTAGTGTATATGTGTGTGAGAGAAATTTCTCTCTGTCCACTTTCTCCACACCATGCATGATTTTATAGACCTCTATCATGTCTCCCGGCAGTTGCCTTTTTTCTAAACTAAATAGCCCCAGATGTTGAACTAGGAAGCTGCCTTCGACTGTGTGAGACCCGTCTTCCATCTAGCTCAGTATTGCCAACACTGACTGGCAGTGATTCTCCAAGGTTTCAAGCAGGGGTCTTTCCTGGCTCTATTTGGAGTTGCCAGCAACTGAAGCTGGGACTTTCTGCAGGCAAAACAGATATTTTGCCACTGAGCTGAGATCCGCCCGCTTACAGTTCCAGCTTCATTATATCTAGCCTAGCATCGTGTTTCCAGGAAGTTCCACATGTGTCAAGGCAGTTGCTGTCAGCTTGTTTGTCCCCAATGCAACTGGTATTCAGAGGCACACAGTTCTGTATTCTGCACACGTGATCCATGACACCAACCCATGCCAAGTTTCCAACTTTTGCCTAAAATTCTCTGCCCAGCGACAAGTTGGGAGGAGAATCTTGGGCGGGAGTTGGGAACCAGTGTGCGAACCAGTTTTGAGAGGTAGAACTGTGTACTTCTTACTCTTATTGGAGGAGTAGTTTCCAAACTTTGCCTCGGGAAGGAGCACACTCACCTCTGCCTTTGTAGAATTACTCTGGCAATTCGCCTATAGTCTGCTGTGCCTACTTTCTAGTGAAGCCAACATGGTAAGGTAGAGGCAATCACTTAAGCACTCCACTGCTTTCCATGGGGCTTTCAGCACATGGAAGTAAGACTCAGTGGGTTCAGTGGGGTTTCCAGTAATATGGAGAGCAGCCTCCATCATGACTGGGAATTGGGGATGGGGGAAGAAGAAAGCCCAATAAGATGGAGTTGCTTTCGCATGGACTTTGGAAGAGGGTATTGGAGGTTTCCTTTTATCACTACTGCTGGATTAAGGCCCCTGCACCTTTCACAGGGACAGCAGCAACAGCAATTTTATTTGTTGACCACCCCATAACAACTATTCTCTGGACAACTCCCAAAGAAAAACAATAAAACACTAATTGAATAAGACATACGATTAAAAGCACATTAAAACAAAAGTTACATTTTAAATAATTCTTAAAATCTGGGGGTGTCGCTCAGTAATAGAGCGCTTGCTTTGCATGGAGAAAGTCACAGAAACATCTATGAAGCTACTTCATCCTGAGTTGGACCCTTGCTGACCATCTAGCTCAGGATTGTCTACATTGACTGGCAGCAGTGCTCCACGGATCCAGGCAGGAGCCTTTCCTAGTCCTACCAGGAGATGCTATCAGGGACTGAGCTGGGGATCTTCTGCAAGCAGAGTGAGTGCTCTATCACTGAGCCTTCCCTATAGAATTTCCTTCTACTTTTCCTCTAAAGGAGCCCAGAGCAGGTTATATTTATAACATGGTTTTGTTTATCCCCACAACCACCCTGTGAGGTAGGTTAGATAGGGAGACAAGTGACTGACCCAGAACCATCCAGTGAGTGTCATGGCTGAATGTGGATTTGAACTTTGGGCTCCCTGGTCCTAATCCACTCAAGCCACTACACCACGCTGGCTCTTTCCAAAGTTTACTATCCTCAACCTTCAGGCCAAAGAATTATTGCTGAGTTGCCTCCAAGTTTCATCACAAATATCATGTGGAAGTCCAGCAGTTAGTTTTTAAAAGGCAAGGGAACAGGTTGAGAGCGGTAGAGGGGCTCAAACTTGCACTTGCACCTGTAGCTCTGCCCTGAGGCAGATTCCTAAGAAAGAAAAAAGAGCCACTTTGCACACGATCAGCAGCACCCTCTTGAGTGAAAACAGCCCCCCGCCAACCTCTTGCTATTGAGGAATACCACTCAGGCCCCATAAGAAAGGAAAGGGTACCCCTAAAGACACACAGAGTGCCCCCTCTCTGCTTACATCCAGTGGCCTTCATTACAGGAATAGGGCGAAGTTCCTCAATGAAATGAAAGATGAGGGTACTTTATCATAGGGCCTGGGTATGACAAATCAGAGAAGGTCGGGGAAGAGGCAAAGTCCCTGGGCACGTGTTCTGAGATACCTTCTCTTTTGTCAAGGGAAAACTGAAAGGGCGGGAGACGGGTACTCTGCACATGCCCAGGCAGGCACCCTCTCTTTTCTGATGGGGCCTGGGTGTTATGAATCAATTAACTGGGGAGGCAAAGGTCCCGGCACGTGCTCCGCAACACCCTCTCTTTCATCATGGAAACAAGAAAGGACAATGAATGGGCTCTCTGCACATGCCCAAGGGCACCCTGGCCTCTGTGCCCCCTTGGGCCTGAAGGACCGGTCCGCTCCCTGCCCGCCTTACCTGGCACCCCCACAGCCCGGACGCTGCCATCTTGACAAGGGAGAAATGCCTCTTCTGCAGCAGAGAGCTAGCGACCTTTCCGTCGACGCCCGATCGCGTCACAAACGCGACGCCGACATGCCCTGCGAGAGGCGGTGCTCCGTGACGTCACCGCGCCGGGCGCCCGCTGTGCCTGGTTGCCACGGCAACAGCCTGTCCGGCTCGGGCGGGCGGCCGGCCGCGTTCCGGGCTGCTGTGTCCCGGCCCTCTGCGAAACTGGAAATACAGATTGTGCCTTTAGCCTTCAGTTTTCTAGACGCGTGTGCGTGGAGGGAGCGCGAAGGTGTTGAAGAGGATAAAGGTCCGTTTGTGGCACTTTGCACACGTCCAGAGGCACGCTTGTCTTGTCCCAAAGGAAATTTAGTGGACCCGCCCCTCTGCTTATAGCCCAGGTGGCAGACCAAGGCATCACAACTCGCTTTGCATGCAGGTCGCTCAGGCTCTTTGCCTGGCAGAAACCCTGGAGAGCTGCTTGAAACCCTGCTTGAAACCCTGGAGAGCTGCTTCCAGTCAGTGCAGGCAATACTGAGCTGAAGAATGAATAAATAAATAGTCTGATGCGCATAGAGTGTCAGCTTCCCAGAAGACTTTTGCTACAAAAACAAGACGTTCCGTTAAGAACTAATCTGCTTACCTTCCTTCCACTATACTCTTAATAATTACCAACTTCCACCTCAACATTTCACCATCTTGAATTGGGGTAGATTACATCACCACAAGCTATTTATTTAATCATATTTTTACACCACCCAAAACTTACATCTCTGGGCGGTTTACAACACGATTAAAAAGTAAAACATTAATTAAAAAAACAAACAAACAAACAAACACAAATTTAAAAGCAAGAAATTTAAAACACAATTTAAAATTTTAAAACAATATTGATATTGTTGCTACCTATGCCATTGAGGTGACCCTCTGTGTCCCAAATTAAGTTCAAATCAGTTCCACTTGCACCTCAGATGTTCATACATTCACCATCTTGAATTGCTGTGGATGACATCATCACAAACTACACCACTGAGGTGTCCCTATCTGTCACTCACTACAATTGTACCAAATTTTGTTCAGATTGGTTAGGCAGTTCACAAGTTAGCCCACATGCACTTCAAATGTTCAGGCATCCACCATCGTGCGGCGTGAATCAGGGTGGATGATATCATCACAAACTATGTCATTAAGGTGTTGCTATGTTCCTACAGCTGTAGCAAATTTGGTTAAAATCTATTCAGTGGTTCACAAGTCAGCCAACATAGGCTCAAAATGTTCATGCATCCACCATCTTGAATTGAGTGAATGATATTCCAAACTATTTATTTATTTATTTATTTATTTATTTTTGCAATTTATATACCGCCTTTTGTTAAAAGACAACCCCAAGGCGGTTTACAAAAATTAAAACATACAATAAAAAAGGCAATAAAAACATCAAGCTAAAAAATATAAAAACATGTAAAAACAGGCATAAAAACAATACAACAGATAAAAACACACAGAAGCAGCAGTAAAAACGATTATGTAAAAGCCTGGGTAAAAAGCCAAGTCTTTACAAGCTTTCTAAAAGCCGTGATGGAGTCCGAGGAACGAATGGCCACTGGGAGAGCATTCCAGAGTCTAGGAGCAGCAACAGAGAAGGCCCTGTCCCGAGTGCACAACAGCCGGGCCTTTCTCATTGTCGGCACCCGGAACAGGGCCCCCTCAGATGTCCTCGTCATGCAGGCAGCAACCCTTGGGAGCAGGTGGTCCCTCAAATACCCCGGGCCCAAACCGTTTAGGGCTTTAAAGGTCAAAACCAGCACCTTGAATTGGTCCCGGAAACAAACTGGCAGCCAGTGCAACTCTTTCAAAATGGGGGTGATGTGTTCCCAACGGGCAGCTCCGGATAAAACACTCGCTGCCGCGTTTTGCACTAGCTGCAGTTTCTGGATATTCTTCAAGGGCTGCCCCACGTAGAGCGTGTTACAGTAATCCAGCCGTGACGTGACTAAGGCATGGGTAACCATGGCCAGATCTGTCTTCTCGAGAAAGGGACACAGCTGGCGCACTAGCCGAAGCCGTGCAAAGGCACCCCGGCCACCGCCTCCACCTGAGTTTCCAAAAGCAAAGCCGGGTCCAGTAGTACCCCCAAGCTGCGTACTTGCTCCTTCAAGGGGAGTGCAACCCCATCCAGAACCGGTAAAATCTCCTCATCCCGATTGGCTCTCCTACCGACCAACAGTACCTCCGTCTTATCCGGATTCAATTTCAGTTTGTTAGCCCACATCCAACCCATCACGGCCTCCAGCCCCCCGATTCAGGACATCCACCGCCTCCCTAGGATCAGGTGACAAGGAGAGATAGAGCTGAGTGTCATCCGCATATTGCTGACAACTCAGTCCAAATCCCTGGATGACCTCTCCCAACAGCTTCATGTAGATGTTAAACAGCATGGGGGACAAGACCGATCCCTGCGGGACCCCACAGGCCAACGGGCCGAGCAGTAGTCCCCCAGCACCACCTTCTGGACCCTCCCCCCAAGAAAGGACCGGAACCACTGCAACGCAGTGCCTCCGATTCCCATACTCGAGAGGCGGCCCAGAAGGATACCATGGTCGATGGTATCGAACGCCGCCGAGAGGTCCAGCAGAACCAACAGGGACGCACTCCCCCTGTCTAGTTCCCGGCGTAGGTCATCCACTAGAGCGACCAAGGCAGTCTCAGTCTCATACCCGGGGCAGAAGCCAGATTGAAAAGGGTATCAAAACTATGCTGTTGAGATATCCCTACAGCTGTAGTAAATTTGGTCCCATCTTGAATTGGGTGGATGACACCATTACAAACCACACCACTGAGGTGTCTCTACAGCCTGAGCCTCTCTGTGTCAGAGGGACCTCCTCTATGGCCTTAATGTCCAGCAGATGCTGAATGATATCCAGAACCAGACCATGTGTGGATACTTTGTGCGGGAACTTGTTGAAAGGCACAAAGGTGAGCTCCAGGCGATAACCGTTCCTGATGGAGTCCAAAACTCACCAATCTGATGTCCACACATCAATTGTACAATTACAGACAGCCACCTACTGGAGGGACCTAGTCATTGGGATTGCTAGGGGTGCTTGAAACCTTTGGCATTCTGCTGACCCTTGAACTGAGCGTTATCCTTGGCCGGGCCCTTACCCCCCGGCCCCAGAGAAAACAGTCTTGCCTAGGCTGTCCTCTGGCACGAAAGGGATGGAAGGTTCGAAAGGTTAGGCAGCACCTCTTGAAGAGACTTCCGTTCCTCCTTGGCATTTGAAGGCGGCACAGCCTTCTTTCCCTTTGTCTCAGTTAGGACAGGGTCCAATGCCTCCCCAAACAACTTGCCCCCTGTGAAAAGAGATGCCAGGTTAGACCTGGACTTGCGATCCACTTTCTAGTTTTTTAAACCAGGTGCGCTGCCTAACCGACACATCTGCCCGCCAAGGCACAATCCCCAATTGGTCTGACTGTCTACCCAAGTCTGGTGGCAGGGGAGAAGTGGAACATCATGGTATGGGGTCCCTGGGTGGGGAGTCAGGCACAATTGGCAGCGCTCGTCCCGGGCATGCTCTCCCTGGTCCACCCCTGCCTAGGTCCCTTGGGTCAGGAGAGCCCCTCTCCAACCCCTCTGAAGGTTGGGAACAGGTTGCAGGCACTTGGGCTGCAGGCACCAAGGCCAATTTCACACCAGAACTCCATTGAGCACTGCACCCCCTATCGTGGGGGGAACTCTGCTGCCCCGAGAAGCCCTTCACCTCCCTCCACACCATTTTATGCAACCATTGCTGCACATTGTTCAGGAGGGGCTGAACCCCTACAAAGGGCTCCTCGTAATTCTCCTCCTCAAAGCAGCATGGAACGGAGGGGGCCCATCGCCTACCTCTCCAAAGTTTCCCCAACCTCGGCAGTCAGCAGCAAAGACGATGCCAAAACGGCTGTACATGTGCTGCCTTTAGCTGGCGGCTTTTCATGCCTGAATCAGAGTGGGCACGTGGCGTGCCTGATCTCTCTGCTGCCTTTTGTTCTTGCAGTGGCTCGGCCCTGGAGCACGCATTGTAAAGCTCATGAGTGGGCCTGGAGGAAGTTGCCACTGCTTAGGAGTGGTCTGCGTCAGGGCCAGACTCCCTGGTCAACATGCTCCTTTAGGCTTTTTTTAGCCAATCACTCAATGGGGAAGGCCACCCAAGTAAACCTTCCCAGAGCAGGAATTAGTTATTTTTTAAAGATTTGGATTAGGTGGCCAGAAACCAAAGAACACTGAAGGGCACCGAGGCTACCCTGCCTTCTTGGAGCAAGACAGGGTGGAACTGGGCTCTTAGGAGAAGCTCCTCCGACTCACGGGGGGGGCTGCCTGGGGCACTTTTCTTTTGATTAACCCCATCTAGGAGCGAGTGATGAGGAGCAACCTGCTGCTGGATGCACTACTCATCCTCTGGCTGGAGAATACATAGTTACATGTCTCCTGAAATTCCATATCTAAGGCTGCCTCTTAGACTCACAGAAACAGGTAAGAAATATTCCTTATCAAGAAGGCAGAGAATTGTGGGAGCTTGAAAAGAACATTTTACTCCTCTGCAAGTACAACAGGGAGTTTAAAATGGCAGGAGGTCCTTGGGGAAAAAAGGTACCTCCCATTCCTAGTTTGTGAAGACTTGGCATTAGCTGTGTAAGTATATATGCAACAAACCGCACAGGATAATAAACCACAAGAAAATGTTTTTTTAATATTGACGCATCTCATACTAGACACATGGTTTTGGTTGTTACCATACATCCCAAAACACTTCCATTCAGACACTCCTAGAAGTTTCCAGAGGAACTATTTTCAACAGGAGAACAGAGACAATAATCAGCTCTCTTCAGGAGGATTTTTCCAAGAGGTTTTCTGACCAGAAAGAAGCAAGTAGAAGGTGGTTGAAAGTCACTAGTCAGTCACTGGCATTTATCAAAGACAATACTTTACACATCTTTAAATTCAAGATGACGCCACTACAAAGAACTGGGATTGTGCACAAACAGTTTCAATGCAAAAGAGACACAGTAAAATGGAAAAATCTTATTAAAAAAAGAATTAAAATTACTCCAAGAAAAGCAACTGAGTTGTCTCACCATCTTTACATCCTGGCAAATAAAAAAAGTTCATAACAAGAAAGAAGTACAAACCCCAAGCTCTCTCTCTCTCTGCATTTAAAAAGGCAAGTTTAAGCATTTCTATCGATTCGCACATCAATCTCTCTGCCACGGAGCTGGATGCCGTTCATCATACGACAGGCTCTCTCTGCAATTTCAGGGGACTCAAAACGAACCACACCACACCCTTTGGACTTCCCATTCTCCATCTTGATGTCTGCATACAGGACGTGACCTGCAGAAGTATTCATATTTAGTCAATGCAACCCAGCTTTTCATAGTAATTAGTATCACTTGCAGTTTATCGAGATCTCTGCTGCTGTTTCTAGTATTTGGCCATTTTATTGTTGATCTATATTGCCTCTCTGCCAATGCAGCTCACAATTAACACACCAGAGCCGACAATTTAATGGGCATGATCCGAGACGGAAAAGGCAGCGAGTGGCCAGGGTACCCAAACTAGCCTATGGGAGGCAGTTCTGGAAGAGGAGCAGCCACCGGATTGCAGTGGTTCCTACCCAGGCCAATGCAGCAAATGCAAACATTTTTCCTAATGTTTACTGTATTTTGTGGTCCTTTCATGACCACGATTCCCCCAACCCCATTTGCCATTGATTTCAATGGCTCATCTACTGCAAATTTGCCAACCGCGAGGTTTTCCTGGAACTGATTCCTGGCAGATGACCAGGGATGACTGTATTTGTGTTCTACGACTACAGGCACAAAGCACGACGGCAAGGTTTCCAGGTGTTACTGGGCTACGACTCCCATCATCCCCTGCCACAATGGCCAAAGGCAGGGAGGAATGGGGGTTCTAGTTCTACAACATTGGGGGACCCAAAGGGACCGTTTCTCCAAGATAGAGGGAAACATTTATTTTATATGCTGCCTGACTCCAAGGGCTCTAGGCAGTTTACAAAAACAAAACCAACTATTAAACCATTAAAATTTAAAACATTCAAAAACTACTAAAAGCATGGTTTAAAGAGTGTGTCAAGGGTTCTTTTAAAGGCTGGTAAAGATGTTAAGCCACAAATGTCTATAGGGAGCACTTTCCACAGCCCAGGACCGACTATAGAAAAGGCCCATTCCTGAGTCACCGCCAGACGTGCTGGCGGAATAGAGACGGACCTCTTTCGATGATCTTAATGTGCAGTGGGGATCATGCAGGAGGCGGCACTCTCCCAGGTAACCCGGTCCTAAGCTGTTTAGGGCTTTAAAGGTAATTGCCAGCACTTTGTATTTTGCCCAGAAACCTATTAGCAGCCAATGCAATTGCTTTAAAATAGGCATACTATGGTCTCTACGAGAAACCCTGGAGACCAATCTAGCTGCTGCATAATGAACCAACTGAAGTTTCCAAACTGCATACAAAGGCAGCCTCATGTAGAGCACAATGCAGTAGTCAAGCCTAGAGGTTACCAGAGAGTGCATCACAGATAATTGAGATCATTATCTTCAAGGAACGGACGTAACTGTCATATCAACCGAAGTTGATAGAAACCACTTCTGGCCATGGCCTCAACTTGAGAAACCAGAGAGACCTAGTCCAGAAGCATCCCAAGCTATGTACCTGTTCCTTCGGGGGGAATGAAATCCCATCTAGAATAGGAAGATCTATCAAGTAGGACCAAGTAGGACCCCTCACAATGAGTGAGGACCTCTCCAAGTAGGACCCCTCACAATGAGTACCTCTGTCTTGCTTGGATTCAGATTCAATTTATTATCCCTCATCCAGTCCATTACTGCCTGTAGGCAGGCCTTTACGGGGGCTAAGCCATTTCCTGATGATGATGTCATGGAGTAATAGATTTTGGTGTCATCAGCATATTGATAACACCCTGCTCCAAATCTCCTGAGGATTTCACCCAGAGCTTTCATGTAGATGGAACTCCCTTCCCCTTCAGATTCGTTTAGTTCCTTCCTTATTGATTTTTAAATCTCTATTGAAGACCTTTATTTTTTGCCGGGCTTTTACCCTGTAGTTTACCTATTTAGTTTTTTCTTTTTGTTAGTTACTTTAGTTTTTAATTTAGAATGTAATTTTAATGCCGTCTTGCTCTGTAAGTTTTTGTACACCGCCCAGAGTCTTCGGAGTTGGAGGTATATTGAATGTTTCAAATAAATAAATGTTAAAAAGCATCAGGGATAGGATGGAGCCCTGAGGGACACCATACAATAGCTTTCGTTTCAGAGAGCAACTATCTCCAAGAGACACCATCTGGAATCTACCAGAGAGACAGGAACAGAACCACTGCAATGCAGTACCACCTATTCTCAAATCCTGCAAATGATCCATAAGGATACCATGGTTGATAGTATCGAAAGCTGCAGAAAGGTCCAAAAAACCAAGAGTTGCACTCCCTCTGTCCATTCCTTGGTAGAGATCATCCATCAGGCCGACCAAGGCAGCCTCCACACCAAAGCCCACTCTAAAGCCAGTTTGAAATTGATCTAGATAATCAGTATCGTCCAACACTGCCTGGAATTGAGCCAGCACCCTCTCACCTTGCCCAAGGGAGGCTGGAGACAGGCCTAATAATAATAATAAGTCGATTTCTATACCGCCCTTCCAAAAATGGCTCAGGGCGGTTTACACAGAGAAATAACAAATAAATAAGATGGATCCCTATCACCAAAGGGCTCACAATCTAAAAGAAACATAAGGTAGACACCAGCAACAGTCACTGGAGGTACTGTGCTGGGGTTGGATACGGCCAGTTACTCTCCCCCTGCTAAATAAAAAGAATCACCATGTTAAAAGGTGCCTCTTTGCCAAGTTAGCAGGGAATCATGGACAGGATGATCCCCAACTTGGGGGATGCAGCAACTAACATGGACAGAATGGGGCAATTATCCATCACTGAGGGCTCTAGGGCAGGCTTCTTAAATAAAGTCTCACAATTGGCTTCTTCAAAACATGGAGGCATCCTGCCCTCCCTCAGTGAGGTTTTAGGCCCTGTCAAGAAATTAACACCTCACCCCAAACACTCATTTGGGAATGCTGGTCATTTCTCAGGTAAGTTACTCACCACACTCATTGAACTTGTCTTTAAGCATTTTCCATGTGAAGTCAAAAGGAAGCTGTGAAGAGACAGACACCAGTACAGTCATTCAGGGGCCATTTCATTGGTTATGAAGCACACCTCGGGCACTACCCACCAGAGCCAGAAGCAAGAGGGGCCCATCATTGCCTAGGAGGCATTGCTTCAAGAACGTTTTCCAAACACTGTGCATAGACATTCCAACCAAGACCTACCACCCCAGACCATGTTCTGTTGAGGTCTATGAAAGATGCTACAACTGACCCAGCCTGCCCATTTTTTGACTCCACGTATTTCAAACTCCTTGGGTACAGGGTGACCATATTTCTATCACAGTCAAATATTACCATACTGATGATGTTGGCCAAACTGGACTACTACTGCTTTTAACCATTAAAAAAACAGTTACTGTTTTCTTTCTTTTTGTTTTAGATTGCAACTGTAGGCCAAAGAGAGAAACTGTATAATGAAGCATTCACACTTATAGAAATGTTACCTACTATTTAAAAAGCTATAACATGATACAATTTCACTTGAATCAACTATCAAATTTGTTTTTCCACTTCACCAAAGTGTCGCCCTCTTGACAATTTACTGATATTTATTTAACTGGTAAAACAACCCAATTCAAACTGCGTAAAGAAAAGTCTATTTTGAGCCCTAACCCAAAGACAGCTGTTCACAACATCCCAGGCCAATGCAAAGAGCCTCACAGCACACTACCCCAACTCACATTTCTCACAAAAATCTGGCAGGCTTTCCGGGCTACACCAGCAGCGGCGGCAGCAGCTCCTCCACTTCCAAGGGCACCAGTGAAGCTCCCAGCAGCGAAGTTCCCCCGGTCCATATCCATGGTTCTCTCAAACGTGCTACCCATGGCAAGCCCCATCCTGTCTAGCCCTGCCCCCATGCCCTGCCCCATGGCTGGCCCCATCCTGTCCATGCTAGTTGCCGCAGCCCCCATCCGCTCCAGCCCCATGCGGTCCATGTTACTGGCTGCTATGCGGTCCAGCCCCATCCTGTCAATGGGGGCGGCCCCAATGCGGTCTAGCCCTGCTGGCATCCGATCCATCACTGGACCCATGCCTGTGGGTACCATGCGGTCCATGCCCAGCCCCATCCGGTCCATGCCGGTGCCCATCCTGTCCACGCCAGTGCCCATCCTGTCTATGGTGGTCCCAACACGGTCGATAGCCGAGCCCATGCGGTCAATGCCAAAACCGAGTCCGGTGCTCATCCGGTCTATCCCTGTCCCCATCCGGTCTATCCCGGAGCCCATCCGGTCAATGCTGGATGCCAAGTGATCTATGCCAAGGGGCGCCATCCGGTCAATGCCCGATCCCATCCTATCCACACCGGAGCCCATACGGTCCAGCACCAGCCCCATTCTATCAATCTCTGATCCTACTCTCTCTATCCCATGTCCCATCCCCGAGGGGAGCCTATCAATCCTGGTGGCCATGGGGTCAAGCCCAGGGGCCATCCTATCAATTGTAGGGATGCTGGCACCTCCGCCGCCACCTGGAAGAGAGAAGGGAATGCAGCCATCAGCAAGGGCAAGAACCACCCAGGGCTCCAAGAACTAAAGAAATGCCATCCAATCTGGCTTCAGCCCAGGCACTTTCAAAAATAGCTCAGCTAATATACCAACTGTTTCTCTGCCCAATACAATCCACGCTCATTTTTGAGACAACTTATTTTTAACTGGTTACTTTGTGAAACAGGGGAGTAGGGTGGGGTGGGGTGAGCAGGGCAGTATTTTGAGGCCTATCTGCATGGACTTCATGCGAGCTCCAGCTTGCTCCTCTCCTACTTTGGAAATGGAGGTCTTCAGGACACAAGATGCACACTCCGAAATCATGCTCAGGGAAACCATTTGTATTTTTACACTTTTGGAACTACAGAGGGTTCTATGCCACCCAGGAGGTTTGCAGCCTGTATTTCAGATGGCTAGTTAAGTTCAAAAGATTTTGCTGCCTGTGTTGATCCCCCAAGAACCAGACTGACCGACCAGAGCTACAAGAGCTGGCCCTTCTTCAGCCAAACCGCCTCACCCAATTCTGCAGAGCCTTTTCTGAACACCCAAACCTCATGCTTTCAGCATCTTTCACTATCAGTCATGGCTCCCCAAATAATCTGACTCTCTTGTATCCTGGGGTCTCTTTCCCAAAGGTTGTAGGGGGGGCGGGAGAAGAGAGATGGAGTTACGGACAGTCCTCATGTACTGTGACACTAGTGGTATGGAACCTACTGCTGGATCATACTCGAACTTTGTGTAACAAGGTAGCACAATTTTTAAAAAGGGGGGGGGGTATGTCCACACTAAAATTTATAGTAGTTCTACACTAGTTTGCCATGTCCTTGCCCCAAGCCCTGGGAATTCTAGTTTAGTGCAGGTACCAATAATTACATGCCTGCAGTACAGCTATGCCCCAAAGAGAGAAGGGGGACACACCTAGGAAAATACCTAGTTCAAGTTAGTAAGTTTGTTATTGTAAAGCAAGGCCACTTTACCTATTCCTCTGTCTAGGGTGTCTCCAAAGCTACGGGGCATTCCCATCTCATTTCTTGGGAAGTCTCTTTCAAATCCACCTCCAATTGCACGGTCCATCTCTGGAAGGAAGGAAGGGAGGGAAAGGGTTTAGTCCTCTGCCAGTAAACGGTGCTAAAGTCCCTCCTATGCACAAAACATCAGACCAAGGATGCAGCTAGTTCAGTCATCTTGTGTGCCACAGTAACCAGAATCACGCCTCCAGGAAACTCAAACAGGTAATCAAAGCAATGGCCACTCCCTGCTCCCCCCCCTCCGCCCAACAACAGGGATTCAGAAGTATATAGGATGAAGGAGGCAGAGACAAGAAGTCTAAGGAACATGAGATCTGTGATTTGGGAACCTTTTGGGTGTTCTTCACCTCAAAGTGCCAACTCTGCTTCCCTTCCCCGGATCTATTAAGTGCCACCCCCTTTGGAAGCCAAGACATGAGGTTCTTACCACTCATCCTGCCAAGGTTCATTCCAGAAGGAAAACGGCCCAAGCTCTCCATGCCACTGAAAGGGCCTTCCATTCCTGAAATAAGGGAAAAAGGTCACATTTCACAGTATGTATTATGCTTGACTAACAAGCAAAAGGTTGCCAGTTTGAATTCCCGTTGGTATGTTTCCCAGACTATGGGAAACACCTCTACTGGGCAGCAGCGATATAGGAAGAAGCTGAAAGGCATCATCTCATACTATGTGGGAGGAGGCAGTGGTAAGTCCCTCCTGTATTCTACCAAAGAAAGCCACAGGGCTCTGTGGGTGCCAGGAGTCGAAATCGACTCGACGGCACACTTGCATGCTGTGCACTGTATTTAAAGAATCAGCACTGTGAAAGGGGACTGAACAAGTACACACAGAAAAGCAACAGGGGGATTTTTACACCTGGAAACGGATCAACTAAGTAACCCCTCCTTATATAACAAAAACATCAAGATTTTGTTATCCTGACCCTATCCACCCCCAGCACAGTACCTCCAGTGACTGTTGATGGTGTCTTATGTTTCTTTTTAGATTGTGAGCCCTTTGGGAACAGGGATCCATCTTTCTTATTAATTAATTAATTAATTAATTAATTATTCCTCTGTGTAAACCGCCCTGACCCATTTTTGGAAGGACGGTATAGAAATCAATCAATCAAAATTATGACCAAGCACTCCTGAAAGATATTGGTAGAAAGCACAGTAAACATTTCACACAAGCAGAGCAATGTAAGGCGCGAGACCTTTAAAAGTTTAAGCAGTCAAGTAGTGAGCACTCTGCTCTGATCCTTGCTTCAGAGAGAGTCTTTGCTCCTCATTTTAAGAAATTAGCACTATGGGGGAGGGGTTCATTTGGCCCAACCACCCAACACTGCTTGGAGCCACTTTATAAAAGCAGTAGAGAACTATCTTGCATTTCTCTACTTGAAAGTTGTAGTGCAACAACATCTGGGGACCCAAGTCTGAGAAGCCCTGCCTTGCATCAAAGTGAATAAAGCATTACAATCTGGGCTTGTGACTGTACAGCAGTAGAGGAATGTGCCTTGTGCGCGAAACCAGCCTTTCCAAGTGGAAACTCATGACAGATCTCCATGCTAACCACACCATTTTACACCAGTTCCACCAGCCATTCTAGAACTCACCTCCCATTTTGTTCATTCCAAAGCCCAAGCCTTCAATGCCCATTCCTAAGAAAGAAAAACAGGGGGTGCGTATATATAGAAATAGCGATCAGATGGCGCACATCAGCCTCGGCGTGGTGCAGATCAGAAAGCCAGAATGCAACAAGGGAATGGGCATCATTCTCCCAAGTCTCAAATCTGAAAACTGGGCAAAGCAAGAGCAGCAAGTGTCCTCAAGTGGGTGAGGTGGAGCTTTCAGCTCCATCAGCACTCTTCTATTCTGGATGGCTTCAAGCATTAGCTAGCTATGTGCCTCTTCCACCTGCCAAACTCCAGCACTTTCATGAACACTGCTAGAGCAGAAAACATTTCTGCTTCCTCATTAGATAAAAAGCTTCTCACCGTCATGATTGCAGAGTAGCATTTAAAGTGTATTTAGAAGGCACAAGGACCCAATGAAGAGTCCCATCAACAGGGAGGGAGGGAAGGAAGCACGCACCTGATCTGCCATCCACTGCAGCTCTCAACATCTTTCATGGGTATCCTCAATATCAGGCATTACCTTAAAATCCAGCTATTCTTTAAAGATGCAGGGTGGAGCACAAGGCTCCCCCTGCCCCATTTTAATCCTCACAACCACCCTCTAAAGAGTAGCTTGGGCTAAGAGAGTGTGATTGACCAAAGGTCACCCAATGAACTTTCTGGCTTATTGGGAACCTGAACCTGGGTTTTCCTAGTCCCAGTCTGACACTAACCACTACATTACACTGCTACAGGCTTTCTAACAACCGAGATTACCAAACTGGATATTTATTTTATTTGTACATCACTCCAAACTTCCGCCCCTGGGTGTTTTACAGCAATACAAAACAAACCCAAACCTTAAAACCACAAGTCTAGTTAAAAAGCTTGGGTGAATAAATGTGTCTTAAAGACTTTTTAGAAGTTGTCAGAGATGACAAACTCTTATTTCAGCAGGGAGGTCATTCCAGAGTCTCGGGACAGCAACAGAGAAGGCCCATCGCTGTGTAGCTATCAGATGAGCTGGTGGCAACCGCAGATGTACCTCTCGCAGATGTACCTCTCCGGATGATCTCAATGGGCATCATGAGGAAGTTGACATTATTTTAAATACTCTGGGCCTACACTGTACTCTGGGCCTACACTACAAAATACAAGGTTATAAACAGCACCTTGTATTTTGCCTGGAAACTTATTGGTAGCCAGAGTAGTTCTTTTAATAGAGGAGTAATATGGTCTCTTCAAGATGACCCACAGACCAACCTAGCTGCTGCATTCTGTACCAATTGCAGTTTCTGGATTGTGTACAAAGGCAGCCCCATATATAGTGCATTGAAGTAGTCAAGTCCGGAGATTACCAGTATATGAAAGTACTATGGCAGGAGCCATAGGCATAGCCAGTTCCTGCAAGTGGTAAACGGTCTCACTGTTTACCCAAGGACGGCCTGCAAACAAATAGGTCTGGCTGGGTCTTAAGTTTGGCTTCAGATGCCCTGCTCACTATGCCTGAGGCCTTCACTGCAGTGGCCCCAGAGCTCTAGAAGAGCCTTCAAATGGAGAGCTTTTAAACCAAGGGTGGCCAACCTGAGGCTCTCCAGCTGTTGTGCAACTACAACTCCCAGCTTCTGGGCAGCAATAATTTGTGGCCGAGGATGATGTGAGTTGCAGTCTAATTCCTCAGGTTGGCCACTCGTGTTTTAGACAGATTAAAAATGCTTTTATTTCAACATGTTTTCAATGCTTCTTTCTGCTGCTGTTTTAAAATGTGCTTTAAATATGGAATGAATGTATGGACTGCTCTGATTTGCATTGTTTTAATAAGCTATTGTGTAATGACTATGCTGTACTTTTATTGCTGCAGCCAAGAGCTCAAGCAGCAGGAGTGTGGGATATTAATACAAGTGTTGAAAATCATGAGCCCCTCAAAGAGGAGGCGGGTGTAGAAATTGTGAGCTCTGAAAGAATGAGAGCAAGGGGGAAGTCGCTTCACCTGGCCACTACTGGGAAAAGAACCCACCTGCAGCTCCTCACTCACCTCCAGGTCCCAGGTTGCCCATCCCCAAGCCCTTGTTCAAATGGTTCGCATCAATAGGGAGCCCTCCTGGTCCCAGCCCCATGCCAATGCCCCCAAGTCCATCTGAAAAGTGACACAAAGAAACCAACAGTCAGCGCCTGCACACACTTTCAGCAGCTACAAATTCGAGCCAGTGAGCAGCTTGGTGCCAGCCACCATTAAGTGCCACCATTCAGTTCCCACGTTCCAGCTGAGCTGGCCCCTTCCTCCCCAAATGCCAGAACAAGGGGGCCAGAGAGCATCACGCTCCGAGGGGAGGAGAGAAGTGAGCCTAAGGAGCTCACAATGTACAGATCTAAACATGTGGCTTGATATATTGCCCTTTACATTTTTTGGTAAACTGCTTTGGAAGGTCCACCTGAAAGTGGTATGTATTATACATGCCAAAAACAAACTATACCTTTGCACCGAATTAAGCCACCTGACAACGTCTTGAAAGAGAACCTTTTGGTTACAATTTGCCTTACATAAGAAAATTCATTACCAATTTTTGTAACAAGTCCCTTCTTGAAATCAAAGCAACAGCTCTTTGGAGAACAGAATTACCTAGGAAAGACGGTTTACAAGATCTTCCAAGGGACAACACTGAACTAGGGGACTCAGCTTCTGACACAGACAAGTCAATTACACAGGAAGTTGCCTTATACCGAGTCAGACCATTGGTCCATCTAGCTCAGTACACTGACAGAATGGCAGCAGCTTCTCCAAGGTCACAGACAGGAGTCTCTCTCAGCCCTACCTTGGAGATGCTGGGGGTGGGTGGGATTTGGAACCTTCTGCATGCAAGCTTGCAGATGCTCTTCCCCGAGTGGCCCCATCCCCCGAGGGGAATATCTTACAGTGCTCACACGTCTCCCATTCGAATACAAACCAGGGTGGACCCTGCTTAGCAAAGAGGACAATTCATGCTTGCTCCCACAAGACCAGCTCTCCTCCAGATGTTAATGTCACAACATTAATGTTATGTTAATGTCATAACTGTTGTACTTGAATGCAAAAACTGGCTAAGCTAATTGCAGACTGGCTACTGAACATAAGCCAGGAGAGGAATGACTTATTACTCTACTAGGTGTCTATATGCAGGTCAATACAGTCATAGCAGGCTGCTGACTGCAATAAGGGTACACTTACGTGGAAGCTGCTGGGGCCGCTCAGGAGGGAAGAAGTCTCCTTTCGGCAAGGCTCGTTCGTCCTGAAATATTAGATGGATGCATCAAACAACAGGAGTGACACAGGGAGGAAGTGAAACTTTAACTGAGATAGTTCTCATACTTACCATCTTCACGTGCATTGGTCTATCAAATAGCAGCTGCCCATTGAACATGGCTGGCATTTGGGTCAAGGATCAATCAGCAAGAGTCTGCTCACCTGGGGTTGGGTAAGCAAGAAGTCCAGCCATCCAACCACATTCTACCTACTTTGCTTTGACTCACTGCTCCAGCCCATGGCTGCCAAAGCTATGGGCCCAAAGGCATTCCCTTTTTACATCTTCACAGCTTGAAAAATGTGGCAGAGCACCTGTCTGTTTCCTTTTCCCAGATTTTTTCCAGTTCTCTCATCTTTGAACTATCCTAGTTCTGCAAGAGCTTAGATTTCAGCCATCTGCAGGAGTGGCGATAGGGTGAGGAAAGATCTTTCTAGTTTAGCAGCACACAGAGAAGGCTCAACAGCCAGGCCTAACTCTTGTAAACAGTAAAACAGGTGGGAGGCCTATGGATGGACAGTACCACTTCAGACTCACGTGGATTGCTACACCTTCCAAAAAACTTCTGTATAAAACTGTCACGCTTGTTTCCTGTACTCTGTGAGAAGGTGAAGAAAACTAGCAGGAGGCGCTTGAAATCCTCACAGAGAAAGGCAAATATGAGCCAACAGGTGTCACTAAAACTTGGTGGAACGAGACTCAGGACTGGAATATAGTACTTAAAAGATGTAACTTCTTCAAAATGAACACAACTAACAGGGAGGGAGGGGGGAGTTGCATTATATGTAAGGCATGAGGAGGCTGGACTAGAAGAGTTCTTTTCAACTCAAATATTCAAGGAGTCTGCCCAAGTACAGTCATTTTCTACAGGAGGGAACATTTTGTCATCTGGAGGCCATGCGAGTCCTCACCTGCAGTAACACACAGTCCAGATTTATCACTTCATCTTCTGGTTTGTGAGCATTAGAGCCAGTTTGCTCCAGCGAGGAAGGGCACTGGAGACTTCCACTCCCTGTGTGGCTCTGAGTAAGTCACTCACGGCCCACCCAATGAAGCAGGAATTTTAGCTACTGATCTGATGGAGTCTCCATCTTGGCTTTGTCACCAGCCACAGACATAAGGGAGTAACTGACCCTCCCCATCCAACAGGCTGCGAGATCCATTGCTCAAGTTGTCCAGACAGAGTGCCCTGGAGCAGTGGCAGGATTTTTAGCAGTATCCGTCTCAAAGTCACTTTTCATCAACGTGCAGATTGTGCCAAACACTCAAACTTGAAGGACAGAGAGAGGAGGGGAAGGCTTAAGGCTAACTGCTTGAAGCTCAACAGGGTCAGGCAAAGTGTGATGTCTCCACCTTAGATCCTTTAAAGACACAAGCAGGCTGTACAAGAGCTACAGAGCAGATAACATAGGAAGCCAAGTCAGACCATTGGTCCATTCGCTCAGTACTGTCTACCCTGACTGGTGGTGGCTCTCTGGTGTTTCAGACAGGAGTCTTTGGCTGCCCCATTTTGAGATGCTGCCAGGGATTGGACCTGGGACCTTTTATTGTTTCTTTATTACATTTCTAGACCGCCCCATCCAAAGGCTCAGGGCAGTGCACAAGTTTAAAGAGACAAAAAACAAACACCATTTTAAGACACACTGCTTAAAACAATATAAAAATAATTTTATCACAATTCGGAGCCATTTAAAACCAATTAAAATACTTAAGCACAATTTAAAAACCTTGGTAGGCCAGGCCAAACAAATTTTTAGGGCTCTCTTAAAGGCCGACAGCGAGCCTAAACTGCGGATATCTGCCGGGAGTGCATTCCATAGGCCAGGAGCAGCTACAGAGAAGGCCCGGCTCTGAGTTGCCACCAGATGTACCGGTGGTAACTGGAGACAGACCTCTCCAGATGACCTGAACATGTAATGGGGATCATACAGAAGGCACTCTCTAAGGACCCAAGCCATTCAGGGCTTTAAAGGCAATAACCAGCACTTTGTATTTTGCCCTGAAACATACTGGTAGCCAGTGCAACTGTTTTGAAGACAGGCATAATATGGTCTCTCCGGGTTATCCAAGAGACCAGTCTAGCAACTGCATTTTGAACTAATTGAGGTTTCCAAACTACGTCCAAAGGCAGCCCCAAACAGAGCGCATTGCAATAGTCATGCCAGGAGGTTACCAGAAATCTGATTTTGCATCAAATCAGATGCCTTGCCACTGAGCTACAGCCTCATCCCTTGGGGAGACCCAACTTCAAGTCTCCACTCAACCACGGAGCACACTTAGGCCAGAAATATTCTCTCAGTCTAATTTGCATCACACGATTGCTGCAATACTCCAAAACTATTCTCGAACTCTCTAAAACCGGCCTGCTCAACTTTGCCCCCGCAAGCTGCTTCTGAACTACAACTCTCATAATCCCCAGCCACAGTGGCCAATAGCCAGGGACTGTGGAAGTTGTAGGCCAACATCTGCAGGAGGGCCGAAGTTGAGCAGCCCTGCTCCAAAAGAAGAATGGGAAACTAATGCAACCCACCAACTAGTCCCACACAAACGCTAACAAGTGACAAACGTGCAGGAGTTCAGTTAGTTGAGTGTATGTGTTCAATATCACCAGCTACCACATCGCCACTGCCAGAATCCATTCCCAACTATGACTACCCAATGGCTCCAGACATAAGGATACAGATGGCCTGCACGGCTTCAATGGCTTGCTCAAAAGTCACAGTGCCAATCCCCCGGCTTTTGCCATCTTTGTCTTCGAGGATGTCTGCACGGACAACTACGCCAGCCATGCTGAACACCTCCTTCAGCTTCTTCCAACCGACTTTGTAATCCAGCTGTAGGGGAGAACGTACAGCTTATGAAGCAACAGGAGAAAAGGTCCAGGCTGCAATATTTAACAAGAAAGCTCAACCAAGCAGAGCTAGTTTCAGAAGACCACTAATGCTGCATGCAGCTTGCACCAGAAAAGAGCTCTGAGTAAAGGGCTGAACACAAGGTCCTGTGTTCATGGCTTGATAAAACAAACGGATGCATATTGGACTATCCACAAGAAGAGCTGTTCACAATATACAGAGAACAAAAACTGGCTGTCATGACATCAATTAAACTATTAATCTGTCTAGACAAAACATGACCCTCCGTTTGGTTTGCTGTCTCCACTATTAAATGGACCAGTGACACGTTGCCACTGTCTGCTTCGAATGGCTGGTTTCTGAACTCCCCACACGCAAATCATTCCAAATGAGCCTTTCTCTGCGACAAGAATGAACTTGTCCTTCCCCACGTTCTAACTGGGTGGACAACAGACTGCTGCTTAGCTTTGAGGAAAAGCTGTTCTTGCCTGTCCCTTGACTCTGAAGTCATTCTTCAAGAGAAGAACCATCCCAGCCTCTCTGGTCCTTTGAGCTACTACCTGGATTACTTTGTGCCATCAGGTCAGTTCACAAATAGGTTTTTCTCTACAAGAACACAATCAAGGTCACTGCAGTAGGCCATCAGGCTGGAGTCTGCACAAGCTAAGAAATGCCTCTTGCCAAGGAGGTAGAGGCGCTTTGATTCCTAACTCAGAGAAGCACACTCTTGTCCAATTTCCAATGTGCCCTAACCCTATTGAACCTAGAGACCATACAAAGCTCATACTTTATTTTTTGGTATCAGCAACTTTGTTACCAGGGGCAAAAGATAGAACATAATTGCAAATAATCATCTGCATATGTTAAGTAATAATAAATCCATTCTCTTGGTTAAGTAAGCCTCTGCTGACTTAACCCTTGGGGCAGGTTGGGACTCCACAGGCTCATCTTACCTCCACTTTAAAGTCTTTGTCCCTTTAGCTAAGTTAAAGTATTAGGGATGTGATCAGCCTTTGAAGAGTTATACGAACAGCCCTACCGGATCAGGCCCAAGGCCTATCTAGTCCAACATC
The DNA here is from genome assembly GCF_027244095.1 of Hemicordylus capensis. Lineage (NCBI taxonomy): Eukaryota > Metazoa > Chordata > Lepidosauria > Squamata > Cordylidae > Hemicordylus > Hemicordylus capensis. The sequence continues at coordinate 220,074,137 of NC_069658.1, forward strand.
CTTATCCAATCCAGTTCACATGAACTGTGAAAGGCCAAGAAAATGACAGAGCACACACACTGTTACAAGAGGGATATAACTTATATGTGTCTCGTCATCGGTTTACCACACGTCCCAAAGAACCCAACTGCATCCTGCATGCGGACATGTTTAAGTGGTCAGTGGCCTCATGCCAGGACTAGAACGTCCCATAATGATGCATAAGAACAGTAAGCAGTCAGTCCTGGATACGACTGAGGAATTCTCAATTTCCAGTGCCAAGGGACAATGCGTGATCACGTGCTGTCAAGCTCAACAAAACTGACTGTATGGCACACAGATGTGTTTGCAGGGAGAAATATCCAAAGGAACTTACATTAGCTAGACAAGGGAACTTACATTAGCCACAAAGACTGTGCTTCCAAGCCTGCCAGCCTGCAGGGCATGGATGATCTCATTGGGAATGTTGGGGTTGTTGAGGATGCTGGGAGGGATGTTGATCATTCCGGGACCGCCGGGGCCAGGTCCAATCCCCATCCCGCCACCTGATGCTGCCATGGCCTTCTGCACAGCTCTTTGGACATGCTCGCCATCAGGATCCTACAGGAGGACGAGAAACAATCCATTTCTGCAAGCTCCAAGCAGCAAAATGCCCCACAAATAGTGGTGACGCCTACAGAGATGTGACTGGGGAGGGAGGAGCAGAGTCAGACCAGGTAAGCCCTGCTAGAGTTGGGTTGCCCACATTTAGCCAGGACACTGGGGAGCACAGCCCTGATTCCTCAAGTCTCACATGCAGGCATTAGCTGCGGCCATTAAAACAGGCTGAACCCAGTCTTATGCTCTAGTATTCTGGTAGGGTCTGGAAGCATTCCTTCCACACACCCAAAATAGCAAGGCTTCAGTTGGTGCAAGCTCCCCCTTGCTCTGTAACAGCAGCAGCTGATGCTTTGACCCTGGGGGAAGGGAGCATCCAAGCCTGAGGGAAAAACTGTGTCCCTCCACCCCCTGCCAGTGCTTCCTGTATTTGCTGCCTGGAATTAGGAGCCATGGAAGACATCGTGGGCAACCCAGAAAACTCATCCCATCCAGTGAGAAACTCCAAGATTCAGACTGGGTGAGGGTAGAGCATATTTTAAATATATTGTAAGCCACCTTGAGAATTTCAGTTAGGAAATGGGATACAGAAATAAGAAGGTACTTGGGGGTAGAATGAGTTTCTTGCAGCTTGGTCTATACTTCGGAAACTACCTTTTACCAAGCCACACCACTGGTCCATCCAGCTCCATACTGTCTACACTGACCTGCAGCACATTCTCCAGGGGGTTCAGACTAGTCTTTCCCAGTCCTATCTGGGAGATGCCAGGGACTGAAACCAGGGCCTTTTGCAAGCAAAGCAAATGCTTCACTACTGGGCTACAGTCCTTTCTGTGTGACAGATGATCAGCATAAGTTTGCATCAGTAAACTAAACCAGGTCACCCAAAGGTAGGGCTAGGTTCACTAAAGCAGGTAGCATGAATTAAAGGGTGAGGAGGGAGAAAGAAAACTCTTTTCCAATGCAAAATATGAGAAGCAAACCTGTAGCAAAACACTTTCCCAGCTGTTGCCCATCTCCAACAACCCAAGGAAAATCCCCAAACAGCAGTTACATTCCCTCCCTACCGAGAAGAGGCTGAAGTTATGGCCTATGTCTCTCACTGTGGTGGTCAGTCTGTGTTTGAGCTCTACCACTTTAGATGGGGGTGGGGGAGGTGATACACAACTGAATTCTTCTCCATAAAATAATAAAAAAAGAACTCCTTGCAAAAACACCCTAGATTCCAGAGAGAACATTTCCAGGCCAGACTTCTAAATAACATGCTACTTTTTATGTGTAGAGTTGTTTTTAATATGGAGAGGTATTCAATCACTTCACACACACACACCCCACATTCTGAAAAGGAACAGCCCAGTAGTAGGTTGACAAGAACTCACCTATGGCATCAGACTCAGAAATGCCACTCAGGTACCCATCTCCTGCACTAAGTTGCCATGTGTAGCGAGTCAAAGTGGGGTCTTACCTCCTTTACCTTCAGGGGCCTCCCACTGAGGCTGTGCTTGTTGAGGACTTCCACAGCCTTTTTCATGCTCTCCTCCATCTTGAATTCAACAACGCTGCGAACAAACACAAGGCTGGTCAGCAAGTGTGCACCAGTTGAGCTTCTTGTTCCCTGCCCCTTCCCAATAAGCGAGGGGTGGCTACTTACGCGCATCCCTGTGGGCGCAGCCATTTCACATCAAGCAGCAAGGAGCAGCAAGCAGAAGGTGAGGGGAAGAAAAGAAACAAGTTAGTCAGGAGCCAGAGGCGCTAAAGTTAAATACTCTTAAAGATATTTAAAGGGATACATCTTTATGATCCTTAGGTCAATACTTTACTCTTTTTAACACCAACACAACTGTTTACCTGCATTCCAGAAGCTACTCCTACATGGGTAGGGGTTAACGCAGAAGTGGTAACATGCAGAACAGACTCCACCTTCTCCTAGCGACGTCGCTCTCCCAGCTCCTACTTTTCTCTAGGACTGCAAGCCCCTAGCCGCTCTATTCCAAAGAGGCCCTCAGTGAGGCTGCTAACACATTCTTCCACTGCGCTGAAAGCACTGACGCCTACAACATCCCTTTTTGTATTACATTTAGACACAGACTGCCATGGAGTTCTGACATTTAGGCAACCTTGCTTCCACACCGAGCTTACAAGGTCAGCAAACAAGAACCACGAGAAACATTTAAGCTAAGTTTTGGACATTCATATACCAGTGAAAGTACACAAAGGATCCATGCGTAATTCATACAGCCAACACCGAAGGAGCACAGCAGGGGCTGCTGCTGGGCCTAACAAGCCCCTTTTTCACCACCTCCTCCCCCCACCAAGCAGCTCTGGGACAGCGCCGACGATAGAACCACTCTACATACGTGCTACTTTTCCCAAATTCGTTTGGTTCCACACCACCATAACAGTTACATTTGTCATGTAGTAAATATCCACGAAGAAATGCTCACGGAGACTTACCCTTGACTTTCCTTCAGCGTCCATTAAGAGCTCCACGTATGTTACCTCACCAACTACAAATGAGATTCCAGACGGTACATAGACCAAGGGAGAAAGCCAAGAAAACAAGGGGGATTTAGAACAGTCGTCAACAACCTTATGTGGAGCCTCTGCCTTATTAGAAAGCCCAGGAACACTCCACGTTTGCTAATCCACCACAACTTGGGATTACAGGTGTGCAGTAAATGCAAGCCAGAGTTAACATCCTTGATTTTCTTCTTCCGTGTTAACATGCAAGCAATTTCTATATTCTCGGTTTCCTCAAGTCTTCAACATCTATATCACTGAGGGAATAGAGAAATGGAGAGCCTGCATGGCTATTTTCACATTTCTTTTAGCCAAATCTATTGAAAGCCAACATGGGTAATTGCATGCTACTTGGATGACAGGTCCCAAGATCAGTCTCCATTCTGTACAGTGAAAGACCACCTGAAGCAGAACTGGCACTGACAATAGACTCCATTCAGAAAATGGCTGTTCCTAAATAAGCCATGAATCCCTGAACTTCCTAGATGCAACTTTTCCCCCTCCTAATTTACTAAGACACACATTATTAAATTATCAGCAGGCATCTACAAATCTACTTGCCAAAGGCAACTGCCCCCAGTCCTCTGGCAAGCAGGACACCCAGCACCATACAGGTCTCATTCCCACTGCCATTTTTGAGAACAAAGAAAACAACAAATCCTCTGAGCAATAGGAGATGATGATGATGATGATGAGTTCGTTTTCTATACTGCCCTTCCAAAAATGTCTCAGGGAAAGAGAAATAACAAACAAATAAGATGGCTCCCTGTCCCCAAAGGGCTCACATTCTAAAAAGAAACATAAGATACACACCAGCAACAGTCACTGGAAGTACTGTGCTGGGGATGGATAGGGCCAGTTACTCTCCCCCTGCTAAATAAAGAGAATCACCACAGTAAAAGGTGCCTCTTTGCCCAGTTAGCAATGGCCCCCACTGTTTACCATCTCCAGGGATTAAGTAGTGTTGGCTCAGTTTATCAGTCAGACAAAATATTTTACTCATCAAGCTTTGTTGATACATTGTTCATCAGGCATTATTTTTCACTCGTCACAGACTAGTCAGCTAGTGGATTTCTGCAGCCCTGACCATCTCCATATCCCAGTGCAAGTAACAGAAGACCCACTTCTCTCCTAAGCCCTCTGTTTGTGTGCTGGAAAAGGATCTAAGAGAAGAGAGGGGATTGGTTGCCATCAACCACAATAATGGCTGGCTAATGAGACAAGACTAAATTTGCAGATCCCAATTATCAGGCACATTTATATCTAACTCTTTCTCCAAGGAGCTACAGGCAACATACATGGGATCGCTTTTCAGTGTACTGGAATGAAATAATTTTGCTTCTGGGTTCCTCAGGGCCAACCTTAATGTTTTAGCCACTGTACACACCAGTTCACCTCACTTTTTTCTCCGATTTCTATACACACCCAGAGGAACTCAAGACGTTCTAAGATAATACAGCTGTGAGTACATACAAGCTGACTGAAGCAAACTAGATCTATATTGTTGCCTGCTAGGTCTCATCTTGAGAGTTGACCAACCTGCAGTTCTGGCTTGCTGCAACTGTTCAGTATGGAGTAAAACAGAATTTAAAAGGTTATGGCTTATACTAGAAGATATGCAATTAGTTTGAGTCCTTGGACCAAAACTTCAATCCTCAGATCTGATTCCTCCCAAATAAGGGAAGCTCATGAATCAGAACCACATTAAGTAGACTGAAAGAAATATTATTTCCCCCATTCATCCCACTTCAGGTGTCTTAGGATGCTATTTGCATGAGCGAATCAGCTTCATTTTGTCACAGGCTTTCAACAATGGGTGGAACCCATCTCAGCCTAGTTCAACTTTGGATTGGTTGGAACACAGGAAGGAGTTCAAGAGCACTGGCAAAGTTTAATTTTAAAGAAAGGGAAAAACATACTGCACACCTGTAATTTTAAGTTTCGCCAACAAGTGATACACTGGAATGACTTCACCGAGGGAAACCATTTAAACATTTCAGAAGAAGGCATCCAAAGACACCAGGTGAAAGATCTGAACAGACCACAACACTTAAGTCTCCTAAACCATACTTACTGGCGCCAAGAAACCTCGGAGAGTTACTATTAAGGGCTTTAAATACCCCAAGATTGTTGAGTTATGGAATAGTAGTCGGTCACCTCAAGTATTCTACCTGCTCCCAAATCTGAATCCAGGGCCTGTAATTCTGACATACAAGACCCAGAATTCCAGCCATTTTTAGAGCCACATTCCTGGTTCTTGGGATTGTGGTGACTTGTGTCAACGCACAATTGATAGAATTACTCAAGCAATCATTTGGCAGACGGGACTGAAAAAGCAGCTTTAAGGAATGCCAGTTACTCAAATCTCAGCTGCAGTCACAAAACCCAAGAACACTCCCACCTGTGTATACACACACACACTAAACTCTGCAGAGAATGAAAGGTTTCCCCTTTTGCTCCAAGGAGCATTTGCTGGGACAAGCAGTTGAACAGAACTGCAAAGGAAATGTCTCACATCAGCCTTTTACATCCACGTGAGCTGGAGGTGGGGAAAGACCAGCACACACTTGGAACAAGTTCACTGTGGTTCTTGCAGAGGACATATCCATGCACACAGACACTCCTATTCGCCAATATTTCTCGCACTACGTAGGTCAAAAACTGTTCCAAAGTTCCAAAGCAACAGGCCCATTCATAATTAGTGTAACGAAACCATAGCGGGAATGAAAAAACTGGACAGTTCATCTGCATAGCCACCATCTGTTGAGAGCTGCTGCAATTCCGTGCAACCAACACACACTGCTGGGTGTTAACACATTTAATTATGAATGGTCCACACCCCTGCTGGAGCTGTGCATTCAGTCCCCAATGGCCTCCTAGTGAATCTGTCCAACCCTTTGCTTGCCTTCGGCTCTAGAGAACATGAGCTGTCATTCTCTACTTTAAGCCACAGGTACACATTGGACCCTAAGCTTCAAAGCACCAGGCCCAGGATGGTTTCCCAGTTTATACAGATTTGAGAGAGACCCAGGAGGAGTAGGAGGAAGATTTTATTTTTTCTGCCCCTCCCCACCAAAATGGGAGGGGAAAGCCTGCTGGGAAAGTCATTATCCAACTACAAAGGAACTGTAGATTGATTCCCGTTACGTGCTAGCTACTTTTTTTTTTTTAAGAGGCCAAAAGAAAGATGCATTGGAAGTGTTGAGTAGTCTCTGTTAAACAAATTTGACTAAAGTCTGCAAGATCTTTGAAAGGGCTGGTGTTTGGGCCCAGGCAATGACTTAGCCAATACGTCATTACTGGTGTCCTCTTTGGTGATTTAATTCATCCTCCTCCAAAGTCACTCTTAAAACTGTCCTGAATATTCAACAACAAAAGCAAGACTGCCTCAACCAAGAAGGTGACTGCTTTCTTCCTCAGCAGAATTGGACAGCTTGTCTAGACCCGTGAAAGGGTTTCTCATTTTAAAAAACCTCATACCAAGCCCTGATGATAGAAATCTTGCCTCTTCCAAGAGCCTCCAAGGCACCTTTGCTCTGAAGCATTATTAACCAATGCCAAACACACCTGTGCGCACAGGATGCGCCCCGGGGCAGGGGGCACAGCGGGTAGCATGCAACGCCAGAAGGGTCTGCCCTCGAAAAACCTTGGTTGCTCAACATTGCTACATCTACCCAGAATCACCTCAGACAAAGGCCTGCTTTCTGGACAAGGAAGTCAGTCACAGAGGAGGACAGACGCAGCTCGAGTGCACCCAGCGCCATTTACCTTTCTCTTTCACCAGGTCTTTGAGGTACTGCCACTTGACATCAAAGGGGATGTTGGTAATGAAGGCTCTGTATCTCTTCGACGGGCTAGCATACGGCTCAAAGCGGCTGCCCCCTCCCCGCTTCGCATTCTTTTCTTTCCTCTTCTCATTCTGATTTGGACGGTCACTTTCACTGTAACCAAAAAAAGGGACCAGAATTACATCCCAGCCCAAACTCTGACAGCATTCAGCCCCAAAGCTCAGCCCTAGAAAAGAAAAAACACTGAACATGTGCAGAGCATCTTTGTAGGCCATGAGGGGTTTAAAAGGTAAGCATCTCAAATAGCAGCAGGGAAATGACTTGATTGAATCCCTACTGATATGTTTCCCAGACTATAGGTGGGAAACACCTATACTGAGCAAAAGCAATTTAGAAAGATGCTGAAAGGCATCATCCCATACTGCGCGGGATAAGGCAGTGGTAAGCCCCTCCTGTATTCTACTAAAGACAACCACAGTGCTCTGTGGTCACCAAGAGTCGAAACCGACTTGATGGCACATTTTACTTTACCTCAAATAGAACAAAAGCCAACAGCCTGAATGCATTTGAATCATCTCACATGCAGAAGCCTGTGGTAACACCTGGCATTAGCTGAAGCTTGAGTCACCTTCAAGGGTATCCCCTTGGAGCACATTACAGTAGTCAAGCCCAGAGATTATGAATTAATGGCAATGTTATATATCAACAATACTGTTGAAACAATATTGTTGAGACAGAGGCTCTGATACAGCAGGTAGTGTGTCATACTGAAAGTGAGAAGACTTAATTTGTTTAGTCTTTTATGCCACAAGACTCATCATTGTTAAATATATATATGTTTACAGTGCCACAATATTAAAAAGTACTACAGTTTATTATAACAATAAGCCTCTCCTTGCACAACAACTCTGAACCCTCGCCAATTTTCTAAAGCAGCCCCATCTCCCTCAGCCTGTTCTAGCTCACAAGGTTGTTGAAAAAATAAAAGGGGCATTGTGAAAGGCATCATTCAGTTTTTATTGTTTTAAGTGAATTTTAATGATATTTAGGTTTTATATACTGCCTTGGGATCACAATGTGTTTACCGTATAGACACACACACTCTGTGTGTGTGCGCGCGCGCACACACGCAAATTGAGGAGGACTCCAAGTTTAAGACAACCCCCTCAAAAAAACACAGGTTAAATAAAAAGACAGGTTAAAGAGGAAGAGAACTAGGAACATAGGAAGTTGCCTTGTACTGAGCCAGACCATTGGTCCATCTAGCTCAGTATTGTCTACACAGACTGGAAGCAGCTTCTCCAAGGTTGCAGGCAGGAGGCTCCCTCAGCCCTATCTTGGAGATGCCTAAAAAAAAATATCTTGGAGATGCTGCCAGGGAGGGAACGTGGAAACAAGATGATCTTCCCAGAGCGGCTCCATCCCTTGAGGGGAATATCTTGCAGTGCTCACACATGTAGTCTCCCATTCAGATGCAAACCAGGGCAGACCCTGCTTAGCTAAGGGGACAAGTCATGCTTGCTACCACAAGACCAGCTCTCCTGTCCGAGTTTAGGATGGCCCCCCATTTCTGACACCAACCTGGGAAAACACACTTAATAGTAACATATATTTTTATACGTATAGATGCACACAAAATAGTAACTCTCCCTTAGTTTATTTTACACGCACACACTGTTCCTTAATATGTTTCGTTTGTGACGCAGTGATATAAAAAGAAAACAACTCCACGGGTACGGTGCAAAAGTGGGGTATATTTAAGGTTACTACGTAACTGCGTAACAGATTCAATAAGAACACTCTTCCTCTCCCCCCACCCCCAGCGGGGTCCGGGCTAATCTTCGCTAATCCACCTGAATGCCCCCCTCCCGCAACTGGCGCCTCACACGCGCGCACCTCTTGGGGGCTCCGTCCCCGATGCAGTTGCCAGCCCCATTGGCCGCCGCGGCCGCCACCACTCCGGACTCCGCCATTTTAGCGCTGCTCTCAGAAACCACCGCGGAGGCCGAACCCGCCACTACAGACGCCGCCATTTTCTCCTCAGATCCTCGCCCGCCTAGGCCGCACGTAGTGCGCATGCGCTCCCGCGGCGGCACCCCCCCCCTTTTTGCCTCTTCAACCAATGGGCTCGAGGCAGCCGCTGGAGCCATACGCTCTCTGCTCTCGCGACTCACGCCCTTTACCTCCTTTTTCTTCTCGGTCAATGAGCACGAGGGAGCCACGCCCCTGCAGCCCCACCCGCTTTTTCAAAGCGCCCCCCTCCCACTCGGCTATATAGAAGTAAAAGTTCCAGAGTGCCATGCAGCCTGGATCTAGAGATAAAAGACCTAGAGCCCAGCTTACAAGCTGCCTTGGCGCATGGTGGTCCGATAGAACAGGGGCAATTCTAGATAGAACAGCTAGCTTGGGGGAGCAAAAGGGTGGCAAAAAACGTCATTAGGGGACGGAGGATTTTTCTGCGCTTTTAATACCTTTCTAGGAGGGAAACAGTGGGAGAGGCTACGCTTCCCGGCACTAGTCTGGGTACTCCTTCCAAAGTGGTGCAGCAGCTCGAGGAAGCTCCGTTTCCCTCAAAGCAGGGGCTTTCAAACTTGGCTCCTTGCTGAACTACAACTCCCATCATTCTTAGCACAATGCCCAAAGGCCATTGTGGCTGTGAATGATGGGAGTCGTATTTCAACAGCTGGGGACCCAGGTTTGAGACTCCCTGCATGGCAGAGCACTGCATGGTTCTGGGGACTTTGCAGAGTATTCCGTTTTGGCCAAAGCTTCACACAAGTCCAATAAACTATTAGGGGTTGATGAAGGGTCCCAGGGTCTTACAGTGAAGAATACTGTAAACGGTTTGGGCCCGGGGTATTTGAGGGACCGCCTGCCCCCAAGGGTTGCTGCCTGCTTGACAAGGACATCTGAGGGGGCCCTGCGCCAGGTGCCGACAATGAGAAAGGCCCGGCTGTCGTGCACTCGGGCCAGGGCCTTCTCTGTTGCTGCTCCTAGACTCTGGAATGCTCTCCCAGTGGCCATTCGTTCCTCGGACTCCCATCACGGCTTTTAGAAAGCTTGTAAAGACTTGGCTTTTTACCCAGGCTTTTACACCATCGTTTTTACTGCCGCTTCTGTGTGTTTTTACCTGTTGTGTTGTTTTTATGCCTGTCTTTATAGGTTTTTATATTTTTTAGCTTTATGTTTTTATTGCCTTTTTATTGTATGTTTTAACTTTTGTAAACCGCCTTGGGGTTGTCTTTTAACAAAAGGCGGTATATAAATGTAAAAATAAATAAATAAATAATACGGTCCTGGAGGGGTTATTTTCCCCACTCCACCCCCCACCCCCTCCCCCGCAAGCCATGAAAAGTCTTTAGGACTGCTTTCAGTACATAGTTTCCCAGCCTTAAGGGTCCAGAATCTTCGGGAATCAGCATCAGTCTCCAGTTCACTGTTAAAGGCAATCCTGGAGTTTTCCATGGCTTGATTTTAGTGAAAATATTTTGGGAGAAAGTTCTATAGGAATAGATGCAGTGAGAGTTGGCAACCAACTCTGAAAGCCATCATTGCTGTTAACATTTGCAAGGGGGATGGGATAGGGGGCATAGGGAAGAGAGGCACACTGCTGGCCCAGTAACAGCTGTCCTAAGAAGCTTGGATTTCTATGGGCAGAACTCACTTCTACCCTGGGCAGACAAAAACAAAGCGAGGCAAGGTAAAAATTCAGGGACATTTAAGGCTATAACATGGATTGCAGCAGAAACTTTCTGTAGTTTCAGATCGGAGGGTATGAGTGGTGTTTGCCTCAACCTTAATTCAGTCCAAAACTGTTCTGCAGCAATCAGATTTGGGAAGCTATGGTTTATACTGCACAGATTCCTCTTACTGTGTCCAATTTAAAGTTAGGGTTGTTCTTGCTCCATCCTGTTTTTTCATCTTCTTTTGTTTCTCTTTGTCCCTCCCAGAGTCCTGCATTCTTCAGTCACTTAATTTTGATCAAAAATTACAGGTGGCATTCCCTGCCCAAATCCATTTTCTTTGGCAGCATTTGATCTGAAGAAGTCACAATCTTCAGCCTTTCAGTCGCTCCCATAATTTAAGAAGTGGTTGTAGATACAGTTTTTCTCACAGGCCTTTTTTCTGTTCTTTTTAGCTCAGCACCTCCATTGTCTCTCCTTACTTCTTTCCTAATGTGTCTGCCTATTCAGATTGTAAGGTTGTGGACAAAGACTAGTTATTGTTAATTTTATGTACAAGTATGGACCCACAACAAAATGTTGCAGTATATTTCTGGTGTGCATGTGTTGCCTATGCCTGGTGAAAGTTTTAAAGATCTTTCCCCTCAGAAGAAGGGGTTGTGGCTGTCTTAAGGAAGTATTTCTTCAAGGTGAGAAATGTCCCAGTCTTTTTGTTCAAGCCCCTCTTGAACAGTTCCATTAGCAATGTCCACTTAGTTGTCTTTTAACTGCCTGAGTCCATGAACATTGTGCTCCACTGAGTTACACTGGGGCAGTTCGCATGGGGTGGTTTGGCCACCTTAGGGGTTCTTTTTAAATTCCAGATTTTTTTGTGAAAAATACAAAAGCCTAACCAACTATGGGGAGGCTGGGGAAAGCGCAAAACTCCTTGCTAGATTTGAGCAGATACATGTGTCAGGAGAAGGATGAGGGCAAAAAGAAGCAGAGGCTGGGAAAAAATCTATTAATGAATTGTAGGGAGGTCTGGCTTAAAATCCACATGCAAAATGAAAAGGAACAATAGTTGTGGGCAAGCAAGTCAAAATAGGGTTCATTTCATCACTGGGAAAGCATTCAGGATTTTGTTCAAGAACTTGCCTGCTTGTGTGTAAAGGAAGATCCACAGCTGACCAAGATGAAATTGTGATGGCCCATGCATGTGCACAGACACTGCAAACAACCACCTTCCTGGCCCTTGAGGCAAGGCCACTTGTGAAAAAGGTCAGACTTCCTCTTACAGGACCCAGACCGGCAATCTCTTGTTACACCACCTGGGAGCAGCACAGCCAAGCAGCTGCTGCTACCCTGAGAAGATCTACCAAAAAACTTGAGCAACTCCAGAAAGTGTAAAGTGATGCATACTGGGGCATAAAACCCCAACTTTACATATATGATGATGGGATCTGAGCTGTCAGTGCCTAACCAGGAGAGAGATCTTGGGTGGGCAGGCGGGCGGGGGTGTGGACAGCTCGTTGGAAGTGTTGACGCAGTGCACAGCAGCTGTGAAAAAGGCCAATTCCATCTTCGGGATAATTAGGAAGGAGATTGAAAATAAAAATGCTAATATAATGCCATACAAATCTTATTGTGCAGCCACATTTGGAGTACTGTGTGCAATTCTGGTCACCCTATCTTAAGGACATTGTAGAACTGGAAAAGGTGCAGAAGAGGGCAACCAAGATGATCGGGGCCTGGAGCACCTTCCTTATGAGGCTAGGCTACTGCATCTGGGTCTTTTTAGATTGGAAAAGAGGCGACTAAGGGGAGACATGATAGAAGTGTATAAAATTATGCATGGAGTTGAGAGAGTGGACAGAGAGAAATGTTTCACCCTCTATCACAATACTAGAACCAGGGGTCATCCCATGAAACTGAAGGTTGGCGAATTTAGGACCAACAAATGCAAATAAATAAATTAAATAAATAAACAAGAGGAAGTACTTTTTCACACAGAGCATAATTAACCGATAGAATTCTCTGCCACAGAATGTGGTGATGGTCATTAGTTTGGATGGATTTAAAAGGTGCTTAGACAAATTCACAGAGGACAGGTCTATCAATGGCTACTACTCTGGTGGCTATAGGCCACCTCCAGACTCAGAGGCAAGATGCTGCTAAATACCAGATGCAGGGGAGCAACAGCAGGAGAGTGGGCATGCCCTCATATCTTGCCTGTGGGCCAGTGTGGGACACGGGATGCTGGACTAGATAGGCCTTGGGTCTGATCCAGAAGAGCTGTTTTTATGTAATGCAGGTAACATCAGCGGCTGCACCTTGGCAGAGGGGAGTTGTGGGCCAAACTAAATGAGTGCTGGTGGGTACTTTCTAGGAAGAGATAAGGAGGCATTTGCAGGAACTGGGCTGGAGGGCTTCCATCCAGAAGGTGGTGGTCAGGGAGCTGGCATCCCGCTGCCTTCGTAATGGGAACAGGTGCCCTCTCTGGGACACAGAGCTGTAGTAAGCACAACCTAACAGAACTGAGCCTGCAACAGATCATGGTCTCAGCCCTAGTTTCTAGCCATTAATCCCTAGGACTTGAAGTTGCCCCCATGAGTTGCACGGGACCTCACCTCTGCTTGCTGGATAACATTCCTCCACCACCAGGCAAACACTCAGGACCAAAGGAGGAAAAGGTCTGGAGGAACCAGCCACCATTACTATCACAGAACCTCAAGAGTTGGAAGGGACCTTGGAGGTCTTCTAGTCCACCACTCTGCTTGGACTAGAGCAGCCCAAGATACTCTAGTCCAAGCAGACAGGTGGACATCTAACCTTGAACTTCCAGCAAAGTAAAGGCCACCACTGCACAGGGCATGCTGTTCCACAGTTGAACAGCCCATATAGTTAGGAAGTTCTTCCAACTGTCTAGCCTAAAATTGCTTCCTTGCCATTTCTGACTCCTGTCCTCAGAAGCAACAGAGAACAAGGGAGTTTCTTTGTCAGCTGAGAGAGCATGGACATATAGGCTCGAGGGCTTACACTTTCAAGGGCTGCTCACTCTACAGCTAATAGCAAGACTGCTCCTACAGTGAGATATAGAGGGCATTCAGAGTCCCTCTCTGAATCTCAAAGGGACAGTAACGTTGTGGCACTATGAGGCCTAGTGTGCTCTCAACCCCAGTGAGACTTCAAGGATTAAGGTTAGCAGCAGCTTTGACAAGCCTTTCCTTGGATGGAGACTGGCGCTCATCAAGGGAGGATCTGCGTCTCTTCCACCAGTGGCCGGGGGGCAGGGAGTGGGGCAGGGGTGGATACCAGCCAGCAGCTCTGGGCTTCAGAAGTTAACAGACGGTCACAGTATTTAAAAAACAAAAAACCTCTCCAGTTCAACATGAGTTCATTTTTACTCCTCCTGGGATGATTATACTTCAATCAATTTTCAAATGCACAGAATCCTCTCAATGGGACAGCAACATCACGGACGAAACAAGAGGGAAATGAGTAGGGGAGCCAGGCAGCCCACCTACCCATTCAAAACTCCATGTAGTGCAAAACAAGAAGGGGCTCAGAGACACCGAGGGGGGGGGAGTGCGAAAGAGGAGTAAACCTCCCCCCTCAAAATTCTTAACAAAAGCACCAATTCATTCCCAGAATGAGATCAGACTTTGGGCAGATTTGCACGTTACTTTTGAATGCTGGAAGGTCACTGCAAAATTAAAATCTGCCTCATCAGTTTCACACGGTGAACACTCCTTGTGAATATGCCCCTTCTCTGCCTACCCAGTGCCTGTGGTGACAGCCGATATTAAATTGCTTGATGCAACTTGCAGGGTCTTAAGTCTTTTTCAAAAAAATGGGATGGGCCAGCTATCGCCACATGCAGAGAGGAAAGGGAAAGAGAGGCGCGCATGCACAGCAAGTGGGACACCCCGTGAAATGGCCCAGAGTCGTCATGGCATCAAAGGGGCAACGTGCAAATGGGCCCTGCATCTTTCCACAGGGATGCTGAGAACAACATGAGGGGGCCTGAACACGACAGGTGTGGAAATCAAGAATAAGAATAAAAATTATAACAACAATAATTATAATAATATAATATATAGATATATGGGTATAGGGAGAGGCGTTCTTCCCCTTGCTGTATTTCTCTCGAGGAGGAAGGCGAGCCAATGGCTGCTCTCGATGCATCGCCTCCCATGGTGATTGCACGCGCCCGAGGCTTGGCTGTCTTGAGGTGTTCTTCCACCTGACGGACGTGCAAGGTGCAAGATCCCCCTTGGGTCGGGTTGATTGTTCAGGTGAGTGTTTGCCACCACTGCCGCCTGGAGAAAGGGCTACCCGCTCTCCCCTGCATGCGGGGAGGCCCCCCACTTCCCCCGCGGAGGGCCACTCCTGGCTCATACGGTCGTCTCGTCAGCCTTCTTCTTCAGGAGCTTGGCAGAGAGCAGGGAGTGCGGGACAGGGTGGGGGTGCCTCAAGTCCGGAATCATCAAGCGGACTTTCTGATTGGTCCTTCGCCACTCCGAGTACAGCTGGCAATGGTAGCGGAATGAAACCTGGCCAGGAGAGGAAGAAGCAGATTCTGTCATACAGAAAATAAATATATTTCTAAATCATTGAGTGTATTTTAAAGTTTTGGGTATGTTCTGTAAACCACTCAGAAATACATGGGGGTGGTATAGAAATATGTAAAATAAAGGAATATAAACTGAAAGAGGGAGGAAGTAAGAATGCAGGAATAGCAAGTCAGACCACTGGCCCATCTAGCTCAGCACTGCCTACACTACCTGGCAGCAGCTCTCCAAGGTTTCAGGCAGGAGTCTCTCCCAGCCCGAGCTGGAGATGCTGCTAGGGATCGAAGCGGGGACCTTCTGCATGCAAAGCAGATGCTCTACCACCCGATCTATGGCCTCATCCCTAAGTTACAGCCTCATCGGGAAGAGCAAAGAACCAGAAGGATTCTTTACTGCATGCCTGTGCTTGAATTATGAGCAGGATCCTTAATAAAATCCCCAAGCCCACCCCCTGTCTCCCTTCAATTTTAGCCGAATCATACTTCTCTTCCAGTTCAAAACCAATAGCTAAGTGGGAAGATGTCACAAAGACTGAGCCCCACCCTCGTGATTTAAGAACTGGTTGCAATTTGCACACATCTAGCGTGGAAGAGAAGCCGGAGCCCTTCTGCCTGCCATTGGGTCACGGCTTTCAGCATCAGTAGCCTCAGGTCAGCTAGACCTTTCCTGTCTGCACTGACTAACAGTGGCTCTCCAAAGTGTCAGGCAGACAGAGGCCTTTCCTAACCCTGTAGCTGGAGATGCCTTTTTATCTGGTGGTGCCAGGTTTTAAACCAGAGACCTTCTACATCCAGGGCAACAAGAACTGCCACTACCCTGAGAAGGAAGAAACATCTGTTTGTGGAGAAGCAGCATCACCACAAATCTGGCATGGTATTTGACAAAAACAACCAGACAGTCTCAGCACTTGTATACGTTATTTGAAAATGCTCCCCCGCTCCCAGATAATGTGCATTTTATTTTGCTTTCCCCCCGCAAATGTACACAAATGTATGCAGATACAATAAACTTAATCATCCATTCATTCGATTTCTATACCGCCCTTCCAAAAATGGCTTGGGACGGTTTACACAGAGAAATAACAAATAAGATGGATCCCTGTCCCCAAAGGGCTCACAATCTAAAAAGAAACGTAAGACAGACACCAGCAACAGCCACTGGAGGGATGCTGTGCTGGTGGTGGATAGGGCCAGTTGATCTCCCCCTGTTCAATAAAGAGAATCACCACGTTAAAAGGTGCCTCTTTGCCCAGTTAGCAGGGGTATACCTGCTACTGGGAGTATACCTGCTACATCCACTCTCTTTGATCAGGCAACAGCCCTTAGGGGGGAAAGCCCTGTTATTTTTAACGTAAAGAACTGCTCTGAAGATGCTTTATGATGTCACAAGACCCAGCCAATAGGCACCATGCACAGCCAGCTTTTGTCTCTCCCAAATTTAGTCCTGCAGGCGAGGCTGTACAAATTCCTGACAAAACAGGAGTGAATGCAGTTCCACAGCAGCTGGACAGCTGGACGTACATCTGGATCCACTCAGTTGCAGAAGAAGCAGTGCAACCTGCCCTCTGCCAGAAGCTTAAGAGAGATGGCAAGCCAATCTAAGTAAAGTCATTTTCCCTCTCAAGATCGAGATTGAATGTGCCGGATGTGCAGAGGACAGAAAAGTGAAGCAGGTATGCACATAAGCTCTCTCTCTCTGCAGCATATACTCACCAGCGTCCAGAGGACATAGATTGTGAAAAGTGCTATGGTCAGGGCGATGAGGCCAACGGCCTCCAAGCGGCTGTTGAACTGCAGGTGATCTTGGGCGCCGCGTAGGCACAGCCAGCCCGAAATGGCAGCCAGCGGGGTAATGAACAGGAAACATACCATGTCACAGAAGAGCGTTCTCTTCTCGTTGCGTGGCCCAGGGTCCTTCAGCCACTAGGGAAGTGGGGAAGAAAGGAAGAGGAAGTCAGGCAGCTGGAGGGATGTGTGCAAAAAAATGTTTTGTTGGAATGAAAAGGAAACAAAAAAAACCAAAGCAGCAACTCAACAAAAATGTCTCTTTTTTTGGTCCTTATCTAATGCAGACTGGATTGGTTGACATCCTATGATCATAGTTAGAACATCAGAATGTTAATGTTGGAAGGGACCCTCAGAGATCTTCTAGTCCTACTCCCTTGCTCAGTGCAGGAAACGGGTGCAGCGCCCAGTTAGGTTGTTAGGAAATGGGCTGGCTGAGCCTGGACTCCTGCTGAGCTGTGCAAGACACAGCAATTGGGCCGGCACTAGGATCTTTGCAGACTGTATTTTATTGTATTTAAGAAATGGCACCCCACCCCTCTTACAGGGTTAGCTGAAGCAGCCTGAAACACATGCAAATCTGGAACCATAAAACACAGTTCCAACTGATGTATTTTCCTGTTGCCTGATATTAATTTGCAGGTCATTTGTGACATGATGATGCTGACTGGCTGTGTCACATTGCACCAGATACTAAGTTTGGAATATAGGTATACATCTGAGTTGTGACACACTCACGGGTCCACAAATGCACTTTCAACTCACCACTAGCAAGCCCATGATTTATTCCGGCAGGACCCTCCCCTCCCCAGAATCTCCCACACCTCACAAAGGACCCCCTGGGATCTCTCAGACCTATACGGCCAGACCTGGAAGGCAGCATGAGACGTCTCAGTGCTTTCCAAGTCTCTCTGGCTTAGCACAAATTAGCACACTGCCACCCGCAGGCCTTCTTCGGGATCCAGAGAAGGGTGGGCAACGACTTGGCCTGAGCCACCGAGAGGCTAGCAATACAGCAAGACGTCTCTCGTGGCTCTGCAAGTCTCTCTGCAGCTTTGTGCTTAGAGGGCCAAGTCCCTGTCACCCCTCAGCTTGGGAGCAGGGAAGAAAGGGCCAAGGCCTTGCCCCCAAATGCAACAGCTCTGAAGCACAGCATCACATCCCAGGCAAGACCCTGCCCCAATCACCCTCGACATGTCTGTCTGCCTACGGTATGATGATGCTGTGTATTTCTGCTTGCATGCAATTTGTTTCTGGATTGGTTTTATAACATCTAGATTATAAGCCACCATGAGTGCCTCATATTGGGGCAGAAAGGCAGGGCAGAAGTAATTTTAATTCGTTAGTGAGCAATATTGGCTACCAAGGCAGGTTAAAATATATGGCGCCCTGAATACACTTAATGATGTCTGATGTTGGTTTTCCTGGTTTATGGTTTCCCATTTCGAGGGCACTCTCGCTGCTCTTGTCTGGTTCTGGCCTACAGGCGCTCTTTCTCCCCAGGATCTGGCCCAGCAGCAAGCAAGAGAGGCACTCACCTCTGTCAGGGGCCTGGGCCGTCTCTCCACGACAAACTCCGTGTGGCAGAGCTCGCAATAGCTTGTGTTGGAGGAGGAGAGCCACTTCTCCAGGCAGCTTTTGTGGACGGTCCCCAAAGTGCCCGTGCAATCGCAGGGGGATAGCAGGCCCTCTCCGCTCCCGCCTTCATGGCAGATTCGGCAGATGGGGCCATCGCTAGAGGCAAGAAGCAAATGACAAAGGGCTAAAACCACCTACAAAGGCTGAGGGGGTGAGGTGAGGCAATCTTGTCCATACAAAAGTGCAGCACCAAAAAGGAAACTTTCTTCTCCGGATTATGTGCAAGGCAAGCTTTGTCGCGTCATCAGCACTAGACACAGGACTTGGGGGAATGGGACTTGGCAGCAAGGGGGAATGGGCAGTGTTTCTTAAGGGAGCAGAAGACCTTTGAGTGGTAACAGCTGAGAGTTCAGACTGCATGGGGGGGGGGAATACCCCCTCACTATTGAAGTGCAGCCCATCTCTGTTCTTTTTACACTCGCCTCCCACAAGCAGACACATGTATGCTCTGCCTAGCCAAGTTATGCCTCTTATGGTTTCGTTTTTGTTCTGATCCAGAATCTCTCTTGCCTGTGAGGTGAAATGTATTTTCTTTCATGGGCAAAATTTTAGGAGACAGGCAGATGTTGATGCAGCCATCCATCCTTCTATGTGCTGCCCCCCACCCCCACCCCACTGCCTCCTCAAGGCAAAAAGATAAAAAGCAAGCCAGCTAGTGCCAAGTTGCAGATAGCATGAAATTCCTAATAAGAAACAGGGAACAGAGGCCAGGATACAACATGCAGTGTGTTCACCAACTGAGAGAAGGTCAGAGCCATCAAGCTTCCAACTGGCCTTTGATTTATCCCTGGAAGCCTTATTCCCAGCTGTAACCAAGCTTTCGGAATATTTAAGTCCCGCTCTGTTTCCCCCACTATTTTACACTGTAAGCGCCTTAAGGGCAGAGACCTGAGGAAAATGTAGAAGTTATGCATGATGTGGAGAAAGCAAATGAAGAGAAGTTTTTCTTCTTCTCCCATAATGGCTGAATGGGGATTTGAACTCGGGTCTCCCCGGTCCTAGTCCAGCACTAACTACTACACCACAATTAATTTATTTTATTCGATTTTTAGACAGCCTTTCTACTGCAGTGTCCAAGGTGGTGAGGACTTATAACATAAGTCTATCAACAGCTGCTGGCTATGAAAGCTAAACAGAACCTCCAGGCCCAGAGGCAGTCTACCTATGAATATCAGAAGCAGAGGACAAACAGGGGACGCCTGTTACCATTATGTCAAGATTGTGGGCTTCCCAGATGCATTTGGCTGGCCACTGCTGAAAAACAGGTGCTTTTCCCAACAAGAAACAGATGAACCCTCCGTCTGATCCAGCAAGATATGTTTTTATAATAGCACAGGACTGGAAAGATCCTTGGTGCCTTGTAATCTAAAAACTTAATTTTGGTGGCTAGGGATTGGAAATACCCTTCAAATTCTGGACGAATAATTGGCAGGATTACAAGGAAGTAATAGCTTTTAATAGTTTAAGAGTTTCCACACTCTGTTAAATTGCGACTTATTTTAATGTTTTAATTTTGTTTTAATTTGTACTGGTTTTATTGTAAACCGCCCAGAGACATTAGTTTGGGGCGGTATAAAAATATGTGAAAGAAAGATTGATTTAGCTTCCGAGTCTCATGGTTGGTGCCCCCCATCTCCAGATTCCATGCTATCCCACAAAGCTTTTTTGCTATGAACTGCCTTCTTCCTACAAAGCTGGAAAGCTGTTCAACTGGGATGAGCTCATTCTCTGGGAGCGCTGGGCCCGAAATCTCTCTGGCAGACCAGGGCTGGGCTAACAACCACCGCCCTGGCCTCACCTCTGTGTCCCCAGGGCTTTGATCACTGTTGAGAGTAGCCGTCCGTCCTTGGCCGTGACTTGGGTGACATACTGCGGGCGCCCGAGGTCAGAGTCTTCTACTGACTTGGACAAGGCTGCACTGCCGGGGCAGTCGCACAGCGAGCCAGGAAGATGGCAGCAGTCGCCCGTCGTCATGGCTACAGGCAACGCGCTTGCTTCAGCAGCCGGAAAGCAGAGTCATGGTCCCCCTGGAGTGGAAGAGGTGAGAAAGAGAAGCTGGTCAAAGGCGGGTCTGCGGCTTCTCAGCCTAGATGACCCCTTTGCTGCAAAAACCGAGGAACAATCAGTACCAGTATTATAAAATGTATATGCAATGTAATATGACGTACAGCTTCATAAAAGAGAGATATGTTCAACAGACAAGGAGAACCAAGATACTGGCGAAAAGGAATACAATGAATGATAACTGGAGAACAAATATAACGGAGGCCCAAATACTAAGAAGTGATACTGAGAAGTGATAGGCGTAGCGCTCAAACTAGGTTTTGAAATCTTCCTCAGACCAGATAAGTGTGAGTAATTATTCAAACAGGGAGTTCACTCTTAAAAACAGCATGACAAACTTCCATCCAGGCATGAATAAAAAGTGAAAGCCTAGGGACTTTCTACATAACTTACCGCAGTTGTCTTTCTAAGAAGCAAAAGTTTGCAGCCATTCCAAAATCGATGGCTCTCATATAACATTCACTAGAAAACAGAACAAATAACCCTAAGACAGCAGGGGCGTAACTACTATTAGGCAAGGGGAGGCGGCTGCCTGGGGGCCCCCATACCTCGAGGGCCCCCCAGAGGCAAGTCACATGTGAAGAGTGTGTGTGTGTGTGTGTGTGTGTGTGTGTATCAGCGAGGGGCCCATTTTAAAATTTTGTCTCTGGGCCCACTCCAGCCTTGTTACGCCCCTGTAAGACAGCCAGCTATTCTAACGATGGGAGATAGTCACTCTAAATAAGTAATGTCTCTTTTCATATAAAGACAAACTTACAGTACTTTCAAAAAGACCAAACAGTGGTTGCTTTACTTCTTATCACTCTTGCTGATGGTACAGCTCCCTGTGAATCTAGAAAGAAGAGCTGGCTAATAGGGAGGTGCACAAAGCGTTTCGGTGCCTCTAATTTGAGGCGCCAAAAGGCTTTGAGCTGCCACAGCCAAAATGTTTTGGTGGGCTGGTGCTTTAGGAGGAGGAAGGCAGGTCCGACCTGCCCCTCCATCGTTCCACAACCCCTGCCCCCACCGCAGCGTTTAATGCTATTACACGCCATGTGGCACAGCTGCAGGACTGCTCCTAGCAGCTTGCGGGTGGCATCAGCACATAAATGGCATCTGCCCGGACGCCATTTATGTGGACAGCAAGATCATGCTGGCCATGCAAATGGTGTCTGCGTATGCACCATTTATGTGCCGATGCTGCCCACAGGCTGCTGGGAGCAGTCCTGCAGCCATGTGGCGGTTAATACCGACAGTGCCGCGGTAGAGCAGCCAGACTGCCTCCCTCCTTTTAAAGTACCGGCTCTACCCCCACCCCCGGATGTGCACAAACCCTTCATGCACATCCCGACTGACTAATAGCTGTGTCTCTTATTCTTAAATACCTGCCAAGGTTCTGCTTCTTAAAGAGACGTCACGAAGTACTGTATTCAAAGGCATATCAAAGAAAAACAGCTCCCTCCCTGCGAGTCTACAGAGAGAGTAAGGGGCTAATACTCTTAAGTACCTAAAAAGGTTCTACTTCTTAAGGAGGCATTATAAAGTATACAAGGGCATATCAAAGAAAAACAGAAAAGTCCAATCTATCATTCAAACACAAACCCAAATACATTTTAGAGAGAAAGATCCATTTCATTTCTTTCTGAGATATTTTCCTGTATATTTATTCTGAAAAATTGGTAAGATGGAGCTTTATTGACAATCATACCTTTAAAGTCCCTATAATAGTGATATATATGAAGTATGTGATATATATGAAGTGATATATATGAAGTATATATAGTGATATATATGAAGTATATATGAAATTAGGACAGTATCTCTAATAGTATTCTTAAATGTACTATGTTCTTGAATCCTCACTTTTGAAGACCGAGTGGTTTGGCCTATAAGTCAATCCACATGGACATATTAGCATATATATTACATTTTTGTGTGACAGGTACTAAATATATGAAAAAATAATGTTATATTTATAACTGTAGGCATAAATTAAGAAGCTCCCTTTATATTTTATACGCCAGCGTGGTGTAGTGGTTAGAGTGCTGGACTAGGACCAGGGAAACCTGAGTTCAAATCCCCATTCAGCCATGAGACTTGCTGGGTGACTCTGGGCCAGTCACTTCTCTCTCAGCCGAACCGACTTCACAAGGTTGTTGTGAAAGAGAAATGTAGTACACCGCTCTGGGCTCCTTGGAGGAAGAGTGGGATATAAATGTAGTAATAATAATAATAATAATAATAATAATAATAATAATATGCCTGCATGACGACCATGAACCACATTTAGAAGTACCAACAATTTGTGGAGAATGTTCAGTTGCAGCTTGTCCTATATCTGTCCTGACTAATAAACTCTATAGAGATAGTCCCCTTCTAAAACCAATATTAGGCAGTTGAACACATCCTGGTGTGTGTTAAATTAAATGCCAATGTTTCAAAACGATGTTTCTTATTTGATGAGATAGATGAGTAAATTCCATAACCAAAATATCTTATTTCTACTTTTATCTCTAGACATATTAATAATGTTAGAACTAAGTATTTCTCTCCTTGATTTCTGCAAGGCTTTGGTAGCTGCTGTATAAATAATAGGGATGTGCAAATAGATTTCTACCCATATCTAGCTGAATCGGGTGATTTGGAGACAGAACAAATCACCCCTGTGGTCCATTGGCTAGATTTAGCTCCAAATCGAACCGCGCCAGATTCGATTTGAATCAATTCAAGATTCGGATTCCTCCTATTAATTCCCCCAGTTTCTAGCTTTCATTTAAAAAGAAAAGCTAAGCTCATTATACGCCTTCATATTCATTATACACCTTCATTTCTTCTGTTCATTTTGACTGTCATTGTACAGTGCCAACTGTCAACTGCCATGTGCCAACTACACTCCCCTCCCATCCGAAAGGCAGTACTACTCAGTTTATGTTCTAGGAATTTTTTTCAAGTGTGTTGACTCTATAGTGTCTAATAACATAAGAACAGCCCTGATGGATCAGGCCCAAGGCCCATCTAGTCTAGCATCCTGTTTCACACAGTGGCCCACCAGATGCTACTGGAAGCCTACAGGCAGGAGTTGAGGCCATTTCCTCATAATGAATCCCTATGAGGATTCATTACACACCAAAGAATCTAAACACCTCAAAAATTCCTAACATATAAACTGAGTACCTAGTGGCTTGCAGGTTGGGGGGTAGTTGGCACATGGAATGCCACTAATTCCCCACCCACACCCACAATGCAGTGGAGTCAAAATGAACAGAAGAAATGAAGGTGTGTAATGAAAACAACAAAAAATCTGAACACTTCAAAAATTCCTTTAAAATAAGCTGAATTCCCGTGTGTGTGTGTGTAGTTGATACATGGCAGCTGACAGTTGGCACTGTCCAAAGACAGTCAAAATGAACAGAAGAAAAAGAAAGCGTATAATGAATCCTCATAGGGATTCATTATGAGGAAAAGTTATTAGACATCAAAGAATCCAAACACTTGAAAAATAGTGACCACAAATTTTATTCCATAACTTCACTTCTACAAGGGCTAGAGCTTAGATTTATTATTATTATTAAATTAAAGCTAGGGTTAGGGTTAGGATAGGGAGACTCTGAATCCCCATTATTTCATATGGCGGAAATAAACAAAATCAGTAAAAACTAAGAAAATCATTAAAAATCAACCAAGTACCCCACTGCCTTGACAATTGGGTGGTAGGTGGCACCCATGGGGACCTAACCACCACCAAAATTTGGTGCCCCTACAACCTTTATAAGTGGTCCGAATTGATCTAAATCCAAATCAAATCAAATCCAGATCGAATCTGGGGTGATTTGGAAGGACAGATTCAGACACAAAACAAATCAGGGGTGATTCGATTCAGGCACAAATTGAATTGAAAGGAAACTTGGCTTACCGTGAAGGGTTCTTTTTCCCTGTGTTAGGAGCTCATCAGGTAGGGTTGTATAGTGAGCATGCTCGGACAGAACTGGATCATGTGACTTAATTTGCTGCCGAGGCGCCTCCCAGCCCTAGTTCCAGGGTTGTTGCAAAGGGAGAGAGATGTCAAGTGGAAAGAGAGCTGCTTCGATTCGGAGGTATCTGTATGAAGGAGAGAGCTATAAATTTTGGTAGGAAGCAGCTAACAGAGGATCAAGAAAAAGTAAGATAAGCAGTATGTAGAGACAGAACGCGAGAGGAAACAAAGCCTAGTAGCTGTAACCCTGAGAGCAGTCTCCCCTGTCAAGTAATGCAGTCATCTGCAGGACTGCGAAGTAATCCCATCCCTGAAAGGTCAGAGGAAACTGTACATCCGAGTGGGGCTGATGAGCTCAACACAGGGAAAAAGTACCCTTCATGGTAAGCCAATGTTCCCTTTCCCCCTGTGTAGGAAGGACATACCCAAGCTAGTGAGGAAAGGCAAATGGGAGGGAAGGATGTATCAGACCACCTGTTGAAGTACTGTGCAGCCAAAGGCCACCTGGGGGCTGGAGAAGGATGACACCTTGTAGTGGTGAATGAATGGAGTAATGGACGACCAGGTAGCCACCCGACAAATTTCTGAGAGTAGTGTGTGGGCAGAAAAGGCCGCGGACGTAGCTGCGCTTCTGGTGGAGCGGTGATCCCTCCAGGGGAAGGGAGGTTAAGGGAAGCGTAGGCTAGGAGAATACAGGACTTGATCCAACTAGCAAGAGTGGCCTTGGATACCCTGTTGCCCAAGGTGGGTGTATGAAAGGAAACAAAGAGAGAGTCTGATTTGTGAATGTCCCTGATGCGCCAAATGTAAATGCGTAATGCTCTACGCACATCCAATTTATGCCAGAGTTTCTCTTTGGGATGGGCCGGGGAAGGGCAAAAGGAAGTCAGGATGATGACTTGGGACTTATGGAAGGTGATGTTAACCTTAGGGAGTAAGGCAGGGTCAAGTCGAAGGTTAACCAAGTCAGATTGGAAGGTACAAAGTTCTCTGCACATGGACAGGGCACCTGGCGAGCCGAGGTGATGGCCACAAGGAAAAGAACCTTGAAAGTTAAGGTTTTTAGTGGAATAGAAGAAGGGGGTTCAAAGGGGGATTTGGTTAGGGCATTGAGAACCTTGTTGAGGTTCCATGAGGGAAAACGCTTGAGAGGCGGGGGTGCTAGGTTGGAGGCCCCTCTGAGGAACCTGGATATGTGCGGGTGAAGGGAAGATGGTCCTGCGTTGGAGGAAGAGATATACAGAACCGATGAGAATGCTGAAGCATGACTCCTCAGGGTATTAGGTCGGAGATGTAGGTCCAGACCGGTCTGTAGGAATGTGAGAACTTCTGGAACGCTGGCGGACAGCGGGTCTTTGTGGTTGGTGCGTGCGCAGCGCAGGAAGGCTGCCCAAGTAGCTTGGTAGACTCTGTTGGTGGACTATCTTCGAGAGGCCAGAATAGTGTTTTGGACTGGTTTGGAGTAACCCTGGGCCGCTAGCCTCGAGCGCTCAACTTCCAGGCGGAGAGCTGTAGCCACTCGGGGTCGGGGTGGACCAGAGGGTCCTGATAGAGCAGGTCTGGGCAATTCAGTAGGTGCCACAGAGGGCTTACCAACAGATGAAGTAGGTCGCGAAACCACGGTCTGCAAAGCCAAAGGGGAGCAACAAGAATCGTCTCCTATCTTTCCTGGCCCAGCTTCTTGAGCACTTTGGTGATTATGGCCGTGGGGGGAAAGGCGTAGAGGAGAGTGTTCGGCCATGGTGAGTTCAAGGCATCCATTGCCTTCACTTGATGGGAGTGGAACCTCGAGAAGAAGGAGGGGGAGGCAAACAGATCTATCTGTGGGTGACCGAAGATTTGAGATATTTGAAGGAACACGTTGGGATGAAGTGACCATTCTGCTGGGTCGAGGGGTCTTCAATTGAGTCAATCTGCTTGTGAGTTTTCCTCCCGCTTGAGGTGTTCTGCGGATATGGATCTGAGATTGGTCTCCGCCCATTGGAATAAGAGGTCGGACTCCCTCATCAGTGACTTGGACCGTGTGCTACCCTGTCGATTGAAGTATGCCTTGGCAGTGACATTGTCCGTCCTGATTAGGACGTGCTGTCCTCCAAGGAGATGTTGAAAATGGATGAGTGCGAGGTGAGCTGCATGGAGTTCCAGCCAATTTATGGATCTTTTTGATTCCTTGAGTGACCATGGAGCCTGTGCCAGTTGGCCCAGACAGTGGGCTCCCCAGCTGGAGAGGCTGGCATCTGAGGTCACCATGTGGCGATGGGGTTCTGAGAGCGGAAGGCCTCTGAGGAGAGCCAGGGACAGCCACCACTGCAGAGACTGCCTGATTGCCAGAGGCAGAGGAATGATGTGATGGGTCGAAGCCATGATCATGTCCTGAAAGGGTAGAAGCAGCCATTGAAGGGGGCGAGAGTGCCATCTGGCCCATGGAAAGCATTCCAGACACGCAATTTTCGAGCCCAGGGCCTGGGAGAGCTGCATGACATCCACTGAATGCGTGTGGAGAAGAGGATGCAACTGGCTGGAGATCTTTTCCCTCCTTTCTGGTGGAAGAGAAATTGAGTCCTGAGAGGTGTCAAAGAGAGCCCCTAGGTGAACCAAGGACTGAGAGGGAACGAGGTGACTCTTTTCTGTGTTCACCACGAAGCCGTGGTCCTGCGGGCAGAGGAGTGTGGTGCAGACATCCTCCTGGGCTTGACATAGTGACAGAGTTCTGATGAGGAGATCGTCCAGTACAGATGGATGTGTATTCCCCGAAGGCGGAGGTGCACAATAAGCAATATCATGATTTTTGTGAATACCCAGGGTACTGATGAGAGCCCAAATGGAAGAGCGCGGTACTGGAAATGACCGTTGTATGAAAAAACGGAGGAGGACTCTGTGCTCTGGCCTGATGGGAATGTGCAGGTACGCCTCTGAGAGGTCTACTGAGGTGAGGTAGTCCCCTGGGTGTATGGTCTGTTTGATTGTGTGAAGGGATTCCATCCTGAACTTTTTCTTTTGGGTGAAGCGGTTGAGGAACTTCAAATCAAGGACCGCCCTCCAAGACCTGTCCTTCTTGGGAATAAGGAAGAAGATAGAGTACAATGAAGTCCAGCGTGGTGTAGTGGTTAGACTGCTGGACTAGGACCGGGGAGACCCGAGTTCAAATCCCCATTCAGCCATGAGACTTGCTGGGTGACTCTGGGCCAGTCACTTCTCTCTCAGCCTAACCTACTTCACAGAGTTGTTGTGAGGAGAAACTTATGTAGTACACCGCTCTGGGCTCCTTGGAGGAAGAGCGGCATATAAATGTAAATAAATAAATAGATAGATAGATAGATAGATAGATAATAATACATGTCTTGAAATTTTTGCATAGATGGAATGAGTTCTATTGCTCAAATCTGGAGAAGATGGTGAATTGCTTGGAGCATCCGACTGCGGAGGGTAAGAGAGAAGTTCGAGGGCGTAGCCATTGGACACGGTGTTGATCACCCAGTTGTCGGTGGACATGGACATCCAGGTCGTAGCGAAGTTCGACAGCCTGCCGCCCACTGGGATCGCGCCATTGTCTGTGTTGAGCTAATGCGGGGGGGAGGAGGTCTGGTGATGGCCCCCCTTGAGTTTATTATTTATGTATTTATTTATTCGATTTCTATACCGTCCTTCCAAAAATGGCTTAGGGCAGTTTACAGAGAGAAATAATAAATAAATAAGATAAAACGGATCCCTGTCCCCAAAGGGCTCACAATCTAAAAAGAAACATAAGATAGACACCAGCAACAGTCACTGGAGGTACTGTGCTGGGGATGGACAGGGCCAGTTACTCTCCCCTGATAAATAAAGAGAATCCCCACATTAAAAGGTTCCTCTTTGCCAAGTTAGCAGGGGTTGCCTCTGGAGAGCTGACGCTACTCTGGCCTGCCTGCACTTCTGGAGTTTTGGGGGCAGAAATCCTGGAACTGGGTGTAGGGATGATTGTAGAATTGCCTGTTGGAATGAAAGGAGTGAGTTGGGGCTCGAAAGAACCTGCGCGAGTCCCTACGGTTGGAGGGCATGGCCTTCTTTTTGTCCTTAGTTTCCTCTAGGATAGGGTCTAGTGCTGGACCAAAGAGGTTAGCACCCAAGAAGGGGGCTAACATCAAGGCAAGCCTGGACTTAGAGTCCATGTTCCAACTTTTGAGCCACAAGGACCTGTGTACCGCCACTCCTGCAGCCATAGCCCTAGAGGACTGTTGAATATAGTCCAAACTGCAGTCTGCCATAAGGGCCATGGCTTTGGCCATTTTGTTAATGTCCTGGTGGAGCTTGGTGAGTTCATGTGGAACCAGGGCCACAAGTTCCTTAGCCCAGAGCATGGAGGCCTGAGCAAAAATGGAGTTGGTAGTAGCTGCTTTTATGGATGTGGCTGTGGCATCATGGACCTTTGTTAAAGGATATCACACCTCCTGTCCTCCTGTGGCTTTAACTGTTCTTGGCCCTCCATATGCAGGATAGTCCTATCTCGAGCAAGACAGAACTGGAACTGGGGCTGGGAGGGGCCTTCAGCAGCAAATTAAGTCACATGATCCAGTTCTGTCTCAAGCATGCTCAGTATACAACCTTACCTGATGAGCTCCTACACAGGGGGAAATAAATCGATCCGTGCACATCCCTAATAAACAATTTTAGTAGGATAACCGCTGCATCAAAATTGTTTATTACATTTAAGTGCCTCCTGTTTGTAATCTAAAACTTCTAAACAATTTCTATGTAACCTTAAAAACTGCCCATATGGTAAGTTTGTTCTCAAATGTAAGAACATAAGAACAGCCCTACTGGATCAGGCCCAAGGCCCATCCTGTTTCACACAGTGGCCCGCCAGATGCCACTGGAAGCCTGCAGCAGGAGTTGAGGGCATGCCCTCTCTCCTGCTGTTACCGTACTCCCCTGCAACTGGTACTCAGAGGCATCCTGCCTCTGAGGCTGGAGGTGGCCTATAGCCCTCCAACCAGTCACATCTTGGGGAAGATAATTCCACAAGTTGATCATGTGTTGTGTGAAAAAATACTTCCGTTTGCTGGTCCTAAATTTCCCGGCAATCAATTTCATGGGATGACTCCTGGTTCTAGTGTTATGTGAGAGGGAGAAGAATTCCTCTCTATCCACTTTCTCCACTCTATGCATGATTTTATAGACCTCTATCATGTTTCCCTTTTGACTTGGTGATTCCCAACAAAATTGAAGGTTCCCTCAAAACATGACGTGGCACCAAAGAAGCTAGATAGTTGCTCAGTTCTCCACAAGCCTTGAAAATCTGGCTGCAGTTCTTGAGACATTTTTCCTAGCTTGCCTCAGTTGCCAGAGCAGTGCTGGAAAAAATATCAAACACATTCCTTGATGCGAGAAGCAAATTTCCAGGGCCCAGAGATGGAAACATACAGAAACATTCTTAGGCACAAGCATCCAGTTTTGAAGGGCATGAGAGACCAGACATATTCTTAGTTCTGTTTCAGACTCATGCTTTCGGTCTGAAACCCTACACTTACCAAGGGAGTTTTCTCCCTGCTTCGAACTGATGAGAGTTGTAATTTCTTTCTGAGAAATGTAAAAGGCAAGTCTTTACTTCTTCTACACAGCCTGCTCCACCAAGAACCGCTCATGGCATTTCCCTATCTGTGTTCCTAAACTCATGCTGTCACCAATTAAGGAGATGGATCGTTAAGAGTTTTCACCGATATACTGATTACATCATAATAAATATGCCTATAAGAATAAGCAATCGTTTCCCAAAAGAGCACTTGGTTTTGAGATGTGCACAAGGCACAGCAGACTTCTCTTAGAAGACCCATCCCTCCTTTTTGCTCACACGTTTCCTCCCCATTTCCTCGGGAATGCTTCTCTGAAGATTATGATTACCATCAGCAACTTTTATAAAGTACTTCTATTAAAATTAATTTTAAAATATGTTGCCCAATTATTATTGTGTTGCCCAACATAATTTTAAAATATGTTGCAACTTTGTAGTTTTTCAAGAACTGCTCAAGCGGTTAATCTAATCACTCAAATGTTGCAGCCCTTCTAAGAATGCATCATCATAACAGGGAAACATGCAGACGGAAGTCTGCTGCCCACATCCCCAGAGTCCTGGGCCTTTTGTGGCTCATGTTTGAGCATAGAGAAATGGAGCAGTAGGATCATAACGCTGGATCACTTACTCAAAAAACACTTCATCTACTAAAAGCCATCCAAATGATTAAAAGCTGCCTCTGATTAATCAAGAACCATTCAGAAACGACGTTCCAATTGGGGAGGACTCTAGCTCAGTGGCAGAGCATCTGCTTTACATGCAGAAGGCTACAGGTTCAATCCCTGGTAGCATCTTTGGCTAGGGCTAGAACAGACTCCAGACTGAAACCCGGCAGAGCTGCTGCCAGTCAGTGGGAACAATACTGAGCTAGATAGATCAAGGGTCTGATTCCGTAGAAGGCAGCTTCATACTAGGAAGGGGGTCATAGCTCAAAGATAGAGCCCCCATTTTGCATGTAAAAGGTTCCAGGTTCAGTTCCCAGCAGCATTTACAAGTAGGGCTGGGAAAGAAGGAGTCCTGCCTGAAAACCTGGAGAGCCTCTGCCAGTCAGTGCAGACAATACAGAGCTAGGTGGATCAGCATCGTCATCCAAGCTAAAACAGTTTCATACGTTCATCGGCTCTCACTTTCTGCTCACCCCACCAGTCAAAGCCTCAGTTCTGCACCTCAGTGACAGGGCAGAGAAGAGGCGTTAAATGCAGTTCTGGAAACACACAGATCTGCTGGTGTCCTGATGTCATTTCTGGGTCACCTCTTGGAGGGGACAACTCAGCAAAGAAGAAACTGCCAGTCCCACTCCTGAGGGAAGACACGACACTGGGACTCCCTAGCAGGCTGCACTTCTATAGACTTCCTTAGAAGTAAGCCCCATGGGACTCAGTGGGACATTCTTTCAAGGGGCCTGATACAGAAAATGTGTTTTCTTTTGAACTATGGGTTGTAGGCACATACGATTCAGATATAGTTTGGCAACCAAGCAATGAAAATTCATATGCTTAATCAGCCAAGACTACTTTTCATCGAGCAATAGTCCTACCAAAAAGAAACCACACCTGCAGCCATATTTACTACATTTCCCCATCCAAAAGCTCTGGGCAGTGCACAACAAGTAAAAAAACCAAAGGCAAACACCATTTAAAACAAGCTACTTAAAACAGTGTAAAACAAATTAAAACAATTCAGAATCATTTAAAATATATGAAAAATTCTTTAAAATAGTTTAAAAACCTTGGAAGTCCAGGCCAAACAAGTCTTTAGGGCTCTCTTGAAGGCCAACAACGAGCCCAAACTACAGATATCTGCTGGGAGTGCATTCCACAGACCAGGAGCAGCTACAGAGAAGGACGGCCCCAAGTCGCCACCAGACGTGCTGGTGGTAACTGGAGACAGACCTCTCCGGAAAACCTCAGCCTGCGAAGGGGATCATAGAAAAGGAGGCGCTCTCTAAGGTAACCTGGACCTAAGCCATTCAGGGCTTTCAAGGTAATAACCAGCACTTTGTATTTTGCCTGGAAACATCCTGGCAGTCAATTCAATTGTTTGAGAACAGGCATAATATGGTCTCTCTGGGTTACCCCAGAGTTCAGTCTGGCTGCCACATTTTGGACAAACTGAAGTTTTCGAACTATAATACCATTGACCATGGGTATCCTCCTGGATCGGCTGGGGAAATTGGGGATAGGAGGTACTGCTTTGCAGTGGTTCCACTGCTATCTCTCAGGCAGTGGAGCTTGGTGACGATTGCTCATCAAAACGGGAGCTATTATATGGAGTCCCCCTCAGTCCCTCAATTTTTAACATCTTCATGAAACTGCTGGGTAGGAGATTTGCTGCAGGGTGTTATCAGTATGCTGATGACACTCAAATCTATTTCTCCTTATCATCAGGAATTGGCATCCACTCCCTAAATGCCTGCCTACAGGCAGTAATGGGCTGGAAGAGGGATAACAAATTGAAGCTGAATCCAAGCAAGACGGAGGTGCTCATTGTGGGGGATTGGAATTTGAGGGATGAGCTAGATCTTCCTGTGCTGATGGCAACCATCTCTCCCTCTCTCTCCGCCCCACCCCCCTCTCTCTCATACTCACACTCACACACACGATTCAGGCAAGGTAGTAAAATGGTTTTTTAAATCAGTAGTGGATTAGACGAGGGCCAATAGATTGAAGTTTAATCCTGACAAGATCAAGGTACTGTTAGTGCGTGGTTTGCCTGCTCAGGGAGACAATGTTCAGCTTGTTCAGGATGCTGTTGGACTCTCTCCTGCTAAAAGGTCAGGCTGGCATTTTGAGGGTCCTCAAGGATCCATTTGTCACCAGAGGCCTAGCTGTAAAAGCTGTTTGACACTGAAACACTTTGCCTTGTGAAGTGATGGGCTCTCCTTCGCTGTTGGTTTTCAGACAGAGGCCATCTGTTATGGATCTGTTATAAATTTCTGCATTGAGCAGGGTTGGACTAGAAGACTTCCAAGGTCCTTTCCCATCTAACATTCCGTAATTCTAATATTCTAAGTGACCTCAGCACCATTGAGTGTCGTTCACCAGCTGAGGCCTGTGCACCATCTGCGGCCCCTCCTGGACAGAGAGAACATCTGCCCATGGTTATCCATGCTCTGGGAAGCCCCCACTTAGACTACTGCAACATGTTGTAAGTGGGCTGCCTTTGAAGACTGCCCAGAAACAACACTTAGGCCAAAGTACAGGTGAGAGGCTACTAACTGGGACCAGTCATTGGAAACACAGCTCACCTATGATTAAGCAGCTTCATTGGTTTCCCGGTCCATTTCTGAGAACAAATTAAATACTTTTAGAGCCCCCACCCAGCTTGGGAGACGGGCAGATGAAGGAACATCTACTCCCGCAGTGACCTGCTTGTGCACTGAAATAGTCTTCAGAAGCCCTGCTCCAGATGCCACTGCTGTCTGGGTGAGACAGGTGACAACTAGGTGGCCTCCTTAGTTGCGACTGTCCACCTATGAACATCTCTCCCCAGGGAAGCTCTCCATGATGCCTAAACTGATTGTATTTTGGGGGCCAGGCAAAGATCTTTTTACATTCCCAGGCTTTTTAACATCCAATGAATGCTGTAATGGTATTTGCTGATCATAGTTGTTTTACAACTTCATTGTTTTTACTGTGTTTTGTGAATCTCCCAGCTTCACCATGTATACTAAAGAATGAGATATACATTTATACAGCAGATAAAGCATAAAATAACAAATTGCAATACAGGCAAACCTTGTTATCCAAGGTTCAACACTCACTGGATAACTGTATCCGATTGATTATCAGTATTCAGTCAGAGCACAGATATGTATATAGGTAGTATACATATACGCAACTGTGGTAACAAGGATCAGTGTTCCCTCAAAGGCGTGTGCATGTGCACGCGCTCACACATTTTTTGATGTCTGTTCAGTTCATTTTAGATCCAGCTCAGGAAGGCCCCCACCTTGAATGCATGTGTGCACACACTGCCTTGATACTGCCACCCAGAACAAATCTAATTCCGTACACAGATGAAAAAAATTAGAGAGAACACTGACGAGGATGTATACAACACAGCTTCAAGGAGGAAACTTCCACCAGGTATCGAGAGGAGAGAGTCCTCTGTTTCTCATGCCACTTTCAGTTCCCATGAAAAACCATTCACTGAGCAAGGTGAGCTACAGGGATATCAATAAGAAGATGGTGCCAAATTAGTGGTATTCCCACAAGGGAGAAAAAGAAAATGGAGAGGAGCTTAACAAAACTCTCTCCTGGCACAAGAAATATAATTATGACCTCAAAAAGGCAGTGCTGGGCAGACTCCACCAGCCCAGGAACATAGGCAGATGCCATTAGTGATGTGCACGGAATCGCGGAGCTGTGGTCCGGCACTGGGGTGGGGGTTCCTTTAAGGGTGGGGGAAGGGTGTACTTATCCCTCCCGCCACTTTTCCCCCTCCGCGCACCTTTTTTAGTTTGCAATTGGGGCGGCAGGATTCCTCCCTGCCGCCCCTTCCCCCACTCAGCTGCAAAAGGCTTCAGGAAGGCTTTTGCCCGTGCATGCGACGTGCGTGCGGCCACACACACGCGTACGTCGCGGAGACATGACGTGCGCACACACAAAAGGCTTCCTGAAGCCTTTTGCAGCTGAGCGGGGGAAGGGGCAGCAGGGAGGAATCCTGCCGCCCCAGTTGCAAACTAAAAAAGGTGCGCGGAGGGGGAAAAGTGGTGGGAGGGATAAGCACACCCTCCCCCCACCTTTAAAGGAACCTCCCCCACAGTCCAGCCGAACCCTGAACCGCCCATGTCTGGACCGGTCTGTAGGCCTGTAGAATGGCCTCCGGACCGGTCTGTGCACATCACTAGATGCCATATACTGAGTCAGACCATTGGTCCATCTAGCTCAGTATTGTCTACACAGACTGGCAGCGGCTTCCCCAAGATTGCAGGCAGGAGTCTCTCTCAGTCCTATCTTGGAGATGTCAAGGAGGGTACCTGGAACCTAAGCTGCTCTTCACAGAGTGGCCCCATTCCCTAAGGGGAGTATCTCACAGTGCTCACATGTGGTGTCCTATTCAAATGCAACTAGGGCAGACCCTGCTTAGCAAGGGGGACAATTCATGCTTGCTACCACAAGACCAGCTAGACAGTCCCAGGATAATAGACACTAGGGCAGTACACATGAGCAGTACTTGGGTAGGAGACACATCCTACCCAAGTTCAGGAGCTGTGTGCACTCTTGTTTACCAACTGTGTGTGAATGAAAAACAAGGTAGGGGGAGGGAGAAGTGATTGTAAGCCACCCAGAATACAATTGTATGGGGCGCCTAACAACATTTTTAAAAATAATAATAATAATAATTATTATTATTATTATTTATTATTATTATGCAGCAGCTGTATAGGAGGGCTCCACCCTACCCAGCAATTGTACCCAGCTCTTTAATGGAGGAAAAACCCTTCTACCAGCTGTCACTTAGCAGACAATCACTTCCCCCAGCTCTCACCATGTATTTCACTCACACACGATCAGCAAACGGGAGCGTGCACAGCTCCTGAACTTGGGTAGAATACATCTCCAAGTACCAATCATATGAACTGCCCTAATATGACTAACATGGCCTTATACTACTACTGGAATATGTATATGGTTTTCTGTGTAATAAGGCCAAGCCTATGCTGCTGATTTGAAACAACAACCTTGGACAGCCACCCTCTCAAACATGCATAATCTTGATCAAGATAAGAAAGTATCAGTTTCAGTGAAAAACCAAAAATAATATAGGACATGAGCGTTCATTAGGAAACCAGGCAGAATCCATCAAAGCTGATGTCCCTACATGTGTGCAAATTCACACAGAACATAACTCACATTTCATGGCCACTCTTCCACTCCCATACATCCGCTCTCCCATATATGACAGTATCTGCCCAAAATCAACAAAACCCATTTATATCCTCGATCTTTACTTCAAAGCCACAACTGGAAAGGTCCCAAGAAATGGTCATTTAAGCACTTTAAACTAACAAAACACACCTGTGTACCATTTAACTACCAATTGTGACCCGCTTTCCATCTAAACATTTGATGACCTAAGAATTTGAAATATCAGTCCTCTCCCATATTATCCCCCTTTCCCAATGGGCTCAGAATAAAGCCACCACATGTACTTCAACCTTGCACACGAAATCCACAAAAACAAATAGCCCAAGCAGATCTGTGCGAGTTATATGCAGTACCTCAACAGCCAAAAAGAATCAATTCTCTTCTGATTTGGAAAGCGAGGCAATTCTCAGTCAATCTACAAATTCAAGCTCTCCCTTGACATTTCCACCTCTTTCTAAGCCACTGAGATAAGTACAAAACAATGTTGCAAGGATACACTTTTCTTTCATTTCATTACACGTCAACATAGATAAACAAATACCAATTCAGGCCTTGACAAATTTTCTTTGGCTCCAGGAGCCAGGCAACAGAAACGTGACAAAATTACTGAACTTAGCAACAGACATTGTGGAAGGAGAAGGTAACTGGGCTTCTCTTTATTCCTTTGAAAAGCAACATATTTAGAACAGAAACAGGGCTTCCTGGGACAAATATTTAATTAAATAACTCTGCCACTGAATTCTCTAGTCTAGGTACCACGGTGAAATCTCTAGGCACCACAGCTACCTGGCACCTGGGATTTGTCAAACCCTTAGGATCTTAGAGATGTTGCTCTTTAATGCAAACCTTTGTGTTGAAAAGCTGGATAAAAACATTATAAGAAATTTTCTCAGCCATTGTTGGAAGTAGGGTATGGGGCTAGATGGACCCTTAGACTGATCTGGTAAGGCAGTTCTTATTCTAGCTAAAAGGAGCCTCCATCTTCACAAGCAGCCTACCTTTAAATATTGGTTGCTGAGGGGAAAAAACATGGAAGAGGTTTTGCCTTCCTGCCCAGCTTATTGGTTCCCAGAGGCATTTGACTGGTCATAGAAGGAACCAGGATACTGGACTAGATGTACCTTTGGTCTGATTCAGCAGGACTCTCATGTTATTTGTGCAAAGGATTGCACAAATTCATGGAGAAGGGTTTTATCAACTGCTATTAGCCACAATAGTTCAATGGAGCTTCCATGTCACAGGAAGTATACTTCTGAATACCAAATGCTGAGAAAAACAAACAAAGGACTGTGGTCTTCCTGCTCTGTTTGTGGACTTCTTAGAGGCACCAAGCTGGCTGCTGTTGGAAGCAGGGTGCTGGGTTAGGTGGGCCTTTACTCTAAGAAGGGGGGGTAGGCAAACTTAAGGAGGAAGCGTGGGGTATCAGTAGGTATTAGCCAGTGATGGGGAGTGGCCATGGCTCAGTGCTAGAACACCTGCTGATTCAATCCACAGCATCTCCATGTAGGGCTGGAAGAGAACCCTGCCTGAAATCCTGAACAACCACTGCCACCACAGTGTGGATAAAAATGGCCATGATGGTCCAATCTGATCTAAGGTAACTTGTTATGTTTCCATTCTTTTAAATGGAGGATCTTTGGGGCAGGGGCCTGTTTTTTCACTCTGTGTCAGAGATGGCCAACCTGAGACTCTCCAGCTTTTGCTGAACTACAACTCCCATTATCCTGAGCCACAACCCCCTGCAAACTAGACAAAGAGGCACCTTTTAAAGTTCTCTTCTATTAGAGGGTTCTCTTCAACTTAGCAAGGGAAGAACAACTGTTCAAACCCAGCATAGCATCTCCCCAGGTGCCTGATGCCAGCCCTTTGGAGACTGTTGGGGGGGGGGGAGTCATCATCATCATCATAATCCTCTTCTTCCTATGAAAACTACTTTGAGAACATTTTTGTTGAAAAGCAGCAATCAGTAAGAAAAATCACTATAAATTGCAACTGGAGAAGAGGGAAGCTGTAGCTCAACAAGAGCTGGAGAGTCTCAGGTTGGCCACGCCTACTCTATCTAAAGTGCCGTCTATATGGAGGGTGTTTTAGAAGTCTTAGGTTACCTAGGAAGCTGCCTTATACTGGCAGACCTTGGTCCAGCTAGCTCATTTTTGTCTATACTGAGCGGGAGTAGCTTTCCAGGGTTTCAGACAGGGGTCTTTCCCACCCTTACCTGGAGAGGCTGCCAGGGACTGAACCTTCTGCATGCAAGGCAGATGCTCTACCACCGAGCTATGGCTCCATCCCAGTGTGGCTCCATCCATAAATTAACAATTATGCTCTGTATGCTGCAGTTCAAGACCAGGACCCAGACTGGGGGTCCTTTTGTAGCGAAGTTACTAGAGAGCAGTGATCTTCCTTCTCTCTTCTAATATCATGTCCAGGGCCACATGGTGAAACTGCAGCTGAGCTGAGATTTGAACAGGGAACATTTCTGTGTGCTACTCCTTGCTAGCTCAAATTTCCCAGATCTGAGGAACAACATAGGACGCTCTCATCTACTGAGACAAACCCTTGACAAACCCTAGGTCATTACTACACTGACTGGCAGGAGCTCTCCAAGGTTTCAGGCAGGAGTCTTTCCCTGCTTCATCTGGAGATGTTGTCAAGAATTGAAGCTAGGACCTTCCATGTGCAAGGCAGATGCTCTACCACTGAGCTACAGCCCCAACCTCCTCTGTAAGAAGTAGATATATTCTTCCCCAATTCTTGATCATGCATCAGTGAAAAGATCAGAGGAACATAGGCGATTGCTTTATACTGACTCAGGCAATTGATCTATCTGTCTAGCTCAATCTTGTCTACACTGACTGGCAGCAGCTCTCCAGGGTTTCAGACAGAGATGAGTCTTTCCCAGTTCTACCTGGACATGCTACCGGCGATTGAACTTTCTGCAAAGCAGATATCATTCTACTGAGTCTTTCCCCATAACACATAAATGGAAAAAGAAAGGCTAAATGGAAGCTTCCCATTCAGGGACAATATACCTCTGAATACCGGGAACGAGGGGTGGGAGAAGTAAGTAACAAGGGGCAACCTTTCTTTGGGTTTCTAGCTGGTCCCTTCTGGGAACAGGGTGCTGGGGCGGGGAGAGGGGAGTGGACTTGGGAGCCTGATCCTGCAGGTGCAATTCTCAGGTTTAACTCAGCCAGCCTCCCTCCCTCCCTCCAGGAAGGCCTTGACATGCAGTCCGCCCCATGTTCTCTTCTCTGTTTTCCCCACATTCGGGCCCCACACCTCACCCCGCCCATCTAGAGAGACCCTTGAGCCCCCTCCGGCTCCTGTCACTCATCCAAGCCCCGCCCCTTCTCCCTCCGTACCTGCGCCCCGCCCCTTCCGTCTGAGCCCCGCCCTTCCTTCCTTCTTTCCTCCGTTCGCTTCTTGGCGTTACCCCTCAACGCCGGGGCCCGGGCCGCCCCATCTTTTCTAGGACGGTGGTGGGGAGGAGGGGGCCCCGCTACAGCGGCCGCCTCCGCCCGCCTCCGTCAAGCTGCGTCCACTGGAGCTGCGCACCTGAGGGGAAGCGGGGCCCCGCCCATCTTCCCGCTTCGCAGCCAACCCGCTCGCAGGACAGGCTAGGAAACACAATTGCACAGCCAATTGGCAGCCTGAAGCAAAGCACTGCCCGCCTCCTTCAGAGGGAGAGAGGGCGGAGGGGCTCGCGCATGCGTACTTGCTGGCGTTACGCGAGCCATAACGGTCGCAACCCTCATCGTCTGTCGGGGGGGGGGGAAGGGGAAGAAGCGTCGCGACTGGGCGTGGCCTCACACCAGCCACGCCCCTTCTTCGGAACTGTGCCAGGGAACGGGGAAAGCAAAGCAACTCGACTGGAGAATTTCACGCCTGCATTTTTGGGCGCTTTTTGAATGAAGAAGGATTTCCCCTCTGAAAGCTTATGCATATTTTAAAGAATAAGAAAATCTTAATTAAAAAGTGAACTTAAAAAACGGTTAGATCTGCTATACCCAGGATCCCAAAAGAGCATTAAAAAAAATCCAAACGAGAAACTCATGCAAAAGTTAGCAGCCCAACAAAATATTGCAACACTGCACGAAACCATTGAAGCTACAGGAACAAGGTCTTGGGTCATCCCAAAGACAGTTTTGCAACACAATCCTATGCGCTTGTTGACACTGAAGTGAAACCCTCTGAAACGTACAAATGGTGCAGCCAATTACTTATTCTAAACCAGAAAATTTCGGATTGGAACGTTACAGCCCAATTTAAAGCGGACCAGTCAACAAATTCAGCATGCATTTTTGCCTAGCCGGCGGCACAAGTAAAGCCACTCCACACGAATGACTCATTTTCTAAAGCTTGTAAGCTTGTAGTGTTGGTTCTTCTTCCATACCCCACGCGAAAGACAACGCCAGAGCCGCGGGATTCGGACTTCGATCTCCAGCTGATGTTGGACCCTTGGGCCATTGTGGCTGGGGGTCGTGGGAGTTGCAGCCCAATAATATCTGGCTCTCAAGTTTGAGAACGTCTTCCCTAGATCAATACTCTTCATCAGAATCAACGAAATTATCTGAGGCTAGCCAGCAACCCTCCATCGCTCTGGCTGTTCAGCTGAAAGTGGTGGTGGGGGGAGAGCAAGATAGGGAAGACTACAGATGTGCTAATCATTCGATTAGCAAGCAGCAAGTTTTTTTATAAGCCCCTCAAGGTAGAGCTCACTGCCCTTCAGTATATGTAAGATATTTTACTCTCATACTATAGTAGTGAGGAAGACCCTCCACTTGATTACCACCCTAGTAACAGAACTGACCCCTGTATATGAGATTGCTCAGAATCTCTGCTTGGTCACCGCTTTTGCTGTGTGTGCAGAGTTGTCGCCTTATTGCAGCAGAAGCTTTAAGGCTGCAATCCTACACTCGCTTGCATCTGCATAAGCCCAACTGAACGCACCGTGACTTGTATGGAACGGAAGCCTAGGAGAGTGCTCCAGAGACACCTTTTAAAGTGGCGATTCTTTTATTTAGCAGGGGGCGAGCAACTGGCCCTATCCATCCCCAGCACAGCATCCTTCTAGTGGCTGTTGCAGGTGTCTGCCTTAATTTTTCTTTTTTGGATTGTGAGCCCTTTGGGGACAGGGGGCCATCTTATTTCAGTATTTATTTTTCTATGTTAACCGCTTTGAGAACTTTTGTTGTTCAACTTTGGTTGAAGAGCGGTATTGAAATATTCGTTTTAGTATTGAGCCACAAGACTATTTTGAGTGCAGCAGATATAGCAATTTTCTGGCCCAAGAATTTCAATCTAAAAGGTTAATCTTTAGCAGTTGATAGCCAATTTTTACAAGCTCCCAAGAGTAACTAGTACAGTGATCTTTGCTGTTTTTCAAGCAGGGGCCACTTTGCGGCGGGAGGCAAGGGGACATTCAAGAGCGCCATTTCCCACCACTGACCTCTGCCCAAAGGGGCTGGAGGGGTGGCAGGATTCTTTGAGAAAAATGGAGCCCAGCACTTTCCTCAGAGTTCTGTGGGAGAAATTTTTACCAGGCACACGTGTAGTTTGAGAGCACACACGGCTCTGAATCGTAGCCGGCCACTCTTCAAGCTAACTATACCAACTGCAAGAGCAGGGCCATTATGAAAACAAATGTCATTGCATCTATCAGCTTATTACAGAATTTATTTATTTAACACATTTGTATACTGCCCAAAATGCAAGTCTCAGGGCGGTTTACAACAAAACAACAAAAAATGAATTAAAAAGGTTAAAACTTTACCATTTAAAACATTAAAACTATTAAACACACAATTAAAACAGTATCTAATTAAAAACCTGGGTGAACAAATGTGTCT
The DNA here is from genome assembly GCF_027244095.1 of Hemicordylus capensis. Lineage (NCBI taxonomy): Eukaryota > Metazoa > Chordata > Lepidosauria > Squamata > Cordylidae > Hemicordylus > Hemicordylus capensis. The sequence continues at coordinate 220,115,965 of NC_069658.1, forward strand.
TGACTGCCTTTTTAAAAGTTGTAAGAAATGGGGAGGCTCTTATTTCAGCAGGAAGTGTGTTCCTAAGCCTCGGGGCAGCAGTGGAGAATGATGCTCTACTGACCAGTAGCACTGATATCACATTTCTAGCTAGGTAAACTAAATAAAAGATACCAAACTGATTGGTTTCAGTGCTGAAATGATGCTTTTGCTGCACTTTAGTAGAGTTGCAATATTGTAAATTCATTTTGGGGGGGGGAGGAGGAATGGTGTTTTGATCACTAGACACATAGTAACTCTGGAACCACTGACAGTTTAAGCATCTGGTGAGGAATCATTTTCTTACAGCCCTTACTATGACCACCAAAATAATTGCAGCATAATCCTATGTAGGATTGTACTTCACATTTAATGGGATTCCAGACAAATGTATATGGGATATCAGCCTGCACTGGGAGACCAGGAAATGCCTGAGGTAAGAGAGATATTGTGGTCGTTGCAATAAAGCAGAAAACACTAAACAGTCCAGAGAGAAGGCGATTATATGCTGGATTAAGTTGGAAACATGGACTTTTTAAAAAGCTGTGTTACGATATCAATACCAGTCTCTCTAGAGTCTTTTTGAATTTAAGTTCTAACCTCAAAAAACAAAAACAAAAGGTGACTTAGTGTCAGATCATCCAAGACTATTTTGTAGGGCACAAACCACAAACACCCGCCGGAGAACTGAACAGTTGCAGGGTTTCAGCTTTGGCAGTAATAATGGCAGCAGCTGCTGCCCATCAGCAATACCACACCTAGTTTTTGCTTTCTGTAGGAGTTAATCCAAAGCCACAATATCTTATATTCTTGAGTGTTAAGAGATGCCTTGTCAAACCAGTGTGAAAACTTTCTCTCTACACCAAGGTTCAAGGTTTGCATGTGTTTTTAGCTTTATTTCTAGTACAAGTGTGTAATTATGCTTACAAGTGCACAGCACTTCCTACTGTTGGGCACCGGAACATGTCCAGGAGGTTAAAAAAAAGTAAAAATCAGAGGAAGGCTGGAAGTTCACTGGACAGTGTGATTCAAAAGGGAGGCCTCTTCACATCCCTTACCAAAAAGCCAGTGTATTGCTGCTAATCACCTGGCAGCAATCCAAGTTCAGTTACCCAAACCAATCTCCTGCCGGGCCCAGACATCCTAGTGAAGCCCACAGTTGTCAGAAACTCACTTCAACTTCGCTTTGGACCTCTGATATTTTAGCAGGCAGTGCTCACACATTCCAATTGTGCCTTCACAACTATAAGGACTAGAAACTTGCTTTAAAACAAGATTCTCAGAAAGCTGAATTCTGCTCCTCAAACCACATCTTGTGCTTCTCCACACCAGCACAGCATACAGAGTCCAGGACCCTCTTCCAAGAAATAATAGATATATTTTTAAAAAGACACACACCGCATTTGGTTTGGCAATCTTTATATATCCACAATACATAATAACCATGCACAAAAATCAAATGAGTATTTACAAGGGAAATTGCACTTAAACAGAAGAGTCAGCAGGAAGCAAATGAGAAAAACACACACCCCTCCCCCCCTCCGCTCCCATAAACCAGTGCTGTAACCCAAAGCCAGCCTGCAGAGGATTGACTGGCCCCAATGCTGGTGCGAAAAGACAAGGGAAGAGGACTTGGCAGACCTTCTGAGTCTTCCCTGCAATACAAGCACTCCCGCTCTCTGGTCTGCTACAGCCGGAAGTACTTCTGATGAAATGCCTTGTTCTGTAAGCATCTAAGGGCACTCCCAGGTCTGCACTGGCCTCTGATGGACCTGCCCCCTCCAAGAGTGTGTCTTGGCTGCGACCAAGGCCTTAGGCACAAGTCTACTACCGTTTCATCCTTGGCATGGGCAAGGCGGCAGGGAAGCACAGCTGAGACCCCAAGGGCTGGCTCCTGTTGCTGAGTGCCAGGGTTGGTCTAGCGTCCCTATTCCCTCCGAGCAGGATGGACATGCTGGAGCGACAAGGATAGTCTGCACCAGAGAAAAAGGTAATATTGCACAGGAACCATGTTTGTCTTTCAAGTGAAGTCCGAGCAGGAGACCACGTTAAGAGACATGCACACAAAACCCACTGGACCACCACACACGGAGAAGCTTGGGAAGGCCTCTCGGGCACAGCCCAGTGGCCTAACAGCTTGCCCTTCCCCTGCCCAACAAAGCCCCAGCCCATCTCAGGCCTCTACACTTCTGTCATGGTTGTCAACGAGGGAAACAAAGGTTTCAACCTCCCTTTCCTTCGGTGCGCCAGCACCAGGATCCCTCGCAGTAGTGAGGGCAGGAGGGAGCTAGTGGATCTTTCTGAGACATTGGGGGGGGGGAGGGCTCGTCTCCAGCAGACACAGGAATGCCACAGGGAGCAGAGTCCTCATACCCATGCCTTCTCCACAAGATGGAATCACTCGAGGTGGAACACGCTGTGTAAGCAAGTAACACAACTGGCAAGCCAGTGGCTGCTCCAGATTAACGCGACCAGGCCTCACCTTCCTCTACTCAACACAAAGATTCTAGAGTATTCAAGTTAAGTGGGTGTACACCCAGAATTATTCCTCATTCTCTCCCTGGCCAAGGTGTCAGAGCAGCAAATGACTCAGGTGCCTCCACTGCAAACTTTGCAACAACAGGAAGTAACAGCCCAGCTACCACCCAAAGCCAGCTCATGGCAGTCTCTCACAAGCTCTGTTTGAAATAGTGCTCAGAGTCCAAGTAAGATGGTCTTTAATTTTGCACAGAAGTCTTCTCTTCCAACTTGATTGAACTGGCTTTTAAATTCCCGAGATTGCAGAGGATTCACCCCGCTCAAGTAGATGGGACCAGCCTGGGAGAGGGAGACCTGGATTCCCTGACCACAATTTGGAAATCAACTCAAAGTCATAATGGGTGCCAATTCTCTTAAGATGGGGGAATGGACATGCATCTATCTAACCGAGAACAAACTTATTTCCTTTGGCAGCTACATGGCAGCCTTCTAGTCACACAGGAATGACCGCATTTGCAACAAGGGTAGAAATGGCCGGCAGGGGCGGGGGGAGAAAATCTATCATAATACAAGGACAAGAGAGAGAGAGAAAACAGCTGAGACACAGCAGCACTGGCTGTTTTGCCTGCTGCTGAAAATACCTCATACAGTGAAAGAGCCGTCCCAGGAGACAGAGCTGGCTGCCACCAAGGAAGGACCAGGAAGGTCAGAGCAACTCAGCAGAGATTAAATCTTCTCTCGAGGCGTGGATGCCTGATCAAAACAAGCAGACCCCACCCCAGCAGGGCCTCTTTGTGGCCGGGGCAAATAGCACTGGTCTACGCAGAAAAAGGATTGGGCCCCTCCAAGAATGTCCTCCTGATCTCACCCCCGGTCCCCGTGTGTTATGACACAGCTGCCCTGCCCTCAAAGGCTAGTCACAAATCCCAGGGAGAGACCATCTCCTGTTTCAGCAAGACTCCCACTAAGTCAGAAGCTTCATTCCTCATCAGCTTTAACCAAAGAGGTTCTTGTTGGAGCAGGGGCTGAACTCTCCCCCTTGGAAAGGGCAGCAGGGAGGAGAGAAGGCAAGAGCGTCCCCCTAATTTCATGCCTAGAGGATGAAAAGCTTTGCCACATGTGGGGATCCTGAGGAGTGAGGGACACATAAGAGGATTGAGTGAGTTCTCAACTCACTGCAAAGGAGGCGGGGGGGGCTTGCAGCCAACAAGGAAAGAAGCAGACAACTGTGGAACCTTGCTCCCAGGCCTACCAACACTCATCACTCTCAGGGCCAGAATCTAGGAACCCAGATTTGGGCTTCAGAATCGCTGCGGTGTGCTGCTAGCTGGCCAACTGCAGGCTGGTACCTTGCCAGCTCCCTCCCCACTAGCTGAGCTGCCCCAGCCATGCCGACCCCCCCCCCCCCGCAACAATATGACGCAACATCCACTCTCGTTTCAAAAGTGGCACAAGAACGAGAGGGCGAGGAAGGAAGCAGCCACCGAGACTTCCTCAAGCTTGCCAGAGGGAAAGCAGCTACAGGGCAATGGCAGCAGAAGCCTTGCCAGTCCAAGGTTTAAGTTTGGGTGGTGTCGAAGCCCAGCTGATGCCAGATGTCTGGGACATCAAGTGGAGTCATACAATCATTTAGCAAAAAAACCCCAGCAATGTTAAAAAAAAAACCCTCAGAGGAACAGAACAAGAGAGGAGCAGCAGCACGGGGTGGAGGCTGGGAGCTTGCATTTCAGGAGGTCAGAATTAGAAGCAGGCAAACTACAAGGGAGATGATTAAAAAAAAACAGGCCAGATGCTATGGTTAGGCTCAAATGTTACAAAAAGAAGTTACCAAGTATCTGGTTCTCTACAACTAATCATTCAATAACGTTACCAGTGCGAAATATGTACAGGGCATGAAAAATATTGCTTCACACTCACTCCAGGGTTTGGGGTGGTTGGGTGGGTTTTTTGTTTGTTTTGCACAAGGGGGTGGGGGCAGGGGTGGACAAGAGGAAGGGAAGCTGCATGCAGAGACAGGATGTGGGAGATGCCCAAGGAAGGCTCTCTCTACAGGGTACAGGTGAAGCTGTGTGATTTCTACAAATTGCAAAAAGGCTCTAAGAAAGCCATTAGGCTGGCACTTAATTGTACATTAGCCTGATTAACATAAAACCCAGAAATAAATCACTAGAAGCCACTTCATACAGCCCAACGCAGCCACGCCAGCAGTTTCGGGAGGGGGGCAGTACTGAGAATGCAGCACGCAGACAGAAATACTTCATTGTTCCCAAACTGAAAAGGAAATGAGAACGGAAGGAGACTTCCAGGAAGCAGCAAAATCTACACAGCCAGATTAACTCTGCACTGAGATGGGGAAAGAGCAAATGACAGAATGGTCGTTCTCTTCAACAAACTGTTCTGATGAGCACGCACATGCCTAAGAATGGGGGGTGGGGTGGGGAGCTTCACCAAGGCAAACAGGTCAGAACAAAGAAGTGGGCGTTTTCTTGGTATAAAATGTCTCCCTTGTACCTGTGGAATAGCCTGACTGGAAGAGAAGAGCAAATCTTCACCTCAAGCGCCCTTATTTTTCCTGCTGTCATATAAAAAAATCTGTATACGTCCACTTCAACAAGCAATCATACAGAACCAAAAAGAAAAAAAAGTTAACAAGTGTCTCAGAGCAACAATGTCCACTAGATATTCCACCACACACACACGTGCGTGCACACAGAACAGCCAGCTCAATGCCTATATGTCAAACCTCAAAACAATCACATTCAGACAGATTCGTCAGAGGCAAGGGATCGTTAGCCCTATGGGTGATGCCTTACGATGGGAGGGAAGCGGGGCGGGGGAGAATGTGGTGGAGAAGAAGAGGAAACGAGAGTCACTGAATGAGAGGAGAGGTGCTGGAGAAGTGCACACGGGGTTTGAACTGAAGCACAGGCAGAGTGAGGCCCCAGGAGGTCACAGGTTCTGGCAACACTGGAGTTTGTTGGATTTCTGTCCGTCGGTGGTGGGGGGTACGCTGATGTCCACCACATTGTTGCCGGGAGACTCGTCGTGGGCAGATCGGTCTGCAATCTGCTTCTGAGACACGATGCGGTAGATCTCTGCAAGGGAAAGCAGGAGGGGGTCATACACAGACAGTAGGGATGTGCACAAACCTGTTCGGAGGCCGTTTTATGGGCCTTCGAACAGGTTCGAAAGACCAGCGGTTCAGCCGAAGGCAGGCAGTGGGGTGGAGAGATACCTTTAAGGACTGGGGAGGGTGCACTCACACACACCCCGCCGCATTTCCCCCGCCGGCGCTGAAGTTTAAAAGTGTCTGGTGGGGTGGCAGAATACCAGCATACCTCCCTGCCACCCCATTGCCTCTTCGGAAGTTCCCAGCGCATGTGTGCACGTGCCCAACATGCGCCGGGTACTTCCGGTCTGAGGAGGCAAAGGGACGACAGGAAGGTACACTGCTGCCCCGCCAGACTCTTCTAAACTGCAGCGCTGGCGGGGGAAATGTGTCCCCAGTCCTTAAGGGTATCCCCCCTGCCTTCAAACCACCACCCTGCTGGTTCCATGCACATCCCTAACAGACTTGCCTTTTCTCCAGAGAAACACAGCCCCGTAGCAGAGGGCAAGGCTCTACGGATCCTGCACACCCGAAGTATCACACAACATGCAAAATCTTTATTCAGTGATCTGGAGTTTTACCCCACAGAACAGGAATAGCAAAGGTAATGTTGACAATCCAAGTGTCTAGAACCATGTGCTGCAGCCAGGACTGCACATTCAATTGCCCTCTTAGACCAAAAAGCTTTCTGCACGTGGAAACTAGCACAGCAGGAGAAGGGTTCTGGCATTCAAAACAGGCAATGGTCTGCTTGAAGTGAAACAAGCCAAGAATTATTACACTGTGCACGGTTTCCTTGTATTTGCTAGGGCCCTTAAATAACCTAAGTGTTTTAAGATAATTATTTTTTGCGAGTCAGCTACTAATAAACTGGGAGCTGGTGCAGTGCAGTGGCCAAGAAAGAGCTGCAAACCAGGAAATCCCCATTCAACTCCCACTTCACAAACTCACCAAGTAATCTTAGGCAAGCCAATCCCTCTTAAGCTTCCCTGTCTGCCAATCTACCTCGCAGGGCGGTTGTAGTCCTTGGCGTGAAGTGCTTTTGGACACTTAAAAGGGCTATTTAGTACCACTTCAAATTATTAAACCCTTGCTCCTTCCCAGCTAACACAGTTAAGTTGAGGCTTACGGGACTTTTGAAAGACCACCAGCCTTTCCGAGGCAGCTGCCAATGGCAGCATCTCAGCATAGATTGCCTTCATAGTTCAGGCCTGGTATGGGAGAGAACTGTTTTCCGCTTGACTGTAGGGACTGCAACAGGATGAAGGGAAGTCGGGTTTGCTCCTAAGTATGGAGGACACCCTAGTTCATATAAGGCTGTACAGGTTAAAAGCCGCATTTAATACATTAGCCAAATTTGGTGCCCCAATCACTCTCTTTCTCCTTGCACCCAGGGTTCCCTCTAAGGCGTGCGCATGCTCACATGTTTTTTGATGTCCACTCAGTTAATTTTAGATCCTGCTCAGGTTGAATCAGGAAGGCCCCATTCTGAATACACACTGCCTTGATACTGCCACCCAGAACAAAATTCATTCCGCACACAGATGAACAAAAAGAGAGATCTCTGCCTGCACCCCTAGCAGGTTTTGTAAGGAGTGAAAAACACGAGTTTTGAAGAGTGTGAGGGGGATGCGCAAGGAACAAAAAGCAAGGCCCAGCAGTGCTCTCCATTTCTACTTCCCTGCAAGGTCAAGGCAAGCTGAGCAAGGGTTACCATCCTTCTCTGAGACCCTGAAGTCTTAGTACATTGTGGTTTCCAAGCCTTCTACCTTCAAAGAATTCTTTCCCATCCCAGTTAGTCTGCTGAGGAACTTCTGCGCACAGCAGAGGATCCTGGGAGGTATCCTAGCACTCAGGTCATGTGGAGTGCTGGGCATGCCTGTTGAGCCTCACGTTGGCCCCATTTGAACTCAAGACAGACCCTCCACTGCTGCTGCACATTGCATGGCAGACCAGTAGCAGCAGGCCAGCTATCAAAGGGGAAGCTTGGGGACCATCACGGAGGGACTCTGAGCAGCGTCCAGACTTCTCTGAACCGGGAACCCCAGACTTCTCCAGAACATAGTCTGAAAACCAGCCCAAATCCATAGGTGAAAAGAAATGCATGCTTGCAACATCCCGGAGAAGATTAGCCACACCGCCATGCTTCCTTTATTACGGAAAGGCATGCAGTGTGTCCACTGCATCCCTGCAATGTCCCTGTATCAAGTAAGCCATGTTCTTTTTAGGAATGTTTATACACAGTGCAGGGAGGCAAACGTGGCCCTGGTCCCCATAAGCTGCCTCGTGCCAAATGACACCATGGGCAGATCTAGCTCAGTACTGGCTACACTGACTGGAAGCGGCTCTTCAGGGTTTCAGGCAGGAGCTTTTCCAGTCCTGCCTGGAGATGCTGCCAGGGAGTGAACATGGGGCCTCCTGCATGCCAAGCAGATGCTCTTAGCACTGAGCTATTCCCCAAGCCAAGTACACGAGATTTTAAAAAGGGGTGGGGGAGAGAGCACAGTGCCAGCATGTGAACAGGAATGCCATCAGTACATGCAGGGATTATACTGGTCCTTTTCATGCCAAGTAGTGTGAGGAGCGACCCTCAGTCACCAGAGGCTCTTGCTTGGTAGCTGGATGGCAAGTGGCTGGAGCGCATGCTCAGTGCCAGGCAAGGCCTTCCTACTACACACCCACCCCTCAAGGCAGGGCAGTCAGTCATGATAGCAGAATTCCAGGAACTTTCCACAAACATGCTCTTCCCCAGGAAGGGCAAGCAACATGCACCTCGATACACCACCCTGGGCCGGAGGCTCAGAGAGTTGCCAGGGTGCTGGTCCTCAGTGGCCTCCCCGACACAGGACAGTCACCACAATGGGAGTGCAGGGGCAAGTCCTCCTTGCCATGTCATCAGCCTGTGGACCTCACCACTCAAACGGAAATCCTCACCTGTAAGGATGTTCTTGAAGGCTTCTTCTACATTTGTTGAATCAAGTGCTGAAGTCTCAATGAAAGACAGGTTGTTTTTTTCTGGGGGGAGAGGAAAACAGGGAGGAAGTCACTGCAAGCTATTTGGGTGTATAGCCAGTCCTAACCCCAGGTATGAAGGCAAGCAATGTCAGTTTTAAGTTGACAGATGCTTATCTGAGCCAGCGTGGTGTAGTGGTTAGAGTGCTGGACTAGGACCGGGGAGACCTGAGTTCAAGGCCCCATTCAGCCATGAGACTTGCTGGGTGACTCTGGGCAAGTCACTTCTCTCTCAGCCTAACCTACTTCACAGGGTTGTTGTGAAAGAGAAACTTAAGTATGTCGTACACCACTCTGGGCTCCTTGGAGGAAGAGCGGCATATAAATGTAAATAAATAATAATAATATCTGACCCATTAAAAGGCACAACACACACATAGTAATTGGATGCATCATATTCACATATACGTGTGTGTGTGAATGTGTATATATATAATAAATTCTCTAAGGCAAACCTGCGGCTAATCCCACACGTGGCAGCTCTTGTGAGAGTTCAGGAGCAGCGGCCAGGAGTTGCAAGAGCTGGCGAGGAGGGAGGGAGGGAGACCGAGGAGGAGGAGGTGGTGCCGCCACCATTGCGAGCCACCAATGATGGCCGAGCAGGTGGCAAAAACGGGGCCACTGGCCTCCTCGCAAGGAGGACGAGAGGAGGGAGGCAGAAGGAGGTCGAGGAGAAGGCACCGCCGCCACTGCGACCAGCCGACAAAAACGGGCTGCCTAGCTCCTCACAAGGAGGATGAGAGCTGGCGAGAGGGAGGGAGGTCTTGGAAGAGGTGGCGCCACTGTGAGCGGCCAAGCAGGCAGCAAAAACGGGGCCACTGGCCTCCTCGCGAGGAGGAGAACTGCCAGTGGAAAGTGTGGCGAGGGAGACTGGCCAAAGGGATGGGAGAACTGGCTGAGCCCTAAAATGGAGGGAGAGGAAGGGAGAACATGAGGTGCAGGTGCTCTGTGCCTGGGTCAGCTAGTTTTAAAATATTACTTCAAATACTATGGTCCAGGTTGTTCAACAGAAGGAGGAACCCTAGCTAATAACGTCTTTACCTGCCTCTACTTCCCCAGCCAAATGGCTCTGCAAAGCATCATGAACACCATTAGCACTGTGTTAATTAATCCCAATAGTCATGGCCATTTAATTAATCTAGAGAGCCAGTGTGGTGTGGTGGTTAGAGTGATGGATTAGGGGAGACCCGAGTTCAAATCCCCATTCAGCCATGAGACTAGCTGGGTGACTCTGGGCCAGTCGCTTCTCTCTCAGCCTAACCTACTTCACAGGGTTGTTGTGAGGAGAAACCCAAGTATGTAGTACACCACTCTGGGCTTCTTGGAGGAAGAGTGGGATATAAAATGTAAAAAATAAAAATCAAATAATGATAATAAATTTAATTGAGATTGCTCTGGATCTTATGTTAGGGCTATTTAGGAGTCCAGCTCACAAAAAAGCTTCTGCCCCATCCGGGCTCCCCTGACATACAGCAATAGCAATAGAAATAGCACTTACATATTTATATACCGCTCTATAGCCAGAGCTCTCTAAGCGGTTTACAATGATTTTTAGCATATTGCCCCCAACATTCTGGGTACTCATTTTACCGACCTCAGAAGGATGGAAGGCTGAGTCAACCTTGAGCCCCTGGTCAGGATCGAACTTGTAACCTTCTGGTTACAGGGCAGCAGTTTTACCACTGCGCCACCAGGGGCTCAGGTATAGCATTCAACATTCTAACACTGAACTAGAGCACCACCACCTGCAAAAAGGACAGTGAAGCACAGGAGACTTCTGCACAGAGCAGATCATACTGCTCATGCCGGTTCCTGCAATTTCATGCATCTAATGCAGTCGCATGGTAATAGGGTTCACTCTTCTACATCTCCTTTTCCACACAGCACATTCTGTTCCCAAAATCAAATCATACCAACATGGCACAACAATAAGGGTTAGAAACAAGACTTGCAAGGCTGTGCTCTGTGCCATGACCTTGTTCAAAAGTCCCCAGACTTCTGGCATTTCAGGTGAGGGATTGAGTTACTGCTGTACATTCCTGAGAAGCCTCTTGCTGGATGTGCAGATCAAACACAGCCACTGCTTAGTCCTGCTCCTAAATTTCTTGTCCCAATTCCTCAATCCACATGGAATTTTCAGCTTAATTTCCCCCCGCACACACACACATACACAGGCTCTGTTCCTTGTCTTCCACTGTCCTCCTCTCCTCCCATCACCCCCAACCACAATTTAGTTAGGAGCTGTAGTCCCAACAACAGTTGGAGAGCAAAGGCTGCCTACCCCTGTTCTAAGTCATCTCTGCCCCTTCTCCTCTGCCATGGCTTCCTCTCTGAGCTCTTCCCCAGATACCCATCTGCTGGGACGTCTTCAACTTCCTGCTTGAAACCTCCATTCACTTTTTCGTTTAATTATGTTCATCTTGCTTTTAGTGCAGCAGCAAAGCCCAAAGGAAATCCCAATCGGTTCCCAGGATTAACTGAAGGTGGCTTTTTTTTTTTTTTGTACACCCTTCAGAATCTCCCAAGGCAGCTGACATAGTGTCATGCAGAAGAGCATACATCACAAACCAAATCTCAGCCATTAACTAATTAAGGTCCCTTAGGCCAGGGAAAGTTTTCTTTGGTTCTAAAAGCCAGCCCCTAAATATGGGGCCAAACTGTTCTATGCTCCAGGGGAAGGGAGACAGCACTCACTGCTCGCCCTCAGCAATGCCCTCTATTCCTTGGGGTGGGGGGGAGGTGAACTCCCAACCCTTCTCGCTCACTCACCCTTCTGATAGCATCTGTCCATCAATTGCTATTCTTAAATCTCTCTAGCATGCCTGTCAAACCTGCCCCCCGCCAACAATCTATCAGCCTTGGTTGCCTGTGCTTCCAAACTGCAGTACAAGGATATCTCTGGCCAATTATTTTGTATTCACATTACTACTACATTTTTACCCCATCCTTCCTCCAAGGAACTTAGAACAGTGGGAAAAGGCACCTTTTAAAAGTGGTGATTCTCTTTATTAAACAGGGGCAGAGTAACTGGTCCTATCCAACCCCAGCACAGCATCCCTCCAGGGGCTGTTGCTGGTGTCTATCTTATGTTTCTTTTTAGATTGTGAGCCCTTTAGGGACAGGGATCCATTTTTATTTATTTTAATTTCTCTATGTAAACACTTTGGGAGCCTTTGTTAGAAAGAGTATATAAATATTTGTCATCTGAACCCGGGACTCTCCAATCGAAGTCCAACCCTACCACCATCTGCTTCTTATGGGGCTCTTGCAAGTGTAACTAGTAGCCAATGTATGCAATGGCTTTGGACACTTCAAGGCATTATATAAATATTACTATTACTGCAGTAATTAGAGCACCTGCCTATGCTCACACCTTTCATCTCTTTCCCTGGGCCCAACCCCGAAGACTAGGGTTCTCCAACCTGGGTCCCCAGCAGTGTTCCCTATAAAAGGGATTCCCAGATACGGACTACAGCTCTCATCATCCCCAACTGCAATGGCCTTTGGCTGGGGGTTAGGGGAGTTGTAGTCAACATCTGAAAATCCCCATTACAGGGAACACTGGTCCAGCCACAATTTGGCCACTGTGGCTAGGGAGGACGGGAGTTGTCCAACAACATCTGCGGACAACCACATCTAAGCTGGCAAACCCCTGCACCAAGAGACTGTGGACCCCTTTCAGGCAGGGGCCCCCTCCTGGACTTTGCACAGAGTGAAACACATCGATTGGTGCTTCAAACGATCCTCATCTCTCAGCAACTTTCCCTGCTCCTCTCAGTAGTATGCTACTCTCTTTCTTTCTTGAAGGCAGACAATCTGCAAGACCCCTTGCTACCTCAGAGCGTGCTGCCAAGCCTGTCACAAGCATCAGACAAGAGAGTCAACAGTCATACTTTAGAGCCAAACCTGCAAAGGCCCTGGCCTCATCCGTAGGCACGGCCCTCAGGTGACGCAGATCACTCTTGTTTCCCACCAGCATAATGACAATGTTGTTGTCTGCGTGATCCCGGAGCTCCTTCAGCCAGCGCTCCACGTTCTCGTACGTCAGGTGCTTGGCAATGTCATACACCAGGAGCGCTCCAACCGCACCACGGTAATAGCTGGAACAGTTTGACAAGAATTACATGCATTACATGATTCACAGAGTGGCTCCAGGTTTAAGCAAGTGTATTAAAAACTGACACAAGTCAAGTCCCTACCCATTTCTCTGCTTGTCTCCATACACCTTCTTAAACCTCACTACTGTACAGGGAAGTTCACACAACCATGAACTAGGGAGGAGACGAGTTCTACGCAGTTTCGGGAGCTGGATGTGTTCCTGTTTTGCGCTCAGGTGTTTGTAAAAAGCAAGGTGGGAAGCTGGGAGCTTGCTCTTCTGTTAAGCCTCAGTTGGTAGGACACACACACACCCGACCCAGAATCCATCCCCAGCTGCTGAAGGAGGTAGTGCTACCCAGCTGGGGCCTGTGACCAAGTCCACCCTTGGCCTAGGACTAGTCTCCTACCCAGTTTATGGTGTGAACTGCCCTTATGAATCATGGTCCAATTTAATTAAACTTCCTAACATTCAAGAAATGTGTGTGTACTTGGGCTATTTACTTGCAAGACCTAGATAAACATTCCATTGTAATGGCTGCATAGAAGCAAACCCCAGATTACTTCCCCATCATATAATATAGGATTGGGGTAAGAGGATAAAAGCTCAGTGCCTTTTCCAGCCTAGGAGCTCTGAGCGCCTCCAACAGGTATGTGGTAATCCTAAATATGCCACCTGTGTCTCAGCTCTACTCAATAACCATTGGCCAAGCTGCTGCAAGGCCACATATGGCTTGCCAATACATTTTAACTTCACTGGATAATGTGTCAACAGCAGAAGGTTTACAAATAGTGCCAGGTCTGTGAAATAAGTGAAGGTTTGGGTTCTTCTCCAACTCTAACAGAGGAACCACAGACAGAAGGGTGGGCAAAGGCAGCGGAGACTCAGAACACAGGCAGCTTGAAGCCTCATTACAAGGACCCAGAAAGGCAGCCATTCTGACCTGGCCCAATTCAGGCCTATGACCCTCCCCACAACAACCCCCCACCTTGCTGTGGATTCCTTAATTCAGGGACTGGGCCAATTTTCCTCCTTGCACATCCCACTTCCCCCCCAGAATGCCAAGGGTTCCCCCAACACACAACATACAAGTCAAGAGGGCAGACAGCTGAGGCATAACTATTATGTCTTTAGCAATTCTTAGTATGCATTCTTGTTTGAGAAGTGCATTGCTGGGTGGATAAACTCAAAGCCCTGCTAATCCTACATTCTTTGCAAAAAAAAAAAAACCCAACCAGCGGCAGGGGCTGGGGCCCCCACTATAAACTGACCAAACTCTACCTTTTGCCCACCCCTGCCTGAACTGTTGCAGAAAGCAGTTTTGGACAGAGCCTTACGCTGAGGTGATGGCCCGGTATCGCTCCTGGCCCGCGGTGTCCCAGATCTGTGCCTTTATCGTCTTCCCATCCACCTGGATGCTTCTGGTGGCAAACTCCACCCCAATGGTGCTTTTGCTCTCGAGGTTGAACTCATTGCGTGTGAAGCGGGACAAAAGATTGCTTTTCCCCACACCAGAGTCTCCAATCAACACAACTGAGAGGGCGGTAGGGAGGGAGAGGGAGAGAGAGAGAGAGAGAGAGAGAATAGAGCATTGTCAAAATCTATTCATCACTGTAGGATTTATTAAAATGTAGCAGGGTGAAGGGGAGCCATTACAAAGTACCAGGAAGAAGCTATGCTGCATCCAGCAAGAGGAACAATCCTGTGTTGCCCCAGCTTCCTTGGAGATGTACTACACACCCCTGGCTATCCGAGTGTTTAGGCTGGTCTTTTGGAGCCTGCTGCAGAGGTGGACATTACACAAGGGCAGGGCTTCTGTACACAGACCATGAACAGCAGGGTAGGACAAGCCCAACAGCTAGACAAGCTATCCACTCAAACCTTCACCCTGCCACAAGGGACTCAAAAGCCCCGCTGCTCCGGCTTCTCCCACTCACTCATGCTTCTCCCACTTGTCAATCTCTACACCAGCCATCTCTACAAGCTCATCTACTCCCACCTCTTCAAGTGTCCCTTGGAGAACCTGCTTTCTCTCTCCCCACACAGTCTGGTCCCCCAGAGAGCTCTTTGCCAGGCTCCTGTTGACTACACTGTTGCCATTAACCACATCCTCCTCCTCCTGGGTTCCCTTATTCACAGAATAAAGCAGAATAGCTCTTCAACAGGTGCCAAACCCACATAGGTAGCCAAAATGGCAAGAACCATATTTTTTATTTTTACATTTATATCCTGCTCTTCCTCCCAGGAGCCCAGAGCGGTGTACTACATACTTGAGTTTCTCTTTCATAACAACCCTGTGAAGTAGGTTAGGCTGAGAGAGAAGTGACTGGCCCAGAGTCACCCAGCTAGTTTTATGGCTGAATGGGGATTTGAAATCAGGTCTCCCTGGTCCTAGTCCAGCACTCTAGCCACTATACCACACTGGCTATTGAATGCAAGGTGCAGATCCCTTATTAAAAATTTATCTGAGCAACTCCAAAAGCCATTATAAATTAAAAGTCTTTCCTCTCTCAACTCAGTAGCAGTCCTTTCTCATCCAACACCATCAGTGGTAACAAGCAACAAAATACTGGAAGAGGCAAAATTGCACTAAAGGGTCAAGTAAATGATTCCTAGGGATCAATGGGCTGATTCATACAAGACCAGCCTTCTGGTAAGGGGGAGCCAATAGGAGCATGTTGCACAAGAGGCGACAACTGCTCACAACTGCCAGCACCAAGTAAAGTCCATGCTCAAAAAATGAAAAATTCAGCACACCCAGGCAATCTCAACTCTGCTCAAAACAAAGTCAAATTCTGCAACTTTACAAACAAGTTTGCAGAATTATGCAAAAGAGAAACTGCACAATTGTTGGCTATTTTGCCTTGCTTATTCTGGTTTTATTATTTATGGGGAAAGGCAATGCCCTATGCAAGACACTGAATCCCCACAGCTAAATACTGAAAACTATTATCCAGTCACACACCCTTTTGTTTCTCAGATTTCAGCACGAAATGCCCACACATTCCTAAGCATATTTTAACACCCTTAGTGATGAGAAAATTAAGCAGAGATTCTTAGAAAAATGAATTCTGCCAAATACCAATTGTTACTTTTCCCCTACTGCAAGAGAATCACAATACCCAACCTTGCCTGTTTCTTCTTTCAATTATAATGGTGGCCTACAAAACACAGAGGAGCCACCTAATGGTGCAGTGGGGAAATGACTTGCCTAGCAAGCATGCTAGGGTGTCAGGAGTTGACACTGACCCAATGGCACTCTCTACCTTTACTTTACAAAACACAGAACAGCCCAGGCCCAGAACACCAAAGGAGCACCCTCCACCCATATATTCCAGCCATAAGAGCGACCACTCAGGTTGAATCAGGAAGGCCTCACTCTGAATGAACGGGCACACACACTGCCTTGATACTGCTGTCCAGAACTCATTCCATGCACAGATTTTAAAAAATAAATAAATAGAAGGAACACTGCAGAGCATCCTCCCCTGTGGAATTCCCTTCCCACGGAAACTTGCTAAAGCACAAGTTGAGGCACCTTTTAAAAGCACACAAGACCTGTACATTCACAGTGGCTCTTGGTGGACAGGAATATGGTGAGATAAAGTTAATCAAATAAATGGGAGGTTTTGTGATAAAATAGTTACTTTTCCAACCCCTTGCGATGCAACAGACTGTGAATTGAATACTTT
The DNA here is from genome assembly GCF_027244095.1 of Hemicordylus capensis. Taxonomy (NCBI): domain Eukaryota; kingdom Metazoa; phylum Chordata; class Lepidosauria; order Squamata; family Cordylidae; genus Hemicordylus; species Hemicordylus capensis. Next base: position 220,132,370 of record NC_069658.1, read on the forward strand.
GATAAGTCCTCACAGTGTCTCTGAGTGTCTCTTTTTCAAGGAGAACTTTGTTTGGCTGAAATAACCCCCATGTGAAAATATCTGGCATCACCCTCATTTAGAACTAGCATTTGCCAGGAAAAACAAAGAGACTCATGTACAACATAGCTGAACTGGAGCAGAAATTTTCCCACAGGCCTGGCTGGCTGGTAGGCACAGCTGTCTCTTCATTTATTCAAGCCCTGAAGCTTAATTTTACTCTCTTCTGCCCTCTGACTTGTCTTTCTGCTTGGGCCACACTCATTTACCCAAGTTGGGGAAAGAGGTTGGTTAATACATAAGGAATTATGGATGAACCTGTGTTAGGGTAGGCAATGAGACAAGGAACTTCTACATTAAAAGTAAACTTGCTGGACTAAAGGCTATACATTTATTTCCCTGTGGAAAGTTTGTTAACCAAAACCAAGCAGAGGTGCAGACAATCTATACTTCAATTGCAATAAAAAATGCTTGACAGTTTACCTGATGTAAGGTAAAGGTAAAATGTGTCGTTGAGTTGGTGTCAACTCCTGGCGACCACAGAGCCCTGTGGTTGTCTTTGGTAGAATACAGGAGGGGTTTACCATTGCCTCCTCCCACGCGGTGTGAGATGATGCCTTTCAGTATCTTCCTGTATCGCTGCTGCCTGATTTAAGAGTTTCCCACGGTCCGGGAAACATACCAGCGGGGATTTGAACCAGCAACCTCTGGCTTACTAGTCAAGTCATTTCCAACTGTAACATTAGGTGGCTATTTACCTGCTGTATACCTTTTATTACCTTTTTATTGGTCAGAAGCCAAGAATTAGAATGACTCGGCCAGTGTGTCTGATATGGGGTTAACACAGGGCTGCACAACTTCAGCCCTCCAGCTGTTCTTGGACTACAATTCCCATAATCCCTGACCATTAGCCACTAAGGTTAGGGATGATGGGAGTTGTAGTCCAACAAAAGCTGGAGGGCCAAAACCGTGCAACCCTGAGTTTATGCCTAGGTTGTCCACTGGCTCTAAAGGCCATCTCAGGTGCTCCATCCTACTGACTAAACCAAGTCTGTTCAGCTTGTGATCCAACATGCAGTAGCCACATGTAGGGGCCCACTAGGGAGATCAATCATCATTCTGTTCTTGCTGCCTGTCTGTGACTGCAAAAGCCAAGGGACAGGTGGCTGCTAAGCATTTGGTAGGGTTGTGCAAAATCGATTCGGCACAGCCCACCAACTCGTTTCAGCAAGGAGCAGTACCTTTAAGCATGAGTAAAGCAGGACCTTACTTACACCTCTGCTGCCCCGCTGCTTTCCAGGTGTGCTGATGCACCGCACAGAAGTGTGTGTATGGTTTCACCCAGCAATCCATGTGCGGCAGCCATGTGTGTCCTGCCGCCACATGCAGACTGCTGGGTGAAGCCCCGCAGCTGCACACAGACTTCTGAGCAGCACAGCACCATACCTGGAAAATCGGTGGGGCAGAGGTGGAGCAGGTAAGGATTTGCTTTACTTATGCTTAAAGGTACTGCTCCCTGCCCCAGAGAAACATTCGTGCACCTCCCTAGCATTTGGAGATTACAAGAGGCTTGCTGTAAACTAAAGGCTAAAAGCCTATCACCTCGGCTACATTTGGACAGTTTTACTTCCATTTCCAAAATCTATTTTCTTCCCATCCCCAAAAGGTTTGCTGCTTCTTGCAGTGGCTTCTCAAAACATAACAAGAGCACATAAATTCCTAGGATCCTGTAAACAAGCTATACACATGGCACAGAAGGGAGTAAACCACATCACTGCTAAAACAAAACAAAACAAAAAAAACCACCTTGCAGCAGCTTATGCACAGCTTTCCAGGGAACCACCAAACATTTCTAAGTAGATTGGTTCCCAAGTCACTGATGCCAGTCACTTTCAAGTTAACGGATGAACCAGTTATAACTCAAAAGCCAAATGGATTATTGGTGTTGCTCGGGTCTGGCAGTCTTGGACCCTGTAGACCTTAAGATGAACTGCGTCAGAGAACCACTCATTTCTCTACCTGCTTGTCCTTTTCCAACTCTGCTGCCATCATTTAATTCAGTAGCTGGCAGTTCCGCGCTGCCAATATGCTGCTCTACAATTTTGACTGATAGGATAGTTAAAGGCTTAATGCAAATCAGAAGTCCTTGTGGCTGGGATCACACACACTGTGTATATATACACACATGTACCAGATGTGAAAAGGAAGTGAGTTTTGTGGGAGTGGGTGAGAGAGTTTGCAGTGGTTTGGTGGAGCAGTCTGCAGCTGAAACACAACTAAACAATGAATATGTAAATGGTATACAAGTAGTGTTACTTGTCCTCAGTGTTCCCTGTAAGAGGGATTCCCAGATGTCATTGACTACAACTCCCATAATCCCCAGCCAAAGGCCACTGCAGCTCGGGATTCTGGGAATTGTAGTCAACAACATCTGGGAATCCCTCTTACAGGGAACACTGCTTGTCCTGTCTCAACACAGGTTACAACCCTTTGCATAGAACCAAAATAAGGGTATACTAAAGGCTCACAATCTTCCCTGGTCAAAACAGAGAGAAGGATCCAGAGTGAGACAGGGCTGCAACCCCAGCTGCAAGAGAGTAAGGAACTCTTTAGACAGGAGATGAAGATGAGGGATTTTTGGTGGGGGTACATGTGCTCTGCAGCAATAATATGTTTAGGGAGAACTAGAGAAATATGAATGGGTTACAGGAGGACAAGAGATTCTTATTGGCAGACCAAAGAGAGTAGGCAATTTATCTAAATTAACTCTGAGCCTGCAGGACTGGAAACTTTCCATGTTGTTCAATATTATCACCACCACCCCGAGCCCTTGGGAATAAAGTGGAATGTATTGTAAAATGCATGAAGTCATCCACCATTCCACAGACATCCTTGCACATATATACACACCTGTGCATCAGGAAAGGAACCTTTACCGCAACCCCTCCCAATGAAGTGAGCCACCCAAGTTCCCCCTACAACCTCACTTCACTATCTCCAAAGCTACAATCACTGCTAAGGCCCATGATTCTGCACCTCCTACTGGAATGCCACCATGTGCTGCAATATATTTCAGGCCCCTTCACAGATCCTGCCCCACTCCACCCCAAGGTGCCTTGGTACTACAGGGTAGAAAAACCACTGGACATTCTAACCATAAACAAAAATGTCTCCAGCCCCATTTTCAAACTCCAGTAGCACCCCCATTCCTTCCCCAAAGGCTTTTTCTCCTTCCTTCTCCCACAAGACCCTTTTCTCTTTCAACTTTCTCTCCTATTTTCTTTTTCAGGAAGGCCCACCCGGAGATGTGGATTTTCCAAAACATGTCAAATTGGAAAATTTTCTGGAAAACTTGCCCATGCAAGTTTTCCTCTCACTTGCATAAGGTCTGCATTATTTTCCCCCTCAAAGTAGGGGGGAAATAATGCAAATAATACTGTAATATTGTAATACTGTAATATTGTAGTAATACAAATTTTCCTGATGTCCCAAATAGACTGTGATCTGATTTGGCCTGTTATTTGACCTATTTATATAGCAAAATACACACCCCTACCATATTAAGTCCCTCTAACTGTTTTACTAAATATTTTGAAGAAACCAAGAAGAAATTTTAGAAATGGGAAAGTGTCCATGAAAAAAAGTCTGGGAAATTTTTCCAGAAAGTTTTCCACCCAACATCTCTGGGCCCAATCCTTCAGGCCATTCTATGAGCCCACTGTAAATTCTTGTTCTCACCAACTCCCTTTCCGTGTGTGTGAGTGAACCCAAGTATATAAACTCACACATGCACACATCTCAGCCTTAGCATTAGAGGATTCTTTTTATTATTGTTTCAGCTACTGTAAGTTGCCTTGGGGACAACCACGCAGAAAAACAGAAATGGGAGAAATAAAGTGAAACTAGTGGGCCTGGGCACAGAGCATCTGTGCCTCTAGTGTGGCCGGGCCCGCCGCCTTGCCTTGCCCACCGCGGCCGGGCCCGCCGCCTTGCCTCGCCCACCGCGGCCGGGCCCGCCGCCTTGCCTCCGCAGCCAGGCAATTCTCCTGGGTGCGCCAGGACCAATCAGCTGGGCTGCAGGGACGCATTTTTCCTAGGCACACCCAGGAGAAATATATAAACATAAACATCTTTCTCTCCCCATATGTCTACTTTATTTCCCACCCACCCCTGCACCAGCACTGGTATACTAGCAGGTCCCCTGCTAACTGAGCAAAGAGGCACCTTTTTAAAATGGCAATTCTCTTTATTTATCATGGAGAGAGCAACTGGCCCTATCCACCCACAGTACAGCATCCCTCCATTAGCTGTTGCTGGTAACTATGTTATGTTTCTTTTTATATTGTAAGCCCTTTGAGGGCAGGGGACCATCTTATTTATTTACTGAAAGCAGTATATAAGTAGTAGTAGCAGCAGCAGCAGCAGCAGCAGCAGTGATGTCGTTTTCAACCCCCATTGGGTTCCCCTACCAATTTCCCAGCCTCCCAACCTGATCTTCTATTGAGAAGCTCTCCCTTTCCCACCTCCAGTTGCCCCCTCTTTTCCCAACACCCATCACATCCCCCTTTGCTCCTCCCACTTCCCAGGCCTCCCAATCCGCTTTTCTCTCACTGCCACCTTTCCAGCCACCCAAATGCTCCCTTTTCTAAACCTGCCCACCCCATTCCTTTCTACTCAAGCGCCTCCCCCCCAAGTACATCCTTCCCAAGACCCCACTCCCAGTTCACAGGTCTCCCAGACTGCTTTTCTGTCACCCCAGGCCCTCCTCCTCACCCCACAATTACCCCTCTGCTTCCAAAGCCCCCACCTTATTCCTGCCCTCTCCTGCCACCCCTCCTTCTCAAGGGCCCCTCCCTCCCTCCCGCCTCCCAGGCCTCCCAATCCGCTTTTCTTTATCTCAGGCTTTCCTTTCCAACCCCACAATTGTATCTACTCCTTTCCCTTTCATAGGTACTCTCCCCCCTGCTTTTCTAGCCCACCCCTCTCATATTTCCGCGGCCTCCCAACCTGCTTTTAGGGACATAGGAAGCTGCCTTACACCGAGTCGGACCCTTGGTCCCTCTTGCTCAGTATTGCCTACCCAGACTGGCAGCGGCTTCTCCATTGGTATATGCGCCCTTTCCAGGCCCCCAGCTGCCCCTCCTTTCCAGGCACCCTCCCACCTCCCTACCCCATGGCCCCCACCTTTTCCTCAGGCCCCTTTTCGCCCTCCTCTTCCTCCTACCTTTGAAAAGATAGTCGTACTCGTCGTCGCGGGTTCCCATGGCGACACCAATCTCTCTCTCCCGCTCTCTTGGCGGGTCCCTCTGCGGTTTCCGTCCCGCTCGGGGGAGGAGGGGGTGGGGGGTGGAGGCCGGACTAGGCCAGGCCGGGCCGCTCCTTCCCCTCACTGGCACCGAAGCAAGCCGAGGGCGGGGCCCACCAGCGGAGGGGGACTGGCTTAGCCGGAACGGCGGGGGCAACGTAAACAGACAGTCCCCTCCGCCTATCAGCACCCGCCGTGTCGCTTCGAAGGCGGTCCTCCTCGGGCTTCACGCTCGAGCAGGACCAGTGGGAGCGCGAGAGAGCAGGAGAGGGGGAACCAATCAAAGAAAGCGAAAGACGAGAGAGGGCGGTGGTTGCCTTAGCGGGGGCGGAGCTTCAGGCCGAAACGAAAAATTGCGCCTCAGTCTGGGGTGGGGGAGGGGAATAGGAAAGGCTGCAGAAGGGCGGGGTGGGGGCACCTCCTCCCCGAGGGGAAAATGGCGCCCTCCCCCAAAGGAAGAAGTAGTAAAAGGGCGCCCCAGGGCAGGGGAAAGATGCTCCGCCCCTTTTAAAAATTTAATAGTGAATTAAAATTTTTAAAAAACAACTTGTGTGTGTTTAAATAGTAGCAATAATAATACTGTCCCATGGGCCAGCCTTTGTGTGTGTTTCCCATCATCCTTTCTGGTGGCAACAGAAGACAGAGCGAAAGGCACCAGGGCTCATGGGCGCCTGCTTAGAGCCCTCCCCGGGGGGAGGAGACGGGCCCGATGCAAAAGGCGAAGTGGTTCATGCTTACCTGCCTAGAAGCCATATTTTATGTAAATACTTAATAGTTGGGTTTTAAAAAATTAAAATTTCCATCGCCCAGCCTGTGTGTGTTTCCCCCCATCATCCTTGATGCCAACAGAACAAAGGGGCCCAAAGGAGTGGGGGGGGGGAGAGGCCAGGGCCCACACCCACCTGCCAAAAAAAATATAACTTATGTAAAAAAATAGGGGTAGTTTTTTGTTTTGTTTAAGTATCTATCTAAAGTATCTATCTGTTTAAGAAAATAAAGTCTCCATTGGCCATTTTTCTGCCTGCACTTTTTCTTGTTTTTTAATGCAACTATGCAATCTTGTGCTAGTGAAATTTGCTCATTTAGTGCTTCGTTAGGATGTCAGTCAGTGGAGATTATTTCAGAGTGAACATGCATAAGAATTAACTGTGTGACTCAAAAACCTGAAGGCTTCCAACAGCGTTCACCAGCATAAGCAATGGATAAGTTAACAACAGTTTTAGTTGATTAATTGGCAGGGGCCAACTTTAAGTGGATGAACTTGCATTAAAGGCACACCTGTTTCTTTTCTGATGCTATTTTGTTTCTCTTGGGTTACTATACTAGGAAATTTATAGATATATTTGCATTTTTCTTTTCATAGCACACTACTTTGTTTATCAAATGAAAAGTCATCCTAGAGTTTCCCCAATATCTGCTAAAAAGGGACCAGCATTTAAGTTCAATTTAAATTTATTTAAGTTGGATAAGTTATTTAATAATCACATCAAGACAATTCACTACACCTTTAATTTAGCTGACAGACCAAAAATTTCTCATCCAGCCTTTTCTCTCCAAATCAACCATTATTTTTTCCCTTGCATAGGAGATCCTCAGATAGGGTGATGCACTGGTCGTGCCCGAGACAGAACTGGAATCACATGATTTGATGGTAGGCGTGGTTACCTCCTCACCCCAGTTCCAGTACTGTCTCGCTTGAGATAGGATCGCTGGGAGAGAGCTCTGGTCAGTCTTACCCTTTTTGATCTCATTCCTGCTTCTGTTCCCTTCCTCCGCAGCTCTCTCTTGTGTGCAAGGGTGGGAGGAAAGCAGGCCTCTTTTCGGCTTCTAAAAATTCCCTCCGAAATTGCCTTTTTATTTTCTAATTCTAATTGGCCTTCAAATTGCTTCTTTTTTCTTTCATTTATAATATGGAATCGGCGTATGCCGAAGATCTTATGCTAGCCTCCCTATCGGAGTCCGGACAGCTGCCGCAGTACCTGGGCAGCGATTCCCCCTCGGCGGCGGCTTCTTCCTGCTTATGGCTCGTTAGTGAGGTGACGACTTGCTCCCCGACTCAAACGGAGCACGCCCAACTGCCACCATTTTCGGCAGCCGTCTCATCGCTGCCTGAGCGTTCGGGGCAAGCTTGTTTGGAGCAATGCCCTGCTAAGGCTTCAAAAAAGACCCGCCATTTGCTCAAGCAACCCTCCTCCCCCAAACAAAAGAAGAAGGTTAAGGAGTCCACCCTTCTTATAGAGGGGCGCAAACGACTCAGTGAGCGCCTTCTAATTCAGGCGGTTTGCCGCCGATCAAAGGTTAAAGCGGGGAAGAATGGTGCGAAAGTGAAACCGCGCCAAAAGGAGAACGGCAAGAAACACAAAATGGAGGCTGTAGTCCGGAGCCCGGTGGGCAACCTGCCGGCTTCAGTCATCCCTCCCGATGGGAGCGTGGCGGTAGAGGGGGAACCGGCTGTCCCGCGCTGTCCCCCCCTCCCCCCCGCTGCTAGAGGTCCAGGAGCGTTCAGATCGTCCTTTTTCGCCCGCACCACCTACTCAGCCCGTGAGTACGGACCCCTTTCCTCCTCAAGCCACAGAATGGCTTAAAGCCTTTTTCCAACGGGGTTTCCACTTTGAGCCACCTGCGGCTCCGATTGCGCCCCCAGGGACTCACACTTCCCAGGCAGTGGGTACTACTTTGACTAGCCATGTGGTTGCAGCACCGGCCCAGGGAGGGATTCCCCCCACTACAGACACTGTTCCCAGGGGGAGAAAGCGCAGCAGGATCCAGGGAGGCGATCGACTTTCCTCCTCCTCCCCCGATTCTAGCCCTCGACGCAGGGCTATTCCACTGGGGGAACGCGGCAGGTTCCTTCCTAGACCCCCCCCACTCTCAGAATTTGGAATAGACGCAGGGACCACTCTTCCTCGTCCTCAGGCTCCCCTATCAGGAAACGCAGGCCCCCTCCTTCTAGGACCCCTGCCATTCCTGTACCTCCTATTCCTGCTATCCCCATCCCTGCCCCTCCCCTCCCCCCAGCCCCATCCAGGCCCCCGCCTCCATTGGACCCCTCATCTTCCTCGGAAGGGGGTTCTTCTAGTCCCCTGCCAGCGGTTCCTAGGGACTCAGATAAGGAACAGGGGGAACTCTCTGAGGAGGAAATTATGCCACCTATTTCCAATTCTACTAGGCTATTCTCCTCATCCGAATTTGATGTGTTACTGACTAAGGCCAAACGTGTTATTAATGACATTTCTTCCACAGCGGCTGCCCCTGCGGAGGCTACCTTTGATCAGCAAGTCTTTCCTCCTTCAGAGCCTACTACTCCTGTAGTCCCCTTTCCCCCCCTCTTCCATCGCGTTATGAGCTCAGAGTGGCAGAAGCCTACCTCATCCAGGCCTATAGGCAGCCTCCCGAAAAAACACTACAACCTTCCCACGGAGGTCTCCAAACTCCTGGCCACTCCCAGAGTGGATCCTCCGGTGGTGCAGATGGTCTCCGGGGCCCTGGTTCACTCTGAACACCAAGAGCAGTTGAAAGACCAGGAAGACAGGCGCTGTGATGTACTCCTGAAGAAAGCACATGAAGCCTCCGCCGCTACCATCAAGATGGCCACGACCAATTCCATCTTTGCTAGGGCCTCGGTTCTGTGGGCAAAGGAGTTGGTTAAACTCGTTCCTCCTGAACTCCCCAAGTTACGTCAAGGGATCAACAAGATGGCCAAAGCTGCAGCGCTAACTGCTGACTCCAGCCTGGACATTATTCAGCACTCCTCCAGAGCCCTAGTGGCGGGTGTAGCGGCCCGCAGAACGCTATGGCTCAAGCCCTGGAACGCGGATTCGAAGTCAAAGTTGGCGCTGACGTCTTCCCCCTTTGTAGGGGCCTCTCTTTTCGGCCCCGCCCTGGATACCATTCTCATTGATACGAAAGACAAGAAAAAAGTTATGCCCTCTGCTAGGCGGGACTTCAGACCCTCCTCAAGAGGGGGACATAGCTCCTTTCGTCCCTTTCGTCAGCAAGCTGGTAACTTCTCTCAGTCCTACCAAACTAGAGACTTCCGACCACTTTCCTACAGAGGCTTCAGCAGAGCCCAATGGAGACAACGATCTAGAGGACAGACCAGACCTACCCGCTCCGCCAACCCGTATTACAAGCAACGAAAACAATGACGCCACCCAGGTGGGAGGTCGCCTGACAGACTTCGCCCTCACCTGGCTCTCCACAACCACAGACAGCTGGGTTATTCAGACTGTTTCCGAGGGTTACTCGATAGATCTTGTTCCCCCCCCCCCCCCGCCATTCACGCTTCATCCCAACACCAAGATCTTCTATGCCACAGAAGCATCTTCGGATGCGTCTCGCACTGGATCATCTTCTTCAAATCAAAGCAATGGAGCTGGTTCCTCCATCCCAGAGATTCCAAGGGACCTACTCCATCCTTTTCCTGGTACCCAAAAAGGATGGCTCGTGGAGGGCCGTCCTGGATCTCAAATCATTCAACAAGTTTGTCAGAAAGAGGAAGTTCCGTATGGAATCTCTGCGCACCATAAAAGAAGCGGTGCAGAAGGGGGACTTCCTAGCCTCGATCGACTTAGCGGAAGCATACCTTCACGTTCCTATCCGTCCTGAGGATCGAAGGTTTCTCCGCTTTGCTTACGACGGCCAACACTTTCAATACCGAGCCCTTCCGTTCGGGCTGGCATCAGCTCCACGAGTATTCACAAAACTGATGGCTTCCCTGGTAGCCTTTCTACGCCTCCAGGGGGTGGGGCTCCACCCATATCTGGACGACATTCTTCTGAGAGCGCCCTCCAGACACCTAGCTATCAGGAACGTGAATCTCACTCTCAATGCCCTGAGAGACCACGGATTTGTAGTGAACGAAGCAAAGAGCCACCTGGCTCCATCCCAGCAGCTGGTTCACCTGGGGGTCCTCTTCGACACCGAACGGAACATGATCTCACTTTCCCCGGAACGCAAGGAGAAGATCACCAAACAACTCCGCCCTCTCCTCTCCAAACAGCAAGAGGACGTCATGAAGCTGGCCCAAGCGTTAGGTTCAATGATTGCTTGCTTGGATTGCACCCCGTGGGCGAGATGGCATTCCCGGCCTCTACAGTGGCTACTCCTGCCATGGCAGGATCAGATCATGGCGGCTCAGAGCCTCCAGATCCACATAACCCAGGCGGTAAGGGACTCGTTCCGGTGGTGGCTTTCGCCGGCACTCCAACAAGGCCTCCAACTGACGGAGCCCCGAAGGATCCTGCTTACAACGGACGCCAGCCTCATGGGCTGGGGAGCTCATTGTCTCGGTCAGATAACTCAGGGCGTCTGGTCAACATCAGAGGCCCCCACACCCATAAATTGGCTAGAGCTCCGAGCAGCCCGCCTGGCCCTCCTTCACTTTCAGCAAGACCTGCAAAATCACCACATCCTTCTTCGGACGGACAACGTCACAGTCAAGGCGCACATCAATCGCCAAGGAGGCACCAGGTCAGCGAGTCTGATGCAGGAGGCCGACCTACTTTTCCAATGGGCAGAACACAACCTTTGGTCCATTCTGGCAGAACACCTCAAGGGAGACAACAATCAAATAGCAGATTGGCTGAGCAGGGAAGTGATAGACCCGGGCGAATGGACCCTACACAAGGAAGTATTCCTTCAGCCCACGAGAGTCCTGGGCATGCCCCGAGTGGACCTCTTTGCCTCGAGAAGCAACACTCAACTCCCGCGGTTCTTCTCAAGGTTCCACGACCCCCGAGCAGAGGCCACGGACGCTCTCCACTCCCGGTGGCCAAAGGAGTTTCTATATGCCTTCCCTCCAGTCCCCATACTAATGAAGGTCATTCAAAAGATATGCCTAGAAAGGGCAGAGCTCATCCTGGTAACTCCCTTTTGGCCCCGATGGCCCTGGTTCCCAGATCTAGTCAACCTGGCGACGGCTCCCCCATGGCGCCTTCCCATCCGGCCGGATCTTCTACATCAGGGACCCCTCGCGTACCCAGATCCTCAATTAGCCGCCTGGAGGCTGAACGCACAATCCTAGCGAATAAAGGTTACTCTACCAGTGTGCAAAACACTATCCTGGCATCTCGTCGCCCGTCCACTATTCGCATATACCAATCTACCTGGTCCGCCTTCATGAAATGGGCCCACTCTCACAGTAAAGATCCAATGGCGTCCGGCATAGTGGAAGTTTTGGACTTCCTACAGACCGGGCTGGATATGGGCCTTCGACCCAGTACCCTCAAGCGCCAGGCATCGGCTCTTGCCTCAGTTCTTCATCTCTCCTCTATCGTGGCGGGCCAGTCTTCCTTACATCCTCATCTCTCCAGGTTCCTGCGAGGAGCCGTAAATTTAGCTCCTCCTCCGGTCAGACGCTTTCCATCATGGAACCTAAATTGGGTGCTCAACGCCCTAACCAAGGCACCTTTTGAACCGTTAAGCACAATTCCACTACGTGTCTTGTCTTTCAAACTATGCTTTCTGATAGCCATTACATCGGCTCGCAGGGTTTCTGAGTTAGCAGCTCTTTCAGCTTGTAAAGAGCTATGTACTATCCATTCTGACTCCGCAGTACTACGACTGGACCCTACCTTCCTTCCAAAGATCAATTCAACCTTTCACAGGGCCCAGGTCATTGTGCTCCCCTCCTTTTGCCCCTCCCCCGTCCACCCTAGGGAGAAACTGTGGCATAAGTTAGATGTGCGCAGAGCCTTGCGTACTTATATTCGCCGCACCAAAGATATCCGCTGCTCAGATGCCCTCTTTGTATCTTTTCATCACTCTACCCTAGGTAATGGGGTGTCTAAAACTACCTTAGCAGGCTGGATTAAATCCTGCATTCGACTAGCCTACGCGGCCTTAAACCTTCACCCTCCTGGGGGGCTCACTGCCCATTCTACGAGGAGCGCTGCGGCTTCCTCAGCTTTCTCGGCACATGTGCCACTTACAGAAATATGCAGAGCCGTTACATGGTCCTCTTCCACCCCATTTATCAGACACTACAAAATTCCCGATTTTTCTCAGGAGCAAGCAGCCTTTGGTCGCACGGTTCTACAACAGGTAGTCTGATCTCATCCTACCCATCCCGGGGTACTTCTCTTAGAGTGGGCAAGTCCCTATCTGAGGATCTCCTATGCAAGGGAAAAAGGAACATTGGTCTTACCGTGAAGGGTTCTTTTTCCTTGCACTAGGAGATCCTCAGCCCCGCCCGGATGTTTGTCTTGGTTGTGGACTACCTGTCTAAGAATCTTTGCCATACATATGGGTTGGTATTCCTCAGGGGTGTTTGGAGGTGACTGCTTTCAGGGCATTGGCATTACTATCTCCTCTCTTACCTTGTTCTATGTTCTTGAGTCTTGTCATTCCATTTAGTACAGAGCTCTCTCCAGTCACGTATCTAATCCTCGCTCGTCATCAACGGAACTGGAGTGAGGAGGTAACCACGCCTACCATCAAATCACGTGATTCCAGTTCTGTCTCGGGCACGACCAGTGCATCACCCTGTCTGAGGATCTCCTATTGCAAGGAAAAAGAACCCTTCACGGTAAGACCAATGTTCCTTTTTCACAAAATTGGGGTGGGGTGGGGTGTGTGTCTACTTTTATTTGGTGGTGTTTGAAATGTAATTACCATCTGCAGCACAAGGAGGTTGTTGCCGGTTTGTCTTCTAAGGAGAGAACAGATGTGGTTTTCTCAAATGATATCATGGTTTGTCAGGTAGTGGATTGCCCTTTCATTGAGGTTAATACAGAAAAAATGATGCTTCCATTGTGTCTGGAAGGGGATTTACCCTCTGAATATAATCATATTTTCAGATCCTCACCCCACTTTTAATTATCTCTTTTAACTCAGGCTTCAGGAACTAATACAACACTACAGACAGAGTTTTGGCAGAAGCAGAGACACACAGGATGAAATTTCCTTTGGGATGACTTGGTGTAGAGCCCACTACTATCTTTACTCAGAAGTCAGTCAGTCAGTCAGGGTTCCATAGCACCTATTCCCAAACAGAGGTGCACCTAGGTAATTTTGGAGCCTGGACCTAAAGGCCTTTGGCATGTACACGCACACACACACAGAGCCCACTGCAAGTTAAGCATCATTTTTTAACATATAGATTCTTGAGGGCACAAACCACACCACCCAGGACAAGAGGATTAAAGAGGATTTGGGGGACCCAGGGGGTGTGGAGGTCCTGGACTTTGACCCCAAAGTCCAGGTGTAAGTGCGCCTCTGTTCCCAAATAAGTGTATACAGAAGTAGCAGAGGGACAGAATACTTACTCTCTGTGACATTTTACTCAAGTTGTGGATTTAATGTCAGAGGGTTAGGGTTTACCAGGCCTCTTGCATTGTTGTTCCATTTAAAATTATTTCTAATGACATTTCCCACAAAGATAACATGAATATGTAATTAACAAATACTAATAAATATATAATGTTCACTTCTGAGACAGACATATATGACACAACCACTGAAAATGAAGGTTACCAGGAAAATTATATATCAGTGTATCAGTACATACAAAGATTTAGCCAAATGCTTTCCAAAAAGACTGAACGTCTAAGAGGGCTACAGGAAGGAAGAGGTGGGTCGAAGTTAATATGGGTCATGATAGGGATTACAAGAATGGCCTAACACAGGGTTGCTGTGAAATTTGTGCCATGTGAAACAGATTCTTGGTAGGCCACAAGATGAACATGAGCTATCAGTGTGATGCAGCTGATTTTTAAAAAGCTAATTAAATCTTAGGCTGCATTAACAAAGGCATAGTGTCCATATCGCAAAAACTGATTGATTAACTCTATCCTGCACTGGTCAGACATCACTTAGAATACTGTATCCAGTTCTGGGCACCACATTTTAAAGATAACATTGATAAACTGGAATGGGTTCAGGGGAGGATAACCATAAGAACAGCCCTGCTGGATCAGGCCCAAGGCCCATCTAGTCCAGCATCCTGATTCACACAGTGGCCCACCAAATACCGCTGTAAGCCTATAGGCACACATTCTCTCCTGCTGTGACTCCCCTGCAACTGGTATTCAGAGGCATCCTGCCTCTGAGCTTGGAGGTGGCCTGTAGCCCTCTGACTAGTAGCTTTTATTTTATTTATTTATTTATTTATTTATTTATTGAACTATTTCTGTACCACCCAAAACTTCCATCTCTGGGCAGTTTACAATGAAAATCATTTTTAAAATTAAAAAACGTTAAAAACCCAGTATTAAAAATTTAAAACTATAAATCTAATTAAAAGGCCTGGGTGAATAAATGTGTCTTCAGCGCCTTTTTAAAAGTAGCCAGAGATGGGGAGGCTTTTATTTCAACAGGGGGTGCATTCCAAAGTCCAGGGGCAGCAACAGAAAAGGCCCATTCAGGGGCGAAGCCACCATTGGGCCAACAGATTCAAAGAACCCGGGCCGTCGACCAATCAGGGGCCACGTCTTACGGCCCCGACACGCGCCCCCCCCCATGCCTGATGTCAGACACGGGGAGGCTAGTTTAGCTCCCAAGCAGGGGCCGCGCGGCCCCTTCGGGAGCTAAACTAAGGCTAGCGCTGCGTTCGCAGTGCCAATCAGGAGCGGCTCTTCCATGCAAAGGCAGGGAAAAGCCAGTCCTGGTTGAGTGCGGCTCCTTCAGGAGTTAAAAGGCAGAGCCGCTCCTGGGCTGTGCTGTGAAAGCAGCGCCAGCCTTAACTTAACTGTCGAAGGGTCCGCACGGATTTTTCCCATCTCTGTGCGGAATGAGTTTTGTTCTGGGTGGTAGTACCAAGGCAGCGTGCGTGCACATGCATTCAGAGTGGGGCCTTCCTAATTCAACCTGAGCGGGATCTAAAATTAACTGAGTGGATATCAGAAAACTTGAGAGCGCACACACGTGTGCATGCCTTAGAGCAGGGATCTTCAACGTTGGGCCCCCAGATGTTCTTGGACTTCAACTCCCATAATCCCCAGCCAAAGGCTGCTGGGCCTGGGGATTATGGGAGCTGAAGTCCAAGAACATCTGGGGGCCCAACATTGAGGATCCCTGCCTTAGAGGGAACAATGCCTACTTCACTGTCCAGTGAAGGGTAAGGAGCCTTTCCACGTCCCCCATATTAATCCCTCTGACAAAGCAGACCTTGACCCATGAGATCTTCTGTTGCAATACATTTTGTCCTTAAGGTGCTACAGGATTTCTGAATTCAAAGGTTTCTATATACAAATTATTACAATTGTCTAGAATTGTATGCTAATGCTTAAGGCCTCTCAGCCAAGTTAAGAGTGCTCGGAAACACAGAGTTTGAGGTTATTTTGGAGGCCATCTAGTCCAACCCCCTATTTGATGCAGAAAATCCAGAGCTAGAGAGCATCTCCAACAGATACTGACCAGCCTCTGCTTGAAGACCTTCATCAAGGGAGAGCCCACCAGCCCTCTAGGGAATTGGTGCTAAGCAAGAACATCAATATTGTAACCGACAAGTTGTTCTAGTAAGAACTAATCAGTCTACTTTCCTTTCACTGTTTCTCCAACTAGACTAAATTTAGTTCAAATCGAGGTTCACAAGTTAGATCTCTTGCACCTCAAATATTCATGTATCCACTATTTTGGATCAGGGTGGATGACATTATTACAAACTATACCACTGAGGTGTCCCTGTATGTCACTCACTACAACTGTATCAAATTTGGTTCAAATGGTGTAGGCAGTCCTCATGTTAGTGCACATGCGCCAAAAGTTCACACATCCACCATCCTGGATCAAGTTGGATGACATCATCACAAACTGCACCATTGGGACATCTCTATTTGTCCATACAGCTGTAGCAAATTTGGTTCAAATCAGTTAGACTGTCCACAAGTTAGTGCACTTGCACCTCAAATGTTTACATGTCCACCATCGTGGACTGGGTTGGATGACATTGTCACAATCTACACCATTGAGGTGTTCCTATGTGTCCCTACAGCTGCAGCAAATTTGGCTCAAATCGGTTAAGCGGTTCACAAGTTAGCCCACTAGTGCCTCCAAAGTGTATACATCCAACATCTTGGATGGGGGTGGATAGCATCATCAAAAACTATGCTGTCGAGGTGTCCCTGTGTGTCACTCACTGCAACTATATGCAATTTGGTTTAAATCGGTTAGACAGTCCACAAATTAGCCCACTTGCACCTCGGATGTTCACACAGCTGCCATCTTGAATTGGAGTAGTTGACATCAGCACACACCACGCCATTTAGGCATCCCTATGTGTCCCTACAGATGTAGCAAATTTGGTTCCAATCGGTTAAGCGGTTCACAAGTTAGCCCACTTGCACCTCAAAAGTTTACATGTCCGCCATCTTGGACTGGGGTAGATGATGTCATCACAAACTATGCCGTTGAGGTGTCCCTATTCGTCCCAACAGCTGTAGGGTTCAAATCAGTTAAGTGGTTCACAAGTTAGCCCATTTGCGCCTCAAAAGTTTATGCATCTGCCATCTTGGATCAGGGTGGATGACATCATCACAAACGACACCGTTGAGGTGTCCCTATGTGTCCCTACAACTGTACCCGATTTGGTTCATATTGGTCCAGGTGTTGCAAACTTAGGGGGGACACACACATACAAGCCAGTGTGGTGTAGTGGTTAGAGTGCTGGACTAGGACTGGGGAGACCCAAATTCAAATCCCCATTCAGCCATGAGACTTGCTGAGTGACTCTGGGCCAGCCACTTCTCTCTCAGCCTAACCTACTTCACAGGGTTGTTGTGAGGAGAAACAAGTATGTAGTACACCGCTCTGGGCTCCTTGGAGGAAGAGCTGGATATAAAATGTTAAATAACAACAACAACAACAATAAATACCCCCAATGAGGCACTACCTTGGCGTGGTTGTGGGGCTTGCGTGCTCTGAGGAAGGTGAGAGCTATGCCAGAGGTACAACCATACTGGACAGGTCTCACCAGAGGAGCCAGACAAAGAGAGTGCCTCTCCCATCAACAATATGGTGAGATGTAACTTTAATAAATCTATACCAGATTGGTCGTCACCCGGGTCAACAAGGACCATGCCAGGTGCTGGAGTCCCTGGACATCTTGTGGCAAGTGGGCTACAGGACTCAGGATCTTCAGTTGAGCAACCAGGGCTGGAGACTGCAAGGTTACTGGAAGAAACGTCACTTAAAGAATGTAGCAAATTGGGATAGAGAAGCATCCAGATACAGAAATAACAGAATAAAGGCTAGCAGACCAGAGAAGATTCATAATAAGAAATAAAGTATTCACAGGAGTTGAGCTGGAAGAACTGCAAAGAGCAACACAGGCTCAAGATATGGAAGAAGAACTACCACCAACTGAAGAAGTTGCTCAGGTGCAGGTGGAGGAGGTGTTGGAAATCGAGGATGCCACTGTTGCTGAACTGTTTCAAACTCAAAACCAGGCAACCTTTGCCTTCACCTCAAAAACCTGAATGCCATTTAACAGAAAAGCAACAAGAACTAAAGCAAAAAATAACTCAGCACATGAACCAAACAACCACCAGGGTTAGACTTCCAGGTCTAAAAACAGTTGCCAAAAAACAACTTGCTTGGGCCTTAAAAGATATAAATGCTGCACTTGCAGAAATAACAACCAATAATTTGCAACTAATGTACAGTGCAGCAACAATAACAACACAAGAGCTCAGATATAAGATCAGTGGACCTGTAAAAAAAGAAAGCAGTACATCACCTAAATGGAAGATTAGATTAGAAAATAAAATCTCCAGGCTCAGATCAGATGCTAGTAAATTGAAAGATATGAAAGACAAGAAGCTGAAGAATGTCCTTCGCTTGAAGGCCCAACAGCTCTCCTCATTAGCCACCATTTGTTGGCAGGTTAAGACATTTCTTTTTCAGACAAACTTACGGCGTCTGTTTAGTTTCTGGCCTGTCAGTTTGCTGTTATGAGTAATCTGCCTTGCCTCTGTGTTTTCTGCTGTGTATTAAAAAACTGGACTTTTATTTGCGACCATATTTTTTGTTTTACTGTATTTTGTTGGAAACAATTTTTTTGTTCTCAGCTTTGATTGTGCCACCATGTGGCTAAAACAGCATATAAAATATCCCACTAACTCTATAGGAAGGACGAGGAGAATATTGGGCACAGAGTGAGTCTAGTAAGCTGGAAGACAGCAGACTCCTTTACAGAACTGCTCTGGGTAGCAAATACCAGGTCCAAACAGTAATTTTGTACTGGGGACATACGATTATCTCCTTGACCACAATGCTGAGGATGATCTTGAGATGAAGAAGTAAATGGAGGAGGTATTAAAGGATAAAATGTAATCATGGCTTACTGATTTCTCTCACATAGGCTGGGTAAATTCATGTTCCAGTTATAATAAAGCTAGAAATAATAAATGACTGTGCTTTAGAGCAGGAGTCCCAGCCCTGGATCTCCAGGGATGATGGGAATTGTAGTCCAACAATATCTGGGGAAGCAGGGCTGGGAACTCCTGCCTGAGCAATTGGTCACAAGGCTAATGTAAATGTAATAAACAAACAAACAAACAAACCTAACCAACCAGGAGGGGAGGCAGACACACACACCCCAGCAAGGGCTCAGCTGATATTATTGAACCATGGAACATAGGAGGCAATATACTGCCATATCTGCCATATTCTGCCATATACTGGGTCAGATCATAGGTCTATCTAGCTCAGTATTGTCTTCAGAGACTGGCAGCGACTTCTCCAAGGTTGCAGGCAGGAATCTCTCTCAGCCCTATCCTGGAGATGCTGCCAGGGAGGGAACTTGGAACCCTCTGCACTTCCCAGAGTAGTGGCTCCATCCCCTGAGGGGAATATCTTACAGGGCTCACATATCAAGCCTGCAACCAGGCTGGACCCTGCTTAGCTAAGGGGACAAGTCATGCTTGCTACCACCAGACCAGCTCTCCCCTCCTAACCACAGTACATGACCACAGTACTGTCCAATTAAGCATATATGCCAAAGGGAAATTGTCAAGAAAGTCCAGCAGATATTTGATTTCAAAAGAAGAAACTTCTCAAAAATGAAAGGAGTGGCAAAAAGGAAGCTGAAAGGGAGAATCAAATATTTCTAAAATGCATGTTTATTCAAAACAGAAGTTCCGCTAGAATGCATACCACTGATGAGAAAAAGTATCATGGAGTCCAAGAAGATGCCAACGGGGTTAACTACCAGAGTCAAGGCAGCTTTTAAAAAGGTAAGGAAGCTTTCTTTAAAAAGTTGAAGTTTGGCACAAATGAGGAAAGTTTAAAAAAGCAGGAACTCTCTGGCAGAACAAACAGGAAAAAAAGCCATCTGTTGAACTGTCCCTCACAGCCACCAGGGGGAGCTCTGGCACCTTTTATTTGGCTGCAGAAGATGGATATTTGCAAATATCCAGGGAGCTCAGATGCTGCTCTTGAGTTTCCAGAGATGTGCTTCCTTCCTCTATTAAAAAGTATTATCCTTAGTTGTACTGCCTTTAGATAAGAATGGGAAGGTATCAAAAAACCAAATACACAGCTCCGCTGCAGCAGAGACTACAGTGTGCATCTGTTAACTCCCCTGCCCCCCAACCACACACACAAATTTTATTTTGTCACCTTGTCCTGAGTACATCTCCACACGGAGCATCTAAAAGTGGGTTCCACAGTTGCCTGTGCACATGGTAAAGACAGCCTGCTTCTGCTCAAAGAGACTGGGGGCACTCCAAGCGATGCATTCAGTGCCTTTCCCCTCCCACCGAAAATAGGCAATCGTCCGCTTTCGTTCCAAGAAGAAGAAAAAAGGCAAGAGTACTGTACTCCTAAGCATGTGTAGAGTGTCCCCCTCAAAAAGTCCCTGAATGATAATACTTGGGGATGGGCCTTCTCAGTTGCTGCCCCAATGCTTTGGAACGTGCTCCCTGTTGAAATAAGAGCCTCCCCATCTCGGACAATTTTTTTAAAAAATCTTTGATTTAAAGACACATTTGTTCACCCAGGCTTTTAATTAAAGACCATTTTAATAGTTTTAACTTCATTTTAAAATATTGTTTTAAGATTTTACATTCTTATCATGTCTTAACTTTTTGTTGTCATTTCTTTTAACCAATGTTTTGTCATTTATTTGTTTTAACAAATAAGAGAGGAGAGGAGAGCTGGTCTTGTGGCAGCAAGCATGACTTCTCCCCATAGCTAAGCAGGGTCTGCCCTGGTTGCATATGAATGGGAGACTTGATGCATGAGCACTGCAAGGTATTCCCCTCAGGGGATGGAGCCGCTCTGGGAAGAGCATCTAGGTTTCAAGTTCCCTCCCTGGCTTCTCCAAGATAGGGCTGAGTCTGTGAAGACAATACTGAGCTAGATAGACCAATGGTCTGACTCAGTATATGGCAGTTTCCTATGTTCCTAACTAATGTTTTAACTTTTTGTTTTTTGTTGTAAACCACCTAGAGACATAAGTTTTGGGCGGTATAGAAATATGTTAAATAAATGAATAAAATAATTAAGTATGAAGCAGGTGAGGCGGGGAGAGATGGATCACACTCAAATGGATCAGTAATAGATTCAGGGCAGAGTAAGGAAGCCCCTCTTTCTATAAAGCAAATACACTTGTGAAACAGGTGGTTGTACTAGCACTGGGGAGAACCAGGTTCAGTTCCCCTCTCGGCTTGTTGGGCGACATTTGGTCACTCCCTCAGCTCAGGATTGTTGTGGAGAGAGAGTGTGGTGAGGTAACACAGCAATGTACACCTAGCTCCTTGGAGGAAAGCCCTGCTGGATCAGGCCCAAGGCCTATCTAGTCCAATATCCTGTTTCACACAGTGGTCCACCAGATGCCTCTGGGAAGCCCACAGGCAAGAGGTGAGGGCACGCCCTCTCTCTTGTTGTTGCTCCCCTGCAGTTGGGATTCAGAGGCATCTCTCCTCTGAAGCTGGAGGTGGCCTGGCCTATAAGCCCTCAGACGAGTAGCCATTGAGAGACCTGGCCTCCATGAATTTATCAAAACCCCTCTTAAAGCCATCCAGGCTGTTACCCACATCTTGTGGCAGAGAATTCCATAGGTTGATTATGCATTGTGTGAAACAATGCTTCCTTTTGTCAGTCCTAAATTTCTTAGCATTCTGTTTTATGGCATGACCCCTGGTTCTAGTGTTATGTGAAAGGGGGAGAAAAATGTATTTCAGTGAACCTTCTCCATGTCTCCCCGCAGTAGTCTTTTTTTCTAAACTACAAAGCCCCAGGTGTTGTAGCCTTGCCTCATAAGGGGCTCTAGGCCCCAATCACCTTGGTTGCCTTCTTCTTCACCTTCTCCAGTTCTATGATGTCCTTTCTGAGGTAAGGTGACCAGAGCAGTATTCAACAGTTTGGTGTCATCTGCAACACATACATACTGTAAGGAGAACAGTGCCAGAAAGGCCCCAGAAGTGTCTTGCCTAGGTAGCCCTACAACCCCAGCCAGATTGGACTGCAGCCTTAACACCACCCCACACAGGGATGTCAGCACACCTTCGCTTAGGGCCAGCTCTAGACTTTTGGCGCCCTAGAGGTAAAGTTTGAGTTTGGTGCTCCTCAAGAAATGTGTCAAGAGATATGAAGCTCTGCCTTCCTTTTGAGTCATGCTGGCTGCTCAGTTTGGAGGTTCAATGACCAGCCCGTGCAGATGGCCAGCAAATGACAAGCCCACACTGGTTTAAGGATAGGGTGGCAGAGAGTTCCCAATGCATTATGGGGACAACATTTTAACACTTCAGAGATGAAGATGCTGCTGTGAATTTGGAAATCTAGTCCAAGACCATTTCTTTTTGGAAGTGAAGGCTGAGGCAGGCAATTCATCTTCAAGAGAAGGAGTGCAGCTTATGAGCCTCGCTGTTTATTGGGGGCAGAGGTGCAATGAGCAAAGATGACTATTTTGGGGTGCAGAATGTGCATGCCCTTTGGGGAGAAGGGTGCAGGATTACATGCCGTGTTCACTCTAAGGAGTGCACACATGCCTGCGCTCACAAGTTTTTTTGATGTCCGCTCAGGTAGAATCAGGAAGGCCCCACTCTGAATGCATGTGTACACACACACACTCACACTCACACACAAACACCCTTGATACTGCCACCCAGAACAAAACTCATTCCACACACAGATGGGGGGGGGACTACTAGAGAGAATACTGATTACATGTTGTGCAGTACTCCAGTGGTGTAATTAATGCAAGCGAAAATAATTGGCAGTGCTATATTCTGGCTCTGTGTATGTACCACCCTGTACCCCAAAATGGTGCCCTAGATTGCCTAGTGGATGGACCCACCCTGATCTCACCATTTACAAACCCACTATACTCCATATGTAAGAATCAGATCAGGAAAAGTTTACCATTTTTATTCATTAAAAAGACACTTTACCAATGGAAGAGTCACACGTAGAAATACAAAAAACACAGAGACACCATCAGGCACGGCAAACTCTCCCACACAGACTTGTTTCCATCCAAGACAATGTTTATAAGTTACAGTTCAACAACGCTGCAATTTTTTTTTAAACCACAGAAACAATTTTAAGAGACAAGATCGAGCACTCGTAAGACCAACCAACGAAGTAGCACAACCTTTATGTACAAGAACCGGCAGCTAAATATCAAAGCAAAATTAAGTCAATATGACTTAAACATGGAGGAGGAGGAGGATCAGAGGATACCCAAAAAGGTCCGCCTGGATTTGTACCCTATTACTGAGCGGTCAGTGCTGGAGACTGTGTTGCATCCCCTCAGACATGTGATATCCTATCGTATTTTGAATGGGAGCAAAAACCTACCCAATCTCTTGGTGGGGTTATGTGGGCCCCAGAGGTCTCCTCCAACCAACCCCACCCAAGGGCCCTTCATACTGACACTAGTCTTACAACTCAATGCCAATGGGATGTAATGGTTTCCTTGGTCAGTGTTTGCCCAGGAGGAATGACCAGGATATGCTATAGTTCCAGGACCGGGAACATGAGGCAGGGAGTAACATTTTGGGAAACCACTCAAGAGCACCGAATGACTACACTTTAAACAACAACAAAAACACCCACCCACCCACGGTGTGGAGGGGCACCGTTTTGACCTTCTGCCCCGAGCACCAACCATTTCCAGGCTGTCTCTGGGTGCCTGCTCACAGCTCCCAAAGCCACTTCCAGAAGGAGGGCGCACCAAATGCCCCTTCTGGATTCGGGGAACTCCAAAGCTGCTCCTCAGACCTCAGGTTGAGAGGAGGGGCGAGGATAAAGGAGGCAGCACAGTCTCACGGAAGACCTCCTGATCCCGGCGTGGAAACAGAGATGGTCCTGGGAGCCAAAGCAGTCAACTCCTGAAGCTGAAGGAAGCTTGGGCCGAGACTGCTATGGCGGGGCGAAGCGGCTGGTGTTTCCCCTGACCTCTCTGCTGGGAATGTTACTGGCTGCCTCCCGTTGCCCAACAGAGCATGGGAAGCTTCTACTTGGGGGGTGGGGGCCCAAGAGCAGGGACTGAAACCAAGGAGAGCAAGGGCGAGGGGCTGGAAGTGTCCCCAGGGCGGACAGCCCGGGGACGAGGGGAAGGAGATCCCAGCCACCAGCACAGACCCAGCCTGGCCTCGAGAGAAAGGCAGAACTTCTGGGAGAGCACGGCAGAGTAGCAAGTGCCAGGTTCTTCCTCCCAGCGGGCATCCCGTCCAGCCGCATCTGGGCCAAAGCCAGAGCCCTGGCAGCTGTTTCCTCTCCACCCCTCCCCAAACCACCCCCCCAGGCTGCGCTTCTCCTGCTGGAGAAGCTAGTCACTATATGGGCCCCCAGACGCCAGCTGCAGGGGCGTCGCTCACAAAAGGAGGGCTCCTTCCGAGGCTTGGAAGCGGAAGCCGGCAGAGTGGCCCCAGCAGGAGTGGCTGAGCGCGCCTGCTTCTCGGCGGCGGGAGTGGGAAACGGAAGACCCCTCGGCCTCTCCAGCAGGCCGCACGCTTAATTAAGACGCCACGCTCGGCTCCACGGGGCGGATCTTCATGGCGGTCGATTTCAGCGGGTAGTAGCGCCCTCGCCAGGTCTTCCAGAAGATGCCTTGCTTCCGCTCGTGCCGCTGGCGTGGGATGGAGCGGAAGTATTTCCCGTTGAGGTTGACGTGGCCGCAAGTGCTGAACCACCAGCCACCTGCAGGAGGGAAGAGGCGGGAGAGGGCACATGTCAGCCAAAGGCTTCCCCCCCACACACACACCGCTTGTAAGGGGTGCGTCCAATGGGGTGGTTATGTGCATTTATGAGTTCGCAGGCCACAAGAGGCAACTGCCACAGCCCACTGGCTCGGATGATTGGATAAATGCATGGAAGAATGGTCTAGCAGTGTTGCCATGACAATCGGGTGGAACCTCCATGTTTCGAGGCAGTCTAACTCTGAATTCAAGTTACTGGGGGGAGCAGCAGCAGGGAAGGGCTTTTACCCTTCATGCCCTGCGGGTGGGCTTCCCAGAAGCATCTGCTTGGACACTGTGGGAAACAGGATGCTGAGTTAGAAGAACTTTTGATATGATCCTGCAGGGCTCTTCCGGTGTTCTTAGGAAGACGACAGAGACCCGCTGTTCTGCAGCACAGCATCAGAGGGGCACACACCCAGTGCAGCAGGTGGAAGAGACAGAAACACTCCACAAAAGTGATCTGTTCGGGTGTCAATCCCCATTTGAGCCCTGTCAACAGGGATAGAAGAGCAGCAACTGGTATTCAAAGGCATACAGCCTCTGAACATGGAGGTTCTGTTTGGTCACCATGGCCAATAGCCACAGACCTCTCTAAATCTGTCTAATTCTCTCTCAACGCCATTGAGGCCTGTGGCCGCTAATTCCATCTATTTCTCCACTGTGTGAAGGTAGTATTTCTGCCCCCAATCAGTTTCATTGGGCAAGTCCAAGTTATGATTTAATTGCTACCCCAACTGAGCAAGGGATCAACCTACAATCTGGGGTAGAGGCAGACTTGACTTCTCTTTGGTATATCCCACTATTTTGCTTAGCCTACCTTGCACTTAAGCTCGATTTCTTAAAAATCATGCTTAATTTTTTTCCTTTCTGGGGGGGAAAAAGAACAATTTTCTATTCCTCAGGAAGGGAAAAGAGATTTATGGTTTTCAGGTGGGGGTGGGGTGTTTCTAGTCCTCGAGTAGCCTCTAAAGCAGGCACAGAAACCAGATTGTGACTGGTGGGGTGGTGATCTCCCAATTTCATACCAGGCCTTCTCTATTGCTCCCCCCAGACTTTGGAATGTGCTCCCTGATGGAAAAAGAGCCTTCCCATCTGTGACAACTTTTTTAAAAAGGCAGTTAAGACACATCTTTTAATTAGATACGGTTTTAATAGTTTTCAACATTGTTTTCAATTTTAAATTGTAATGTTTTTAAACCTATTTTGTTTTGTTTGCATTGGTTTTACTACAAACCATCCAGAGATGCAAGTTTTGGGTGGTATACAAATATGTCAAATAGAATACAAATAAAAAAATAAATAAATCTCTCTAATATATATGGCTCACCAATCTTCCCAGGAGCCCTCATTTTCAGAGGTTAGAGGGACCGAAACTTAGGAGCCATTTGTCTGGTAATGGCACACCATCTCTGGAACACCCTCCCCACTTGGAGGGTGTCCATTTGGTGCCTACACATACCATTTTAGGTGCTCAGTGAAAAAACTCTCATTTTCCTAGGACTCTATTTGAAGGATCTCAGGCCAACTGATGTGGCTGCTGTTTCCACCTAATTTCTAGAAACAGTGTTACAATTATTTGTTGGGTGATTTTTAAAACAAAACAACTGTATACTTTTAGTCATGTTGGGCACATTTGCAGAAGGGCAGGTTACAAATGTTTAATACACAATAAAAGAAACCCCTTCTCTGTTCAGGATAGCTCACTTAGTGTGGGTCACATCATCTTAAATTCACTGACTAGCATCCTGACTAAATCTACTCAAGGAAGTCCCACTGGAATGAAAAGGACAAGTTAAGCATGCTAAATTTTGTCACGATGTCAACCACTATCATACATTTCTGTTTGGTGACATGCAAAAAAATCCTTCTGGCTTTTGACTCCCCTGCTGGCTGCATTCATTTTGTCATTGCTAACCACCTCAAATCAAGAATGACATTTGGAATTAGGGGTGGGTATTTCTTTTGTATGGGGGGGAAATGCAGAGCACCCTCTTTTTTTCTTTTTCTTTTAAACCAGAACTGACCTGAGAGGTGCTTTGCGCAGTTGGTGTCTCCCTTGAGGTCGTGGTCCTGATCCCGCGTGGAGAAGGGCAGCTGCGGGAAGTCACCCATGGCGTTCTCCAGCTCTCCGGGAATGGGTCCCAGAAGGCTGAGTGTGTAGGCCACGTCCTCTCCACCCAGGCTGAACAGGAACGGGACCTTCTGTGAGTTCCCTTCCCAATCCTGCAACTCGATCAAGAGCTGGAATCTCCCATCTTGCATGATCTGGTGGGTTTTTTCCAGGCCCAGCCAGAAATCACCTGAAGAGAAGCGGGGAGAAGTGATCAGGACACAAGGCAGATCGCTCCCCAAGGAACGTACCATCTCGGTTCAACTTAAAGGCAAGGGAAGAACAGGCAAGCCAAGGATAGTGCAGTGAAGAGATGAAGGTGTTGGACACAGAAGACAAATCGAAAGAGTAAAAGTTTTAATTAAACCATGGAATATATGAAACATCCAATTAAAAAAAAGTAGTATGTAAGCCTTAATATATGCCAGAATAACGCACAACAGCAACCTTGTGATAAAGTGTTTTCAACATGGTTTTTGAGGCATAGTGAAGATATTGCTAGTTTTCATTAGAAACAATATGAACCTATATATGGATACCTGATAAAATGATCGAAACAGTAGCAATATCTTCACTGTGCCTCAAAAACCATGTTGAAAACACTTTTGACAAAGTGGAATAAATCCTCTTTGTAAGGAACTTCAAAACCTTCTCTTATAATGTAATATATCCTACAAAATATACGTATTTACAATGTTATACATTAAAATAATACTAACAACATGATGTACTACATTTGAAACAGACAAAATTCTTCCTTTGTATCAATTACTGTTACAATATGACTGATTTATGATACAGTCAAGATTAATAGATTTCATTTCTTATGCGTTTTTTGCATTTATTGAATTGAATCTGCTGTATTTCAATATGTATTCTTAGTTTCAGATCCTTTTACGCCAATTGTGTGGTGTTGGACACAGACCTAGGAGCCCCGGGTTCAAATCCTCTCCCAGTCATGAAATCTCACCAAACATCCCTGGGCCCATCACTCTCTCAGCCTAACCTACTCCGCAGAGTTGTCGGATAAAATTAAGAAGTCCATGTACACCACCCTGAATTCCTTGAAGCAAAAAATAAACCAGCAAGGGCTGAACATGGACTGAGTGAAAGCTTTTGCCACGTTATTTTCCCTTGTGTGGTGCAACTGTCATGTCTAGGATAGCAGGGGCTCTCTTTAAAATGAAAAATTCAATCGTTTGCTAACGGTACTTAAAAGCAGAAAGGGCGTGGTATTAGAAGCAGTGAGCAAAAACCACAGAGATGGATTTTACAAGCAGAGTGTTTCTGGGTAAAGATAGACATCAGACAAAAGGACAGATGAAAAGAAAGGATGGGAGAGAAATATGGGGACATTTTGTGCAAATATATGCATTGTAATTTTTATCTTCCCTCACTTCTCCCTCTCTCCCCACAGCCCCTGAATCACTCATTTTTCCTTTTTGCCTCCCCTTTCAGCTTTTGTGCTCGTAGGATAATTTCTTCCTTGAGCATGAAGAGCTGTGAATGGTGATCGGATGCATAACAGGCTTTAAAAATCCACTTTTTTTTTTTAACTGGAAGGAACTTTAGAGGATTTGAAGTTGGAAGGGCTGCTTTAAAGGAAAGGGAGAGGTTGGAGAATTGAATAGGGATCCAGGGGGGTGGGAAGGCAAATGATACATTGTCTATGATTAAATTTTGTGGGCTGGCAAGTATTTGCTAATATAAGATAATAAATACGACATGTAACATATTTAGAATAGTGGCCAGAAGAACTATGTTCGGTTCAAACAGACACTTTCCTCTCCAGATCGGAGCTCTAAAAACCTCCAGGTTTTGCAAGTCTGAAGGGCAGCTGTACATGATGCTGAATGGCAGTTTCACAGGGAGGGAGCTGGAAATATATGAACACCTGAAGCTGCTTTCTAACAAGGCAGACCCTTGGGCCATCTAGCTCAATACTGCCTGCACTGACTGACAGCTACTCTCCAAAGTTTCAGATGTTTGCAATTTAGAAGTTGTTTCCCTTTTAAATCTATTACTAAATTTACAAGTTAACAGGTAAATGCATGAACAGTCACACAGTGCTTTTAGTCAGATTGACAGGTGAGCTACTGTTCAATTTGCGAGCAGATGCACAGAATTTCATTTCTTTTTTTAGAGCTCCCACCTCATTAAATGAGTGTTAATTAATCAAAGCAATGACATCTGCTAAGTTTGCATGGTGTGCGCATGCAAATCACTGCAACAGGGAAAAGCGCACCTTGTTTTTAGAAAATTCACTTATGGCACAGCAGGCAGGCATCCTTGGAGAAGAGGCATTCTTATATACAGAAGACAATGCCTCTTCCAAGATATATATGAGATAATATTGAGAGAAAGAGAATTTAATTTTCCTGCATGTGCTACTCTGAGTAACTCCAGTGCCTCAGGGATTCTTTCAAGCATGGGTCTCCAGATGTAGGACTACAACTCCCACCATGACCAGCCACAATGGCCCAAGCTTGAAAGAATCCCTGCAGCATTCTTTAAACTGTCACCTTGATCATGAGCAACCATATGCGCCTTTAGGGATAATCTGAAACTGAATACACTACATATGAATAAATCATAATCTAGATTTGATTTAGTGTTGTAAACCTAAATGTTAAATTGCTGTCTAAATGTATGTGTAATTTTTTGTTTTTTACTTTTTACATTTTATATCCCGCTCTTCCTCCAAGGAGCCCAGTGCGGTGTACTACGTACTTAGGTTTCTCCTCACAACAACCCTGTGAAGTAGGTTAGGCTGAGAGAGAAGTGACTGGCCCAGAGTCACCCAGCTAGTCTCATGGCTGAATGGGGATTTGAACTCGGGTCTCCCCAGATTGTTCTTTATTTTTGCTTTTCTCGGATTTTTCATTTGTATTTGTATTCCTCCTTTTGCTCCAATCTACTTAAGAAGCTTAGACCTGATGGTGTGTCCTTACAGTTTCTTGGAGAGCAACATTTAGTGCAATGGGAAAATAAGTTGCATATCTGGTTCCGGCTATAATATGCCCAGAGGAAATCAATTCCCCATAACCAGGCAATGCACCTTTAGCGACAGATGAACACATCTTTTATTTTACATGCAAATCCAGGCTCACCCTGTGGTTGAGGAGAGTACTGTGACTTTTAAAAAGAATACTATGAGGTCATTCACACAAGCAGCCTCACCTGGGCTTGCACAGCCCTACCCAGGTAGGGCTGCCCCTGTGGAACGCCAGGATGGCTCCCGACCCCAGCACCCTTCCCTGGGGCTTAGAGTGAGGTAGAAGGATGCGAGCACACCCTTCTCCCCCACTCCATGGCCATTTCTTTAAAAAAATTTATATCCCGCTCTTCCTCCAACGAGCCCAGAGTGGTGTACTACATACTTGAGTTTCTCTTTCACAACAACCCTGTGAAGTAGGTTAGGCTGAGAGAGAAGTGACTGGCCCAGAGTCACCCAGCTAGTTTCATGGCTGAATGGGGATTTGAACGCGGGTCTCCTCGGTCCTAGTCCAGCACTCTAACCATAGAGCCAGGCGGCAACTGTGCCTGGAAGTGGGGAAATCCCCCAATGCACCATGCTCCTTGCGGGGGAGATTTCTGGAGGCCGGGCTTCGTTTCCCTGGCTTCCAAATAGCTGTGCTGCTCGTTGCAGCACAGATTGTGTGGGCATGCGTGAGTGGCGCGGCCGAAGAAACACCACAATTGTTCTGGGGTGGGGCGGGGTAGGGCCGATCCTGCCTTCCCCCCCCACCCTGGGACAAATGGTTGTGTGAATGACCTTTATGTCTCCTTATCTTTAGGAAGGGGCGGCATATGTGGACAGGAGCTAGAAGAAGCAGGGAGGTGGAGTTTGAGCATAAAGTGAGAAATATCCAAGAGAAGGGAAGGCGCTGCTGCTGCTGCAGCTGCAGAGACAAAGTCCTGTCCAGAGCAGTGCAGGGAGTGGAGAAGGAGAGGACGAATGAATGCAGAGGGAAGGAGGCTGCAAAGCACGAGAAGAGACTGCCGGCTGCCTACCGCTCATGTTTCCAAAGCCATTCTTGTAGGCCTCCCACAGCTGGTCAAAATCGACAGAGCCATCCAGGCGTCTCTGGATCACCGTCCAGCCACCGCCGTCTGCGACAGAAAATAAGGCGTCACGCCACCGCCCCAGATGCCCAGAAAGCCCCTGGCTGCCCCCCACAAACAGCTGCGGTCTTGCAATCGATTCTACCACGGTCTTTGCATGCAAAATATCTCGAAACACTCCTACACATTCTCATTTACAAAACACGCGCACCCTGGAAGGCAGGGCTGGAAAGAACTCCAGGCAGCCAGTTGCTGGAATGTTTCGTCTCCCACCCTGGAGGAAGGAGGCAAAATGTTCCCACTTGACAGCTGGTGGAGCCGAGGCAGGCCTTCTCCCGTGACTCATCAGCGACCTCTTGGCTGAGGAGACATTTGAACCCAAGACCTCCAGTCCAGCACGCACTTTACCTGGAGTCATGTCACAAAAAACTTCAAACGCCTCAGAGCCGGGAGGCTGGATCTGGAATACCCCACTGCTTCGCTCCCCCTCTAGAAATAGCTGGTGACAGCCCTCTGGGAACTCTGCAGAGGAGAAAGACAAAGAAAAGCATTAAATATTTCACCTTATGATTCATTAGACATTTATACCGCCTCACCTAGATGGCTCTAGGCAGCTCACAAATATAAACACAACACACACACTAAACGCAAGTAAGATTAAAGCCAGTTGAAAATCATTTCAATAATCACTAAAGGTCAGGCTTAAGAGGTATGTCTTTAGGGCACTTTTAAAGGCTGCTAAGCCTCTAATACCCATAGAGAGTTCATTCCAGAGCCCAGGAGCACCTACAGCGAAGGCCTGATCCCAATTCACCACCAGGCAAGCTGGCGACAGCCAGAGATGGACAGCCTCTCCCGATGACCTTAATTAGGAGAGCTGATCTTGTGGTAGCAAGCATGAACTGTCCCCTTTGCTAAGCAGGGTCCACCTGGGTTGCATTTGAATGGACTACATGCATGAACACTGTAAGGTATTCCCCTTAAGGGATGGGGCTGCTCTGGGAAGAACACCTGCCTGCTTGCATGCAGAAAGTTCCAAGTTCCCTCCCTGGCAGCATCTCCAAGATAGGGCTGAGAGAGTGACTCCTGCTTGCAGCCTTAGAGAAGCCGCTGCCAGTCTGTGTAAACAATACTGAGCTAAATGGACCAAGGGTCTGATGGTATATGGCAGCTTCCTATGTTCCTATGCAGTGGGGATTGTACTGAACACGGCCCTAAGATGTGTATCGAATAGTGGCTGATGTAGCAGAATTTTCAGTGTCAGAATTGTAAATTGGATGCAATACAATCAAAGAAAAGCGTTCATTAGCAGAAGCCACCCTGAGCGCTCTGCGGTATTAAAAGGCTGTAAATTAAATAAAGAAATAAATAGATAGATAAAGGCAGTATTTTGAGAAAATGAATCCTAAGAACCACTGAAATCCAGGCAGAAATGTTAGTCACGACTATTTTCAAACCCCATTAGATCCAGTGGGCCCAGACATGACTAATTTTCCTGTCCAGCAAACAGCACCATGAGCAAAATATTATTTTAGTGTCTCTCTCTCTCTCTCTTTAAACTGCTTTTGTTAATGAAGAAAATTTGTAAACTGTTTTCCCAAACATTTATTATTATTATTATTACTACTACTACTACTACTACTACTACTACTACTACATTTTAAATCCCGCTCTTCCTCCAAGGAGCCCAGAGCGGTATACTACATTCTTAAGTTTCTCCTCACCACAACCCTGTGAAGTAGGTTAGGCTGAGAGAGAAGTGGCTGTCCCAGAGTCACCCAGCAAGTATCATGGCTGAATGGGGATTTGAACTCGGGTCTCCCCGGTCCTAGTCCAGCACTCTAACCACTACACCACACTGTCTCTCTTATTAATGATTTAAAACAATGACTATTATCCAGAGTAAATTACTCCCAAGCAGTCCTACTGAAATGAAGGAGTCCTTTAGAGTAACTCCCAGGCAGAATTACTGAGTAACTTAGTCGGGATGTCAGCTAGTGATTCTATGCCTGAAATTGACTAAGTTTTTTTTCTCCAGAAGTGAAGAAAGAGGTCCAATTTTTTCACCGCAAAAAGGGAGGGAAGGATCCAGGCCAGAGGCAGTCCCGAAAGGCTGCAGCTACATCCCTCTCCAAGTCTTCTCAGCCAAATGTCAGCGTGACATTAACGCCCACAGAGCTGAAGTGGCAGACAGCTGGGAGATCGGGATGGGCCCTAGCTATGTGGCTGAGCGGGGAGAGCAGATCCTGCCTAGACAGAAGGTCCCAGGTTCGAGCCTTGGCATCTTCTGGTCGGACTGGGATAGACCCTGTGCCACCTGAAACCCTGAGAAGCTGCTGCCAGTCAGTGCAGACAATGCTGAGCCAGACAGAGCAAGGGTTTGACTCCGCACCGGGTGGTAGATGCAGAGGGGATGGAGAGGAGCCATGGTTCAGTGGCAGTGGTTCAAGCTCTAGCAGCATCTCTAGGAAGGGCTGGGAAAGGCGCCGGTGTGAAATCTCGGAGGGCTGCTGCCAGTTAGTGCTGTATTGTGTAGACAGTACTCTGACTCAGTAGAAGGCAGATTCTTGTGTGGAGAGCAAGGGGGCAAACGTCGGCTCATGCCAGCAATGTTCATATTCTTAACAAGACACAAAATCACACTTCCTGGCTTGGGATTCCCTTTGTCCTAATCCTAGAAGTGTTGCGGGCTGCTTTGGGCTCCCCAGTAGCAGAGGGGAGGCACTCCGCACATCCTCCGAAGCACTTAACACTACGTCACATGCTCCAGGCCCAAGTCTAATACCATCGTCGATGTTAAGCATGATAGCTAAATGGAACCTCCAGGTTCAGGGGAAGTATATTAGATTCTGGGGACAGATGGCCACAGAGGGGGCCCTTGGCCTGCTCGTGGGCTTCCCTTAGAGGTCTGTGGGAAACAGGATGCTGGACTGACCAGGGCTCTTCTAGCGCAAGAACTTAGTCAGGTGCTAAACTCACAGGAAGACAGAATCCACTCAGACCAGAAAGTGAAACTGACCTGGAGAGTCTTCATCCCAGTGTGCAAACATAAGCTGGGGTGAGAGAACAGCACTCTGCACATGCTCTAGGGCAGGGATTCTCCACATTGGGTCTCCAGACATTATTGGAGACTCCAAACACACCAGATGCAGAGGAGCAACAGCAGGAGAGAGGGCCTGCCCTCAGCTCCTGCCTGTAGGCTTCCAGCGGCATCTGGTGGGCCACTGTGCGAAACAGGACGATGCTGGGCTGGATGGGCCTTGGGCCTGATTCAGCAAGGCTCTTCCTGTGTTCTTAGGACCTTCCAGGCTCAACTGCCCTGCAGCCCCCAACGGGGAGAACGTGAGGGATGCCCAGAGCAGATGCCGCCCTCCTGCTCCTGGCACCCAGCCCACAACGTGTGCGGACCCAAATACCCGGCACCCTGCCTGGCCACGGCCCTGTGGACTCTGCCCCGTGGCCGGCTGCCGACTGCCAGCAAAGCTGGTGTTTCAACAGCCTGTTAAAAGTCCTTGTGCGGAACTGGAGGACCGAGAGGGAGAACGTGGCTGGCTGCAGAGGGACTTTGCCCTGGGGAGGCTCTGAACGGCTGTACAGGTGTGGTGGGGGGCATCCTGCCACTCTCCGCCCCCCCCGGCAGACAAAGGGAGCCTGTGTTCAGAGTTGTGGCAGAAGGAACGGCCGGCTGCAGGGAAGAAAGATGCCCCCGCCTCTCCCCTCCGATTTGGATAAATTTAGCTGGGACTCGCAAAACAGCTGCCAGAGGCAGAATGCCAGAGAAGAGGGAGGAGGGACCCAGCGGGGAAGGGGGGGGGATTTCAAATGTAAACATGAACTTTCCTCCAGTTCCTCTGCCTCCAACAGGCAAGGAAGGGAAGTGGGCATCACCACCAGCCAGAGGAGCTCCTCTGCGGCTTGCATCACTGCTAGCCACCCAGCCCTGGGAGCCGTGACCTATGCCACGGGGGGAAGGCCCCTATTTATTTATTGGTTGGCTCGCTCAATTTTTATACTGCCTTGCATAACACTCACCCCAAGACGGTTTACAAAATCCAAGGTGGTTTAGAGAAGTTAAACTACAATAAAATCCCATAGAAATTACTTTAAAACTATTAAAATCAATTAAAACCTTTAAAAACACCATGTAGCAACAGCGCACGCACACACACACACACACACGGCAGCAGAGTGACTGGCCGCCCGTGAAGCAGGTCTGCTCAACTTCGGCCCTCCTGCAGATGTTGCCCTACAACTCCCATAATCCCTGGCTATTGGCCACTATGGCTGGGGATTATGGGAGTTGGTTCAAAAACAGCTGGGGGGCCAAAGTTGAGCCGACCTGCTGTGAAGGGTAGAAGTCTGAACACATAAAGCTTTTTGTTCTTTAAAAGGAGCCAGAGAGCCACCAGGAGAACATTCCAGAGCCTGGGGGCCACAACAGAGAAGGCCCTGCCCTGTGTGCACAACAATGAAGCCGCCTTCATGGACAGGCAGAAACCCTTGGGACGCAAGGCGTCGCCAGAAGATACCCATAGTCAGGAATGAACTTTTGCAGCTGGGGTGTTTTGCCCAAGACCACCCCCCCCGCCGTGAGTTGATGGAGGAGGCAGAATTTGACATGAGTTCAATTCAAGGTCCTGGTTCTGATCTTCAAAGCCTTGCGGGGCCTGGCGCCTGTCTACCTACAGACCTGCCTCTCCCATCCAGTTACATCCCATCCGGTTAGAACATCTCAGGTGGCCCTTCTGTTGGTCCCTGATTTCTGAAAGGTTCGGGGCTCTAGGACCCGGGAAAGGGCCTTTTTGGTTGCTGCCCTGCTCCTTTGGAACTCTCTCCCCCTACAGATCCAGCAAGCCCCTTCCTTACCGATCTTCAAATCGCTATTGAAGACTTTTCTTTTTCGCCAGGCTTTTGCCCTGTAGTTTATTTTTCTGTTCTTTGGTAGTTACTTTAGTTTTTAATTTAGAATGTCATTTCTAATGTTGCCTGTTTGCTTGTTATTGTGCACCGCCCAGAGCAGGCATCACCAAACTGCGGCCCTCCAGCTGTTGCTGAACTACAACTTCCAGCATACTCAGCCACAAAAAGTTGTGTCTAGGGATGCTGGGAGTTGTAGTTCATCAACATCTGGAGGGCCACAGTTTGGGGATGCCTGGCCCAGAGTCTTTGGAGTGGGCGGTATATTAAATGTCTCAAATAGATAGATAGATAGATAGATAGATAGATAGATAGATAGATAGATAGATAGATAGATAGGGACTCCTTGGCCCAAGTTGGAATCCGCTCCTTAACCAATACCCTACAGCAGAGGTTCCCAGCCTAGGGTCCACAGATGTCATTAGACTACAACTCCCATCATTCCCAGCCAGAACAGCCTTAAGCATTGCATTAGCTGTTCTGATTCAGCAGAACAGGTTCTCAAGCTTCGGTCCCCCGATGATGTTGGACTACAACCTCCATCATCCCCAGCCAGAGCATCGTGGTGTGGGACAACAAGCATATTAATCCAAAAATATCTGGGGATCCAACCTTGAGAAGCCCTTTCCCGCCCTGCACCAGCACACTATTAATTCAAATCGATACGAATTCTACTCATCAATATACCTAGCTTAACCTATAGTTCTTAACAAAACTCTCTCATTTATGCACTGCAAACAGCGTTTGTACTTTATCATTTTACAACAGCCAAGTGAGGCAGGTCGCTACTTCTGTTCCCATATTGCTGACAGTGGGGAACAGAGGCTGGCCTAGGCCGGCAGGAGCTGTGTGGGTACGATTCGACAGGCGCCCCCGATTCGCAGTGAAGGCTTAAGACACGACACACGCTCCGAGCCGCCCCCTCTGAGTCACCACCGGCAGACGCATTTTGCAGGCAAACCGCCAAAGCACATTCCAAAGGGAAGCATCTGTTGTGCGGACACACTGCTGGCTCCACACACACACACACACACACACACACACACACACACACACACTCCCCCTCGCCCTCAGTGTTATGTCAGCATCTTGCAGGGGGAGGATGGGCCAAGTAGGGAAAAGGTTACGCCAGCCAGCCTGGGAACCGGAGGGAGAGAGCCAGCTCCCTTTAAGGAGGGGCTTCAACTTTCACCCAGTTTCGCTGTAACGAGAGATTCCCCCTGGCCAGACCCCCCCCCCTCGCTGCTGCTGGAAGAAACTGGTCCTTAAGCAGAGAGCGGCATTGGGGAAAAGACCTCGGGATATGTAAAGGAATAAGGGGCTTCTAAGCACATCTCCGGAGTGCGCTTCCTCCTCGCAACCCCCTCCCCAGTCTTGCACTAAGCTGTGCGTCTGCCAGAGGGCCCTTTTCTGCCACCACCGCCTAGCATCGGAGAGTTGGAAGGCATCTCGGGGGTCCTATTCTACACTTAGTGCAGGGAACTGCTACCAGTTCTTTCAACACAGCTAAAGAGCCCCCGGCCCATCTAGTCCAGCCTCCCGATTCCCTTGGGGGGGCCCGTCAAATTCTTCAGCAAAGCGGTGCATGAAGGGGGCATTGGCTCCCACGGCCCTCAGAGGTAGTCTGTGCTTGTACAAGGAGGTTCCGTTCCATCATCATGACTCACAAAGTTCTCCTCCGTACACTGGCCTTCTGATCTTGGGTTCCCAGATGCTAAGATTAGGACTCCCATCATCCACCTGCCATGATGGAATTCAACTATTGTGGTGGGAGATGATGGGAACTGTAGTCCAATAATAGCTGGGGACCCAAGTTTGAGAGGCTCTGCCAGAAGCAGGGCCCTGATGGACTTGACCAAGGTTAGTCTAGTCCAGCATCCAGTTGCCTGCTGAATGGTCCTGGAAACAGACAAACTGGACATGGTGGCAACAGCCCTCTCACCTTATTATGGCCCCCAGCAGCTGGTGTTCAGCTATAGAGGGTCTCTGTACATAGAGGCTTCATTTAGCATCATGCCCAATAGTCACCAGCGGACCTCTCCCACTGCCTGAACGCCCCATACCTCCTCCACAAGCCAACAGACTCCTGGCCACCCACATATCTTGTGGCAGTGGGTTCCGCAAGCCCGTGGCTTCATGGGAGCTAGCCCCAGTTCCTCAGCCCTGCTGAAAAGCCCTCCAACAGCCAATGGAGCTGGCTTTGAAGGAAAGGAGGTGTGTGGAAATATTAGCCAGGCAGCCCCCATCATCTGGACTGAAGGGCTTCTGCTCAAGACGTGAAGCTGGAAACGTAGAAGAGCCAGACTCCAAGGCTGCCACTGCGGCGGTGACTCACAACGGGGAAGCTCCATCACTCTCCGGCAGTGGGAAACAGGCCCAGCCACGCAGCACGCCGCTCGCTCCTCTCCTGCTAGGAAATTCTTTGCAGCTCTAATCCCCCGCCTCCCTCCGGGGCGAAATTATTTTGGAATCCCAGCGCTGCAGGGGGAGCGTTACCTTTCGCCTAGTTGGAGGGACGCCAGCCTGAAATGTGCACCGCCATTCTCTATTTTCTCCCCAAGCCGAGGCCTGGGCCAGCAATTAACCCTCCCACTCCCGAGGAAGCCTCACAACGGCTTCACCTCTCACACACTTGGCCGCCAGCCACCGACTGCTGCCGCGCTGGGAACAGAGGAAGACCAAGGCCGGAGAATCGAATTTCCCCCGCTTAGCATCCCAGCATCTGGACGGTGCCACAATCGCCCCGACAAGGAGGTTGCGGCCTAGGCAGGAACTACGCCAAGGCAGGAGGCGGCCCACTGAGTGCACCAGCAGACACTCGTCGGTACTGCAGCATGGTAAAGCAAAAAAACAGTTTCTGGACACGTGCAGAGTGCTTTCTTCCCAGCCCTGAGCAACCACAGCCAAGGATGACTTTCTTGCCGACCTTGAGTCTATTACCCAGCATCACATGGACAGGTATGGATGAGACATTCCCTACACGCATCGTTAGGAAGGGCTGAAAGCACACCCAACGTGATGTCTCCAACGGATGTCCTGATGCCCTCCCAACACACCCCTTTCTAGTCACGTGTGTGGGGCAGGCCTTGACAAATATTTTTTGGCGCCTGGAGCCAGCCAAGAGACAGAACCACAAACAAAGTGATGGACGTTGTGGAGGGTAAGTGGGTTTCTCTTGATCCCTTTTACAAGTGACAGAAACTTGGCTGCCTGAGGAGAGACAACAGTTTTATAATAAACCAGCTCTGAATATCCTAGTGTAGACTCCACAGTCGAAATTTCTAGGTGCCATGGCTCTCTGGCACCTGGATTGGCCAAGCCCTGGGGTAGGGAATCTGTCTTACTGGCCCAATGAGTACTAGGAATGTGAGAGAGGGAGGAAAGGCAATCCTCTGTCAGCTCTCTCCACCCCATGCACAGTTTTATAAACTACTATCACATATGCCCCCAGCACATTTCCCCCCTGAACACCTCCAAAGCTTCTGCCCGCTTGACTACCTCAGTCCCTAGCCTCAGACAGAGCCAGCGGTTTCAACCTCGACTCCCCAGATGATGCGGGACTACAACTCCCCCCATCACCTAGGAATGCACGAGCCTGCTCAGCCTCGAGCCAGCTCAGTTCGAGGGGCTCAACTTCGAAATGAACTGGGCCCAGTTTGGCCCGAGGTTGAGCTGAACCCCCCAGGATAGTTTGGGGGGGGTGCCAGACACGTTAAAATTAGTTTGTTTTTTAAACGGAGGGCCAAGGGCTTGGGGGGGGTCTCTTCTGGCCCCCCCTCCCCCTGCCAGCTTCCCCAGACCATTTCGCCCCTGAGTGCGTGGCAGCCATTTTTGAAGCTGCCACACACTCACAGAGGGCTGAAACAGCTCCAAAACTGGCCACAGGAGACTGGGGGAGGCCAGCAGGGGGAGGAGAAGCACTACAGACCCCCCAGGGCTGCAGCAGCACCCCCCAAAGCGGCAAATCCACTTTAAAAAAACCACAATTTTAACACGTCTGGCACCCCTGGACCAAAACAGTTCGAATTTGAACCGAACCCCAAGTTTGGGGGTGCCAAAACTGAACATGCCTGGTCTGGTTAGAGTCTTGTTTGGACTCAAACTGAACAGGGAAAAATGATTTTGTGCACATCCCTCCCTTTGGGTTCTCACCGTTGGAATGATGAGAACCAGTGGGACACTCTTATTCCTGGATATAAACTCTATAGAAAGGACAGGGAAGGGAAGACTGGGGGTGGAGTAGCCCTGTATGTTAAAGAATCCAACAAGCTAGAAAACCTAGTAAGACTGGAGTCCCCTACAGAATCATTACAGGCGACAACACGAGGACTGGAGGGAAATGTGTTACTAGGGACATGCTATCACCTTCTGGATCGAAACACTGAGAGTTACCTGGAGTTGGAGAAGCAAACCAGGGAGGCAAATCAAAGAGAGACAGGGCAGTAATAATGGGTGACAAGTACCCTCACACAGACTGGGCAAATTCACATTCAGCTATTGACAGAGGCCACATTTCTAGATATACTAGATGACCGTGCCTTAGAATAGTTTGTCGCAGAACCAACCAGAGAGAAGGCAATTTCAGACTTAAATCTTGAGTGGCGCCCAGGACCTGGTGCAAGATGTCAGAGTTGTAGAACCATTGAGGAACAGTGACCATAATGTGATCCAGTTCTGCTTATATGCGAGTGGAGCACTGCCAAGGAAGTCCAACACAGATGCGTTGGACTTCAGAAGAGAAAACTTCTCAAAAATGAGGAGACTCCTAAAAAGGAAGCTGAGAGGGAAAGTCAGGAGGGTCAAATCACTCCAGAAAGCATGGAACTTATTCCAAACCACAACCACAGAAGCTCAGTTGGAACATACACCAAGAAGGAGGAAAGGTACCACCGAGTTCAGGATGCCACCAGCATGGCTAACAAGTAGAGTCAGGGAAGCTAATAAAAGAGAAGCCTTCAGAAAATGCAAGTCCTGCCCAAATGAAGAGAACAGAAAGGAACATAAAGACAGGCTATTCACACACACGTGCAAAACTGGGCTAAGGGAGCCCAGCCTGGTTTTGCATGTAGGAACATCGGAAGCTGCCATATACTGAGTCAGACCCTTGGTCCATCTAGCTCACTGTTGTCTACACAGACTGGCAGCGGCTTCTCCAAGGTTGCAGGCAGGAGTCTCTCTCAGCCCTATCTTGGAGATGCTGCCAGGGAGGGAACTTAGAACCTTCTGCTCTTCCCAGAGCGGCTCCATCCCCTGAGGGAAATATCTTTTCAAGTGTGTGCGAACCCACCAGGATTGCGTCTGATCCCGAAGGCACCACAGCGGCGAACCCGCTTGTGGAGCCTCCCCTCAAAACGGGGTTAGGAGAGCGACCACTCCTAACCCCGCTTTGGCATTCGTGTGTCAGCCACAGCTAGCATGATCCCAATAAGGCACCACACACTTGCAGTACATTACGGCAGGAGGGGGTGCTTGTCTGGGCGGGCGATCCAGCTGCCCAAGGAAGGACTGCTCGTCTGCAGGGAAGGTAGGTTTAACCAGGCTTCCCCGCAGCTCAAACTCTGGCAAAGGAAATGCAAAGAGACAATAAGGGATGCAAAGAGAGAGTTTGAGGAGCAGATAGATGGAAGTGTCAAGGGGAATAACAAGAACTTCTTTAAATATATCAGAAGTAGAAAACCTGCCAGGGAGGCAGTTGGACCCTTATGTTACCTCTGGCTCAACAATTGCACCGTCACTTCCAGAAATCTGAAAACTACTATTATGTTCTGCTTTCCTCCAAGCTAAGTTGACCAGTTAACCTGCCAATTTTCCTTTCATTGCCAGGTACAAACACATTTTCAGCACAACTGAAAACAGCATTTCCAGTTTCTTCCCTCCCAGCCACCTACACACCACAAGATTTTGCCTCCTTACAGTCCACATAAACAGCAAAACCATATCTGACGTGTGACATACATAGTTGGATCACCAGATGTTTTTATTTCTATGGGGAAGGGGGGTGTTTCCAATTCAATCAAAGTAGCAGCACTGGAGAGGGTGTAGCAATGATGGTTTCCCACACTCTTTGCCCCTAGCATGTGGTGTTCAGGGGTAGACTGCCTTGAAACATGGAGGTTGCATTCAGCAACTGTGGAGAGTTTGCCTCTGCCTATGTGAACAGCATCTGCAGGGGCCCCAGTTCAGACGGAGACTGCGGCAGTGGGTTGGATTAAACTCTTCTTGCCCCCCCATGGTCCCAATCCGCTCTGCATGTGAACATAAGAACAGCCCTGCTGGATCAGGCCCAAGCCCCATCTAGTCCAGCATCCTGTTTTGCACAGTGGCCCACCAGATGCTGCTGGAAGCCACAGGCAGGAGTTGAGGGCGTGCCCTCTCACCTGCCATTACTCCCCTGCAACTGGTTCTCAGAGGCATCCTGCCTTTGAGGCTGGTGGTGACCCACAGCCCTCTGATTAGTAGCCATTGATAGACCTCTCCTCCATGAAGTCATCCAAACCCCTCTTAAAGCCATCCAGGTTGTTGGCTGTCACCACAACCTGTGCAAGAGTGTTCCACAAGTGGGTCACGCGTTGTGTGAAAAAGTACTTCCGTTTGTTGGTCCTAGACCTCCTGGCAATCAATTTCATGGAGTGACCCCTGGTTCTAGTGTTGTGTGAGAGGGAGAAGAATTTCTCTCTCCATTTTCTCCACACCATGCATGATTTTATAGAACTCTATCATGTCTCCCCGCAGTCGTCTTTTTTCTAAATTAAAAAGCCCCAGGTGTTGTAGCCTTGCCTCATAAGAAAGGTGCTCTAGGCCCCTGATCATCTTGGTTGCCCTCTTCTGTACCTTCTCCAGTTCAACAATGTCCTTTTTGAGATGTGGTGACCAGAATTGTACGCAGTACTCCAAGTGTGGTCACACCACAGTTTTGTATAAGGGCATTATAATGTTAGCCGTTTTATTTTCAGTCCCCTTTCTAATGATCCCTAGCATTGAATTTGCCTTCTTCACAGCTGCCGCACATTGAGTCGACACTTTCAACCAGCTGTCCACCACAACCCCAAGATGCCTCTCCT
This sequence comes from Hemicordylus capensis, assembly GCF_027244095.1. NCBI lineage: Eukaryota > Metazoa > Chordata > Lepidosauria > Squamata > Cordylidae > Hemicordylus > Hemicordylus capensis. Next base: position 220,174,973 of record NC_069658.1, read on the forward strand.
GGTCTGTCACCGACAGCTCGGATCCCACCAGCATATACTTGAAGCTGTTTTTTTTTGTCCCAATGTGCATCACTTTACACTTGCTAACACTGAACCGCACTTGCCATTTTGTCGCCCACTCCCCCAGTTTGGAGAGATCCTTTTGGAGCTGCTCACAATCCATTTTGGATTTCACTACCCGGAAGAGTTTGGTATCATCTGCAATGGTGCCATCAGCAATGCCATCAGTCCTCTCTAGCTGACCCTCAGAAGGAAGAGTCCTGCACCAGACAGACATGTGGCCTAAACAAAGCCCTGAGGAGCCATCAGATGCTGGAATCACAACACTAACACAACCCTCTCTGCCAAAGCCATAGTTTGCTTTTCAGGACCCTCACTGTTTTCAAGGGGGCACCCAAGGCACTTTCCACCTGCAATGCCTTCTCCTATACCCAATTCTAGTCTTCTACAGCATCACAGAATTTGAAAGCTGGAAGGGAGCTTGGAGGTCTTCTAGTCCAACCCCCTGCCCAGTGCAGGGATCTGCTGCAGCATCTCTGCTGACCCTTTCCAATTAATCAATATCCTTCTTAAAATGTAGGGCCTAGAACCGGACACAGTGGCCGACATGACGCACAGCGTTCCAGCACCAGAACTGCAACTGCTTCTTCTCAACAGCATCAGGGCTGCCTTGAGAGCCAGCGTGGTGTAATGGTTAGAGTGCTGGACTAGGACCGGGGAGACCCGAGTTCAAATCCCCACTCAGCCATGATACTAGCTGGGTGACTCTGGGCCAGTCACTTCTTTCTCAGCCAAACCTAATTCACTGAGTTTTTGTGAAAGAGAAACTTAAGTATGTAGTACACCGCTCTGGGCTCCTTGGAGGAAGAGCGGGATATAAGTGTAAAAACAACAACAACAACAACAACAACCCCCCCCAGTGAGGCATGACCTTGGCATGGTTGTGGGGCATGTGTGCTCTGAGGAAGGTGAGAGCTATGCCAGAGGTCCAACCATACTGGACAGGTCTCACCAGAGGAGCTAGACAAAGAGTGCCTCTCCCATCAACAATATGGTGAGACGTAACTTTAATAAACTTAATCCGGATCGGTCGTCGCCCGGGTCAACAAGGACCGCGCCAGGTGCTATAGTACCTGGACATCTAGTGGCAAGTGGGCAACAGGACTCTGGATCTTCAGTTGAGCAACCAGGGCTGGAGACTGCAAGGTTACTGGAAGAAACCTCTCTTAACCGAAAAAAATATACGAAAAATGCCAACAAGGAAATAATGATCTGCTATTACAAGTCTAGTACAACAAGAAGAGGTTATTTAAAAAGAATGTACCAAGTTTGGAAAGAGAAGCATCCAGATACAGAAATCACAGAACAAAGGCTAGCAGACCAGAGAAGATTCATAATAAGAAATAAAGTATTCACAGGAGTTGAGCTGGAAGAACTGCAAAGAGCAACACAGGCTCAAGATATGGAAGAAGAACTACCACCAACTGAAGAAGTTGCTCAGGCGCAGGTGGAGGAGGTGTTGGAAATTGAGGATGCCACTGTTGCTGAACTGTTTCAAAATCAAAACCAGGCAACCTTTGCCTTCACCTCAAAAACCTGAATGCCATTTAACAGAAAAGCAACAAGAACTAAAGCAAAAAATAACTGAGCACATGAACCAAACAACCACCAGGGTTCGACTTCCAGCTCTGAAAACAGTTGCCAAAAAACAACTTCCTCAGGCATTAAAAGATGTCAATGCTGCACTTGTAGAAATAACAACCAAGAATTTGCAAGAAACAAACCAACTACTGTACAGTGCAGCAACAATAACAACACAAGAGCTCGGATATAAGATCAGTGGACCTGTCAAAAAAGAAAGCAGTACATCACCTAAATGGAAGATTAGATTAGAAAATAAAATCTCCAGGCTCAGATCAGATGCTAGTAAATTGAAAGATATGAAAGACAAGAAGCTGAAGAATGAAAACACCAAACAGTATCTGATCCAAAAATACCACCTAGATTCAAGGAAAATTAGAGAAGTCCTGGAAATAATAAATCAGCAAATAACAGCAGTGTCAAAGAAGATTAGCAGATATGAAGCCAGAATCACACAACACAGGCAGAATCTCCAATTCCAGTTGAATCAGAGATGTTTCTACCAAAGCATAGAAGGAGAAACTGCAAGAAACGTAGAAACACCAAATAAAGAAGAAACAGTGCAATTCTGGCGGAAATTATGGGACAATCCAATAGATTGTAATAAAAAAGCAGGCTGGATAGAAGAGGTCAAAAAATGTAACCAACAAATGCAAGATCTAATAACAACACCAGAATTAATAAGTGAAAGAGAAAAGAAAATTAAAAATTGGACTGCGCCAGGCGACGATGAACTGCATGGCTTTTGGCTTAAACACCTAACAAGCCTTCATAAACAACTATCAAAACAGTTCATCACATTATGCAAGGCACAGTGTTGTTGTTAGCAATGGCTAACAACTGGGAAAACTCATCTCATAATGAAAGACCCAGCAAAAGGTGCAGTTCCAAGTAATTGTAGACCAATAACCTGCCTGCCAACCATGTTCAAATTATTAACTGGAATAATAGCAGATGAAGTGATGCAACACTTATTAACTAACAAACAGCTTCCAGTTGAACAGAAAGGAAATTGCCCAAACACCAGAGGCACAAAAGAGCAGCTGCTGATTGACAAAATGATTTTAGAAAACTGCAAGAGGAGAAAAACCAATCTAAGTGTTGCATGGATTGACTACAAGAAAGCCTTTGATTCATTGCCTCACACATGGATACTAAAATGTTTAGAAACAACTGGTGTCAGCAAAAACATTCAGATATTTATAAAAAAGTAATGAGCATGCGGAGTACACAGTTAACAATCAATGGCGAGACACTTGGACAGGTTAGCATTAGAAGAGGCATTTTCCAAGGGGACTCACTATGCCCTCTGTTTGTAATCGCCATGACCCCACTTTCACAAATACTAAAGAAAACAGGCCTCGGATACCAAACATCTAAAACATCAAGTCAAATCAACCATCTGCTGTACATGGACAATCTGAAGTTGAATGGAAAGTCCCAGTCAGAAATCGAATCACTGCTAAACACTGTCCGTATATTCAGTAGTGATATAGCAATGGAGTTTGGACTAGACAAGTGTGCTGCATTAATAATGATCAGAGGAAAAATAACAAAAACAGAAGGAATAGAACTGCCCAATGGAAGCATCATCAAGAACCTGGAAGAGAAAGAACATTACAAATACTTGGGCATTCTCCAGGCTGATAACATCGCGCACACTGAAGTTAAAAGAAAAATTGGAAGTGAATACATCAGGAGAGTTCAAAAAATCCTCAAATCCAAACTCAATGGTGGGAACACCATACAAGCCATAAACACCTGGGCTATACCTGTTATCAGATACACTGCAGGAATAATAGACTGGACCCAGGCAGAGCTAGAGACGCTAGATTGTAAGACCAGAAAAATAATGACCATCAAACATGATCTGCACCCCACAGTGATGTAGATAGGCTATACCTCCCTTGCAGCTCAGGTGGAAGAGGAATGCTGCAAGTCTATCCAACAGTAGAGAAGGAGAAAAGAGACCTTGAAGAATATATCAAGGACGGTGAAGAAGATGCTGACTACAAACAAAGGCATGACAAGGTAGCAGGGATGATACACTGGAACATCTGCAAAAAATACAAGCTACTTGTAGCCAAAAATTGGTGGGACCATAAAATTGAAAAAGTTGAAGAAAATGAAGATGTAAAAATATTATGGGACTTCCGATTACAAACAGACAAACATCTGCCACACAATACACCAGATATAACTGTAGTTGAGAAGAAAGAAAAACAAGTCAAAATAATCAACATAGTAATACCAGGGGATAGCAGAATAGAAGAAAAAGAAATAGAAAAAAATCACCAAATACAAAGATCTACAAATTGAAAGGCTGTGGCAGAAAAAGACCAAAATAATCCCAGTGGTAATTGGCGCCCTGGATGCAGTTCCAAAAGACCTTGAAGAGCACCTCAACACCATAGGGGTCGCAGAAATCACCATCAGCCAGTTACTAAAAACAGTTTTACTGGGAACAGCCTATATTCTGTGACGATATTTATAACAATTGACAATAAAATTCAGCCATCCCAGGTCCTTGGGAAGGACTCGATGTCTGGATAAAACAAACCAGTCAATAACACCTGTCTGACTGTGTAAACAAGAAATAATAATAATGTGTCTCTGGCACCGACACACTGCACATCATGTTGGCTAGTATCTCAAGAGAGGTCTGACCTCCTGGTGAGTTTCTGCTGGTTGGCTATGAAACAGCTGGTTTCATACCCGTGAAAATTTTGTGCCCCCACAAAGATGGGGCTTTTAGCAAGATCAGGCCAAACACCCCTCTCCTCTCCCCACCACCGCCAAATGCCAGTGCCAGATGCTGTCTAGACAAGAAATTCCAACTGGGCTTAGCACTAGGAGCAAACGCCCTTGTTTTGATCATAATTGCCTTCTGAGTGTTGCCTACCAAGTCCAGTAACCATGATGAGCTTAGATGCTCCTGGGAAGCCCACAGACTTCCCCCTGTTTCCCCCTTGTGTATGGTATTCAGAGGTAGACTGACTCTGAATATGGAAGTTCCCTTTAGCTCTAACAGGACCATTAATCAGTCAACTCCCCTTTTCTAAAGCTATCGCTGAATTACATGGTAGTGAAGTCCTCATACAAGCTATGCTTTGCAGGAGCGTGGTTTGCCAAGGCATTTCCGGGATGACAGATGGCAAAAGCCCACACAATTTGCTGCTGGCAAAACCAGAATGTGTCTTTTCCCCACAGCCCTGGAAAGTGCAAATCTGACTCCAAAATGTAAGCTCCTAGAAACAGGAGATATGTATTTAGGTGAGGACAGAGAGGAGAAAACGGCAGTCTGTGGTTTATATATATATATATATATATATATATATATATATACACACACACACACACACACACACACATATATATATACACACCTATTACTGTAGCTACTATACCTTGCCTATAACATTCAAGCAACTGAAGAAGGCCAAAGCAGAAACATCTTGCCCATTATATTTCTTTTCAGTCAAACAATAAATTTATACTCTTCTATTAACAGCATCCTTCTGGGATCCAGATGTTACTTGTATGGAATTCTGTTTGCAGTTTTAAAAACCACCTCTCTCATTTCAATTGGTTTTGTTTGCTTGTTTTATCTTTTTAATTGTTGGGTTTTATTTTTATTTTTTTAATGTAAAACTGGCTGGAGATGTTTTAGATCAGGTGGTTTATAAATCCAATCAGTCAATAAAATACTCACTTGGCACCTCCAGGGACCCAGTCCTGGAGTTCTGGCTGCGGTTGGCGGCTCGGTCAGCACTCCGCAAGATGTTCCCCTTCCACTTGGGACTCTGCGTTTCGTTTTCCTTGATGTGCAAGGGGATCAGCATGTTGACCTGTGCCCCAAAGAAACAGATAAATATGCCACAACTTTCAAAAGCAGGAGTGTGAGAGAGAATCCATTTTAATTATGTTTATTTCAAGCATTTCTATGCTGCTTTTTCAACAAGACATTGATACAAAGTGATTCACAACAAAACAAAAGAACGCCAATCATTAAAAAAAAAGAAAAAGGGGGGGGAAGACAATGAAATACCCAAACCAGATTTTACAAATTTCTGTTAAAATGTTTATCAAAGGTTTCCATTTTAGTTTATTATTTATTACTATATTTATATCCCACTCTTTCTCCAAGGAGCCCAGAGTGATGTTTATTGTCACAAGGTGCAAGGTGATGTTTATTGTCACAACAACTGTATGGAACTACAGCCCAGTGGAAGAACATCTGTTTTCCATGCAGGGCCCAGGTGTGAAACTTGGCAGCATCTCCAGAAGGGCTAGGAAACACTTCTGTCTGAAACCTCAGAGAGCTGCTGCCAATTGGTGCAGGCAACACTGAGCTTGATGGAGCAAGGGCCTGACTCAGTAGAGGGCAACTTCCAATGCAATTAAAAACCAGCCAAACCAGATAGGTTTTGAAGGAAGGAAACAAAATAGACTGGGTTGATAATGGCCACCCTGACTTCAACACTGCCTCATTTGTTGCTCTGGTACTAATACTTTGCATTTATATAAATGCAATTTTTTCCAATTCAAAATTCTGTTATAATCCTTAATACAACCCTGTAAGGTTGGCCAGGGCCATTGTTCCCATTTTGCAGTTGGGTAACTGAGGCTGAAAGAACAGCTTCTGTAAGCCATCCAGCGAGTTCACAGCAGAGACAAGACACAAGCTGGGGACACCTTGATTCATAGCTCTGTCTCTCAGCAACTTCACACTCTCCAATTAACACCATTAACTCCAATTGATATGGCTAATTCTAGCCAAACAACAACAACAACACAGCACAGCACTTATAGAGTACTTTTGTCACATCCTGTCACATCCTGCTGGAAGCCACATGTGACATCCTGTGTCACATCCTGCTGGAAGCCACTACCAAGATTTATATACCACTTTTCAACCAAAGTTTTCAAAGTGGAGTACATAGAATAAAATAAATAATAAATAAGATGATTCCCTGTCCCCAAAAGCTCACAATCTAAAAAGAAACCTAAAAAGCAGCCACCAGCAGCCACTGGAGGGATGCTGTGTTGGGGCTGGACAGGGCCAGTTGCTCTGCCCCTGTGAAATATAAGTGAATCACCACTTTGAAAGGTGCGTCTTTGCTCAGACAGCAGGGGAAGCCTTACAAAGCCCCTGCCAGGTAGGCCAGTGTTGAGTAGATTTATAAACCACCTTTCCTACTTTTGCACACAGTGCAGTGCTTTCCCCAACCTGGAGCCAAAGAGCTGGGCTTGAGGGGGAAGAGGGTCACTCCAGGCTGCTTGGGGTGGGGACAAAACCCAGAGGGGGCCTTCCCAGCTGGCGGCTCAGCCTTGCAGTGGCAGATCTCTCCCTCCCTAGGAACACTTACACAAGAAAGCTCTCCTTACAGTCCTGGCACAACAGAAAAGCTTGCCTGTCAGGGCTGGGAAGCCTGCAGAAAAGCCAAGTGAGCCAAGGTCAGGGCTGATTGGCATGGGATTTTTGCCAACTCCAGAGCAAGGAAAATCACGTGATGCACGGAGCCTTCTGAACATGCAATGGCGCTTATTCCCACCCCTCCCCCATCCACACACACAGAAACTTGACATGTATGACGGCATCATGCCCCAAGAGACGGGTCCTGCATCCCTTTAAAGAGGGATAAACGAGGGATGGGGGTAGGGATTTATGGGATGGTCTTTCTCCCCTCCCCATCACTGGTCCGTCTGGCTCAGTACTGTCTACACTGACTGGCAGCAGCTCTCCAGGGTTTCAGGTATGAGTCTTTCCCAGCCATACCTGGAGATGCGACCAAGGAGTGAAGCTGGGACCTTCTGCGTGCAGAGCAGATGCTCTACCACTGAGCTACAGCCCTGTCAAAAAAACACAGGAAGCTGCCTTCTACAGAGTCAGATCCTTGGTCCCTTTAGCTCAGCATTGTCTACCCGGGCCGGCAGCATTCCTCTAGGGTTTCAGAGGAGTCTTTCCCAGCCCTACCAGCAGATGCTGCCTGGGGCTGAAGCTGGGACCATCTGCGTGCAAAGCAAGGGCTCCCACTGAGCTACAGGCTTTCCCCTAATATTTCAATCAAGTCTGCAGCTGGGAGAAAGAGGACAAAGAACGATGTATTTCCACTGACAGCGGGATTGCTTCCTGCTGTGAAACCGGAGAATAGCTAGGAATTAAACGGATTTGCCCATTTTTCTGGCTGGTAAAGGTAAAGTGTGCCATGGAGTCGGTGTCTACTCCTGGTGAACACAGAGCCGTGTGGTTGTCTTTGGCAGAATACAGGAGGGGTTTACCATTGCCATCTCCCGGGCAGCATGAGATTATGCCTTTCAGCATCTTCTTATATTGCTGCTGCCTGATATAGGTGTTTCCCATAGTCTGGGAAACAGACCAGCAGGGATTTGAACCGGGAACCACTGGCTTGCTAGTCAGGCCATTTCCACACTGTGCCATTAGGTGGCTATAGCAAAGAATAATACGTTTCCGAGATGCTGATTCTGTTAACTCGCTACACAACATCTTGCTAGAACCATGCCCTGCTAATTGGGCAAAGAGGCACCGTTTAATGCAGTGATTCTCTTTATCTGGCAGGGGTAAAGTAACTGGCCCTATCCACCCCCAGCACCGTACCCCTCCAGTGACTGTTGCTGGTGTCTGTCTTACGTTTCTCTTTAGAATGTGAGCCCTTTGGGAATAATAATAATAATGATGATGATGCCTTTCCCTCCCTACTCCACAGACCAATACTGGACTGGCAGGTCCCATTCTGAGTGGCCCTTGAACAAGTTATTGTTGATGCCAAGGCTCAGCCCTGAAACACACAAATAAGAATGGCAGAGCAGAGTGCTTTTTAGCATGTGCAGAGTGCCTTCCCGACTGCCTCCTAGCTCCTGCACTGGTCTGAATCAGAAATGCCACCACGAGACCACATACCTTGCTCTGAAGGCTCTTGATCTGCAGGTTCTGCTTATCCATCCGATACTGCTGCTGTTTAATCTTCTGCAGCAGCTCTTCAATCTTCAAGTTCTGACGACTCATTATGGTCTGAAATGGAGAAAGGCAAGAGACCAGCAGATGAACCGCAAGAACCAAGTGTGTGTGTGCAGAGAAAGAACAAAAATTGAAAGGCTTCCCTTCTGAGTCCAAGGACATTGACAAGCCGCACATGGGCACAAAATCTCACCGATGCAGGATTTCTAAATGTCACAAAATGTTAGGATTGGAAGGAACCTTGGTGGCCTTCTAGTCCAACCCTCCTGCTCAGTTCTAACCGAGCAAAGAGGCACCTTTTAAAGTGGCGATTCTCTGTTTCACCTGGGGAGAGCAACTGGCCCTATCCAGCACAGCATCTCTCCAGTGGCTGTTTCTGGTGTCCATCTTATGTTTCTTTTTTAGATTGTGAGCCCTTTGGGAACAGGGAGCCATCTTTATTTTTATTTTTCTATGTAAACCACTTTGGGAACTTGTTGAAAAGCAGTATATAAATATCAGTCATCAGTGCAGAATCCTGCTCCAATGCCCCTGCTGCCCAGCACATTTGAAAACCTCCAATGAAGGAGCGCCCACCATAGCAAAAGGCAGACTGTTCCACTGTCAAACACCTCTTACAATTAAGAATGTTTTCCTGATGTCTAGCCTGAATATGCTTCCTTGCAACAGTCAACCCACTGGTACCAGTCCTGCTCTCAGGAGCAACAGTGAATAAATCTGCTTCTCCTCCTATGTAGCAGCCACTAAGGTCTTTGAAAGAGACTCTCCTATCTCCCCTTCTTCTCCAAAGGAAACATCCTCGGCTCCTTCAACCATTCCTCATAGGGCTTGGTTTCTAGACCCCTTCCCATCCCGGCTGCCCTCCTCTGCAACACTTTCCAGGTTATCCACGTCCTTCTGAAAATGCACTGCCCAAAACCAGCCGCAGGATTTCAAGTGAGATCTTAATGGGTGCCCCCATGGAGAGCTACAACTCACGGACAGCCCCCCAAAGAAAACCCCTCTTGCCCACGTTTGCAGCTTTAAGTGAGTTCATTCACAATGAGGCCACTAATTCCAGACACATCAATCAAGAAAGTCTCAGTGTGATCTTTACAGATCCAGGCGACTGTGCCCCACTTATCATAAACAGCAAGGATTCCCAATTTCGGGTCCCCAGAAGCTATCGGCCTACAACTCCCATTATCTCCAGCCACAAGGGATGATGGAGGTTGTAGTCAAGCTACTTCTGGGGCCCAAGGCTGAGAAGACACCTTTGGAGAGATGATTTGTGCAAACAGCCTTGTGACTGTTGAGTGCCTGCTCAGGGCAACCCCAGCACAGGCTGAATTCTCTATGAAGGCCAGCGGAGACCTCCGGAAGGGAAGGCCCGCCAGACCACCACTTTCCAGAGGGTTGACGACTCATGGCACACCAGTCTGCCACAGAGATGCCCCCATAGCTTGGGCAAAAATCCCTTCCGCCCTCCCCAACTAGAGGCAGCTCTCCCTTTTCTCTCCACCCCCGCCCCCACTTTCCAGGAGGACAGATCAGTAGCAGCACCAGAAAAAAAAATTGGGGGGTGGGGGCAAAAGGGCAAAATGCATGTATGGGAAGGCAAGCTGCATCCCACGTATTAGAATTCTGAAACAGAAATGGGGGCGGGGCAGGTGAGGGGCAAGCCACTTGTCCGGGATGGGGTGTGCTCCGCCATCCTTGGGGCAGATACACTTTGCGCCCTGAGTCAACCAATAGTCCCATTCTGCCGTCACCGCCTGCCCCTATTTGCTAGAGAGCAAATACTTTCACTCCTCCATGCGGGGGAAAGAATGATTCCTGAGATTTAAGGAAAAGCGGAGTTTACGCGGTCCGAGCCCCAGAAGTGTTGTCAACCCAGAACGCAGGATTAAGAGACAAAGGGCACTTCTGAGCGTGTGCAGAGATCCTTCACTAAAGGGCCGATCGCCACACCACCGGACCTTGGGGGATCCCGGGCGGGCGCGCCAGGTCCTCCTCCTCCCCCCGCCAGCTTCCCAGCCCCGGACCAGAGAGGGACGCACCTGCAGCGCGTCCATCTCCGCCGGCGGGCCAGCCCCTCGAGGGCTGCCGCTGCCGTTCTCGGCGCCCGCCTGGCGCAGCCGGCCGTCGAGGCGCTCCAAGCGCTCGCGCACGGCCGCCTTGTGCGCCGCCAGGTCGGCCAGGAGCGCCCGCAGCTGAGCGGAGAGCTGGGCGAGGCGGCCGTCGAGGAGGCGCTGGGCGCGGCCGAGCTGCTGCTCCTCGTCGGCGCGGCGTTCCAGCCTGGCCAGCGAGGCGTTGTGCGCGCTCAGGCGGCCGCTCAGCTCGCGCAGCTGGCCGCGGGTGCGCTCCACGTGCTCCTTCAGGCCGTGGCCCAGCTGCAGCAGCCCGTGCGCCAGCACGTTCACCTCGTCCCACGAGGCTGCCTTGCTGCGCTCCTTGCTGGATGCGCCCGTCGAAGACGAGGAGGCGGCAGGAGGAGCCGCTGCCGCCGCCAGCCCCGCCGCCGCGCTCAGCGCCAGCGCCCAGAGGAGCATCGCCGCGCCTGAAGAGACAATGAAGCCCGGTGCGAGAGGAGTCGGAGCTGGAGCGCGGAACGCAACCACCTCGCCAAGAGCGCACGGTTTGGAAAGGCCCTGGCAGACGCGCCCCCTTTTATAGACACCGCCCAGCCAGCGCGCACATGGCTCTGGGCGGCAGCCGCTTGCTCGCCTTCTTGCCTCCTCCTTCTAGGGTTTCGCCACCCCCTCGTTCTTTTCTCTCTCTCGTTTTTGCATAAAGAGACAACTCCGGGGAGAATGGGCGGGGGGGGCCGCAGAGGGTGGTGCCCGGAAGCCCTCCTTTCATAGATCGGTTCGGTTACGATTACTGTGAACTCGTCACGTTTGGAAAGTTAATTTTGATCAACGGATCTCCTGCTGCTTCTGCTGCAGCTTCTTGCGTCGCTTAGCCCTTTGACCTCACTCTGTGGACGGGTTTTCTCTCTGTCTACGTGCCTGCCTGCCTGCCTGTGCACGGTATGGAGAAAGCAGAGCAGATGGATGGATCAGTGGTACTCTTAAGGCTGGACTTTTGGGTACCAGTCCAGATGAACCCCCAGAGCCCCCTGCCTGATCCCTAGTGCATGGAGGATCCCCCGCCATGCCACTCCGTCTCTGAAGGAGCACAGGAAGCCCCTGAAAAAGTCCACACCTTGAGCCATAGAGCTGACCTCTTCTTCCTTCTCTCCCGCCCCCCCTTCTTGCTGGAGAATTTGTTCAAGGTGAACATCAGCAGCCAGTGGTTCATCAGGTCAGTGGCTGACTGTTCTAGGTTTAGGTTCTCACCCTGCAGCTGGTCTGAACTACAGCTCCCTCTAACAGATTCCCAGCTGTTGATTACAACTCCCAGAATCCCCAGTTGCAATGGCTTTTGCTTGGAGATTATGGGAATTGCTGGAGAAGACTTTTGAGGATATCATGGACAGCCAGGAAAACAAACAAATGGATCATAGAACAAATCAATCCCGAATTTTCACTCGAGGCACAAATGACCAGGCTCAAACTATCCTACTTTTGGACACATTATGCGAAGACCCAGCTCCCTTGAGGAGTCCATAATGCTGGGAAAAGTTGAAGGAAAGAGAAGAGGAGGATGACCCAAAGCAAGGTGGATGGACTTGATTATGACAGCAGTGAATGCACCTCTGAGAAACCTTAAAGGCCAAGCTGAACTTCATCTTCCTGGAGAGAATCTATTTATGTGATTGCTAAGAGTTGATACCAACTTGATGGCACTTGATCAGTCAATCAATCAATCAGTCAACAACATCTGGGAATCTGTGTTAGAGGGAACTCTGACCTGGCTCCTAGGCTCCCTTTTGGTGCCTCTAAGGGCTGGGCTTCATCGGCTGCAGAACCTTCTTCTTACATCTCTGGCTGCAGCTTGCAAGATACAGGTTAGGGCGCGTGTCCAGGGCGGGGCGGCCAGGTCATCCTTGAACACGATGGAAGATCCCTGCTAAGCCACAACTGTGAGTTTAGCTGGCCTTGAGTTTACGTAGCCAGACAACTCCCTCTTCACTCCCACCTTATTTATCTATTTATTAATTTCTGATTTATATTTAACTAGTAAGGGGCCCCCACAGCAAGGGAGAGCCCCATAAGGCCATTAGATCCAGAGTCTGAAATTACCTGGCTGCAACCCTCCCCCACTTGTCCTGTAACATTAAAACTTCAGGCCAGTGAAAAGGATGAGCATTAGATCCAGGGCATTTTCCGGATTAAACCCTACAACAGCTCCACTACGGATCTGCTAGCTTCCATAATTCTTGTGTTGTGACACTGCAGTCCCTGCATTGACAGCAAGGTGCTGTTCACATTTGCGATGCCTTCTGTTGGATTTTATCTTTGCGATATAGTGCTACAACGTTGCACATGCATTGCACAAAAGTAGCTGTATTTTCCCACTATAGGAGTTTGGGATTCTGGGGATCGTTTTCAATACAATCCTGCCAAACCGAAGCATTTGACCCCGTTGTAGGGTTTAATCTGGAAAGAGCCCTTCTTTGCATGATGCAGAATTAACCTGCGGAACTTGCTTCCACAAGGTGTCGTAATGCCTCTGGTTTAGATGGACATTAGACAAATTTGTGGGGTATACATTTATCAATGGGTATTAGCCATGAGGGCTTTATAGAACCTGTTGCATGGGGGTGCTTCTCACAACACAGCTAGAGCCCTAAGATTTTTTTTAGGTTTTCACGCTGAAATTCCAACTCAGAACTGGGAAATGGTGCATTCACACTCTGAAAATGTGCCCTGTTTAAAAGTTGTCCCTAAATTTCATTGGGGATATGATTAGGTGCAAATTCCAGTTCAGGCAATAAAGAACACTCGCTTAACCCATGCAGAGCATCTGTGCTCTAGTACTTGATTGCCCCCCTCACCTCAGAGATCTCTCCACCCTCACCTGAGCCGCACTCCTGCCCCTTCTCCAGCCCGTTGCTTCCATCCCCGTCCCTCACCTCTCTTGGTCACTCCACCATCCCTTTACTCCATCCCCCTCATCCCTCTTGGTTGTGGCTGCAGCACTGCTGGCATCTATTGACCAAGCTGCAGCCCCCGTTCCCAGAAACCTCCCCACTCTCACCCGAGCCCTGCTCCTGCTCCTGCTCCTGCTCTTCCCCACATGAGCAGCAGCAGCAGTGGTTGACTGGGCCCTGCCTTGCTGCCGCCACCGCCATGGCTGCTCATTCCCCTCAGGCCACTGACAGACTCGGGCCCGCCCAGGCGTGGAGCCAGCCGAGCGGCGGCCCTGCTCGGCGGCCCCGCTCAGCGGCCCCTTTTGAAATGCCCATGCGCGTGACGTCACACGTACGGGGCGTGGCTTGGGCTCCATAGGAGCCCAGAGCGAACTCCCCCCTCCCATGCCCGGGCCGCCGAGATCCCGGGCAAACTTTCTGCCAAGTATTTCAGGCAGCTCCGACTGCCTAATAGAACGTTTTTCCCTTCCTCTCCCTCTCTGGGAGGGAGAGCACATTCCAAAGCCTCGGGGCAGCAACGGAGAAGGCCCTGAGTTGCCACCAGACGAGCTGGTGGCAAATGCAGATGGACCTCTCCTGATGATCTCAATGGGCGGTGGGGTTCATAACGAAGAAGATGTTCTCTTAAAAACCCAGGGCTCAAGCTCTTTAGGTCTTTATAGGTTACTAGTATTTTTAAGCCCGTTTAAATAACGGGCTCTAGTGGGGTGGTGGTGCTAGTTTTCTATTCAATGAGCGCAAAAGTATAGTTTTACCATATAGACATACCAATAACCCCACACAGCGACCATAAAAAAACATGGCCTGGGTCAGCTTTCAATTGTTGCCGAATCAGGCTGTGTCGCTCTGGTCCCAGAGTTTTAAAGAGTTAGCGACGCTCTCTATGGTGAAACTCCTCTATGTTTTACATTGGGAATTAGGTCGGGAAACAGTTTAGAAATGCTAATAAGGATGCAATGGTGAGTGAAAGAGACTCTCGACTTTTTCTCTATGGGCATCCCGCTAACATCCTCCCTTTTCGCCTCCATCTCCCAGGATCTGTCGGGAGGGATAGATCTCCCAGGATCTATCGGGATCTAGGGGGAGATGTCCAGACTCATCATCCTGAGGGAATGACATCAGTTTTCCCCCCCATAGAGTAAAAAAAAAGTCTAGAGCAACACTTCCAGTCTCATAGCGGAGGCGTTTCCCCCCTTTAACTCCCAATGCAAATGAAAAGGGGAGTCTCACCATAGAGGGGCCGAGCGACGCCATCCCTCCCCATGTCCATAGATTCACCCAGCCCAGCCGCTAGCCGTTTCTACCGGAAGTGGCCGTGCGTCACCCACCCGTCATTCTGGAGCTCCTGCTGCCAGCACAGACTCCATTTCCCATGGTGCCGCGAGCCTCTGTTTCCGGCTCCCCACTCCCGTTCCGCGACGGAAGCCGAGAGGCACGGCTCCTCCTGCTCGCTCCGCTTCAACCCAGGGTAGAGCTGGGCCGGGCAGGCCGCCCAGCCGGGCTGGAGGCAGCAAGAAGAAAATGGCGGCAGCACCGCTGCTGTCCCTCGCCACCGCCGCCTCTCCTATCCCTGCGGCCGGGCTGGACCCGCCGCTGCCACCTCTGCCCTCCCCGGTCCCCGCTTCTCCTCCACCCGGATGGGAGCCAACATGGCCGCCTGATGCCTGCGGCCGTATCTCCCTCGGACGTTCTGGGCATGCGCTCCGTGCATGCCCAGAACAGCTGAGGGAGACACGGGCGCAGAGACACGGGCGTACACCCAAGGCTTTTATTATAGAGGATGACCAACACCTTGTATTTTGCCCGGAAACATATTGGCAGCCAGTGTAACTCCTTCAGTATGGGAGTAATATGGTCTCTCCTAGATGGCCCAGAGACCAGCCTTGCTCCCGCATTCTGGACCAACTGTAGTTTCCGGACGACGTACAAGGGCAGCCCCACATAGAGCGCATTACAATAATCCAGTCTGGAGGTTACCAGCAGATGTACCACTGTTTTGAGGTCTTAACTCAAGAAATGGACGTAGCTGGTGTATTAGCCAAAGCTGATAGAAGGCACTTCTGGCCGCTGTCTCAACCTGGGACACCAAGGAGAGACTTGGATCCAGAAGCACCCCTAGACTGCATACCTGTTCTTTCTGGGGAAGTGTGACCCCATCCAGAACAGGCAGATCAAAATGGTCTCTCGAGTTCTGACCCTGCACAATGAGTACCTCTGTCATATCTGGATTAAGTCTCAGTTTGTTATCCCTCATCCAGCCCATTACCGACTCCAGGCAGGCATTTAGGGAGGTTATGTCCTCTCCCGATGATGCTGACATGGAGAAATAGATTTGGGTGTCATCAGCATACTGATAGCACCATGCACCAAATCTCCTGATAATCTCTCCCAGTGGTTTCATGTAGATGTTAAACAACATCGGAGACAATATGGAGCCCTGAAGGACACCATACAAGAGTTCAGCTTTTGAAGAACAGCAGTCTCCAATCGACACCATCTGGAACTTGTCTGAGATGTAGGAGCGGAACCACTGCAAAGCAGTGCCTCCCACCCCCAACCCCCTCAGACGCTCCAGAAGGATACTATGGTCGATAGTATCGAATGCCGCTGAGAGGTCCAAAAGGACCAAAAGAGTCACACTTCCTCTGTCCATTCCCAGTTGGAGATAATCCATCAGGCCGACCAAGGCAGTCTCCACCCCATAGCCAGCCTGGAAGCCAGTTTGAAATGGGTCTAGATAATCCGTTTCCTCCAAGACTGTCTGGAGCTGGGAGGCCACCACCCTCTCAATTACCTTGCCCAGCCACGGAAGGTTGGAGACAGGCCTGTAGTTACTCAGCTCCGAGGGATCCAAGGTAGGCTTCTTTACTCCATCCCCCTCACCTCTCTTGGTCGTGGCTACAGCGTTGCTGGTGCCTATTGGCCATGCTGCAGTAGCCTCCTATCCCCAGATACCTCCCCACCCGAGCCCTGCTCCTGCTCCTCCCCACAGGAGCAACTGCAGCAGCAGTGGTTGAAAGGGTCCTTCCTCACTGCTGCCACCGCCATGGAAGCTCGTTCCCCTCAGGCCGCTGACGGGCCCGGGCCCGGGCCTGGGCCCATCCCTTGCCTGCCTGCCTCCCTCTGACAATGGCCTCAGTAGCCTCAAACAGCAGTAGTGGTTGACTGGACCTTTCCTTGCTGCCAAAGCTGCTCATTCTCCTCAGGCTGCTGACAGGCTCAGGCCCATCCCTTGCCCTTCCTTCCGTCTCTCCCCATCCCTCCTTTTTCTCTTTCTCTCTCCTCTACTCGCTGTTCCCCACTCTTTCTTCCCTCTCCCTGCATGTTCTCTCGTTCTCCCCCTCCCCCTCCCCCCCTGAGTTAACAGACCTTGTTCATCTTTCCTCATCTAATTCACACAACGGCAGCTTCCTTCTCCTGAAGGGACTCTTTCCTCCCTCACGACCTCTCTCTTCGCAGACCCCTGCCCACTATCCTTTTATAATATAAATTCCTCTCCTCTACAATCAAGAACATGTTCCAACCAGTAACAGTTGCATTCCAAATGACCTTAACCATCACAGGCTCCTCCTCCTTATCTGCATATGGAATCCCCACTGCCCAGTCACCATGGTGCTTCTGCTGTCATAGGCTCCTTCTCCCTATCTGCATATGGAATCCCCACTGCCCAGTCAGGTGCTTCTACTTGCGAACTCTCGCGAGAGCTGCCACACATGGGATTAGCCATGGGTATGCCTTAGAGAATTAAATATATAGAAGATATAGTAGCTGGGCTGCGGGTGCAGAGCATCTGCGACTCTGGCCAGCCCACCCACCAAACACTTCCTTTTTATCTCCCCCCCACCGCAGCTCTCTGGTCGGCCAACCGGCCCACCACTTCTCTCCCTCACTTCTCCCCCACCCCTACCACTTCCTACCTGGTGGGCCAAGTGGCCCGCTTATTCTCCCCCCCCCACCAACCACCCCCTTGCTTTCTGGCCTTCCTCCGCCAACCGCCCCTCTGCTTTCCAGCCAGCTGGACAACCTGCTTCTTCTCCCCGCCCCCACAAGCCCAGCCGACCAGGCTTTCCGTTTTCCAGCCAGCTGCTTCTTGGCCACCCGTTCCTGCCTTCTTCACCCTTCCCGCTAGGACCACAGTCATTTTCCTGGCCGGCCGCTGCTGTTAACTCCTGGGCCTGCCGGCTGGCTGCCACCATTTTCTTCCCCCCACTCATCCACGTTGCTATCCAGCAGCTCTCCGAACTCTTGCGAGAGCTGCCACACATGGGATTAGCGACGGGTATGTTTAAGAGAATTAATTAGATAGATAGATAGATAGATAGATAGATAGATAGATAGATAGATGTTGGGGCAATCTTAAACTGGCTGAACTTAAGCTTACAGATATGGCATACGAATACATGGTCCCTTGTTTTAGGGGTCAATGGGTATAACAATAAAATTGCACCCATTTTCAGTGAGCGTTCATTTGTAGATTCTGCTGCACAGTTTTCTCTTCTTCACTTCAGCATGTTTAAGACATGTTTAAGGCCGTACTTCCTGCTCCCAGAGAGCTTACAATACACTTGACCACAGGGAAACAATAGAAGGAGGGAGGGAGGGAGAGTAAGTAAGCAAAGTGTGCCATCAAGTTGATTTCAACTCCTAGAGCCCACAGAGCCCTGTGGTTTTCTTTGGTAGAATACAGGAGGGGTTTACCATTGCCTCCTCCCTCACAGTATGAGATGATGCCTTTCAGCATCGTCCTATATTGCTGCTGCCCGACATAGTACCAGCGGGGATTCAAACCAGCAACCTTCTGCTTGTTAGTCAAGCATTTCCCTGCTGTGCCACTTAGGGTGACTGGGGAGAGAGAGAGGGACAGGCATTGTTCCTTTCACAAAAGGAATAACGTGGACAAAGGCCATTGTGCTTGCTCCCAGTTTGGAAATGAGGATAGGAACAAAGGAAATAACATAGGAATCAGACCCTTCAGTCCTCAAGCTCAGTATTGTCAACACTGACTGGCAGCATCTCTCCAAAGTTTCAGGCAGGAGTCTTTCCCAGCCCTACCTGGAGATGCTGCCAGGGATTGAACCCAGGACAGGTTCTGCATGCCAGCTGATGCTCTACCACCGAGTTACAGCCCCATCCTCCAAGGCCGGGGTCCCCAACCAGTGGTACTCCAGATGTGGCTGAACTTCAACTCCCATCATCCCCAGCCAAAATAAACTTTATACAGTTTATTATCTTGTAGTACAGCCCTGAAAGTTAACTCAGGATTAAATATATTCCCACCCTTCAGATAGGATGGAGATGGAAAGCAAGAGAAGAATTGCAGATGACACTAAACTATTTAGGGTAGTGAAATCCACAACGGATTGTGAGGAACTCAAAAAAGATCTCTCCAAACTGGGGGACTGGGCGACAAAATGGCAAATGTGGTTCAGTGTAAGCAAGTGTAAAGTGATGCACATTGGGGCAAAAAACCCCAACTTCACATAGGCGCTGATGGAAACTGAGCTGTCAGTGACTGACCAGGAGAGAGATCTTGGGGTTGTGGTGGACAGCTCATTGAAAGTGTCGACTCAATGTGCGGCAGCTGTGAAAAAAGCTAATTCGATGCTAGGAATCATTAGGAGGGGGACTGAAAATAAAAATGCTAATATTATAATGCTCTTATACAAATCTATGGTGCGGCCACATCTGGAGTACTGTGTGCAGCTTTGGTCACCGTATCTTAAGAAGGATATTGTAGAACTGGAAAAGATGCAGAAGAGGGCAGCCAAAATGATCAGGGGCCTGGAGCACCTTAATTATGAGGCTAGGTTACAGCATCTGGGGCTCTTTATGTTGAAAAAGAGGCGACTAAGGGGAGACGTGATCGAGGTGAATAAAATTATGCATGGAGTGGAGAGGATGGACAGAGAGAAATTTTTCTCCCTCTCTCACAACACTAGAACCTGGGGTCACCCAATGAAACTGAAGGTTGGGAAATTTAGGACCGACAAGAGGAATTAGTTTTTCACACAGTGCGTAATTAATGTATTCTTTGCCGTGGGATGTGGTGGTGGCCACTGGCTTGGATGGCTTTAAATGGGGCTATTCATGGTGGACAGGTCATGTCTATCAATGGCTACTAGTCTGGTGGCTGTGGGCAACCTCCAGCCTCACAGGCATGATGCCTCTCAATACCAGCTGCAGGGGAGCAACAGCAGGAGAGGGGGCATGCCCTCCCCTCTTGCCTGTGGACTTCTCAGAGGCATCTGGTGGGCCACTGTGTGAAACAGGATGCTGGACTTGATGGGCCTTGGGCCTGAT
Source organism: Hemicordylus capensis (assembly GCF_027244095.1). Lineage (NCBI taxonomy): Eukaryota > Metazoa > Chordata > Lepidosauria > Squamata > Cordylidae > Hemicordylus > Hemicordylus capensis. Next base: position 220,194,910 of record NC_069658.1, read on the forward strand.
CCAGCAGGGCTGTTCTTATGTTCTTAATTGGCCTAAGGCTATTTAGTGAGGAAATTCTCAGCAGTGGCAGGATTTGAACCAGTGACATCCTGCTTTGGATCTCTGCCTTTTTGCTGCAATTGTCTCATCTATCTATCTATCTATCTATCTATCTATCTATCTATCTATCTATGAGAGAGAGCACAAGTGCATATTTTAGCTGTCCGAAGTGCTTTCCATACATTCTTGCAGCAATCCTTATACCTGCCCTGTAAGAGAGGCCATAGCATGGACAATGCAACTCACGTTGGAGCTAAATCTGCTGGAGCACATAGCCAGTGCCCCAGAGAAACAGACACACGCAGGGAGCCACTGGGGCTTGGCCCCTTCCCCTGTGCGCACACATTCCACTTTTGGCACACAATGGCCCTGAACATCTTTTTCTCCGAGCCCGATGCCAGCCGGCGAGGGCTGCTTCAGCGGTTTCTCTCGTCCTGTTCTTTCGCTCCTGCGGTTCCTTCCCACGTTCGACCCGGCACGTCACTGTGTAAAAGTTCAGCACGGCATGAACTTGAGTGGAATTCCAGCGGTGGAGAAAGACAGGCTCAGAATCACGTCATCCAGGAGAGGAGAACCACAGGGCTGCGGGGAGGGGGTTGCTTCTTTAGGGCTAGTCTCCTGGGGAGGAGCAGAGAGATGTGGGAATTGGACAGACACCTCTCCGAATGGCAAACTGGCCTGTAAACCACCCTGAGAACTTTTGTGTTGAAAAGCAGTCTCCAAATACTGGTAGTGATTGTTTTATTTACTGTTCCGTTTTTCATAAAGGCGTCCCAAAGTGGGTTAATTAGTTAATTAATGTCTGGAGAGGGATCAAGATGGATGTCGCTTTGACCCCAAATCTCAGCACAGGAGGCAGAAATCCCAAGGCCCCGTTTGAGTCGGGGCTGCTCCTTGGGCTCAAATAGTTCCGGGGGGCTCACTCCTTTCTGCAGGGTGCAGAATCCTGAAGACAAACAACAGTGTGCCTCTGAACATATGCAGAGGGCAGGGTGGATTCTGAGCTGCCTTCTTCCAGCAAAGATTAACTTTGTGAAGATTAATGTGAGTCTTCGTGTTTTCCAGCAAAGTTTAGTGTTTGGAAGATACAATGTGTATAGTCCTCTAGGGTTCTTGGAGGAAGGACAGGATAGAAAAAGTGTGTGTGTGTGGTGGTGGTGGGGGCGGATGTATAGGAACATAGGAAGCCGCCTTCTACCGAGTCAGACCCTTGCTCCATCTAGCTCAATATTGTCTACACAGACCGGCAGCAGCTTCTCCAAGGCTGCAGGCAGGAATCTCTCTCAGCCCTATCTTGGAGATGCTGCCAGGGGGGGAACTTGGAACCTTCTTCTCTTCCCAGAGCGGCTCCATCCCCTGGAGGGAATAGCTCACAGTGTTCACACATGTAGTCTCCCATTCAAATGCAAACGAGGGTGGTCCCTGCTTAGCAAAGGGGACAAGGCTTGCTGCTACCTCTCCTCTCCAGGGGTCGAGCATCCCTGGCTCAGTCCCCGGCAGCATCTCCAAGTAGGGCTGGGAAAGACGCCTGCCTGAATCCCAGGAGAGCCACTGCCTGTCAGTGTAGACAGTACTGAGCTAGATGGAGCAAGGGTCTGACTCAGTAGAAGGCGGCTTCCTAAGTTCCTGTCTCATTCTATACTGGGAGACACACTGGCTGACATCCAGATGATTGCGGTGCAAGGATGTTGCGGCAGCTAATTAGGCGATGTTGGTTGCTTGCGTTTCAGACTAGGGTTGCACCAGCATAAACTTCATAGGAACAGCCCTCCTGGGTCAGGCCCAAGTCCCATCTAGGCCAGCATCCTGTTTCCCACAGTGGCCCACCAGATGCCTCTGGGGAGCCCCCAGGCAAGAGGTATGGGCATGCCCTCTCTCCTGCTGTTGCTCCCCTGCAACTGGTATTGAGAGGCATCGTGCCTCTGAGGCTGGAAGTGGCCCATGGCCACCAGACTAGTAGCCATCAATAGACCTGCCCTCCCTGCACTGGTGCAACAAGCTGTGGTGTGCCTCCTGCTGGGAAACCTCTCCCTCCCTCCATTGCAGGGAACTTTGTACAAGAGCGTATTTCTAGTATCCCCAGGATGTTGTGCGGCTACACCACTTTCTCGCTCTAGCACAACCTCACACATCAGGTCAGGAGGGGAGAGCTGGTCTTGTGGTAGCAAGCATGACTTGTCCCCTTAGCTAAGCAGGGTCCACCCTGGTTGCATATGAATGGGAGACTACATGTGTGAGCACTGTTAAGATATTCCCCTTAAGGGGTGGAGCCTCTCTGGGAAGAGCAGAAGGTTCCAAGTTCCCTCCCTGGCAGCATCTCCAAGATAGGGCTGAGGGAGCCTCCTGCCTGCAACCTTGGAGAAGCTGCTGCCAGTCTGTGCAGACAATACTGAGCTAGATAGACCAATGGGCTGACTCAGTATATGACAGCTTCCTATGTTCCTAACCTCCTTTGCTGCACTGCACACGCTCATTATTAGTCTAGGTGTCCGCCTGTGTTTTTTTGAAGTTGCCTAACATAATGTACTAATTACAAAAACAAAAATAAAATAAACATCTCCTCCTCCAGATATCTGGATTGTAAGCTCCTCAGGGCAGGGACCTCTCCTCCCATTCTGGGTAAAGTGCCACATACCTAGCCATTCCTATGTGAAGAATAATCACAAAGGAAGCTTGAGGTGGGCCCAGAAGAACAGAACATTCAGTGGACACAGGAACACTCTCGGCCCAGTGACCATGTTATGCAGTCTTCAAGCTGTCCAGTGGTTGTCTTGGCACTGGCATGGATCTGTCCCTCCAAGGTTGTTCTCACAGCCCTGGGCCAGCAGCCACTGTTTCTTCAATGGGGAAGGAGAAAGGTCCCAGCCCCCCTTCACTTTCCGCCCCTGCCAGAGAACAATGAGGGGAGTGATTCCACAGCACAAAACTGGCAAATGCCCCAGGGCTGTTGAATGGGAGAACAAAGGTGGTGTTTCTGACATAGATCTGACCTCCTCACCCTCTAGGAATCTGCCCAAGAATGGGGATGGGGCCATAGCTCAGGAGTAGAGGCCCTGCTTTGCATGAAGAAGGTCCTGGGTTAGCAATAGCAATAGCACTTACATTTATATACCGCTCTATAGCCGAAGCTCTCTAAGCGGTTTACAATGATTTAGCATATTGCCCCCCAACATTCTGGGTACTCATTTTACGGACCTCGGAAGGATGGAAGGCTGAGTCAACCTTGAGCCCCTGGTCAGGATCGAACTTGTAACCTTCTGGTTACAGGGCGGCAGTTTTACCACTGCGCCACCAGGGGCTCCTGGGTTCAATCCCTGGCAGCATTTCCCAGGTAGGGCTGGGAAAGACCCTTTCCTGAAACCCAGATGAGCTGCTGCCAGTCAGAGTAGACAATATTGAGTGAGATGGACCAAGGGGCTGACTCAGTAGACAGTGAGCAGGGGCGTAGCAAGGTTGAAGTGAGCCTAGAGACAAGATTTTAAAATGCCCCCCCCCTTACTGAAGCTCAGTTCATGAACTAAAGAAATCTTAAATGAGCCTGAATAGTGGTAACTATGTGCCACAATAGAACATCATCCTAAATTATTTTTAAAAGGGTTTTGTAAATTGTGGACGATGCAAGTCATTTAATGGTACTAGAGAAAGACATGCTGTTCTGGTAGCTCCAGGTCTTAACACTCACATCAATTTTGGAGGATGAATACAACTGAAGGAAGCCCGGGGTGTGTTTGTGTGGCTGGGGGAGTCAGTCATATAACTTGCCTCTGGGGGGGCCCCCAAGGCAGTGGGTCCCCAGACAACTGTCTCCCCTTGCCCTATTATCGTTACGCCCCTGACAGTGAGGCTATTCTGAACATCACCAGAAAGTGGGCTAAGGGAGCCTAACCCACTTTCTGGTGCTTGTCGGCCTGCAAGCCTGGTGGTTCCAAGGTGGCTAGCTCGCTTAAACCCCCCTCCACTTAAATGAGGTTAACGGAGCAAGCACAATTTGCTTTCAGGCCTGATTCAAAGTGCTGGTCTTGACCTTTAAAGCCCTTTACGGCTTGGAGCCAGGGTATTTTGTCGGACCACATTTGTCCATACAAGTCTGCCAGGGCTCTTCGTTCGCCATCCCGAGCCCTGCTCATGGCCCCGCCATGGGCTGGAGAGGAGAGGACAAGATACAGGGCTTTCTTGGTTGTGGCCCCTTGGCTATGGAATTCGCCAAACTCCTTCCATCCCTATGTTTTTTTAAAAAAAGATCTCAAAACCCATCTGCTTAGAGAGGCTTTAACAATATTTTAATGATGAATTGATGGACTTTTATGTTTTACTAGTGGGCCTGGGCACAGAGCATCTGTGCCTCTAGCTGGCCCGCCGCCTTGCCTCCGCAGCCGCCCAGCCAGGCAATTCTCCTGGGTGCGCCAGGACCAATCAGGCGCCCCCGCAGCCCAGCCAATCAGCTGGGCTGCCGGGACGCATTTTTCCCTGGCACACCCAGGAGAATTATATATAGAGATTTTATTTGCATTTGTTTTTAATTGAGTTTGTTTCGATTGATATTATTCTAGGCAATGTTTTATTTGCTTTATTGTTTTAAACTTTATATTACCTTTACTGTCTTTATATACTTTTTATTTATATTATACTTTATATTACCTTTACAGCCGCCCCAAGCAGTATTGTAACAGAGGGGCAGGATATACGTGATTTCTGATAGATAGATAGATAGATAGCTATTATCTGCTTTTATTGTGTTTGTTTCATTGTTTAAACCACTTTATTGTTTGCTTAAATGGCTGATTTTAAGATTGTGAAGCGCCCAGAGAGGGTTCATTTGAGCAGCATAAATATGGAATGAATGAATGAATGAAAAGCTTGAGGGCGCTGGCCTGCTTGCTCCATGGCCCTGCTTGGGCTGCAGCCTCTCTGTTGACTTTGCTGTGGCTGACTCAGTGGCCATCCCTTCTGGTGCTGGTGTGACTAAGGGTTCCAAGCGCTGTCTCCATGAGAAACAAAAGGTAACAGCTAGGGGGAAATTCCACCCAACCCCCAGGCAGCATTTCTCAGCACTTTCCAAGTGGGGAACAAGGCTGGTTTACTACTTCTCTGAATGGCAGAACTGGCAGCCAAATGACGCCTCAAGGAACTTCCAGGGGAACTTGCACCCAAGGACATGCTGAGTGTGAGCCACCTAATGGCACAGCAGGAAAGTAACTTGCCTGGGGAGCAAGAGGTTGCCAGTTCGAATCCCCGCTGGTATGCTTCCCAGACTATGGAGAAACACCAATATGCAGCGATACAGGAAGATGCTGAAAGGCATCATCTCATACTGTGCGGGAGGAGGCAATGGTCAACCCATTCTGTATTCTACCAAAGAAAACCACAGGGCGCTGTGGGCTCCAGGAGTCGACACTGACTTGGTGGCACCTTACCTGCTGCGTGCAGTCTCGGCACCTCCTAGAAATGTGTACAGTATATTGTGAGATAAGGCTTGCTTTTAAAACATCTAAGTCTGTGTATGCATATTTGCGAGAAGGAAGGAAACTAGGGGGCACTGTGTGTGGCCAGATATATTGTGGTATTTTCAAGTGGTGTGAAACGTGTGTCTGAACATGCCTAAGAATATAAGAACAGCCCTGCTGGATCGGGCCCAAGGCCCGATCCTGATTCACACAGTGGCCCACCAGATGCCTCTGGGGAGCCCACAGACAAGAGATATGTGCATGCCCCCTCTCCTGCTGTTGCTCCCCTGCAACTGGTGCTTCTGAGGCTGGTGGTGGCCTATAGCCACCAGACTAGTAGCCATTGATCGACCTGTCCTCTGTGAATTTGTCTAAACCTCTCTTAAAGCCATCCAGGCTGCTGGCCGTCACCACATCCTGTGGCAGAGAATTCCACAGCCAGTCCACCTTGGAAAAGATGGTGGGGAAAGCCAGGATATAAACTCTCCTTTGTTCCCAGCCTTGCCTGGGATGGCTATTATGCAAGGTCCTCTTTGCATCCTTTCTTCCTCCTCCCACCCTCTGACTTGGAGCCTTCTCGGAGGTTACTGTGTGAAAGGTCGCTTTGCAACCACAATCCAGGAAATCTGAGGTCTGCAGCCGGGAGTGGGAAGTTAAGAATCCGAGTCTCTGGTTTGGGTGCTTTTTCTTGTTTGCAAAAAAAAGAAAAGGGGGCGGCGGGGGAGGGGGAGTCCGCTTACAATTGGAACCACATGCGCTGCCAGTGGCGACTGAGGATCACATGCGCAGCTCTCCCCATCCTGCAGGGGACACAAGGCCTGCTCCAGACCCTGAATCTCTCCTCCGTGTACTGGAAAGGCCGCAAGAGGCACCTGCTGCGGATCAGGGCTCGCCTTTGCGGATTGCTGAAAGGAAACGATTGTCCTGGACGCCAAGGCCTTGGAGCACCCGCTCAGCTGTTCCCCCGGCCTTGACTTTGCCAGCACATCTGCCACGGAGGCTTCAGCTGCGTGGGACCTGCCTGGAAGAGATGCCAAGTGGAGGAAAGGGGAAGGGAACTTCACGGCATGCATGATGGGGGAGACCACACAGAATCCTCCCATGTGTGGAGTTTTGCCTATGACGCTCCTCCCTCCATTGTGCCACTGTTGCCCAGCAGCAGACGGATATCTAGCCTCTGCTCGGAAACCTCATGAGGCAGATTGTTCCACTGTCCAACAGCTCTTACAGTCAGGAAATTCCTCCTAAAGTCTAGCCTGATTGGTTTCTTTGCCAATTCATCTCATCTATATATATAATTCTCCTGGGTGTGCCCAGGAGAAATGCGTCCCGGCAGCCCAGCTGATTGGCTGGGCTGCAGGGGGCGCCTGATTGGCTGGCAGCACACCCAGGAGAATTCGCTTGCTGGGCGGCTGCGGAGGCAAGGCGGCGGGCCCAGGGCCGCGGCGGCGGAGCCCAGCGAGGCGGTGGGCCCAGCAAGGTGGCGGCGGCGGCCCCGGCCGTGAGGCGGGGCGAGGCGGCGGGCCCAGCGCGATGGCGGCAGGCCAGGCCGTGGTGGCAGGGCCCAGCGAGCGGCGGGCCCAGCGAGGCGGCGGGGCCGGGCCCGGCCGCGGAAGCGAGGCGGCGGGACTGGCCGGACCACGGAGGCGAGGCGGCGGGCCTGATGGCGGCACTCTGGGGCCGGCCGCGGCATCGGCGGCGGCACTCTGGGGCCGGCCAGGCCCGCTGGCGGCGGCGGCCGCACTCTGCCCTGCCGGAGACGGGGGGCGGGAGGAGAGAGAGGGGTAGCCTGGCCTGGCCGGGCCCAGCCGCGGAAGCGAGGCGGCGGGACTGGCCGGGCCGCAGAGGCGAGGCGGCGGGACTGGCCGGGCCCGGCCGCAGAGGCGAGGTGGCGGCGGCTGCACTCGACCCCCGCAGGGCGGCGGCGGCCGCACGGGTCAGCTAGTTGGTTCTAAAGCTCAGGAGCAACAGAGACCACATCTGTTCCTCCTTCTCCATGATCGCCCTTCAGATATTTGAAGAGAGCTTCCATACCGACTCCTCCTCTCTTCTGTAGGCTCAACAGTCTGAGCTCCTTCAACTGTTTCTCATAGGATTTGGCTCCCCATCTTGGCTGCCCTCTTCCACATTAACTTGTTCTGCCACAAGACCACTGTACATGGCCAAGGATTCTGGGAAGTATTCATGGGTGAATGCCATAGAGCAGGGTTTCTCAACGTGTGGGTCCCCAGATGTTATTGAACTTCAACTCCCATAATCCCCAGCCCCAGTGGCCTTTGGTTGGGAATTATGGGAATTGAAGTCTAATTACATCTGGGGACCCACATGTTGAGAATCCCTGCCATAGAGTCTCTTAGGCCTTACTGTTACCCCACATTTTTAGCCTACCATCCATTCCAATTCAAGATGTATGTATTTACTAGCTGACCCTGCACAGAGCATCTGTGCAGTTGTGCACTAAGCCTGTGGCATTCCCCCGCAGCACTCTCACTCGCTCTCCCCCCAGTGCTCTCACTCGCTCTCCCCTCACAGAGCTCTTGCTCGCTCTCTGCCTGCAACGCTCTCCCTCACTCCCCCGCAGCACTCTCCCTCGCTCCCCTCACAGTGCTCTGCCTTGCCCTCCCCCCACAGCTCGCTCGCTCGCTCACTCTCCCCCCGCAGCTCGCTCGCTCTCCCTCCCCCCGCAGCTCTCTCACTCGCTCTCCCCCGCAGCTCTTTTGCTTGCTCTCCCCCCGCAGCTCTCTCACTCGCTCCCCCGCTTGCTCTCCCCCCCACAGCTCCCTCGCTCACTCTCCCCCCGCAGCTCCCTCGCTCGCTCACTCTCCCCCCGCAGCTCCCTCGCTCGCTCTCCCCCTGCAGCTTGTTCATGCACTCTCCCCCCGCAGCTCTCTCACTCGCTCCCCCCCTAGCTCTCTCGTTCGCTCTCCCCCCTGCAGCTCGCTCGCTCACTCTCTCCCCCCACAGCTCTCTTCCCTTGCAGCTCTCCCCATTGGGCGGGCCAGGGCAGGCCATCCCGCTGCCGCCTCCCACCTCCTCCTCCCGGCTGGTAGGGCTTTGCCCACCGTCTGCCCACCTCCTCGCCACCGCCATTATTTATCCCCACCACCGCCTCCTCTTCCCGGCCGGTTGGGCTTCGCCTGCCAGCCCTCCACCTCTGTGTCTTGACCGCCACCATTATTTCTCTCCGCTTCAATGCTGCCGCCTATTGGCCAAGCTGTAGCCCCCTATCCCCAGAGACCTCCCCACCCTCACCTGAGCCCTGCGCCTGCTCCTCCACTATCCTTTTATATATATAAACTAGTATTTTTAAGCCCGTTATGATAACGGGCGCTAGCTTTCTATCCCGTCTTTTCTGTCTCTCTCTCTCTCTTTCTGTCTCTTCCCCCCCCCCTTGTCCCCTCTCTCTTTTTGTTTTGTTGTTGTCTCTGTTTTTGTTCTTCCTTATTTTGCTTTTACTTTTTTTGGAGGGGGGGTGGATGAATAACGGCCAAAATGGCCCATGAGAAGGTGGCCGCCCCCGCCTATCGCCCTCCCGCGCACCCAGCTGCCGAAGACCACCTTACCCGCTCCAGCCCGAAGGAGAAGAGAGGAACTCGGGAACAGAGCTACTCTCTGTGTTAAGCTGCTGCCCATACTGTCGCAATGGACGCAATAGGTGTCCTTTGCATCCATAGCGGCAGTTTGAGCAGTGACTTAGCACAGAGAGGAGCTCTGCTCGTGAGCTCCTCTCTTTTCCCTCGGGCTGGAGCGGGTAAGGTGGTCTTCAACAGCTGGGAGGGCGATAGGCGGGGGCGGCGACCTTCTCATGGGCCATTTTGGCCCTTAATCTTTTTTTGGGGGGAGCGGGGAAGGTGATTTTGGGCAGCTGGGAGGGCGGGTGAGCAGGCGGCGGCGGCTGTGAGCGGGCGGGGGCCTCGTTGGCGGCTTTGCCGCCACCTCGCCCAGCTTCATTTTGGGCAGCTGGGAGGGTGGGTGAGCAGGCGGGGGCGACGGCTGTGAGCAGGCGGGGGCCTCGTTGGCGGCTTCGCCGCCACCTCGCCCAGTTTCCCTGTCCCCCGTCTCGGTCTTCCCCCGCCGCCATTGCCCTCGCCTTTTTCAGGGCGGCCGCTTCTGGTTGTCTCGGCCTCCTCTCGCCGTGCCGCAGCTCATGGCCGAGGCGGCGGCTCTACCGCCGCCTCGGCCACTTTCCCCCGCCGCCACACACCGGCTAATGGCCGCCCGTGGCTGTGGGACACTGGTGTCTGAGGTCCTGTGTCCCTTGGGCTCTTCTGGGCCTGCGCTTTGCGCAGGCCCAGAACAGCCCAGGGAGGCAGGGACGCAGATCCCCAACGTTCCAAGGCCACGGCCACTCACTTAGCCTTTTATTATATAGGACAAGTGAATTTGGGCCCGTTGAATAACGGGCGCTAGTAACAGCGCTCCTGGCCCCCCGCCGCCATTCCCCCTCCCTCCGCCGTTCCCCCCCTACCTTTAAGGGCCAAATCGGCCCAGGCACTTGCCCCCGCCAGGCCGGGGAGACGGAGACCGGGGGCGGAGCGGAGGCCATGTAACTTTTTAAAAAAAATTTACTCCCGCGGCCGCCGCCACCGACCGCCCACCCTCCCTCCCAGCTGCCGAGTCCCCCTTACCCTGGCCGACTGCTGTCGGCCGAAGACAGCCCTTAATCTAAGAGGCAGAGAGGAGCTCTGCTTACTCTCCTCTACAATCATGAACATCTTCCGAGTAGTAACAGTTGCATTCCAACTGACCTTAACCATCACAGGCTCCTCCTCCTTATCTGCATAGGGAATCCCCACTGCCCAATCACCACAGTGCCACAGGCTCCTCCTCCCTATCTGCATATGGAATACCCACTGCCCAATCACCATGGTGTTTCTGCTCTCACAGGCCCCTTCTCCCTATCTGCATATGGAATCCCCACTGCCCAATCAGGTGCTTCTGCTTGCAAACGCTGTCAGCCAATCGCCTCCTTTCTACCACGTCCCCACACTTGGCCCGTCTTGGAGAATTAATAATATAGATTTCTTACATTTCTATACCACCGCATACAAAAAAATGTCCCTGGGCGGTTCATAAGATGGCGGATGCGTGAATGTTTGAGGGAACCGATCTGAACCAAATTTAGTACAGTCGTAGTGACACATAGGGACACCTCAGTGGCATGGTTTGTGATGATGTCATCCACCCCAATTCAAGACGGAGGGTGCCTGAAAGTTTGAGATGGAAGTGGGATAACTTGTGAAGATGGTAATTATCAATCAGGATTATAGTGAAAGGAAAGTAGGCAGATCAGTTCTTAACAGAACTTCTTGTTATCTCTGTATTGAGCAAGGGTCTGGCAGGGGGCTCAGAAAAGTAGGTGCTCCCCCCCACATGCCCCCCATTTCTGTTTCAGAAATATAACGTGGAACACAGTTCACCCACCCAGAAATGCATTTTGCCCCTTCTGTGCCCCCCCTTTCAATTTTTCTTCAGGGGCCCCATCAGTATTGAGTTTTTTTACTCTGTCTTTTGCAACAGCCTCAAGGCAGTTTACCCTGAGGCAACTGAAAAGAAATCCCAATAAAATGTAAAATGCCTGACAAAATATCTAAAAGCGGCTTAGAAACCTACAGTGGGTCAGCAGCTAAAAGACAGACAACCCCAATCAAAGCAGCGAGAGAGGCAATTAAAAAGAGGCCAGATATTAAAGGACCGAGAGATTTTGCCCAGCACAAAGAGGTGCTAACTTTAAATGCTTCAGAAGGGAGTTCCATGGTTTGGGGCCACCACAGAAAAGGCCCCCCCCCGCATGTTCAGGTGACTCACCGCCAGCCATAATTTGTTGGGTGATGAACACAACCCAAAGCCTGCATCCTACTTACTTCCTCAGTTTGCATACCCAGGGAATCCTGCTTTTGTTAAACTGCTGCTCCACGTGTCATTTGAACCCCTGAAAACGCAGTTTGACTCTGGTTCCAAAACCCAGATATGAAGCTGGGAACAGATCCCAGTTTCATCCTATCCTGGTTCCAAAGCAGGGCTAAAGTGCAGCTCAGGAGTTTGGACATCACGTGGAGCTGTGGTTTAAGCAAACCAGGATGATCTCATCACAGCTTTGTGCCAGAGTTGAGGAGGTGAGAGGGATGGTACCTGTGGGCTCCACACAGGCTTCAGTTGTGTAGATGGAGAAGCCTCTGTCTGTCCCTGTTTACAGTTTTAGCTCCTGCTAACTGGGCAAAGAGGCACCTTTTCAAGTGGCGTCTCTTTTAGGTGGAGGAGAGCTGGGCTTGTGGTAGCAAGCATGAATTGCCCCCTTTGCTAAGAAGGGTCCACCCTGGTTTGTTTTTGAATGGGAGACTACAAGGCGGTTCCCACAATCAGTGGGAACCGCCTCGGCAGGGTTAGCGGGAAGAGTGGGCTTAGCCCACAGGCGACCCAGCAGTTTTCTTAGCTCGCAGATGACCCAGCAGTCTGCTTCAGGCAGCCGAAACGGCTGCCCAAACGACTGTCGGCTCCATTACAGAGCTGCCGGGGGCTGGGGAGATCGGGGGCGAGCTCACAGGGCATGCTGGAGAGACCCCCCCAAGCTGGGATGTGCTTTTAAGCCTCCCCATTGGGGATCTACTCATGAGTTGCAGCACTGCGGCAACTCACAATTGTAGAGCCTAGGTTAGCGGAGCACTCGCTCCGCTAACCTTGGCTTAGGGGAGGGTTATTTAAGCGGGTGACCCGCTTAAGAACCACCAGGCTCACCGCCGAGTCTGGTGGTTCTCACGATGGGAGAAAATTGGGCTAGCGGAGGCTAGCCTGATTTTCTCCCATCCTGTGAATAGCCTCTACATGTGTGAGCCCTGTAAGATATTCCCCTTAGGGGATGGGGCCGCTCTGGGAGGAGTATCTGCATGCAGAAGGTTCCAAGTTCCCTCCCTGGCAGCATCTCCAGATAGGGCTCCTGCCTGCAACCTTGGAGAAGCCGCTGCCAGTTTGAGCTAGATGGACCAATGGTCTGACTTGGTATAAGGCAGCTTCTTATGTTCCCTATATTTAGCAGGGGGAGAGCAACTGTCCCTATTCAGCCCATTGTAGCATTCCTCCCAGTGGCAGTTGCTGGGGTGAGCCCTTCATAAGAAGAACATAAGAACAGCCCTGCTGGATCTGGCCCAAGGCCCATCTAGTCCAGCATCTTGTTTCGCACAGTGGCCCACCAGATGCCCCTGAGGAGCCCACAGGCAGGAGCTGAGGGCATGCCCTCTCTCCTGCTGTTACTCCCCTGCAACTGGTACTCATAGGCAACCTGCCTCTGAGGCTGGAGGTGGCCTGTAGCCCTCCAACTAGTAGCCGTTGATAGACCTCTCCTCCGTGAAGTGATCCAAACCCCTCTTAAAGCCATCCAGGATGTTGGCTGTCACCACATCTTGTGGCAGAGAATTCCACAAGTTGATTATGCATTGTGTGAAAAAGTACTTCAGTTTGTTGGTCCTAGATTTCCCGGCAATCAGTTTCATGGGATGACCCCTGGTTCTAGTGTTATGTGAAAAGGAGAAGTATTTCTCTCTCTCCACTTTCTCCACACCATGCATGATTTTATAGAACTCTATCAGTTGTCTTTTTTCTAAACTAAAAAGCCCCAGGTGTTGTAGCCTGGCCTCATAAGAAAGGTGCTCTATGGACAGAGGGCCATTTTCTTATAACTTGCTATGTAAATCACTATTACTCTGAGAATTTTTGGTTGGTTTGTTGAAATGCAGTATATACATTTTCCAAATAATCACCGCCTCTGAAGGCAGCTGGAGAAAGGCCTCTGAACTGGACTAGGAGGCCAGACTAGGATGCTGGAACTGATGGCAGTCTTTCAGATCCGGTGTCTCAGAGATGCAACCAGTGTTCCCAGTATGTTGGTGAGCCCTGAAGGCAAGGGTGGGCAAGCTCTCTTCCAGGAAAGTTATTTACTTACTTACTTGCATTTATATCCCGCTCTCCCTCCAAGGAACCCAGAGCAGTGTACATAACATTGTCATTTTTATCCCCACAACAACCCTGTGAGGTCGGTTAGGCTGAAAGCTGAGTGACTGGAAGAAGCTTCCAAGGAACACTGGGTCCCGCCCCCCCCGCCCCCCCGAACGGTTAATAGTAGGAGTTTCCTACCTTGGGTCCCTAGATGTTGCTGGACTACAACTCCCATCATCCCCTGCCACAATGACTACAGATCTCATCAACCATATATCACGGAGATGTATTCCACCAGAACAGCCATGATAGTCTGTTGCAAGGGAAACAACAATGGCGCTCTTTTGCTGGCTGCCACACATTTGCTGGAAGAGCAATTTTTCCAGCAGGCAGGGGAAGGGCGAGACAGACGCTGTTAAACATCAGATGGCTAAACAGCTAATGGGAGGTGGATGCAGAAGCTGGTTCCCAGGCCGAGATGTCCTACCCTTGTCCTCAGGCAGAGATGCTGTAGCAAATTCCTGCACTGAGCAGGGATTTGGACCAGATCAGGTTTAGGCAATCTCTGCTCTCCAGCTTGGCTCTCCAGTGGTGACTAGGGATAGTGGGAGTTGTAGTTCAACAGCAGCTGGAGGGCCAAGGTTGGAGTTGCCCACCCCTGGACTAGAAGATCTCGAAGGTCTCTTCCAGCTGGAAGACAGAACATCAGAACAGCCCTGCTGGTCCAAGGAAGCCCATCCAGACCAGCATCCTGTTTCACACAGTAGCCCACCAGATGCCTCTGAGAAGCCCACAGGCAAGAGGGGAGGGCCTGACCTCTCTCCTGCTGTTGATCTCCTGCAACTAGTATTCAGAGGCATCTTGCCTCTGAGGCTAGAGGTGGCCTATAGCCACCAGACTAGTAGCCATTGATAGACCTCTCCTCCATGAATTTTCTCAAGCCCCTTTTAAAGCTAGTGGCCATCAATTGCCACATCCCGCGGCAGAGAAGTCCATAGATGAATTACACGCTGTGTGAAAAAGTACTTCCTTTTGCTGGTCCTAGATTTCCCGGCCTTCAGTTTCATAGGATGACCCCTGGTTCCAGTGTTGTGAGAGAGGGAGAAAAATCCCTCTGTCCACTCTCTCTACACCATGCATAATTTTATACACCTCTATCAGGTCTCCCTCTAGTCACCTCTTTTCCAAATTAAAAAGCCCCAGTTGTTGTAGCTCCTGCTAACTGAGCAAAGAGACACCTTTTAAAGTGGTGTTCTCTTATATTTAGCAGGGGGAGAGCAACTGGCCCTATCCAACCCCAGCACAGCATCCCTCCAGTGGCTGTTGCTGGCATCTGCCTTATGTTTCCTTTTAGATTGTGAGCTATTTGGGGACAGGGGACCATCTTATTTCAGTATTCTTTTATTTTTCTATGTAAACCGCTTTGTGAACTTTGGTTGAAGAGCGGTATATAAATATCCATAGTAGTAGTAGTAGTAACAGCCTTGCCTCGTAAGGAAGGTGCTCCAGACCCCTGATCACCTTGGTTGCCCTCTTCTGCACCTTCTCCAGCTCTACAATGTCCTTCTTCAGATACAGTGACCAGAACTGCATGCAGGACTCCAAATGTGGCCACAGCATCGTTTTTGTATAAGGGCAAGATAATATTCGCATTTTAGCAAGAGAATCTGTTTGCCCTGGGAACTGGCAGTGCCGAGCAAGCTGTCACACCCGGGGAGCAGCTCCTGAGTGACAGACACACCCAGGGCAAAATCAGCCAAGTGACACCACAGCACTGAGACTGCCACCCCTGCAGCGGAGAGGGGTGAGAGCCTCCATGATGGGTGGCAGCAGCCAGAGGTGACAGCAGGGCTTGCAAATGCCGTCTTGCTAATTCCCGGAGAAGGGAGAGATTTAATGTGCCAAACTAGCCCAGGGACCTTTCACTGAGCCACTTTCACTGGAGACATGGAGCGGCGGGACATTGGGATGCCTGGGATGAGGCACCAAATGCTGCCTTGCTCCATGGGTGGAGGCCAGGCCTCTTTCTGATGTCAGCCTTGCAAGCTTTAAAAGTGGCCTGAGGGGCGGTGAGGAGAGAAGGTTGCCAGCGGCCTCCTCTCCTCGTGTGTCTTGCAGGCTCTGTGAGGAAGGGAGGCACCCTTGCAAAGCTCGCACAGGCCAGAGCGGTCCTGAAGAGCTCCTCCGATGGTCTGAGGCATCTCGCCACCCTGCTGCCACCCCAATAATCTGCCTCCCGAGGCTACTGCCTCACTTGGCCTCATGGAAGGACCGCCCCTTCTCAGAATCTCCTTCCGGCCAAAGGAGTATGAGGAGGCACTCCTTGCAAAGTTTGTGAGGGTCAGAGCAGTCCCAAAGAGCTGCTTGGGTGGCATCTCACCACCCTGCTGATGCCCCAATCATCTGCCGCGGGAGGTGACCGCCTCACCTCGTGAAAGGGCTGCCCCTGACACGGTGGCAGAGGCAGTGCGGTGGGCGGGGGGAGAGTTCACAGCAGGCACAAAGTTTAGCTGTGGCATGGAACTATCACTTGCAGACCTTTCAAAACAAAATGTTTGGACTCTGTTCCTAGTCCCTTGTCCAGGACTTAATTTATTTTTAACGCAGGCCCTGGGGTTCAGGCCCAGACTGGAGTCCTGCCACTTGGAAGGAAGCCCTTTCCCCTAACGCTGCCTGCACACAGACAGACAGCAGTACCTGTTATCAGAGAATGCTCAAGTCAGAAGGGACTTGGAGGTCTTCCGGCCCACTCCCCGCTCAATGCAGGAAACATAGGAAACTGCCATATACTGAGTCAGACCATTGGTCTATCTAGCTCAGTATTGTCTTCACAGACTGGCTATGGCTTCTCCAAGGTTGCAGGCAGGAATCTCTCTCAGCCCTATCTTGGAGAAGCCAGGGAGGGAACTTGAAACCTTCTGCTCTTCCCAGAGCGGCTTCATCCCCTGAGGGGAATATCTTGCAGTACTCACACATCAAGTCTCCCATTCATATGCAACCAGGGTGGACCCTGCTTAGCTAAGGGGACAAGTCATGCTTGCTACCACAAGACCAGCTCTCCTCTCCAAACCATGGCCTTCTGGTAAGGGGAAGGCAATCTGTACTTCTTTAATATGCAAGGTTACTTCCTCTCAGTTTCTTTGAAGAAGGGCGCATGGCCACAGAGGAGAAGTGATTAAAATACAAGACAAAAAGAACAACAACAAAGAGCCAGCGTGGTGTAGTTGTTAGAGTGTTGGACTAGGACCAGGGAGGCTGGAGTTGAAATCCCCATTCAGCCATGACACTCACTGGGTGACTCTGGGCCAGTCATGTATCTCTCAGCCTAACCTACCTCACAGGGTTGTTGTGAGGATAAACACAAATACACTACTCTGGGCCCCTTAGAGCAGGGATCCTCAATGTTGGGCCCCCAGATGTTAGTGGACTTCAACTCCCATAATCCCAAGCCCCAGTGGCCTTTGGTTGGAGATTATGGGAGTTGAAGTCCAATAACATCTGGGGGCCCAATGTTGAGGATCCCTGCCTTAGAGGACGAACAGGATACACATGTTAAAAATAAATACAAGAAACTTTCCCCTCCTATTTACCACTGGGTAACTGGAGCAAATTTATGACTACTGCATATCCAGTGGTGTGCTTTTATAAGAATTGCCCTGCTGAATCAGACCCAAAAGGCTACCAGGAGGGCGACAGCCATGCCCCTTTGTTTTATCCTCACCACCTGCTATTTAGACACACTGCCTCAGTCCATGGAAGTTCTATTTAGTTCTTACTGTGGCTAAATGATAGACATTGTCTGAATAAGAAATGGTTTGCTGGATCAGACCAAAGGAACATCTAGCCCAGCATCTTGGTTCTGGTTATCGGCAGCTGGTTACTTCAAAGAAGTCAGCAGACAGAAGTGGAAATTAATCACATTTCTGCATATAGTTATTATTTTTATCTTGCCAGGGAGGGAACTTGGAAACTTCTGATGCAAGCCTGCAGATGCTCTTCCCAGAGCAGCTCCATCCCCTAAGGGGAATATCTTACAGTGTTCCCACATGTAGTCTCCCATTCATACGCAACCGGGGTGGACCCTGCTTAACAAAGGGGACAATTCATGCTTGCTACCACAAGACCAGCTCTCCTCCCTTCTATTGATGCAGCCTAAAATTGCATTAACCATTTTTGCAGCTGCATCACACTGCTGGCTCACTGTTCAACTTGTGATCCTGAGACCCTCCTCCTCGTGTGTGCTGACATGAAGCCAAGGCAAGTATCCCCTGTCCTATACCTGTGTGTTTGTTGCGTTTTGTCACAATTGATCATGGCTGGATGGTGAATTAAAGCTGACTAGCAGACCCGGTGTGCAGAATGTCTGCGCCCTTTCCCCCGGGCGTCTCTGATGCGTGGCCTGCTCTGGTTTCTGGCCAGCTTTCAAGCTGGGCCGTCCCCTCCCCTTCTGCCGCCGCCTCCTCACCCTGGCGGCCGGGCCCGCTGCTGCCTCCTCGCTGCTGCTGCCTCCCCACCACAGCCGGGCCGCTGCTGCCATCTCCCTGCTGCCGGGCCCACCATCACCGCCATCATCTCCCCTCCGCCGCAGCCAGGCCCGCCGCCGCCGCCTCCCCAATGTGGCTGGGCCCGTCGCCGCCTTGCCTGCTTCTTCTCGCCGCCATGAGTCCGGTGAACAGCAGCCAACCGGCGCCCAGCCAATCATGTGCCTCCGTTGCCGGCATGCATAGCCTTGCCACATCCCTACACATGGCTGGTGGCTGCCTAAGAGAATTAAGTATAAAGATACTCCTAACTGGACACTCTAACCACCAGACCAGAAGTTACCAACCTTGGGTCCCTAGATGTTGTTGGACTACAACTCCCATCATTCTCATTCCTAGTGGCTGGGAGGCAGTGCACAGAACCACATGGCCATTCCGTGCTCCTGGCATTTGTCCCTGCCGGAATCTAGTTTTCAGACAAGTAGCACTGCCTCTGAACATGGAGGTTCTACCTTTCTGTCAGGGCCAACTCCTTTTTAATATGGCACATGTGTTCTTAGGAGCCAGACGGCCCAAGGACTGCCACGCGAAGGGCAGCATGGACAGCTATTGAAGCCAAAGATAACATCAGTGCAGGCCACCGCTGTGGATGGACAGCTGCCCATCTGATCCTCTGGCTGCCTTTTCTTCTTCTGCCCTGGGCAGATCTGCTTTTGCCCACCCCCCTGCAATCATTAACCAGCTATCCCCAAGCAAAGCAAACATAACATGCACACAGGCAGACACCCCTCCCTTTAAAAAGAAATTCTGCTCAACTCACCAAGATTTCCTCCACCCAGTGGGGGCTATTTCCTAAAGAAAATTAAAACGTGTCATTCCCAATCAGGCGCTTCACATAACACGAAGTTTGGTCCAAAGCGGGCGAAGGACCACTGCTGCCAGCACCAGGACAAGGGCAAGAAGGGTGGTGTGAATTGCAAAAATAAAATGGGAATGCTTTGGAATGCACTCCCTCGTGAAAGAAGAGCCTCTCCGTCTCTGACAGCTTTTAAACAGTCCTTAAAGACGCATCTGTTCACCCAGGCTTTTAATGACTATTGTTTTGATTGTTTTTAATATTTTAGAATATTGTTTGTTTTTTTAAAAAAAATTATTGTCATGTTTTTAAATTTCTTGATCCTGTTTTTAACTAACGTTTTACTTTTGTTTGTAGCTGTTTGTAAACCGCCCAGAGACGTAAGTTTTGGGCGGTATAGAAATATGTTAAATTAAATAAATAAATAATAAAACAAAAACAAAAATAAAATAAATCATTTTGGTTGGATATGTGCAAATACAACACACCCTAGACTCCTCATAATTCAACCCTCTGTGATGCCTTTTAATCACAGACAAATTTGCCAGTTATCTTTGTGTATTTGAGTTCTGGCCTCCTGACCACCATAAATAAAAGGTGTGATGTCTTTTAATAACCCGGTGACGGGGGGAAACGCTGCATAAAACTGAGATGGCGGAGAGTGGGGAGTGTATCTTCTCTGCAGACAGCCTCTAATTCGGAGACCACCTTCTGGGCCTAGATTGTTCAGGTCCCTGAGGAGATCATGCAGGTGCAATCACTCACACAGGTTTCTGCTGCAATACTGAAACTGTTTTCATATTCACTCCCATGGCCACTCTCATCCTGAGGCTACCTGAGCATGACTTAAAGAGGCAGTAGCAACACTTTAAGGTCGTTCTCATGACCAAAATAGGGGCAGCGGGAAGGCAGGGGTGGACCTACTTTCCCCTCAGATGATCATTGTAGTCCTCTACAGCAGGGATTCTCAACATTGGGTCCCCAGATGTTATTGGACTTCAACTCCCATAATCCCCAACCAAAGGTAACTGGATCTGGGGATTATGGGAGTTGAAGTCCAATAACATCTGGAGACCCAACGTTGAGAATCCCTGCTCTACAGCATGCCAGAGCGCACCCACACAATCTGCATTTGTCAGAGCAGCGTGGATCACCGGAGGCCGGAACTTGTTTTCCTGGCCTCCAGGAATCCCACAGCGCTGAGCGACAAGCATGGTACCTCATGGGATTCTTCTGGGAGCTGGGCGCTCTAGGCACCCAACTCTGTGTATGCTCGGGCTATATATGCTCAGGCTCTCTAACCCAAGGTAAAAGCCTGGGTGAAAAAGTCGAACTTGCCACAGAGGCAGTGCTGGGATCAGCCTCCATCCCAGAAGTGCACACGATCAGCCCTGCCCAGGTAGGTCTGCCCTAACCAGGATAGGACTGTTCATGTGCACAGCCTCTTTGACGTGCAGTGAAGAAGATCCCTGTTTGTTCAGAAGGTAGCACTTTTGTATTGCCGGAGAGTTAAAACTAAACAACAGTTAACAAATGAACATGACTTGGATTAATAAGGGGCCCCATGGATACGGGTTTGATTCTGCAGTTGGGTGAGGGTTTTTTGTGGGGGACATGGATGCTTATTTGGTTATTTTCTTACCCTTTGAATGCGTGCTGTGTCTCACTGTGTCTTAAGTGCCAAATGATTTAGATCCACAGACTGTAGAGTCAGATGGGACCTGGGAGATCTTTTAGTCCAATGCCTTGCACAATGCAGGAATCTCCTACAGCAGTATTATTAACATTAATCTGCGAGAAAACTATGCAAACTTCTGAGGGTTGCAGAACTCTTCACTATGTAGGCTGGAAGATGCAGGCACACCTCCAGCATGGAGGTTATTTGAACAGCTGCCTCCCCACACCATGCGTTTGTCTATCCACTTTGTCCTGTCCATGTTCAGACATCTTGCAACGCATCCGCTTGTTGTCCAAAGTTCTGCTGTGGCACCTAACTGATGGAACTCCCTGCTCCATGAAACCTGGCTGGCCCCTCTCTGTCGAATCTGATACATGGACAAGCCTTTGCTTTGCCAGGCATCTAGTGGAAAAAAGCGAGGCTTTGCGGCCTTCCATGAGTCTGCATCGTGCAGCGCTTTATCACTTTTTAGTATTTAATATCATTGTTTATTTTATTATCTGCTGTTTATTTGGCTGTTCTCACAGTTTTGTTATATTTTCAGGCAAGTTGTAAACAGTCTTGAGGACCCTTAGGAGGCCAAAAAGCAGGGGATAAATAGCTAGATAAATAAAAAAAACTTTTTTTAAAATGATCATTCTTATTTCAGTCAATGGATGAAACTCTAACAGCTAGTCTTGCGGTAGCAAGCATGAATGGTCTCCTTTGCTAAGCAGGGTTCACCTTGGTTTGCATTTGGATGGGTGACTGACTACATGTGAGTGCTGTCTGCTGCAAGATCTTCACATTAGGGCAGTGGATCCCAACCTGGGAAAAATAAATTGTAGCTGGGGATGCTGGGAGTTGTAGTTCAGCAACATCTGGAGGAACCCCTTCCTTAGGGGATGGGACCATGGCTCAGTGATAGAGCATCACTGATCGATTGCTATCTGGTTGAAAGACAGGAAACAGAGGCTAGGTATAAATGGAGAGTTTTCACTATGGAGGGAAGTAAGAAGTGGGGTCCCCCAGGGATCTGTACTGGGACCGGTGCTTTTTAATTTATTCATAAACAATCTAGAAGTAGGGGTAAGCAGCAAGGTGGCCAAATTTGCAGATGATACCAAACTCTTCCGGGTAGTGAAATCCAAAACGGATTGTGAGGAGCTCCAAAAGGATCTCTCCAGACTGGGGGAGTGGGCGACAAAATGGCAAATGCGCTTCAATGCTGGCAAGTGTAAAGTGATGCACATTGGGACAAAGAACCCCCAACTTCAAGTATACGCTGATGGGATCTGAGCTGTCGGTAACTGACCAGGAGACAGATCTTGGGGTTCTGGTGGACAGCTCGTTGAAAGTGTCAACTCAATGTGCGGCAGCTGTGAAGAAGGCAAATTCAATGCTAGGGATCATTAGAAAGGGGATTGAAAATAAAATGGCTAACATTATAATGCCCTTATACAAAACTATGGTGCAACCACACTTGGAGTACTGTGTACAATTCTGGTCACCACATCTTAAAAAGGACATTGCAGAACTGGAAAAGGTACAGAAGAGGGCAACCAAGATGATCAGGGGCCTAGAGCACCTTTCTAATGAGGCAAGGCTACAACACTGGGGCTATTTGGTTTAGAAAAAGACGGCTGCAGGGAGACATGATAAGAGGTCTATAAAATCATGCATGGTGTGGAGAAAGTGGAGAGAGGGAAATTCTTCTCCCTCTCCCATAACACTAGAACCAGGGGTCATCTCATGAAATTGATTGCCAGGAAATTTAGGACTAACAAACGGAAGTACTTTTTCACACAACGCATAATCAACTTGTGGAATTCTCTGCCACAAGATGTGGTGACAGCCAACAACCTGGATGGCTTTAAGAAGGGTTTAGATAACTTCATGGAGGAGAGGTCTATCATTCGGATGTCCGGATTAGGGATACTCAACCTGTATTCTGTTTTCATGTTCACATGTTTTTCCTCTTTCTTTTATTTTGCTGATTTACATTTTTACTTTACCTTTCAAATCCGTGCCATCATATTATGTGGATAAAATGTTGAGCTTGATCAAATATGGAGTGATTCTAGGCCGCTATCTAATCTATCACAGACATCTGATCAATGCCACATTTAACCAGACTGCGGGGGCGGGCAGGGGAGAATACAAGGTTATGGAGCACGTGGTAGGGTGGGTGGTTTGACAACCTCACCTCAACTTTGGAGAAGCCAAATTGACAGCTGGTGGCACCTTTGCAGCATGGAAATACTTTGGACTCCCTTATGCTGCTGACATGTGTGAAATGGATGGAAAGAATCCAGCGGTGCTCTGTTGCATATCCCCAAACATGATCTTTGGCCAGAAGAAGGTGCCAAGCCCCCTGCAGAAACTTTGGTCAGTTTAACTTCAGGGAAGCCAAGGCTGCTGTGAAGCGAATTAGGAAACATTCACTCTCATGTTGGGACAGACAAGATTCTGTACAAGAGCAGAGGGAAACCAACAGAGATTCAGACACAGCTCATCTAGTCCTTAGGGGCTTAGGCCATTCATGAAAACTTAACTAGTCAATATTCTATTGCTGATAGTTTCCTTCTGAGCAACTGGAATGTTGGTGGGACATTCCATGACATCACAGCAGCTCATCCAATGGAAACAGCAGAGCGAGGGAGGGATTGAGTGCAACAACCAAGTTGATGTAGATACGACCAACAAGATGATGATAAATATTTATATATCACTTTTCAACAGAAGTTCCCAAAGCAGTTTACATAGATATAAATTAATACATAATTGAATTGAATTGAATTGAATTGAATTGAATTGAATGGCTCCCTGTCGCCAAAGGGCTCACAATCTTTTATTTTTATTTTATTTTATTTTTTTTTGGACATTTTGTATTTTACATAGACACCAGCAACAGCCACTGGAGGGATGCTTTGCTGAGGATGGATAGAGCCTGTTGCTCCCCCGCTGCTCAGTAAAGAAAATCACCACTTTAGAAAGGTGCCTCTTTGCTCAGGTAGCAGGGTGCAAGATAATCTTTGCTCCAGGTGGCCACTCTTTTCAGGATTAGAAGGGGGACAAGTGGAGAACCAGCAGTTTCCATGGTGGCACCCTATCTCTGGAGCACCATCCTCTGAAACTGCTTGGCGCCTACACCATCATTATTTCAAGAGCACACTTCAGGATGCACATAACTGCACTGGAGAGGATTGCTACTCTTGTGGTAAAGTAAAGTTGTGCTGTCGTGTCGGTGTCGACTCCTGGTGCCCACAGAGCCCTGTGGTTTTCTCCGGTAGAACACAGGAGGGGTTAACCATTGCCTTCTCCCGTGCAGAATGAGATGATGCCTTTCAGCATCTTCCTGTATTGTTGCTGCCCAATATAGGTGTTTCCCATAGTCTGGGAAACATACCAGCGAGGATTCAAGCCAGCAACCTTTTGCTCCCTAGGCAAGTTACTCCTCCCACATGAATTGTGCCCTTTGCTAAGCAGGGACTGCCTTGGTTTGCATTTGGATGGGGGACCACATATGAGTGTTGTAAAATAGTCTCCTTAGGGGAAGGGGCCACAGCTATGTAGAAGATGAGAAAACTGAAGGTCAGGAAATTTAGGACTGGCAAAAGGAATTACTTGTTCACACTGTGCATAATTCATCTATGGCATTTTCTGCCACGGGATGTGGTGATGGCCACCAGCTTGGATGGCTTTAAAAGGAGCTTGGACAAATTCATGGAGGACAGGTCTATCAAGGGCTACTAGTCTAGTGGCTAAAGACCACCGCTAGCCTCAGAGGCAAGATGCCTCTAAATCCCAGTTGCAGGGGAGCAACAGCAGGATTGAGGGCATGCCCTCGTATACCTTCCCAAAGGTATCTGGTGGGGCACTGTGTGAAACAGGATGATGGACCAGATAGGCCTTGGGCCGGGTCCAGCAAGGCTGTTCTTATGTTCTTAAGAACATCTGCTTGCATGCAGAAGGTCTCAGGTAGGTTCCATCCCTGGAAAGACTCCTGCCTGAAACCTTGGAGAACCACTGCCAGAGGTGGACCTAGGTAATTTTGGAGCCTGGACCTAAAGCCCATTGGGCTGCCTGCTGCCCCCGGCTGCATTTTTTTAAACATGTCAGTTCTTGAGGGCACAAACCACACCACCCAGGACAGACTAAAGAAGATTTGGGGCCACTCAGCGAGTGTGGAGGCCCCAAACTTCGGCCCAAAGTCCAGGGGTAAGAGTGCCTCTGATTATTCCCAACCAGGACAGATGATACTGAGCAGTAAACTCTGATCAGGGACTCTGTGGAGCACTATCAGTCTTAAAACAGCCTAAGCCACCAGGAAAAGGGGATACGCTTAACCGTTTCCATGCCTCCCTTTGGGCAGAGCAGTGTCCCCGTTTTCAATCCGTGGGAGGTGCCCGCTCCTCTTTGGGAGGCTTTCAGGCTGGGCATAGCTGCAGGCAGCACAACTTCGGGGAGCGAGAGGGACTTCCAAACCGCCCCCACTCCACGCTTGATCATCCAGCCCTGCCATCTTTGGCCACTTGCCACCTGCATGATGCAACCGCCCTCCTCCTTCCCCAGGGGTGACATGCCGTTCCAGCAAAGTGCAAAACAAGCCGATTGCAGCCGCTCACATCCAGAAGCAAAACATCTTCATCACTGTGGGTGTGTGGAGCCTCAGGTCAGAGTTCTGCAGAAAAATCAATAATGCAGCTGTTGAAGTTCCAAGGAAAGTCTCCCGACCCGGGCCTGGTCTGACTGCCCAGCTTCTTCCTGAAAGGAGCTGGGTGGGATCCCTTGTGTCTGTGAATGCCTGGAAAGGTCAGCATTTTTAAAAGACCTGACCCAGTTACTACATGAGCCAGTTACGACACGAGTGCTCGGAACCATCTGGGGAGATGAATGTTCTCTGTGATTTTTGACAAAGACTGCACCCCTAGAAATGGGAAAGAGGCGATCGCATTGCAAGACTCAGTTTTCGGTGTCTCCGGATGTTTTGATTGTCCTGACCCTCAAGCCTACAGCGGCCAAATGCCCATTGTGTTTTAAAAGGTTTTTAAAAGACAAAATTGTATCACTGTTGACAGAGGAACGGAAATGAAAATGGACAGGAATGTCCTCCAAAGATTACTCCATGGAGAGAGGACAACAAGTGTTCACTGTTACCTTAACCCTGACCCCAGTGTTCCCTCTAACAGGGATTCCGAGATGTTGATGACTACAAATCCCAGAATCCTCAGCTGCAATGGCTTTTGCTTGGGGATTATGGGAGTTGTAGTCAATAACATCTGGGAATCCCTGTTAGAGGGAACACTGACCATAACCCTTTGCTCTGGTCAAAAACGACTGCCCTAATCATCACCCTAATCATTAGAGTTACCCTAATCATTAGGGGGTACAGATTAAGAAGGGGTGATAATGACTGCCCTAATCATTACCCTAATCATTAGAGTTACCCTAATTGTTAGGGGGTACAGATTAAGAAGGGGTGATAACATCCAGCAAGCTGTAAGTGCAATGATAGCATCACCTATTTGCCATTTCTAGGAGCTTTCCCAGACAGCAGGTTTTACCGCAGGTTTTCTGTGAGGCTTTACTGTGAGTTCAAAGTTGCCCCCCCCAACTGACACAAAAAGTGGATTTTTTAACCCCAGATACAAATCAGGCTACACTCTTAACGTGTAATGAAAAACCCGAATTGTCCGTGAAGTGCTCCCCGATAGCTCGCAGGGACTTCAGGGTAAAATTGGCTGATATGTGAATGCACACCTCCATTCCGAAGGATGCAAAAGCCGGGTGTGAAAAACTTCCAGAAGGTAGACAAAAATCATGATGAGCATTTATCCTCTGAGATCGTACCGATGGTCAAAATGTGTGTTCCTGGCTCATGGACTAAGCGCTGCTTGCTAACCCCAAGCATTTATGTATTCAAAAACTACAAGGCTTCATCTGGTGACTACTTGGGACGGGCCTTCTCAATTGCTGCCCTGAGGCTTTGGAACATGCTCCCTACTAAAACAAGAGCTTCTCCATCTCTGACAACTTTAAAAAAGGCTGTCAGGACACATTTGTTCACCCAGGCTTTTAATTAGATAAGGAGGCGGGTCTCACAATCAGTGAGACCCGGCGAGCCCGGTGGTTTACGCGATCAGGCAAAATCGGGCTAGGCTCCCCTAGCCCGATTTTGCCTGATCATGAGAATAGCCCCAAGGTTTTAATAGTTTGATGATTTTTAATAGTTTTAACATTGTTTTAAATTTTAAATTGTTGTATTGTTTTAACCTTTTTACTTGTTCTAAACCACTCAGAGACTTGTGTTTGGGGCAGTATGCAAATATGTTGAATAAATAAATAAATAAGCAAGCAAGCAAACAAACAAATAAACAAACCCCACCCCCAAGGGAACTCAATGTGGCTTACAATGATATCATTAAAGCAACAAGTCAGAATCCATCAAAAACCATGTATGACTGTGGACTCTGGCTTTTCGGTAGGAAGGGAGAGTGCACTCTGCGTGTGTTCAGGAATGCTCTCTTCTGCTCACCCTCTCACCACAAAGCTGCCTCCAGCATTGCATAGAAAGAGCCCTGCTGGAATATTAGAATTGGAAGGGACTTTGGAGGTCTTCTAGACCAACCCCCTGCTTAAGTGCAGGAAACCAAGGGTCCATCTGGCTATTAATAAATTATTACTTAAATTGTTATCAATTATCATTATTAAAGATTTATATCCACCCCAACAAAAAAGTAAGTCTTCTTTTTCTGAAGAAGGTAAAGGATACAGACTTACAATTTAAAAGTACTTTTTACTTGGAGAATGCCATTGCTGTGGTGGAGGAAGAAGTTATACAAGGGTTGCTCCAAAAGCCACTGAGGAAGATCAGGAGGATCGAAATGCGTTTGGCTGGCATAAAGGAACTACTTTGACTACATACTCTTCAGAGGAATTCCAACAATAAGAGCACAGACTTTTGGCAAGCTCCAAGCTGACATGCACAATTACAGTGCACTTTTTAACTTACATATTGTAGGAATGGCAGTATAATTATTCTATGGAATTTTATTTGATTTGCGTTTTTATCATTGTGATTTCACATGTTTGTAATTTACATTGTGAAAATAAAATTGTGGTTTCCATGTTCATAACAGATTAGGATCTATAGAATATTATATGTGGTGGGTGGGTTGATTTTTCTTGTTTCTATTCAGAGATAGACTGCCACCGAACATGGGGGGCTCCATTAAGCTCACAGCAGCTCTGGATAGAGCTCTCCCCCTCCAAGAACTTGTTCGGTCTCTTTTTAATAAAGGCCTGCTTTGTGGGATGAGAGGGAGGGGAAGGCACATGAAGTCCACTATACCACTTCCAAAAGTGGCTAGGTTGGACTGAAAACCCAGTATCCTGTTTCCAACAGTCAGGCCGTGAAGGCCCTCTCAGATTGTGTGCGCCCCACTCCCTAATAATTGGCCTCCCCCTCCCACATGACTCTGCAGCAGCCCAAATCTCCTCTTGCTCTTGTAAACGAGTATTAACAGCAAAAAAACTCCACCGTCTGCAACTTGCTTCAAGGCCTCTGGCCTGACTGGAAACGGCTTCTTCCGTGGGCCCTCTCATCAGCCAAAAGTTACCGCCCTCTGGGAGAACCTGCCAGGGAATCCGAGAAGCCGGATTCTTTTGGTTCTTTTCCCTGCAAAAGGCTTGACTCGATCCCTTGGGTGACTGGGGGTTTGGGTCACCGTGGCCCCAGAGAAAGGATGCCAGGGGCACAGCTGTTTATCTGGGCTGCTGTTCCAAACTGCTCAGTTAGGCCATGCTGACACTGTTGGACGTCCTTTCCCTGTCCAGAAAAACAAGCTAGGGCTTAACCCCCTCTTGCATTCTCCAACCCAGTTTCTGTATTATATTATAATTTATTATTATTATTATTATTATTTTACACAGTCAGACAGGTGTTATTGACTGGTTTGTTTTATCCAGACATCAAGTCCTTCCCAAGGACCTGGGATGCCAGAATTTTATCATCAATACTGTTGGTTATTATAGATATTGTCGCAAAATATAGGCTGTTCCCAGTAAAGCTGCTTTTTGTAATTGGCTGATGGTGATTTCTGTGACCCCTATGGTGTTGAGGTGCTCTTCAAGGTGTTTTGGAACTGCACCCAGGACGCCAATGACCACTGGGATGATTTGGGTCTTTTTCTGCCACAGCCTTTCCATTTCAATTTGTAGATCTTTGTATTTGGTGATTTTTTCTATTTCTTTTTCTTCTATTCTGCTATCCCCTGGTATTGCTATGTCGATTATTTTACCTTGTTTTTCTTTCTTCTCAACTACAGTTATATCTGGTGTATTGTGTGGCAGATGTTTGTCTGTTTGTAGTCGAAAGTCCCATAATATTTTTACATCTTCATTTTCTTCAACTTTTTCCATTTTATGGTCCCACCAATTTTTGGCTACAGGTAGCTTGTATTTTTTGCAGATGTTCCAGTGTATCATCCCTGCTACCTTGTTGTTGTTGTTGTTGTTGTTATTATTATTATTATTATTAAGATGATAAAATCCAGTCATCCCAGGTCCTTGGGAAGGACTCGATGTCTGGATAAAACAAACCAGTCAATAACACCTGTCTGACTGTGTAAACAAGAAATAATAATTCAATTTCTATACCGCCCTTCCAAAAATGGCTCAGGGTGGTTTACACAGAGAAACAACAACCAAATAAGATAGAACCCTGTCCCCAAAGGGCTCACATTCTAAAAAGAAATATAAGATTAACACCAGCAACATTCACTGGAAATATTGTGCTGGGGGTGGTCCTGGCTGGCATGGGTTTGCAGTTGGTGTGTGTGTGTGTGAGATCTATGTTGTTTCTTTATTTTCTGCAGTGCTGAACACACTACAGAAAGGGGAAGCCAAGCTCATTCCCAGAGGCAAACACATCTTCATAAAGCTGAGCAGTTATCCTGCTGTGGACTCATGCTTCTAGGAAGGAAGAGTTAAATTTTTTCTCCCTCTCGCATAACATTAGAACCAGGAGTCTTCCTATGAAACTGATTGCCACGAAATGTAGGACCAACAAAAGGAAGCACTGTTTCACACAATGTATAATCAGCCTATGGAATTCTCTGCCATAAGACATGGTGACAGCCTGGATGGTTTTAAGAGGGGCTTGGACAGATTCATGGAGCTCCCTGGGGCATCTGGTGGGCCACTGTGTGAAACACGATGCTGGATTAGATAGGCCTTGGGCATGATCCAGCAGGGCTGTTCTTGTATTCTTATGTTGTTAACTCTGGAAGCTGCTTCCTGTTGAGTCAAACTCTTGCTGCATCTAGCTCAGGGTTGTCTACACTGACTGATAGTGGCTGCCCCCAAGAACTTCAAGTGAGGAGTTGCTCCTCTAGCTTTTCCCCTGTCACCCCCGCCCCACCCGATCAACATTTCTCTCAGGAATAAACTGAATTTCAAAGAGTATTTCAGGGTCGTTCTGGGTGGCCCAAACCGCTGAGGTCATGGAACCACCACCTGCAGGCAGGTTTTCTCAACTAATTTTTAGATATACTGTGCATTTTTTAAAATTTCAGTATGTGGATGAAGGTATGCTTAATGGAATAAATGCAAGCGCTGTGCTTTAATGAAGAAAATCCTGCCTGAAGAAGGTGGGGAGTGCCACGGGAGGGGGGAGACCACTGAATCGGCCTTTGATTGGCTGATGAATATGTCTGTCACTTGCATTCAGAATGCACGATCCAAGTTAGGCAAGCCAAGGTATATGCTCCAAGGGAAGAAAATGTGTTTTCATCCATGTAGTATGTAGTACTTGCATATTCAACTTTACCTGAGATTTAGAAGCCTACAGCACAGCCCTAGCTGAGAATGAATGAATGCAAGCATGCAACATATGAAGCAGGCTCCAAAGAGTTAAAGGAGGATGTTTGAAAGTAGGTCACTGGGCAATCATCTGTCAGATAAAATTTGCTCTTGATGAACAAGAGGACATTCATGCTGCGCGCGCACACACACACACACACACACTATTGTGCTCTGAATGAGTTGTGACCGTGAAGGAAGAGAACTGGTGGGTCAAACCGGCTACTTGCACAAGCCCCACTGCCATCACAATCAAGACCAAATATGCTTTTTGTTCCTCCTGAGGACTAGAGCCAATGAAATTACAAAGACAAAGATTTAGGCTAGAGATCAGGAAGAATTTCCTGACTGTATGAGCTGTTAGACAGTGGAACTGCCTGCCTCATGCAGTGGTAGACTCTCTTTCACCTGACGTTTTCAAACAGAGGCTAGACATCCAACAGTCAGAGATGCTGTAGCAGATTCATAGGTACATGGACTGGGGTCTGGGGGCGGGGGAGTTATATGAAGGTGGGGTTGGAGGTCTGGGTTGAAGTTTGTTAGTCCTCCTTTTATTGGGTTGTGTCAGGCCTTTGGTTATAATGTGTTTGGATTCTCTTAGGCAGGGTGATGCAGGGGGTGCGTCTGGCAGCTTTGGGGCAGCTATTACTGTTGTGGTGGGGAATAGAAGAATTGGCATTGGCAGAGCAGTTGGCCATTACACTGGAAGGGAAACCAGTAATTTCGTCACTGTTTCCACTTCGGGCTGCCCTGTCAAGCTCTCTGGCCTCGGGGAGCAGTTCCAACTTCCCACAGAACCTAGCCTTGCTCCTTTGCAATGCCAGGTCGGTTCAGAATAAGACTGAAATCATCCATGATTTGATCACGGATGAGGGAGCCGACCTGGCTTGTATAACTGAGACCTGGATGGGGGAAGCTAGTGGCTTCTTCCACCAGGCTACTCTGTTGTGGAGCAGGCTAGGGGAGGTGGGCGGTGGGATGTGTGTGGAGTGGCTGTGGTCCATAAGGATACCATTTCCCTTGCCAGGGCCCCTGTGCAACATTTGACTTAACACTGAGTGTGTCTTTCTAAGGCTGGCAACTAGGGATAGATTGGGGATTCTGTTGGTGTATTATTAATTATTATTTTTATTATTACATTTAGATCCCGCTCTTCCTCCAATGAGCCCAGAGCAGTGTACTACATACTTGAGTTTCTCTTTCACAACAACCCTGTGAAGTAGGTTAGGCTGAGAGGGAAGTGACTGGCCCAGAGTCACCCAGCTAGTATCATGGCTGAATGGGGATTTGAACTCGGGTCTCCCCGGTCCTAGTCCAGCACTCTAATGTACCATCCCCCCCGCTTGCCAACTGACTCCCTAACTGAGCTGACGGAGCTGGTCTCGGAGTTGGTGTTGGAGTCACCCAGACGTTTAGTGTTGGGGGACTTCAATATCCATTGTGAGGCTGACTTGTCTGATGCGGCTCAGGAGTTCATAGCAGCCATGACAACTATGGGCCTATCCCAACTCGTTTCAGGACCAACTCATGTTGCCAGCCACACACTTGATTTGGTCCTATAAGAACATAAGAACAGCCCTGCTGGATCAGGCCCAAGGCCCATCTAGTCCAGCATCCTGTGTCATTTGTTCGGATCAGGGGGGTGTTCTGTGGGTTGGTTTCCTCATTGTCAAGGACAAGGACATTACCAGGTTAAGGTTGGTTTCACAGCCACAACCCAGCACTGCAGAGATGGAGGACCCATTAAGATGGTCCGCCCGAGACGGCTGCCTGGCCTTCCAACATTTTAAAATTGTTTGGGGGTATTTTAATTGGTTTTTCATTGTTTTAATTTTTTTTAATATTGTTTTGAGTAGTGTGTTTTAGATGGTGTTTGTTTTAGGTCTTTTTAAATTTGTTGTGCACTGCCCAGAGTCTTTGGATGGGGCAGTTTATAAATGTAATAAATAAAATAAACAATACATAGGAAGCTGTTTTATATAGAGTTGGGCCCCTGGTCCATCTAGCCCAGTATTGTCTATGTCTGGCACCAGCTCTCCAAGGTTTCAGACAGGAGTCATTGCCAACACTGACTGGCAGTGGCTCTGCGAGGTTTAAGGCAGGCGTCCTTCTCAGCCCGACCTGGAGATGGCAGGGATCTACATTCCAGCACTGAGTAGGGGGTTGGACTAGATGACCTCGAAGATCCCTCCCCCCTCCCATCTCTAATATCCTGTGACTCTATGTACAGCAGATTTGGATCTCGTTTGGCAGGGAACAATCTGGTCCTGAAGTTGCCCAACTAGGGAACAGGTGTGATAGCAAGTGGCCCCTGCACTCCCAAACCAGTTTGAAACCTGTTTAAATGCTAGAGCGTATGCGATGTGATGGAGCTTAACTGTACATGTTGGTGGGAATTGTGTCCTTTGTTTCTGTAGTTTTAATGTAAGCCATTTAGACGGGCATGGTAAGGGTTCTCAAACCTGGGTCCTCAGCTTTTGTTGACTACAACTCCCATTACCCCCTGCCACAATGAACGATGGGAGTTCAACAATGAACGATGTAGTTCAACAATATCTGGGGACCCCAAGATGTGAACCTCTGGGCTGAGGTATGCCCATAAAAGGCTGGTTTGTCCCACAAGGGGAAGAGATGAACGAGAAGCTGCTTGTGGTGGTTTTATAGACTGATGCTTTGTTGACTTCCTTGGGGATGCAACCTTTTGCATTATTGAGTTTCTTTTGTGCATGTTTACAGGCTCAGGGCAAACAAAAAAAGACTGAAAGTACAAAGCTCCAAGTGATGTAAAGAGTGAAATAACTTTGTCAGCAGTGAGATTTCAACCCCTGCCTCCCATGATGACCAGAAGGCCATCCCATGTCAAAGGTCCACATAATGGATATAACACCATAGACAGAACTTGCTTATCCTTTCAAAGTGGGGTCTATTCACACGTTCAGCTGCTCCTGAAGCAGAAGCTTCTGTTTCAGTGAAACCAATCTGGGGCTTTCTAGTTTGGAAAAGAGGCAACTACGGGGAGACATGATGGAGGTGTATAGAATTATGCATGCAGCAGAGAGTGTGGACAGAGAGACATTTCCCCCCTCTCTCACAATGCTAGAACCAGAGGTCATCCCATGAAACTGAAGGCCGGGAAATTTAGGACCAACAAAAGCAAGTACTTTTTCACACAGCTCATCGTGAATCTATGGAATACTCTGCCACAGGATGTGGTGATGGCCACTAGCTTGGATGGCATTAAAAGGGGCTTGGACAGATTCATGGAGGACAGTATGCTGGGCTAGATGGGCCTTGGGCCTGATCCTTATGAGATCCAACAGAAATGAAGGCCTTCTTCACACATATGGAACTTGCTGCCACATGATGTGTGGCTATCCACTCTCTTTGATGGCTTTAAAAGGGAATTAGAAAAATTCATGAAGAAGAGTTCCATCCAGTGCTATTAGCCATGGCAGTTATTCATGAGGTCTGACCAGCGCAGAAAACAGAGCTTCCTTGTCCAGAGGCAGTATACCTTTGAATACCAGTTACTGGGAAGTAACAGCAGGGGAGGGGTGATGCCTTCAGGTCCTTCTGAAGGACTCCCCAGAGGCGTCTGGCAGACACTGTTGGACACAGGATGCTAGACCTTTGGTCTGGTCCAAGAGGGCTATTAGATTGTACATCAATTTATTACAACTCTAACTGTATTCCACCCCTGTTGGGATGGGAGCTGGTCTTGTGGTAGCAAGCATGAATTGCCCTCTTTGCTAAGCAGGATCCATCCTGGTTTGCATTTGAATGGGAGACTACATGTGAGCAATGGGGGTGTAGTGGCCATTGAGTGAACAGGTTCAAAGAACAAGCTGCATGGCTCCGTTCTTCAGAAGTTTCACCAAGCGCTGGGTTCCCAGCCTGGCTGGGAACACCTCTCCCTGCTCTTGCATGCAGGGAGAAGCCATCCTGGTCACACTGTAGACGCAGTGCTGGTTGAATTTTACTTCCAAAACAGAGCATGCAGCCCGTTTGTTAACGTCTGATGGCTGGGGTGCCAGGCGCGGCCCCTGAAACATAGCAGCCTGAGTTCTTTGAACCTGTTTGTTCAGTGGCCGCTACACCCCTTGCTCACATGTAGTCTCCCATTCAAATGCAAACCAGGATGGACCCTGCTTAGCAAAGAGGACAATTCATGCTTGCTACCACAAGACCAGCTCCCATCCTAACAGGGGTGGGATGCAATTAGAGTTGTAATAAATTGATGTACAATCTAATAGCCCTCTTGGACCAGACCAAAGGTCCAGCATCCTATGTCCAACAGTGTCCTGCCAGATGCCACTACACCACTGATGTGCGCACTGCAAGGTATTCTCCTTAGACGCCGCTCTGGGAAGAGCATCTGCACATCTGCATGCAGAAGGTCCCAAGTTCCCTCCCTGGCAGCATCTCCAGAGTAGGCCTGAGAAAGACTCCTGCCTGCAACTTTGGAGAAGCCACTGCCAGCCTGTGCAGGCAATACTGAGCTAGATGGACCAAGGGTCTGACTCAGTATAAGGCAGCTTCCTATGTCCTAAAGGATCTCAGTGCAACAAATGTGATTTCCCTTCCTCTCGTTTTATGCCCGCAGGAAGTGTACAAGCAGAGAGTATCAGTCTTCTAGGTCCCCAGAGTCTGATACTTGGAGCCCACCACCACCCTCCGCAGACAAAACTCATTCACCCCAGTGCACCTGGGAGAAGCTTGTAATGAACGAGAAGACCTCTGTTCACGTACAGAGTGCATTTGCTCCAGGGCTGAGTAACCACAGCCAACCCTCCCCCTATGAAAGCTTAGGAAATGTTCTTCTAGGTCAACAAGCCTGACTCCCTGCTAGCTAATGTCAGGTCGGCAATAGAAGCACTGAGGCACAGCAGGGCCATCCCTCACTCGGAGAGCTCTTCTGCTTCTCCAAGGGCAGCTCTGCATCTGGCCTCACCCAGGCACTCAATCAAGGCCCTTAATTTATGTTAACGATCATCGGTGCTGTCGTTCCCCGCCAGTGGGCGAACAGGACGTCAGCCCAAATGACTTTAACCTTTGGATTAATTAAAGGAACGGAATTGGAACAGGCCACAAGACCGGCGCCGTAATCCTCAGCGACAGCTGACAGCCCAGCCCACCCGGCTGAAACGGAGATGCCAAACGCTGCCATCTGAGCACCCACCCATGAGCCCCGCTTGGAGCTCTGGGTCCTTCTCCTTGCCTTGGGCACTGTCTTGACCAACTCTGAGATGGTGCATCCATCCGCAGCGCCACAGCTCTCTGTCTAGCCTGCACCCATCTCCATCCCCCCTCCCCCTTTCTGCTCTGTCCGAGGTCAGGGCAAATCCTCACATCTTTTTAAAGTACTAAGGGACATAAGAAGCTGACTTATACCAACTGAGACTATTGGTCCATCTAGCTCTATATTTTCTACACTGACTGGCAGCAACTCTCTGAGATTTCGGGCAGGAGTCTCGCCCAGCCCTACCTGGAGATGCTGCCAGGGTGGGGACTTGGAACCTTCTGCATGCAAGCAGCCAGGTGCTCTTTCAAGAAAGGCCCCATCCCCTAAGCGGAATATCGTACAGCGCTCACACTGCAGTCTCCCATCCAAATATGAACCAAGGCAGGCCCTGCTTAGCAAAGGGGGCAATTCATGCTGGCTACCATGGAACCAGCTCTCCTTCCTCCCCACAAAAATCCTTCTTGCCCTCCTCAGGTCAGCAGCAGTGGTGGTGGCAGATGGGAGAAATTCTCCTATCCTTGGGGAAAGGATAATGAAATCCAAAAGCGATTGTGAGGAGTTCCAAAAGGATCTCTCCAAACTGGGGGAGTAGGCGACAAAATGGCAAATGCGCTTCAGTGTTGGCAAGTGCAAAGTGATATATATTGGGGCAAAAAACCCGAACTTCACATATAAACTGATGGGGTCTGAGCTGAAGGTAACTGACCAGGAGATGAATCTTGGTATCATGATGGATAATTTGTTGAAAATGTTGACTCAGGGCACGGCAGCTGTGAAAAAAGCCAATTCCATGCTAGGGATAATTAGGAAGAGGATTGAAAATAAAAATGCTAATATTATAATGCCTGAATACAAATCTATGTTGCAGCAACATTTGGAGTACTGTGTATAGGTCTGATCACCATATCTTAAGAAGGACATTGTAGAACTGGAAAAGGTGCAGAAGAGGGCAACCAAGATGATCAGGGACCTAGAGCACCTTCCTTATGAGGCAAGGCTACAACACCTGGGGCTTTTTAGTTTAGAAAAAAGACGACTGCGAAGAGACATGATAGAGGTCTATAAAATCATGCATGGTGTGGTGAGAGTGGAAAGAGAGAAATTTTTCTCCCTCTCGCATAACATTAGAACCAGGGGTCATCCCATGAAATTGATTGCCGAGAACTTTAAGACCGACAAAATGAAGTACTTTTTCACACAACACATAATCAACTTGTGGAATTATTTGCCACAAGATGTGGTGACAGCCAACAACCTGGATAGCTTTAAGAGGGGTTTGGATAAGTTCATGGAGGAGAGGTCTATCAACGACTACTAGTCGGAGGGCTGTGGACCACCTCCAGCCTCGAAGGCAGGATGCCTCTTAGTACTAGTTGCAGAGGAGTAACAGCAGGAGAGAGGGCATGCCCACAACTCCTGCCTGTGGGCTTCACAGCAGTATCCGGTGGACCACTGTGTGAAACAGGATGCTGGACTAGATGGGCCTTGGGCCTGATCCAGCAGGGCTCTTCTTATGTTCTTATGCCTCTGTGAAGGCATGCCCTCTCTCCTGCTGTTCCTCCCCTGCAACTGGTATTGAGAGGCATCGTGCCTCTGAGGCTGGAGGTTACCCATAGACACCAGACTAGTAGCCATTGATAGACCTGTCCTCCATGAATCTGTCCAAGCCACTTTTAAAGCCATCCAAACTAGTGGCCTTCACCACATCCCATGGCAAAGAATTCCACAGATTAATTATGTACTATGTGAAAAAGTACTTCCTCTTGTCGGTCCTAAATTGCCTAACCTTCAGTTTCATGGGATGACCCCTGGTTCTAGTGTTCTGAGAGAGGAAGAAAAATGTTTCTTTGACAGCTCTTGTTTCTCCATCAGCTCTCTCTACTCCATGCATAATTTATGCACCTCTATCTTGTCTCCCCATGGTTGCCTCTTTTCCAAACAAAAAAGCCCCAGATTCTGCTGTCTAGTCTCTTACGGAAGGTGCTCCAGGCCTCTGATCATCTTTGTCGTCCTCTTTTGCATCTTTTCAAATTCTACAATATTGAAAAAACCCAACTTCAAGTATACGCTGATGGGATCTGAGCTGTCGGTGACCGACCAGGAGAGGGATCTTGGGGTCATGGTGGACAGCTGGTTGAAAGTGTCGGCTCAATGTGTGGCAGCTGTGAAAAAGGCCAATTCCATGCTAGGGATCATTAGGAAGGGGATTGAAAATAAAATGGCTAATATTACAATGCCCTTATACAAAAATATGGTGCGGCCACACCTGGAGTATTGCATACAATTCTGGTCACCACATCTAAAAAAGGACATTGCAGAACTGGAAAAGCTGCAGAAGAGGGCAACCAAGATGATCAGGGGCCTAGAGCACCTTCCTTATGGGGCAAGACTACAACACCTGGGGCTTTTTAGTTTAGAAAAAAGACGACTGTGGGGAGACATGATAGAGGTCTATAAAATCTTGCATGGTGTGGAGAACGTGGAAAGAGAGAAATTCTTCTCCCTCTCCCATAACACTAGAACCAGGGGTCTTCCCTTGAAATTGACTGCCAGGAAATTTAGGACCAGCAAATGGAAGTACTTTTTCACACACCGCGTAATCAACTTGTGGAATTCTCTGCCACAAGATGTGGTGACAGCCAACAACCTGGATGGCTTTAAGAAGGGTTTGGATAACTTCATGGAGGTCTATCAACAGCTTCAAGTTGGAGGGCTACAGGCCACCTCCAGCCTCAAAGGCAGGCTGCCTCTTAGTACTAGTTGCAGAGGAGTAACAGCAGGAGAGAGGGTATGCCCTCAACTCCTGCCTGTGGGCTTCCCAGAGGCATCTGGTGGGCCACTGTGCGAAACAAGATGCTGGACTAGATGGGCCTTGGGCCTGATCCAGCAGGGCTGTTCTTATGTTTATGTTCTTCTTAAGATATGGATAGGGATTCAGACCACATTGACGGAGGTCACGTTTTTCTATATCATAAATTCACTTCCACCTCGCAAAACTTAAATAAATGGCATTCACTTCTGAGAATCGCTGTAACCATTCATTTACATATTCCAGTTTAAAACCTGCAAATAAAGCCACTTGACTTATATACAATTTTTAAAATTTATTCAAAACACACACACACATCCCCAGGGTAAATAATTCAGACAACCAAATAGACAGTTTAATAATTTGATGCCGGGGGGTGGGGGGGAGGAATTTACTTGGCAAATAGATTTGCAAAGCCAAGTATACTTGCACATGCCACACATTCAGGTCCCCAGTGTTTTCTCTCTCTCTCTCCTCCAAGGAAAACTCAACCCAGCAGCAAGCAACCAACAAATGAAATCTGGGAGTCCTCTCCTCCTGCCCGCAGCCCCAATTCGTGCCAGTCTGCTAGGCCCGGAGCAAGGCCGCCTGTTTGTCCCAGCCTCCACTACCTGGACTTCGTCACCCCTCCATCTCCCGCTCCATTGCCTCTTCCTTGTTGCGCTGGCAAACAGCATGTTTTCTTGCTTAATTTAGCCTGTCCCAAGGCCCCCGGGCTCCGATAAGGGCTTGTTTATGCCTGCAAGTGTTTTCAGCCTCCTTCACTTCTCTGCAGTGCCAAGAAGAGCTGGAACTTTCACCCGCATCCCTGACTGCTAGCCAG
This sequence comes from Hemicordylus capensis, assembly GCF_027244095.1. Taxonomy (NCBI): domain Eukaryota; kingdom Metazoa; phylum Chordata; class Lepidosauria; order Squamata; family Cordylidae; genus Hemicordylus; species Hemicordylus capensis. The sequence goes on from NC_069658.1 coordinate 220,234,054, forward strand.
ACGGCCGAGACATTGGGCCTAGTTCTCAATTCTCATTGAGAGAAGAGAGCAAAACTTTCTCAGGATGCCTCTCAGGGTCAATGCTAGGTACTTAAAAGATCTAGGGCCCCACATTTGATAGTTAAATTCAAATCACACATACACACACAGGAATAATTGTGTGTGCTTTTGAAAGTCTCTGATATTATAATACAGCACCTATGAAGGTGGAAGCCGCAGAGAGCTAAGTAAGGCTCAGAGCTCTCTCCCCTGCTCTGTTGCAGGCGCTTCCAAGGCTGCACCCCCATTCTGGGACTGGTCGTGGAGGAGGGAGAGCTGGTCTTGGGGTAGCAAGCATGAATTGCCCCCTCTGCTAAGCAGGGTCTGCCCTGGTTTGCATTTGAAATGGGAGACTCCATGCGCGTGAGCACTGTAAGATATTCCCCTCAGGGGATGGGGCCACTCTGGGAAGAGCATCTCAGGTTCCAAGTTCCCTCCCAGGCAGCATCTTCAAGATAGGACAAGATTTTTTTTTTTTTTAATAGGACAAGATTTTTTTATTGAACCAACAAACTACCAAAGCATACAGTACGTTGCCCAAGCACAATTATATACAAAGTAATTGTTTGTACATGGTATATCTACAAAATTTTACACAAAATGATTTGGAAACCCATAAAGTTGTGAAGTATATGCAGGTAGTACTGTAACTCGGGGTTGGGGGATTTCAAGGCACATCAGGTAATTGGGGGGGTTACATCCGACGTCCATTTCCACAATTTGTCCCATTGCTGTTTAGAGGAGATACTCTTGTCTTTTTGCACATAACCATACAAACTTTTCCAGAAGAGATTTACTGTCTCATCTACATGAACCTCTTGGTCACGTCTTCCCTCCCTATTCCTATGCAGGAGCATTGCATAAATGACATATAGGTTTACTAACCTGATTACGAGAAGGGGAACGTTCCAATTCCCTGGTATGAGGGCACCCGTTCCGTCCCGTTTCCTTGAAGGTTTCTTTCTGGGACCTCGAAAAGAGGTTCTATCGCTCAAACCAGAGGTTAGTTCTTCCCACGTCTGTTTTTCCAAATCAGGCCACTCTAACAACTTGCTTACTCCCTGCCACACTCTTTTGGCTACCACACACTCGTTTAAGAAATGTGACTGGGTTTCCCTGAAAGTTTTACCTAGCTCCCTAGCTTTCTGTTTGCAAGTAATTTTAGGGCACTCTTGCTGGTCCTCTGAGAGCCATGGCTTAGCCGCATTAAGTGGTAGTACTTGATGGTATAAGCGCCACCTTGTTTCCCATAAATGGAAAGGGACTTTTTTCTCCTTAAAGAGATTGATAGGGTGATCGGGTTGCAACAAGTACTGTGAAGTGTGGTGTTTGTAGCGTTTACGTTCTAAATCAGGTTTTAAGAAACCCACTTCTAGAATCTCTCCATAAATTGTTTTCCTTAGTTGCTGAACTGAGGAGGATCCTTTCAATAGATCTGGTTCAACCTTCCATTTTTTAAGTGTAAATAACAAATCTCTCAAGTAGTCCGGGTGTTCTCTTTTTAATACTTGTGTGATATTACCATTGAAAGATTCTTTCTCCCACCATGCTATGCCCCATGCTGACTTGCGCCAGTGCAGAGCGAAAGCGAGACCCAGGTTTTTTGCAGGAGATTGGACATATTATGGACATTCACGAAAATCCAGTTTCCAAAATTGTAGGACATGAATTCAGTTACAAAATATGGTTGCAGGGCAGGTAGGGCTAGCCCTCCCCGCTCAACCTCCTCAAATGCTACCGCACGGGCCAAAGGGAAGGACGCTGTGTGCCATACTAGACGGAAGACCTGGCTTTCAACTCTCCGAAGGAGGTCGAGCGGGGGAGGGTAGACTACCGCCAGGTTATGCACTGGGGGTATTAGGTAAGTCCGGATGTAAACCGCTTTCTGGTACATGGCAAGGCTCCATTTTTTTCCACATGGTGATTTTAAGCATTACTTTTTCTTCCCACTCTGTCCAATTTTTCTCCCAGACTTTTTCCTTAATCCCATATTCAGTCCCCAAAATGTTTACTGTATCTGCCCATTTCAGTTTGGACTCTGGGGCCCCTTCGCTTTTACATTCAGAGATGGGTAGGCACGAGAGTTGCTGGCGTCCGGGGTCCATTTTAACAAATACACTTTTGTCAACATTTGTCAACAAGATAGGGCTGTGAGAGACTCCTGCCTGTAACGCTGGAGAAGCCGCTGCCAGTCTGTGCAGACAATACTGAGCTAGAAGGACCAAGGGTCTGACTCGGTAGAAGGCAGCTTCCTATGTTCCTAAGTGAAAAAAAAAGACTTCTATGGCTACACAATTATTTATCATATTGAGTTTATAAATCTGCAGAAACAGCTGTAAATTATATCAGCGGAATTTTATTAGACCTGGGCCTGGTTTTGACCGCAGCCCATCGCCATGGTTACAAGCAGCATTCATCTATGCTCCCTATGTTCCTAGGGAGGTGGCAGATGAGGTTCAAGGCCCTGAGCAAATCCATGCCCATGGGGCCACCCCCTCATGATACTCCTGGTGCCCCTGAAATAGGCACAGCACCCATCTCGCTGTGCCACTTGCTACATCCAGAGGTGGTGATGCCCTCTTCCTTGGCAATATTGATGAAAACTCTCCACCAGGGAGGAATGGGCAGGTCTTTTGCCTCTGCTCTTATATACTTGCAAACAAAGCAAAGTAGGTGTTCCTAAAATGCCAGTGCGATCTCCTCCAAAGCAAATAGAAACCCAGAGGGTGCTTCCCCAGAGATATGAGGGAGCTGTCTTCAAATATCCACCCAGGAGGAGGAGGAGGGGCAGGCTTGTTCTCAGATGCCCTTGAGGGCAGGACTAGAATCAATGAGCTGAAATGGCAAGGAGGCAGATTTAGGCTGGACATTAGGAAAAATTGCTGAACTGGAAATGCTATTTGACAGTGGAACAGTCTGCCTCATGCAGTGGTGGGCTCTCCTTGGCTGGAGGTTTTCAGACAGAGGCTGGGCAGTCGTCTGCCAGGGATGTTGTAGCATTTTGCTGTACAGAGCAGAGGGTTGGCCTAGAAGACCTCTAGTGTCCCTTCCCACACTAAAACTGTATGATTCATAGGAACATAGGAAGCTGCCTTATACTGAGTCAGACCCTTTGTCCATCTAGCTCAGGATTGTCTGCACAGACTGGCAGCGGCTTCTCTGAGGTTACAGGCAGGAGTCTCTCTCAGCCCTATTTTGGAGATGCCAGGGAGGGAACTTGGAACCTTCCGCATGTAAGCAGATAGGACCTCTTCCCAGAGCGGCCCCGTCATCCCTACCTGTTGGAGACTATGGTAGCAGATGTGCTCAGGCATTGTATTCAAAATCAAAGGATATTTGGAGTTTAAAGGGGGAAGAATCTCATTTTTTTAAACCATGCTTGGCTCCTGCCACACAAAACTGGCAAGCTTTTAAAATAGACTTAGATTTGCTCTGGGTGCCCAGCGACCAAGGCAGTCTGACCAGGCCTGCAGGCTGCCAGTTGGCCACCCTGCCATACAGTAAAATCAAGAGTGCCTCTGAGCATGAAAGAGGGCCTGTCCTACTGTGACTGAGTAGCTACAGTCTTAACTGGGAGAGTCACGCCCCTTTTCTCCAGCAAAGCCGCTTCCTTTCACCCTCTCAAAATTGCCTCTCCTTCGACGCAGGATGCCTGCAGCACCTCACCCACCTCCCAGCAATTCTCAGGCCTCCCTGCAATTGATAGAGTTGTGCCTGAAAGGCAGCAGCTAAGAAGATCTGGCCATTAGCAACACCCTACAAGGGGAGAGCCACTTCCAGCTTTGCCTTCCCAGGCTTATGAATATTGCAAGAGCAACTGCTCCTTTCATCTCAGTGGCCTTCCGGGCCAGGGTGGGGGGGCTGAACCAGCAGCCTCCTCGCCCTCCCCTCCCCAGCTCTGAATTATTTATGACCTGCTCCTCCAGATTACTCCAGCTTTCCATTATCACTGTGACTTCCGCTCCCATTTGTGCTCTGAACACTCACTTTATTGAATTTCCCGACTACATGGCTTTCCTCCACCCCCATTAAGGAGACTGCAATCAGATCTCACGTTTTGCAACTTTCCACTTTGCCCAGTGGTAGGAAGTTCCAGGGGCAGGCAGGGTTTGTGTTTTGGGCAGCAAAAGAGGAGAGGAAATTCCACTTTTTCTGCTTGCTGCTTCAGCTAGGAGAATTTCCCAAATTAAATTCCAGAATTGGAGGTCTGCATACAGTTGCCTCAAGCTTCAGTTCCTTTGCATAACCAGCACATTTTTACTCGAGGTGGGGTGGGGAATCACTAGTAAAAGAGAAAATAATCTATCCAAGCTGTGACTTGCAGATTTCTTGGCCAATATTTACTGCATCCTAATGCAAACCTCAAAATAATCTAAAAATATTTGTGAAGGAAAAAAGAAAAGAAAAACATTTCTGGTATGATTGTATGTATGAAGTCATGAAGTGCCCCACCCCAGACCCTAAATACTGGTGTGTACATACACTCCTACACACTGGTAAACACACTACACCAAAGGAATCCTAGTGCAGTTGTGCATACAATCACATCAGGTTGTGGTTTTTTGCAGTGTTTTATTATTAGAAATATTTATATACTGCTTTTCAGCCAGAAGTTCTCAAAGCGATATATTGGAGTGATTCTCATGATCACCCAGAGCGAGTGGGTGGTGGGGGCAAGGAAGGCTCCAGAGAGCTTAGCTTCCCCACAGACGATCCAAGGATTGGTGGTGGGATCATGATCTGCACTCCCAGAAGAGCAACCCAGCGCTGTGAAGCACGGAACAGAGTGGAGAGACATGGTAGAGGTCTATAAAATCATGCATGGTGTGGAGAAAGTGGATAGAGAGAAATTCTTCTCCCTCTCACATAACACTAGAACCAGGCGTCATCCCATGAAATTGATTGCCAGGAAATTTAGGATCAGCAAATGGAGTTACTTTTTCATGCAACACATAATCCACTTGTGGAATTCTCTGCCACAAGATGTGGTGACAGCCAACAACCTGGATGGCTTTAAGAGGGGCTTGGATAACTTCATGGAGGAGAGGTCTATCAACGGCTACTAGTGGGAGGGCCACCTCCAGCCTCAAAGGCAGGATGCCTCTGAGTACCAGTTGCAGGGGAGTAACAGCAGGAGAGAGGGCATGCCCTCAGCTCCTGCTGTAGGCTTCCAGTGGCATCTGGTAGGCCACGGTGTGAAACAGGATCAGGATGCTAGACTAGATGGGCCTTGGGCCCGAACCAGCAGGGCTGTTCTTATATTCTCATGACGATGCTCAGTAGGGTAGGAGATGCATCCTACCCAAGTTGAGGAACTGAGTGCACTCCTGTTTTCTGATCATCTGCAAGTAAAAAAGCAAGGCAGGGTGGGGAGGAAGTGATCGTCTGGTAAGCAGCAGTTGGGTCAGAGAGCTTTTTGACCTCCCTCGTTGAAGAGCTGGATACAGCTGCTGGACAGGAAAGAGCCCTATGACCCAGCTGGTGCTTAGCAGACGTTCACTTCCTCCCCTACTCCGTTACTTTTCACTCATGGGCAGGATATTATCTCCTATCCTACTGAGGATCGTGTGAATCTGTCCCTAGTCCTCTCCCTCCCATATCAGTTTCCATCTCTTTCCTCTGAAAAAGCAAACCACAAGCCAATGGAGACTGTCAGATGCCTTCTTTCTGAACTGAGCAGAACCCGTTGCCAAAACTCTCTCTAGACACGCATGCGCAAGCAGCAGCAGCCACACTTACATGAATCGTTGGCGGCAACAGCAGCACTCTAAGAAATGTTGCAATTTGGCACTTAGGAGGCATTTCCTGGATGAAAAATTAATCAGCCTGAATGAGAGATGGGCCAGCTCCTTAAGGCACATGGTGTTCTGGCACGCCATGGGTGGGGCTCAATCCTGCTTGCCCAGGGGAGCGCAGCAATTGTGTCAATTTTCATCATTCAATGCATGCATGCGCGCGCACACACAATATTTCAGCCTAATCCAATTATGCACTGCCATGATTGTGTTCTGTTCCAACAGACCCTAACAGGACTGAACTGTGTAGTATACACCATGAATTTGCAAGCATATGGTGATATACTTTTAAAAAAAGATGTTTCCAGTCATCTAACACTTCCATGTGGGCATTTTGCTAGCACATCAGAAACAATATCTAGCACATCAGCACATCTATCTAGCACAATATCTAGCACATTTTCTAGCACATTTGCTAGCACATCAGAAACAATATCAATAACAATATTTAGAAAATATCAGAGTTTGTTTGTTTGATTGATTTATATACCACCCTTCCACAGATGGCTCAGGGTGGTTTAGATGGATTGATGAATAAGGGTTTTTGATGTATTGTATACAGTGTATATGGCTCCATAGTATACTGAAGAGCTGAAGTGGCACTTGCTGAGAAGACTCGACTTGAATCCGATAAGAGATGGCACAAAGCCCATGTGAAGGCTTATTCTGTGGCAATACATGTAGCGAAGAAGCTATTCTATTCTGCCCGTATTGCGTCCACAAGTTTGCATCCAACAGAATTGTTCAGAGCTGTGAGGGGATTGACTTAGGTTCCATTCTCCCTGAACAGGAGGAGGAGAGCTGGTCTTGTGATAGCAAGCATGAATTGTCCCCTTAACTAAGCAAGGTCCACCCTGGTTGCATATGAATGAGAGACTTGATGTGTGAGCACTGTAAGATATTCCCCTCAGGGGATGGAGCTGCTCTGGGAAGAGAAGAAGGTCCCAGGTTCATAAGAACATAAGAACACTTAACTTATCCCTGAAATCGGGCTCTGTACCAGAGGACTGGAGAGTAGCAAATGTAACACCGATTTTCAAGAAGGGATCCAGGGGTGATCCGGGAAATTACAGGCCGGTTAGCCTAACGTCCGTTCCAGGCAAATTGATGGAAAGCATCCTCAAGGATAAAATTGTAAAGCACCTAGAAGAACAGGCCCTGCTGGGAGTGAGCCAGCATGGCTTCCGCAAAGGTAAATCTTGCCTCACCAACCTTTTGGACTTCTTTGAGAGTGTCAACGAGTGTGTGGATCAAGGTGATCCAGTTGACATAGTCTACCTGGACTTCCAATAGGTTTTTGACAAAGTTCCTCATCAAGGACTCCTGAGGAAACTTAGCGGTCATGGAACTAGGGGACAAGTACATGTGTGGATTGCTAACTGGTTGAAAGACAGGAAACAGAGGGTAGGTATAAATGGAGAGTTTTCACAATGGAGGGAAGTAAGAAGTGGGGTCCCCAAGGGATCTGTACTGGGACCGGTGCTTTTTAATTGATTCATCAATGATCTAGAAGCAGGGGTAAGCAGCGATGTGGCCAAATTTGCAGATGATACCAAACTCTTCTGGGTAGTGAAATCCCAAACGGATTGTGAGCAGCTCCAAAAGGATCTCCAAACTGGGGGAGTGGGTGACAAAATGGCAAATGCGCTTCAATGTTAGCAAGTGTAAAGTGATGCACATTGGGACGAAAAACCCCAACTTCAAGTATATGCTGATGGGATCTGAGCTGTCGGTGATGGACCAGGAGAGGGATCTTGGGGTCGTGGTGGACAGCTCGTTGAAAGTGTCGACTCAATGTGCGGCAGCTGTGAAAAAGGCAAATTCCATGCTAGGGATCATTAGAAAGGGGATTGAAAATAAAATGGCTAACATTATAATGCCCTTATACAAAACTATGGTGCGACCACACTTGGAGTGCTGCATACAATTCTGGTCACCACATCTTAAAAAGGACATTGTTGAACTGGAGAAGGTACAGAAGAGGGCAACCAAGATGATCAGGGGCCTAGTGCACCTTTCTTATGAGGCAAGGCTACAACACTTGGGGCTTTTTAATTTAGAAAAAAGATGACTGCGGGGAGACATGATAGAGGTCTATAAAATCATGCATGGTGTGGAGAAAGTGGAGAGAGAGAAATTCTTTTCCCTCTCACACAACACTAGAACCAGGGGTCACTCCTTGAAATTGGTTGCCAGGAGGTCTAGGACCAAGAAACGGAAGTACTTTTTCACAGAACACGTGATCCACTTGTGGAACTCTCTGCCACAGGATGTGGTGACAGCCAACAACCTGGATGGCTTTAAGAGGGGTTTGGATGACTTCATGGAGGAGAGGTCTATCAATTGCTACTAGTCGCAGGGCTGTGGGCCACCTCAAGCCTCAAAGGCAGGATGCCTCTGAGTACCATTTGCAGGGGAGTAATGGCAGGAGAGAGGGCACGCCCTCAACTCCTGTCTGTGGCTTCCAGCGGCATCTGGTGGGCCACTGTTTGAAACAGGGTGCTGGACTAGATGGGCCTTGGGCCTGATCCAGCAGGGCTGTTCTTATGTTCTTAAATATATTCTCATTGCACAAGATTCAAGAGCGTGCGACATGTGATGCCTTCATTTGCCCTCCATCACTGACCCTGGCCCTCACTGGCCTTATGGTTAGGCAATTGTTGGCATACTAGGGAAAGGAAGTTGGCCCTCTACACCTGGGCATATAAGGCAACAGCTGCTTGCCATTAACAGAGCTCTGCTGGCAAGCTGGGCATCAGAAACCAAACCCGCCACTCCCATATTTTGCACGGAAGAAATGGGTGTTAGGGCAGTGGTGGAAACAGGCACTGGCAGGCTGAAGCCGGCTGCAGTTGGCAAGACAACTCAGACCAAACAAAAAGCCTGCAGCAAATTAAATTGCCTGTTACAACCTGCTAAACTGTTTTAAACTGTTTTAATTGTTCAGATTTTATGGCTCTAAGTTTGGTTTTTGAATGATAATATTTTGCTGTAAACTGCCCAGAGCCATTGGATGTTGTGGTGTAGAAATGTAATAAATAATAAAACAACTTCCTCTCCAAATACATACATGGTGCCACTTCTCTACCTCCCTTTGTGTCCAGGATAGTGTAGTGGCTAGAGTGTGGGAATAGGAGCAGGGAGACCTGAGTTCAAATCCCTGGTCAGCCATGAAATTCACTGGATGACTCTGGGCCAGCAACGTCTCTCTCAGACTGACCTACCTCACAGGGTGGTTGTGAGGAGAAACATAACCATAAACAGCACTCTGGGCTTCTTGGAGGAAGAGCAGGATAGAAATGTAATCCACCTCCCTCCTCAGAACTCACCTTTCCTGGGTCACCTTTGGAGATGTCCATCTGCAAACCCAGGTTTTAAGTGGCATTTGCCTACATGTATATTTTGTCTGTTCTTTCCCCCAAATTGTATGTTATTTGAGATCAAAGGCCTAGTTTCCCTACCTAAGTCGGCAAGATGCTAGTTAGGCCAGTGTTGCTGGCTGTAACAACCAGCACCAAAACACATCCTACAGTCTCCTCTTACTAGCTTCATCTTGCCTCAGTTATTTGTCAGCTCTGCACTGCTCGTCAAACTTCCTTTATCAACTTATCTCTTGAGTTCCTCTTTTCCGGTCCATTGTCTATCCCCACTTCACCCGTCATCCAAGTTCCTCAGCTCTTAGCTTGCCTAAATCTCTTTTTCAGCCCTCAACCTGACCCACAAAGCTACTGTCCTTTGGGTTTGAGAACGATTTAAATCCCAGCCAAACTAACCACTTCCCCTTCCAACAAAGAAACAGAACTGCAATCATTCAAGACAGTTCTGTCCCCTGAGCCTCCATAAATCATCTCAGCCACAGGATGTGGTGACAGCCAACAACCTGGATGGCTTTAAGAGGGGTTTGGATGACTTCATGGAGGAGAGGTCTATCAACGGTTACTAGTCGGAGGGCTGTGGGCCATCTCCAGCCTCAAGGGCAGGATGGCTCTGAGTACCAGTTGCAGGGGAGTAATGGCAGGAGAGAGGGCACGCCCTCAACTCCTGTCTGTGGCTTCCAGCAGCATCTGGTGGGCCACTGTGTGAAACAGGATGCTGGACTAGATGGGCCTTCTTGGGCCGGATCCAGCAGGGCTGTTCTTATGTTCTTAAATGCAATAGACAAGTGTGGGGAGTTATTGAATCCAATGCCTACTGGAAGATCCATAATTTCCATGTAACTCAATTAGATATCAACTATTCCTTTTGTGGAAGGATGTAGAGAATTTTGATTCTTATTTTGGATCAATAACTTTTCTGCACTTAGCCTTCTTTACAATCAGGGACTGCTGAGGTGTGGTGGGAGAAAAGAGTGATTGAAAACAGCTGAAGAGAAAGGCAAGCACTGTTAGCCTTCCGTAGAGCCACCCTGTGGCCTGAAAATTCCTTCCTTTGTGAAATCATCTTTCTGGTATGATTTTCTCAGACTAGGAAGCAATGTTTTCTTATCTCTCAGATTCTTCTTGAGGAACCCCAATAAATTTGAGGTCTCCCAAACTAATCTGAAAACCACTGCCTAAAGCTGAATCCACCCACACAGCAAACTTAGCCCAGCCAAGCTGTTCTATTTCAAGCCATGGAGTGCTCCAAGATTGGAAACTGGCACATTCATACACTCCCCTGCTAAAGGTGCATAGAACTCCCTGCTCTTTGAGTCAAATTTGGGGGACAATTAGCCACAGACTGATTTCCTACTCTCTTCACCTTATAAATGCCGGTATAAGGTGGACAGTTAAATACTTCAACAGCGCCATCTTGTGGCCACTGAAAAGACTGCAGCAGTCCATCCCTTGGGTCAACCATTTAAGGCTTCTCTTGGTTAGGACGGCGTTGATCAAGGGGCCATTTTGAGGACAAGGTAGCCTCATCACCAACAAAGCCCCAGACAGTTCTTCTAGGTGACCAGTTCTCAAACTTGGGTCCCCAGCTGTTGGACTACAATTCCCATCATGCTTCAGCAGCCATTGAAGCTGGGGATGATGTTGAATAAAAACTCCCATCATCCCCAGCTCCAATGGCTGAAGCATGATGGGAATTGTAGTCCAACCGCAGCTGGAGACCAAAGTTGGAGAACCCCTAGACTAGGCCATTTTAGTTTTGCTCAAGTTATTTGCCTGCAGCCCCAAGTGGCTTCCCAGCCTCTTAGAAGAGGAAAAATGGTTAGTCCTCCTCAGGTGCCTGGCTTTAGTCAGGACTGTACCATGATTGGAGTCCCTGCCTAGGACCTTATGAATGACTCCAAGGCAAATACTCTCAGGGTTTCTTAACCTTGGGGCCCCAGATGTTGTTGGACTATAACTCCCAGAATCCCCAGACATCACCTTTGTGGCTGGGGATTCTGGGAGTTGTAGTCCAACAACATCTGGGGCCCCAAGGTTAAGAAAGCCTGCTTGTGACAGTGGTTCCCATCCCAGTGTCCTGCAGTTGTTGCTGAACTACAACTCCCATCATCCCCAGCCACAATTGTAGCTGGGCGTGATGGGAGTTGTAGTCTAGCAACATCTGGAGGACTACAGGTAGGGAACCACTGCTCTATGGTTTTTCAGACTTATGGTTTTAAAAGCCCAGTGCTCAATGGGTTAAGTCATCTCTGCCCAGCCCTCCCCCCCCCCGCCACGGACCCCTGTCAAGAGTTTGATTAAATCCAGGCCAACTTTTAATGGATTGAAGGATTAAGATCAGAGTTTAAACCTTTTTGAAATGGAGAGGAATACAGATTTGGTAATTTAAGCAAGCTAAACATGCAGTCCAGGACAGAGGCATCTTTTTGTCAATAGACTTGGCCAGAGGAGGTCAGCATCCCTCTCCAAGAAACTTGCAATCCTTGGATTCCTCAAAACTCACAGACTTACGAGTTTGTGTCTACAGGAAGCGGCAACCTCAAGGGAGGGAGGTGTGTGTGTGTGTGTGTGTGTGTGTGTGTGTGTGTGTGTGAGAGAGAGAGAGAGAGAGAGAGAGAGAGAGAGAAGAGAGAGAGAAACGGGTTCTCTGTCTTGACAGGCAGCACCAGAAAAAACGGTGTGCACACAAAGTGCATTTATGGGAGGGCAAGCCATGTCCCTCTTAAACAGAAGGGGACAGGTGGAGGGGCAAGCTACTCGTCTGAGGGAGCACTTGCGTGCAGACACAGACCCTGTAGCGCCCCCCTTGGAGCCCTAGATGTTGTTGGACTCTAACTCCCAAGGGCCTTCTTCGGTTGGGACGGGGTGGTGTGGCAGGGACTGGAGCAAAGCGCTCTCAGAATGTAGCGAGTCGTCATGAACAAAAGACAGAATTACACGGATTGAAAAGAGAGCTTCAGTAGCATGCTGTTGGCTTTGTGCCAGGACCGCTGCTCTTTCAAAGACTGCCTGTCTGGGTACCGGCCTACTCCCCCTCTGCTCAGCAGGTATAAATAGATGTAAGGAAAGGAGCATAGCTCAAGGGGCAGAGCATCTGCTTTGCCTGCAGAAGGTCCCGGGTTCGGTCCCTGGCAGCATCTCTAGGTAGGCCTGGGAAAGACCCCTCTGAAATCCTGGAGAGCCACTGCCGGTCAGAGCAGACATCACTGAGCTAGATGGACCAAGATAGCTTCCAGTGTAACCTATGTAAAAATGCCTACGTTTGTAGTCCTCCTTCACAGAGCCACTTCCAGACCTTTCAGCCTGAAGGTTGGAGTTCCAAATTGCCTGGGCCGGTTCAGCTGCCCCCTCTGTATCCTCTGGGCAATGCGCACATGATGTGCCTCATGCTATCATGGGGCTGTGGGACTATGCAGTGGGTAGAAAGGGGAGTCATGCACTCAGACACTCCTAAGAACGGCCCTGCTGGATCAGGCCCAAGGAGGCCCATCTAGTCCAGCATCCTGTTTCCCACAGTGGCCTACCAGATGCCTCTGGGGAGCCCACAGGCAAGAGGTATGTGCATGCCCTCTCTCCTGCTGTTACTCCCCTGCAACTGGTATTATTATTATTACTTGTATATCCTGCTCTTCCTCCCAGGAGCCCAGAGCGGTGTACTACATACTTAAGTTTCTCTTTCACAACAACCCTGTGAAGTAGGCTAGGCTGAGAGAGACGTGACTGGCCCAGAGTCACCCAGCTAGTATTATGGCTGAATGGGGATTTGAACTCGGGTCTTCCCGGTCCTAGTCCAGCACTCTAACCACCATACCACACTGACTCTCCACCATACTGGTACCACCACGCTGAGTACTCAGAGGCATCCTGCCTTTGAGGCTGGAGGTGGCCTATAGCCCTTTGGCTAGTAGCCGTTGATAGACCTCTCCTCCGTGAAGTGATCCAAACCCCTCTTAAAGCCATCCAGGTTGTTGGCTGTCACCACATCTTGTGGCAGAGAATTCCACAAGTGGATTATGCGTTGTGTGAAAAAGTACCTCCGTTTGTTGGTCCTAGATTCCTAGCAATCAATTTCATGGAGTGACCCCTGGTTCTAGTGTGATGTGAGAGGGAGAAGAATTTCTCTCTTTGAACTTTCTCCACACCATGCATGATTTTATAGACCTCTATCATGTCTCCCCACAGTCGTCTTTTTTCTAAACAGGCACAGGTATTGTAGCCTTGTCTTATAAGAAAGGTGCTCCAGGCCCCTTTTCCAGTTCTACACTGTCCTTAAGTTATGGTGGCCAGAACTGTACAGAGAACAGTACGCAGTACTCCAAATGTGGCTACACCATAGATTTGTATTAGGGCATCATATTAGCAGTTTTATTTTCAGTCCCCTTCCTAATGAGCCATAGCATGGAATTGGCCTTTTCCGCAGCTGCCGCACACTGAGTTGACACTTTCAATGAGCCTTCCACCACAACCTCAAGCTCTCTCCTGGTCAGTCACTGACAGCTCAGATCCCATCAGCATATATGTGAACTTGGGGTTTTGTCCCCGCCTCCCATGCATCATTTCCCACTTGCTTACATTGAATTGCATCTGCCATTTTGTCACCCACTCCCCCAGGTTGGAGAGATCCTTTTGGAGCTCCTCAGAGTCTGCTTTGGATTTCATTACCCGAAATAGTTTAGTGTCATCTGCAAATTTGGCCACTTCGCTGCTTACCCCAATTTCTAGATCATTTATGAACAAAAAGCACTGGTCTCAGTACAGATCGCTGGGGGACCCCACTTCTTCCTTCCTTCCATTACAAACATTTATTCCTACCCTGTTTCCTGTCCCTCAACCCGTTACCAATCCACACATGTAACTGTCCTCTTATCCAATGTATGCTAAGTTTACTCAAGAACCTTTGATGGGGAACTTTGTCAAAAACCTTTTGGAAGTCCAAGTATGCCAACTGAATCACCTTAATCCACATACCTGCTGATACTCTCAAAAGAACTCCAAAAGATTAGTGAAGCAAGACTTGCCCTTGCAGAAGCCATGCTAGTTCTCTTTAAGCAGGGTCTGTCTTTTATACGTTTAACAGTTTTCTCCTTAAGGTAGAAGCCACTTTCCAGCAGTTTACCTGTCGCAGAAGTTAAGCTAATCGGCCTGTAGTTTCCTGGATCCCTTTTTGAAATTGCAGTCCTTGAGCACAGAGCTGGATTGTAGAAACAAGTTACATAGTTTTGCTAGGAACCATTTCACATTTGGGTTCCCTAAGAAGTCTTGGGTGGATGCCATGCAAGAGTTCAGTGCAATCTGGCACAGAATACCAGTTGCAAAGGAATAATGAGCCATTTTGGAAGGGCAGTATAGAAATTTAAATAATAGCAGAAGTACTGCCTTCACAGCCTGCTCTGGAGCTTCCTGGAGGCCACACACTGTTGGAAACAATACACTGGGTTAGATGTACATCAGAGATTCCTTGATGCACATAAAAGGAGGTACCAGCTGGGATTCCTAGACACCGTGCAAGTGTGGGTTCAAGAAACTAGAAGTGACCTTTGCTTTTCAATTCTATCTTATCTGTTCCCAAGCTTACCACACTCAAAAGCTCCAAAAGGCTCTAACATCCAAGACAGCAGGTAAACATCAACCTATGGCACAATTAGTTTTTAAAAACTGAGGTTTTTATTAAAAGTTTTATCCAAATTTCTTAACAAAAAGGAGATATAAAAGGACAAAAAAACAAAAACAAAAACCAATAACCCAAAAACAAAAACAAAAAACCACCCCTGAACAGGGGAAAAAAAAATTTCTGGGACTAGTTTTGACCAAATGAATACCTCACTTTCAGCTAGGGCTAATATATAAAACTCAAGCACTGTCTGCCAAGAGGGAGGAGATGTCACAGGGAAGAAGGTTTTAAACCACCATGTTGATCTTCTGAATTGTCCATTAGCCTGCCTTTTGCAAGAACGAGGCCTGGAGAGTCTTCTGCCCAAGAAGGAAAAGGAACATCCAAACCCTCTGAAGTCAGACTTGATTTTGCACAGCTTGCCTTGCTTGTGTGCCAGTTTGTTACAACCTGCCCCCAATAATCTGAATACAAACCTATAATAGTTATGGTCCTCACTTCCTCCTCCCCAGAAGGAACCTGGGAGAGGGATTTAAAAAAAAAAAAAATCAATTCTCAAATTTACAATTTGCTTTCTGAGACGGCCTGCCAGTCAGTTTTAGTCCAAATTTGCAGTGTGGACACCTCTAAGGCAGGGCTGCTCAACTTCAGCACTCCTGCAGATGTTGGCCTACAACTCCCATAATCCATGGCTATGGGACACTGGCTAAGGATTATGGGAGTTGTAGTCTAAAAACAGCTGGAGGGCCGAAGAGAAGACCATACCACTTCCAGCTGCAGATGGGGCACCCTTCTTGGATAAAATGAAAGATTCCCTGCAGGTAGAAAAGGAGCACAGCAGCTAGAACATGTGCTCTAGAACTTCTGGATGTGCTAGGTTTTTGGCAGTTTTCAAAGCCCACAGGGGATCAGAATGTGCCACCTGTCATCAGAAGTGGCAAAACCCCCACTCTAAAATGGTTCTGCATATTATACTCCAGGGTTAAGTGTAAGGGATAGGGATCATGCAATTGACCCTTGAATTCTTAAATGCACCAACACACTCATTGCTAGAAAGTTAGGAACACCCCATACCCCTTCTGTTCTCTGCACCCACTCCATGCCACCACCCCTTGGTGGGGGCCGGGGGTGGGTGGGTTGTAAAAAGCAAGTAGACAGAACCCTCTGGGGAATTTCCAAACATACACAAGAAATATTGGGGGTACAGTAAGAGAGGCTATGGGCCAAACAGATTCAGGAAAGGGGGAGTCAGGGTTCAGGACATAGCAGAGCAGCTCCGAATGTTGCAAGACTGGCACACAGGGCGAATGTAAGATTAACAGGAGCCTTTTTCTGCAGTGAGAGTGGGAGCGAGCCCCCCCCGCCCCCATTTCAACAAGCCTTTCTTCAAAGAACCTGCCCCCTAGTGGACACACGGGAGAGCACCCTGAACCTTGGACTGCTGGAGTGACACAAGGCGTTATTTCAACAGCAACTCACTACTTTCAAGGAGACCACCACTTGAAGGCTCTTTAGAAGTGCCGCCCACTTTCTGAACAGGGAGTCTGAGGCAGCATTCCCCCCCGCCCCCCGATAGCCAAGGACTAGCAAGCTAGAGAGCCTAGCCTACAAGGGACTTTAAAAAAAAATGTTGCAAAGCTGTTTAAGTCTTCAGGGAGGCTGGGAGACCAACTGATCCACAATCCTTAAGAGCCACAACACCCCACCCTCAGAAGAATCCATAGCTGACCCACGGCCATTCCGACGGTTGGATTTTCAGAAGTTGCATGCCCCAAGTTCCATCCTGGAGTTCCGCAGCTGTCTTGGGACGGTGATCCAAAGATGTCATCGGGTTGGTTGCGGTAGAACCTTCTGGTGTGTGCCCCCCCCCCATTAGTGGCAGAACAGTGAAAAAGTGATCCTGACCGTAATAAACCCCAAAGACTAAGGTCTGGGGAGGGAGGCGGAGAAATCACTGTGGTGGGGTCATCGTACACAGCAACGGAGTAAGAAAACTTTTTGGTCACGAAATACCAGAGATGGGGAGTGAGTGGGCCACGCGAGACGTGAGCATTTCGTGCACGGGGCAAACGACATCTCCTGAAACGTCTACCGTATTTCTACATCTTAAAAAAATATACTGTGGTGTTGCAGCCATACAAAGGGGTGCGGTCTGGGAAGCAATTGAGGATTCAGGAGTGGGGGTGGGTGGGAATTTGTTACAGTCTCACATGGGACACAACAGTGGAGGCCAAGGCCAGAAAAGTCACAGTCCGCAAAATGGATTGGCTGACGAGGAGGAGGACCAGTCAGTCGTCTTCCTCGTCGTCCTCTTCATCGGGGTCTTCCTCCCCCTCATCCTCGTGTTCTCGTTTCCGCTTCTCGCCTTGCGGGAGGTCTGTGGGGAAGGGAGCAAAAAGGAGTCAGAAGGCACACTCTGGAACAGGGGTTCTCCAGTCGTTGACTACAACTCCCATAATCCCCAGCCAAAGGCCATTGCAGCCGGGACTGATGGGAGTTGTAGTCAACAGCATCTGGGAGTCCTTGTTACACAGGAACAGCCCTGCCGGATCAGGCCCAAGAAGGCCTCTCTAGTCCAGCATCCTGTTTCCCACAGTGGTCCACCAGATGCCTCTGAGAAGCCCACAGGCAAGAGGGGAGGGCAGGCCCCCTCTCCTGCGGTTGTTCCCCTGCAACTGGGACTGAGAGGAACATCACAAGGAACACTGACCACTATGTGCCACTTTTTCCTCCCCAAAAGATTCACTTGCTCATTCAAACACCACCTTTCAAATTCAAAAACAAGTCTCAAAAAATGGCTCATTTTTCAGTTTTAAAAAGTTGCCCTGCCATCCCCATTTCGGAAGCCACAAAGCACAAGGGCACCTTTGGACCTTAAAAAGCTGGACGCAACTCCCAACGATGGGTCCCGCTACCCTTCTGGGCGCTGAATGTTTCAACTCTTTACCATAGCTGGCTGTAATCCTTACAGCCAACCCTGTAAGGTGGGCTGGTATTTATCCTCAATTGCCAACAGGGTTGCGAGTTTGTGGCTTGCCTGCATCCACCTAGGGTTCACAGCAGAGGCACGATTCAGACAGAGGACTTTCCCATTCCTAATCCAGCCTTTGCCGTGACACAAAACCACCAGACTTCAGAGTGGGAAAGGACCCTTGGAGGTCTTCTAGTCCAACCCCCTGCTCAGTGCAGGAATCTGCTGCAGCTTCCCTGACAGGTGGCCGTCCAGCCTCTCTTAGAAAACCTCCAGCAAAGGAGAGGCCACCACTGCATGAGGCAGGCTGTTCCACCGTCCAACAGCTCTTGCAGTCAGGTAATACTTCCTAACACCTAGCCTAAATCTGCTTCCTTAAAATGTCAACCTTTATGTTGAATAGGCAGAGAACTAGCCTGCTTTTTCTATGCGACAACCCTTCCAATATTTGAAGACAACTATCTTGTCCGCTCCCCTGTCCCTTAGTCCCCGAACTCTCCAAATGCAAAGGGTTATTTCTCACCAAATGTGCAGGAAAGGTCTTCCAGATTATATATCCTTTTCATGGAGAGTGCATGGCTTTCCCCCCATCCCATATTGCAGAGTAAAAAAGGACCAACACTTACCCTCCTCACCTTCGTCATCGTCGTCTTCTTCTCCATCCTCATCATCTTCCTCCTCCTCCTAAAGTCAAGATAAGATTAATGTTTAAGATCTCCCACTCTCACCTGCCTCAACTCCCTCGAGTTGTTTTGATAGTCCTGGGCCTATCTTGACCCCCTTGTGGAGATGCAGGTCGAAAAGCTAAATAAAAGCTATCAACAACCTTCATCTAAAGCCCTTGTTTAAAATAAGAGGGGACGAGAGTGGGGACTGGGGAGAAATAACTCCCATCAAGTGGCAGGGAGTTCCCCAGGTCAACTATGTACAAGAGAGCTGACTTTGTTCTGGAAGCTGGGAATCAAAATGCACCATTTTGTTTAATGGAAACTCCCCTGTTCAGTTGCAGTTAAAAGGAGCTCTGGAACCCAGGCTGGGATAGACCAGGGAGAGCTCAGAGCTGCTCCTCATAAGAGTAGGCAATTCTGAGCTAAACAGACACCACAGATGGCAGGTTTATAGAAGCTGCATGCAGTTGTGACGGGACACGTTCCTTGTGGAGGTGGAGCTGGTGGGCCATTTGCTCCCAAATTAAAGAGGAACCTGAGAAAAGCCATTTTGTGCGAGACCCTGTTTCTGCCTAGAACAGCACATGCCATGCACTCTGTGAGGGGCCTTCACTTCTTCCCTCCCAGTCAAAACAACTGGATCACAAGCACTTTACTTTTTTGTTTTGAACTGAGAGGAGGTAAAGTGAGAATGAAACTCTGTTGGGGCAGAAGGGAAAAATCTAAGAGTGGACACAGAAGTGGTTTGGAGCTACCTAGGATGGAAAAGTCAACTGCAAGTTTTTCTTTGGAAAGCCCAAAAGCAGCATGCCAAAAGAGCAGGGGTGGGTGGGGGGAGAGAACGTTGTAATTTTTAGCTTGCTTTTTGCATTTCATAGCACCTTTTGGTTTCTCCCTTTTTGTTATTGCTACTGCCCTGTGAAACTATAAACCAGTGATGATACATGCCTTGACCTTATGTCAATGTCTGATGCCTCTGAGTACAGAGGCAGGATGCCTCTGAGTACCAGTTGCAGGGGAGTAACAGCAGGAGAGAGGGCATGTCCTCAACTCCTGCCTGTGGCTTCCAGCGGCATCTGGTGGGCCACTGTGTGAAACAGGATGCTGGACTAGATAGGCCTTGGGCCTGATCCAGCAGGGCTGTTCTTATGTTCTTCAATGGGCAGAAGAGTTCACAAAGGCATTTGGGTTTGGAGAAGATGTCTACACTTGTGATGCGAAAAAGAAAAGAAAAGAAAAGAAAAGAAAAAAGAAAAAAGAGAAAGATCATCAGCTCACCTCTTCGTCAACCCCATCTTCCTCTTCTTCACCGTCCAGGTCTTCATCATCCTCTTCGTCATCTACAACATCCTCGTCCAGTTCTTCCTCATCATCATCTTCCTCGCCTTCTAGATAGGGGAGAGGTGGAAGGGAGGTTGAACACCCACCCACCATGAGAGAGTTGAGAAAGTGGATTTAGGGAGAGAGAAGAGTGATCTGGCAGGGATTCTACAGTTACGCAAGAATTGTGGGTAACCGAACTGCGCTATTAAAAGAGATACACTCTGGCAATACTTTTACTAACCAAAGCAACACTGTTTGAGCAGGAAACGTTATGCAGACTTATTGATTCAACTGCACGTTTGACGGTTCCTACAATCTAAAATGAAATGCAGGAAGAGTTATGCCAGCTTTAATCAAACAGACTAGAATTATGTAGGCCTCACAAACTTGCAACCACAGAGTTGGAAGTGACCTTGAAGATCTCCTGGTTCAACCGGTGCAGTGAGCAATCTCCCACAGCAGTATTTATTTGTGCTGCTCCAACTCTCATCTCCAGGCAGTTAATACAACATAAAAATTTAAAACTGCAACAAAGACCTTTTAAAATACTATTTTAGATACAAATCTTATTAAAGATTTGTTGGAGGTGCATCTTTTAAATCTCTTTTAAAAGTCAGAGTTAGCAATTAACATGAATCTGTGAGAAAGCTATGCAGGCTTCCAAGGGCCACGGAACTGCTGCCAACTCTCTTTCAAGCTTTATTCCACCACCATGAGGCCTAGAAACTTTATCAAATTTGTCGACCGCCCCAAACTTCCATCACTGGACGGTTAGTTTGCAATGTATGGGGGACCTAATTCTGATTGTCTTTGCAATTAATTGTGTCATTTTGGGCAGAAGCAAGGTTGCAGATCCTACAAGGGTTTTCCTGGGGTGGTGTTTGAACCCAAAGCAGGGCCAAACTGGTAATTTATTTTTATTTCTCTATGTAAGCCACTTTGGAAGCTTTTGTTGAAAAGCAGTATATAAATATTCATTGTAGTATTGGTAATGTCAGGCGAGGACTCAGCCCATGATACCACCAGCAAGCTCTGCTCAAAAGGAGGGAACGATAAAAGGAGAAACCAGCATGAAAATCTTTGCAACACCAAAATTAAGTTATAGGTGGCATCCAAGTCAGATGTGCTCACCGTCCCTTAGCAACAAGGGCCCAATTCTTGCCACAGAATCACCTCTTCACTGCCTTCATTTCTGCCCTACAAAAAACCTCACTAGTTTTTATCACTGAGGATCTCAAGATGGTGCAGTCCCCCCCGCTGCAATTTTGCCCTCACAACAACCCTGTGAGGCAGGCACAGTCAAGAGAGCAACTGCCCCCAAACTTCATCTTGATTCAAGGTTAACACTGCAGCCACTGTGTCCGTGCTGCTTATTGCAGTCACTGTGCAGCAGCAACCATTCGAAGATGCTATCACACTTCATTGTCGAAGAAGAACACAGGCAGGCATCTGCCCCAAGCAGCTTACAATCTCAGTGTAAACAGAGAGAAAGAAGCCAGGCATGGATGCAACAGCTAAAAGGAAGTTGCAGATTATCTGCCTTTAGAAGGCTAGAGTGCAGCCTCTCTGTGCTTTTGTCTTTGGGTGGGATGGGGGAACATAGGTTCTATTCATTCCCAACTCCCTCACATGGTCATGGCTGGATTTTTGCTGCTCCTCTTGAGGCATGCAATAAATTGGTATTGACAATTAAAATGCTAATTTATGGTGGTTGGTGTTTGTTTGTTTTTAAGTGACCAATGGACTGTTACCTGCCCTGAGGGTCCTTTGCAGACAGAAAGGTAGGGTAAAAATGCTTTTAAGGAAAAGGAAATGGGTTCAGCCAGGAATTTTACAGAAGAGGTGAGTTTTGAAGGTGGGGTCTGGAAGAGGAGAAGGGTTCCAAGTGGCAAGGGTTTACAAGTGTGAGTCCCCAAATTTATTCATTCAATTAATTTTTTTGCTTTTTTGCATTTATATCCCGCTCTTCCTCTGAGGAACCCAGAGCAGTGTACATGCTTATGTTTATCCTCACAACAACCCTGCAAGGTAGGATAGGACAAGAGATACTTGACTGGCCCAGAGTCACCCAGTGAGTATCATGGCTGAATGGGGATTTGAACTCGGGTCTTCCCGGTCCTAGTCCAACACTCTAACCTCTACACCATGCTGGACTACAACTCCTATCAACCCCATCCATTACTGATGATGGGAGTTGTAGCCCCAACATCTGGAGCCCTAAGCTCAAGAATCCCTGCTTGCTGGGAAGCAACTATAACTCCCTTAACACCAAACAGTGGATGATGGGAGCTGTAGTCCAACAACATCTGAAGACCCAAACCAGAAAACCCCTGCCTCATGGGAAGTGCTACAATATACACCAAATCCCCCACATTTGGACAGGGAGGTAGGAAAGACGGAGGACAGCAACCCCCAGAAGGAGATCAAGTAGTTCAGCTTCTCAGCAGCTAAACATCTCAGATCAGTAGGCGGGCAGGGTTGTTCTACCCCACTTCCGTCAGCCAGGATCTGGATTCGGTTCCTGGAGTGAGGTCCAGGGCTTTTGGAGGATAAAGGCTCTATTGAGTTACAAACAGATATGATCTGTTAGCAGCATGGGCAGTCAATTGGCATGCATGCAGAAAACCTACAAAATTAGTATGCATGCAATGAATTTAAGGAGTTGGCGAATATTTAATTCAATTCCAAAATCAATCCAGCCTGCAGGGCACTTCCAGATGCTGGGTACAGAGAGACCAAGTGCCCCATTTTCTCTCGGCTTCAACTGGAAGCAAGCTCAGATGCACCCCTTTTGGACCTCCACCTTCCCTCCTCTTGGTTACTTAGCCTCACAGTCAAATTTAAAGTTGCAAGTTCCTCGGGGCAGAGACTCTAAAGTCCTCGTTGACCAGCAACACAGGTCGGCTGATATTAGACTAGAGCAGGCCTGCTCAACTTCGGCCCTCCTGGAGATGTTGGCCTACAACTCCCATAATCCTTGGCTACTGGCCACTGTGGCTGGGGATTCTGGGAATTGTAATCCAAAAACAGCTGGGGGGCCTAAGTTGAGCAGGCCTGGATTAGAGTGTCAGGGTAACAGGAACACCAGAAGCTGCTTTACACCAAGTCAGACCATTGGGCCATGTAGTTTAGTAAGGTCTACACCGACTGGCAGCAATTCTCCAAGGTTCCAGGCCGGAGTCGTTCCCTAGCTGGAGATGCTGCCAGGGACGATGGCGGTTTAACACTGAGGCAGGAGAGGCATCTGCCTACGGCGGCAAAATCTGAGGAGTGGTGGCGGCAGCGGCTGCGGGGAGGGGGCCGACCGGGCAAGGGGAAAGTTCCCCCCTTCGCCCCCTAAAGATTGCCACTGCCGGCAGCGGGACGGGGCACAGTGGCTGGCTGCAAGGAGCGAGATTTCCGACAACTCCCAGAATCCCCAAGCAAAAGCCATTCTAGCTGGGGATTCTGGGAGTTGTCGTCAACACCACCTGGAGATCCCTGTTAGAGGGAACACTGGCAGTGACTCTTCCCGCAGCTACTGCTGCCAAAAAAAATAAAAAAATAAAAAATAAATAAAGTGAAGGGGGGGGCCTTTCCCCTTACCCCCCCCCCCCGAGCTCTCTCTCTCTCTCTCTCTTTTTTAAAAAAGGCAGCAAAAAGGTTAATCCTCCCCTGGCCAAGGACTGAACCAGAGATCTTCCCTTGAGGATAATATCTTAACAGTTCTCACATGTAGCCTCCCATCCAAATGAAAACCAGGGCAGACCCTGCTTAGCAGAGGGGACAAGTCATGCTTGCTACCACAAGACCAGCTCCTCCCCCCGCCCCCGTGTTGGCCCGACCCGGACTTTTCATTCTTGAAACTGGTGTGCGAGAACAGACCCAGAGGGCCCCTCCCTCACCATCGCCATTCTCGTCATATTCGTCGTCCAGCCCGTCTGCTTCCGGCTCGGAGTCCGGGGCCTCCTTTTCGTTGGCGTCAAAGCCGTCCAGGTAGGTGAGCTGGGGAAGGAGGGCAAAGACGCTGTCGCGGTAGTTGCTCAGGTTCGTCACCTCGCAGTTGAAGAGGTCCAGGGTCCGTAGGTGGGGCAGCTTTTTCTGCAGGGGGGTAAGAAGGGTCAGCGGGACGTAGCTGGGCAACCCGCCCCGAGCTACGGGAAGCCAGCATCGGCAACCAAGGACAGCAAAATCCGACAAAGGGGACAAGGAACACCGATTTTGCAACCCGATCTCTCTTGCCGAAGAGAAAAGCGAACAACAGCTCAGCCCTCATGGTGGGTAGATTCCACTAGTCAAGAGAGTCTCCCGGAAACTGCCGCTGAAGACAACGCTTATGGTGAGCATAAAGGACTCAACAGGCGTTGGCAGAAGTTACTACATGGGACTTCATCTTGGGGATTCCCACTTGAACTCCTGTTTTATCAGCAATGTGACCTCTTCAAAATTAACTATTGGGTCCAGTTTTCCAAGTTGGACATAAAGAGACTGTTTTAATTATTGTTTTATATAAATTTTATTGAAACATAAGCACAGCCCTGCTGGATCAGGCCCAAGAAGGCCCATCTAGTCCAGCATCCTGTTTCCCACAGTGGCCCACCAGACGTCTCTGAGAAGCCAGCAGGCAAGAGGTGAGGGCCTGCCCTCTCTCTTGCTGTTGCTCCCCTGCAACTGGTATTGAGAGGCATCGTGCCTCTGAGGCTGGAGGTGGCCCACAACCACCAAACTAGTAGCCATTGGTAAGACACAGATCTATTTTCATTAATCTAGTATTACCAGAACTTATGCAACGGCATAGTCTTTTAATCACATGGCTTTTATTATGATTGTATCAAAATATCAGGATATGCTGCTTGGATTCTCTGTTAATGCTCGCGTATACTGTCGAATCCATATAGGGTTTTCTTTTCTTTTGTCTCTTTTGCATCTTACCACAATCGCCAGCCTCCCCAACTGCGGCATGCTGGCCTACCTTACAGGAACGTTCCAGCGACTGACATAGCCCCCTTTGTCTCTCCCTCTGGCAAAATCCTGCCAGTTGCAGGGAAGCAACACCAGGAGAGAGTGCATGCCACCTTTGCCTGCTTGTGGGCTTCCCAGAGGCACCTATGGGCCACTGTGGAAAACAGGGTGCTTCTCATGTTCACTGAGGCAGGGGACCAGTGATCTCTCTAATATTTTTGATCTGTGCGTGGAATGAGTTTTGTTCTGGGTGGCAGGAACATAGGAAACTGCCATATACTGAGTCAGACCATTGGTCCATCTAGCTCAGTATTGTCTTCACAGACTGGCAGCGGCTTCTCCAAGGTTGCAAGCAGGAATCTCTCTCAGCCCTATCTTGGAGATGCTGCCAGGGAGGGAACTTGGAACCTTCTGCTCTTCCCAGAGCGGCTCCATCCCCTGAGGGAATATCTTGCAGTGCTCACACATCAGGTCTCCCATTCAGATGCAACCAGGGCGGACCCTGCTTAGCAATGGGGACAAGTCATGCTTGCTACCACAAGACAAGGCAGTGTGCGCGCACCTGCATCCAGAGTGGGGCCTTCCTGATTCAACCTGAGCGGGATCCGAACTTAACTGAGCAGACATCCCAAAACCTGTGAGTGTGTGAACGTGCACACACCTTAGAAGGAACACTGCTAGCAACTTGTCCTTGCCACTGGGAGCAAGCCAATGATATTTTCAAGCAGAAGCATTGTCCATCCTGGCTTGGGAGGATTTATTATGCATGTTATGGAGATGGGCAGTCATCAGATGCCATCTTCTAGTTGTGACAATGAGAGCCAGCTACTTGATTAGAAGTTTTAAAATGTTGCTCTACGCACAGTCTACAGTGAGAGTGCCTATTGCTTACCGCAGGAAAGGGCGGCATGCATACAGAGGCATTCAGGAATGAATGTGCTGGTACCCTGAACCCTAGGGCAGGGAGGGATTCCCAGATGTTGTAGACTACAACTCCCACAATCCCCAGCCAAAGGCTGCTGGAGCTGGGAATTGTCATCAACAACATCTGGGGATCCTTCTTACAGGGAACCCTGCTCACGGGTCATTCCTTCCTCTTCACCTCCTGGCTTCACCCACAGGCAAAAGAGAAGGCCTTGAGATTTGTTTAGCGAAATGCAGTATAAGAATTGAACGATAAAGGCAAGGAGAGCTGGGTATGTCGTTGGCTCGCTCCACTCCCTTTCAAACCCGGATCCTCCACATCTGCAGGGCAACAGCAGTTGTCTACTCAAACCTGCCTCTCCCACCCAGTTACATCCCGCCCGGTTAGATCATCTCAGATGGCCCTTTTGTAGGTCCCTGATTTCAGAGATGTTCGGGGCTCTAGGACCCGGGAAAGGGCCTTTTTGGTTGCTGCCCCGCTCCTTTGGAACTCTCTTCCCCTTCAGATTCGTCTAGCCCCTTCCTTACTGATCTTCAGATCTCCATTGAAGACTTCTTTTTCACCAGGTTTTTGCCCTGTAGTTTACTTCATTTGTTTTTGTTAGTTACTTTAGTTTTTAATTTAGAATGTAATTTTTTAATGTTGCCTTGTTTGCATGTTTTTGTGCACTTTGGAGTAGGTGGTATATTAAATGTTTCTAATAAATAAATACATAAAATAAATACTCACCAGGGGTTCCAACGTGTTGAAATATTTGATTTTGTTCCCACTCAGGTTCAGGTGGGTCAGGTTGGGGGTCTTCTCCGCCAAGACTTCCAGGCCCCCGGAAATGCGGTTGTCACTCAGTTCCAGCTAGCGAGGGGGATGCAAAAGATGCACCACCAAAGGTTACTTTTGAACACACATACACACACGTACGTTACACATCCGTCTGTGGGTATTTCTAAGAGCAGTCCAGACAACACACAGAAATAGAGAGTTAAGCATAATCTCCAAGCTGTTTCCAGACATTACACAGTGGATGTTTAATCTCCTCCCCAACTCCATTTTAGGAGAAGTCTGCAGCCAGAGTCCCACCTCTCCAAGAACAGAGTTCTAATCCTGTTCTGTGCTTGTGAGGATTACCTGTTAAATAGCACTAAGTGCTTCACTTCTCAGTACAACAGCCTGGAAAGGTAGGCCAACACTGCTAGACTGGTAGTTCATTTTATACAACTATGTACCACTTTTATTAGTCAACTATGTACCACTTTTATTAGTGTTCTAATTAGTTTGTTAGTGTCTTTACAGAATGAATTGATGCAGGGGTTCTCTTTGTGGTCAGGGATGATGGGAATTGTAGTCCAACAAGATCTGGAGACCCAAGTTTGAGAACCCCTGAATCAGTGCACTGCATTATGAATTGATCTGTGGAAATATATATAACAAACATGGAAAATTAGAACCTGGAATAGAAATCAGCACCCCAGGACTCAACATATGTTTTTAATTTTTTTTAAAGTCCAGTTTCTACACCTTGTGACTGTGTTAAGAGACTGCATGGAGAATCAGGGGAAGTATCAAACTGAAGTGCTGGCAGGAGCAGAGGAGAGCAAGGAGAGGTTTCCGTAAGTGGGCGGGGGGAGAAGAGGAAGAAGATTCCAGCGTCCTGCATGGTTCCCACCCACAACAAGCAGAACAACATTATGCAGAATATGGGAAGTTTGTGAAGTACGAAGCTTGCAGGTCTGTGGGAGGCATGGACTGTACCTAATTTCTGTGCAGGACTTTAGAAAACCCCAAAGAGAGTTAATGTTTATTCGGAACACCTTCACATTCATTTTTGTGACATGCCCTCAACACTGCAAGGCGGGCGACAGATATTTTATTTAGTGCATTTATATACCACTCAATACAAAATGTCCCTGGGCGGTTCACAATTTTAAGAGGATGAATATGTTTTGGGATGCAAACGAAATTCAGCTTTGAGTGACCCCCATATTCACCCCCCGCTTCATCCACCTCCCTTGTGAAGGGAAGCCCCAACCTCACCTGTGGGATAGCAGCCAGAGGCCAGAAAAACAGCCACATGAAGCAGCACGAGGTGGAAACACAAGCCACACTCCCCCTGCTGCTGGGAAATGGTTAAAAACTTCTGGCATTCACCCTAATCAGAGCCTCTACCTTGGCATGCATAATAATGCAAAGGGGGGAAAATGGCTTCTTGAGGAATTTCTAAAATCCAGGGCTGCAAGCCAGCTGGGGCCCATCACACCACTCAGAGCCCTTCTGGCCAAATGCAGACAATGAGATCCAGTCTGGTGAAGAATTCTGTGTCCATCAGAAGCCTGCCTAGCTTCCTTGCAGATCTGTGTTAAGAGTACGGTCATAGGAGATTCCTGCACGGAGCAGGGGGTTGGTCTAGAGCAGGGATCCTCAACGTGCGGGTCCCCAGATGTAATTGGAGTTCAACTCCCATAATTCCCAACCAAAGGCCACTGGGGCTGGGGATTATGAGAGTTGAAGTCCAATACCATCCGGGGACCCACACGTTGAGAGACCCTGGTCTAGAGCAACGTAATGCTTTACCTCTCAGTACAACAGCCTGGCAAGGTAGGCCAAGACCACTAGACTGGCAATTTATTCTATACTGATGTCCACTATGTATGTACTGCTTTTATTAATGTTCTAATTGGTTTCATAAAGTGTCGGTACAGAGTGAATGACTGCAGGGGTTCTCTTTGTGGCCAGGGATGATGGGATTTGTAGTACACAGGGGGACACAGGTTGGGAACCCCTGATCTTAGGTCTCTGGAGAATCAGGAACCAATGTTCCATGTAACAGGGATCCCTAGAAACTGACTACAACTTTCATCATCCCCAGCTGCAATGGCCTTTGCTGGGGATGATGGGAGTTGTAGTCAACCCCTGGGGATTCTTGTTACAGGGAAGGTAGTGGGTAAGCGCTCAATCCAAGCCACAAGCTCCAGAACAGAAGGGCAAGTTTCTCTGCTGAAGAGTTTAACTCTCCATCAGTGGCTCCGGCTGGGAATGACCACACCTGTGCTACCTCTTTCTGCAACATGCCCATCCCAACATTAAAAGCCAGTATTTGAAGCCTTGCTCCAGCGAGAGTCAGGTGGTGAGAGAAGATGCCAGGGAAGATCCCAACAGTGCTATGAGAATGCTGGTGTATTGGCAGAGCTGAAGAGAATAAGGGGATGTTGAGAGTTGGAAGGGACCTTTGAGGTCTTCTAGACCAACCACCTGCTCCGTGCAGGAATCTCTTATGGCAGTACTATTAACACGAATCTGCAAGAAAGCTAGGCAGGCTTCTGATGGGAGACAGAATTCTCCACCAAGTAGGCTGGATCAAGCCAACTTTCGGGCTTTACGCCACCACCATGATGTCTAGAATCTTAGTTTGTGATGTTCTGGGGACCCAATTTTGGTTGGGTCAGAGCTACAAGACTTGAATGGTCCCTGCCTACTTTACAGGACTGTGACACAACAGACACGAAGTGTTCGGCATCTTCCCAAACCCTGAACGGTTGCCAAGAATCCTCATTATACAGGATAAAAAGAAATCTTGCATTTCCTGAAAACAGGACCCCTTTTCAGCTATCTCCAGCCTGGCCACTTACCTTCCGGAGTTTATTGAGCTTGGGCAGATTGGAGACTGAGAGGAGGTTGACGTTGATCATACTGAGGAATTCGAGATTTTCAAAGTCCGAGGAAAGCCCGCCAATCTTCCCATCGTCTGAGCGACAATTGTCCAAGACTAGCTCTTTCACCTGGAAAGGTGGACCAAGTTAGAAGGGCATGGTCTCCCCGTGCGACATTAGAAGTCAACAGCCCACGTTCTGTGGAAGGCAGACGTTCTCAAACCTGGGCCTTCAAATAATGTTGGCCTACAATTCCCATCATCCCATTACAATGGTCTTTGCAGCAGGGGTCAATGGGAGTTGTAGTCCAACAGCATCATCTGAGGACCGTAAGTTTGAGAACCTCTGGTGGGAGGAACTGGAAGCCAGGTGGCTACTTGGCCAGCGATGGCAGCCATTAGAAAAACTAACCAAGCACTGAGTAACACAATTTTCAGCTACATCCGCCAATAAATTGTGGCGGGGGTGATGGGAATTGTAGTTCAGCAACAGCTGGAGAGCCAACATTGCCTACACTCGCACTCCCCCCTGATTTAGGCTAAGGGTGGCAGAGTCTCCCAGTTGTTAGATTACAGCTCTCATCATTGCCAGTGAGAGCTGTGGATGATGGGAATTGTAGTCCAACAGTTGGGAGACTCAGGTTGACAGACCCTGCTTTTGGCAGACCAAAGAGTGGCCCCTCCACGCCAAGAGACAAAATTGTCCCCATGGTTGCTTGAGTGGAACACACAGACCTGCGGCTAGGCAGCTGGCACATCTGGCTGCTGAAGCCACAAACTAGGGATCTGCGAACCGGTCCAGCGGTGAACCGAACCACCCCCTGGTTCTTTCAGACCGGAACCGGACCGCCGGGTCCAGTCTGGCCGGTCCGCGAACTTTTTGTTTTTAAATTAAAGAAGTTTTTAAGTACCTTTAGCCCCTTCGGGAAGCTTGCTGATGCTGCGGGGGTGTGTGTGTCCCCGTGCGGGTTCCCTCTCCCCGCGCCGGCCTTCCTCATCACCGCTGCGGCCGGGTAAACTGAGCCTTTTCGGCCCTTTCAAGCCTCGGTCCGAGCGTGCGGCTGCCATGCATTCGCCAATGCCCTCTGCGAGGCCTCAGTTTACCCAGCCGCGATGGGCTGCAGCGGTGATGAGGAAGGCCGGCGGGGGGAGAGGGAACCCGCGCCGAAACACCCCCCCCGGCATCAGCAAGCCCCCTGAAGGGGCTAAAGGTACTTAAAAACTTCTTTAATTTTTTTTAAAAAAAAGTTTGCAGACCAGTCCGGGACGGGTTCGATGGGGGGCTGGACGGTTCCCTGCACACCCCTACCAGAAACGTTTCGGAAGGAAGGGCACCCAGCCAGAAGAGAGATTAGCTTTGGAAATGGGATCCTCCAGCCAAAACTGGGTTGCTTATGCCAAGCGGGGACCTTGAAAGACAGGCCAGCCACTATCCCTGCTAACTGGGCAAAGAGGCACCTTTTAACATGGTGATTCTCTTTATTTAGCAGGGGGAGAGTAACTGGCCCTATCCACCCCCAGCACAGTACCCCTCCAGGGACTGTTGCTGGTGTGTATCATGTTTCTTTTAGATTGTGAGCCATTTGGGGACAGGG
Source organism: Hemicordylus capensis (assembly GCF_027244095.1). Classification (NCBI taxonomy): domain Eukaryota; kingdom Metazoa; phylum Chordata; class Lepidosauria; order Squamata; family Cordylidae; genus Hemicordylus; species Hemicordylus capensis. The sequence continues at coordinate 220,264,942 of NC_069658.1, forward strand.
ACCCCTGTCCCCAAATGGCTCATTTATTATTTATTATTTCTCTGTGTAAACTGCCTTGAGCCATTTTTGGAAGGGCGGTATAGAAATCGAATTAATAATAATAATAATAATAATAATAATAATAGCGCTCCCCTCAGAACGCCAGAAACTGACACACTCCTCACGAGCTCCTGCAGACATCATAGCCCCAGAAGGCCCCAGGTTCAGGGCTTGACAAATCCCAGGCGCCAGGGAACCATGGCACCTAGACTAGGATATTCCGAGGAACAATTATTAAATAGCATCTTTATTGGACTCAGGCTGCCCTGGTTCTGTTGTGCTGCTTGTAAAAAGGATAAAGAGACACCCATTCACCCTCTAAAATATCTGTCACTAAGCTGGGTAATTTTGCCAAGCATCCATTGTCTGGCTCCGAGGTCCAAAGAAAACTTGTCAAGGCCCGCCATTGGTAACTTGAGGCGGGGGAGACAGAGCTCTCGAAGGAGCTTACTGCAGCATCTTCAAGCAGATCTGAAGAAGGGGATTTCAGCTAGGAATCACACACAAAGATCTCGGCCACACATTTAAAATTCTCCCTTTCCCACTTTCAGCCTGGAAATGGCCACTGGAAGTAAATAAAAGGCCTTAAATTTTAAAGGTAAAATGCACTTGGAGAACTGGACTTGGCTGAAAAAGCACTTTTGCACCAGAGTTGCGGCAGAAGCTAGAGCCCTGGGTTCAAATCCCGCCACTGTCGTGAACTCACAAGGCCACCTTAGGCAAGTCACTCTTGTGACGCCACCTTTCTGCTCCGTAACTGTAATACGAACTACCTTACAGGGCTGTTAAAGATCATATCAACAAAATTATATGAAATATTCTAAAGCCCTACTCCTATATTATGCTCAACACTCACACAGTGTCCATAGGCAGTTATCCGCAAGTAGGGCGGTTGCATCGGCTTTGCATACGGAAAATCACCAGTTCAGTCCCTGAAAGCTTCTCCAGTCAGGGCTGGGAAAGACCCCACTCTGTCTGAAACCCAGGATAGCTGCTGCCAGTCAGTGTAGACAATACTAAGCTACATGGACCAAAGGTCTGACTCAGCATAAGGCAGCTTCCTGTGTGATGTTGAATACAGATCTAGCAGTAAGTACACTTCCAATCCATATCCTGCCTATCAGGGGGCCTGTGTCTTGGGCTCACTTTTAACAAATGTTCTTAAAAATAAATAAATATCATAAATATAATAAATGAATAAAATGAGAGTAGCAAGTAGCCCAAAATGGAGCTACATGCTGGAATTGGCAGCTAAAGATGCCAGGCAAAATCTGCCCACTTCCAATTGCCTTCCACCCCCAGAAGAACTTCTAGCAAGGTTAGGCCTGTAGCTCACTATTCGAGTGTCTGCTTTGCGTGCAGACAGTTCCAGGTTCAATCCCTGGCAGCATCTCCAGGCAGGGCTGGGAAAGATGCCTGCCTGAAACCCTGGAGAGCTGCTGCCAATCAGTGCAGACAATACTGAGCTAGACAGAGCACTGACTCAGAAGGCAGCTTCCGATGCAATTCCTATGACTCGCTGCAAAACCAGATTATATATAGGGGTTGGCAGCAGGCTGTTATAACACAGTGCCACCTTGTGGCCAGACCCACAGCCTGCAGAAGAGCGTCTCCCGATCTCGGTTATGCAACCCATTTAGTGCTGCATACAGGAATCCACCGGGGCACGCAGAGAAGCCAGCCAGCCGCAGGTCACGCTCCCAGGAACCAGCCAGCCAGGACGGCCCATGAGCCCTGGCCTGTCTGTTTTACAGCTGGCGATTGAATACTTCCGGGAGAGGCCACTGGGGTGCAGGGGAAAAGAATGAAGCAGGAGCAGTGCTACCTGCCAACACAGAGATCTGCAGGGAGCAGCATGATAGCTGCTGGCTAAGACAGGAGCCCCTCGCAGGCAGCTGCGGCCAAGCCCGTAATGGAGGCACGAAGGACAGCAGCGAAGGAGCCCGGGAGAGGCAGCTGCACGGTGCAAGTGGCGTGATCTAATCCATCCCGACCGCAATGCAGCCGAACCGGCCACACCAGCACCCGCATTCCTTCCCTGCCCTGGCTCCAGGAACACATTCTCTAGCCAGGCAGGAGGCCCGACCAGCTGGCCGTGGGGAGCCACCAGCAGAAAAAGACCCAGGGCCCCGGTGAAGGGAGCAGAAGCCAAGGTGGGCCGGCTAGGAGGAGCAGCAGCAAGCCGGAGGGGCCACCTCTTGCCAAAGCCACCGCCTGGTCTTGAGCCGGCTCTCGCTTTCAGTAGGGTTTCAGTGGGCTGGCTACTGCCTCCGTCAACCATGGCTGAGAACTCGTTTGCTCAAACCAAATGCAACCAAGTGCCTAGTCCTTATGGGGGCCTGGTTGGAAAGACAGAAGTCAGGACGGGGAGGAGGCTCCCACTAGGAACCGGTTTTTTACACACCGACACACAATCAAAAACTGTGGCCTATGTGGGTTCGGGAGCTGTGTGTGCTCAGTTTCTGGTTGTGTGGAAGTAAGGGAGGAGGAAAACCTGGGAGGCTTTCGGGGTGGATTTGATTAAAATCCAATCAATTCAAATCACAATTTAAATCACTAGTCAGTAAGACTAGATTTAAATCATGGGTTTTTGTTTGTTTTTTAACATAAAGACTCATTCTTGCTATTATAATCTTAATATTTACAACCGGATGAAGGTTTCATTTTTGGTCCTCTTCTAGATAGAAAAATTGCCCTAAATAGTCTAGAAAACTATCTTTAGATAGAATTTCCCCCCAAGAAGCATTTAATAAATAAAAAATCAGATTTTTACATTTAAAAAACCAAACCATTGATTTTTATCCACCCTGGTGGCTTTCCCTCTTACCTTGCTTCCCACACAATCACTTCTCCCCAGACATTCCTCTTACCTTGCTTCCACACAACCAAGATCTTGAGCACAAACAGCTCGCAAACCCGGGTAGAACACCGTTTTTGATTGCGTGAACATAGACAGTCACGTTTGTCATGCATGTGTTAAAAACTAAAGGATCTCTTTCGTACTGAGTCTCAATCTGTATTTCAGTTTGAACCAAAGCTTTAACACATTATAACAGATGGAAATGTGCTTTAAAGAAGGAAACACACTTCCTGCAGGACCACCTCCGATCACCAAAGTTACAGTGGCTGAAACACCCTTCCACTAGCTGCCTGATGTCACATCTGCTTCCAGTGACAAAAGGAGAGAGGAAACCCACCCACCCACCCAGGGATGCCACGCCACAGGGCAGGCCAGATTGGGCCTGAGGTCTGAAGTGTGGGGCTGAAAGTTTTCCATGGAAACATTTTCCATTTCTAGAAATCCATTGCTCCATGAAACACACCAGTAACAATTAATGGGTACATGAAGGAGCGGGGGGGTGTGTGTGTGTGTGTGTTACTCTATGCTTTCCTCGGATTTAGCCCCAGTAGAGAGATTGCTCCTAAACTGGGAGTGAGCTAGTGACGGAAGTTGTAAATAATGTTTTGGAGTTGATTGTCCCTAGGAAGCTGTGAGTGCATCTATATGCTATTTGTAAACAAGAAGGTAGTAAGTGGGGTTTGGTTTTGTTTTTTAAGAAGAATTAAAAATTTAAAAAGACAATCAAAACCTGCCAGTCAAATCATAATCTCTTGAGGGGAGCAGGAAAACTGATACAGTGAAATTGAGCATTTCTGGAAAATTTCCCAATTCAAAATTTCCTGAGATCCCCACATCTGACGGAGGCTGCTGCCACCAATCCCTGGGGGAAACAGCTTTCGGCAAAGAGCAAACTATTAGCTAGCCATGGCAAGAGGGTTCCTTCGATTCCCTGCCAACTTTGCTACAGAGGAGGACGGAGCCATCCCTGAGTGCCAATTCCTGGAACAAGCCAAGATGACTAGGACAGCCCCAGCCCAAAGAATGGCCCCTTCCAAATCACTGCAGCAGCTGGCGGGCAGCTCCATGCTCTCCTTCACATGAAGCCCAGATTGGGAGAGAGCCCTTGCAGCTTATGAAGACGGCTGGCTTTTCCTTTCCAAGGCAAAGAGTCCTCTGAACAAGCAAACAGCTCTGCCGGATCAGGCCCAAGAATGCCCATCAAGTCCAGCATCCTGTTTCACACAGTGGCCCACCAGATGCCTCCAAGAAGCCCACAGGCAGGGGGTGAGGGCATGCCCTCTCTCTTGTGGTTGCTCCCCTGCAATGCTATTGAGAGGTATCTGGCCTCCGAGGCTGGAGGTGCCCTATAGAATTTGTCTAAGCCCCATTTGAAGCCATCTAAGCTAGTGGCCCTCACCACAACCCGTGGCAGAGAATTCCACAGCTTAATTATGCACCGAGAGTTCGCAAGGGGACTGAGAGACCCTACCAGCTGTGAGTTGACATTTTTCTAGAACAAAAACCTTCCCAGAAAGGAATTCCACACTCCCCCCCCCCCCCCGTGGAAAGTTTCCCACTTCTAAAAATTTGTGGTTTCATAGGATGCATACGTCGCAGGTAACGGATGCTGAAGCAGTGTTAGGCAAGATCAGCAATCTCAAAAGTGGTAAGTAATGTTGTCCAGGCGATTCTCCCTAGGAAGCACATGCGCGCACACACACGCACACACAAGTACTGATTTGTCTTACTGAAAACAGGTGGGTTTTTCAAAGCTTATGTACAGGTCAAATAGCATGCTAAATCAGATCATAATTTGGGCCTCAGGAAAACCTGAATTCAGAAAAACTGTAATGCAAATTTTGTACAGATAAAAATTGCATGGGGACATTTTCCCAAGGATTTTCTGGAAGTTTTTCCAGACCATCATTTTTGATCCCAGAATTCCATCTCTGGCCCCTCTTCTGCCAGACCAGCCATTTCCTCCAACTAGGACGAACCTTTGATCCCTCTAGTTCAGTATGATCCACAGTGGCTGGCAGCAATCCTCCAAGGTTACAGGCAGGCCGTCTCTCCCCACCGAGCGATGCTGCCAGGGATCTCCTACATTCTTCTGCATGCAAAAAAACCTTGACACTACCACTGCCTACCACTGGAACCTTCTGCATGCAAAATCCCTACTCTACTTCTGAGTGATGGATCTCCAAGCTTAATGGAGGCATAAATGCTATGCAGGCATCCCTGGGGGTGGAAGTGAGTGCAAGGGTGTGTGTGGGGGAATCTAAATTTTAAGGGAGAGGCAAGTCATAAAGTTGGCTAAGTGTGACAAAGGATGCAAGCTTTTGGGCAACACAGAATTCCTCAGAAGGATACCACCCCAAGGCATTACAATTTGCACAATTAAGCTATCCTTGCCTGCTTCCTTCGGCTTGGGGGAATTGCAGTCTGGCTGTTCCACCTCCAGGCACCAATATACCTTAAAGCTTGCCTCTTGGTGGGGCATGCAGAGCACTGGAGTGAACTAAGGAGTTCAGTGCTACTCTGAAGCCTGCCCAACCCTGACCCAATCCAGGTTGGCCACATTTAAAAGCTGCCTTTTACAAACAGGCTAAAGAGGAATGTTGAGGCAGAACATACTGTTGGGGCAACTGACCAAGTGCAGAACAGAAGCTGCAGCTACAAGCCAGCAAGACCCAGACCAAATCTCATTTCTGCCACAACTTACTCATTAACTAACTAACTTCAGGCCAGCTAGTATTTTCTTACTCTGAGTACCACCTCCAGTATAGAGCCAATACCAACCTAACTTTCAAGGCTTCAGAGAATATATACAAAGCCTTGAGCCCCTGAAATGTGTTACGAGTATAATCACAGAACAGTAGAGTTGGCAGGGACCTTAGAGGTCCTCTAGTCCAACCCCTTGCTCTGGGCAGGAATCTCCCATGACAGCATTAACAACATGAACCTGCCAGAAAACGACGCAGGCTTCTGAGCTCCCTAGAACTTTTCACCAAGCAGGCTGGGAGATGTAGGCACGCTGCCAACTTTCCCCTGAGCTTCTACCACCTTGAGGCCTAGAAACCTGAAGTGTCCTTTTGACCATCATGACTTCCAAGGCCTCTTTGAGACGGAAATCTAGTTTTAGAAAGAGAAGCAACACTTCGAGGGATAGGGGCTGCGGGAGCGTTAAGCCAGGTCAAAAATTGCAAACGTTCAGTAACATGCACCCGTAGATCACAGCTTGGGGGCTCAGAGAAGGGTGCTGGTTATTTCCTGGAGAATCGAGTCCACCCAAGGAGGAGAGGAGGCCTAAATCCCCACTTGCTAGCCAGAGGGACATTTAACTAGGCACTCCAGGGATATGCACTGCCCAGCCAAGAAGAGGCAAGCTTCAAGGTGTCTTGGTGCCTGGAGGTGGAACGTCCAGATTGCAAATCTTAACACAAGGGTCCAATCCACCAGGAAGACCCCCTGTGGAAGCCCCATGGAGGTGAAGTGAACAGCTGTGCAATTAAGAACATAAGGACAGGCCTGCTGGATCAGGCCCAAGGCCCATCTAGTCCAGCATCCTGTTTCAAACAGTGGCCCACCAGATGCCACTGGAAGCCACAGACAGGAGTTGAGGGCAAGCCCTCTCTCCTGCTGTTACTCCCCTGCAACTGGTACTCAGAGGCATCCTGCCCTTGAGGCTGGAGGTGGCCCACAGCCCTCTGACTAGGAGCCATTGATAGACCTCTCCTCCATGAAGTCATCCAAACCCCTCTTAAATCAAGTGCCCACCCACCACCCATCAAGCTCCTGCCCCCCCATCTCCCTCAAGCCCGAGTTCATACTACTAAGGAGTCCTTAACCCTATTTTTAAAGGTTCTAGTCCTTAGTAAGATTTAAAACCCTAGGGTTTTTTTTTTAGGTTCTAGTCCTTAGTAAGGACTAGAACCTTAAAAAAAACCCCAAGGTTTTTAATCTCGCCTGGATTCCTCCCGTGCGGCAGCAACTTCGGGATCTCTGCGGAACTGCAGGTGACAAACCACCCTGCCCCTGAAACAGCGAGAGTCACAAGAAAGAGATTGGTTACACAAGTACTGCTCGGAAGAGCAGATCTTGGGCATTTCCGCTCCAGAGGGGACAAAGCACAAGACCATCACCAAGACTTGTAAACAAAGGTGCCAACATCTACCCTTCCCCTGCAAGCCCATCAGGCAAGGAAGATCTGTAAACCGGAAAGAAGAGTTTGCTTGCTTTCTAAAAATAGGATGGATGCCTAAAGCGGCATATCTTCCTAAGCAGTAGACTTGGGAGAACAAAGGGAAAGTTATCAAGACACACAGGATTGCAGGGAAAGGAAACCCAATACACACACCATCAGGTCCTGAACCCAGATACACATATTGCCCGCAGCCAGCCTACATATATATTATGTAGTTATATATTAACCAGCCTACAGGCCAATTATTAATACTAAAGGGCGTAAAAACGTCAAACAGCACCCATTAAGACATTTGAAGTTTGAACCCTGTCGTCTCCCAGTAAGAGAACCCTGGGCATCTGGAACTTGGTAAGAAGGTAGACTATGCCTGGACTTGGAAGCTCCATTTACAAAAAGGGGCAGCAGCTCGGTGGAAAAGCACACATGAAGTCCCCCAGTTCCAAACTGGAAACAGGATCTCCGGTAGCACTCCCCAGCCTTGGCCCCCGGCCCTGGAGAACAGGTCAGAAGAAAACATGCTGGAGAAGATGGACTAGTGCAGCGGTGGCCAAACGCAGCCTCCCAGAGGATGCTGAACTACAACTTCCATCAACCAGGCTGGGGATGATGGGAGTTGTAGTCCCAACAACTCTCTGCAAGGCAGCCTCCACTTATAAGCAGTGTTCCCTGTAAGAGGGATTTCCTGATGCTGTTGATCACAACTCCTATACCCCCCAGCTTCTGCAATGGGGATTATGGGAGCTGTAGTCCACTTACAGGGCACACTGCTTATAAGTCCTGTGGGGACTTCTCTTATTTAGCAGGGAAGAACAGCAGTGTTCCCTCTAATAGGGATCAGACTACAATCCCCAGAATCCCCAGCTACAAGGGCTTTTGCTTGGGGCTTCTGGGAGTTGTAGTCAACATCTGGGAATCCCTGTTAGAGCGAGTACTGGAGAGCATCCTTCCCAGTGGCTGCTGCCTCACCTTGTATTTCTTTTTAGATTGTGAGCTCCTTGGGGACAGAGAACTATTTTCTCATTCTTTTGCCATGTAAATCATTTTGAAAAACAGCAAAAGGGTTCTAAACAATAACAATTTGGAAGACCACAAATAGAAGTGCAGCGTCTCAGGACTATTATACACCGTTTTGGTGTGAAGAATTTTACCATGCTAAGGGCCCCCGCTTTTCTTGAATGTAAGGGTAAAAAGAGGGCCCTCCTTGATCTAGATTAGGTGTCCCAACCTGTGGCACTCCAGATGTTGCAGAACTACAACTCCCATCATCCCCAGCTACAATTTATTATGGCGGGGGATGATGGGAGTTGTAGTTCTGCACCACCTGGAGTGCTACAGGTTGGGAATCCCCAATCTAGAAAAAAATAGGATTTTTTTTTTAAAGCACTGAAAAGGTCACACAGACCAGCCACATTTATTCTTTAAGAACAGAATCTTCGGGGTTCCCAACCTTGGGATGATGAATATTTATACCCCAGAGGACTCACAATCCAAAACAGAAACATAAGATAGACACCAGCAGCCGCCACTGGAGGGATGCTGTGCTGGGGATGGAGAAGGCCCGTTGCTCTCCCCCTGCTCAATAAAGAGAATCACCATTTTTAAAAGGTGCCTTTGCTCTTTTAGCAGGGGTAAATTAGCAGCAGAAGTTGGACTATCACCCTCACTGTGGCTGGGGATGATGGGAGTTGTAGTCCAACAACATCAGGGACACAAAGTTGGAAACACCACCCCTAAGAGACAGCATTATGGTTTCAGGGCTTCCGACTTCCTCGTGATCAACATTCACAATTCAACTGGAATTAAGAATCCAAGCACACCAAAAGCCAAGGACCCAGGCTGTGAATTCCTACAGATCACTGGACACTATTTTGTTGTAAAATACGCAAACTGGACGCTATATTGAGGATTAAGAGGTGGACCCCCTAATCTACAGAAATGAGCTGTATTCAAGAATCAGCTACTGGATTTTTGCAGAGATCAAGCACGGCATTACTAAATTCAGTCACTCAAGCTTCCGAAGCTACTCGGGATGAGAAGAAGAATTCAACTACATAGATTTTAGCCTGCTTCTGGTTTCATTTTTAAACAGGATCTTACCTGCAGGTACAGTCATTTTAAGAAGAGAGCTCTGTACACCAAATATAGTTAGAATTCTATAGTTAGAATTTTTTTTAGAGTACAGGAAGAACTCTTGACTTGCATGCAGAAGGTCCCAAGATACTGGTAGCATCTCCAAGCAGGTTTTAAAAAGATCTGCAACGGAAACCCTAGAGATGCTGCCTGTCAGTGCCAACGGCACTGTGCTGGATGGACAAATGGCTTGTCTCCACAGAGACAAAGGAAGTTTGTAAGCTTCATGGAGGCAGGGACCCATTTGCTTATGTCTGTCCTCTACAGCACTTTGCATGAGGAAAAGACCACAAAAAACCCCAAACAAAACCCAAAACAAAAGAAGTGTATTGATGCAGTCTTAGAAACATGGGAGAAAGCCAAGGCTGAACCAGGATTACATGGGGCAGAAACCAGAACTGGATCTTACATTAAGCAGCATCCCCTAAAGCCTGCGGTGTGTGCAGGCGAGTGGCCTATACTCGCACAATTCACCCATTTGCACACCAGATAGCAAGACTGAAAACTACTCGCCCATGAAGATTTCTTTCTAGCCCACACATACTGATCTGAGTCATTTGGGACCCAAGAAGGGGGAGGGGGGAAATATGAAGGCCAACCTTTGCCAATCTCGCCTTCCTAGTCGCCACCTTAATCATGGGCAACATCCAATGTGCGACTTGCTTTAAATTTACAAGACTATATTCTAGGGTGTGTGTGTCATTTACAGTAATCTATATGGGCACCCCAGAATTCTTTGCTCCCCAGGAAGAAAATAGTCCTATGGCAGGCAAAGATGTTCTGGAGGGAAAGAGGAGGTGGTTGCCCAACTCTGGAAAGATTAACATGGAGAGGCAGTGTGGTGCAGTGGTTAGCATGCAGGACCAGGGCTTAACCCCCTCATCTGTCCTACTCACAGGAGAGATCTCAGGCCAGAAATTCTCTCTCGGCCTAACCTACCACACAGGGCTGTTGCAAGGATACAGAGAAAACAACTTCTACAAGGAATGGTTCGCTGAAACTTGCTTTACTGTGTTACTCTGGGACAGGGATGCCCTCCAGATGTTGGACTACAACTCCCATCAAACCCAGCCACAGTGGCCAATAGTCAGGAATAACGGGAGTAATAAGACTGATATCTTCAGGTAAAAAAACCCCAAAGGTAATTATGAGTGTTCCTTGGGCACTTGACATTGTAATTCTTCTGTAATCTACGAGTACTTAATCCACTTGAAAAAGACTATAGTTCAACATAGTTATACACTGGGTTACCACTGTGGATTTATACTGTATAAGAACCATTTTATCTACACATGGATAATCGCAAGAGTTTAGATATTGTATACTCACATTATAATTGGAATATTTATTTGTATGTATGGCGACTAGAATGAGATTTTCTCCATTATTAACTTGTGGTTGATCTTGAATGATGCTGGCTAGCAAATCATTATCTGTGTATTTTCACTTGAGAGGTATTAAATGTAAGAGAGTTTATGTATGTTTTTGGTGGATGTTCTCCTTCCCTCTTCCATTTATTCCTTCCATTACCCTTGCTCCCATATCCTCTGTTACTGTAGTGTAAGCTCTTTGGGGCAGAGTCTTCATTTTGTGTATACCTTGTGAAAGCATGTTTGACCAACTCTCCTTCTCCAGAATGCTTTCAAAGCCCACCATCTCACATGGCCCATCTTTTTCAAGCTCATTCTCCAACTATAACTAAACAATATGTATCTAAAACCTGCCCACCCACCCCCCACCCCAGCTTTCCTCATACTGTCCATTTCAGAGATTGTAAGCTCCTTGGGGGCAGGGACTTAATCATAATCATACACCTTTAACAATAAATTTAACCAACACGTTGAGCTGGATGTGTTCCGCACCACCGTTAATTTTTGAAATCCAGCTCCCGCGCAAAGCCCTCAAGGTGGGCCAGAGTCAGAACAGGCCGGCAAGAGAGCCAGCAACCTTCCCTTTGCCCTCACAGCCTCCATGTTGCCAGACCGGCCTCTATTCCCCTGCCTCAGGAGGGAGGATTAGACCAATAAAGCAGAATGCTAGAGGTTATCCTGGAAATGGCTCTCGAGAGCTGGTGCCAGCACCTGCCTCTACATTAAAGCCAGTTTTTAAGCCTGGCTTTAACCATCAGGATTCTTCTCAGACACACTGGAAGGTTATATCAGCAAAGGGGCCCAGAATACCACTGGAGACCCTTCCCCAGCCTCCCTCGCAGAACTACACTTCCCAGGGTGCCTTGCTAGGGAAGCCATGATAGCTTCAAAACTGGTTCCGCTTGGTACCGATGCCCGCTCTCTGCAAGGGACTCTCTGCTAAGCTGGGGCTCCGACCCCCCCCCCACTGACCCCCCTTTGCATCCACACTGGGCCAAGGGCATAGCAGAGGCGGAACCACTTTCTGTCCACACTAGAGGGAAGACGCCCGGCAGTTTTTTGATGCAACTCCATGCAGCTGGTCAGGCTCAGACAGATAACCCGGTAGCCACGCCTGGCGGGGAGAGCCAACTAAGCTTCTCCCGTGCTCAGCTCCCAAACATTTGCACATGACCAAGTGTGGCTCTTTTCACCGCCGCCCCCCCACCGCGTTAAGATACCAACAAGAGCCCCCCCCCGCTCCCCCCAACATGGCTGACTGAATGCAGGAAAGCTACCGAGTCATCTCAAAGCCTAATGGGAGGCCAGATCACCCAAGCCCGAACCTCAGTCCCATAAGATCTATGGGGCACAGCTTCAGGTGTCCCCCCCTGCACATTGAGAACGGATGGGCACTCCCTCCTGGACCAGATCATGCAGAGGACAAAATCCACATCAGCAAGCAGAATACGTGCTGGGCGGGGGGAGAAATTAACCCTTCAAAGGGTCTCCCCCTCCTCCGCCGAAAGCCACCAACTCCAAAGTTTTGTTTTGTTTTTTAAACGCATCCCTTCCTCCAAGTCACCAAGCCAGGCTTAAAGGGCCCTTGTCCTCAAAGCTCCAAGCACCAGCCATGTTCGCTCCCTCGGCCTGCCTCCCCACCCCGCCCCGCGGCAGCCCTGTTCAAGCTTCTCCTCTGCCCAAGCCACGCTGCCCCCCTGCTGCTAGACCATCTTGAGAACTCTTTTTAAAAAGCGATCGCCAAAGCATGGGGCCTCTCCACCAGCCAGCCCAGCCTCCATTTCCCCCCACCCCAGCCCTCCAAAGAAAAGCTACACGTGGACAGAGTTCAGCAAGCATCTCCCCTCCCCAGACACACACCTTTTCCCTGCGTTTTTGTTAACCTCCAACCCAGGAAATCTCGCCAGAGGCAGAATCGCTTCTCCGCACAACGCCTGATTTTCCCCATCAAGGGCGCCTTTCTCTGCGGTCTCAAACGCGCCACTGTGCTGCTCAACCCCCCCGCCCCCCAGGCAAACCTAGGGTGATAAACCATGGAAGGGGTCAGGGGGAAATTAATTCTTCCCTCACTAATGGCCCCTCCAGCAGGGGAAAAAAATTAACCCTATTGCTGCTTTTTAAACTGACGCCTGATGCCCACGTGCGCGGTCATTTAAAAAAGAAAAAAGAAGAAAGAAAGAAACCTCGCACATGTTTGGGGCGCGGGAGGAGGAAGCGAAGTGATTTGCCTCGGGGGGCAGCTGTGATGGCTTTAATGGGGGGCACGAAACCCGCCATCGTTTCCTCCTCTTGCGTAAAGAAGCCATGTGCGTTTTAGGGAAGCCTCAGTCGTGGGGGGGGGGGAGTACGGGGATCGGAAAAACGGACGCGGGCATCACGCTCTGCCCCACTTTCGGGTGTGTGTGTGTCTTGGTTTAAGACCATTTCCTCTTCCTTTTGGGGGGCCCTCTCCACCTTTCCGGCTATTATTAAAACACCAAGGGCCAGTACTCCTGATGAGAAGGCTTTTAACCACCCCCGGAGACACACACATTTCTCTGCCCCACCCGGGAAAGAAGCACCCCCCCCCAAACACACACGAAAGAAGCCCCTGTCCACGGGCTGGGCGTGGGAACTGGGAAGGAAGGAACCTAAGAGGCCTGGATTAGAACCTTAAAAACCTGGGAGTCGCTTGCAGAAAAGGGGGGGGGTAATTCGAAGACCAGGAGACAAGAGAAAAAGCCCCCGCACACACCAAAAACCCCACAGCAAAATCCCACTATGGATTTTTTTTTTAAACCATTATGGTACAAGCAGAAACCAGACTACTAACGGAGGGCGGGGGGGAACTAATGTTTTCCCAGCCAATCTTGTGCGTAAAAACGCACTTTGGAAAGGGAAGGGAAAATGCGAGAGGCGGGTGGGACTGCGAACTGGGGGCTGCTTTAGTGAGGGCAACGAAAGCCGCGTCCCTCTCTCCAGGGGGAAAAAAAAATCCAGGGTTGAGAGGAAAGCTAGGGAGGAGGTCGAAGACAGAGCCAAGCTTTCCAAAAAATAGCTCTATAGCTCTTTGCGCCCAGGAGCGCAGCGCGCGTCTCCAACATGTCGGCCGGGCACACGTGTGTGCAAAGGGGGCAGAGGCGGGGGAGAAGCCCGCGAGGCCGGGGGAGAGGAGAGGCCTCTCGGCTGCCTTACCTCGCCGGGCTTCTTGTTCCGCAGCTCCAGCATGAGCCGCTTCTTCATCTCCATGGCGCTGCTGCTCTTGCGGTTGCCTTGGCACACCAGGGGCTCGCTCCGCAAGCTCGGAAGTCTCACACGGTCCGACGAGCACCAGCCGCCAAGCCGAGAAGCCTCCGCTTTGGCCCCCGCCGCGGCTTATATAGCGCCAAAGCCAACAAAAGCGAGGGTGGTTATAGAATGGAGCTCCGAAAACTGGGGCAGCCGCAGCGACCCCTGCTGGCCGGGATCCGCCACTATGCCGCGCCCGCCTGAACGCCATACGCCCCACAGCTCCCCCTTCTGGACGATCGCGGCGCCAACTTGATCAACTTTTTTCTACTCTGGATTTATCATTTGTTTGTTTATTTGGGAACATACAAAGCTGCCTTTTACCGAGTCAGACCATTGGTTCATCTGCAGCAGTGCTGTTCCTGGTGTCTGCCTCGAGTTTCTATTTAGACTGTGAGCCCACATGGCTACAGCACCTGGGGCTCTTTAGTTTGGAAAAGAGGTGACAATGGGAAGATGTGATGGAGGTGTATAAAATTATGCATGGAATAGAGAGAGAGGAGGTCACCTTAAGTGGCGCAGCTGTGAAATGTTTGACTAACAAACAGAAGGTTGCCAGTTCAAATCCCCACTGCTACTATATATCGGGCAGCAGTGATATAGGAAGATGCTGAAAGGCATCATCTCATGCTGCGTGAGAGATGGCAATGGTAAATTATTATTATTATTATTATTTTTACATTTATATCCCGCTCTTCCTCCAAGGAGCCCAGAGCGGTGTACTACATACTTGAGTTTCTCTTTCACAACAAGCCTGTGAAGTAGGTTAGGCTGAGAGAGAAGTGACTGGCCCAGAGTCACCCAGCTAGTTTTATGGCTGAAAGGGGATTTGATCTCGGGTCTCCCCGGTCCTAGTCCAGCACTCTAACCACTACACCACGCTGGCCTCCTGTATTCTACCAAAAGAAAACCACAGGGTTCTGTGGCTGCCAGGAGCTGAAATTTTGGAGAGAGAGGACAGAGAGAAATTTTGCTCCTTCTCTCACAACACTAGAACCTGGGGCCATCCCATGAAACTGAAGGTCGGGAAATTTAGGACCGACAAGAGGAAGTACTTTTTCACACAGTGCATAATTAATCTATGGAACTCCCTGCCATGGGATGTAGTGATGGCCACTAGCTTGGATGGCTTTAAAAGAGGTTTGGATACATTCATGGAGGACAAGTGAGGGCAAGCCCTCAGCTCTGGGCTCCCCAGAGGCATCTGGTGGGCCACTGTGGGAAACGGGATGCTGGACTAGATAGGCCTGGGGCCTGATCCAACAGGGCTGTTTTTACGGCTTATTTAAAATATTCATACCCCACCCCTCCAGTACACTACTGCTCGGGCCAGCTCACAACATGAAATAGATACAAATTGAAGTAAAAGGTTAATAAAATTAAACAAGTTCAGACCAGGCTAAAACCAGATTTAAAAAGTTTCAAATTAGAAGTTATTAGTAAAAAACTAAAAATTGAGTCCTGGAAATACACACACACACACACACACACACACACACCAGATATAAGCAGCAGATAAAACATTTACAAGCCTCTTTTAAAAGATGTGTCTTTAGTGGTTTTTTAGAAACACTGAGGGAGGGGGCATGGTGAAGCTCTTCAGGGAGGGCGTTCCAAAGCCGAGGGGCCACAGCCGAAAAGGCCCTGTGTCTAGTCCCAGCCAATCAGATCTCCGTTAATGGTGGGACCATGAGCCAGGCGTGAGATGACGAGCGGAGGGCCCTGGCGGGTTCACATGGTTGAATGCGCTCTGACAGGTACCCCGGCCCCAAGTGGTGTAGGGCTTTAAAGGTTAAGACCAGCACCTTGAATCTAGCTGGGAAGTGGATGGGTAACCAATGAAACTGCCACAGGATGGGTGTGACACTCATGAAGCAACTTGCACCCATGAGCATCCTTGCAGCACCATTCCACTTACAGTTTTCTCCGAGTTATCACCCCATCTGTATCCCTATCCCCAAACACAGGGTAAAATTGCAGTCATTTTTGCATAAAGAAAAGGGTTTAGGTCAAGGTAACAATGCACACTTTGTTGTCCTCTCTCCATGGAGTAATCTTTGGAGGCCATTTTAAAAGCTTTCCAAACACCTGTGAAAATGTGGTCGCTGCATGCCTGAGGGGGGTCAGGAAAATCAAAGCTGAAAGCCTTGCAATCAGGAGGAGGAGGAGGAGGAGGAGGAGGGGGAGTGAGTAAAATATTTGTCTGTTTCATAACTGCCTAGAGGTGTACATATCAGGCGGTATAAAAATATGATAGATAGATAACATAAGAA
This sequence comes from Hemicordylus capensis, assembly GCF_027244095.1. Taxonomy (NCBI): domain Eukaryota; kingdom Metazoa; phylum Chordata; class Lepidosauria; order Squamata; family Cordylidae; genus Hemicordylus; species Hemicordylus capensis. Next base: position 220,281,067 of record NC_069658.1, read on the forward strand.
TAGGCGCCCTGCTAGATCAGGCCCAAGGCCCATCCAGTCCAGCATTCTGTTTCACACAGTGGCCCACCAGATGACTCTGGGAAGCCCACAGGCAAGAGGTATGGGCGTGCCCTCTCTCCTGTTGATGCTCCCCTGCAACCGGTATTGAGAGGCATCCTGCCTCTGAGGCTGGAGGTGCCCTATAGCCACCAGACTAGGAGCCACTGATAGACCTGTTCTCCATAAGTTTGTTTGTTTGATTGATTAAGAGCAGTCAAGTCGGTGTCAGCTCTTAGATAGATTCTCTCCAGGATGATCTGTCTTCTACTTGGCCTTTAAGGTCTCTCAGTGGTGCATTCATTGCTGTCGTAATCGAGTCCATCCACCTTGCTGCTGGTCGTCCTCTTCTTCTCATTCCTTCAACTTTCCCCAGCATTATGGACTTCTCAAGGGAGCTGGGTCTTTGCATAACGTGTCCGAATTATGACAGTTTGAGCCTGGTCATTTGTGCCTAGAGTGGAAATTCTGGATTGATTTGTTCTATGATCCATTTGTTTGTTTTCCTGGCTGTCCATGGTATCCTCAAAAGTCTTCTCCAGCACCAAAGTTCAAAAGCATCAATGCTTTTTCTGTCTTGCTTCTTCAAAGTCCAGCTTTCACATCGATAGAGTGTCACAGGGGAAACCATTGTCCGTATCAGGGGCGTAACTATAATAGGGCAAGGGGAGACAGTTGTCTGGGGGCCCACTGCCTTAGGGGGTCCCCAGAGGCAAGTCACATGACTGACTCCCCCAGCCACACACCCACCCAGGCTTCCTTCAGTTGTATTCATCCTACGAAATTGATGTGAGTGTTATGACCCGGAGCTACCAGAACAGCATGTCTTTCTCTAGTACCATTAAATGACTTGCATCGTCCACAATTTACAAAACCGAACTGAGCTTCAGTGAGGGGGCACATTTTAAAATCCTTTCTCTGGGCCCACTCCAACCTTGCTACGCCCCTGGTCCGAATGATTCTAATCTTTGTAGGTGTAGACACGTCACAGCATCTAAATACCCTTTGCAAGGCCTTCATTGCAACCCTACCAAGTGCTAGTCAGCGGCGTATTTCTTGACTGCTGGGTCCTTTACCGTTGACGGCCGATCCTAAAAGGCAGAAGCTATCCACCACTTCAATGTCTTCATTGTCAATTCTGAGGCTGGTTGCTGTACCTGTTGTCGTTAGTTTAGTTTTCTTTACTTTTAATTTAAACATTTACTTTTAATTTAAAAATGTCCAATTTTTTCACTGTGCTCCTTGACCTTCATTAATAGAGCTTGCAGATCATCCTCATTCTCAGCTATCAGAGTGGTGTCATCAGAGTAGCGCAGGTTATTGATGTTTCTTCCTCCAACTTTAAGACCGTGCTCATCTTCTTCCAATCCAGCTTCTCTGAGTATATGTTCAGCATATAAATTGAATAGAGGAGGAGAAAGTAGACGGCCTTGTCTTACTCCTTTGCCAATCTGGTACCAGTCGGTTTCACCATGTTCCATCTGGACTGTGGCTTCCTGTCCTGTGTATAGGTTTCCCATGAGAACAATGAGGTGATCTGGGATATACATTTTCCTAAGAATATTCCACAATGACATGGTCGATGCAATCGGAGGCTTTTCTGTAGTCAATAAAGCGCTTATTGACTTCTTTCTGGTATAATTCTTTGGCTTTCTCAGTTATCCAGAGTGCATCAACAATGATATCCCTTATTCTGAAGGGATGATGATATCCCTTATCCCTTTTCTGAAACTAGCTTGAACATCCAGCATTCCCCTTTCCACATGGGGCTCTAATCTGCGTTGGATCATTCTGAGCATTATTTTGCTAGCATGTGAAAGGGGGTTAAATTTGTTGAACCCCCTTTTAATGCCATACAAGTTGGTGGCCATCACCACATCCCATGGCAAAGAATTCCATAGATTAATATGTGGTGTGTGAAAAAAGTATTTAGGAACATAGGAAGCTGCCATATACCAAGTCAGACCCTTGGTTGATCTAGCTCAGTATTGTCTAAACAGACTGGCAGCGGCTTCTCCAAGGTTGCAGACAGGAGTCTCTCTCAGCCTTATCTTGGAGATGCTGCCAGGGAGCGAACTTGAAACCTAGATGCTCTTCCCAGAGCGGCTCCATCCCCTAAGGGGAATATCTTACAGTGCTAACACATTTAGTCTCCCATTCATATACAACCAGGGCAGACCCTGCTTAGCTAAGGGGACAAGTCACACTTGCTACCACAAGACCATCTCTCCTCTCTTGGAGAAAGCTTTCTACTTCCTCTTGTTGCCTGTTGGTCTTGGAGCAAGAGGAAGCAACAAGCTTTTATTTCTCTCCCAAAGAAGACATCAAGTAAGGGAACACAGCAAGGAAATAAAATCAATCAATCAATCAATCAATCAATCAATCACCAAGAAAACAAGAGGGGAAGGAGAAGCTAGGTTTGTTAGGGCTGGTGATTTTCTAGGGTTTTCTTTCTGGCTGGGTGAAAGTGTTTGTGTCTTTGACCTAGGAGTAGCCAGAGTGGAGGATTCATTCCAGGTGAGTGCCTCAGCTTGTGAGAGAGGTCACATTCCTGAGGAGAGTCAGTCTGCCTGCTGGTCTTGAATACAAGGATAAGACCAGAGGAGCTTTTCTAACAGGAGTTTGCAAACAGATATCAAAGGGGTTTTGCAGGAGTTTAGTGGGAGTTTGGCACGGAACTCAGCAAGGAGGCACACAAGTTGTCCCCCCGTCATCACAGAGGACACATCGGTGCAAGAATAAGTTGAGTACTACCTGCCTGTTGTAATTTACTTGGAGGACAAAGTTAAAAACTTTTAATTAGCAGACTACTGCACCCAGTACATAGCTTTAAATCGCCAATAAAACTCATTATGAAGGTAGAATGTCAGCAGGGGAGGGGCTGCTTCCCAGTGTATTGCACAGAGGGCTACATGTATGATTCTCTGCCTGAGGGGCAGAAGTTGTGGGTGTGCGCTCAGTGCAAAGACCTCCTGGCTCTCCGGGAACGTGTTGGCTCCCTTGAAGCCAAGGTGGCTGACCTAGAGGAGCTCAGGGAGGCAGAGAGGTGTCTGGATGAGACCCTCAGGGATGTGTTAGAGGCATCCCATTCCCAGGCTGATGGTGCTTCTGCTGTCATGGAGAATGAAGGTCTCAGGGAAGGAGGACATCGGTCTGAGGAAGAGGGAAACACTCTCTTAGCAGGGACCCCTTCCTTGGGTGATGCCAGGGGTGTATCTAGGGAAAATAGCGACTAGGGCAAGCACTGACATTGTGCCCCTGCCCAAACAGACAATCTTCAATCCCTTTATATGTTCTAAAGCTATGAAAACTTGAACTCTCATCTTTTAATTATTCCCTTACTAAACAATACTTTTGTTGTTGCATCAGCAGTATCCACTCCCTCTGTGTAAGCACAGAGTTATTATTATTATAATAAGTTAGTTATAATAAGTTAGTTATAATAAGTTAGTTATAATAAGTTAGTTATAATAAGTTAGTTATAATAAGTTAGTTATAATAAGTTAGTTATAATAAGTTAGTTATAATAAGTTATGTTATAATAATAATTATTATAAGTTATAGTAAGTTATAATAAGTTATAAGAGTTAAAATTATTATTTCTTGTTTACACAGTCAGACAGGTGATATTGACTTGTTTGTTTCATCTAGACATTGAGTCCTTCCAAAAGACCTGGGATGGCTGAATTTTACCATCAATATTGTTGGTTATTTTAGATATTGTCGCAAAATATAGGCTGTTCCCAGTAAAGTTGCTTTTTGTAATTGGCTGGTGGTGGTTTCTGTGGCCCCTATGGTGTTGAGGTGCTCTACAAGTTGTTTTGGAATTGCTCCTAGGGTGCCAATTACCACTGGGATTATTTGGGTCTTTTTCTGCCACAACCTTTCAATTTCAATTTGTACATCTTTGTATTTTGTGATTTTTTCTATTTCTTTTTCTTCTGCTATCCCCTGGTATTGCTATGTCGATTATTTTAACTTGTTTTTCTTTCTTCTCGACTACAGTTATATCTGGTGTATTGTGTGGCAGATGTTTGTCTATTTGTAGTCAGAAGTCACATAATATTTTTGCATCTTCATTTTCTACCACTTTTTCAATTTTATGGTCCCATTATTATTATTTATTGTTTACACAGTCAGACAGGTGTTATTGACCGGTTTGTTTTATCCAGACATCGAGTCCTGAATAGTTTCTCGTTCTTGACCATTTGAAGTGCATCTTCTTCACTGTCCTTTATATATTCTTCAAGGCCTCTTTTCTCCTCCTCTACTGTTTGATGGACTTGCAGCATTCCTCTTCCACCTGAGCTGCGAGGGAGGTATAGCCTATCTACATCACTGCGGGGGTGCAGAGCATGATTGATGGTCATGATTTTCCTGGTCTTACGATCCAGTGTCTCTAGCTCTGCCTGGGTCCAGTCTATTATTCCTGCACTGTATCTGATAACAGGTATAGCCCAGGTGTTTATGGTTTGTATGGTGTTCCCACCATTGAGTTTGGACTTGAGGATTTTTCTAACTCTCCTGATATATTCACTTCCAATTTTTCTTGATCTTGCTTCCATTGGGCAGTTCTATTCCTTCTGTTTTTCTTATTTTCCCTCTGTTCATTATTAATGCAGCACACTTGTCTAGTCCAAACTCCATTGCTATATTGCTACTGAATATATGGACAGTGTTTAGCAGTGATTCAATTTCTGACTGGGACTTTCCATACAACTTCAGATCCTCCATGTACAGCAGATGGTTGATTTTACTTGATGTTTTAGATGTTTGGTATCCGAGGCCTGTTTTGTTTAGTATTTGTGAAAGTGGGGTCATGGCAATTACAAACAACAGAGGGGATAGTGAGTCCCCTTGGATAATGCCTCTTCTAATGCTAACCTGTCCAAGTGTCTCACCATTGATTGTTAACTGTGTACTCCACATGCTCGTTGCTTTTTTAAATAAATATCTGAATGTTTTTGCTGACACCAGTCGTTTCTAAACATTTTAGTATCCATGTGTGAGGCAATGAATCAAAGGCTTTCTTGTAGTCAATCCATGCAACACTTAGATTTGTTTTTCTTCTCTTGCAGTTTTCTATAATCAATTTGTCAATCAGCAGCTGGTCTTTTGTGCCTCTGGTGTTCGGGCAATTTCCTTTCTGTTCAACTGGAAGCTGTTTGTTAGTTAATAAGTGTTGCATCACTATAGCTGCTATTATTCCAGTTAATAATTTGAACATGGTTGGCAGGTAGGTTATCGGTCTATAATTACTTGGAACTGCACCTTTTGCTGGGTCTTTCATGATGAGATGAGTTTTCCCAGGTGTTAGCCATTATTCAATATCACCTCCTTGTAAAATGTGATTGAACTGTTTTGATAGTTGTTTATGATAGATAAACAACTATCAGATGTTATCAGACAGATAAAACAGAAGGGGACAGAGCAGAACCGCATAAAGAGCAGACGGGAGCCTGTGCCAGCAGGTCAAAGAGTCAAAAGAATAGCATACATCAGGGGAGAGATTCAGCATGTTGGTGCTTATATGCCAATGCCAGAAGCCTCCGAGCAGAGATGGGTGAGCTGGAGTGCTTGGTTGCTAACGCAGAAATAGATATAGTGGGCATAACAGAAACATGGTGGAACAGTGAGAACCAGTGGGACACTGTTATCCCTGGGTATAAACTCTATAGAAAGGATAGGGAGGGGCGCCTTGGATAGGGATAGGGAGGGGCGCCTTTAACTGTATGTTAAAGAAGGGATATAATCTAATAAGCTAGAAAACCTAGGTGGACTGGAGTCCTCCACAGAAACCCTGTGAGTGACTATACAAGGCCGGAAAGGAATCGTGCTACTGGGGACATGCTATCGCCCTCCGGATCAAAATGCCAACAGTGACTGGGAGTTGCAGGAGGAAATCAGGGAGGCGTCAAGAAGAGGCAGGGCTGTAATTATGGGTGATTTCAATTACCCACACATAGACTGGGTAAATTCACATTCAAGTCAGGACAAAGAGGTCAAATTTCTAGATACGCTAAATGACTGTGCCCTAGAACAGTTAGTCATGGAACCAACCAGAGAGAAGGTGATCTTGGATCTAATTCTGAGTGACACCCAGGACCTGATGCGTGACGTCAGTGTCATCAACCCTTTAGGGAACAGTGAACACAGTGCCATCAAATTCAGCATACATGCGGGGAGAGAATCACCAAGGATGTCTAACACAGACATTTTGAATTTCAGAAGAGGAAACTTCTCCAAAATGAGGAGTATGGTGAAAAGAAAGCTGAGGGGGGAAATCAGGAGAGTCACTTCGCTCCAGAGTGCATGGAGTTTACTCAGAACCACAATACTAGAAACCCAGTTAGATTGTATACCCAAAAGGAGGAAAGGTACCACTTAGTCCAGGAGGATGCCAGCATGGCTAACGGGTACCGTCAAGGAAGCCATAAAAGGGAAGAAGACTTCCTTCCGAAATTGGAAGGCCTGTCCAAATGAAGAGAACAGAAAGGAACACAAACTCTGGCAAAAGAAATGCAAGGTGACAATAAGGGAGGCAAAAAGAGAGTTTGAGGAAGTATCAAACTTTAGCCAAAAGTATCAAGGGGAATAACAAAAACTTCTTTAAGTATATCAGAAGCAGGAAACCTGCCAGGGAGGCAGTTGGACCATTACACAATGAGGGAGTGAAAGGGATTATTAAGAAGGATATGGAGGTTGCAGAGAAGCTGAATGAGTTCTTTGCATCTGTCTTCACAGCAGAGGATACTGAGCATATACCTGTTCCTGAACCAGGCTTTTTAGGGATGGAGGCTAGAGAGCTGAGTCAGATAGAAGTGACAAGGGATGATGTTCTAAACTGTCTGGAAAAACTGAAAGCTAACAAATCACCAGGGCCGGATGGCATCCATCCACGAGTCCTCAAAGAACTCAAATGTGAAATTGCCGACCTCCTTGCTAAAATATTTAACTTATCCCTGAAATTGGGCTCTGTACCAGAGGACTGGAGAGTAGCAAATGTAACACCGATTTTCAAGAAGGGATCCAGGGGCGATCCAGGAAATTACAGGCCGGTCGGCCTAACGTCCGTTCCAGGCAAATTGATGGAAAGCATCCTCAAGGATAAAACTGAAAAGCACCTAGAAGAACAGACCCTGCTGGGAGTGAGCCAGCATGGCTTCCGCAAAGGTAAATCTTGCCTCACCAACCTTTTGGACTTCTTTGAGAGTGTCAACGAGTGTGTGGATCAAGGTGATCCAGCTGACATAGTCTACCTGGACTTCCAAAAAGCTTTTGACAAAGTTCCTCATCAAAGACTCCTGAGGAAACTTAGCTGTCATGGGATAAAGGGACAAGTACATGTGCAGATTGCTAACTGGTTGAAAGACAGGAAACAGAGGGTAGGTATAAATGGAGAGTTTTCACAATGGAGGGAAGTAAGAAGTGGGGTCCCCCAGGGATCTGTACTGAGACTGGTGCTTTTCAATTTATTCATAAATGATCGAGAAGCAGGGGTAAGCAACGATGTGGCCAAATTTGCAGATGATACCAAACTCTTCCGGGTAGTGAAATCCAAAACGGATTGTGAGCAGCTCCAAAAGGATCTCTCCAAACTGGGGGAGTGGGCGACAAAATGGCAAATGCGGTTCAATGTTAGCAAGTGTAAAGTGATGCACATTGGGATGAAAAACCCCAACTTCAAGTATATGCTGATAGGATCCGAGCTGTCGGTGATGGACCAGGAGAGGGATCTTGGGGTTGTGGTGGACAGCTCGTTGAAAGTGTCGAGTCAATGTGCGGCAGCTGTGAAAAAGGCAAATTCCATGCTAGGGATCATTAGAAAGGGGATTGAAAATAGAATGGCTAACATTATAATGCCCTTATACAAAACTATGGTGCGACCACACTTTGAGTACTGCGTACACTTCTGGTCACCACATCTTAAAAAGGACATTGTTGAACTGGAGAAGGTCCCTGGATCCCTTCTTGAAAATCGGTGTTACATTTGCTACTCTCCAGTCCTCTGGTACAGAGCCTGATTTCAGGGATAAGTTAAATATTTTAGCAAGGCAGTCGGCAATTTGGCATTTGAGTTCTTTGTATAGTATCTTTGTCTAGTAGCTTTGTATCTGCTAATCTTCTTTGACACTGCTGTTATTTGCTGCTTTATTATTTCCAGGACTTCTCTAATTTTCCTTGAATCTAGGTGGTATTTTTGGATCATATACTGTTTGGTGTTTTCATTCTTCAGCTTCTTGTCTTTCATATCTTTCTATTTACTAGCATCTGATCTGAGCCTGGAGATTTTATTTTCTAATCTAATCTTCCATTTAGGTGATGTACTGCTTTCTTTTTTGACAGGTCCACTGATCTTATATCCGAGCTCTTCTGTTGTTATTGTTGCTGCACTGTACATTAGTTGGTTTGTTTCTTGCAAATTTTAGGTTGTTATTTCTGCAAGTGCAGCATTGACATGTTTTAATGCCTGAGCAAGTTGTTTTTTGGCAACTGTTTTTAGAGCTGGAAGTCTAACCCTGGTGGTTGTTTGGTTCATGTGCTCTGTTATTTTTTGCTTTAGTTCTTGTTGCTTTTCTGTTAAACAGCCTTCGGGTTTTTGAGGTGAGGGCAAAGGGGAGGTTGCCTGGTTTTGATTTTGAAACAGTTCAGCAACAGTGGCATCCTCGATTTCCAACACCTCCTCCATCTGCGCTTGAGCAACTTCTTCAATTGGTGGTAATTCTTCTTCCATATCTTGAGCCTGTGTTGCTCTTTGCAGTTCTTCCAGCTCAACTCCTGTGAATACTTTATTTTTTATTATGAATCTTCTCTGGTCTGCTAGCCTTTGTTCTGTTATTTCTGTATCTGGATGCTTCTCTTTCCAAATTTGGTACATTCTTTTAAAATAACCTCTTCTAGTTGGACTAGACTTGTAATAGCAGATCATTATTTCCTTGTTGGCATTTTTCGAATTTTTTTTTTCCGGTTAAGCGACGTTTTTTCCAGTAACCTTGCATTCTCCAGCTCTGGTTGCTCAACTGAAGATCCTGAGTCCTGTTTCCCACTTGCCACCAGATGTCCAGGGACTCCAGCACCTGGCGCGGTCCTTGTTGACCCGGGCGACGACCGATCCGGTATAGATTTATTAAAGTTACGTCTCACCATATTGTTGATGGGAGAGGCACTCTTTGTCTGGCTCCTCTGGTGAGACCTGTCCAGTATGGTTGGACCTCTGGCATAGCTCTCACCTTCCTCAGAGCACACAAGCCCCACAATCACGCCAAGGTAGTGCCTCACTGGTGGATGATGATGATGATGATGATGATGATGAGTTTACACATACAGGTAGGTGTTTTTGACTGGCTTGTTTTATCCAGAAATCGAGTCCTTCCCAAGGACCTGAGATGGCTGAATTTTATTATCAATATTGTTGCTATTATTATAGATATCGTCGCAGAATATAGGCTGTTCCCAGTAAAGTTGCTTTTTGTAATTGGCTGATGGTGATTTCTGTGGCCCCTTATGGTGTTGAGGTGCTCTTCAAGTTGTTTTGGAATTGCACCTAGGGCGCCAATTACCACTGGGATAATTTTGGTCTTCTGCCACAGCTTTTCAATTTCAATTTGTAGATCTATGTATTTTGTTATTTCTTCTTCTTCTTCTTCTTCATTCAATTTTTATACCACCTTTCATAAAACATCCCAAGGCGGTTTACAAAAGTTAAAATACAATAAAACAGCATAAAAATAACATTTAAAACCTTAAAGTCAGTCAATCAGTAAAAACCATGAAACACTAAAAAACAACCATAAAAAGACAAACAGAAGCAGGAAAGTTGAAAGAACCTGGCAAAACTAAATTGCAATCATGTCCGTGCTTTACCATTTTAGAGTAATTTAACTACATCACTTCTGAAATGTCTCAACATCATAGTCACATTTAAAACAGCAAAGGAGTCAAATTTTAAAAAGCAAAGCACAAATATTGAGATTTTCTTTTTTGAAAGATCTAAATAAATATTATAATGTTATGCCCTGCAGCTAAAAATAATGTATAGCCTTGCTGAGATTTTGCTCCCTTTGCATATATATTCCACTCACAAAAAGTGTATTAACTTGATGTGAGACCATATATTCTACTACCAAGGCAAACTTTCAAAAATAAGTAAATGTGCTCTGTTATTTTCTAGCAGCAAATTCTTTTATCCTACTACATATAATCCAGCTCCCTTTTAAATCATAAGTATACACACTTAATTCCAGCAATAAACGTCCATCATTCAGTTTAACTCTGTAACTAATGAAGCCCCATCTAGTTGTGTTGTATCCTAATAGCTGCAGTTAATTCCTGTTTATGTCTCATACTGTAAGTTCATTGAACTTCACACATTCTTTCTGTTTTGGCATTAGATAGACAAGAACAACGCACTAACACAAACAAGCAAGTCTCCCTCACAGTGAAATCCTCTCATCCAATAAACTTAATACTTATGGGTAGTTGTTGTCACCCCAGGCTCTCCCCCCCCCCCCGATCTTGCCTGTCCCTTCCTTCCTTCCTTCCTCATGGCAGCCACACCACAAGACTTTCTCCAGTGACTCCTCTTCCTCCCCAGCACCTGATGCTTTTACGCTGCATTAATCCACACCGTTTGGATGTTAGGCAGTCTGTGTTCTCCGCCACAAAATAGAAATGATCTTTTCTCTTTTGATGATTCTTCCCAAATAAAGAAAAGGGAAGTTCTGTCTTTCCAGATCTGTCTGTTTCCCAGGAAAGAGTTGCTGTGTGCTATCTGATGAAACATTCATGATATAAACACTTTGCAAAGAGATCCTGAAGCAATCAAACACTCCAGGGGGTGACTTAGCTAGTGCCTAATAACCAGCGGGGCCAGGGCTGATAGACAAAAAAGGCTGCCTTGTGCTCTTCAGGTCCCTGGGCTGCGTTTACATCCGCAAATCCCTTCCCCAGTGGCTCTTCTTCTACCCGAAGGCAGTGCAAATTCAGGGGTGGAGCCCGCCGAGCGGCAGCCTGGGCCCAGCCCCACCCGGTGGCCCCTCTGCTGACGTCCTGTGCACGTGACGTCACGCACATGGGGTGTGCCCCGAAGGAACCTGCCCCTGCCCGGTCTACCAGGAGCCAGCAAGTGCTTGCCGATCTTTTTCAGGCAGCGTTTTCTGCCTGAAAGTGTCTCTTCCCCTTTCTCTCCCTCAGAGAAACCACAGTCCAGGGTTGGTTTTTTTGGTGGATGGGGGGAGGTTTCTGTTCAGCTCCTGGCTGTGTCTCTTCCCAACAGCGAGGCATGTGCCTGTGCAGTGGAAAGAACGTTGCAGCGACGCTCTTTCCATGCGCAGACGTGTGCCTAGCAGTTGGGAAGAGACATGGCCGGGGCCGATCAGCGGGGCAGGCAAGCTCTGCTCTGGGAGTGAGATTGCTGCTGCTGGGAGGTGGGGGGGAGTTCTCCCCCCCACCCCCCCACCCCGGCAGTGGCAAGTCACTCCCAGAGCAGGGCCTGCCCTGCCGTTTGGCCCCGGCCATGTCTCTTCCCAACTGCTAGGCACACGTCTGCGCATGGAAAGAGCATTGCTGCAACGCTCTTTCCACTGCGCAGGCACGCGCCTCGCTGTTGGGAAAAGACGCAGCCAGGAGCAGAACAGAAACCTCCCCCCCCCACCAAAAAACCCCCAACGGACTGGGCAGATGGGCGGTTGCAGCACCGAGGAAGCAGTGGCACTGGCCTGGCACCTCCCTTCAAGTGGCGCCCAGGGCACGTGCCCTAGCTGCCCTACCCCAGATACGCCACTGGGTGATGCACCCATATCCTCTCACACAGGGGATACTCCTCCAGGGGGTGGGGGTCTCCTAGTGGTGGGTGATTCAATCATTAGGGGCACAGAGAGGACTTTACGAGGGCGTTATGAGGACTGAAAGGAAATGTGTTACTAGAGACGTGCTATTGCACTCTGGATCAAAGCGCTGAGAGTGACCTGGAGTAGGAGAAACAAGTAAGAGTGGAGTCAAAGAGAGATAGGGAAGTAATAATGGGTGACTTCAACTACCCACACACAGACTGGGTAAAATTATTTATTTATTTATTTAAAATATTTCTATACTGCCCAAAACCTGTGTCTCTGGGCTGTTTACAATTAAAATCATTTAACACATTAAATCAATTAACAATAAAAATCATTTAAGACATTAAAACATTTAAAACCCAATTTTAAAAATTTAAAACTATAAATCTAATTAAAAGCCTGGGTGAATAAGTGTGTCTTCAGTGCCTTTTAAAAAGTTGCCAGAGATGGGGAGGCTCTTATTTCAAGAGGGAGCACATTCCCAAGTCCAGGGGCAGCAACAGACAACGTCCATTCCCGAGTAGCCACCAGAAGAGTTGGTGGCAACCCCAGATGAAGCTCTCTAGATGATCTTAACAGGCGGTGGGGCTCATGGCGAAGAAGAAGTTATCTTAAATACCCAGGACATAAGCTGTTTAGGGCTTTATAGGTGATAACCAGCACCTTGTATTTTGCTCAGAAACATATTGGCAACTAGTGTAGTTCTTTTAACACAGGAGTAATATGGTCTCTCCTAACCAAAACTGGCTGCCACATTCTGGACCAACTGCAGTTTCTGGACTACGTACAAAGGCAGCCCTAAATAGAGCACATTGCAGTATTCCAGCCTAGAGGTTACCAGCGTATGTACCACTGTTTTGAGGTGATTTATCTCAAGAAATGAACGAGCTGGCCTATCAGCCGAAGCTGATAAAAAGCACCTCTGGCCACTGCCGCAACCTGGGACACCAGGGAGAAGTTTGGATCCAGAAGTACCCCCAGATTGTATACCTGTTCCTTCCAGGGGAACGTGACCTCACTCAGAACCGACAGATCAAAATAATCTCCTGAGTTCTGAACCCGCACAATGAGTACCTCTGTCTTATCTGGATTCAGTCTCAGTTTGTTATCCCTCATCCAGCCCATCATGGCCTCCAGGCAGGCATTTAGGGAGGTTATCTCCTGATGACATTGACATGGAGAAATAGATTTGGGTGTCATCAGCATACTGATAGCACCCTGCACCAAATCTCCTGATGATCTCTCCCAACAGTTTCATGTAGATGTTGAACAACATCGGAGACAATATGGAACCCCGAGAGACACCATACAAAAATTCATATTTTGAAGAACAACAGTCTCCAAGATATATCATCTGGAATCTGTCTGAGAGGTAGGCGCAGAACCACAGCAAAGCAGTGCCTCCCACCCCCATCCCCTCAGACGTTCCAGAAGGATACTGTGGTTAATAGTATTGAAAGCCATCGAGAGATCCAAAAGGACCAACAGAGTCACACTCCCTCTGTCAATTCCCAATTGGAGATAATCCATCAGGCTGACCAAGGTACACATTCAGGTAATGAAAGAGACGCCAGATTTCTAGACATGCTCATTGATTATGCTTTAGAACAATTAGTCGCAGAACCAACCAGAGGGATGGGGACCTTGGACTTAATCCTGAGTGGTGCCTAGGACCTAATGTGAGATGTCAGAGTAAACTTCTTAAAAATGAGGGGACTGGTAAAAAGGAAGTCGAAAGGGAAAGTCAGGAGGGTCAAATCACTCCAGAAAGCATGGAACTTATTTAGAACCACAATACTAGAAGCACAGTTGGAACATATCGGGGTATTGGGGGCACTGTTTTGCAGCGGTTCTGTTCCTTCCTTAGTGGGCACTTTCAGTTGGTGTGTATTGGCGATGAATGCTCTGCCCTGTGGCTACTCCTTTGTGGGGTGCCTCAGGGCTCAGTTCTCACACCCATTCTTTTTAACATCTACATGAAACCTCTGGGGCAGGTCATCTGTCGGTTTGGGGTGAGATTCCATCAATATGCCGATGATGCTCAGTTGTATATTGCCACCCCCGGCCACTCCAGAGATGCTGTTTCTGTGCTTGCCCAGTGTCTGGAGACTGTCAGGGGCTGAATGGGCCAAAACAAGTTCAGACTTAATCCTTCCAAGACTGTGTTGCTTTTGCTTAGTCCTCGATCTGGCCAATTGCAGAGTCTGAGTCTCTCCCTGGACAGGGTTGCGCTGCCCCTGAAGGAGGTGGTCCGCGACTTGGAGGTTCTCTTGGACTCATAGCTCCTACTTGAACAGCAGGTGGAGGCCATGGCCAGAGGTGCCTTTGCCTAGCTTTGGCTGATCTGCCAGTTGCAGCCCTATCTTGACCAGCATGCCCTGGCAATGGTAACTCATGCCCCCGTCATCTCTCGTTTGGATTACTGCAATGTGCTCTACCTGGGGCTGCCTTTGAAGATGACCCAGAAGCTTCTGTTGGTCCAGAATGCTGTTGTATACCTGCTTATAAGGAGCCCCTGGTGGCGCAGTGGTAAAACTGCCGCCCTGTAACCAGAAGGTTGCAAGTTCAATCCTGACCAAGGGCTCAAGGTTGACTCAGCCTTCCATCCTTCCGAGGTCGGTAAAATGAGTACCCAGAATGTTGGGGGGCAATATGCTAAATCATTGTAAACTGCGTAGAGAGCTTCCAGCTATAGAGCGGTATATAAATGTAAGTGCTATTGCTATTGCTATTATGGGTGCTAGGAGATATGATAGTGTGACACCTCTCTTGTGGTCACTACACTGGTTACCTATGTGCTTCTGGGTCCAATTCAAAGTGCTGGTTCTCACCTTTAAAACCCTTCAGGGGTTAATACCTATTTACCTTCAGGATTGCCTTTCCCAGCCAGTCGTGTCCAAGTCCTGTGAGATCTTCTCAGGTTGCTCTTCTTTCACTCACTGGTCTCAGAGAGGTTCATAGTACTAGGGCACATGGAAGGGCTTTCTCTGTTGCTGCCCCTTCACTCTGGAACTCGCTTCCCCCACCAAATTCATTCTGCCTCCTCCCTTTCAGCCTTTACAACCTTATTGAAGACATTTATTTTCCATCAGGTGTTTGCACTTTAAATCCTTAAAAAAAAAAAAAAAATCTCAGATGCTGTTCTTGTTTTGTACATCGTCCTGAGTCTGTGGTTTGGGTGGTATATTAAAAACTTTTAATAAACAAACAAAATGAACAAACAAATAAAATATACCAAGAAGGAAGAAATGTACCACCAAGTTCAGGAGGATGCCAATGTGGCTAACAAGTTAGAGTCAGGGAAGCTATAAAAAAGAAGACTTCCTTCAGAAAATAGAAGTCCTGCCCAATGAAGAGAACAGGAAGGAACATAAATGCTGGCCAAAGGAATGCAAGGAGACAATAAGGGATGCAAAAAGAGAGTTTGAGGAGCATATCACTAGAAGTGTCAAGGGGAATAACAAAAACTTTTAAAAATGTATCAGAAGTGGAAAACCTGCCAGGGAGGTGGTTGGCCCCTTAGATGATGATGGTGAGAAAGGGATTATTAAGGAGGATAAGGAGATTGCAGAGAACCTGAATGAGTTATTTGCATCTGTCTTCACAGCGGAGGATACTGACCATATACCCTCTCTGGAATTGAGGTTTCAGGTTTAGCATCTGAAGAACTGGGCCAGTTTGAGGTGACAAGGGAAGATGTACTCAACTGTTTTGAAAAACTAAAAATTAACATCACCAGGGCCAGAGGGCATCCACCCAAGAGTGCTGAAGGAACTAAAATGTGAAATTGCCGATCTCCTAGCCAAAATATGTAACTTGTCCCTAAAACCAGGCTCTGTACCAGATGACTGGAAAGTAGCCAATGTGACTCCGATTTTCAGAAAGGGGTCCAGTAAATTACAGGCCGGACAGCTTAACTTTGGTGCTGGGTAAATTGATGGAAAGCATACGTAAGGACAAAATTATTACACATATAGAAGAAAAGGCCTTGCTGAAGGAGAACCAACATGGCTTCTGCAAGAGACAGCCTTGCCTCACAAACCTTTTGGAGTTCTTTGAGAGTGTCAACAGGCATGTGGATAATGGTGATCCAGTTGACATAGTATACTTGGACTTCCAAAAAGCTTTTGACAAAGTTTCCCACCAAAGGCTCTTGAGTAAACTTAGCAGTCATGGGATAAGGGGACAGGCTCACGTGTGGCTCGGTAACTGGTTGAAGGAAAGGAAACAGAGAGTAGGAATAAATGGACAGTTTTCACAATGGAGGGCAGTAAGAAGTGGGGTCCTCCAGGGATCTGTACTGGGACCATTGCTTTTTAATTTATTCATAAATGATCCAGAAGTAGGGGTAAGCAGTGAGGTGGCCAGATTTG
Organism: Hemicordylus capensis; assembly: GCF_027244095.1. Classification (NCBI taxonomy): domain Eukaryota; kingdom Metazoa; phylum Chordata; class Lepidosauria; order Squamata; family Cordylidae; genus Hemicordylus; species Hemicordylus capensis. The sequence goes on from NC_069658.1 coordinate 220,297,310, forward strand.
CAGATGATACAAAACTATTTAGGATAGTGAAATTCAAAGCAGATTGTGAGGAGCTGCAAAAAGATCTCTCCAAACTGGGTGAGTGGGCGACAAATCGGCAAATGCGGTTCAGTGTAAGCAAATGTAAAGAGTTGCACTTTGGGGCAAAAACCCCCAACTTCACATATATGCTGATGGGAACTGAACTGTCGGTGAATGGTCAGGAGAGAGATGTTGGGGAGGGGGACATGGTAGCTCATTGAAAGTGTCGACTCAGCTGTGAAAAAGGCTAATTCCATGCTAGGAGTAATTAGGAATGGGATTGAAAATAAAAATGCTAATATTATAATGCTTTTATACAAATCTATGATGCGGCCACATCTGGAGTACTGTGTTCTGTTCTGGTCACCCTATCTTAAGAAGGACATTGTAGAACTGGAAAGGGTGCAGAAGAGGGCAACCCAGATGATCAGGGGCCTAGAGCACCTTTCTTATGAGGCAAGGCTACAGCACCTGGGGCTCTTTCATGGGAGACATGATAGAGGTCTATAAAATCATGCCTGGTGTGGAGAAAGTGGAGAGAGAGAGAGATTCTTCTCCCTCTCACATCACACTAGAACCAGGGGTCATCCCATGAAATTGATTGCCATGAAATTTAGGACCAACAAACGGAAGTACTTTTTCACACAATGCATAACCAACTTGTGGAATTCTCTGCTATAAGATGTGGCGACAGCCAACAACCTGGATGGCTTTAAGAAGGGTTTGGATAACTTCATGGAGGAGGGGTCTATCGAGGGCTACAGGCCGCCTCCAGCCTCAAAGGCAGGATGCGTCTTAGTACCAGTTGCAGGGGAGTAACAGCAGAAGAGAGGGCATGCCCTCAACTCCTGCTGCAGGCTTCCAGTGGCATCTGGCAGGCCACTGTGTGAAACAGGATGCTGGACTAGATGAGCCTTGGGCCTGATCCAGCAGGGCTGTTCTTATGTTCTTATACTGTCAGTCCTAAATTTCCTGACCTTCCGTTTCATGGGATGAGCCCTAGTTCTAATTAAAAACACTTTCAAGTTCCAGGACTGCTTCCATAGATTGCTCACTGGCATACCAAAAGCCAAGTGAGGCTTACAGAGGGCCATTTGGCACTGCTGCAGGTGCCTTGGCACATCGGGGCCCGCTCTGTAAGCTCGCAACAAGGCCCCAGCACCAGCTGCCAAGCCAAGAGGCCACCAACAAAAGCAGCTGCGGTTACAGAATGAAGCTCCGAAAACAGGGGCAGCGGCAGTGACCCCTGCTGGCCGCGACCCACCACTGTGCTGCACATACCTGAATGCCATGCGCACCACAGTAATTATTTATTTAGGAACACAGAATGCTGCCTTTTACAAACACAGACACACCACAGCTGGAATTTCCACACAAATCTGATGGGGGGAGAGGCAGATCTTACAGATAAAAAGATGTGATTTTCTCAGCACTAGTCATATTATGAGCAAGGAGAACCTCAGCACCTTTTGCAATGCCCAAATCTGTCCCTGGGACCTGAACAGTGATACCTTTTGAATTTCTATGATTTTAGGCTTTTAAATAGCACATTTCAGCTTTATAATCCTTACTATAGTTGTCAGTGAATCATCAGGATTAAATGTCCCGGAAAGGATAAAGCACTCTGTAATTCTGCAGTGTACAGGCTTGTTGTGTTTGCCTTTGGTGTTGATTGCTGAATGTTTTATTGTGATTGATTGATTGATTGATTAAGTGCAGTCAAGTCAGTGTTGACTCTTAGCGACCACATAGATAGATTCTCTCCAGGATGATCTGTCTTCTACTTGGCCTTTAAGGTCTCCCAGTGGTGCATTCATTGCTGTCGTAATAGAGTCCATCCACCTTGCTGCTGGTCATCCTCTTCTTCTCATTCCTTCAACTTTCCCCAGCATTATGGACTTCTCAAGGGAGCTGGATCTTCGCATAATGTGTCTGAAGTATGATAGTTTGAGCCTGGTCATTTGTGCCTGGAGTGGAAATTCTGGATTGATTTGTTCTATGATCCATTTGTTTGTTTTCCTGGCTGTCCATGGTATCCTCAAAAGTCTTCTCCAGCACCAAAGTTCAAAAGCGTCAATGCTTTTTCTATCTTGCTTCTTCAAAGTCCAGCTTTCGCATCCACAGAGTGTCACGGGGAAAACCATTGTCCTAATCTTTGTAGGTATAGACACATCGGGGTGTCTAAATATCCTTTCTAAGGCCTTCATTGCAACCCTACCAAGTGGTAGTCTGCAGTGTATTTCTTGACTGCTGGATCCTTTACTGTTGGTGGTTGATCCTAAAAGGCAGAAACTATCCACCACTTCATTACCAATTCTGAGGCTGGTTGCTGTACCTGTTGTCATCAGTTTAGTCTTCTTGACATTTAGTCATACTCCCATTTTTTCACTGTGCTCCTTGACTTTCATTACTAGAGTTTGCAGATCATCCACATTCTCAGCTATCAAAGTAGTGTCATCACTACTCTGCAATCAGGTTATTGATTTTTCTTCCTCCAACTTTAAAACCACGCCCACCTTCTTCCAATCCCACAATTTGTGGGAAGTTCTGCAAAAACCTGATTGCAGAGGAGCTGTGCAAGAGAACAGCCCACTCCTTTTGCTTCTGCAGGCGAACATCCTGTCTTGCAAGAAGGGCTGAAGTGCATCTTGAAAAATTAAGCTAGCCTGCTGCCCACCTCTCAAAGGAGAGAGAAACAGGAGACACCAGCAACAATCATTGGGAGAAACATTATGCTGGGCTGAAAAGTGTCAGTTGCTCTCCCCTTGCTCAAGAGGAGACAGCCCCCCCCATTCAAAAAGGTGCCTCTTTTGATCAGGGGGCAGCAACTATCCTCCAAACCAGCCCAGTGGCTGTACTTTTCTTGCCTTGCTTAATGCATTAATTCCTCTCCTCCTCAATGCAGACGTATTTTGGTTTGTTTTCTTTTTAAAGTGAGAATATTGCAAATAGTCTCTTGGGATCAACCTCCCGCCGCCCCGACCCCCCACAAGGGACAGCAAAGCCAAGGTGGGGGTTGGGGTTGGTTCTGCTGAACAGATCCAGTTAGCATCCAGCCGGTCTGGACGGCATCTCTTTGAGATGCAGCAGAGAGAAAAAGGAGCCCAGGGCCTTTCCAGAGAGGCCCACGTCCTACTCAGATCCCCCCCCTCCCCGCCTTCTCGTTCACACCCCGCCTGAATTCAAAACACTTCCAGGGCAGTTTGCAAAGAGAGCTCATCGGCATAACAAAAGCCAAGCAAGCTTTATGGAGGGGAGGGAGGGCAGCTTCCCAAGGTATCCAAGACTGGATTAACAATGGATGGGCAGGGCAGGGGGAGGAACAGATGCATGCCTTATCAGGTTCCCAAGCCAAGACCTTAAAAGTAAGGTTTTAAATCAGGGCTTTAAAAAAAAGAAAAAATCAGAACTGCACAGCGATGTGTGTGCACCCGAGAGTGTACAACCTAGGTTTCTTAGATCCCTCTTTCATACTCCCACGGCCGTTGCTAATGTGGCATTGAGGCTGGAAGCTGGTCTTGCCGGAGTTGAGACCAGATTATGGATTGCTGCAATCAATTATTGGTACAGACTGAACTGTACTCCTACAGGGCTGGCTCCTCTTACCCTGGGTGCTAATTTCCACTCCCGTTGGCGGAAATGCATCTTCCACAAAATCCTTACTTGTGGCCTGTCTCCGGATACCCAGCGTATACTAAATAGGGAGATGGCCAAAGAAAGCATGAATTGTGCAATGATTTTTAGATTTAGAGCTCCCGTTTAATTTGAGCCAGATAGCTGTACTTTCTGTAGGATACCAAGTGAGAGTGCTGGGAGAGCCATGGATGCTTACCTTACATATACTCACATATTCTAATTACCGCTGGGCTTTTTCAAGAGCAAGAGTTAATGCCCTCTCTTCAGTGCTCCTGAAGGGCAGATACTGTAAAATTCCCCCTGTACATCGTTTGTGTCCTTGGGGTGTGGAAGAAATGGAATCGATAACACATGTGATTTTATTGTGCAGATTTTATTCTGGTCAATGCTGTAGTCTGATTCCCCCCCCTTTTTTTTTTAGAATTTCTGGGTCATTCTGAAGATTTTTATGCATAATTTCTTTTAGCAGATCATAAGTTTCAGGTGACGTATAATGTTGCCAAGTTCTATTTCTTGGGCTCTAGATTGCGATCAGTGGTTTGATTTCAGCCTGATTTATAAGGTACTGTCAATTGGGTTAAATTTTTCCGCTGGCCTCTGGGCCGTAATAAAGAAACCCATTTATTCAGTGGTGTGTGTGTGGAATTAATGCACATGACCGCTCAAACACACACACCTGCCTCTTCCTTGTCTGTGTACACATCCTTTGTTGCCTACTCACATTCCATGAGAGAGAAAATCCTCCAAATGGGGAATTTCACTATTGTTCTGATCAAGGAGGAGAGCTGGTCTTGTGGTAGCAAGCATGAATTGTCCCCCTTGCTAAGCAGGGTCCACCCTGGTTTGCATTTGAATGGGAGATGTGTGAGCACTGTAAGATATTCTCCTCTTTTCGTGACCTTTCCACAGGAAGATCTTTCCGCGATTGCAGAAGAGCATCATATTCATTGGTGAAGGCTCTGTGGGGAGTAGCAGCGGAGTCTGTGGGAAGTGTCCTTGGCAGCGGGACCAGGAGTGGGGATGCCTGATCAGGGTCTAGGTTCAAGAGCAGCCTGGACAACTCACTTGACTATTTCTCATGGTTATCAGGCACTTTCCCCATCATCTAACCTAATACAACGTTTGCACGACTTGAAATTTGAGCTGCATAGATGGAATTGTGCATTTTGTGTCTTGCAGCACATTTTTAAAAGCCCAGATTTTAAAAGCAGGACAACTTCCGTCTCAGGAGAAATGTTTAGGGCCGTATCCACTCCTGCTATCTCTGTTCATGTTCGAAATCCCATGGAGGTATTAGCGACGTTCCCATGTCCCTGTACATGAGATCATAAGAAGGACCCAGCCGGATGAGACAAAAGCCATAGCTAGTCCAACATCCTGAACATAAGGGCTGAGAGAGATTCCTGCCTGAAGAATCCACTGCCAGTCTGTGAAGACAATACTGAGCTAGATAGACCAATGGTCTGACTCAGTATATGGCAGCTTCATATCTTCCTATGAACAGCCCTGCTGAATCAGTCCCAAGGCCCATCCAGTCCAGCATCCTGTTTCACACAGTGGAAACTGTTTCTAGAGTCACCAGCTAGATGCCTCTGAGAGGACCCCCATGTAGCGCATAAAGGCAGCAATCCCCCATTGTGGTTTATCACCCAGCAACCAATATTTAGAGATAGACTGTTTTGCAGCATGGGGGCTCCTTTGAGCTAGCTTAAGTACCACCTTGCTAGATCAAGCCAAAGGTTTTCAAACAGGGGTTGGGCAGCCACTTGTCAGGAATGGAACACAGGAAGCTGCTTTCTACTGAGTCAGACCTTTGATGCATAAAGCTCACTTTTGTATACTCTGATTGGCAGTGACTTTTCTGGGTTTCGGGTGGGAATCTTTCACAGCGCTACTTGGAGATGCTGCCAGGGCCTGAACCTGGGACTTTCTGCATGCAAAATAGCTGTGGTCTCAGTACAGTCCCACCATGTAGACAATCTACCCACCCAGGGCCGGATTATGACATGCTGAGGCCCTAAGCAATGTGAAGTTTGAAAGGCCCCATGACATTAAAAAATGAGTCAGAAGTTCCACCTCAGCATGTCACTCAACACTCCCACTCCCACCTCAGTTGCTGTGCTGCTCACAGTTACAGCAGCAATCCTCAGAAGAGATTATCGCTGCTTGTAATCACGACGATGTGCCTTGGTCTAAACCAGACTCTGGTCTAATAAAATCTATCTATATAATTCTCTAAGGCATACCTGTGGCTAATCCTGTGTGTGGCAGCTCTCGCGAGAGTTTGCAAGCAGAAGCACCTGATTGGGCACTGGTGATTCCATATGCAGATAGGGAGGAAGAGCCCTGGAGAGTAGAAGCACCATGGTGACTGGACAGTGGGGATTCCATATGCAGATAGGGAAGAGGAGCCCATGAGAGCAGAAGCACCATGGTTATTGGGCAGTGGGGATTCTGTATGCAGATAAGGAGGAGCCTGTGATGGTTAAGGGCAGTTGGAATGCAACTGTTACTGGCTGGAAGATGTTCTGTCAGCAGCCTGAGAGGAATGAGTGGCCATGGCAGCACTGGCAGCAAGGAAGGGCCCCGTCAACTACTGCTGCTGTTTGGGGCTACTGAGGCCATTGTCAGAGGGAGGGAGGGAGGCAGGCAGGCAAGGGACAGGTCTGGGCCTGTCAGCGGCCTCAGGGGAACGAGTGGCCATGGTGATGGCAGCAGCGAGGAATGGCCTGGTCAACCACTGCTGCTGCTGCTCCTGTGGGTGAGGGTGGGGAGGTCTCTGGGGCTGCAGCTTGGCCAATAGGCGGCAGCAATGCTACAGCCATGACCAAGAGGGGTGAGGGGGATGGAAGCAATGGGATGGAGGAGGAGCAGCAGGAGTCTAGCTCAGGTGAGGGTGGGGAGATCTCTGAGGTGAGGGAGCTGTGGCAGGGGGTGAGGGGAGCAATCAAGTCCTAGTGCGCAGATGCTCTGCGCAAGTTAAGCTAGTTTCAATATAATTTTCTGCACAGATTTATAAACTCAATATGATAAATAATTATGTAGCCATAGAAGTATACTTTTGACTTAGGAAAATACGAAGCTACACTCTTCTGAGTCAGACCCTTGGTCCATCTAGCTCAGTATTGTCTACACAGACTGGCAGCAGCTTCTCTAAGGCTGCGGGTGGGAGTCTCTCTCAGCCCTGTCTTGGAGATGCTGCCAGGGAGGGAACTTGGAACTGTCTCTTCCATGACCGGTCCCCATCCCCTGAGGGGAATATCTTGCAGTGCTCGCACATGTAGTCTCCCATTCCAATGCAAACCAGGGTGGACCCTGCTTAGCAAAGGTGACAATTGATGCTTGCTGCCACAAGTTTTTATAACTCTCAATATTTAGCTTTTAAAATAACTTTCAATTTGAAACTTAATAGTTCAAAGTTTTTAGGCTGACTTTTAACTTGCTTTCTTAATTTGGTTAATTTTATTACTTTTATTTTACATTGTATCTATTTTATTGTTGTGAGCCACCATGAGGAGTAGTGTACTGGAGGGCGGGGTATAGATATTTTAAATAAATAAATAAATAAATAAATAATAAAAATAAGAAATAATAAAATATGCTGATGACACCCAGATCTATTTCTCCATGTCAACATCATCAGGAGAGGGCATAACCTCCCTAAATGCCTCCTGGAGGCAGTAATGGGCTGGATGAGGGATAACAAATTAAGACTGAATCCAGATAAGATGGAGGTACTCATTGTGCGGGGTTGAAACTCTGGAGATGAGTTTGATCTGCCTGTTCTGGATGGGGTCACACTTCCCCGGAAGGAACAGGTACACAGTCTGGGGGTGCTTCTGGATCCAACCCTCTCCCTGGTGTCCCAGGTTGAGGTGGTGGCCAGAAGTGCTTTCTATCAGTTTCAGCTGATACGCCAGCTGTGTCCATTTCTTGAGATAAAGGACCTTAGAACAGTGGTACATATGCTGGTAACCTCTAGACTGGATTACTGCAATGCGCTCTATGTGGGGCTGCCCTTGTGTATAGTCCAGAAACTACAATTGGTCCAGAATGTGGCAGCCAGGTTGGTCTCTGGGTCATCTAGGAGAGACCATATTCCCGTTTTGAAAGATCTACACGGGCTGTCGATAAATTTCCGGGTGAAATACAAGGTGCTGGTTATAACCTATAAAGCCCTAAATGGCTTGAGCCCTGGGTATTTAAGAGAACGTCTTCTTCATTATGAACCCCACTGCCCATTGAGATCACCAGGAGAGGTTCGTCTGCAGTTGCCACCGGCTTGGTCTGGTGGCTATTCTGGGACGGGCCTTCTCCGCTGCTGCCCCAAAGCTTTGGAACATGCTCCCTGCTGAAATAAGAGCCTCCCCATCTCTCACAACTTTTAAAAAGTCTTTAAAGATGCGTCTATTCACCCAGGCTTTTTATTAAATATTGTTTTAATAGTTTTAACATTGTTTAAAATGTTTTAAGGTTTGAATTGTTGTAGTGTTTTAACTTTTGCAGTAAACATTTACTTTGCTTTAACTGGTGTTTTAATTTTTGTTATTTATTTTAACTAATGTTTTAATTTTTTCTGTTTGTTTGTTGTAAACCGTGCAGAGACGTGAGTTTTGGGTGGTATAAAAATACGTTTTGTTTATTTATTTATTTATTTGATTTCTATACCGCCCTTCCAAAAATGGCTCAGGGCGGTTTGCATAGAGAAATAATAAATAAATAAGAGGGCTCCCTGTCCCCAAAGGGCTCACAATCTAAAAAGAAACATAAGATGTTTCAAAAAACTTGTGGTCTCATAAAAAATAAGACCATCTCTCCTCCCTGATCAGAACCATAATGTCTGTTTTATAGCCTTTTCTCTTTTCTTCTTTATTTTCCAACCACTTATGTGAAACTTGAAATCTAGTCCTTTTTTGGTATGCAGGGGTCCCTCTGAATCATGTAGGGCCCTCAGCTAAAGCTTCCTTAGCTTGTGCCTAAATCCAGCACTGTACCCACCGCTCCTGAAGCCGAGTGATCCAGCCCATGTGGAAAAACCTCAGTGCGTCTTCTTACACTCTCCTTGCGATGATCACGGCATCCATTTGCAGGCCCACACCTTATGTGTAATTTTTATGTCCTGTATCATTTTAAAAGCTTTGTAAACCGCTTTGGGGTTGTTTTTAATGAAAGTTGGTATAAAAATCACTCAATCGATCAATGTCTCCTGAATGCACATTTTTTCTGGAGAAGAAATGGTTGTCCGGCACACTTCCCTTCCATGAGCAGCAGGGGGAGCCACCTGCAAAAAAATGGAGGGAGGGACAGGTTTTACACTTTAGAATGAGAAACCTCACCTCCTGTGTTTATTTTCATTGAAAATATTTATACTCCAGTGTAATACTGCTCAGAGCGGCTCAGGAAATTAGTAAAACTGCAACATAAAATTACACACACTGCAACATAAAATTAAAAACATAAGTAGAAATTAAAAGCAAGAACCCCTTAAAACCAAATCTAAAAGATGCAAGTGAAAAAGTTGTTTTTAAGTATCCCAGAAATTTTTGAGTATTATTATTATTATTATTATTATTATTAAATTCGATTTCTATACCGCCATTCTAAAAATGGCTCAGGGCGGTTTACAAAGAGAGATAACAAACAAATAAGATGGCTCCCTGTCCCCAAAGGGCTCACATTCTAAAAAGAAACATAAGACACACACCAGCAACAGTCACTGGAAGTACTGTGCTGGGGGTGGATAGGGCCAGTTACTCTCCCCCTGCTAAATAAAGAGAATCACCACGGTAAAAGGTGCCTCTTTGCCCAGAGTAAGCAAAGAGTAAGGTTGTTAAAGAATTTGGAAGTGTCGTATCATAAGAGAAGATTTGAGGTTCCTTATGAAGAGGATTTGTTTCATATTTTCAAACCTCCCAGTCCACATGGCTTTGAAATTATTATGAAGATTTGGTTGATGTTCATGGGAGATAATATGAACTCAAACTACTTGACAAAGCAGTTCGAAATAGCTTTTCACCGGGTTGCTGTTATTTCAATATTTATTTATTTATTTATTTATTTATTTATTTATCGAACATATTTTTATACCACCCAAAATGTACAGAAAAATTAAAACATTAATTAAAACAGATAAATGACAACAGAAAAATTAAAACATTGGTTAAAATAAATGACAACAAAAAGCTAAAACGTTACAACAATTTAAAACCTTAAAACTATAAAAATGGTATTTAATTAAAAGCCTGGGTGAACAAATGTGTCTTTAAAGATTTTTTTTAAAAAAATTGTCAGAGATGAAGAAGCTCTTATTTCAGCAGGGAGCACGTTCCAAAGCTTTGGGGCAGCAGCACAGAAGGCCCATCCCCGAGTAGCCACCAGACGAGCCAGTGGCAACTGCAGACGGACTTCTCCTGATGATCTCAATCGGTGGTGGGGTTCATAACGAAGAAGAAGTTCTCTTAAATACTCAGGGCTCAAGCCATTACAGGGGAAGCCCAAGTCATTACAGGGAAAGCCCAAGTCATTACAGGGGAAAGGGAATTAGAAATCTAATGGCTGTTTCCCCTTCCAGCTGCTCTGCCAGCTCTTTGACCTCGGGGAGCAGTGTCAACCACCCCCGGAACCTCACCTTGCTCCTTTGTAATACCAGGTCGGTCCGGAACAAATCAGAAAGTATTCATTATTTGATTCTGGATTCAGGAGCCGACCTGGTTTGTATTACGGAGACCTGGTCGGGGGAGGCCAGCTTCTCCCTCTAGGGTACTCTGTTGAGGAGCGAGTGAGGTGCTGCAGGTGAGGAGGTGGAGTGGCTGTGGTCTATAAGAATAACATCTCCCTTACCAGGACCCCTGTTGAGGTGTCAGACCATATCAAATGTGTGTACCTAAGTTTGGGGACCAGGGATAGATTGGGGCTTCTCTTGGTGTACCGATTGCCCCACTGCTCAATGGAGTCCTTAACTGAGCTGACGGACTTGGTCTCGGAGTCCCCCAGGCTTGTGGTGCTGGGGGACTTCAATGTTCACTTCGGGACCAATTTGTCCAGGGCGGCTCAGGAGTTCATAGTGGCCATGACGACTATGGGCCTATCCCAAGTGGTCTTGGAACCGACATACACTGCTGGTCACACGCTTGATTTGGTGTTTCACTCTGATCAGGGTGGTGTTCCATGGGTGGGGACTCCTGTGATCTCCCCAGTGTCATGGTTAAGGTTGGACTCACAGTCATTTCCCTGAAGGGCCTATTAAGATGGTCCGCCTGAGAAGATTATTGGATCCAATAGGATTCCAAGAAGCCTTGGAGGGATTTAGTTGGCTCTGCCAGTGATCTTGTTGATGCTCTGGTAGAGAACTGGAACAGCAAACTCACCGGAGCAGTAGACATGATTGTTCCTAAGCGTCCTCTCTGACCAGCTGCAAAACTGGTCCCTTGGTATACAGAAGAACTACAGGGGCTGAAGCGGCAAGGTAGGCGACTGGAGCACAAGTGGAAAAAGACGTGACTCGAATCTGACAAATTGCAACATAGAGTACATTTGAAGATCTATTCTCAGGCGATACATGTGGCAAATAAGAGATTCTTTTCTGCCCGTATTGCATCCGCAAGTTCACGTCGGGCGGAGTTGTTCAAGGTTGTGAGAGGGCTAGTATGCGCCCCTCCTCCTTTGAATCAAAATCTGGAACCATCGATTACCCGCTGTGATGTGTTTAATTCTTTGTGGGGGAAATCTCTTGTATTCGGGCCGACTTAGACTCAGTCTCCAAATTTACTTCAGTGCCTGATGTGGAGGTGTCCAGCTACTCCTCTTGTGTGGTTAGGTTGGATCCACTCCAGTTTGTGACTCCTGAGGACGTGGACAAGCTGCTTGACAAGCAGTGTGGCCTACCACCTGTTCTCTTGACCCTTGCCCGACATGGCTTATACTATCTGGCAGGGGGGTTGTTGTGGAAGGCCTAGTAGAGATAATAAATGCTTCTCTGAGGGAGGGCAGGATGCCTCCTTGTCTTAAGGAAGCAATCATTAGACCACTTCTGAAGAAGTGCTTTTGAAGAAGCCTACCTTGGATCCTTTAGAGTTGAGCAACTACAGGTCTGTTTCCAACCTTCTGTGGCTGGGCAAGGTATTTGAGAGGGTGGTGGCCTCCCAGTTCCAGACAGTCTTGGAATAGACTGATTATCTAGACCAATTTCAAACTGGCTTTCGGTTGGGCGATGGGGTGGAGACTGCCTTGGTCGGACTGATGGATGATCTCCCACTGGGAACTGACAGAGGAAGTGTGACTCTGTTGGTCCTTTTGGACCTCTCGGCGGCTTTCGATACAATTGACCATAGTATCCTTCTGGAGTGTCTGAAGGGGTTGGGAGTGGGAGGCACTGCTTTGCGGTAGTTCCACTCCTACCTCTTGGGCAGGTTCCAGATGGTGTCCCTTGGAGACTGTTCTTCAAAATCTGAAGTTTTATATGGTGTCCCTTAGGGCTCCGTATTGTCTCAGATGTTGTTTAACATCTACATGAAACCGCTGGGAGAGATCATTAGGAGATTTCGTGCAGGGTGCTATCAGTATGCTGATGACACCCAAATCTACTTCTCCATGTCAGCCTCATCAGGAGGGGGCATAACTTCCCTAAATGGAGGAGGAGGTGGTGGTAATGGGCTGGATGAGGGATAACAAACTGAGACTGAATCCAGATAAGACGGAGGTACTCATTGTGCGGGGTCAGAACTCTGGAGATGAGTTTGATCTGCCTGTACTAGACGGGGCCACACTTCCCCAGAAGGGACAGGTACGAAGTTTGGGGGTGCTTCTGGATCTGAGCCTCTCCCTGGTGTCCCAGGTTGAGGTGGTGGCCAGAGGTGCCTTCTGTCAGCTTCGGATGATATGCCAGCTGCATATGTTTCTGAGATAAACGACCTCAGAACAGTGGTACATCTGCTGGTAACCTCAAGACTGGATTACTGTAACACTCTCTATGTGAGTCTGCCCTTGTGTGTAGTCTGGAAATGACAGCTGGTTCAGAATGTGGCAGCCAGGTTGGTCTCTGGGTCATCTAGGAGAGACCATATTACTCCTGCATTGAAAGATCTACACTGGCTGTCGATAAGTTTCCAGGCGAAATAAAAGGTGCTGTTTATACCCTATAAAGCTCTAAATGGCTTGGGGCCTGGGTATTAAAGAGAACGTCTTCTTCGTTATGAACCCCACCGACCATTGATATAATCAGGAGAGGTCCGTTGGCAGTTGCCACCGGCTCATTTGGTGGTTACTCCAGGACGGGCCTTCTCTGCTGCTGCCCCAGAGCTTTGGGACGCGCTCCCTGCTGAAAGAAGAGCCTCCTCATCTCTGACAACTTTTAAAAAGTCTTTAAAGATGCACCTGTTCAGCCAGGCTTTTCAACAAAAGTTCCTAAAGCGGTATACGTAAATAAATATAATGTATATAAATATTTTATATACGTATTAAATAAATAAATAAATAAATAAATAAATAAATAAATAAATGAAGTAACACTGATCTCTTCTGAATGGCCTAAGTAGGGATTGTGTTTCTGTGCCTGTTGAATGTCTTGTGAGGATTTAATTCCTTGTTTTGCTTTTAGTTAAGTGCCTTTTTTGGTGCTACATTTTGCATTTATGCTGGAAGCTGCTTTGGGCCTTGGAGAGGCAGGTGCTTCAAACAGAAGATAAGTAAATAGATAAACAGGCACTGTACCTCAGTTGAGCAGGAGGGGGCTGCCGCTGCAAAGAAAGAAAAACTTTAATATCTATGGAAACAGGGAACCCAAAGAGCCAATGAGAATCCTGGGTGCAACAGGTAGAAATCAATCAAGGGTCTGAGAGGACAAAGGGGAGAAGTTTGGTTTTGGAGATATAAAATGTAAGATCAGCAGGAAAGTAGCAGATTTCCTCCTCTTTTATTTCCTTAATATTTTAATTTTTCCTTCTTGATTGTCTCTCCTCTTGGACATTGCTGTCCAAGATGCCTTTTTTTCTTAGAAACTATTTCCTCTTCCTTTCCTTCTCTCTTTTAAGTCTCAAGCACTCTGTCTTCTTCTAAGTCTCAAGCACTCTGTCTTCTTCTAAGTATATATGCTTCATCTATGCAGTTTATATTCTGACTAGTGTTCTGAAGCCCGTTATAATAACGGGCGCTAGCCTTTTCCTCTCCCCTTTACTGTTTGTTTTTTTTTTAAATGCAGCCTCCGCCGCTGCCTCTGAAGTCCCACCCTCCCTCCCTCCCAGCTTCCAAAACCAAACCCTGTCCCGTTACAGTTGAGCAAAGAAAGTCCAAAATTGAGGAGGGAGAAAGGAGCTCTCAAGCAGTGCTCCTCCCTCTGCAAAGGCTCTGCCCGAACTGGCGCTTGGGACTGAAAGGACGCCTCTTGTGTCCTTTCGGCCCCAAGCGCCAGTTCGGGCAGAGCCTTTGAAGAGGGAGGAGCACTGCTTGAGAGCTCCCCTCTCCCTCCTAAATTTAGGACTTTCTTTGTTCAACTGTAATGGGACAGGGTAAGGTGGTTTTGGAATCTGGGAGGGAGGGAGGGTGGGACTTCAGAGGCAGCGGCGGAGGCTGTATTTTTGCTTTTCTGTTTACTTCGGCCTTCGCTCGGCCCCCGGTCCCGGCCTCCGTCTCCCTGCGGCGGTCTGGGCCTCCGCCGCCATTCCCCCTCCCGCCACCCACCGCGGCCCGTGTCTCCGGCCGGGGCGGCCACCCAGGGCTCCGGCGGGCCCGCCACCCACCGCCGCGGCGGCCCGCGGCTCCAGCGGGCCCGCCACCCGCCGCCGCCCGCAGCTATGGCCAGGTCCTCCGCTCCCTGGGGCCTCTCCCTTGTCGCCGCGGGTGTCCTCTGGGCAAGGCGGCGGCGGCCAGTGTTCGCCGGCGCCGCTCACCCTGCTTTTTCGGGGCGGCTGCTTCTGGCCGCCCAAGATGGCCACCGGGTGCCGGCCGTCGTGTCTCCCTTGCCCTGTTCTGCGCCTGCGCTTTGCGCAGGCGCAGAACAGGCCAGGGAGGCACGAACACACGCCTTGGTGTCCGTCCACGGACGGACACCAAGGCTTTTATTAGAGAGGATATACTCACCTATCCAGAGAGTAGCTAATAATTTGCTTAGTTCTGATTCCTTTTGGAGAAGCCTGAAAACTCCTCAAGCTGCCAGAAGGGTAAAAGAGATTCCACTTAGTGGAATAGGTTAAGGGCTTAGATTCATTTCATATAGAAAAGGGTTGGGGGCCATTGGGGTGGACTTTAATAGTCACAACAGCACTCTTAGTAGTAGCTTCGCATGCCACACATTCTGTGCTTCTTCGAACATTGCCGTTTACTCTGATTATTCTGATTTCTCTTTTTGCCACACAGTTACCATTTTATATGCCTTAAGCCTTCGAATAAAACTTTTAAGCTTTTAAAAGTGTGCTCGTTGAGTGTTAGGTTTGATCACATGAAAAAGCCTGTTGAGGCATTGAAAAGAACTGATTTTTCACCCATCATGCCCCATCCGCATGATGGGGATGCGGGAGTCCTGTCCATTGGTGGGAGTTGCTCTCTTCTCAGGCTTGAGGTTTTATACATAAATGCTGGTGAGCCCCCAATCCGTCCCCAAGAGGTAAGGATTTAGCTCAGGCTCCCCAAGGGCCAAGCTTCTGCCCTCCAAGCCAGGTCCAGTGGGGACAACTTGGGCACTCAGCCAGCAAAGGCCCATCCAGTCAGCAGTGGGCATGGCAGATAGCCAGATAGGAGAGCTGGTCTGGTGGTAGCAAGCATAACTTGTCCCCTTAGCTAAGCAGGGTCTACCCTGGTTGCATATGAAAGGGAGACTAGAAGTGTGAGCACTGCAAGATACTCCCCTCAGGGGATGGAGCTGCCACTCTGGGAAGAGCAGAAAGTTCCAAGTTCCCCACTGGCAGCACCTCCAAGATAGGGCTGAGAGACTCCTGCCTACAACCTTGAAGAAGCCGCTGCCAGTCTGTGTAGACAATACTGAGCTAGATAGACCAATGGTCTGACTCAGTATATGGCAGCTTCCTATGCTTTCACTTCCTGTTAACTTTTTAGAGGGTGGGGAGACTGGTCACTACAGTGCTCTATGTTGTAACATGTCAAATTCAAGATGAGCCATTCTCCACTTTAGTCTTCTACATTGCCGCTTCAGGTCCTGCATTTCTGCCATATACCATGGAGCTAGTTTTGAAGCGGGTCAGAGAGGACGCTTAGGTGAGACTGTGTCTACTTCCCTAGTGAGTTTCCTGTTCCAGGTCTCGACCAGGGCATCAACAGAATCGCTGGCTGAACCCTTCCAAGGCTGCTTAGAATCCTATTGGATTCAATAACCTTCTAGGGAGGACCATCTTAAAAAGCCCTTCACCCCTGCAGAGATGGGTTGTGGCAGCAAGCTGGACATAAGAATGTAAGAACAACCCTGCTGGATCAGGCCCAAGGCCTATCTAGTCCAGCATCCTGTTCCACATAGTGTGTTGGCTACCACTGGGGGTTCATCCGCACTCTATGCATGCTCAATCTTTATGCAACAGGAAGAGGGAAAAACTTGTGCAGCAGCCCACCCACTTCTGATTACTAAATGTGCTAACATTGTATGTAGTACTGCCTAGACACTCCAGTTAGGTTTCCATTTTCTTAGGAGAGGAGAGCTGGTCTTGTGGTAACAAGCATGACTTGTCCCCATAGCTAAGCAGGGTCTGCCCTGGTTGCATATGAATGGGAGACTTGATGTGTGAGCACTGCAAGATATTTCCCTCAGGGGATGAAGCCGCTCTGGGAAGAGCAGAAGGTTCCAAGTTCCCTCCCTGGCTTCTCCAAGATAGGGCTGAGAAAGATTCCTGCCTGCAACCTTGGAGAAACTGCTGCCAGTCTGTGAAGACAATACTGAGCTAGATAGACCAATGGTCTGACTCAGTATATGGCAGTTTCCTATGTTTCCTATGTTTCTAGTTCTCATGGAAAGACTGATGTCAGAGAGAGAGAAAGAGGGAGGGAGGAAAAGCATACCACAACTATTGAAGGAATGTAAGCTTTATTGTAAGAAAATGGAAACCTAACTGGAGCGTCTAGGCAGTACTACATACAATGTTAGCACATTTAGTAATCAAATTCAAAGCACAATACTACCTTTCTAATGTTGCATGCATGTAGTTTGTTTCTAATCTCACTGAACCAAACAAAAACACAGTTTCTACTGGGACAGGGAGGGAAGAAGACCAACTTAGATGAATGTGGTGGTGGTGGGTGGATGGAGGTGAGGGAATAGCGAAAGAATTGGCAGCTCAGACAAGTGGTTGCTGCTTATCAGTATGCAGTTCACAGCTTGGGGGTACTACTGAACCCGGCTCTGCTTTTGGAAGCTTAGGTGGAGGCGGTGGCCAGGGGTGCCTTTGCTTCGGCTAGTGCACCAGCTTTCTCAAGAAGGCAGAGCTGGCCACGGTTACCCATGCCTTAGATTACTGTAACGCGCTCTACGTGGGGCTGCCCTTGAAAAATATCCGGAAACTGCAGCTAGTGCAAAATGCGGCAGCGAGGGTTTTATCCGGAGCTGCCCGTTGGGAACACATCACCCCCATTTTGAAAGAGCTGCACTGGCTGCTGGTTCGTTTCCAGGTCCAATTCAAGCTGCTGGTTTTGACCTTTAAAGCCCTTAACGGTTTGGGCCTGGGATACCTGAAGGACCGCCTGTTCCCAAGGGTTGCTTCCCGCTTGACGAGGACATCTGAGGGGGTCCTGCTCTGGGTGCCGACAATGAGAGAGGCCCGGCTGTCGTGCACTCGGGACAGGGCCTTCTCTGTTGCTGCTCCTAGACTCTGGAATGCTCTCACAGTGGCCATTCGTTCCTCGGACTCCATCATGGCTTTTAGAAAGCTTGTAAAGACTTGGCTTTTTACCCAGGCTTTTACATAATTTTACTGCTGCTTCTGTGTGTTTTTATCTGTTGTATTGTTTTTATGCCTGTTTTTATATGTTTTTATACTTTTTAGCTTGATGTTTTTAATGTCTTTTTATTGTGTGTTTTAACTTTTGTAAACCACCTTGGGGTTGTCTTTTAACGAAAGGCGGTATATAAATGCAAAAAAATTAAAAATAAATAAATAAATCAGTGACTGGGAGGGAAGAGGGGGAGGATTCCCAAGCGGAGACTCTCCAAGAAAGGCAAAGGAGCTGCATAATTACCTGTCTAGGATTGGCAGTCAAGCTTGGGATCACAGTTCGAGTCAGTCAGGCTGGCACTGAGTAGGAAGCAGGCATCTCGGATCTGGGGCAGACGATTATTTATTTTTATTTATTTATATATTTATTGTTGCATTTATATACCGCCTTTCGTTAAAAGACAACCCCAAGGCGGTTTACAAAAGTTAAAACATACAATAAAAAGACAATAAAAATATTAAGCTAAAAAATATAAAAACAAACCAAATTTACAATCTATAATTTTAATAAAAATGTCTATTATGTCATAGGAAACTTGTTCTGCATATCAGCTTCACTGCATTATGCACTAGCAAGCCCTCTCGATGATAACTGACCTCTGTCAATACTCAAGAGTGAGACAGGCAGCCCAACAAGAACATCAGAACAGCCCTGCTGGATCAGGCCCAAGGAGGCCCACCTAGTCCAGCATCCTGTTTCACACAGTGGCCCACCAGATGCCGCTGGAAGCCTACAGGTAGGAGCTGAGGCATGCCCTCTCTCCTGCGGTTACTCCCCTGCAACTGGTACTCAGAGGCACCCTGCCCTTGAGGCTGGAGGTGGCCCACTATGAAGTGCTTTCCTTATGGCTCTCTCTGCCATATTGCCTAAAGACAATGAGGCGCTTCACACGACCCATGCAAAGCGCCTTACTGGGCTCTGCAGGCTTAGCCCGCTCTCCCCACAGACAATCACGGTGCAGCCCTGGATCGGCTGGATCGGCCAGCCACACGACCGCCAGCTCTGTCACGGAGCCGGTGGGGGCTGTGGGGATCGGGGGGGGCGCACTGTCCCCGGTGAATCAGCTTGCATGACATGACCAAAATATGTCAGTCTTTGAGGCTATTCCCACGATCAGGCGTGATTAGGCGAAAGCAGGCTAGGGGAGCCTAGCCCGATTCCACCTGATCGTGGGAGCCACCGGGCTTGCAGGTGAGCCCGGTGGCCTCCAGGCGGTTAACCTGCCAAACAACCCCTCCCCTTAAACTGGCAAGTGCTCTACAAACCTGTTTTTTTTAATCGTGAGTTGCTGCAGTGCGGCTCTGTGCCACAGCAACTCACAAGTAGAACCTTACCAGGAGGCTTAAAAGCAGCCTCCCGGCTCGGGGGTCTCTCCAGTACGCCCTGAGCGTTTGCACAGGGCATGCTGGAGCTTCCAGGGGCTGCACAGCCCCCGATCCTCCCAGCCCCCGCCGGCTCCGTAACGGAGCTGGCAGTTGTGTGGGCAGCCGCTGTGGCCGCCCAGAGCTGACCGCTGCTCATGTGCAGAGAGAGCGGACTAAGCCCTCTCTCCCCACTAACCCCCTAGAGACTCTTTTCACGGATTGTGAGAAGAGCCTCTTTGTTTCGTAATCTTATCTTCTAGCGATATTATTGGTTTAACTCGATCTAAAACTTCCGTATTCATAATTCTCACTGTCCATGGGATACACAACAATCGCCTCCAACACCACATCTCGAAAGCCTCCATCCTTTTCCTATCTGCCTTCTTCAAAGTCCAAGTTTCACAGCCATATGTGGCTATTGGAAATATTATTGCATTAACTAATCTGTATTTGGTTGGGAGACTAATATCTTTGGAAATGATATGACAGATGACACCTCAGGCCAAATCTCCAGATGACTTCTCCCAGCAGTTACGTGTAGATGTTAAACAGCATAGGGGAAAGAATGAAACCCTGCAGGACATAAGAATATAAGAACAGCCCTGTTGGATCAGGCCCAAGGCCCATCTAGTCCAGCATCCTGTTTTGCACAGTGGCCCACCAGATGCCGCTGGAAGCCACAGACAGGAGTTGAGGGCGTGCCCTCTCTCCTGCCATTACTCCCCTGCAACTGGTACTCAGAGGCATCCTGCCTTTGAGGCTGGAGGTGGCCCACTGCCCTCCGACTAGTAGCCATTGATAGACCTCTCCTCCATGAAGTCATCCAAACCCCTCTTAAAGCCATCTAGGTTGTTGGCTGTCACCACATCCTGTGGCAGAGAGTTCCACAAGTGGATCACGCGTTGTGTGAAAAAGTACTTCTGTTTCTTGGTCCTAGACCTCCTGGCAATCAATTTCATGGAGTGACCCCTGGTTCTAGTGTTGTGTGAAAGGGAAAATAATTTCTCTCTCTCCACTTTCTCCACACCATGCATGATTTTATAGACCTCTATCATGTCTCCCCACAGTCGTCTTTTTTCTAAACTAAGAAGCCCCAGGTGTTGTAATCTTGCCTCATAAGAAAGGTGCTCTAGGCCCCTGATCATCTTGGTTGCCCTCTTCTGGACCTTCTCCAGTTCAACAATGTCCTTTTTAAGATGTGGTGACCAGAATTGTACGCAGTACTCCAAGTGTGGTCGCACCATAGTTTTGTATAAGGGCATTATAATGTTAGCCGTTTTATTTTCAATCCCCTTTCTAATGATCCCTAGCATGGAATTGGCCTTTTTCACAGCTGCCGCACATTGAGTCGACACTTTCAACGAGCTGTCCACCACAACCCCAAGATCCCTCTCCTGGTCCGTCACTGGCAGCTCGGATTCCATCAGCATATACTTGAAGTTGGGGTTTTTCGTCCCAGTGTGCATCACTTTACACTTGCTAACATTGAACCATATTTGCCATTTTGTTGCCCACTCCCCCAGTTTGGAGAGATCCTTTTGGAGCTGCTCACAATCCGTTTTGGATTTCACTACCCGGAAGAGTTTGGTATCATCTGCAAATTTGGCCACATCGCTGCTTACCTCAAAGCACAAGTTGGACCTCAAACACAACTGGTTTGGCAGTAATCCCCCAGCACAACCTTTTGGATATGGGCCTCGAGGTAGGAGCGGAACCACTTCCAAGCTCTGCCTCCCACACCCAAATTGGCCAGCCTATCCCAAAGGATACCATGGTCAATGGTACTGAAAGCCCCTGAGAGGTCCAAGAGAATTAACTGGGGGTCAGATGTGGGTGGCTCCTGTCCTCCAGCCTCCCCCTGAGTAGCCCAAGCTGGAGGCGGCCTGGTTCGGGCCTCTGCACATATGTGTAGGCCATTTTACTGACCGCACATGCACAGAGGCTATTTGCATGACCACACAGTTTGCTGCTGTAGCCATGGTTCCATACCTCAAACTGAACTGGGCTAGCCAGTTTTATGCACATCCCTTGTGCAGGAACAGGGGAATGGTGGCCGGGGGGGGGGGGTTTGAAGGTGGGAGGGGTAAGAACAGCACAAATTATACAGTTGAGTTTCTTGCATTTGGGGAAATTGCAGGGGTCAGCACAATGGATGAGCCTCACTCTGGGAAAACCTCCTTCATGATCAAGGTGTCTCCCCTGCCTTTTTTTTTTTTTTTAAGAGTGTCTTCTTTGTCATGAACCCTGCCGCCTATTACGATCTTCTGGAGAGGTCCAGTTGCGGTTGCCACCGGCTTGTGTGGTGGCAACCTGGGACCGGGCTTTCTCTGTGGCTGTCCCGGGGCTTTGGAATATGCTCCCTGCTGAAATAAGAGCATCTCCTTCTGTGTTTGTTTTCAGGAAGACCCTCAAGACTCACCTGTTCTCACAGGTTTTTAATTAGCATTAATTGTAATAATTTGTTTTAATAACTGTTTTTTTGTGATTGTTTTTATTGTGTTTCATGGATTTCAATCTGTGATTTTTATATATTGTTTTAAATTTTGTACACAGACTAGAGGTGTACATATCAGGCGGTATAAAAATATGATAGATAGATAGATAGATAGATAGGAGTTAGCAGAGTGCTCGCTCTCCTAACCAAGTTTTAGAGGGTGGCTCCAGAGGTGGGTTTGCCGCCATGGTGCCACCAGGATTGGGCCCGATCCCAGCAGTACACACGCCCAGGCAAAACGAGGCTTGGCTTCCTTAGCCTGGTTTTGCCCGAGTGTGTGAATAGCTTCCTTGAGTGGTTTAACTTTAGAAAAACTTATATTACTTAAAGGAAATGGAAACAAGTTCAGATAAGTAATGCGCATCTCAAAATTATTTCCTTTTTTAAGGCATTGCATTTTGTATTTTAAGATGTATTTTAAAATACTGTTTTGTATTTTTATTGGTTGTTCACCCAGTATTTTGTATTTTGCATCTAAAATATATTTGCTCAGGTATGTTGTATTTTGCATCTAAAATACTTTTAAGAAGTATTTGCCCATCTCCAACCTGCTTCTAAATTAGCCCCTTGGTACACAGAAGAGCTACCGGGGCTGAAGCGACAAGATAGATTGCTTGAGTACAAGTGGAGAAAGACTGAGCTCAAATCCAACAGATTACAACACAGAGAACATATGAAGATCTATGCATTGCTTCTGCAAGCTCACATAATGAGCCGGGTCTCATGATCAGTGAGACCCAGTTTAGAAGGGAGAGCGGGGAGAGCAGGCTAAGCCCGCTCTCCCCACACACAAGCAGGGAAGGAGCCCTGGGCGGCCAGATCGGCCGCCCACCCGATTGCCGGCTCCGTGACGGAGCCGGCGGGGCTGGGGAGCTCGGGGGCGGCGCGGCCCCCAGAAGCTCCCGTATGCCCTGCGTGAGCTTGCAGGGCATACTGGGGAGACCCCCGGTGCTGGGAGGCGGCTTTTCGCCTCCCCTCTAGGGGTCTACTCGTGAGTAACCATGCCGTGGAGCCGTGGCTACTCATGATCTTAGCCACCGCTAGCCCAATTTCACCCCATTGTGTGAACAGCCTCCCAGAGCTAGTACATGGCCCTCCTCCCTTGGATGAGAATGTGGGATAAAATCTCTCAGACTCAAGCTGAACTAGACTCTATAGTCACTGCAGAGTCTACCGTGGAGGTGTCCAGCAGCTCCTCTTGTATGGTTAAATTGGATCAATTTCAGTTTGTGACTCCCAAGGATGTGGACAAGCTGCTTGGGACACTTCACCTTACCCGTGATTCTCTTGATCCTTGCCCAGCATGGCTTATACAATTTATCAGGGACATTTTTGGAGAGGGTGTTGTTAAGATCATTAATGCTTCTCTGAGGGAAGGTAGGATTACCTCAAGGAGGCAATTATGAGATCACGAAACCTGCATTGCTTCCCTTAGAATTAGGCAGTTATTGGCTGGTCTCCAACTTCCCATGGTTGATTGAGTGGGTGGTAGCACTGCAGCTCCAGGCAGTTTTGGAAGAAGCAGATTCTTTCAGATTATTTCAAACTGGCTTTTGGCCATATTATGTAAATTGGCTTGAATATCATTTTTGAGCGGAATAGAGACTGCAGGTTTTGCTCCACAACTCTGCTTCTACAAGGGGTAGAGCTTAACTTTTTTTTTTTTAAATGAAAGCTGAAATCCAGTAAAATCTGGATGGGCTAAGCAATCTGGGCGAGATGCTTAAAATCTGGGTGAAAACCTGGAATTTCGGGGGGTATGGCAACTCTATTTCAGGTGCGCTATCTCCAATTAGGAACCGACAGGGGGAGTGTAACTGTTGATACTTTGGAATCTCATGATTCCAAATGATTTCGATACCATCGGCCATGGTATTCTTCTGGAGTCCCTTCTGAATGGGCTGGGAGTGGGAGGCACTGCTTTGCAGTGATTCTGCTCCTACCTCTCGAGTCGCTTCCGGATGGTGTCACTTGGAAATTGTTGCTCTTCAAAATAAGAGCTATGGTATGAGGTCCACAGGGCTCAGAGGCGGATCCAGGGTGTGTGTGTGTGTCTGTGCAAGAGTGAAGTTGCACCCCTGTGAATTTGGATCCAGATCGGCAGTTCCTCAGCAGCAGCAGCAGCTGCTTCATAAAAAGGGTTAGCTTAACTTTCTGCTGCTGTTCCTGCTCTTTCCCAGCAGGGGGAGCAGCAGCAAGCAGCAGCAGCCTGATTGGTTCTCCTGGGGTCTTGTGCTTCGCCCCTACTCTGGCCTTCCTATGAATGTACTGCAATTTGCCACGAGGAGAATGGAGTTGCTGGCTGTTGGGCTTGTCTCCCCAGAGCAAATAAAACATAGAAAAACCCAACTCTTATCTGTTTGTTGTGTGTGTGTGTGTTTGTGTGTGTGTGTGTGTGTGTGTGTGTGAGAGAGAGAGAGAGAGAGAGAGAGAAATTAAGCAACCAATCCCTTGCTTAAGCCACTGTATTCCTCTTATTCCTCCGTGTTTCTTCTTTGTGTTTGTGTGAGAGAGTTTTACAGTTAAAAAAATCACTTTCGGTTCAGATACAAACTTGTAAGAAAAACCCTCTCCATCCCAACAAGAGATCTTCCTGTGGGAAATTCGTCAGTTCGAATGTATTAAAAACTTTTAAAAGAATGAGAAGAAATGCTCTAACAAAATGGATCTGTTTCTGTTTCTGCCTTTTGTTCCAGAAGATACTAAACACCGTATAGCTCTAATCTGGTCTCTGTATGCGGGTTTCGATCTCTCTCTCTCTCTCTCTCTCTCTCTCTCTCTCTCTCTCTCTCTCCCCCCCCCCACTTAAATATATTTATATTCTGCTTTTTAGCAACAAAGACAGCTTAAATAGCAAAATATGAGAAAATGGTTCTTTCTCAACATGTTTCCCTTTATAATAGTTACTATTTGATTTTGCTTTGTGCTAGTAATATATAAATAACACATATTGAGGGTATTCTCACGATCACTGGAAAGCGGGCCAAGGAAGCTTAGCCCACGTTCCAGTTATCGTGAGAACCAGCGGGCTCGCAGGTGATCCCAGTGGTTCCCTAGCGGCTAGCCTGCCAAAGTAGCCCAGGTTAGTAGCCCGCCAAAGTAGCCCTCCCCTTAGCCCAGGTTAATGGAGCGAGCGCTCCGCTAACCCAGGCTTCCTGATCGTGTATTGCCATGGCGTGACTCTGCACTGTGATGACACACAAGGAGACCCCCAAGCCCGGGAAGCTGCAAGCACGCACGCAGGGCATCCTAGAACTTCTGGGGGCCACGTCCCCGATCTCCACAGCCCCTGCTGGCTCCGTGACATAGCTGTCAGTTGTCGTCTGCGGGGAGAGCAGGCTAAGCCGGCTCTCCCTGCAGAACCCCCTCTGGCAGGTCTCACTGATTGTGAGACTCATCTCATTGTCTTTTTAATAAGCTTGTAATGGACTAAAATACCCCAACTTTTTGAAAGTAGCTTCACAAATGGCTAAAATGAACATTAAGCCTCCTCCTCCACTACCACCAAAAGTCTATTTTTATACACTTGCTTCAAAATAAGGCTTTGCAAATCAGATCACAAGACACTCATTTTAAAAACTCTCTTGCCAATGAAATGCTTGATTTTCTTTAAATCCTAAGAAATTGGTGTAACCATATATGACATTCTGCTGTCCTGTTTGAAATCAAACTGGTGTCCTTTCCTTCTGTAGTGTATAGACAAACACTATAGTTCATGTTTTTTGAATAGGAAAGACCTAACCCTAATCTATAGAACTACTCTAAGAGGAAAGGAAGGGAATCTGACTCTCACAGGAAAAACCTGAGGAGTCCTGTCGAAGGTAATAGAGTAGAGGCAAGCAGGGACAGGTAAGGAGACCCTTCCTCATTATCTCTGCTCCCAGTGCCCCTAGTGGTCATTAGGATAGTTGGTGCAAAACGTTGATGGACTGGAACTCCATCTCCAACAATTTAAATTGTACGGCAAGGGGCAGGGGCGGGGGAGAAAAGGATTGAGAGAAGGAGGGAAAGAGGAAGACAGAAAGTGGTGTGAGGTGGGTGCAAGATGGCAGAAGGTGGCGTAATACTATGTGCGGCTCCCCGGAGGTTCATCGGAATCCAATCTGGCCCACCACCAGTTTTGAGTTTGACACCCCTGGCATATGCATTTGCAAGAGATAGAAAATCCAAACCCCAATATTTTTATATGGTGGGGTATTCCTGTTGCACCCCCTGTAATTTCATCCTGGATCCACCCCTGACAGGACTCCATTCTATCTCTAATGCTTTTAACATCTGCATGAAACCACTGGATCATCCGGTACAGGGTGTTAACCAGAGATGGGCAGTAGCTAAAATACAAGTATTTAAAATATGCATTTTCAATCCTTTTGTGTTTTGTATCTAAAATCTCTGTTCCTCCCTCTCTGCCCCCTGACGTTTGAATGGTTTTACTCTGCTGCTGACTGGTCAGCCAGCCAAGTTTGAAAATCAAAGGGAAAAAAGGGAGAGACTGTCCCCTTGAGTCAACTGTGGGGGTGGGCAGGTGAGGGAGGCATGGACATCCAATGGGGGGGGGACAAGAGTGAGCAGCTCCCCCCCACCCTGGATTTTGGATGCAAGAGAATTCCCTACCTCACAGCTTGCTTGCTTTAAAGTTCCTCTGTCCCTCCAGCTGCAACACTTCAACTAGAAACTTGACCTGACATGGCTGAAGTTCTTCTGGTCCAGTCTCTGTGTAAATTTGCAACTTGCCTAAGGCTTAGGCAGGTTGCTCTGCAGAGTAGTTTACAAATATCTCCCTGTGTCCCTTATTGTTTACTGTGGCTGACTAATAGTAGCAAATTTCCATTCCTTTCCTCTCTGTCAAACAAAGCATGATCATAATCTCTGTCTGAAATTTACGATTAGAGATCTTTGTGTTCAGATTTCTGAAGGGCATGCAGTGCGCCTAGCTGGCTTTCTGAGTTATCCGGCTGTGGTTTGAGTGGGACTCATTGGGGCAATTCTCATAATCACATAGCGTGAGCGCGGAGGACATGGGGTGGGAGGCTGCTTTTTGTTGGTGCTGGGATCCTGGCAGCATCAGCTCTGAGCTGCAATGCCTCATAGTGACCACTGGGGGAGGTTAGGGTCATGGATAAAAGTGCTGGACTCCTCCCCTCTTTGTTCTTCCAGAGTTAGTCTCCATTTTGTCTCTCCAGAGATGGCTGTTGGTTTTGGTCTCTCTCTTCAGCCATGAGCTATAGCTGAAATTACACTGCAGACTTTTTCACATTCGTTTGTGAACTTTTCGTTTGTGGACTTTTTCACATTCATTTTCACATTCGTCTCTCCAGGGATGGCTGTTTGTTTTGGTCTCTCTCTTTAGACATGAGCTATAGCTGAAATTAAGCTGCAGGCTCCTTCACATTTGTTTGTAACCTTTTAAAAAAATAAATCCTTGTACTTCTTCAAGACTAAAGAACTGTCTCAAGACCTCTTGTTTTGCTGCTTTCTCAACAAACTGGTTTTGCTTTGCTATTTGGGGACAGAACTGCCATTCTTCCCCTACACTTCTAACTCACCTTTCCCCCCAGATGACCAAGCCCTGGGTCTTCGGCACGCCTCTTGTGTGCTTAGATGAGCAGCGCTCCATGTGGGAGTGATACGTGGACCAAACCCATTGTTCTGGCTGCCATGTATCCCCAGTGCACCGTGTGCAGTGCATTGGGAGATTGCCCACCTGCAGGTGTGGAGCCAGCCGAATGGCGGCCTGTGTCCAGCCCCGCCTGGCGGCCCTTCCAGTGACGTCCCGTGCACATGATGTCATGCACACAGGGGCATGGTTCGGGCTCCGGAGAGCCCAAGTGAGGAGGAGAGCCCCGTCGGGAGGTTAAAACCGGCCTTCTGGTCTCGGGGGTCTCCCCAGGATGCCCCACGCATTCGTGCGAGGCATCCTGGGATTTCTGGGGGCTGGGCGGCCCCCAATCCCCACAGGCCCCACCGGCTCCAAGATGGAGCTGGTAATCTTGTGGGCGGCCACTCAGGGCTCCACTTGTGCACGTGTGCAGGGAGAGAAGGCGTGGCTCGCTCTCCCTGCCTAACCCCATCCTCACTGAGGCGATTCTCATGACCCGCAGACACCAGGCTAAGGGAGCCCGGCCCAGTTTCTGTGGGTTGTGTGCTGCAACAGGAGCTGCATAGCTCCCGGCAGTAAGCCCATATAATTGCACCCCATTAAACAAGGTTAGTGGAGCGTGCACTTTGCTGACCCCGTTTACCTGACTGTGTGTTGCTGCAGTGCAACTCCACGCCACAGTGACTCACAAGGAGAACCCTGACCGGGGGGGGGGGGGCAGCAACAAGCCTTTCAGCATTCAGGGACTTCTGAGGGCCAGGAGGCCCCCGATCCCTGCCACCCCAACCGGCTCCGTGACGGAACCGGTAATCATGTGGGCAGCCCATCTGGCCACCCAGAGCTAGCCACCTGATCGTCTGTGGGGAGGGCGTGAAACCCCTTACAGCTCTCCACACTGCTTGTGTGGAGAGCCTCGCTGAGGTCATTCACACAATCAAAAATTCTGTTCTATTCAAGTTTGTCCCGGAGGGTCCTGTAGGGAATGTGGTGGAAGTGATTGTCAATTGATTGTAGTGATTGTAGAAGTGACTGTAGATTGTAGAATAGTGCAGAAGTTGTCAAAGTGATCGCAGAAGTGACTGAAGCTGTTCTCATGATGGGGAAAAACTGGGCTAAAGGAGCCAAGCCCAGCTTCCCCCCATCGTGAGAACCATTGGGCTTGCAGGCGAGTTCTCTGGGGGCTAGTCTGCCTAAGTAGCCCCCCCCTTAAATGAGGTTAGTGGAGCAAGTGCTCCACTAACCCCATTTTGACAACCGTGATTCACCATGGTGCAGTTCTGCGCCATGGCGACTTGTGAGGAGACCCCTGCCGGGAGGCTAAAACAAGCCTCCTGGTCTCGGGGGTCTCCCCAGGATGCCCTGCACTCTCACACAGGGCGGCCCCAGACCCTTCACAGCTGGTCTTCTTGTGGTAGCAAGCATGACTTGTCCCCTTAGCTAAGCAGGGCCAACCCTGGTTGCATATGAAAGGGAGACTTGATGTGAGAGCACGGTAAGATATTCCCCTCAGGGGATGGAGCCGCTCTGGGAAGAGCAGAAGGTTCCAAGTTCCCTCCCTGGCTTCTCCAAGATAGGGCTGAGAGAGATTCCTGCCTGCAACCTTGGAGAAGCCGCTGCCAGTCTGTGAAGGCAATACTGAGCTATATAGACCAATGGTCTGACTCAGTATATGGCAGCTTCCTTTGTTCCTATGATCCCCGCAGCCCCTACCGGCTCCATGATGGAGCCGGTAGTCGTGTGGGCGGACAACCCTACCTTGCTTCCACACAATGAGGCTATTCCCCAAGCTAGAAAACCTAGGTGGACTGGAGTCCTCCACAGAAACCCTGTGGGTGACTATACAAGGCCGGAAAGGAATCGTGCTACTGGGGACATGCTATCGCCCTCCGGATCAAAATGGCAACATACGAGTAGCTTCCCGGTATCGGGAGTTCCCCCCAGAATTCCCCCTCATGCTCACATGGGGCAGCCTAGGACTTCTGGGGGCTGCACGGCCCCCCAATCCCTGCAGCCCCCACCAGCGCCATGATGGAGCTGGCAGTTTTGTGGGTGGCTGATCCGGCTGCCCAGGACTACACGTTCGATCGTCTGCAGGGAGAGCGGGAGCCCTCTCTCCCTGCAGACCCGCCTACAATCACTTCTACCCGGGTTTTCTTCTGACCTTGCTTCCAAACAACTGAAAATCCGGAGCACAAATAGCTCCCAAACCCGGGTAGGACACAGTTTTTGATTGTGTGAATGACATTGTTGGATTTCTCTTTTAAGTCTATCATCTCCAACCTGCGCTTTCTGTCATTTGATCTCCCCCTCTTCTTTTTGCTGTAGGATCTTTGTCCTTTCACTTATGGCTTGGGCCAAGCCAAGAGTGACAAGCCACACACAGGCATTTCATTCCTCGAAGCCACTAGGCTTTGGTTTCTTCTCATTGCAACCACATTCCAAAATATCACTGACATATTCACCTTCCACAGGAAATGTTAGAGGGCCCCTGGGTTTGATCGGCTGCTTTCAACGAATGAGTTGAAATGTGGACCTGGTCTGCATTGGCAGGGACTTAGCTACCAGCAGACCCTCTATGCGTCTGATAGCTCTGTCTGAGTTAGATTCAGGGGCGTAGCAAGGTTGGAGAGGGCCCAGAGACAAGATTTTAAAATGGGCCCCTCGCGGATATACACACACAAACACACTTCACAATAGATCATGCACTCACACTCGCATCCCCATTATGAATACGGTGAATATCTAGTTCACATTGAATCTAGTTTTTTTACTCTCTGCTCCTGCCGATCTCCAAGAGACTCAACATAATTCATAGGGGGTGCAACATGGGCGGGTGGGGAGTCATGTGATGTGCCTCTGGGGCGCCCCTCGAGGCAGTGGGGCCCCAAGACGACTGCCTCCCCTTGCCTAATGGTAGTTACGCCCCTGGTTAGATTGTTTGGAGCCTTTCCACTTAAACATGCATTTACACCTTTTTTCCTACCTATTCAAGCCTTTCTTCCTGTGACAGCAAAAAATTCAGATTGCTGTTGCAATGCTGGTCTCACTTAAATTCAATACCCAGTTCTTATTCACTTCATCCTGACACACAGCTCCATTTGCTCTTGTTTTATTACACCACCCCCAACACATACATACTAATTCACTCACTCACAGAAGTGTAAAACAATGCAAGCACTGAATTATATTTGAGTGTGGATGTTTCAGTTATAAGTGAAAGCAAATTGGTTGTGCCTTCCCCACTTTTTGCAGGAACCTTCTATAAATAGTGTTACTTTTTCCTTCGCCAAAGCCACAGAATGAGGTCAATCACACAAGCAAAAACTGTGTTCTACCTGGGTTTGGGGGCTGTGTGTGCTCCCAATTTTCAGTTGTGTGGAAGCAAGCAGGCCTGCTGCCACGCGCCCCCCAGCCCTGCCCCCTGTATCAGCATCTGATGTCAGACACAGGGAGCAGTTAGCCACACCCCCTGCATCTGACGTCACATGTGGGGTGGGGCATGGTTTAGCTACTTTAAAGCGCAGGGAGAGCTGCTCCGGCTGTTTGGGAGCTAAACCACGCCCCCAAGTCTGATGTCAGACACGGGAGGCGTGTCTGTGGCGTGAGGCGTGGCCCCTGAGGGGCTGCGGCCCAAGTTCTTTGAACCCATTTGCTCAATGGTGGCACTGACCCCGTAAGCAAGGTAAAAGGAAAACTGGGGTAGAAGTGATTGTGTGGAAGCAAGGTAGGAGGAAAACCTGCCTAGCTGTTCTTCCTACCTTGCGTCCACACAACTACTTCTACCCAGGTTTTCCTCTAACCTTGCTTCCACACAACCGATAACTGGGAGCACACACAGCCCGCAAACCCAGGTAGAACATCAGTGAGACCCGGTTTAGAATGGTGAGCGGGGAGGGAGCCCTGGGCGGCTGGATCGGCTGCCCACACGATTGCCGGCTCCGTGATGGAGCCGGCGGGGGCTGGGGAGCCCGGGGGCTGCGTGGCCCCTGGAAGCTCCAGTATGCCCTGCGTGAGCGCGCAGGGCATACTGGGGAGACCCCCGGAGCCGGGAGGCGGCTTTTCACCTCCCCTCCAGGAGTCTCCTTGTGAGTAGCCGCAGCACGAAGCCAGGCCGTGGCTACTCACGATTTAAAAAATCAGGTTTGCAGAGCGCTCGCTCCGCAAACCTGGTTTTAGGGCAGAGGAACTTAGGCGGGTTACCCGCCTAGGAGCCACCGGGGTCGCAGCCGAGCCTGGTGGTTCACACGGTGGGACGAAATCGAGCCAGCTTCCGCTAGCCCGATTTCATCCCATCGTGTGAATAGCCTCAATGTTAATTAAAAAGATGTCCGCTTGTTCGTTTTCTAAGAAGCGTTGAAGTTTCCCCTTTCAATCAATCTCCTTTTTCTAAACTCCTTAAAGCCGAAACACTTGGTTCTTCAAACAGAGAAAAAACTTCACCTACACTACTAAGGAAGGGAGAAAAAGGAGAAAGAAATTCAGTCAGGGTCTGAGAAGTGTCGCTTAATCCACAAATTTCACCCTGTTTGCATAAGAATTATGAACATTTTCTTATGCAAGAAAAGTCTTCCAGCTAAATATGAAAATTGCCTGTCAAAATGACTTTTTTTTCTCCAGCCCCCACATTCTACCTCAGAGAAGTATCGAGTGAGAGGAGAAAGGACACACACACACACACCCCCAAATACAAAGGAAAGTTGTGTGCTTAGAAGATCCTAAGCTGCAAGGGTTTTCAGAGCAAGCCATGTGTCTCCAAACATGGGCAATTATTTGCAGAATAAATGCTTGGAGATGTTGGATGCTTAAACATAGAGAACAGGGCATCAGGCAAATCCGCAGCTTCCCTTTTATCTGCAGGTGGGATCAAGGGCGTGGACTTCTCAATTTCCCAGGGGTGGGTGGGACGGGGCACATGAGGGGAGTGGTCTTGTGGTAGCAAGCATGAATGGTCCCCTTTGCTAAGCAGGGTCCATCCTGGTTTGCATTGGAATGGGAGACTACATGTGAGCGCTGTAAGACATTCCCCTTAGGGGATGGGGCTGCTCTGGGAAGAGCCCCTGCATGAATAGAGCTCGCTTAGCTTTTCTACTTGTTATACTACTTCTAATCAGAGAATCATAGAGTGAAAGAGCCTGGAGAGACAGCCCTGCCTTCTAAGAACTTGCTGAGTTGCAGCAAAGGCAGCACAGGACTGACTGTGTTGTTTGAATGACTGATGAACTTGAGAGCTTGCTGATGCTACCTGGTATAAGAACAAAAGAACATAAGAACAGCCCTGCTGGATCAGGCCCACGGCCCATCTAGTCCAGCATCCTGTTTCGCACAGTGGCCCACCAGATGACACTGGAAGCCTACAGCAGGAATTGAGGGCCTGCCCTCTCTCCTGCTGTTACTCCTCTGCAACTGGTACTCAGAGGCATCCTGTCTCTGAGGATGGAGGGGGCCTATAGCCCTCCGACTAGTAGCCATTGATAGACCTCTCCTCCATGAAGTTATCCAAACTCCTCTTAAAGCCATCCAGGTTGTTGGCTGTTACCATATCCTGTGGCAGAGAGTTCCACAAGTGGATCACGTCTTGTGTGAAAAAGTACTTTTGTTTGTTGGTCCTAGACCTCCTGGCAATCAATTTTATGGAGTGACCCCTGATTCTAGTGTTGTGTGAGAGGGAAAAGAATTTTTCTCTCTCCGCTTTCTCCACACCATGCATGATTTTATAGACCTCTATCATGTCTCCCCGCAGTCGTCTTTTTTCTAAACTAAAAAGCCCCAGGTGTTGTAGTCTTGCCTCATAAGAAAGGTGCTCTAGGCCCCTGATCATCTTGCTTACCCTCTTCTGTACCTTTTCCAGTTCTACAATGTCCTTTTTAAGATGTGGTAACCAGAATTGTACGCAGTACTCCAATTGTGGTTGCACCATAGTTTTGTATAAGGGCATTATAATATTAGCTGTTTTATTTTCAATGCCCTTCCTAATGATCCCTAGCATGGAATTTGCCTTTTTCACAGCTGCCGCACATTGAGTCGACACTTTCAACGAGCTGTCCACCACGACCCCAAGATCCCTCTCCTGGTCCGTCACCGACAGCTCAGATCCCATCAGCGTATACTTGAAGTTGGGGTTTTTCATCCCAATGTGCATCACTTTACACTTGCTAACATTAAACCGCATTTGCCATTTTGTCACCCACTCCCCCAGTCTGGAGTGATCCTTTTGGAGCTGCTCACAATCCGTTTTACATTTTACTACCCGGAAGAGTTTGGTATCATCTGCAAATTTGGCCACCTCGTTGCTTACCCCTGCTTCTAGATCATTTATAAATAAATTAAAAAGCACTTGTCCCAGTACAGATCCCTGGGGGACCCCGCTTCTTGCTTCCCTCCATTGTGAAAACCCTCCATTTATCTCTACCCTCTGTTTCCTGTCTTTCAACCATTTAGCAATCCACACATGTACTTGTCCCCTTATCCCATGTCTGCTAAGTTTCCTCAGGAGTCTTTCATGAGGAACTTTGTCAAAAGCTTTTTGGAAGTCCAGATATACTATGTCAACTGCAGCTGGTGAGGGGCATTGCCTCCCCCAAGAAATCTGGAGGGGGGCTTGAGCACCCCCACTCCCACCTGGCAGCTGAAAATCATGACCATCAAACATGCTCTGCACCCCCGCAGTGATGTAGATAGGCTATACCTCCCTCACAGCTTGGTTGGAAGAGGAATGCTGCAAGTCCATCAAACAGCAGAGGAGGAGAAAAGAGGCCTTGAAGAATATATCAAGGACAGTGAAGAAGATGATGCACTTCAAATGGTCAATAATGAGAAACTATTCAACACCAATGAAACAAAGCAGGCCTACAAGAAAGAACAAGTCAAGAACCGAGCAGAAAAATGGAAAAACAAGTATAGTGGTTAGAGTGCTGGACTAGGACCGGGGAGACCCGAGTTCAAATCCCCATTCAGCCATGAAACTAGCTGGGTGACTCTGGGCCAGTCACTTCTCTCTCAGCCTAACCTACTTCACAGGGTTGTTGTGAAAGAGAAACTTAAGTATGTAGTACACTGCTTTGGGCTCCTTGGAGGAAGAGCGGGATATAAATGTAAAAATAAATAAATATTTGCACAATATAAGTGGAAAATCAAACATCACCAAGACTTGGCAATGACTTAAGAATGGCAACTTGAAGAAAGAAACAGAGGGTTTAATATTGTCAACACACAAGAACAGGCACTAAGAACAAATGCAATAAGAGCAAAAGTCAAAAAATCCACAACAAACAGCAAGTGCCACCTTTGTAAAGAAGCAGATGAAACAGTGGACCACCTCATCAGCTGTTGTAAAAAGATCGCACAGACTGACTACAAACAAAGGCATGACAATGTAGCAGGGATGATACACTGGAACATCTGCAAAAAATACAAGCGACCTGTAGCCAAAGATTGGTGGGACCATAAAATTGAAAAAGTTGAAGAAAATGAAGATGTAAAAATATTATGGGACTTCCGACTACAAACAGACAAACATCTGCCACACAATACACCAGATATAACTGTAGTTGAGAAGAAAGAAAAACAAGTCAAAATAATCGACATAGCAATACCAGGGGATAGCAGAACAGAAGAAAAAGAAATAGAAAAAATCACCAAATACAAAGATCTACAAATTGAAATTGAAAGGCTGTAGACCAAAATAATCCCAGTAGTAATTGTCACCCTGGGTGCAATTCCAAAAGACCTTGAAGAGCACCTCAACACCATAGGTGCCACAGAAATCACCATCAGCCAATTACAAAAAGCAACTTTCCTGGGAACAGCCTATATTCTGCAACGATATCTATAACAACAGCAACAACACTGATAATAAAATTCAGCCATCCCAGGTCCTTGGGAAGGACTCAATGTCTGGATAAAACAAACCAGTCAATAACACCTGTCTGACTGTGTAAATTAATTAATTAATTAATTAATAATTGACAGGCAAGGCAGGCTTGAGAGGATTCAAAAACTTTTCAGCTTTGGTTTTAGTGATCACCAAAAAACCGGGCGAAAATTTGTTGAAATGATTTGATCCTTTTATGGCCTCAGTAGGCTTTTCGTATGATTGAAACCCCAGAGCCCAATGGTCACACCTTTTAAAGCTTAATCTCCCTTTCAGCTTCCTTTTTACCAGACCCCTCATTTCTGAGAGGTTTCCTCTTCTGAAGTCCAATGCATCTGTGCTGGACTTTCTTGGCAATGCTCCACGCACATACAAGCTGAATTGGATCACATTATGGTCACTATTCCCCAATGGTTCTACAGCTCGGACATCTTGCACCAGGACCTGAGAACCACTCAGGATTAAAGTCCAAGGTCGCCGTCTCTCTGGTTGGTTCCACAACCAACTGTTCTAAGGCACAGTCATTTAGCATGTCTAGAAATCTGGCCTTTCTATCAATATCTGTATGTGAATTTGCCCAGTCTATATGAGGATAAGTGAAGCTGAAAATTTGCTGAAATATTCAGTTCTTTTATTGCCTCAGTAGGTTTTTTTGTATGATCGAAACCCCAGAGCCCAATGGTCACACCTTTCAAAGCTTAAACGTTTTATTCAAAGACTTGAGGCATGGTAAATGGTAAAATGTATTACATAGGATATATAAAATGGGTAGATGTGTGGCAAACAATACATACATGTGTGGCAAAAGAGACATCAAAATATAAGCAAAAATGTTAAATGTGTGGCATTTGAAGCTACTATTAAGAGTGATGTGAATAATAAAGTCTACCCACTAAATAGATCTAAAATCCTTAACCAACATCCCTAAGTGTATTTACCCTTCTGGCAGCTTGAGATGTTTTCAGGATTCTCCAAAAGGAAATGAGAACAAACTAAGCAAAAATAAACTACTCAGTGGGAAGGTGTGTATATCAGAATATAAGTTGCATAGCTGAAGCATATATACTTAGATTTTATTTATTTATTTATTTATTTATTTTTACATTTTTATACCGCCTTTCGTTAAAATATAGCCCCAAGGCGGTTTACAAAAGTTAAAAACATAGAATAAAAACACAATAAAAACAACATGCTAAGAGTATAAAAACATATAAAAACAGGCATAAAACAATACAAGAAATAAAAACACCCAGAAGCAGCAGTAAAAACGATTATGTAAAAGCCTGGGTAAAAAGCCAAGTCTTTACAAGCTTTCTAAAAGCCATGATGGAGTCTGAGGAGCGAATGACCACTGGGAGAGCATTCCAGAGTCTGGGGGCAGCAACAGAGAAGGCCCTGTCCCGAGTGCACGACAGCCGGGCCTCTCTCATTGTCGGCACCCGGAGCAGGGCCCCCTCAGATGTCCTCGTCAAGCGGGCAGCAACCCTTGGGAGCAGGCGGTCCCTCAAATACCCTGGGCCCAAACCGTTTAGGGCTTTAAAGGTCAAAACCAGCACCTTGAATTGGACCCGGAAACGAACCGGTAGCCAGTGCAGCTCTTTTAAAATGGGGGTGATATGTTCCCAACGGGCAGCTCTGGATAACACCCTCGCTGCCGCGTTTTGCACTAGCTGCAGTTTCCGGATATTCTTCAAGGGCAGCCCCACGTAGAGCGCGTTACAGTAATCCAGCCGCGACGTGACTAAGGCGTGGGTAACTGTGGCCAGATCTGCCTTCTCGAGAAAGGGACGCAGCTGGCGCACCAGCCGAAGCCGTGCAAAGGCACCCCTGGCCACCGCCTCCACCTGAGCTTCCAAGAGCAGAGCCGGGTCCAGTAGTACCCCCAAGCTGCGTACTTGCTCCTTCAAGGGGAGTGCAACCCCATCCAGAACTGGTAAAATCTCCACATCCCGATTGGCTCTCCTACTGACCAACAGCACCTCCGTCTTATCCGGATTCAGTTTCAGTTTGTTAGCCCACATCTAACCCATCACGGCCTCCAGTCCCCGGTTCAGGACATCCACCGCCTCCCTAGGATCAGATGACAAGGAGAGATAGAGCTGAGTGTCATCCGCATATTGCTGACAACTCAGTCCAAATCCCCGGATGACCTCTCCCAGCGGCTTCATGTAGATGTTAAACAGCATGGGGGACAAGACCGAACCCTGTGGGACCCCACAGGCCAACGGCTACGGGGCCG
This sequence comes from Hemicordylus capensis, assembly GCF_027244095.1. Taxonomy (NCBI): domain Eukaryota; kingdom Metazoa; phylum Chordata; class Lepidosauria; order Squamata; family Cordylidae; genus Hemicordylus; species Hemicordylus capensis. The sequence goes on from NC_069658.1 coordinate 220,334,459, forward strand.
AGCAGTAGTCCCCCAGCACCACCTTCTGGACCCTCCCCTCAAGAAAGGACCGGAACCACTGCAACGCAGTGCCTCCGATTCCCATACTCGAGAGGCGGCCCAGAAGGATACCATGGTCGATGGTATCGAACGCCGCCGAGAGGTCCAGCAGAACCAACAGGGACGCACTCCCCCTGTCTAGTTCCCGGCGTAGGTCATCCACTAGAGCGACCAAGGCAGTCTCAGTCCCATACCCGGGGCGGAAGCCAGATTGAAAAGGGTCCAGATAATCCGTATCATCCAAGACCCTCTGCAGCTGGGACGCCACCACACGCTCCATCACCTTGCCCAAAAAGGGCAGGTTAGACACAGGTCTATAGTTGTCCAGGCTGGAGGGATCAAGGGAGGGCTTTTTTAATAGAGGTCTTACCACCACCTCCTTAAGGCACGATGGCATCCTGCCCTCCCTTAATGAAGCATTAACCATCACCTCCAGCCATCTGCCTGTCCCCTCCCTGGCAGCTTTTATTAGCCATGAAGGGCAAGGGTCAAGAGCGCACGAAGTCGCCCGCACACTGCCCAGGATCTTGTCCACATCCTCAGGCCACACCAACCGAAAAGAATCCAACACAACGGGACCAGATGGTACCAAAGGCACGTCTGCCGGAACTGCCAAAACTCTGGAGTCCAGGTCAGCACGGATGCAAGCGACTTTATCTGCAAAGTGACAGGCAAACCGATCACAAAGAGCTGTAGATGGCTCCTCCCCCATTGTCCGGGGGGATGTGTGGAGCAATGTTTTCACCACACGAAACAGCTCTGTTTGCCTGCACTGAGCAGACGCAATGGAGGCGGAGAAAAAATGTTTCTTCGCCGCCCCCACCGCCACGGCGTAGTCCCTAAAATGGGTTCTAGCCCGTGTTCGATCAGATTCGTGACGACTCTTCCTCCAGCGTCGCTCCAGCCGTCGTCCGAGTTGCTTCATCGCCCTAAGCTCCGAGGAAAACCAAGGAGCGGAACGGGCTCCACTAAGCCGGAGAGGGCGCTTGGGGGCAACCGTGTCAACAGCCCGGGCCATCTCTCCATTCCAGAGATCAACCAAGGCGTCGACAGGGTCACCAGCTCTGGACACTGGAAACTCCCCGAGGGCCGTCTGGAATCCAAGCGGATCCATAAGCCTCCGGGGGCGGACCATCTTAATCGGCCCACCACCCCTGCAGAGGGCAGACGGAGCAGTCAAACTAAACCCCACCAGGTGATGATCTGTCCATGACAAGGGAGTGATCTCAAATTCCCCCACCTCCAGATCATTTATTTCCCGGTCGGCAAAAACCAGATCCAGAGTGTGTCCCGCCACGTGGGTAGGGCCCGATACCAATTGAGACAGGCCCATGGTTGCCATGGAGGCCATGAAATCCTGAGCCGCACCCACTAGGGGGGCCTCAGCGTGGACATTGAAATCCCCCAAAACAATAAGCCTGGAGAAACCCAAGGCCACCTCCGAGACCACCCCCGCCAGCTCAGGTAGGGAGACTGAAGTGCAGCGGGGTGGTCGGTACACCAACAGAATCCCCAGCCTATCTCGGAGGCCCACCCTCAAGGACAAACCAAATGAGGATAGAATACTGATGACTTAATAAGAATGGGGGGGCTATTCCCACGAGCAGCAAAAATCAGGCTAGGAGAGCCTAGCCTGATTTTTGCTGCTCATGTAGACCACTGGGCTCACAGGCAAGCCCGGTGGCTTACAGGCGGCTAGCCCGCTTCTGTAGCCCTCTCCTTAAACCAGGTTTGCGGAGCGAGTGCTCCACAAACCTGGTTTTTAAAATCATGAGTAGCCGCGGCGCAGCTCCGTGCCGCAGCTACTTGCCGTAGCTACTCATGAGTAGACCCCTGGCTGGGAGGCTGAAAAGCAGCCTCCCGGCTCGGGGGTATCTCCAGTATGCCCTGCACGCTTGCACAGGGCATACTGCAGCTTCCGGGGGCCGCACAGCCCCTGAACTCCCCAGCCCCAGCCAGCTCTGTGATGGAGCCGGCAGTTGTGTGGGCGGCCACTGTGGCCACCCAGAGCAGACTGGCTGATCGTCTGTGGGGAGAGCGGGCTAAGCCCCCTAGAGGCTCTTCACACGAATCGTGTAGAGAACCTCACTGATTGTTGTGAAGAATGGGAGAATAGGAGAGAGACAAAATAGTTTCTGAGAGATGCATCTTGGACAGAGGGGAGATTGAAGAGAGAGAAACAAAGAAGAAAATTTGCTAGAAGGAAAAGGAAAAATATAAGTGAACAAAGGGAGAAAAATCCACCTGTTTTCAGGCTCAAATTTCCATTTTATACCTCAAAAGTCACACTTCTCTTTTGTCTGTCTTGCACCCAGATTCTCATTGGCTCTTTGGGTTCCTCATCTCCACAGTCATTAGAAATTGAATATTCTGTGTTGATCATGGCAACCTGGATTCCATCAGTCCCCCCCCTTTGACAGGGCTTGTGTGCCCCCCCCCTCAATTCATGGCTACCCTCAGGCCTGGGAATTCTTCTCCTTCTTCTCACTAAGGTAGCAGGTTGACAAGGTGCAGGTGGAATGGGTCTTCCAGTCTCCTCCTCACGTAGCATAGTCTAAAAATATAGGCCAGAGTAACAGAAGTTACCCATTATTACAGCTCTGTCTCTCTTTAAAGCCTCTCTGATTTGGTTCTCCAACTCCAGGTCACTCTCGTCGTTTTGATTTGGAGGGCGATAGCACATCCCTAGTAACACATTTCCTTTCAGTCCACATATTGTCACCCATAACGATTCTGTGGAAGACTCCAGTCCTCCTAGGTTTTCTAGCTTGTTTGGATCTATCCACTCTTGAATATGCAGTGCAACTCCACCCCAGCTCTGCCTCTCCCTGTCCTTCCTGTAGAGTTTGGTGGCAGCTTGGTAAAAGAGGGAGGATTGTGTGCACTTTAGATATGGGCAGTATTTGGGGGGGGGGGGTGAGCATTGGCACCAGCCACTGCACTGGGCAGTAAAATGACCTTTTAACTTCCTTTCTGGCTGCCTGTTTGACACCGAATGCTTGGTTCGGTTCGGTTGCCCCCCGTTCGGTCCACGATCAAATCTCCGAACCGGCCCAGTTGGAGGCAAACCGGTTCAGCGCTGAAACATTTGTGCACACCCCTACTCCCCACCCATTTCCCCTCACCAGTTCAATCACAGAGTACCTAGCTGGGAGAAGCTGGGACCAAACTGGGCCACTAGCCTCCCCCAGTCAGGTCTCCATCAAGCATACCAGACCAGCTTGCTCTTCCACAATTAGATCATGGATAATTTCCACTTTGTTTAAACTGACCTGGCATTACAAAGGAGCAAGTTGAGTTTCAGTGGGCAATCCCCCCACCCGCCGGTTAAAGAGCTAGAAGAACAGCTGGAAGGGGAAACAGGTATTATGTTTCTGCCTTCCCTTCCCCTGTAACAGCTTGCTGAACTGGCAACACCAAGTCTTCTTGTGGTTCCAGTCACCACTTGAATAGTTGCCCCCTGTCACTGAACTCATCCCCTGGAAACCTCCAGACTTGACAATGTGTTCTATGTGGGGCTTCCTTTCTATGTACTCTGGATACTGCAATTGGTGCAAAAAGCTGCAACCAGGTTGGTCTCCGGGTCATCCTGCAAAATATTACTCCTATAATATTAGGAGTTGATCTATTAGTAGGTTGGTCTCTGGGTCATCTTTAATATTACTTCTATATTAAAAGAACTGCACTGGCTAACAATAGGTTCTGGGCCAAATACAAGGTGCTGGTTGTAATGCTGAACAGTTCCATTCACCCTGTTAGCTCTCAGGCCTCAGTGAGCAGTTCCATCCACCCTCAGAACAGACCTTCCCCCTTTGCAATGCCAGGTCAGTCCAAAATAAGACTGAAATCATCCATGTTTCAATCATGGATGAGGGAGCCAACTTGGGTTGTTTAACTGAGAACTGGTTGTGGGAGGCTAGTGGCCCAGTATGGGCTCAGCTCCTCCCTACTGGGTACTAAGTGGTGGAACATGTTAGGGGAAGGGGAAGGGTGTGTGTGGAGTGGCTGTGATCCATCGGAATAACATCTCCCTTATCAGAATCCCTGTGAAACAATTGGGCCATATTGAGTGCATGTATTTTGGCCTGGGGACTCAGGATAGATCGAGGATTCTGTTGGTGTACCAAGCACCCTGTTGCCCAATGGAGACACTAACTGAATTGATGGAGCTAGTTGTGGAGTTGGTGTTGGAGTCACCCAGGCTTTTGGTGTTGCGTGACTTCAATGTTCATTTTGGGGCCAGCTTGTCTGGTGCTGCTCAAGAGTTCATAGCAGCCATGACAACTATGGGCCTATCCCAATTGGTCGTGTGTCCAACACACACTCCTGGTAACACTCTCAATTTGGTCTTTTGTTCAGATCAGGGTGGCGTTCCATGGGTGGAGACTCCTAGAGTGTCTTCATTCTCATGGATGGATCACCATCTGGTTAAGCTTGGTTTCATGGCCACAACCCACCTCTTCAGGGGTGCAGGACCTTGTACGGTGCAGGATCTATTAGGATGGATTGCCCAAGAAGGTTGTTGGATCTTTTAGGGTTGGTTCTGCCAGTAAATCCTTAAGCTTCCTATTCCAGGTCTCCACCAGGGCAGTAGACACTATCACCCCAACCTCCTTCTCTATTCTGCCTGTAAACTAGCTCCATGGTATACTGAACAGTTATGGGAGCTGAAGCGGCATGGGAGAAGACTAGAGCGTAGGTGGAGGAAGACTCAATTTGAATCTGCTAAAACGTGGCATACAGCCCATCTGAAGGCTTATTCAGTGGCAATACGTGCAGCGAAGAAGCAATTCTATTCTGTATGTATGGCATCCACAAGTTTGCATCCAACAGAGTTGTTCAGAGTTGTGAGGGGATTGACTTAGGTTCCCTCCTCCCTGAACTTAGATCTGGATTTCTCATTCTCCTGTTTGATGCTTTTAACTACTTTTTTGTGGATAAAATCTCTCGCATTTGAGCCAACTTGGAGTCCACAGTTATGGCAGAGTCAATTGTAGAGGTGTCCAGTAACTCCTGTCTTAATGTGAACTAGCAGACTTGGCGCACAGCATCTGCGCTGTTTCCCCCCTCCCTTCCGCCCCAGTCCGTTCTCCATTCCTTCCTCCGCCGTTCTCCCCCTTCCCAGCCCCCATGCCCGCCACAACAGCCCCAGATGCTCCACCAGCCTCTGTCTGGCCATTTTCGGGAGACTGCCCCTGCTGCCGCCCGCCCAGCGATCCTCTATGCCCCTTTTTGTCTTGCCGCCCTCACTTTTTTTGTCTTGCCACCTCGCCGCCTGTTCCCCTCCTGACCCGGCCTCCAATGGGCACCTCGCTGCCTGTTCCCCTCCCGCCCCAGGCAATGTTCCTGCTCGTTCCTTCCCAAGGCAGTGGTTGGAACTCTCGCAGTACCTCATGAGAGTTCCAGCAGGCATCCAGACACATCTCAACATCCCCATGGAGTTCTCTCCATGGTCCTCCGTCAGTGAATTAAATATATAGATAGAAGGATCAGTTTCAATTTGTGACTCCTGAGGATGTTGACAAGCTCCTTGGAGGTGTTTGACCTACCACTTGTCCTTTGGATCCATGCCAAAGGTGGCTTATAACATCTATCAGGGAGGCTGTTAGAGATGGCCTAGTTGACATCATACAGGTGAAACTCGGAAAATTAGAATATCGTGCAAAAGTCCATTAATTTCAGTAATGCAAATTAAAAGGTGAAACTGATATATGAGACAGACGCATTACATGCAAAGCGAGATAAGTCAAGCCTTAATTTGTTATAATTGTGATGATCATGGCGTACAGCTCATGAAAACCCCAAATCCACAATCCCAGAAAATTAGAATATTACATGGAACCAAGAAGACAAGGATTGAAGAATAGAACAATGCTATCAGCCTGTGGCACTGATGAGGTATTATGGAAGACCAGGATGCTTCATTAGCGGCCTTCAGCTCTTCTGCATTGTTTGGTCTCATGTCTCTCATCCTTCTCTTGGCAATGCCCCATAGATTCTCTATGGGGTCAGGTCAGGCGTGTTTGCTGGCCAATCAAGCACAGTACACTGTATACTTTTCAGAGGTCCGATATTGTTCTATTCTTCAATCCTTGTCTTATTGGTTTGCATGTAATGCGTCTGTCTCATATATCAGTTTCACCTTTTAATTTGCATTACTGAAATTAATGGACTTTTGCACGATATTCTAATTTTCCAAGTTTCACCTGTAAATGCCTTGCTGAGGGAAGGCAGGATGCCTCCATGTTTGGAGGAGGCAACTGTGAGACCTTTGCTTAAGAAGCCTGTCCTGGAGCCATCAGTGATGAGCCATTGAGATCATCCGGAGAGGTTCATCTGCAGTTGCCACCAGCTTGTCTCCCCATCTCTGACAGCTATTAAAAAGTCTTTAAATACACATTTATTCACCCAAGCTTTTAACTAGAATTGTGGTTTAAACTGTTTTAATGTTTTAATTCTTGTTTTGAGTTGAGGTTTTTTTGTTGTGAACCACTCAGAGGTGCAAGTTTGGGGTGGTGTACAAATATAAACAAACAAACAAACAAACAAACAAACAAACAGCTCATTCTGCCTCTCATCTACTCTGAAGCTCTCCCCAGGCTGGTGTCATCTTCTCTCAACGAACAGCCAAAGGCCATTGTGGCTAGGGATGATGGGAGTTGTAGTCCAACAAGAGGTGGGGACCAGGGTTGAGAAGCCCCATTCTGGAGATCATGGGGAGGAAGCTGAATTCTGAAGAATATCCTCTTCTTGTTGCTGGGTGGCCGGATTGGCTGCCCAGACAATTGCTGGCTTCTGTCATGAGCTCACTCTATGGAAGATGCTGGCCAGAAATATATGACACAACAGGGCCGGACTGGGGGCACTGAGAGGGCAGTGGAATGTATGTGGGGAGGGTGCTGGGTTTTGAGCAGAATGGGTACTTAAGGGTGGGAATATTCACTGCTGCCAAGTACAGCGGGGTGCAGGGACCCGTGGGTGGGGCGTACCGGGAATATGCCCTGTTGCCCTGTGGGCCAGCCCGAGCCTGCGACACAATAGCCAGTAGCTCAAGTTTCAGCTTTTACTGATAAATGGTAAGTTTTGACAGTCTCACCGTGAATGCAGAAGTGAGGCGTGAGAAGCCCAAATTCCAAAGTCACAATCTCTCCGACAAAAGCTCAGAGCAGATAAGACGTTTCCAGCAGTTTGCTCAAGGCACAGGCTGCCATATTGTATAGTCAGTAGCCACGTGCACTTAATCCACACTCCACCCTCACCAGCTGCCATACATTCAATCTGGCTCCTGCTGTCTTCTTGTCAGTCGACTACTTCTCCGTAATTCCCTCACCTGCTGTTGACGTTTCTCCTGCCTGTGTCCTCGAGGAGAGAGCGGCTGTTCAATCTCTGGCTCACATCCTGACCCTTCTCTCCAAAGATCACCCAGCCCTGCTGGCCCCTCCTGCGCCAAACACTCACCCTGGTCTGTCTCAGCTACCTCCCCATTCAAATCACCGGCCTGCTCCTCCTCAGGCGCCTCCCACTTTCTAGTAAGTCCCCTGCCCCCCACTCCTCTCCAATGTTCTCAAGTGGGGGCATGACACCCCCGTAACTCCCATAATGCATTCACGTGGTGCATTATGGGGATCAACCCCTCCCCTCCCTGAAGCCAGCCAGGAGCCCTGAAGTCTGCCAGCCCAACGAAGTTAGGAGAGTGCTTACTCTCCTAGCCCCATTGAAGAGGGTGGCTCTAGAGGTGGGTTTGCTGCCAAGGCACCACAGGCATCGGGACGATCCTGAGCAGGCAAAACCAGGCTGGGCTTCCTTAGCCCAGTTTTGCTGTGCATGTGAGTAGCTTCAGCATGGTGCAGTGATCAGGGTTAGGGACCAGGACTGAGGACAGCTGGGTTCAACTTCCCGCTAAGCTACGACGCTCAGGGTAACCAATCATGATCTCTTGCTGAACCTTGAGCATCAAGTCCTTTATAAGCCCCAGTGGGGTAACCAGTGGGAGAACATATGATTAGAAGAACACACACCAATTCACTTCACAGGGTTGTTGTGAGTACAAAATGAGGGGTGGGAGAAGAACCCCTAGATGCCGCCCTGATCTCTTCAGAGGAAGAGTGTGGAATAAAAATGAACTAACAACTCTGGGGCCTTGGCTTAAGTTCTTAAGACCTTCTTTGGAGGCCCTTCTCCAAGTGCCCCTGCCAAACGAGGTGAGGCAGGTGGCTTCTAGGGAGAGGGCCTTTTTGGTGGTTGCACCCTATTTATGGAATAGCCTCCCCAGTGAGGTTTGCCTGTCTTCATTGCTTTGTTCTTTTAGACACAGGGTGAAGACCTTTTTGTTCACTCAGGCCTTTTAATTTTTTTTAAAAAGTCTTTTAAATGGTTTTGTATTGTATTTTGTATTTGCCCCCCCCCTTGTTGTTGTTGGTCGGTTATGATTTAATTTCTTGTGTGTTTTAATCTCATGGTTTAATGCTGTGTTGTAAGCTGCCCATAAAACAAATAAAGCTTGTTTGTTTGTTTATTGTTACCTTCGTCATCATCACTACCATCATCAGGCTGTTATGGTTATGCCCATTTAACAGCTGAGGCTCTGAGAGTGGAGTGACATGCCCGAGGCTTCACAATGCATCTGTGGCAGAGGAGCAGTGGTAAAAACCCAAGTCCCATCTTCCACCTTGAGGCATTCTGCTTTTGTTTTCCATAGAACCATAGAATTTTAGCGTGGAAAGGGATCCTGGAGGTCCTCTAGTCCAACCCCTTGTTGAGTGCAGGAAACTGCCACAGCACCCCTGACTGATGGCTGTCCAGCCTCTGTCTAGAAACCTCTAACAAAGGACAGCCAGCCGCTGCATGAGGCAGACTGTTCCACTGTCCAACAGCCCTTGCAATTAAGCCGTTCTTCCTAACGTCTAGTCTGCATCTGCCAAGATGTAATTTCAATCCACTGGTTCTAGTTCTGCCCTCACGAGAAATAGAAAACAAATCCAATCCTCCCCCTAAGTGACAGCTCTCCAGGTATTTGAAGATGGCTATCCTATCTCCCCTTTGTCTTCTCTTCTCCAGGCTAAACATTTCCACCTCTTTCAATTGTTCCTCATAGCACTTGTTTTCCAGACCCTATCTTGGTCATTCTCCTCTGCAGTGGTTCCAGTTTATGAGTCCTTCTTAAAATGTATACGTTTTTCTTATATTCCATTAGCTGTGTCAATCAATCATGAAGTGCTCATGTGTTTCTCCAGTAACAATTCAGCACCTGACGGAAGTGGCTTGTTGCCCATGCATGTTTATGCCATATTAAACCATTTCCCCATCCTTTCAGTTAGTCTTGGAGTGCGATCAGTTTCTTTGCAAGGACTTCTTAAAATGCACACACTGAACTGGGCGCAGGATTCTGGGCACAGTCTTGCCAGCGCAGAACAGAGTGGAACAATTGCTTCTTGTGATCTGGACACTCTGCCTCTGTTAATACACCCTAAGATTGCATTGGCTTTCCAGCAAGAAGCATATGCTTCTTGCTGGAAAACAAATCTGATTCCATCTTAGACGATTGGTATCTTAAACTTTGGGATTATGCATCAATGGCCAAAATTACTGCATATATTAAGAACAAATCGGAAGATTCTTTTTCTCAAACATGGGAACCGTTTATTCAGTATAATATATTGCAGGGTTTGGTTCCTCACTCGAGATTTGGTTTCTTTTTGTGGAGAAATTTCATGCTCAATGCTCTGTGTAGATAACAGGTACACTTAATTATTGACCTTACTGTTAATGTTTTTAAATTTGCAGCCATTTTTCTATCAGATTGGAGGAGAGGGAGATGATGGTGTAAAGAACTCAGGTGGAAGTAAACAGACTGTAATGAGAATCCTTGTAATTGTATCATTTGATCACATCTTGTTTTTTCTTTTTTCCTCTTGTTATTCCTATTTTTCTTATGTTTTTCTGTTTATATTATGGATAAAATAATAACAATACTATTAATTTTTTTAAAAAAAGATCGCATTGGCTTTTTTAGCTCCTGCATCACGCTGCTGACTCATGTTCAAATTGTTGTCTACTGAAACACCTAGGTCCCTTTCACATGTACTGCAGCCAAGCTAGACCTCCCGCAACATGTACATACGCATTTGGTTTTTCTTACCCAAATGCAGGACTTTACATTTGTCTCTGCTGAACTTCGTCTTGTTGGATTTGGCCCAATATCTGAGCCTGCCCAGATCAGATTGAATCTTGATTCTGCCTTGTTAGGAGCCAGGTAGCCCCACCCCCCGTTTCGCATTGTCTGCAGATTCCTTCGGATCATTTATGAAACTGTTGAACACCCCAGGGCCTAAGACAGAGCCCTGTAGCACCACCCGATACTTCCTCCCACGATACTTCCGATACTTCCTCCCACGATGGTGTGGGGCCGTTAATGAGTACTTGTTCAACCAGCTCTGAATCTACCCAACAGGAGCATCGTCTAGACTACATTTTCAGCGCCAATACAGCTAAAAGGAAAGTTAGCAAGATTTCTTGGGAGTGGTGCTTACACAGCCGTCTTTGCAGTGCTAAGGTTGCCAGATCTTTGATCCTGAGAACAAAGCATGGGGCCTACAAGTGGGTGGTGGTGGTGCCTAGCTAATTGGGGAGGGGGCAGAACCTACTAAGACAGGGATGGGGCTTAGTGGCTCTGGGGTCAGTGGGCAGAACTTGGCTGTACCTGGAGGCTTAAGCAATATGGGGAGGAGCTAACAGCAGAGCTTCTGAAGCCAAACTGAAAATGGGAATTTATAACCCGAACCTAATTCTAACCCTAATACCAACTTGTGTGCAGTTTTGATGGCTGTTTTGGCATAGCGCTGACCCAGGGGAACTTCCTAGTGGATCATGGCCATGGCAACATGCATAATGTGCCACCTCATTCCAAGTCATAGGGACATGGGAAGCTGCCTTATACTGAGTCAGACCACTGGGCCATCTAGCTCAGTATTGTCTACACTGACTGGCAGTGACTCTCCAAGGTTTGAGGCAGGGGTCTCTCCCAGTCCTACCTGGAGATGTCAAGGAGTGATCCTGGGGCCTACTAAGTGATCTTCCAATGAGCTATGGCCCCATCCCCTGAGGGGAATATCTTACAGTGCTCATGCATGTAGTCTCCCATCCAAATGCAAGCCAAGGCAGACCCTGCTTAGCAAAAGGGACAATTCATGTTTGCTACCACAAGACCAGCTCTCCTCTCATTCAAACTCTTGGAGCCATGGCAACATGCCTTCTTAAGTTTTAAAAGGAACAACCCCCCCCAAAAAAACCCCACTAGAGGCACCATGCACCGTTTGTGAGCCAGCTTTGCCCGGTAGCATGGTTTCTGTTGCACGCGGAAAAATTTAAAATGTGGTGCATCAATGAATATTGAACATAAGAGCAGTCCTGCTGGATCAGGCCCAGGGCCCATCTAGTCCAGCATCCTGTTTTGCACAGTGGCCCACCAGATGCTTCTGAGAAGTCCACAGGCAAGAGGTGAGGGCATGCCCTCTCTCCTGCTGTTGCTCCCCTGCAACTGGCATTGAGGGGCATCTTGCCTCTGACGCTGGGGGTGGCCTGGGGGTGGCCTATAGCCCTCAGACTAGTAGCCATTGATAAACCAGTCCTCCAGTTGGAAGGCGACTCTGTGAAGAGCAGACACAGCTGAGAAGTTGGAAGGCTACTCTACATAAGAGGTGAAGGCCCGAGAGCATAGCAAACAGGGATAGCAAACAGGACGTAGGAGTTTTGCAGGAGTTTAGCAGGAAGTGTGTGGGGGAGCCTGGAACAAGCCCCTGTGATCACAAGGAGCCTGGTGGAGAAGAGAACGTAAGTACAAATCTCTCCCTCATATCCCTCATATTATTGGGAAAGGCTGTTTGGACAGATAAATAGCTGACCATTACAGCTGAGACCGATCCTTCTAATAAACTATCTAATAACAGATAATAAACTACTTCTAATAAACTATCTCTAAATACTGTAAACAGCCAACAAAAACAGTATGAAGATAAAAAGTCAGCAGGGGAAGGGACACTTCCTAGTGTATTGCACAGAGTAACACATGTATGACTATTTGCCCCATGGGCAGAAGTCATGGGTGTGTGCTCGGTGAAAGGAGCTCCTGGCTCTCAGGGAACAAATCTATTCCCTTGAGACCAAGGTGGCAGATCTGGAGAAGCTCAGAGAGACAGAGAGGCATGTGGACGAGACCTTCAGGGATGTGATAGAGGCATCCCACTCCAGGGCTGGTAGCTCTTCTGCTGTCAGGGAGAATGAAGGTCTCGGGCAAGGAGGACATCAGTCTGAGGAAGAGGGAAATGCTCCTTTAGAAGGGACCCCTTCCATGGAAGATGAACCCATATCCTCTTGCACAGGGGATACTCCTCTGGGGGGTGGGGGCCTCCTTGTAGTGGGTGATTCGATCATTAGAGGTATAGAGAGATGGGTTTGTGACCCGCGTGTTGACCGCATGGTGACTTGCCTGCCTGGTGTGAAGGTTGCGGACATCACGCAACATCTAGACAGGCTCTTAGGCAGTGCTGGGGAGGAGACAGCTGTAGTGGTGCACGTCGGCACCAACGATGTGGGGAAATTTAGTCGGGAGGTCCTGGAAGCCAAAGTTAGGCTGATAGGTAGCATTTTGAAGTTCAGGACCCCCAAGGTAGCATTCTCAGAAATGCTACCTGTTCGGCACGCAGGTACAGTGAGACAGGCAGAGCTGAGGGATTTCAATGCATGGATGAGATGTTGGTGTTGGGAGGAGGGGTTTAGATTTGTTAGGCACAGGGATACATTTTGGGGTAAGCAAGGCCTGTACACAAGGGACGGGCTGCACTTGAACCAAGATGGAAGTAGACTGTTGGTGCTTAAAATCAAAATGGTTGCAGAGCAGCTTTTAAAATGATGCCTAGGGAACAGCTAATGGGAGCTGGGTGGTATCCCGTGTGGCAAAAGCCATCATTTAAAGTGTGCGGGTGCAAAGGATTCAGATAAAAGAGAAGGGGACAGAGCATAGCCGCATAAAGAGCAGACAGGAGCCTGTGCCAGCAGGTCAAAGAGTCAAAAGAATAGCATACATCAGGGGAGAGATTCAGCATATAGGTGCTTATATGCCAATGCCAGAAGCCTCCGAGCCAAGATGGGTGAGCTGGAGTGCTTGGTTGCTAACGCAGAAATAGACATAGTGGGCATAACAGAAACATGGTGGAACAGTGAGAACCGGTGGGACACTGTTGTCCCTGGGTATAAACTCTATAGAAAGGACAGGGAGGGGCGCCTTGGAGGAGGGGTAGCACTGTATGTTAGAGAAGGGATAGAATCTAACAAGCGGGGTCCTCTCCTCCTAGGGCGTGGGGAAGGTTGAAGTGGTCTCTAGCAGTGGAGAACAAACTGAATATATTATACACTTCTTCCCCTGGTATTGCTCTTTGCTCCACAGTTTTACTGGCTCTGTCGGATGAGGCGACAATCTCCTCCTATGTGGAGTTGGAAGGAGTTGTGTCTTATAAATTCAGGAGGTTAGATAAATCAAAATCACTTAAATCCTGTAGAAGGAATGATAGCAAGGGGTGATTTGATTCCCAGTGCCAGGAGTTACTCGGCAGACTCAGGAATTTGTATAATACCTATAGATCTGGTACATTCCATGAACTTCCCTCTGAATATTTTACTGTCAAGAGAGTCTATAAAAAATAGAATTGAAAACTACTTGGAGTAAACTGATTCTGGCCACTCAGGTTAGAGATAATGGCACCTTCTGGCATATTGTATCTACGTTTAATCAAACTATTGTGAGCTCCAGGGTGCCTGCTCAAGCCCAGGTTGCCAGATTAGATCTCTTTTTAACTCAGATGTATCCCTTTTAAACAAAGATCTCCTTGTTCTGGAGAGGCTACCCCTATGGCCCCCTGTGTCTTCTGCTGATATACTCAGTTTAGCTTCAGCTTTAAAAGGAGGTAAGGCACCTGGCCCAGATCGCATCCTTTCTGAGACTTTGTTGGCCAACTTGGTCTGGTGGGCTCCTGTTCCGGCCAGCCTGTTCTCTTCAATCAATAATACCGGCATTATTCCCCCCTCTTGGAAGGAGGCCATTGTGATACCCATTTATAAACGTGACTCTCACTCAGATCCCTCCAACTACAGACCAATTAGTCTTTTGTCGATAGTGGGCAAGCTTTATGCGTGCTATCTACTGGCTAAGTTGGAGGGCTGGATGCTTGATTTTAATGTTCTTGGTCCTGAACAGGCTGGCTTTCGGGCAAACTACCACACCCTGGAGCATTGTATGTTATTGCATCATTTGGCCACTAAGTACACAAGTACTTCTAATTTTTGTTGCATTTATGGATCTCCAAGCTGCTTTCGACTCTATACCTAGAGAGCTCTTGTGGGCCAAACTTGCAACAACATCTATTGATAGAAGACTGTTATTTCTCATAAAACAACTCTATGCTGACTCCTCTATTCGTGTCAGGTTTGACCCGAAAGGGGCTCTGACAAGACCCCATTGCCACATCTAGAGGAGTCATGCAAGGTTGTCTTTTGGCCCTAGCCCTTTTTAATTCATTTATTAATGACTTGGCCTCTGAGTTGAATAAGATGGATGCCCACTCCCCCAAATTGGCAGACCATCGGGTTCCGGGGCTCCTATATGCAGATGATTCGATCCTTCTGTCCCAGACCTGCATTGGTCTCCTCAGACTTTTGAGAGCATTTGCCCAATATTGCAATGATAACTATCTTACCATCAACTTTGCTAAATCTAAGGTGCTGGTGTTTTTGAACGCCAGGAAGGTTTACAGCTGGAGTATCAATTACATCAAGATTGACCAGGTTTTTAAGTTTAAATACCTTGGTATTTATTTCCAGTCAAACCTTAATTGGAAATCTCAGCATTTACATGCGATCCATACTGCACGTTCCACTTTATATGCTCTTCTTCATTTCCCCCCCACTAGAGATGGTCACTACATACCTATGGCTTTCAGAGTGTTCTGAGTCAAAATTGTAGCTCAAATGCTCTTTGGGGCTCCACTTTGGATTCAGGGGATACAGTCGGAGATTGATTCTATTCAGTCCAGATTTCTCAGAGCTATCTTTAGAGTGCCGAAATGTGTCTCTTATGCCGCTTTGTGCCTGGATTCGAGTTCCTATTCCATTGCCTGTCGGGCTTGGGAGCTTACACTAATTTGCTGGCTTAACATCTGCCTTGGGTCTCAGGGATCATTGTACATCCAACTTATGTGGAGGGACAACTTCCCTAACTCCTGGCTATCTGTGGTTACCAAAAAAGTGCTGAGTTTGAGGCTTTCTCCCTCCAGTTTATTGTCCCTCTCTCTTACCAGCGCCAAGGCTATTATGATCCAACGTCTTAGAGACATTGAGTATCAACGCCTTGTCTCCCTAGTGAATAGATGTTGTTCTCCCATATATCTTGGTATTTCCCTTCCTGCTCGTAATCATCCTGCCAAATATCTTTCCATGCTCCATCTGGTCAAACTGAGGTCAGCCTTTGCAAGAGCCAGGCTGAATGTTCTACCCTCTGCCTTGCTCCTTAGAGCAGTGATCCAGTTGACATAGTCTACTTGGACTTCCAAAAATCTTTTGACAAAGTTCCTCATCAAAGACTCCTGAGGAAACGTAGTGGTCATGGGATAAGGGGACAAGTACATGTGTGGATTGCTAACTGGTTGAAAGACAGGAAACAGAGGGTAGGTATAAATGGAGAGTTTTCACAATGGAGGGAAGTAAGAAGTGGAGTCCCCCAGGGATCTGTACTGGGACCGGTGCTTTTCAATTTATTCATAAATGATCTAGAACCAGGGGTAAGCAGCGATGTGGCCAAATTTGCAGGTGATACCAAACTCTTCCAGGTAGTGAAATCCAAAAGGGATTATGAGGAGCTCCAAAAAGATCTCTCCAGACTGAGGGAGTGGGCGACAAAATGGCAAATGCGGTTCAATGTTAGCAAGTGTAAGGTGAAGCACATTGGGACGGAAAACCCCAACTTCAAGTATATGCTGATGGGATCTGAGCTGTCTGTGATTGACCGGAGAGTCAGTTTGGGGTCGTGGTGAACAGCTCATTGAAAGTGTTGACTCAATGTGTAGCAGCTGTAAAAAAAGGCCGATTCCATTCTAGGGATCATTAGGAAGGGCATTGAAAATAAAACGGCTAATATTATAATGCCCTTATACAAAACTATGGTGCGACCACACCTGGAGTACTGCGTACAATTCTGGTCACCACATCTCGAAAAGAACATTGTAGAACTGGAAAAGGTACAGAAGAGGGCAACCAAGATGATCAGGGGCCTACAGCACCTTTCTTATGAGGCAAGACTACAACACCTGGGGCTTTTTAGATTAGAAAAAAGACAACTGCGGGGAGACATGATAGAGGTCTATAAAATCATGCATGGTGTGGAGAAAGTGGAGAGAGAGAAATTCTTTTCCCTCTCACACAATGCTAGAACCAGGGGTCACTCCATGAAATAGATTGCCAGGAGGTCTAGGACCAAGAAACGGAAGTACTTTTTCACACAAGGCATGATCCACTTGTGGAACTCTCTGCCACAGGATGTGGTGACAGCCAACAACCTGGATGGCTTTAAGAGGGGTTTAGATCATGGAGGAGAGGTCTATCAATGGATACTAGTCATAGGGCTATAGGCCACCTCCAGCCTCCAAGGCAGGATGCCTCTGAGTACCAGTTGCAGGGGAGTAATGGCAGGAGAGAGGGCACGCCCTCAACTCCTGTCTGTGGCTTCCAGCGGCATCTGGTGGGCCATTGTGTGAAACAGGATGCTGGACTAGATGGGCCTTGGGCCTGATCCAGCAGGGCTGTTCTTATGTTCTTATGTTCTCCATGAATTTGTCAAAGCCCCCTTTAAAGCCATCCAAGCTAGTGGCCATCACCACATCTTGTGTCAGAAAATTCCATAGATTAATTATGTGCTGTGTGAAAAAGTACTTCCTCTTGTCAGTCCTAAATTTCCCTGCCTTCAGTTTCATGGGGTGACCCCTGGTTCTAGTGTTGTGAGAGAGGGAGAAAAATTTATCTCTGTCCACTCTTTCTCCTTCATGCATAATTTTATGCACACCGATCACGTCTCCCCTCAGTCTCAGTTCTAATCTATTAGCCCCAGATGTTGTAACCGTGCCTCTTCAGGAAGGTGCTCCAGGCCCCTGATCATCTTGGTTGCCCTCTTCTGCACCTTTCCCAGTTCTACAATATCCTCCCTAAGCTACAGTGACTAAAAGAAAGCACGCCTTTTATTATGAGTGCAACTGAACCACCTCCACGAGCGATGGTGGAATGTTAGCACAGGAGAAAAGTGAACTGCAATTACTCCGCAAAGGGAAAGCTCGCCTTGATAAAGAGATAACCGGTGTATGTCGAAACGCGTCTTGCACCTTCACCCAGCCTCTGCTTTGTCAGCCCCGTGCTGCTCTTCTCCCCCTCCCCTCCGGCCTCCCTATGCAGATTTATTCAAATGCCCCAAACAAGGCAGTTCCCAGAGGAGATGCTGGGTAGAAAAGGCTGTCCCTGAAACACCTTCGCTGGATTCCTTCTCTGTGCAGCTTCCCCTTGGACCTCACCTGGGCTGGTGCCGTCCAGCCACAGGTAGCAGGGCAGGTTGTAAAGTCAGAGGGTGCTTTACGTACCTGTTGCCAGCAATACCTTTGCAGCTGTTGGAAGAACAGGAGTTCCTGCTGTTGGAGGAGCAAGCAGGAGCAGGTAAGAAGGAATTGAGGCGGCAGTGGGTGTGGTGGGGAGGCATGGCTACCCTCAACACAGAACATCTTTGGCATGAAAAAAGGAGCAATCCAGGTGCCAACATTGCAAAAAGAGAGGAATATTTGGCAGGTCTTCTTCCTGATCAGGAAGTGAGTGCTTCTACCCTCTGAATATGTGAAGAATATTCCTAGACATATGCAGAGTGTTTCCCCACAGCCTTGAATGCTTCCTTTAAGGCTAATGGGAAAATCGTCTGCATGTGTTCAGAGGCACTTTTCACATTTTCTGGGACCAGCATTGAAAGTAGGTTAGGAGGAAACGATCACAGATTCCGAAACTCACAGTCTTCAGGAGGTACTGTGCCTAACTCTTGGACATGGGGAGGGTGTTTTTCAGTGGGGAGGGAAATTATTTCTGGTTCCTTGTTTTTAGTGACTGTCAGTGCTGATGATTGAAACTATTTGTAAAACTGTTTCAAGGGGCCTTGAGTGCACAAGAGCTGTGCTTTTGAGAATGCATCGACAGATGCACTCTGCACATGCTCAGAGGCATGCACCACTGCTGTCAGCAAATGGGATCACCGTTGTACTGAGAATAAGATAGTTGTGCATATTTACTTTTGGAGTCCGTGATCTCTGCCTCACTTAAAACTAATTCTAAGTAAACATGCGTAAGGTTGAGTTACAGCCTCAACGCTTTGGGTTGAGATTTGTAACTCCAAAAACAGACGTGCCTCCCGTGAGTTTCTAGCTTTGTAATTAGGCATGGGAAGGAGGCCAAGCAGCCCAGAACTTGCAGCTCCTGGGGATAAAGGATGCACTTGCATCATCACAGAGGTTTTCTTCTGTGTACACAAGTGGTGATGTTGTAGCCAGGACATAAAGCAGCCCTGCTGGGCCTGACATTGCTGCTTGTGCCAAAAATCTGCCGCCTGAAGCAGCCACCTCACCCTGCCTTATATAAGGGTCACCTCTGGCTCCGATTCCCCCGTGTACCACCCCACGTCCCCCCACCCCAGCTTAGCTTGCTTTAATAGGAAAAGCTCCCTTTTGGCAAAGAGGGTGGCAAAGATGGGCCAGCCAGAGGGAGGCTGCTCCTTCCCCCACTTGGTGATGGTGAGGGCAGTGGTGCTGCATCTCTCTTGCAGATCTGCCACTTCTCCCCACACCTTCTTACGATGAACACAAATACGGTAAATATTTATATACCGCTTTTCAACAAATGTTCCCAAAGCACAAAAGGAAGGAAGGAAAGAAGGGAGGGAGGGAGGGAGGCATGCGGGCTATTTGTCCCCAAAGGTTTCACAATCTAAAAAAGAAACATAAGGTAGTCACTAGTAACAGCCACTGGAGGGATGTTTTGCTGGGGATAAAGGGAATCTCCACTTTTAAAAGGTGTCTCTTTGCTCAGTTAGCAACTTCTTGGCTGGGAAAAGGCAGTGGGGTCACAGAGAATCGGGATACCCACTGCCTCCTCCTGGCATCCCTCTGATGGGCCCCGGGGCCCTTGTGGGCTGGCCAGTGGCCCCTGGGCAAGGCCCCCTGGAAATCCACTGCCTGAGGTGACTGTCTCAGTTTGTCTCATCATGAGGCCGTCTCGGCTGCTCTGAGGGCTGGTGGGCCCCCAATATGTGCTCCTTCTGTCACAAACCTTCAGCTCAGGTATCCCATAGAGATATTTACACACACATTCAAATGTTACAGTTATGAGTCCATTAAAATTGATAGGAGAGGTAAACTTTTTAGAGTAAACCATTAATTTCAACAAGATTGCTTTTGAGTAACTTAATCTGGATGTAAGCCAGTGATTGCAGTAGCTCATCTCATAACAATAACATTTAAATGGTGTGTGTGTGTGTGTAGGTAGTCCGAGCAGACACATGACCATGACCGGGATCCCTGGCAGAAGGGTGCACTTGCACTCTTCTCCCTGGGTAATTGATTGATTGAGTGCCGTCAAGTTGGTGTCGACTCTTAGCGACCACATAGGTAGATTCTCTCCAGGATGATCTGTCTTCACCTTGGCCTTTAAGGTCTTTCAGTGGTGCATTCATTGCTATTGTAATCGAGTCCATCCTAGGGATGTGCAGAACCGGTCCGGCAGTCTGCAGTCCGACGGTTTGGTCCAGGGGTTCGTGGGTTCATGATCGAAATGAACCCCCCCCTCCCCTGGTGCTGTCCGGACTGGAACCGGACTGCTTGGTCCGGTCCGGCAGGTCTGCGAACTTTTTTTTAAAAGTAAAATGTAAAAAGGAAATACCTGTAGCCCCTTCAGGGGGCTTGCTGTAGACATACGTGTGTGTGTGTGTGTGTGTGTGTGTGTGTGTATGTGTGTCCGCGCGGGTTCCCTCTCCCCCCACCAGCCTCCCTCATCACTGCCACAGGGTTGGGGGGTTGATGGGGGCCAGACCGAACCGGGCTAGACGGTTTCTTGCACACCCCTTGTCCATCCACCTTGTTGCTGGTCGTCGTCTTCTCTTTCCTTCAACCTTTCCCAGCATTATAGACTTCTCAAGAGAGCTGGGTCTTCGCATAATGTGTCCAAAGTAGGATAGTTTGAGTCTGGTCATTTGTGCCTCGAGTGAAAATTCTTGATTGATTTGTTCTATGATCCATTTGTTTGTTTTCCTGGCTGTCCATGGTATCCTCAAAAGTCTTCTCCAGCACCAAAGTTCAAAAGCGTCAATGCTTTTTCTATCTTGCTTCTTCAAAGTCCAGCTTTCACATCCATAGAAAGTCACAGGGAAAACCATTGTCCGAACGATTCTAATCTTTGTAGGTATAGACACATCTCGGCATCTAAATATCCTTTGCAAGGCCTTCATTGCAACCCTACCAAGTGCTAGTCTGCAGAGTATTTCTTGACTGCTGGATTCTTTACTGTTGACGGTCGATCCTAAAAGGCAGAAGCTACCCACCACTTCAATGTCTTCATTATCAATTCTGAGGCTGGTTGCTGTACCTGTTGTCATTCATTTACATTTAATTGTAGTCCCATTTTTTCACTGTGCTCCTTGACCTTCATTAATAGAGCTTGCAGATCATCTGCATTCTCAGCTATCGGAGTGGTGTCATCAGCGTAGCGCAGGTTATTGATGTTTTTTCCTCCAACTTTAAAACCGTGCTCATCTTCTTCCAACCCAGCTTCTCTCAGTATATGTTCAGCATATAAATTGAATAGAGGAGGAGAAAGTAGACGGCCTTGTCTTACTCCTTTGCCAATCTGGAACGAGTCTGTTTCACCATGTTCTGTCTGGACTGTGGCTTCCTGCTCTGTGTATAAGTTTCTCAAGAGAACAATGGGATGCCCATTTTCCTAAGGATATCCCACAACTTGACATGGTTGATGCAATCAAAGGCTTTTCTGTAGCCAAGAAAGCACATATTGACTTCTTTCTCATATTCTTTGGCTTTCTCAATTATCCAGCATGCATCAACAATGATGTCTCTTGTTCCTCGGCCTTTTCTGAAACCAGCTTGAACATCCAGCATTTCCCTTTCCACATAGGGCTCTAATCTGATTTGGATGATCCTGATCATTATTTTGTTAGCATGTGAAATTAAGGATATTGTGCGTTGGTCTCCTTTCTTTGGTATGGGTATGTAGACTGACCTCTTCCAATCTGTTGGCCACTGTGTTGTTCTCCAAATTTGCTGGCATAATTTGGTTAGAGTCTTGTCTGATTCTTCTTCTGTTGCCTGCCATATTTCTGTAGCTATTCCATCAATTCCTGTAGCCTTCCGACTTGGTAATGACAGGAGTGCTGATCTAACTTCATCTTCCCATACTAGAGGTTCTTGCAAGTAGGGAATATCTTCTAGAGTATCTTGGATGTTGACATCCCTGCTGTACAGATTTTCAGTATACTCCTTCCATCTCTGTTTGATCTGCTCTGAATCAGTTACTATCTGTCCTTTGGCATCCCTTAACATACCAATTCAAGGCTGGAAACTCTCTGTGAGTTCAGAGATCTTTTGGAAAACTTGCCTTGTTTTTCCGTGTCTATTTCCATCCTCAATGACTTTACAGATGTCATTGTAGTATTACTCCTCCTCTCTTCTTTCTGAAATTCCCTATTAAGTTCCTTCCTGAAGCAATTTCCAGCATCTTTTCTGACATCCATTTTGCTTTCTTCTGTTTCTTGGTCTTTGGCAGTCTCTTTTCACATTCATCCTGAACAACTTCTTTGATTTAATGCCACAGTTCCTCTGGTTCCCTATCAATGAGGTTCAGAACTTCAAAGCAGTTCCTGATGTTCTCCTTGAAAGTGGTGGGAACATTCTCAAGATCATATCGTGGAAGCCAGATAGCTTTGTTTTTCCACTTTAGCTTGACTTGGAACTGGCACAAGAGCAGTTTGTGATCCACAGTCAGCCCCCAGCCATGTCTTTGCTGTTATAACTGAGCTCTTCCACCTCCTTGCACCAATAACGTAATCAATTTGATTTCTGTGTACTCCATCCGGTGATGTCCATGGGTATAGGTGCCACTTTGGTTGTTTGAAGAATGTGTTAGCAATGAAGAGCTCATTGGCTTGGCAGAAACTAATAAGTCGTTCTCCTGCTTTGTTTCTGTTTCCTAGACCATACAGTCTGACTGTGTTTTCCTCCTTACCTTTTCCAATTTTGGCATTCCAGTCTCCAGCCACCAGCATCACATCTTGATTGCATGTTCTGTCAATTTCAGGCTGAACTTGAGCATAAAACTCATCAACTTCCTCTTCTTCTGCATTAGTTGTTGGAACATAGACTTGAAGAACTGTCATGTTAAAGGGTTGTCCATGAAATCTAATTGATATTAGTCAGTCACTGACCTCATTGTAACCAAGTACTGTCATTACTGTACCCAAGAGCCCCTGGTGGTGCAGTGGTAAAACTGCCGCCCTGTAACCAGAAGGTTACAAGTTCAATCCTGACCAGGGGCTCAAGGTTGACTCAGCCTTCCATCCTTCCAAGGTCAGCAAAATGAGTACCCAGAATGTTGGGGGCAATATGCTAAAACCATTGTAAACCACTTAGAGAGCTCTGGCTATAAAGTGGTATATAAATGTAAGTGCTATTGCTATTGCTATATCTTTTCTGACAATGAAAGTAACACCGTTCCTTCTTTGGTTTTCATGTCCTGACTAGTAAACGGTATGATTTTCTGACTGAAAGTGTCCCCTTCCAGTCCATTTTAATTCACTGATGCCCAAGATGTCAATCTGTAGTCGATTCATTTCATCTTTCACTGTGTTGAGCTGTCCCATTATCATGCTTCTTACGTTCCACGTTCCCATTGTAATTCTGTCTTTGCAGCTCCGGATTTTCTTTTTCCGCATGGCAACATCAGCTGCTAGGTGTTCAAAGGCTTTAGTCTAACCACGTCATAAACACCATCGGTACTCTGAGAGATTTTCAGCTCTTCCTCAGTAGCATATTTATTTATTTATTTTATTGTTAAATTTATATACTGCCTTTCATTAAAGCAATCCCAAGGTGTTTTACAACAAAAAATTTTTAACACAAGATGGTAAGAAAGACACAATTAAAATATTAAGGGGGGGGGAATATTAAACCAATCTGATTAAAAAATTTAAAACAAAAAGCATAAAAGCAATAAAGATTATAAAGAGCAGCAGCAGAGAATCAAATAAATGCCTTGGCAAAAAGCCAAGATTTTACATTTTTTCTAAAAGCTGTGATGGAAACTGAGGAGCGAATAGCCACCAGGAGAGCATTCCAGAGTCTGGGGGCAGCAACAGAGAAGGCCCTGTCCCAAGTGCACGACAACCTAGTCTCTCTCATTGTCGGCACCTGGAGCAGAGCCCCCTCAGATGACCTCGTCAAGCGAGCAGCAACCCTTGGGAGCAGGCAGTCCCTCAGGTATCCCGGGCCCAAACCGTTAAGGGCTTTAAAGGTCAAAACCAGCATCTTGAATTGGACCTGGAAATGAACTGGTAGCCAGTGCAGCTCTTTCAAAATGGGTGTGATGTGATCCCAAAGGGCAGCTCCAGATAAAACCCTATGTTGAGTACCATCTGACCTGAGGAGCACACCATCTGGCACTACATCAACAATCATTCCATTTTGTCTATCCATGTGGTTTTCTTGGTTAAAAAAAAACACAGGTGTGGTTTCCCATTGCCTTCTCCCGTGCAGTATGAAATGATGCCTTTGTCGTTGTCACTGAAGTGATCGTCCGCCTCCAGCACCTTCCTATATCGCTGCTGCCCAATATAGGTGCCTGCTTTCTTTAGCTGGGCAGCTGGGATGACCTTTGCGCTTTGGGTGACCCTACTGGGAGTATACCTCCCGGCATACTTCGCTCATCCCTCCCAGGAACACACACACACACACACTCACACACCGCCATGATGAGGCAGCATAGCAGGACTTGCAGCAGGGGGCTATCCCTGGGTAACAGCCCAGGGGAGATTCCTTGGCGACCCAGTGGGGCAGTGCCAGAATTGGCCATGATCCTGGCGCTTCACATGAGTAGCCCTACCCCAGTAGGGCTGTGCAAGCGTGAGTAGGGCTGCTTGTGTGAACAGCCTCAGTGATTCCCCTCCCCACTGCAGATCAGACCATTTAGGCAAGGCAGGTTGCTTTTCCTTCTCTTGGAACTTAAATGGGTTTATTGCAGAAGCTGTCATGGATTGCAATTCATTTCTACTTCAAGAAGGTTTCTGTCTCAACCAACCTCTAAGGCAGGGGTTCTCAAACTTGGGTCCCCAGATATGGTTGGAATCCAACACTCATCACCCCCTGCACTCAGTGGATGATGGGGATCATAGTCCAACGATATCTGGGGACCCAAGTTTGATCATTCCTGCCTTAAAGGTATCAAGCGACTCTTGAAGATTGTTTTACACATGCAGAGGAGATGTGGGCCTGCCCCTCAACCATTTTGAGTGTTATTGTCATAAATACCAAGAAACATGGACCATTTTAAGAGAGGATTATGGAGGACAGGCGAGGAAAATGTTCCTGATATCATTTGGGCAGGGGAAAAGAACATTTTGTTAGACAAGATTCAGTGGTAGAGTTGCCAGCCCTCCAGGATCGTGGCACACTGCACATGCTCAAATGGCCTCTGTGAGGCCCTAGGCCATGCCAGGCCTTGATTTGTGAATAAAGCATTTTTTCTGATCCAGTAATGAACAAGGGCAGAGACTTTTCCAAATTGACTGATTTTTCTCCAGACAGATCAGATTGAAAGTCTTTGGGCAGATCATGTAGATCATGTCCAGGTTCTTGTTGTGCTTGATCAATGTCTGGTGTAAGAGAGCATAAATGGTTCACTTGATTCTCAAATCTGGATGCAAAATTATGGAACTCCGAGACAATTTGTTGAAGTCCAGAAAAGGATGAGATCTGCATCGCTTGTTGAGGTCATCTGGAGAGGTCCGTCTCCAGTTACCACCAGTACATCTGGTGGCGACTCGGAATCACCTGGATCAAAGCCTTGGTGAAATGCCACCCACTATGCCTGTCCTAATTTCTATGTAAAATGCCTGGGAGGTCCCCAGACAGGGTGGAAATTAGCCTTCATGTCCCAGGTCACTGAAGTTGTATGGAATACGCTGCCCCAACTTACCCAGGTCCCCAAACTCAGGGACCTGGGAGGAAGCCCAGGGAGGTGTGAGCCCCTTACACCGGAAACCCATGGAATACTTGCACACCGGATGCACCGGAGATGAGCCCATTCCCTTTACGAGCCAAGGTGCAGGCATTGTGATGTCCTGGTCCAGGTTTCCGTTATGTAACTCGGAACACACCAACTGAATATGCCGGAGATGCGTGCAATCCCAACAGCTGCCTAAGCACAGGAAGGGCGATGTCCTGGTCCAGGTTCCTGCCACATAATTCAGAGCATACTGCAGGGCATGGAAAGTAAAGATAATAAAGTAAGGGGCTCCCTACTGTTCCACTTGATTCGACTCTATGCCCTCTGATAGCTCATAGATCTATCTTGGTGTGTTACACACCCTCCATTCCTCCCATAGAGTCAATGGCAAGTTCTCCCTCTCTCTCCCCTTTCACTCTCTCCCTACCTATTCCTTATAGTCCCACACACAAGGATTAGCCTTTCCCCTCCCAAGTGTAATGCACCAACACAGGCTAGGGATCTGGGTCTACAACGATCCCCCGGTGTATTCTAAATAGTTGCAAAGCTAAATCCAACCAACCACTCTGTAACTGCTGTGTGCGCTCTGCCTTAGCTCTGCTGGTTACTACCAAGGGCAAGACATGATAGCCAAGCCCATTTCTGTGGAAACAGTCCCTCCGTTGCAGGTGAGGAATGCACTTTGTGTGCAGGAACCATTACACTGTGCTATCCAGCACCCAAACCCATCCCCTTATGGAGCTAAGTTCCCCATGCAAAAACACAGGAAGCCGCCATAGACTGAGTCAACCAATTGGTCCATCAAGTTCAGCATCGCCTACACAGACTGGCGGCAGCAGCCCAAGGCTGCAGGCGAGAGTCCTACGGCACCTCTCTTGGAGATGCCAGGGTGGGACCTTGGGACCTGTATGTTCTTCAGGGAGCAGTTCCCTCGCCCAAGGGGAACCTTGCCCAGTGCCCATCTCTCTAGTCTTATAATGATTCCTTATCATTATCATCATTATTATTAATTCGATTCTCACACTGCCCTTCCAAAAGGCTCGGGGCGGTTTACGCAGAGAAACAATAAATGGGCAGACCCCGCCCAACTAAAGGAAGCAGAGATGCCTGCTATCCCCATGCGCACCCCGCAAGGAGACTACTGCACTGGCATCCGCGGGACCCAGACTGTCCAGACCCCCCCCCCACCATTCCCCCTAACCCTTCATGGAGGCACGATATAGCATGCACTCAGTCAGGAGATGTGGAGCGCCTGAGTCTTTCTCAAAATTAAGGAGAATGGATAAAGGATTAACGTTAATTATTCCAAAACAGCCATGGAAGAAAAATGCGGGACAAGACAAAAATGCTGGGTACCAAAGTACATGGATGGAAACTGTGAGCACACTTAGGAAACGCAAATAATTTGGAGAACTGCTCAGCGAGAACTTGTGGCTTCCTATGTTCCCCAAGCAAGTGGAGGACAGTGGCTTAAGGCTGTTCGTTGATTCCAGTATTAGGACTTGACAAAGGGAACACAGTCACCAGAAGCGTAACTACCATTAGGCAAGGGGAGACAGTTGTCTTGGGGCCCCACTGCCTCGAGGGCCCCCCCAGAGGCATGTCACATGACTCCCCGCCCACCTGTGTTGCACCCCCTATGAATTATGTTGAGTCTCTTGGAGATCGGCAGTAGCAGAGAGTAGAAGAGAGTTTAAAAAAAAAAGATTCAATGTGAACTCAATATTCACTGTATTCATAATAGGGATGTGAGTGTGAGTGCACTGTATATTGTGAAGTGTGTTTGTGTGTGTATATCAGCTTGGGGCCCATTTTAAAATCTTGTCTCTGGGCCCACTCCAGCTTTGCTACGCCCCGACAGTTACCAAGCGAAAGAGAGAGAACTGCTCTCTCCCCCAATCTAAACCAATCCTCTTCTCTCACAAGGAGCATGCAACACTGGAGCTATCGGTGTTGTTACTGTCTATCCCAGACCTTCACCCCACTTTGTGAATTTCCTCCCTTTATTCCCTCTACCCCGACTATCTCCTTGTTTAAATAGATTTTGGCAGAGTGAATCCCAGTGGGTTGGCACACACGTAGCCAGTGTTGCCCCCCCAAACCAGCAGCTGCCGCCACGCAAGCCCCCGCGGGCCGTTGAAACGTGGCCTGGTACCCCCAATAAACTCTCCACTCGCTGACTGCCAAGAGCCAGAAGCCACCAAACTGCCGCACCCCGTCATTGCTGCTACTGCAGCGGCCTTGACACCGGCCGCTCCACATGAGTCCTGGCTGCGGAGGTCTTCCCGTTGCCGCCGCCGCTGCCGCTACAGCTCCCCAAAGGAGGCCTGCAAAAAAGCTGACCAGGGCGGGGGGGATCTTCAGAGGAGCCACTCAAGCAAGCTCCTCACAGCCTGGAATCAAACACTGAACTGAGCGTTCAGGCGGGGAGCCGCAGGAACGGTAGCCTTAGCCCCACACCACCAGACACTGAGGCCCAATCAGGGGCTTCCTGGGGCCATGCGCTAGGGGGCTGGGACAAATCGCCCTCCCCTCAGCACAAGGCCGGGGAGGCGGCCTTTCTATAGCTGCTCCTGGCCTATGGAATGCACTCCCGGCACATATCCGCAGTTTAGGCTCGCTGTCGGCCTTTAAGAGAGCCCTCAAAACCTCTTTATTTAGCCTGGCCTTCCAAGGCTTGTAAAGTGTTGTCGTTTGTAAAAGCATTTTAATTGGTTTTAAATAGTTTTAATCACTTTTGAATTCTTTTTAAATTGTTTTTAGCATTGTGTTTGAATTGTGGGTTTTATGTCTTTTTAAAAAGTTGTTGTACACCGCCCAGAGCCTCTGGATGGGGCGGTTTAGAAATGAAATGAAATGAAATGAATGAATGAATGAATGAATGAATGAATAAATTTCAACATGAGAGTAATCAACTCCGGTTGGCTTGAGATGGGCCCTTTCACTGTTGAGTTCCTTCTGTGCCGATGAGTTTATAGAAACAAGCTATCAAAAAATGAAAGTTCTAGTCTTTGCGAAGCGCCCCAAACTCCACAAATGGAGAATGAATGGCGATTATTTGGAACAGGTAAAAACCTTTAAGTATTTTGGTGTGGTCTTTCATCATACGGGCAATCGGCAGGCTCATTTAAAGTATATAGTGCAGAATGCCCAAGCCTCAGCATACGCGATCAGATCATTCTATTTTACAAAAGGAGCACTATACATTCTGGCCACTATCAAATTGTTTACTGCCAGGGTTTATCCTCAATTATTATATGGGGCTCAGCTTGGCCCTTATGATAGTTTTGTATCTCTGGAAGCTGTACAGACAAAATTTATTAGGGCTATTTTACAGCTTCCTAGATGTATCCCTAATGCTGTTATCAGGTGGGAGGTGGGACTTGGAAGTGCATTTTTTGCATTCTGGTTAAAACTGGTCTTTCTTCAACCCAGACTTGCCCATTTGGTATTAACCGACCCTTCTGATTCCACTTTGAAACGCCTTGTCAAAATAAAATCCCAATTCTACAGGTTCTCACTTGACACCCGTATTACGGTAGTTTGGGGCATGATACTACGGGGAAGGTTATCAAGCAATGTATTTCAGACACTGATTTACAGTCTGAAGTTGCTAAAATTCTGAAAGGCTCGTAGTACTTAGGAGATCAGATTTTCAGCAGTAAACTGGCTACTTATTTACTTAACACCACTCTTCCTAAGTTTAGGTGTGCCTTGTCTTTAGCGCATTTAAATGTGTTACCGTCAGCAGTACTTTTTGGGAGGTTTAGAAGAGTTCCTTTGCCTTTGCCCTTATGGACTGGGTGTTATTGAATCTATTGAGCATTTATCCTACACTGTCTATTTTATAAAGATGATTGTTTAAATCTTATTGCTCCTCTGCTTGAGAGGTTTCCAGGACATTCAGATGAATTTTTATTTATTTATTTATTTATTTATTTATTTATTTATTTATTTAACTAACATATTTTTATACTGCCCAGAACTTACATCTCTGGGTGGTTTACAACAAAATAAAAACATTAAAACATTAGTTAAAAAAAATTTAACACAACAATTTAAATTTTTTGAAAAAATATTCTGAAACAACATTAAAAACAATCAAAACTGTATCAGTTAAAAGCCTGGATGAACAGATGCATCTTTAAAGACTTTTTTAAAATTGTCAGAGATGGGGAGGCTCTTTTTTCACCAGGGAGTGCATTCCAAAGCCTTGGAGCAGCAACAGAGAAGGCCCGTCCCTGAGTGGCCGCCAGACGAGCCGGTGGCAAATGCAGATGAACCTCTCCTGATGATCTCAATGGGAGGTGGGGTTCATAACAAAGAAGACGTTCTCTTAAATACCCAGGGCCCAAGCTGTTTAGGGCTTTATAGGTTATAACTAACATTTAGTCTTTTTATTAGCAAATTTTGATAATAAGTACACAATTGTAGTGGCCACGTTTTGTCACATTTTATGTAAATTGCGATTGGCTGTTGTGTAATGTAAAGTTTTTGATCAATGACTGAAATAAATTGATTGATTGATTGGAAAAAGAGAGAGAGAGAGAGAGTAACCTTCCATTGTGTAAGGGACTATCTTGCAGTTTAATTTATGGAGTAAGAAAAGATAGAAAGACAAAAACCATAAATAAATCCCTTGCACATGTACAGTAAACTATTTCACCCTTCGGAAATTAAAACTAGTACATTGTGTATGCCTTATATATACTTTGGGCTGCTATATGAATCCCTAATTATTGGTTGGTATAGACCATTATTACATTGGGAACACCCGTAAACCCTATATCATCAGCATACCATTGATTGTTATAATCCAGATAACTTCAGCATACTGCTGCACATAAAATACCAAAGAGTAGGGCACACCCACACAAACTCCCAACTCTTATAATTAAAAACAAAACCACATTAATCCCAAAATTGAAATCAGCTACTGACAAACATAAAACCTTACATTGTACATTAAACAGGAAAGAGAGTCCCTCCAGTGATCATACAGAAGTATTACAATATGCAAAATAAAAAATAAAAGCCAAAGTAATGACGTAATAGAGAGAATAGGCGATGAATTATGATAAAAATTATACCTACATACAGGTGATAAACAAACTAGTCCATTTTCAAAAGATTTAAAACCTTTATCACCAGAAAAGAGAAAAGTAGATTAAGGAGTCCTCCTGAATTCACTTCTACTTGTTTTTCCTCCCAAGAGTTTCAATGTATACGTGAAGCAGAGAGGGGGGAAAGGACTTTCCAAAATAAGGTTATAATGTCCTTCTGCAGGAAGATCAAAAATAAATCCACAGTTCAAGCCCTCAGTTTAAACCAAGAGTTCAAACAAAATATCCAAAATTAAAATTATAATAATAACAACAGTAAAGCTATTGAGACATACAGTTTTAATCAGATAAAAAAGAAAAGAGATGTATATGGGAGCTGCAGTTCTTTGATGAAAGGGTTCTAATAAAGGCTTCCCACTTCCCAGCATTTGCACAAAATTGCAGTTCCCATTGTGTGTTTTTGGAGGGTGGGGAGGCCCAAAATGATGAAAGCTGTTTCAAACTAGTTTAAATGTGTGGTCCATTCCCTTTTGGAATATGATCACCATAGCACAACCCACCCTATAACCCTTCTCATTCACTAGCCAAATTACTCTCCATCTCTCTTTAACAAGCCTCCATCAATTGGAGATCTACTGTGGGAGGCAGACAAAATAGGTGAGTGGTCCCTTTTTAAAGCAAATGTCTCCTGGCCATTTAGAGTGGAAGCTGCTCTTTCAGGAAGTTGGCGGTCCTCCTTCTTCAAAGGATGGAGCAGGGAAAACAAAACAAAATCGCACGCAGGTGGGGCAGGCGATCTCCCGAAGAGTCCCGCCTTAGGAAGGATTTCTAACATGACTCGTATTGCTTTGGAAATGGGCTTCCTACTTGTGTGGCTTAAAACATCCCCCCTTTTTTAAGCCAATGGATTTAAACATAACGAAGGTTGATGCTATCCTCCTTGCTAGCCTGACCTCTCCCCTGAGCCACCCCACTCCCTCAGTCAGCTGGTTGATTGAGGGAACAGGGCAGGGGAGTTCAGGCTAGCAAGGACTCTCCCCCCCTCCCCATGTCTCCCCTGCTCAGCCGGAGTCAGGAGACAGAAGCTTCGGAGTGTGGCCTGGGCCGCACCAACTGACCAAGGGAGCAGGGCCGGCCCAGCCACGCAGCCATACTCTGAAGGGAGCAGGCTCTGTGTCCATCCATCCAGTCCAGGAGGAGCAGCAGAGGGAGCATCTGAGGAGCTGGCCAGGCCAGGCCAGGCCAGTGCATGGGCCACTCTGGCTGGGCAACCTGGCCCCAGCTACTGCTGCCCTTGCCCTTTACCAGCCGACTCTGGAGCAGCCAGAGTCAGGAGACACAAACAAGTTGAAGCACATTCATTCAGGGCAGACAGGGAGGCAAATTTCAAGGGTACAACAAATAAACTCACCACCACCACCAGTCAAATGTTGTCCAGACCTATATTAACAATCGAGTTTGTTTTTCTGAACTGAACATCTTATTGTCAAGCCCATTCCTCACACAATGCAGGAGGAGCTGTTCCTACAAGCACCGCAGTGCTAACCCAAATGGCGATGCCTGCTCTTTTTGCCTTGTCTCTCTCAAAATAGACGGCCCTCCCCTCTGGCCACTCTGACTGGCTGATAGGGTAGTCAATCAACATGACGCCTCCTATCAGCTCATTTCAAGGTCATTTCAAGCTCTGCCCACTTTATGAAAAAGGTAGGCCTTTTCATTGGCTGCTGCCTCATTAATATTTCAATGAAGGGGGAACACTGTTCAGCCTTTTCAGTAGGAGCCTGCTACCGGCGCCCACTCTATGTAAACATTGCTGGGCAGGCAAGCTGCAGGCAGGGAAGTGTAGAGGGCAGCCACACACAGGGAGGCAGTGAGTTACCAAAAATGGTGGTAGCTCTGATATTTTGGGAGGGCACCACCCACTTTGCCCTAAGTGAAGAGCCTCCCCTGGTGACAGGACAAACACCTCCAAGGAGCTTGTCCACATCCTCAGGAGTCACAAATTGAAACTGATGCATTCACATTAAGACAGGGGAGTTTCTTGTCACCTCTACAGTTGATTCTGCCATAACTGTGGAGTCCAAGTTGGCTCGAATGCGAGAGATTTGATCAACAAAAAAGTTGTTAAAAGCATCACAACAGGAGAATTAGAAATCCAGATCTAAGTTACATAGGAAGCTGCCATATACTGAATCAGACCATTGGTCCATCTAGCTCAGTATTGCCTTCACAAACTGGCAGCAGCAAGGTTGCAGGCAGCAAGGTTGCAGGCAGCAATCTCTCTCAGCTCTATCTTGGAGATCCCAGGGAGGGAACTTGGAACCTTCTTCTCTTCCCAGAGCGGCTTCATCCCCTGAGGGGAATATCTTACAGTGCTCACACATCAAGTCTCTCATTCATATGCAACCCGGGTGGACCTTGCTTAGTTAAGGGGACAATTCATGCTTGCTATCACAAGACCAGCTCTCCTCCTCCGTTCTGGGAGAATGGAACCTAAGTCAATCCCCTCACAGCTCTGAACAATTCTGTTGGATGCAAACTTGTGGACGCAATATGGGCAGAATAGAATAGCTTCTTCACTGCATGTATTGCCACAGAATAAGCCTTCACATGGGCTTTGTGCTGTGTCTTATCGGATTCAAGTCGAGTCTTCTCAGCTCTTGCCACTTCAGCTCTTCAGTATACCATGTATACAATACATCAAAAACCTTTATTCATCAAGCCATCTAAACTGCCCTGAGCCATTTGTGGAAGGGTGGTATATAAATCAATCAAACAAACAAACTCTGATATTGTCTAAAGCGGAAAACAACCAGAATATTCCCGATTCATGTAAAGAATAAAATCTGACCAGATAACATAAAAACATTATTTGTGGCCTGATCTGAGCGGGACAGAATCATATGGGTTTTCTGAGAGCGCGATATGCCGTAAATTCTTATACCATGATATTCAACATCATGCTTTAGTTTTTTCCATTGTTTCCCTATAGATAATCTCGCAGCAGTTTACCATAAACACAATTAATGTTTTTGATGTTAAATCTGTATTTACCCCAGAAAATACATTTACTAGTGCCAACTGAAGGCACCTTTTACAAACCGACGTTCTGGTTTGTAATCTGGTGAGGTTCGTTTGTATTGCCGCCAACTCATCTGGCGGCTACTTGGGAATGGTCCTTCTCCGTTGCTGCCCCTGGACTTTGGAATGCACTCCCTGTTGAAATAAGACTCCCCATCTCTGGCAACTTTTAAAAAGGCACTAAAGGCACATTTATTCATCCAGGCTTTTAATTAGATTTAATTTTTAAAAAAAATAATTAAAATTTTTAATACTAGGTTTTCAGTGTTTTCAGTGATTTTAATTGTCAATTGATTTGATGTTTTAAATGATTTTAATTGTAAACCGCCCAGAGACACAGCTTTTGGGTGGTACAGAAATATTGTAAATAAAATAAAATAATAATCATACTGATCTCCATGAGTACCTCTATCCATAAGGATAAAAGCCTAGGGCAGGTCCACTAAATATGAAAATAATTTCCCTTCTTCTTGCAACCACTCCAGCAAAGCGGAGAAGATATACACCAGGAATGGCAAAGTTGGTCTCCAATTAATTGCTCTTTGTGCAGCTGAGGGCCAGGCACTTTCCCACTCTACAGGCAAACAGCTCTGTGTAACTCAAAAGCTTATTACACACACACACCCCAGCAGATGCTGTCCAAGTGACAAAAACATAGGATGCTCTTTTAATATCTCATGCTTGCTGCATGAACAACATAAGAGCAGAGGCCATTGCAAATCTTTCACGGCTGGAGAAGCAGCAGGTAGACTTTTGAGTTACACAGAACTCTTGGGCAGGCAATTCTTGGATGCTTGTTAGCAGCTGTGACTGTGAAAGAGACTGACACAAGGGCGTGTGCCTGAGAATTATTCAAGAGATGTAGAAGAGCTTGATGAACTGGTTTACTGTATCTTTCACCTATTTCTGCTTGGGATATGGAGCACAACTTCTCATAGGTTTTAAGGAACTTAACCAGGTGTCCCCACCCCCTTTTTCTTTTGAAGGTGGTGTCAAGATGCCAAGCATATTTGCCTACCAGAGTGCTGAGGTTGACTGGTGCGAGGAGAATTTTAAGCATTCGGAGTACATCGCCGAATACTACAACACGGTAAAATCGCGGGACTTCTGGAAGAGTCCAGACCATTCTGGGACAATGTCATTATTATATGGATTCCTATCCCAACTTTCTCATAAATGAGGCTGTACAATGATAACGATGCATAAATATCATAAAATGCACTAAAAACATTAGAACTATCCTTAAAAAACAGAAAAGACCAGACCACATTGGCTGATAAACCATCAACATTAAAAGGCCTGGATGATAAGATGCAATTCACACAAGCATTTATAGCTGTTGGAATTAAAAAGCCAAAACAGTAACTCTATGAACAGCATGCTGTGAGCCACCTCCGAATATGCTAGAAGAAATAAATCCGTTTGATTTGTGAAGGGGGTCTCCTGAGTCCTGAAGTACCCACACAGAGAAGGGTGTTGGTTGCATCTCTGTATGAGTCACTGATCTAACTTGGCCTGCTGTTGGGAGTTAGTGGCATGCAGCATCCCTGCACAGTAGCTGAACTGGGATTGCTCAGTGCAATCACCCACCCTCAGAGGAGTCTGCCTACTATGCCTCTGCATGAGTTACTGCTCTGGGCTTACCTCTTTCCTATAATCCTGTGGATCTGCTACACACTGGACATGCCAACTGTGTGTACCGGCTACATACTGGCTAGCCACGCCCCCACATCTGACATCAGATGCGAGGGCATGGTCTCTCTCTCAAATTTGGCCGTGCGGAGAGCCGCTCCTGGTCTCGCTGCCAACGCAGGGGGACTGATCGATCTCCCTCTCAAACGGGGCTGCGTGGCCGTTTAGGAGGGAAATTGGCCCGTGCTGCATTGGGCAGTGCGGGCTGGAGTGCCTCTCCCTGCTTTTGGCAGGGAAAGCCATTCCGGCCATGCTGCCAATGCAGCATGGGCCAATCTCCCTCCTAAACGCGGCTGCATGGCCCCATTTAGGTGGGATATCGATCAGCCCCACTGCATTGGCAGCTAGGGATGTGCACAAAACTGGTTTGCTGAGTTTGGTTTGAATTTGAACTGGCTTCGAAGCAGGGTGGGGGGGTTCAGTTTTGGTTTTGCTCGAACTCCCCTTTGAAACAGGTTCAAATTTGAACCTGTTTCAAACTTGTTTGAACCAATTTGAACTGGTTATAGCCTCCAAAACTGGGTTGGGTGGTAGGCACCCATGGGTGCCAACTACCACCCAAACCCCAAAGCATTTGGACACTCCTGATTTTTTAAATGATTTTTGTAATTTTTTAAAAATATTGCCCATTATTTCCTATGTGGAGTACCCAGGGGCAAAAAACTGGGGTAGGTGGTAGGCACCCAGGGGTGCCTATCACCCACCAACCCCCAAGGCAATTGGGTGCTCCTACTATTAAGGGTGAATTTTAAAATTATTATTTCCCCTGTAGGGAATAATGGGGCTGTGGGGCAGCCCCAAACCATCCCTTTGGGGGTGGGCAGGACACCCCAAAGTTGGTCTGGGACGGGGGCATGGCAAGGATGGCCTGAAACCATCCCAGACATCCCCAAGTCCCTGGGATTTTTAGTTCTTAAGATATGAATTTTTAGAAGTATGTATTTTCCTTACATTTTGCAGCCTGCAGTTGCAGACTATAACTTTCCCTGCAAGAGAACACTGTGTACTGCTGTTCTTAATTGCTTAATTCCTGACCTGAGGTCAGCAATTAGGATCAGCAGTACACAATACACATTGGCCCCTTCAGTGAAAGTATTTCTGCAGGCTTAAAATGTAAGGCCATGCCCCCAGACCTACATTGCTGTTCCCTGTCACCCCCAAAGGGGGGGGGGGTCAGGGCTGCCCCACATCCCCATTATTCCCTATGGGGAAAAAGTAGTAATTTAAAAAATAACCATTAATAGTAGAAGCACTCAATTGCCTTGGGATATGGTGGGTGGTAGGCACCCCTGGATGTCTGCCACCCACCCCAGTTTTTTGCCCCTGGGTACTCCACATAGAAAATAATGGGCAATATTTTAAAAATTTCAAAAATTCATAAGTAATCATAGGCGTGTCCGATTGCTTTGAGGTTTGGGTGGTAGTTGGCACCCACGGGTGCCTAGCAGCCAACCCAGTTTTGGAGGCTCAAACTAGTACAAACCCATTCAAATCAACCCAGGCTCAGTTCAGTTCAAATTTGAACCAGCAGTTCGGACCCAATGCCTGGTTCGGTTCGAATTCAAACCAGTTCGAATTTGAACCAGTTTGCACATCCCTATTGGCAGTGAGACCAGGAGCAGCTCTCCCTGCCTTTAAGGCAGGGAGAGTCACTCTGGCCGTGCTGCCCAACACAGCGTAGGACGATCTCCCTTCCAAACCCAAGTATATGCGGTTGGCGAGGATTTTTAGTAACTTGGGGTGGGTGGTTTTCAGCAATTGTGGAGGTATTCAGAGGTTCTATCTGCTCATTCCTCTTGCTGACCCTTGCTGTCCCTTGCCAATTTAAAATGCCTTTGAGTGATTTTGTGGGGAGAGTTTCAAAATATTTCAAGAGGTTCAATCTGCTCATTCTTCTTGGTGACTCTTGGCAATATTACAGGATTATTTGTGATTTTGTAGCATTTTTTATTCCCCCCCTTTATTTTTAGGTCAATTTGCAGTCATGTTTCACCTAACTCCCCCATTTCCCAAAGATTTTAATGCCTCGCCAACCACAAATTTGCCAATGGCCCATTTTTGCCAGAACAGAACCCTAGTGGTTGGCGCAGGGTGACTGTAATCTCACCTCCCTTTTTGACAGTTCCTGGTTTAGTAGAACATGGGAATGCAGTGCTCAAAGTGTATCCTGATCTTGGCAAAGCATCTGACAGACTCTCCCACACTACCCTTGTTGACAAGTTGACAAAATGTGGGCTAGATGGTGTAGAATCCAGAGGAAAGAGCTGTAGTATGCAAGGACAAGACACTGGACTTAAATCAGGAATATGATTGGTTTAATGAGATAGATGTTATGTACAGAAAGGTAAGTACAGACTGATTTTCAGTGCTCTTGCTGCAGGCTGGGTGCTAGCCCCGCCTCTTCTCCAGACCTGGAATACAAGCCCCATTCAAAAGCTGGCCTGGATCAAGGAATGGGTTAAGAGAGTCAAGTAGAGTCTGCCTTCCGTGCTCTTGCTGCTGGCTGTTTGTTAGCCCCGCCTCTACTCCAGGCCTGGAATACAAGTAACTAAAACCCCATTCAAAAGCTGGCCTGGATCAAGGAATGGGTTAAGAGAGGCAAATGTAGTCTGCCTTCCATGCTCTTGCTGCTGGCTGGGTGCCAGCCCTGCCTTTACTCCAGGACTGGAATACAAGACACTGCCAGGGACTGAACCTGGGATCTTCTGCAAGCAAAGCAGATGCCCTCCCATTGAGCTACAGCCCCACCCCCTGCTGTGGTAATATTCTGGGTGGCTCAGCCTGGGGCAAGCAATAATGGAAACTCTTGCATGGGGCAGATGTTTGAAGATAGAGGGTGTTCTCTCTCTGTCAGCCCTGAGACTATGAGTTTGGGGATATTTCGTGCAGAAAAGGAGAGGGAGTGGTATTCAATTCCCTGCTGTCAGTGTGTGTGCATCAGGCTCCAAAGCTAGGTAGCGAGCATGATTACTCCTTAAACCAGATCCACAGACAAAACCGGCTATTCCAGCTCAGCCTTTTCTTGCAAGGTGGCGTCTGCCCCTCGGCGAAGCTTAGGATGAGAAGATCTAATAATAACCAGGGGAACTGACAGGAAGGCTCAATTCAGTTCAGTTGATTGCGCTTTGATCAAATATACAGATTTCAGCCCAGACCCAGATAAAGAGAATATTGGTGTGTGTGTGTGTGTTTGTGTACGTGTACACACACACACACACACACACAATTACATAAAAGCAGATTAAAATAAAACAAGATGAAGCAAACTAAAAAAACCCCACACCCTATATGTTAACCATTTCTGACACACCATGTGCGGATCTTATTTGCAGCCATACATAATCTGACGACCTGATGTGAAAGCCAGCGTGCTTTAGTGGTTAGAGTGCTGGACTAGGACCGGGGAGACCCGAGATCAAATCCCCATTCAGCCATGAGACTAGCTGGGTGACTCTGGGCCAGTCACATCTCTCTCAGCCTAACCTACTTCACAGGGTTGTTGTGAGGAGAAACCCAAGTATGTAGTACACCGCTCTGGGCTCCTTGGAGGAAGAGCGGGATATAAAATGTAATAAAATAAAGTAAAATAAACATCATTATAAATATCAGAAAGAAGTAAGTTTATATAAAAACTCATCTGAATTATTTGGATATCTCAAAACAAGAGGAGTAATATACAGGTGAAACTCGGAAAATTAGAATATCGTGCAAAATTCCATTAATTTCAGTAATGCAAATTAAAAGGTGAAACTGATATATGAGACAGACACATTACATGCGAAGCGAGATAAGTCAAGCCTTAATTTGTTATAATTGTGATGATCATGGCGTACAGCTCATGAAAACCCCAAATCCACAATCCCAGAAAATTAGAATATTACATGGAACCAAGAAGACAAGGATTGTATAATAGAACAATATCGGACCTCTGAAAAGTATACAGTGTACTGTGCTTGATTGGCCAGCAAACTCGCCTGACCTGACCCCATAGAGAATCTATGGGGCATTGCCAAGAGAAGGATGAGAGACATGAGACCAAACAATGCAGAAGAGCTGAAGGCCGCTAATGAAGCATCCTGGTCTTCCATAACACCTCATCAGTACCACAGGCTGATAGCATCCATGCCACGCCGCATTGAGGCAGTAATTGCTGCAAAAGGGGCCCAAACCAAGTACTGAATACATATGCATGCTTATACTTTTCAGAGGTCCAATATTGTTCTATTCTTCAATCCTTGTCTTCTTGGTTCCATGTAAGATTCTAATTTTCTGAGATTGTGGATTTGGGGTTTTCATGAGCTGTACACCATGATCATCACAATTATAACAAATTAAGGCTTGACTTATCTCGCTTTGCATGTAATGCGTCTGTCTCATATATCAGTTTCACCTTTTAATTTGCATTACTGAAATTAATGGAATTTTGCACGATATTCTAATTTTCCGAGTTTCACCTGTATCTAAACTGTAAGTCACAATAAAAAGAGCAATGCACAAGGCCCCAAATACAAAAAGATATAAAAGCACAAAGCCAACAGTCTCAACCTCCTCATTTCTGCAAGGGCACAGTCTCTCTCTGCAGATGGGGGACTCTCTTGAACCTCCAATACCACAGAGGGCAGCACATCCAGCCGAGCCAATGCCAGGGGCCTTCTTTGCGTTGGGTAGGTCAGATCATCCAGAAATCAAGCTGTTTTTTGTAAAGGCTTAACAGCGCCACACCTCGTATAGCTTGATGCCCGGCTTAGGTCTATCCGGTGTTCCATATCAGTAATATGCTGCTTGAGGACCACCTTAGCATTATCCTAACTCAGCGGGAGTAGATATTTCATAGACTACCCAGGCGGTTTCAGCTTTCCAGTGATTAAATACATCCAGTCAGAGAGATATTCGTCCTTGAAAATGGAGGGAGCTAAGCCAGAAGGAAAGTAGATACACAACACAAATAAACGACAAATATTTATATTCTGCTTTTCAACAAAAGTTCTCAAAATGGTTTACATAGATATAAATAAAAAAATAAAATGGCCCCCTGTCCCCAAAGGGCTCACAATCTAAACAAAAAACATAAGGTAGACACTAGCAACAGCCACTGGAAGGAAGCTGTGCTGGGGTTGGACAGGGCCAGTTGCCCTCCCCCTGCTAAATAAAGAGAACCACCACTTTAAAAAGGTGCCTCTTTGCTCAGTTAACATTACTACATGAGGCAGGCTGTTCCACTGTCCATCACTTTCACAGTCTGGAAATTCCTCCTAGATCAGTTTCAACCAAAGGTTGTAGATGCAGGCATAGGTCAAGTTTACTAGGCCAGCTTCCAGTCACAGCTTAGCATTAGATACACAGCCAAGGGTCAAAAATGCATTTCATCGTTCTGAATGAAAA
This sequence comes from Hemicordylus capensis, assembly GCF_027244095.1. Taxonomy (NCBI): domain Eukaryota; kingdom Metazoa; phylum Chordata; class Lepidosauria; order Squamata; family Cordylidae; genus Hemicordylus; species Hemicordylus capensis. The sequence continues at coordinate 220,375,066 of NC_069658.1, forward strand.
TCAGGACCTTTCATTCCCAATGCACCCGTGTTGATTGGGGCTTAAGTGTGTCCCCTTTCCTTCATTGATTGCCCCAGTAGGCTCACCCAATGGGCCAGAGACATGAGCCCGATTTAGTCATTATGCTGTACGAGTGTACACTCATACATGTGTTGGTGTGAATGACTGTACCTGTGTTCATTTTAAAAGTCAATCTGGATACAGGCCCTTCAAAAGAGAGGACATGTACTTCTGTACCTGCATTCAACATAACATGTGAACGTCTGTACCTGTGTACAGATTTGTACTTATGTACATTGTACACTCTTTGTTTGAGTGTTGAACATAACGTGTGATTGGGCCTAGCGTCATACAAGAATGAAGCCGGAATCAACGTCTAGTCACCAGCTATTTTAGAATACAATTGCATTGGTTTTTTTGAAGCACTGAAACTGAAAACAAACTGATGCATGAATTGAATTTAAAACCAATAAAACAATCTGAAATCATAGAATATTAGCATGGGAAGGGACCTCGGAGGTCTTCTAGTCCAACCCCCTGCTCAGTGCAGGAAATTGCTTCAGTATCCCTGACAGATTGCCTCTGCTTAATAATCTCCAGTGAAGGAGAGTCCTCCGCTGCATGAGGCAGACTGTTCCACTGTCCAACAGATAGTCTAACAGTAAGGAAATTTCTCCTAATTTCCAGCCGAAATCTGCTTCCTTATCATTTCAGCCCAGGGGTTCTAGCTTTGGCCTCAGGAGCAACAAAGTCCAAATAAAGTACAATCTGGCAAAGAAAGAAAGATTTAATAAGCAAACCGTAATATGGCATCTTAAACATGTGTAGAAAATGAGGCATATAGATAATATATACATACTTGAGAGATGAACTCATGATAAATTAAACATAGAAATATATTTGAAATATATTTGTAATATATTTGAAATATAGAAATACCTATATATTTAATTCTCTAAGGCATACCCGTGGCTAATCCTATGTGTGGCAGCTCTCGCAAGAGTTCCTGGATAGCCACAGGACGTGTGGGAGGGAGGAAAATGGTGGCTGCAGCCAGCAAAGAAAATGCTGGCCAGCCAGAAAGCGAGGTGGGGGTGGGAGGAGAAAGTGCGGAGAGGAGAAGAAGCTGGCCGGCCAGAAGCTGTGCTGGGGATGGCGAGGGCCAGTTGCTCTCCCCCTGCTCAATAAAGAAAATCACCAAAGGTGCCTCTTTGTCCCGTGAGCATTACTACACGAGGCAGGCTGTTCCATTGTTTAATAGCTCTCACAGTCCAGTAATTCCTCCTGATGTCTAATCTACATCTGCTTCCTTGTCATGTCAACCCATTCTTCTAGTCCTCAGGGGAAACAGAGAACAAATCTGCTCCTCATTCTGTGTGATAGCTCTTCAGATATTAAGAGCAAGCATGGAGATAGTCTCAAGGGAAAAACTGGGAAATACCTACAAGGGAGAGACAGCATTATTCAGACAAAGCGGTCATCTAGAAGAAGGGGGGAAAGTTGTAAATAAGCAGAAAATAAGCAGAAAATTCAGCTTAGTGTTTGGAAAGGAAGAAAGCCATCATGGGATATTAGACATTTTAAGACTCTGGCCACCTTCGCACATAACGCCAAACTGCGAAATAACTGCCCCCCACCGCACTCCTAAACAATCCCGATCTGGAGTCTGGAAGACTGCAAGCAGGGAGGAAGTGGCTGTGTGGGCTTCCTCCTCCACATGAAGGAAAGCCACGGCAGCCAATTGCGAAGGAGGGAGGGAGGAGCATCCTACCCTCAACTCCGGTTTCACAGAGCAGCAGGTCTCGGAAGACAGTAATGCCACTTCTGGACCTGAGGTTACGGCAGCAAAACCAAGAGGTAACTGAAAGCTCCAATTGAGGTTTGGGGGCTAAAACCGACCTGTGGTTTGATGACGAAACCATGGGTTTGTGGATTGGGACAACCAAAATCTTGAACCTCTGGCAGGGTTGCCTCTAGTTTCACGTTATGTCCGAAGGCAGCCATAGAAAAGAAAGAAAAGGAGGTGACAGTGCATTCAAGTAAAAAGGTAAAGTTGTGCTGTCGAGTTGGTGTCGACTCCTGGCGATCCCAGAGCCCTATGGTGGTCTTTGGTAGAATACAGGAGGGGTTTACCATTGCCATCTCCCGTGCAGTATGAGATGATGCCTTTCAGCACCTTCCTATATCGCTGCTGCCCGATAGAGGTGTTTCCCATACCAGCGGGGATTCAAAATGACAGCCTCTTGCTCCATAGGCAGGTTGCTTCCCCACTGTGCCATTAGATGAGATAGGTATAACTGGACAGTATTAAATGTTTTAAATTGGAAGTGATATGCAAACAGACAGAATGCAGACTGTATTATAATGAGCCCCTGGTGGCGCAGTGGTAAAACTGCCGACCTGTAACCAGAAGGTTACAAGTTCGATCCTGACCAGGGGCTCAAGGTTGACTCAGCCTTCCATCCTTCCGAGGTTGGTAAAATGAGTACCCAGAATGTTGGGGGCAATATGCTAAATCATCGTAAACTGCTTAGAGAGCTCCAGCTATAGAGCGGTATATAAATGTAAGTGCTATTGCTATTGCAATTGCTATTTCTTCAGTGTCATAATGTCGTAATGCTGAAGTGTAACGGCTCTTGTATTTGTGTACAATAAAATAATATAGAGGCTGTGCACACGAGCAGCCCTGCTGAGGTTACGGAAGCCCTACCTGAGTAAGGCTACTCGTGTGCAGCTCCAGGATTGAGGCCAATCCTGACGCTGCTTCCCCTGCAAGCCCAGGTTTTGTACCCAGGCTTTTACTTGGGTTAAAGGGTGCAAGCGCAGGTATGGGGTCATTCACCCCGCTCAGGTCTAGAGTGCCTGACTCCCTGGGAAATCCCCCAATGCACCGCACTCATTGTGTGGTGCATTGTGGGATTCCTGGATGTTGGGGAAATGGCCTCCAGAGATCCACACTGCCCTGTGCAGCGTGGATTATGTGGGCGCACAGCAGCATGCCAAAGGGGGTACCAATTGTCTAGGGGAAGGGGGGTCCAACCCTGCCTTCTCCACCCTCCCCCTGCATATGCTCCCCACTCTGGTAATGATCATGGGAAGAGCCTTATATTGTTATTCCATGGGGCCTTTTAAGGAAGAGCCTTATGCCATGGGGCCTTTTAAGATTGACATAGTTTAGGGCATCAGGGCATCATAATCCGGACATAATCCAGAGAGGGAGTGCAGTTTATGAGCCTAGCTGTTTATTGCGGGTGGTTGTGCAATGAGCAAAGAAGCCTGTGACTTTGGGGGTGGAGAATGTGCAGGCCCTTTGGGAGCAGGAGGCAGGATTATACATTCCATTCTTACACCACTGTGCAGTACTTCAGGGGTGCAACACAAGATGGAGAGAGAGAGAATAATTGGGCCCAGAGTATTTAAGAGAACTTCGTTATGTACCCTGCCGCCTATTGAGATCATCTGGGGAGGGTTGCCTGAGGGAGCCACCAGTGTTCCCTCTAACAGGGATTCCCAGATGTTGTTGACTACAACTCCCATAATCCCCAAGCAAAAGCCATTGCAGCTGGGGATTCTGGGTGTTGTAGTCAACAACATCTGGGAATCTCTGTGAGGGGGAACACTGGGTGCCACCGGCATATCTGGTGGCGACTCAGAGACGAGCCTTCTTGGTAGCCAGAAACAACTGAAGACACGTCTCTTCAGCCAAGCTTTTTAGTCGGATTATATTGATTGTTTAAACTTTAAATTTTATATAAGTTTTAAATATTTATTAGTAGGCTTTATTAGTAGGCTTTATTAGCCTACTTTCCAGTTGGCTTATGAGATCACCTGGCATTCCATTTGTGTGTGTTGATGTGTGTGTGCATGTGCGTGTGTCCCCCCTAACAACTTCGTAATGCCTAGACCAATATGATCCAAATCAGGTACAGTTGTAGGGACACAAAGGGACACCTCAACGGCGTAGTTTGTGATGATATCATCCATTCGAGATGACGGAAGCGTAAAATTTTGATGCAGAGGTGGGCTAACTTGTGAATTGCCTAACCAATATGAACCAAATTTGCTACACCTTCAGGGGCACATAGGATAGTTTGTGATTCACTCTAATTCAAGATGGTGATTGTATGAACATTTGAGGCACAAGTGGGCTAACTTGTGGACTGTCTAACCAATTTGAACCACATTTGTTACTGTTGTAGTGAATGACACATAGGGACACCTCAACAACATGGTTTGTGATGATGTCACTCACCTCAGTTCAAGATGGCTGACACGTGAATGTTTGAGGTGCAAGTGGGAGCCAATTTGGACCAAAATTTGGTACTGTTGTAGGGACAGTGAAAGGAAAGTAGATTAGTTCTTACTAGAAGAACTTGTTTTGTCATAAACTACCTAGAGTCTTCAGTAGTGGGTGGTATATTAATCTGTTTAATCAATCAATCAATCAATCAAATAAATAAATAAATAAAATAGGCAGTGCTATATTCTGGTACTCTTTATAAGCCCCCTAAGAAATGGTGCTCTAGACGACTGCCTACTTCTGCCTTGTGGACAGACCAGCCCTGTTTGTCGCTAAGATTTTGGAGGGTTCCCTCCTCCACAAACTGAATTTTAAAATCCAGATATTTCAAGTTTTCAAATTCTTATTATGAACAAAATCATGATTTCATCTGTCCTCCTGCTCTTTTGTATTTTCCAGGTCAGCAATATCGCATTTTTCATCTTCCCTCCTTTGATGTTGTGGTTGAATACTCAGTACAACAGTTACCGGTCTGCGCCTCTTCGATGCTTTGTTATCATAGAGATGATTATAGGTATGTTACCAGAAAATCAGAAATGCCTCCAACCCTTTGTGTACAGGAGGGACTGCATATCTCCAAAATACCTGCCTCTCAAACAGGGGCTTTGCTAGGTACTGAAAAGATCTAGAACCTGGGTCCAATTTTGATCATTAATCCTGTCTGTCTATCTATCTATCTATCATATTTTTATTCCACCTAAAACTTGTATCTCTGGGTGATTTACAATTAAAATCATTTAAACATTAAAAGAATTAACATTAAAATCATTTGAAACCAACATAAAAAATTAAAACCATGAATCTAATTAGAAGCCTGGGTTAATAAATGTGTCTTCAGTGCCTTTTTAAAAGTTTCCAGAGATGGGGAAGCTCTTATTGCAATAGGGAGTGCATTCCAAAATCCAGGGACAAAAATGGAGAAGGCCTGTTCCCAAGTAGCCACCAAACGAGTTGGCAGCAACTGCAGACCAACCTCTCCAGATGATCTTAACAGGCAGTAGGGTTTGTGGTGAAGAAGATGTTCTCTTCAATACCCAGTGCCTAAGCTGATTAAGGCTTTATAGGCAATAACTATCACCTTGTATTTTGCCCAGAAATGTATTGGAAGCCAGTGTAGTTCTTTCAATACGGGAGTAATATGGTCTCTCCTAGATGACCCAGAGACCAACACGACCACCACATTCTGGACCAACTGCAATTTCCAGACTACATACAAAGGCAGCCCCACATAGAGCTCATTCCAGCCTAGAGGTTACCAGCATATGTACCACCATTTTGAGGTTATTCATCTCAAGAAACGGATGCAACTGGCGTATCAGCCAAAGCTGATAAAAAGCTCCTCTAGCCACTGCCTCAACCTGGGACACCAGGGAGAGGTTTGGAGACAGAAGCACCCCCAGACTGTGTACCTGTTCCTTCCGGGGGAGTGTGACCCCCATCCAGAACCAGCAGATCAAAATCGTCTCCCGAGTTCTGAGCCCGCACAATAAGTACCTCTGTCTTATTTGGATTCAGTCTCAGTTTGTTATCTCTCATCCAGACCATCACTGCCTCCAGGCAGGTATTTAGGGAGGTTATGCCTTCTCCTGATGATGTTGACATGGAGAAATAGATTTGGGTATCATCAGCATACTGATAACACCCTGCACCAAATCTCCTGATGATCTCTCCCAGCGGTTTCATGTAGATGTTAAACAGCATCGGAGACAATACAGAGCCCTGAGGGACACCATAGGAAAGTTCAGATTTGGAAGATACAACAGTCCCCGAGGGACACCATCTGGAATTTGCCCATGCGGGAGGAGTGGAACCACAGCAAAGCAGTGCCTCCCACCCCCAATCGCCTCAGACGGTCCAGAAGGATACTATGGTCAACAGTATCAAAAGCCGCCAAGAGGTCCAGAAGGACCAAAAGAGTCACACTTCCTCTGTCAGTTCCCAATTGGAGATAGCCCGCCCGAAAGCCAGTCTGAAATGGGTCTAGATCAGGGATTCTTAACATTGGGTCTCCAGATGTTATTGGACTTCAATTCCCATAAGCTCCAGTGCCCTTTGGTTGGAGATTATGGGAGTTTAAGTCCAATAACATCTGGGGACCCAACGTTGAAAATCTCTGGTCTAGATGATCAATCTACTCCAAGACTGTCTGGAGCTGGGAGGCCACCACCCTCTCAGATACTTTGCCCAGCCACGGAAGGCTGGAAACATGCCTGAGATCCAAGAGGACCAAGAGAGTCACACTCCCTCTGTCAGTTCCCAATTGGAGATCATCCATCAGGCTGACCTAGGCAGTCTCCACCCCATAGCCCACCCCATATGCCCCTCGAAGAATATACACATGTTTTTAAAAGCCTCTAATATTATTATACAGGAGCTATAAATATGGAAGCAGCGGAGAGCTTGGTGAGGCCAGGAGTTCTCTTCTCTGCTCCGTGTAGTCACCTCCACTGCTGTACCTCCGTGATGGAAGAGGTCATTGTGGATTAAATATAATAATAATTCTATCTATCTATCTATCTATCTATCTATCTATCTATCTATCTATCTATCTATCTTTATTATTTATTTATAATAGCAAGGAATATATCAGGCAAGTAAGAAAGACACTGAAATCCAAACTCAATGGTGGTAACACTATCAAAACAATCAACACATGGGCAAATTAATTCCTGTAATCTGATATACAGCAAGTATTGTTGATTGGACATACAGTAAGCAGAATTGGATGCTCTGGATCGGAAAACCAGGAAAATAATGACCATCAATCATGCCCTGCATCCAAGAAGTGATATTGATAGGCTGTACCTGCCAAGAAATGAAGGTGAACGTTAAAGGTATCGGCCTCTGTTTCAGCAACGGTACCAACCTTGCTCCTTGCAGGGTAAAGGTTCTTATCGAGGAGGATCTCGTCATTACTCCAGGTGCTCATTCCACCAGTGCCAAAAGGGCCAGCAAAAACCAAAGGCCCCAGATCAGCCTAAGCAGTCCTTTTGAGATATCTGACTGCTGGGTTTTATTCGAGATACTTCCAGGTCCCCAGACACGATGGTGGCCTTTGCTCCATCCTAGACTTAAGAGAGTTGAACAAGTTTGTCTGAACTGCAAAGTTTCATTTGATCTCTCTTCAGTCAATTTCACCTCTCTTGTGGGAAAAGGAGTGGTTTGCGTCTTTAGACCTCAAAGATGCTTATTTCCACATATCCATTCGTCTGCAACACCTTAGGTTCTTTCACTTCTGTTTGGACACTCAAGCCTACCAGTATAAAGTGCTTCCCTTTGGACTCTGTATTGCCCCAGGGTCTTCACAAAGTGTATGGCGGCTGGCATTGCCTACTTATGTGATCAAGGAGTATCAGTCTTCCCCTATTTGAATGACTGGCTATTTTTTTTGGCAAAGGACAAGTCTACTCTGCAGTCCAATTTATGATTTACTCTCTCTCTCTCCTGGCTGATCTAGGACTCAGTGTACAACAGTGGAAAATGCATGCCTCAGGATGAGGAGACTGAAATTCTGGCTACTGCCTGTGTTTCGAACAACACTTGACAGCCAAAATAAGTGGTTAGTGGTGCTGGTTAATGTCTTACGTGATATAAAGTGGTGGTCTCCGCCTGCATCCCTAACACAGGGGACTCCTTTTCAGTTGTTAGACCCCCACAGTGTTGGTTACTACAGATGTGTCCGTGCAGGGCTGGGGCGCTCACAGTGGGTCTCTGAACTCTCAAGGTTTGTGGAATCCCAAGCAAAAAGAACTCCACATTAACTTCTTGGAGCTCATGGCTGTTTTCCTGGCCTTCGAGGCATTTCTACCCATCCTCCAGGGCCAAACGTTCAAGTGTATAATGACAATACTACGGCAATTGCCAACTTGAACCACCAAGGAGGTACTGTCTGCAGGTCTTTGAACAACCTCACCCTGCAACTCTGGGATTGATGCCTGCATCATGTGATCACACCTATGGCCATCCATATCAAGGGGGAGGATAATATCCTGGCTGACTCCCTCAGCTGGCACGTCTCCTTCTCTACCCTTCATGAGTGGGAGCTTAATGACACAGTTCTGTTGGATCTCTTTGCTTCATGGGCTACCCCATCTGTGGACTTATTTGCCACAGCGGCTAATGCTAAGTGCCCTCTATTTTGCAGGCCTTGGAATGGCTTCATGGGAGACGCTGTCTAACTACATTGGTGGGGCAGACTTTATTACCTTTCCCATTGTTGTCTAGGATAGTAGGGAAGATTCTCCAAGAGCACACTGAATGCATTCTGCTGTGTCCCTGGTGGCCCAGGCAACCATGGTTCCCAGCTCTTCTCTGGCTGTGGAAAAGATCATATCTCCATCTTCTTCCTTGTCAAGATCTCCTCACGAGAGAAGGGGGTCAAGTCTTTTACCATGTGCTGAAATCCTTATCACTGATGGCATGGAGGCTGAACTTCTAGACAGTATCCTGTTGAACGAAAGAAAGGCCTCCACGAGAAGGTCCTACAACTGCAAATGAAAGTGCTTCACATCCTACACTTCGTCAAAAGGCTTTGACCCTCCCCAAGCCTCAAAATAGCAAATACTCCTCTACCTTGTTCATTTCAGCACACCATCAAGGCTGGGATGGTAAACCTGTCTTTGTCCATCCTGACTCCAAATGTTTTCTCAGAGGGATTAATAACCTGTACCCTCCAGTGAAGGCACCCATTGAGCCTTGGAGCCTCTCACTTGTGCTGTCCATGCTTACAGAGGCTCCTCTTGAACCATTGCTGTCTGCCTCCATGAGATTGCTGTGTCTAAAAACCACCTTCCTTGTTGCCATCACTTTGGCATGGCGGGTGAGTGAACCTGCTGCCCAGAGGGCGGACTCCCATTATACCAAGTTTTATCCAGACAAAGTCATCCTTCGCGTGGATCCTAACTTCCATCTGAAGACTGTATCAGATTTTCATATCAACCAAGAGCATTGTATTGCCTACCTTTTTCTGTGACCCTTCTATGCCCCTCGTACATTCTATGCATGCTTTGGACATCAGAAGGTGTCTGCTTTATTTTTTGAACCTCACTAAGACATTCCGGCAGTCAAACAAATTGTTTGTCTCCTATACAGGGATGTGTAAAGGTCTTGCTATCTTAAGACAAGATTTGTCAAATTGGCTGGTTCAGTTGATCTTCTTTTGCTGCAAGGCGTTCAGCTGCCCTCTGAGATCAGGGCACATTCCACTAGGTCCATGGCTACCTCAGCTGCTCACATGTTGGGCATTAGTATGAAGGACATCTGCAGGGCTGCTACCTGGTTCTTGGATCTGCCCTTTGTCCATTATGCTGTGGACCTACGTTTTGCTTCAGAGGCTAATTTTGGTCGGGTGGTCTTAAAGAACGTACTGTAGCTGCTAGCATCCACCTCTTCTCTGCATGGTAGCTAGCCACTCACATAATTGTGAGTGACTATGGATCTGTAACTAATGATCTCTGTTGGGGTCCATGGTCACTCACAACACCCACCCGGCTGTCCCCTCTGCTAGCTTCTTTTTGCTTTAGTTTATTCACTTACCTGTGCTGATGTGATGTTGGTTGTCTTCTCTCCTTTGGATGATGAAAGTCTCTTCACAGTGGCCATTTCAGGAACCGAAGAGGGAGGTGCTCTACTGCCGGTACCATAGGTACCCTTTGAGGCTATGATATCAATACACCTTAAAGGACCAGCATGCCCCTAAACTGAGCTAAAGATTCTTCTGTGGCTTTCTGTGCAGGCATAGAAGACCCAGCTGTGAGTGACCATGGACCCCCACAGAGATCATTAGTTACAGGTAAGCAACCTATTTATCTCTGTAGGGGTCCATGGTCACTCACAACTGGGCCTTCTGTGTCTGCACTGGAAGTGTCGATTATGCAAGGAAGAGGATGAGCACCTTGTATGTGGTAAGGTTGTAAGGAAATTGTGCAAACTGATTATAGGGAAAGACACAACAAAGTTGCTGCAATCATCCACTGGAACTTTTGCAAGAATTATTGGTGGAATCATCCGATTGAGAAGGTCACACAAAGTGAAGAGGCAAAAATCCTTTGGGATTTTCAAATACAAACTGATAGGCATTTAACGCACAATACTCCTGATCTGACAGTCATCAATAAGAATTGAGTTCTGATAATTGATATTGCAATCCCAGAGGATAGACGAGTTGAGGAAAAACAATTGGAGAAAATAACAAAATACAAGGACCTTCAGATTGAAACTGAGTGACTCTGGAAAAAGAAAACAATAGTGTTGTCAATAGTGGTTGGTGCCCTTGGTGCAGTACCAAAAGAACTTGAACACCATCTGGACACCTTGGGCATCAATAAAATTACAACACATCAACTACAGAAGGCCACACTACTTGGGACAGCATGAATCCTACAACGCTATCTTTAATTTTTCTTTGGTTATCCTAGACCCTTGGAAAGAGCTCGACAATTAAAGTAGCAAATCCAGTCAATAACTTCTAGTAGACTCTGGGGCTATTCTTACGATCACAAAAATTGGGCTAGGAAAATCCTAGCCCGATTTTTGTGATCATAAGAACCACCGGGCTCGCAGCTGAGCCCGGTGGTTCTGGAGCAGCTAACCCGCTCCTGTAGCCCGCCCCTTAGCCCGGGTTTGCGGAGCGAGTGCTCCACAAACCCAGGCTATCTGCTCGTGAGTAGCTGCGGCGTGGCTCTGCACCGTGGCTACTTGTGAGTAGACCCCCAGCCGGGAGGCTCGGAGGTCTCTCCAGTATGTCCTGTGTGCTCGCACAGGGCATACTGGGGCTTCCGGGGGCCGCGTGGCCCCCGAGCTCCCCAGCCCCCCCCCGGCTCCATCACGGAGCCGGCCATCATGTGGGCGGCTGATGGGGCTGCCCAGGGCTCCCTGCCTGCTCATGAGCGGGGAGAGTGGGCTTAGCCCGCTCTTCCCGCTCACCAGGAAAACCTGGGTCTCACTGATCATGAGACCCGGTCCTATGTGTAAATAGCATAATAATAATTGTTAGCCACCCCATAACAAATCACAACAGAGGACTAAAACATACAATAAACACACATAATACATTAAATCATAACAGACAAAAAAGGGTTAAAAGGAGATACAAACTCATTTTAAAATTAGTTGAAAATCAGAACAAATATGAAAGCCCCAATTTAAAAACCTGAATTTTAAAATCCTGAGTGAACAAAAAGGTCTTTACCTGGTGTCTAAAGGAACAATGTGATGAAGCCAGATGAACGTCACTGGGGAGGCTATTCCATAAATGGGGTGCAACCACCAAAAAGGCCCTCTTCCTGGTAGCCACCCACCTCACCTTGTTTGGCAGGAGCACCTGGAGGAAGGCCTCTCAAGAAGATCTTAAGGTTCAGGTTCGGACATATGGGGCAATACGCTCTCTCAGGTAACCTGGTACCAAGCCATTTCAGGCTTTAAAGGTTAAAACCAGCACTTTGAATTGGACCTAGAAACGGACTGGGATCCAGTGCAGCAGACAAAGCACTGGTGTAATATGATCAAAACATCCAGTCCTAGTTAATAATCTTGCAGCCCGTTTTTGTACCAGCTGCAGTTTCCAGACCATTTTCAAAGGCAGCCCCACATACAACACATTGCAGGACATAATTCATCCAGGAAGGGGGAGCCATAGACCAACAGTACTTCTGGATTGAGTCTCATTTTATTCACCCTCATCCAGTCCATTACTGCATCCAAGCACCGATTCAGGACAGTCACTGCTTCACCTGCGTCTGATGAAAAAGAGAGATACAACTGAGTGTCATCTGCATATTGATGATACCTCAAGCCAAGTCTCCTGATGACCTCTCCATGTGGCTTCATGTAGACATTAAACAGCATAGGGGAAAGAATGAAACCCTGCAGAACCCCAAAGCACAACTACCAAGGGGTTGGGCAGTAATCCCCCTGCACCACCTTTTGAATATGGGCCTTGAGGTAGGAGCGGAAACGCCTCCAAGCACCCTAAACCAACTCAGCCAGCCTATCCAGAAGGATACCATGGCCAATGGTATCGAAAGCCACTGAAATCCAGGAGAATTAACTGGGTTTCACTACCCTTCTCTCTCTCTCTCTCTCTCTCTCTCTCTCTGCACAGGTCACCCCAGAGGGTGACCAAAGCAGTTTCTGTGCCAAAGCTGGGCCTGAGGCCTGATTGAAATGGATCTAGATAGTCCATTTCCTCTAAGAGTGACTGGAGCTGGTCAGCCACGACACAGTCAAGCACCTTACCCACAAAGACAATATTGGCCACAGGTCTATAGTTTAAATTAAGAACATAAGAACAGCCCTGCTGGATCAGGCCCAAGGCCCATCTAGTTCAGTATCCTGTTTCACTAGATGAGTAGATACTGCTGGAAGCCACAGGCAGGAGTTGAGGGCATGTCCTCCCTCCTGCTGTTACTCCCTTGCAACTCGTACTCAGAGGCATCCTGCCTTTGAGGCTGGAGGTGGCCTATAGCCCTCTGACTAGTAGCCGTTGATAGACCTCTCCTCCATGAAGTTATCCAAACCCCTCTTAAAGCCATCCAGGTTATTGGCTGTCACCACATCTCGTGGCAGAGAATTCCACAAGTGGATTATGCATTGTGTGAAAAAGTACTTCTGTTTGTTGGTCCTAGATTTCCTGGCAATCCATTTCATGGGATGACCCCTGGTTCTAGTGTGATGTGAGAGGGAGAAGAATTTCTCTCTCTCCACTTTCTCCACACCATGCATGATTTTATAATAATAATAATAATAATAATAATAATAATAATAATAATAATAAAAACACTGTTCGTATATTCAGTAGCGATATAGCAATGGAGTTTGGACTAGACAAGTGTGCTGCATTAATAATGAACAGAGGAAAAATAAGAAAAACAGAAGGAATAGAACTGCCCAATGGAAGCAAGATCAAGAACCTGGAAGAGAAAGAACATTACAAATACTTGGGCATTCTCCAGGCTGATAACATTGCACACACTGAAGTTAAAAGAAAAATGGGAAGGGAATACATCAGGAGAGTTAGAAAAATCCTCAAGTCCAAACTCAGTGGTGGGAACACCATACAAGCCATAAACACCTGGGCTATACCTGTTATCAGATACACTGCAGGGATAATAGACTGGACCAAGGCAGAGCTAGAGATGCTAGATCGTAAGACCAGGAAAATAATGACCATCAATCATGCTCTGCACCCCTGCAGTGATGTCGATAGGCTCTACCTCCCTCGCAGCTCAGGTGGAAGAGGAATGCTGCAAGTCCATCAAACAGGAGAGGAGGAGAAAAGAGGCCTTGAAGAATATATCAAGGACAGTGAAGAAGATGCACTTCAAATGGTCAAGAACGAGAAACTATTCGACACCAATGAAAGAAAGCAGGCCTACAAGAAAGAACAAGTCAAGAACCGAGCAGAAAAATGGAAAAATAAGCCCCTGCATGGTCAATATTTGCACAATATAAGTGGAAAATCAGACATCACCAAGACCTGGCAATGGCTTAAGAATGGCAACTTGAAGAAAGAAACAGAGGGTTTAATACTGGCTGCACAAGAACAGGCACTAAGAACAAATGCAATAAGAGCCAAAGTCGAAAAATCCACAACAAACAGCAAGTGCCACCTTTGTAAAGAAGCAGATGAAACCGTGGACCACCTCATCAGCTGTTGTAAAAAGATTGCACAGACTGACTACAAACAAAGGCATGACAAGGTAGCAGGGATGATACACTGGAACATCTGCAAAAAATACAAGCTACCTGTAGCCAAACATTGGTGGGACCATAAAATTGAAAAAGTTGTGGAAAATGAAGATGTAAAAATATTATGGGACTTCCGACTACAAACAGACAAACATCTGCCACACAATACATCAGATATAACTGTAGTCGAGAAGAAAGAAAAACAAGTTAAAATAATAGACATAGCAATACCAGGGGTTAGCAGAACAGAAGAAAAAGAAATAGAAACAAATCACCAAATACAAAGATCTACAAATTGAAATGGAAAGGCTGTGGCAGAAAAAGACCCAAATAATCCCAGTGGTAATTGGCGCCCTGGGTGCAGTCCCAAAAGACCTTGAAGAGCACCTCAACACCATAGGGGCCACAGAAATCACCATCAGCCAATTACAAAAAGCAGCTTTACTGGGAACAGCCTACATTCTGCGACGATATCTATAATAACAACAGCAACAACATTGACAATAAGATTCAGCCATCCCAGGTCCTTGGGAAGGACTCGATGTCTAGATAAAACAAACCAGTCAATAACACCTGTCTGACTGTGTAAACAAGATAATAATAATTTGATTTCTATACCGCCCTTCCAAAAATGGCTCAGGGCGGTTTACACAGAGAAATAATAAATAAATAAGATGGATCCCTGTCCCCAAAGGGCTCACATTCTAAAAAGAAATATAAGACACACACCAACAACAGTCACTGGAGGGGTATTGTGCTGGGGGTCGATAGGGCCAGTTACTCTCCCCCTTCTAAATAAAGAGAATCACCATGGTAAAAGGTGCCTCTTTGCCTCTATCATGTCTCCCCACAGTCACCTTTCTTCTAAACTAAAAAGGCCCAGGTGTTGTAGCCTTGCCTCATAAGAAAGGTGCTCTAGGCCCCTGTTCATCTTGGTTGCCCTCTTCTGCACCTTTTCCAGTTTTACAATGTCCTGTCTTACAATGTCCAGTTTTACAATGTCCTGGTGACCACAATTGTATGCAGTACTCCAGGTGTAGCCGCACCATTGTTTTGTATAAGGGCATTATAATATTAGCCGTTTTATTTTTAATCCCCTTCCTAATGATCCATAGCAAAGAATTGGCCTTTTTCACAGCTGCCGCACATTGAGTCAAGACTTTCAACGAGCTGTCCACCACAACCCCAAGATTCTTCCCCTGGTCAGTTACCGACACCTCAGATCCCATCAGCGTATACTTGAAGTTGGATTTTTTTGTCCCAATGTGCATCACTTTACACTTGCCAACATTGAAGCGCATTTGCCACTTTGTCGCCCACTCCCCCAGTTTGGAGAGATCCTTTTGGAGCTGCTCACAATCCATTTTGGATTTCACTACCCAGAAGAGTTTGGTATCATCTGCAAATTTGGCCACATCACTGCTTATCCCTGCTTCTCGATCATTTATGAATAAATTGAAAAGCACCAGTCCCAGTACAGATCCCTGGGGGACCCCACTTCTTACTTCCCTCCATTGTGAAAACTCTCCATTTATACCTATCCTCTGTTTCCTGTCTTTCATCTAGTTAGAAATCCACACATGTACTTGTCCCCTTATCCCATGACTGCTAAGTTTCCTCAGGAGTCTATTTTATTTATTTTTATTTATTAGATTTATATACCACCTTTCCAAAATGGCTCAGGGTGGTTTACAGTATGATAAAAACAATTTAAACAAGTTAGCAGTTAAAATCAAACGATAAAAACAGAATAAAACCAATTAAACAATTCAAACAGCTTAAAAAAAAACACACCCGGAAATCAGGGCAGCAATTTAAAACAATTTAAAACAGTTTGTCAATCATTTAAAAATCCTGGGAGGCTAGGCCAAACAGATAGGTCTTAAGGCCTCTCCTGAAGGACAGTAATGATCTCAAATTACCAATTTCTGCTGGGAGTGCATTCCACAGCCCAGGAGCAGCTACAGAGAAGGCCTGCCTCTGTGAACCGGTGGCAACTGGAGACGGACCTCCTCCAGTCTATGATGAGGAACTTTTTTGAAAGCTTTTTGGAAGTCCAGGTATACTATGTCAACGGGATCACCTTGTTGACACTCTCAAAGAATTCCAAAAGGTTTGGGAGGAAAGATTTACATTTGCAGAAGCCATGCTGCTTCACTCCCAGCAGGGCCTGTTCTTCTATGTGCTTTACAATTTTATCCTTGGGGATGCTTTCCGTCAATTTGCCTGGAACGGACGTTAAGCTAACCGGCCTGTAATTTCCCAGATTGCCTCTAGATCCCTTTTTGAAGATCGGTGTTACATTGGCTACTTTCCAGTCCAGAGCCTGATTGCAGGGATAAGTTATATATTTGAGCAAGGAGGTTGGCAAATTCACATTTGAGTTCTTTGAGAACTCTTGGATGGATGCCATCTGGCGATTTGCTAGTTTTCCGTTTTTCCAGACAGTTTAGAACATCATCTCTCGTCACTTTTATCTGACTCAGTTCTTTAGCCTCCATCCCCAAAAAGCCTAGTTCAAGAACAGGTATATGCTCAGTATCCTCTACCGTAAAGATGGATGCAAATAATTCATTTAGCTTCTCTGCAACCTCCATATCCTCCCTAACAATCTCTTTCACTCCCTCATTGTCTAATGGTCCAACTGCCTCCCTGGTAGGTTTCCTGCTTCTGATGTATTTAAAGAATTTTTTATTATTCCCCTTGATACTTTTAGCTGTGTTCCTTAAACTCTCTTTTCGCATCCCTTATTGTCACCTTGCATTCCCTTCCCCTGCCAGAGTTTGTGTTCCTTTCTGTTCTCTTCATTTGGACAGGCCTTCCAATTTTGGAAGGAAGTCTTCTTCCCTTTTATGGCTTCCTTGATATTACCTGTTAGCCATGCTGGCATCCTCCTGGACTTAGTGGTACCTTTCCTCCCTTTGGGTATAGAATCTAACTGGGTTTCTAGTATTGTGGTTTTGAGTAAACTCCATGCACTCTGGAGTGAAGTGACTCTCCTGATTTTCCCTTTCAGTTTTCTTTTCAACATACTCCTCATTTTGGAGAAATTTCCTCTTCTGAAATGCAAAGTGTCTGTGTTAGACTTCCTTGGTGATTCTTTTCCTGCATGTATGCTGAATTTGATCGCACTATGGTCACTGTACCCTAAAGAGTTGATGACACTGACATCATGCACCAGGTCCTGGGTGCCACTCAGGATTAAGTCCAAGGTCACCTTTGCTCTGGTTGGTTCCAAGACCAACTGTTCGAGGGCACAGTCATTCAGCGCATCTAGAAATTTGACCTCTTTGTCATTACCTGACTGTGAATTTACAGAATTTGTGAATTTATCTTGCAGCCACAACAGCTGGTCTTGTGGTAGCAAGCATGGATTGTCCCCTTTGCTAAGCAAGGTCTGCCCTGGTTGCATATGAATGGGAAGCTGGATGTGTGAGCACTGTAAGATATTCCCCTCAGAGGATGGAGCCACTCTTGGAAAAGCAGGAAGTTCCAATTTCACTCCGTGGCGGAATCTCCAAGATAGGACTGAGAGAGACTTCTGCCTGTAACCTTGGAGAAGCTGCTGCCAGTCTGTGTAGACAATACTGAACTAGATGGACCAATAGTCTGACAGCTTGGCAGCTTCCTATGTTCCTATGACTGGATCCCTTCTAGTTTATCAATATCCTGCTTAAAATGCGGGGCCCAGCATTGGACACAGGAATCTTCTCTCATAGATTACTTCTTGTGGTCTGGATATGGTGCTTCTGAAATTTGTGAGTTATATATTTCTGAAATGTGAAAGGTGGATAGAGCCATAGTTTAGTGCTTAATTTATGGAATTCTTTGCCACGAGATGTGGTGATGGCCACCAGCTTGGATGGCTTTAAAAGGGGCTTAGACAAATTCATGGAGGACAGGTCTATCAAGGGCTACTAGGCTGGTGCCTGTGGGCCACCTCTAGAGGCAATCTGCCTCTCAGTACCAGTTGCAGGGGAGCAATAGCAGGAGAGAGGGCATGCTCTCAGCTCCTGCCTGTAGGCTTCCCAGCAGCATCTGGTGGGCCACTGTGTGAAACATGATGTTGGACTACATGAGCCTTGGGCCTGATCCAGCAGGGTTGTTCTTATGTTCTTAGTGATAATGCTTTCCATGCAGAAGTCCTAGATTCAGTCCCTTGGAGCATCTTCAGGTAAGGCTGGGCAAGACTCCTGCCTGAAACCCTGGAGAGCTGCTTGCAATCAGTGTAGATGGTACTGAGCTAGGTGGACCAAGGATCTGATTTGATATAAGGCAGCTTCCTATGTTCCTATGACACCTCAGGACATTTGCAGTTTAGTGGCCACAACCAGCTCAGGAACTCAGTGGCACAGCAAACTTTGAAGGGGCTTGAATGCAAGAATTGAGCATGCGTCTCAATCATCGGATAATTTATCCACAGGGATCAATGGAAAACCCAAAAAAGATTAATAATGCCTGAGTTGCTAGGCAGAAAGCTCTGGAACAGTTTTAGAAACTTTTGTAACTTTCTGCCATGAAGCAAAGCAGTTTTGGCAGTCAGAACCCTCACTCTGTCCACCATTCCAGTCTCATATGGAGGAAACTGCGCCTATTTTGTCTCTGTTTTTTTAATGGCTGCTGCTTTTGTGGTGTCTTAACGGTTTTTATGGTGTTTATTTAATAATTTTATTATTTTTAATGGAGGTTTTTTTGCTTTTTAACTTTTGTAAACCATCTTGGGATGCAGTTTATAAAAGGCAGTATATAAATTGAACAATAAATTACTTTTTTTTGTGCATCTCATGTTATAACTTTAGAATGGCTGGGCAGAAAGTTCTCAAAATTCATATGGTGTTAGCACATTATAGTAGCATTACATGTATGGATGTTCAAGGAGCTCCATCCACCTGCTGATTTTTAATGAATTTTTAAGAAACGTTTTAAAACTTTAAAAAATTTCATTATAATCAGTGGGTGGACTGATCTCTTTGAACATTCAAACATTTAATGTAGGAACTCCATGTGAAATTTCAGGGCTTTCTGCCCAGCCATTTGGGTGTTATTAATATGAGTTTCCCATTGATCCCTATGGGTAAATTATTATTAAAGTTGGACATTTGAGTGCAGCCTCCACTAGTGGTAGCTCCTGTTCATTGCATATATTTGCTCAATTGTGGATCCCAGTTTTCTAGATCAGAGAGTGTTGGCTGCCGTTATGCCAGGATCTACCCAGTTTCATAGTCAGGGACTGAATACTAGGGTTCAAATTGTTTGGAATCACTTTCCCTGAATCCCAGTGCTGGGGAGGAGACACCTGTCATGGTGCATGTCAGCACCAACTGTCTGGGGAAATGTAGTCGGGAGGTCCTGAAAGCCAAATTTAGGCTGATAGGTAGTGTATTGAAGTCCAGGACCCACAAGGTAGCATTCTCAGAAATGCTACCTGTTCGGCTCTCAGGTACAGTGAGAGAGGCAGATCTGAGGGGTTTCAGTGCATGGATGAGACGTTGGTGCCGGGAGGAGGGGTTTAGATTTGTTAGGCAATGGGATACATTTTGGGGCAAGCAAGGCCTGTACGAGCTGAACTTGAACCAAGCTGGAACCAGATGCAGGCACTTAAAATAAAAAATAAATGACACTTGGGGAATAGCCAACAGGAGCTGGACAGTATCCGGTTCAGCAAATGCCATCCTTTAAAGTGTGAGGGTGAGAAGGATTCAGATAAAACAGAAGGGGACAGAGCAGAGCCGCATAAAGAGCAGACAGGAGTCTGTGCCAGCTGGTCAAAGAGTCAAAAGAAAGATAGCATACACCAGGCGAGAGATTCAGCGTATAGGTGCTTATATGCCAATGCCAGAAGCCTCCAAGCCAAGATGGGTGAGCGGGAGTGCTTGGTTGCTAACACAGAAATAGATATAGTGGGCATAACAGAAACATGGTGGAACAGTGAGAACCAGTGGGACACTGTTTTACCTGGATATAAACTCTATAGAAAGGACAGAGAGAGGCATCTTGGAGGTGGAGTAGCACTGTATGTTAGAGAAGGATGCTGGACTAGATGGGCCTTGGGCCTCATCCAGCAGGGCTGTTCTTATGTTTCTAGCTGTCTGTGAACTGGTTGTGATCAGTGGTAGGGGAGAAATTCACTCTGGATTTGCTTTGAGGCCCTCTCATCTTTGGGACCATAAATAATTGGAAATCAGTTGGTATGGGGAAGGACTCTTCTGGGGCTGTGTTTGTGTAGACCAAAGTCCTTATAGCTCATGCTGAAGCTCTGGAAGGAAGATCTGAAAGAAACCAGATCTCTTTGATGTCAACAGGTGTCTTCTCCGTGTATTTCCATTCAACCCTCAGCTATGCTGGGCAGATGCTGGATGAGCTGTCCATCATGTGGGCCTTTGGAACATGCTATGCTTTTTGGCTTCCATCACATCATCTCCCAGGTTTCATCAAGAACAGGTAGGAAAATCAAGTCCCAGCTGAATCCAGGTGGGAAAATCAGTTTTTGATGGCCTCTAATTAGATGACCTCACACCCTTAGCATTTATATTAGCCTTAAGGCGGGGTACTCAAATGTGGGTGCCCAGTTGTTGTTGGACCACAACGGGCTTAAAGTTACTAGTTGTCACATAAGTGACCATCTTTACTACAGTATATCGCTGCTGCCCAATGTAGGTGCCTGCTTGCTTTAGCTGGGCAGCTGGGATGACCTTTGCACCTTGGGTGACTTTGGGTGACCCTACTGGGAGTATACCTCTTGGCATACTTTGCTCATATAGAGAATATAAAATATAGGCAAAGCATAAAGCATCAAAACAGGGTGGATTACAAAGGGCTTTCTATAGAAAATAATTCCAAGGAGTTTAGTTCTTAATACAAAATCTTACCCACAGCTCTCCCCAAGCTTCAATGAGACAGATGAGGTGCTAGAAAGCAACCTGACAGCCTTCTGAATTTACCCCTTTTAATTCCAAAATTTCTCATGAGCGAGCAGAAATTATCAACTGGAGATATATATCAGCATATAAAGTCCCAAGGGCAATGTAGCAGGTTTTAATTTCTTTTGGATGATATTTTTGTGACCTTGTCCCTCTATTCCTTCCTTAAGCTCTGGTGGGTGTCTCATTCCAAATGCTGGGGAGAGATTCCAGACCCTCATGGATCTTCAGAGCTATTTTGTCCCTGAGCACACCTCTGTCTTTATATCCCTAGGGATCAATTCATCTGGATGGTAGCCATCGTAACGATTTTCATCACCCTGATGTCCTTTCTGAAGCCGACACTGAATGCTTATGTTCTGAATACTTTCATATTCCACTTCTTATACCTGACGTTCCAGGAAGTGAAAACGTAAGAACGAGCTGAGAATTACGAGTACCAGACCAAGACAAGTGCTGGAGCATGTACATCAGCTGGGTCTCCAATGATAACATTATGAATTTATGAATTGGGACCTTTTGTGGCCAGCTGCATATTCTGTTCTAGATGGGGTGTGGGTGGATGACCAAGCTGCGGCCTCTGCTGAGGAAGGGATCTGAGTGCCAGCAAGAATTCTGGAAGTGACATAGACCTTGGATAGGGACTTACAAGTTAGCCAAAGAGGTCAGGACCTTGGACAGCACCAAGCAGGTGCAAAGGAATGGAGTAGGAATGTACAAAATGTTTTGATGATGAATTGTTTTGATTTGAAACAGGCTGTTTTGGGTGTTTTGAGCTGGAAACAAAGTGGAGAACGTTTTGATGTTTCACATGCCATTTTGGAGGCCTGTTTTCCCTTTGCTGATCGTTTTTCTGGCACTGGCTTCTGATTGGCTTGCGATCTCCTTGCTTCTTGGTTGGCTTGTTAGCATACAAATCAAGTGCTGTCACGGGCAACTGTGCCCTCATTGGCTGGGTGGAAGGCAGTTGGGGGAACCAAAAAGAGGGAGTTTCAAAATGTATTCAAAGGGACTGGGAGGCAGAGAGGATCCTTTAACTTCTCATGGTAAGTCTAGAAGCTTTGTTTTTTGTCAGACCATTAGTCCATCTAGGTCAGTATTGTCTACAGTACACAGAGTCAGACTTCTCCCAGGTTACAGGCAGGAGTCTGTCCCTCAGCCCTATATCCGGAGATGCCAGGGAGGGAACCTGGAATCTGCACACACACACACACACACACACACACACACACACACTCAGATGCTCTTCTCAGAGAGTGGCCCCATCCCCTCAGGAGGAATATCTTAGAGTGCAGCTCACCTTTCTTCCTACTCATTCCATCCTGTTCAGAGTCTTCAGACAGCTGAGCTCAGAGCTGAACTGCCCAAGCCATGACTACTCTGTCCTCCTGTCTCTGTGGCAGGCAGGATGGAAGGAAAGAGGGTTTGATTTTGTGGTTTTCTCAGCACTAATATGGTGTCCTATTGCTGCTATAAATATCTGGTTTTGCTGGATCTCAGATTGACAAAGGCAGAACTTACCTTCCTTCCATGAGTTGTGGTTTGTTTTGTTTGTGAGATAGTGTTGTGACGAGAAATGGACAGTGGCAGCGCTCTCTCTCTCTCTCTCTAATATTTATTTGTGATTGCTGTGATGACTTCCATGTCTGGCCTTGAGATGAATTTGTGCTTCACTCACTGCTCTGGTCTACTCTGCAATCTGCATTGCAATGTGTAGTTAAACTGTAGCTGAGGTTGCTCAAGGAGCTTATGGCTATGCTTGCTGCTCAGGGTGCTGCTGTGGCAGGAGTTGTCATGCGAAGAAGTAAAAATTGTGTGTGAGGAAAAACTTGTGCCAATGATGTTACTGCAGTACAGGCACTGTGGCTGGCAGTGGATTCTGGGTCAGTGATTCTTTTCTGGGCCATTTTTGGACTGTGTTGAAATCTGTATTGCAGGGGACAGATTCCCTTTTACAGAGTGGCTCTGCAGGATTGCAAGGCAGGGTTGCAAAATGCATTGTAAATTGCAAACTGCAAATTTGCAAAGCAAAACTTGTGTGCACTCTGTGAGTGCAACTTGCTCCGGTCATAGAGAACAATGGGGAAACTTGAAACACTCCATTGTTCTGCATGGGAATCGCCCCGAGACACTAAAGGGGATTGTGTGGTATGGCATGATGGGTGCTACCTACTACTCAATCCACAAAAGAAATGGGCTAGCGGACGATCTTTAACACATTTTTAATCTTTCTCCAAAACCTCCATGGGATCTTATGGGAGTTTAGGGAAAGGTTAAAAATGTCTTCAAAATTGCCTGCATACCCATTTCTTTTGTTCTTGCTGGCTGTTGTCCAAATTGAGCATTTTGACCTCACCCCAACCCTAGGGAAGACTCTGTACCTTGAAAGGATATTGGCTCAGTGGTTGCTTCCCCAGAGGCCATATTTGCATGTAAAAAATGGACCAGTCCTTCCTCCACCTGTACACCCCCCCCCCAGACATTCAAAATATCAGTCTTGGAGACTGCAGATAGGAGGGGGAACTGGCTACGTGGGCTTCCTTCTGACATGAAAGACAACCCCGGCAGCCAATCACAGCCAGAATGGGGGAGGAGCTTCCTCCCTCAACTCTGGTTTCAGCTCTGCTGTTGCTCTTTGTACTTTGTATTGCTTTTATGCTTGTGTTTTAAATTTTTAATCAGATTTCTTTTATATTTTTAGCTTAATATTTTAATTGTGTCTTTTTTACAATCTTGTTTTAAAATTTTGCTATAAATTGCCTTGGGATTGTTTGAATCATAGGCAGTATATAAAGTTAACAATTAAACAAACCAACCAACCAACCTCGGGCTCCTTCACCTCTGGTTTCCTGTTATGTGTGAATGTGGTCATTGAGTCTCCCTCATCCTCAGGATTCTTGGAATATTGAACAAGTTTCTGAAACTAACAGGCACAAACAGTGACTCATGCAGAGAGAGACAGGACCCTCCAGTTATTCAGTCTGTATAATTCTTGCAATTCTCTTGCGGCCACCAGTCAGCCTAATGGAAGGATCTAACCATCCTGGATCTTGGCTTTTTCCTCAGGAATCGCAAGCGTTTCCCCTACCTTCACCGGATGGCTTTGACGATGACAGGGTGGTGGACAATTGCCATCGTCTGCTGGATTGTGGACAGGTTTCTTTGCGAGTTCTGCCACAAGATCAACTTCAGATACTTACACAGCTTGTGGTAAGAGAGAAAGGATTTTTTTCCATATCATGCAGAAACACAGTTTAGAATGTTTAGTCGATGTTGGGAAACCAATCCGTTTAGGGCTGAAGAACTGAATCCTCAGACTCGGATGGGGGTGGGTGGCTCCAAACTGGCAGCTTCCAAATTTCCAGAAAACTATATTTAGGAAAAGCTGTATAATGGGAGGTCAGGAACTGGCTGCCCTCAGTCCAATCCTGGCCCCATCAGGAATGCCCAGTCATTTCTTTCTCTTCCATGCTTTCTGGAACAGCTCAAAGGTGTTGTTTCCCAGTAATGTAGTTGCAAATTCAGAAGTGCAGGGACTCTGCGTGGCAGCCCTTATGCCCATGCACACCCCCAACAGCCAGAGAAGCTGAGAAGTACCGGCACTCTGTCCCTGTGCGTCCCCCCTCCACTACACCACTGGTGTTTCCAAATGGAAAAAATACTCTGAAAACTTTAGCTTTTTTCATTTTATCCACTTTGCATCCAGATGATGTACTTCCCTGCTGCACAATTTCATAGCGCCATCTGTTGGCCATTTGATGCCAACCCTAAAGTAGTCTCATAAGACAAGGTTTCTCATAATGGATTGCCCACAAATGGTAAGCAGATGGCCCTGTGAAATTGCACAAAGAGGAAGTACAAAATCTGGATAGGGAATGGATGAGTGAGAAGACCTTCCATTTTTAAATGGAGTATGTCTGAAAACAGCCAGGTTCAGAAGGAAACAAAGACCAATCTGCAAGAATAAGGAAAGGAGCTTAACTACCTTCCTCTCCCTCATATATCCTCTCTCTCTCTCTCTCTCTCTCTCTCTCTCTCTCTCTCTCTCTCTCTCCTGTCCCTGAAGCGGTTGCAGAGTGAAAGCAGGCATAATATTGAAAGAGAATGGTTGGCATACTGTGCAAGGGTTTACAAGCTCACTAACTTTGGGAGCATGAAAGTTGTGCAACTGCACAAATTGCACAAACAGAAAAATTGTGTAATGTTATTTGCACAATTTTTCTGTTTGTGCAGTTTGTGAGATAAATGGACTTACTCCGGTATAATGTCATTTGTGCAATTTTTGAATTTGAGCAATCTGTAGAACTTGGGTGCATGCAAAGTGACAAGGCTCACATATCCTTGTGCAGTATGTCAGCCAATATTTAGAACTCAGGGTAATCCAACAAAATTGATTAGAAGAAGATTCAGGGCAGGAGAGGGAAAAGATCTTCTTCCCACAATGTATCTTTAATATTTGGAACTCTCTGCCACAAGAAGCAATCAAGGCTGCCGGCTGAAAAGAGTCAACATGGGAGGACTGTTGCTCTTGGGCCCTAGCTGTGGGCTTGCTGGAGGCATCTCAGCCGGCCAAGGTGGGAAGTAGAATGCTTGATCTTTGGTCAGATCCAACAGGTCTTTCTTATGCTTTTATTTGAGAACATAGAAATGGGACCTCCAAGTTCAGAGGCAATCTCCCTCAGTGTACTAAATGCTGGAAGGGGCTATTTGTCTAAATGTCTCACTCTGGGACTTCCTAAAGAGAAGAACATAAGAACAGCCCTGCTGGATCAGGCCCAAGACCCATCTAGTCCAGCATCCTGTTTTGCACAGTGGCCCACCAGATGCCACTGGAAGCCACAGGCAGGAGCTGAGGGCATGCCTTCTCTCCTGCTGTTACTCCCCTGCAACTGGTCCTCAGAGGCATCCTGTCTTTGAGGCTGGAGGTGGCCTTTAGTGCCCCAACTAGTAGCCATTGATAGACCTCTCCTCCATGAAGTTACCCAAACCCCTCTTACAGCGATCCAGTTTATTAGCTGTCACCACATCTTGTGGCAGAGAATTCCACAAGTGGATTATGCGTTGCATGAAAAAGTACTTCCGAAGCTTTGAGGTCTTCTAGTCCAACCCATGCTCAGTACAGGAAACAGCTACAAGATCCCTGTCAGGTTGGCTGTTCAGCTTCTGCAACAATAATAATTTTATTTGTTGGGTGCCCCACAGCAGTTGTTCTCTGGGCGGCTCACAAAGTATAACAATAAAGCAACGGATTATAGCATATGATTAAGGCACATTAAAACAAAGCAAAAGATACAAAAACATTTATTTTTATTTGTTTAACTGTTTAAAAAAAAGTCCTGGGTGAACAGAAAGATCTTCCCCTGGTGTCTAAAAGTATGGAATGACAATGCCAGGTGAGGTTCACTGGGGAGGCTATTCCATAAACAGGGTGCCATCACTGAAAAGGCCCTCTCCCTTACCTCATTGGGCAGGGATACTCAGAGCAGCGCCTCTGAAGAAGATCTCAGGGTCTGGGGAGAGATATATGGGGCAAGGCTCTCTCAGAACTCTGCTTGAAATCCAGCAGGACTCTGTTTTTGTTTTGTGTGGTCACAGCAAGCCCCTCACCCGCAGTGCAAGCCTGCTGAAGCTATCACACAACAAACAGAACAAAGTCCAGCTAAACGATAATCTTGACTTTGCAATGTCCACATCAGTCATACATTCCATCAAGCCAACTTGGTATCAACTGCCTTTCCCCTCTTCACATACTTCATATGCCCTGCCCTTTCAGAGTTTAAATTCTGCAAGTTGATTTGCTTCTGTGTCCACCCTTTGCTTAAAACTGCTGTGAGATTTGGAGTGAGGGTGGGAGTGGGGAGGTGTTAGAGACTGCCCAGGTGCTAGCCTGTCAGCACTATCCCCAAGCAACTTTGATACAAATGGGCAAAACTGGTTTTACCCATCAGAGAGGAAAATAGATGCTTGTTCTGAACAGGCTTAGATGCTCTGAACATGCTTCCACACTGGCCCTTATGCTCTTCAAACATTACAGACAATTCCAGAAACAGGAAATGGGGTGGGTGCACAGGAAGTGATCTTGTAGCAAACTATTCTGGAGCAGGGATGGATCTCTAATAGAGCAAATGTGTGCAATGGATATGGGCCTCTGCTAGGGGAGCTGGGCCCAAATTTCCTACTTAAATCACAGTTTCCCCACAGGGATCAATAAGAAACTCAAAAAGATTAATACATCCTGAATGGCTGGACAAAAAACTCTGAAACCCATGGATTTTGCAATGATTTTTAAACCAAGTTTTATTTTTATTTATAGATCCTCCCCCAGCAGTAGCCAGCAGTAATTTCTGCCTCTTGACCACCCACCTCTCCATTTCCTTTGCTCTGCAGGCACATCTTTATCCTCATAGCCGTCCATCACGCTGTGACCCTCATCACATTCTGTGATGTTTTCTATGACTTGTCGTGCAGTGAACTGGAGGTGGTCTACTGGCCCAGGAACTTTGGTCCATTGGCACTGCCGTACGTGGTGTTCCAGAGATCAAATAAATCGTATTAGCAGGACTGTGAGATTTAGGCATAGTTAGTGGGGAACTAACTAACTAACACTGGCATAATTAGTGTAGAAACACATGTGCTGTCCCCTCCTTCGTACCAAAGAATTTAAGTGCGCAACGGCCTATTTACCAACGATACTTTGCAAGGGAAGACAATAGAGATGTGCACGAATCACAAATTGCCATTCATTTCTTGGTCGTCAAAACCAGCTGTTTTGATTCAACCATGAATCAGGCCATCTCAAAACCAGGTCGATTTGATTTGGACTTGATTTTTTTAATCGAATCCAAATTGATTTGACCTAAGCTGTGGCAGGTGTGGAGGAGAGCTGCTGATATACTTTAAAAAGGAAACAGCACTGGGGTACCCTGAAATTAATTACCTTCTTTGCCGAGCCTGCAGCGGTGATCCAAACCGCCAGTGCCACCATCTCCCTGTGGCCGCTGGCCGCTCCTATGAAGAACAGGTGCCTGGCGCCTGCCTGCCTGAAAATAGTAGTTTAACTTTTAAGGCTCCACTCCTCTTGAAGGAGCCAGGGGAGGCTCTTCACTTGGGGCAAAGTGGGCGGTGCCCTCCCAAATTATCAATGCCACCACCATTTTTGATAACTCACTGCCTTCCTGTGTGTGGCTGCCCTCTACACCTCCCTGCCTGCAGCTTGCCCTCCCAGCAATGTTTACATAGAGTGGGCGCCGGTAGCAGGCTCCTATTGAAAAGGCTGAACAGTGTTCCCCCTTCATTGAAATATTAATGAGGCAGCAGCCAATGAAAAGGCCTACCTTTTTCATAAAGTGGGCAGAGCTTGAAATGACCTTGAAATGAGCTGATAGGAGGCATCATGTTGATTGACTACCCTATCAGCCAGTCAGAGTGGCCAGAGGGGAGGGCCGTCTATTTTGAGAGAGGCAAGGCAAAAAGAGCAGGCATCGCCATTTGGGTTAGCACTGCGGTGCTTGTAGGAACAGCTCCTCCTGCATTGTGTGAGGAATGGGCTTGACAATAAGATGTTCAGTTCAGCAAAGAAACAAACTCAATTGTTAATATAGGTCTGGACAACATTTGACTGGTGGTGGTCGTGGTGGTGAGTTTATTTGTTGTACTCTTGAAATTTGCCTCCCTGTCTGCCCTGAATGAATGTGCTTCAACTTGTTTGTGTCTCCTGACTCTGGCTGCTCCAGAGTCGGGCTGGTAAAGGGCAAGGGCAGCAGCCAGAGTGGCCCATGCACTGGCCTGGCCTGCCCAGCTCCTCAGATGCTCCCTCTGCTGCTCCTCCTGGACTGGATGGATGGACACAGAGCCTGCCCCCTTCAGAGTATGGCCGCTTGGCTGGGCCAGCCCTGCTCCCTTGGTCAGTTGGCGCGGCCCAGGCCACACTCCGAAGCTTCTGTCTCCTGACTCCGGCTGAGCAGGGGAGACATGGGGTGGGGGGAGAGTCCTTGCTAGCCTGAACTCCCCTGCCCTGTTCCCTCAATCAACCACCTGACTGAGGGAGTGGGGTGGCTCAGGAGAGAGGTCAGGCTAGCAAGGAGGATAGCATCAACCTTTGTTATGTTTAAATCCATTGGCTTAAAAAAGGGGGGATGTTTTAAGCCACACGGGTAGGAAGCCCATTTCCAAAGCAATATGAGTCATGTTAGAAATCCTTCCTAAGGCGGGACTCTTCGGGAGATTGCCTGCCCCACCTGCGTGCGATTCTGTTTTGTTTTCCCTGCTCCATCCTTTGAAGAAGGAGGACCGCCCACTTCCTGAAAGAGCAGCTTCCACTCTAAATGGCCAAGCAGCTCTCGCTGAGAAGTCACCAACAAGAAGTCACCAACAAGGGCCGGCTGGCTGACTGAGGGAGCGGGCTGGCACGGGGGATTGTTCAGGCTAGCAAGAGAAGGAAGATGTCTACTAATTGTGTTTAAATCCATTGGCTGGAAATTAAATGGGAAAAGAGCAGCAAAATGCAGCCGTGATATTACAAATAAGTCAACACAGAGCATCAGAGGAGGTAGTGAGAAACTACCGATAGAGATGTAGTTTGCTTGCTTGGACCCCCCTGCTGAGAAGGCAGGGTGGAAACTGCCTCTTGTTGCAGCAGAGAAAAACTGGCAAGGCAGCAAGGGGAGCAGAGTGATTGGTTGCAGGGGTATTTGAGAGTTTTTCAGAAACCAGGCTACCCCTCAAGGCAGTTGCTATGTTTGCAATCTATTCCTAAAGTAAATATCAATTGCATGAACCCCTTTTCAAAAGCTCTTTCTATCCCTATGAATAAATATGTCAGCTTTGATTTCCCCCGCCCTTGACTAACAAGCAGAAGGTTTCCAGTTCGAATCCCCATTGGTACTGGGCAGCAGCGATATAGGAAGATGCTGAAAGGCATCATCTCATACTGCTGCACGGGAAGGGGCAATGGTAAACCCCTCCTGTATTCTATCAAAGAAGCCACAGGGCTCTGTGGGCACCAGGGGTCGAAATCGACTCGACAGCACACTTTACCTTTAAAATGGTGGATGGCTAGCTTTGCTTTGTAGTTTTTATAACTGCAATACAGTATTTAACATTAAGCAACTGTTGGTCTTGAGGATTCTTACTCTCCCTAATTAATTTATAGTAAATCTTTCAACCTGTTAGCCCAAATTTGATAGTTCACTTCTGAAGACTAGAGGAATGTTTTCCCCCTTTGAGTTGCATATTGTTCTCTCCTGCCTCCTTAACAGTTCTGTTCTGTTTATTCAGACACCATTAAGGTCATCTGCATTTGCATTAAAAAAGGGATCACTCACCTATTTTGTCTACCTCCCACAGTAGATCTCCAATTGATGGAGGCTTGTTAAAGAGAGATGGAGAGTAATTTGGCTAGTGAATGAGAAGGGTTATGTGGTGGGTTGTGCTATGGTGATCATATTCCAAAAGGGAATGGACCACACATTTAAACTAGTTTGAAACAGCTTTCATCATTTTGGGCCTCCCCACCCTCCAAAAAAGCAATGGGAACTGCAATTTTGTGCAAATGCTAGGAAGTGGGAAGCCTTTATTAGAACCCTTTCATCAAAGAACTGCAGCTCTCAGTGCCTGGGTGGTGAGGGACCATGATGCTTAAGCAGGTTTGAATCTGGCTTAAGAGTTGAATCATGCCCTTAAGAGTTGGGGAAACTGCACCTGTGGAACATTGGTTTTTATCAAAGACCTTAAAGGAACTGGCATTCCTCTTCTCTTTGGAACAGCACTCCTCCTCCAATTTGTGCAAATAATGTATCTGTGTGTTTTGTCCTTAGACTTTTATTTTATTGCAGGAGCTGGTTGTTATTGTGAAGGGCATGTTGCCAATATACAGTGTGTGGGAAATAAACATACCTAATAAAGTCAATTGTGAAATATTCCTGCATTAGTTTTGAGGAGTGGCTCCTTCATCTTCCCGTGTCCCATCCCAAATTGTTCCCAAGGTTCCTATAACCCCCCAAAGCAACCTTTCAGGGAGCTGGTGGGAAGAGAGGTGGGGGAGTTTTTTGACATCATCTTCTATGTGCCCAAGCTACCTAATGGCACAGCGGGGAAGTAACATTCCCAGGGAGCAAGAGGTTGCTGGTTCGAATCCCTGCTAGTATGTTATTCAGACTATGGGAAATACCTATACTGGGCAGCAGCAATATAGGAAGATGCTGAAAGACATCATCTCATACTGCGTGGGAGGAGGCAATGGTAATACCCTCCTGTATTCCATCAAAGAAAACCACATGGCTCTGTGGTTGCCAGGAGTCAACACTGACTCAATGGCACAACTTTACCTTTATTTTCTATATGCCCATGGGAGTTAGTTGTGTTTGGGTTTGTTGTGGTTGTTGTTTTGCTCCACCTCTGCGCCACCCACTTTGGCTGTGTCCAACACCTGCCCTGCCTGATGCCCACCCAGTCCCTGGAGTCACCAGCCGCCACTGTCTCGGTTCTAATCTAAAGAGCTCCAGATGTTGTAACTGTGCCTGATCAGGAAGGTGCTCCAGGCCCCTGATCATCTTGGTTGCCCTCTTCTGCAACTTTCCCAGCTCTACAATATCCTCCCTAAGCTACAGTGACTAAAAGAAAGCACGCCTTTCATTATGAGTGCAACTGAACCACCTCGACGAGCGATGGCGGAATGTTAGCACAGGAGAAAAGTGAACTGCAATTACTCTGCAAAGGGAAAGCTCGCTTTGATAAAGAGATAACCGGTGTATGTCGAAACGCGTCTTGCACCTTCACCCAGCCTCTGCTTTGTCAGCCCCGTGCTGCTCTTCTCCCCCTCCCCTCCGGCCTCCCTATGCAGATTTATTCAAATGCCTCAAACAAGGCAGTTCCCAGAGGAGATGCTGGGTAGAAAAGGCTGTCCCTGAAACACTTTGGCTGGATTCCTTCTCTGTGCAGCTTCGCCTCGGACCTCACCTGGGCTGGTGCCTTCCAGCCACAGGTAGCAGGGCAGGTTGTAAAGTCAGAGGGCGCTTCACGTACCTGTTGCCAGCAATACCTTTGCAGCTGTTGGAAAAACAGGAGTTCCTGCTGTTGGAGGAGCAAGCAGGAGCAGGTAAGAAGGAATTGAGGCAGCAGTGGGGGTGGTGGGGAGGCATGGCTACCCTCAACACAGAACATCTTTGGCATGAAAAAAGGAGCAATCCAGTTGCCAGCATTGTCAGCTGCAAAAAGAGAGGAATATTTGGCAGGTCTTCTTCCTGATCAGGAAGTGAGTGCTTCTACCCTCTGAATATGTGAAGTATTTCTGTGTTTCCTCACAGCCTTGAATGCTTCCTTTAAGGCTAAGGGGAAGACCCTCTGTGTGTGTTCAGAGGCACTTTTCACCTTTTCTGGGACCAGCACTGAAAGTAGGTTAGGAGGGAAAGATCACAGATTCCGAAACTCGCAGTCATTATTTATTTATATTTATTTATTTGATTTGATTTTATTTGTATACCGCCCCTCCAAAATGGCTCAGGGCAGTTAGGAAGTACTGTGCCTGACTCTTGGACGTGGGGAGGGTGTTTTTCAGTGGGGAGGGAAATTATTTCTGGTTCCTTGTTTTTAGTGACTGTCAGTGCTGATGATTGAAACTATTTGTAAAACTGTTTCCAGGGGCCTTGAGTACACAAGAACTGCACTTCTGAGAATGCATCGATAGATGCACTCTGCACATGCTCAGAGGCCTGCACCACTGCTGTCAGCATATGGGATCACTGTTGTACTGAGAATAAGATAGTTGTGCCCACTTACTTTTGGAGTCCATGATCTCTGCCTCACTGAGAATTTCCAAGTAAACATGCACAAAGTTGCGTTACAGCCTCAACGCTTTTGGTTGAGATCTGTAACTCCAAAAATGGACATGCCACCCTTGAGTTTCTAGCTTTGTAATTAGGCATGAGAAGGAGGCCAAGCAGCCCAGAACTTGCAGCTCCTGGGGATGAAGGATGCACTTGTATCATCACAAAGGTTTTCTTCTGTATACGCAAGAGATGAAGTTGTGGCCAGGACCTTTGTTGCCGTGTGAGCTCAGAACTTGTTAGCCGAAGACTGAACCCAGGACCTTTTGCATGCAAAGTAAGCAGAGCCAGATCCTGCTCTGGAGGTTGGGGTCATGGGCCCCTCCCGCAGTTCCACTTGAAGATAGGAAGGAGAGATGGCGGAAACTTCTGGGAAGGTCTGGAGTGAGGGTGACTGCCACAAAAGTCCCTCTGCTATCGCAGGGTACCCTCAAAACCGATGACTACCCCTCTAAAGTGAGGCTGGCCTGGGATCTTCCCTTGCTTGAGCTTCTGCATCCCCCTCCCTCACGCATAACCCCATCCCAAGGTCTCGCAGTGCTGGAGGTGATGTGCCAACAGCTGCCTTGCTCCACACCCAGGGCTAGTCTCCTTTCAGGATCAACCTTGCAAAGTGTGAAATTGGCGCAGGGAGGAGGGCAGGTTGCCAGCAGCCTCCTCTTCCCTGCTTGTGCTTCTTTGCAAGACGTGTCAGGAGAGCTGCTCCTTGCCAAGCTTGACAGGCGCTTCTGCTAAGGTAGGAGGCATAAAGACATAAGAGCAGCCCCGCTGGGCCTGACCTTGCTGCTTGTGCTTCAAGAATCTGCCGCCTGAAGCAGCCACCTCACCATGCCTTATATAAGGGTCGCCTCTGGCTCCGATTCCCCCTTGTACCACCCCATGTCCCCCCACCCCAGCTTAGCTTACTTGAATCGGGAGAGGGAGGTGGCAAAGATGGGCCAGCCAGAGGGAGGCTGCTCCCTCCCCTGCTTGGTGATGGTGGGGGCAGTGGTGCTGCATCTCTCTTGCAGATCATGCTGACAGTGATTTGGAGTTGCAGGAGGAAATCAGGGCGGCTTCAAAGAGAGGCAGGGCAGTAATAATGGGTGACTTCAATTACTCGCACATAGACTGGGTAAATTCAGAGTCAGGTAATGACACAGAGGTCACATTTCTAGATACGTTGAATGACTGTGCCCTAGAACAGTTGGTCTTGGAACCAACTAGAGAGAAGGTGACCTTGGACTTAATCCTAATGGCACCCAGGACCTGGTGCATGATGTCAGTGGCAGATGATAATAAACTCTTTGGGGTAGTGAAATCCAAAGCAGATTGTGAGGAGCTCTAAAACGATCTCTCCAAACTGGGGGAGTGGGCGACAAAATGGCAAATGCGTTTCAGTGTTGGCAAGTGTAAAGTGATGCACATTGGGACGAAAAACCCCAACTTCAGGTATATGCTGATGGGATCTGAGGTGTTGGTGACTGACCAGGATAGGGATCTTGGGGTTATGGTGGACAGCTTGTTGAAAGTATCATGGAGGAGAGGTCTATCAACGGCTACTAGTCTGAGGGCTATAGGCCACCTCCAGCCTCAAAGGCAGGATGCCTCTGAGTACCAGTTGCAGGGGAGTAACAGCAGGAGAGAGTGCATGCCCTCAACTCCTGCCTGTAGGCTTCCAGCGGCATTTGGTGGGCCACCGTGTGAAACAGGATGCTGGACTAGATGGGCCTCCTTGGGCCTGATCCAGCAGGGCTGTCTTTATGTTCTTCTATACTTTCTACCCTCGGCCCCTCAGACCTGCTAGACTGACTGGCAGCAGCTCTCCGAGATCTCAGAGAAGGGTCTTTCCCTGCGTATCTGGAGAGGCCAGTCGCTGAACCTGGATTTCCAGGAAAGGCAGATGTCCTGCCCCTCAGCTGCAGCCCCTTCTCTTTATAAGGTGGTGGTTGTCATAATTATGGAGGTCATGGATGGAATCAAACACTTCAGTCACACCCTGGAGATGGTCAAGTTATGTTTTTGACATCTTCTCAGACCTAAAGGGTATTCACATGTGCAGCTTAACTCCGGCAAGGGCAGACCAGCCTGGGTTAGGCTGTGCAGGTGACGTGTGCGGAGCGAGGTCACTCCCCATGCTGCCCCTTGGCCAAGCCCCACTTTCTAACCCGGCGTTGAGCCTGTGGTTGGCTTAACTTCGGCTGGCGATTGGCCGGGCTATCGCAGCCAGGTTCAATGGCTTCCACTGCAATTTTCGGCAGCGAGCTGGGGGAAGGAGCCGCCATGCTTGTGCCCCAGGGCACCCTGGGATGTGGGAGGGGGAAGTCCTTCTGGTCCCAGCATTTCCCTTTACAGTGCTCCCAGATGCCTCTGAGAAGCCCACAGGCAAAAGGTGTGGGCATGTTCCTTCTCTCCTGCTGTTCCTCTCCTGCAGTTGCTATTGGGAAGCATCGTGCCTCTGAGGCTGGAGGTGGCCTATAGCCCTCAGACTACTGCTTTTCAGCACAAGTTCCTAAAGTGGTTTACATAGCTATAAAAATAAATCAACAAAATGACTCCCTGTCCCCAGCAAAATTAAGAAGAGCCTTGACTCTTGCTCGATTCAGTGTGTTCCCTACAGAGGGTTAGAGGGGAAATACAAGAATATTCCTTATGTAGCTTGGTTATGCCCCTGTGGTACCGGAGCCATTCGCAAATGTTTTACTTTAAGTAAATTATCCCAGCCATACCGATATGTTTTATCTTCAGTATTGGTTAACATAAGAACATAAGAACAGCCCTGCTGGATCAGGCCCAAAGCCCATCTAGTCTAGCATCCTGTTTCGCACAGTGGCCCACTAAATGCCGCTGGAAGGCACAGGCAGGAGTTGAGGGCGTACCCTCTCTCCTGCCATTACTCCCCTGCAACTGCTACTCAGAGGCACCCTGCCCTTGAGGGTGGAGGTGGCCCACAGCCCTCTGACTAGTAGCCATTGATAGACCTCTCCTCCATGAAGTCATCCAAACCACTCTTAAAGCCATCCAGGTTGTTGGCCATCACCACATCCTGTGGCAGAGAGTTCCACAAGTGGATCACACGTTGTGTGAAAAAGTACTTCCGTTTGTTGGTCCTACACCTCCTGGCAATCAATTTCATGGAGTGACCCCTTGTTCTAGTGTTGTGTGAGAGGGAAAAGAATTTCACTCTCTCCACTTTCTCCATGCCATGCATGATTTTATAGACCTCTATCATGTCTCCCTGCAGTCGTCTTTTTTCTAAACTAAAAAGCCCCAGGTGTTGTAGTCTTGCCTCATAAGAAAGGTGCTGTAGGCCCCTGATAATCTTGGTTGCCCTCTTCTGTACCTTCTCCAGTTCAACAATGTCCTTTTTAAGATGTGGTGACCAGAATTGTACGCAGTACTCCAAGTGTGGTCGCACCATAGTTTTGTATAAGGGCATTATAATGTTAGCCGTTTTATTTTCAATCCCCTTCCTAATGATCCCTAGCATGGAATTTGCCTTTTTCACAGCTGCCACACATTGAAACGACACTTTCAACGAACTGTCAGCCACAACCCCAAGATCCCTCTCCTGGTCCATTACCGACAGCTCAGATCCCATCAGCATATACTTGAAGTTGGGGGTTTTCGTTCCAATGTGCATCACTTTACACTTGCTAACATTGAAGCGCATTTGCCATTTTGTCGCCCACTCCCCCAGTTTGAAGAGATCCTTTTGGAGCTGCTCACAATCTGTTTTGGATTTCACTACCCGGAAGAGTTTGGTATCATCTGCAAATTTGGCCACATCGCTGCTTACCCCTGCTTCTAGATCATTTATGAATAAATTAAAAAGCACCGGTCCCAGTACAGATCCCTGGGGGACCCCACTTCTTACTTCCCTCCATTGTGAAAACTCTCCATTTATACCTACCCTCTGTTTTCTGTCTTTCAACCAGTTAGCAATCCACACATGTACTTGTCCCTTTATCCCATGACTGCTAGGTTTCCTCAGGAGTCTTTGATGAGGAACTTTGTCAAAAGCTTTTTGGAAGTCCAGGTAGACTATGTCAACTGGATCACCTTTATCCACATACTTGTTGATACTCTCAAAGAAGTCCAAAATGTTGGTGAGGCAAGATTTACCTTTGCAGAAGCCATGCTGGCTCACTCCCAGCAGGGCCTGTTCTTCTAGGTGCTTTACAATTTTATCCTTGAGGATGCTTTCCATCAATTTGCCTGGAACGGATGTTAGGCTAACCGGCCTGTAATTTCCGGATTGCCCCTGGATCCCTTTTTGAAAATCGGTGTTACATTTGCTACTCTCTGGTCCTCTGGTACAGAGCCCGATTTCAGGAATAAGTTAAATATTTTAGCAAGGAGGTCGGCAATTTCACATTTGAGTTCTTTGAGGACTCTTGGATGGATGCCATCCGGCCCTGGTGATTTGTTAGCTTTCAGTTTTTCCAGACAGTTTAGAACATCATCCCTTGTCACTTCTATCAGACTCAGCTCTCTAGCCTCTATCCCTAAAAAGCCTGGTTCAGGAACAGGTATATGCTCAGTATCCTCTGCCGTGAAGACAGATGCAAAGAACTCATTCAGTTTCTCTGCAACCTCCATTTCCTCCTTAATAATCCCTTTCACTCCCTCATTGTGTAATGGCCCAACTGCCTCCCTGGCAGGTTTCCTGCTTCTGATGCACTTAAATAAGTTATTGTTATTCCCCTTGATACTTTTGGCTAAAGGTTCCTCAAACTCTCTTTTTGCCTCCCTTATTGTCACCTTGCATTTCTTTTGCCAGAGTTTGTGTTCCTTTCTGTTCTCTTCATTTGGACAGGCCTTCCAATTTCGGAAGGAAGTCTTCCTTTTTATGGCTTCCTTGATGGTACCCGTTAGCCATGCTGGCATCCTCCTGGACTTAGTGGTACCTTTCCTCCTTTTGGGTATACAATCTAACTGGGTTTCTAGTATTGTGGTTTTGAGTAAACGCCATGCACTCTGGAGCAAAGTGACTCTCCTGATATTCCCCCTCAGCTT
This sequence comes from Hemicordylus capensis, assembly GCF_027244095.1. Classification (NCBI taxonomy): domain Eukaryota; kingdom Metazoa; phylum Chordata; class Lepidosauria; order Squamata; family Cordylidae; genus Hemicordylus; species Hemicordylus capensis. The sequence goes on from NC_069658.1 coordinate 220,412,793, forward strand.
TCTTTTCACCATACTCCTCATTTTGGAGAAGTTTCCTCTTTTGAAATTTAAAATGTCTGTGTTTGACATCCTTGGTGATTCTCTCCCCGCATGTATGCTGAATTTTATGGCACTGTGGTCACTGTTCCCTAAAGGGTTGATGACACTGACGTCACGCACCAGGTCCTGGGTGTCACTCAGAATTAGATCCAAGGTCACCTTCTCTCTGGTCGGTTCCATGACCAACTGTTCTAAGGCACAGGCATTTAGCGTATCTAGAAATTTGACCTCTTTGTCCTGACTTGAATGTGAATTTACCCAGTCTATGTGTGGGTAGTTGAAATCACCCATTATTACAGCCCTGCCTCTCCCTGACGCCTCCCTGATTTCCTCCTGCAACTCCCAGTCACTGTTGGCATTTTGATCCAGAGGGCGATAGCATGTCCCCAGTAGCACGATTCCTTTCCGGCCTTGTATAGTCACCCACAGGGTTTCTGTGGAGGCCTCCAGTCCACTTAGGTTTTCTAGCTTGTTAGATTCTATCCCTTCTCTAACATACAGTGCTACCCCTCCTCCAAGGCGCCCCTCCCTGTCCTTCCTTTAGAGTTTATACCCAGGGATAACAGTGTCCCACCGGTTCTCACTGTTCCACCATGTTTCTGTAATGCCCACTATGTCTATTTCTGCGTTAGCAACCAAGCACTCCAGCTCACCCATCTTGGCTCGGAGGCTTCTGGCATTGGCATACAAGCACCTATACACTGAAAATTTCCCCTGATGTATGCTATTCCTTTGACTCTTTGACCTGCTGGCAGAGCCTCCCGTCTGCTCTTTATGCAGTTCTGCTCTGTCCCCATCTGTTTTATTTGAATTCTTTGCAGCCTCACACTTTAAAGCAGGGATTCTCAAACTTGGTTCCTCAGGTGTTATTGGACTTCAACTCCCATAATCCCCAGCCTCAGTGGCCTTTGGTTGGGGATTATGGGAGTTGAAGTCCAATAACACCTGAGGACCCAAGTTTGAGAATCACTGCTTTAAAGGATGGATTTTGCCAAACGGGATACTGCCCAGCTCCCATCGGCTGTTCCCCAGGTGTCATTTTAAAAGCTGCTCTGCAACCTTTTTGATTTTATGCGCCAGCAGTCTGGTTCCATCTTGGTTCAAGTGCAGCCCGTCCCTTGTGTACAGGCCTTGCTTGCCCCAAAATGTATCTCAGTGCCTAACAAATCTAAACCCCTCCTCCCGGCACCAACGTCTCATCCACGCATTGAAACCCCTCAGCAATGCCTGTCTCACTGTACTTGCGCGTGGAACAGGTAGCATTTCTGAGAATACTACCTTGGGGGTCCTGGATTTCAAAATGCTACCTATCAGCCTAAATTTGGCTTCCAGGACCTCCCGACTGCATTTCCCCACATCGTTGGTGCCGACGTGCACCACTACAGCTGTCTCCTCCCCAGCACTGCCTAGGAGCCTGTCTAGACGCTGCGTAATGTCCGCAACCTTCGCACCAGGCAGGCAAGTCACCATGCGGTCAACACGCGGGTCACAAACCCATCTCTCTATCCCCCTAATGATCTAATCACCAACTACAAGGAGGCCCCCACCCCCCAGAGGAGTATCCCCTGTGCGAGAGGATATGGGCTCATCATCCATGGAAGGGGTTCCTTCTAAAGGAGCATTTCCCTCTTCCTCAGACCAATGTCCTCCTCGCCCAAGACCTTCATTCTCCCTGACAGCAGAGGAGCTACCAGCCCTGGAGTGGGATGCTTCTATCACATCCCTGAAGGTCTCATCCACATGCCTCTATGTCTCTCTGAGCTTCTCCAGATCCGCCACCTTGGTCTAGAGGGAACGGATTTGTTCCCTGAGAGCCAGGAGCTCCTTGCACCAAGCACACACCCATGACTTCTGCCCATGGGGCAAATAGTCGTACATGTGGCACTCTGTGCAATACACTGGGAAGTGCCCCTTCCACTGCTGACCTTCTATCTTCATACTGTTTTAGTTGGCTCTTTACAGTATTTAGGGAGTTTATTGTCCGTTTATTAGATAGTTTATTAGGATAGGTCTCAGCTGTAATGGTCAGCTATTTAACTGTCCAAACAGCCTTTCCCAAGAATATGAGGAATACGAGGGAGGGATATGTACTTACGTTCTCTTCTCCACCAGGCTCCTTGTGATCCTTGTGATCACGGGGGCTTGTTCCAAGCTCCCCCGCACACTTTCCGCTAAACTCCTGCAAAACTCCTACGTCCTGTTTGCTATCCTCTGTTCGCTATGCTCTCGGGCCTACACCTCATATGTAGAGTAGGCTTCCAACTGTCACACAGGATGTGAGTCTGAGGAAAGGAATGTGGGGCCCCTCCCAGCCCTAGCTGACTCCACCCCCACTACTAAGTAAACACTGCCTTTAGGTAACCCTAAGAACTCCTAGCCCTGTGATATCTTAACCCTAACAAGTAACCCTAACAAGTAACACACACAGAGATAGAGAGACTAAAACCTACCCCTTAGAGAGAAACAGCCCCTGCAAAACTCCCCTCTTAGTTTGTTTGAAATGGAAAAGGCTAGATGTTTAGAAGGGCTTGCTCAGCTTCTCAGCTGTGTCTGCTCTTCCCAGAGTTGCCTTCCAACTCATCTGATTATGATGACTTAATTTTTGATTATCTGAAATTAAGTTATTGGTTATCTGATTATGATGACTTAATTTCCCTCAGTGTGGCAAGATTTCTTTTTGTAGCATGTAAAACTCAAAAAGAGATACTCTCTTGAGATGCAAGTATCCTTTTTTCTCAGTTGTCATGAATGGTGATATTTGCATGGTGTTTATTCAGCTGGTCAACTGACTGTAATAAAGGAATCTATCTAACCTTTCTCTTGTTCTCTTTTGACATTTTACTCCACAACTCTGCAGGCCACGAAACTGGCACTACTCATAATGTAGCGTCGTTCCCAGGGGAATTCTAGGGGAGAGGGTGGCAATACTGAAAAGTTCTCCAGGGTTTTAGGCCTGCCTAAGAGATTAGCAAAGCTTCCCACATTTGCTGCCCGAGATGGATAACAGAGCAGAAACGAAATGCCTCATGCAATTTGCCTGATGAAATTGACAGCTGGAAACCTGAATGTGGAAATCTGGACAGCATTCTGGTTACTAATAGCAGCAGAACGTGTTCTTTCACATCTTTGTAATCTGGGTAGGAAACACACACACACACACACACACACACACACACACACACACACACACACACACATATTGTGGTTTTGCTTTTTAATTTCAAATTGCCTCCTGCAAAGTTTCTGGGGATTAATTTTCGGGATTAGACTTGATAGGAACTCACACACTCTGTCATAAACCCTCCTCTTCCGAATCCCAGCAGGGTGCGTGCTGTTTGCAATTCCCGCACTGAGCAAGGAGGCTGGACTAGAAGACCTCCAAGATCCCTTCCCATTTTAAACTGTATGATTCTTTGGGCAAAGCACCCTCTGAAATACCTTCCTTTCCAACCATCTATAAATTATCCATATTAGGTCCGTGTGCATAGAAGGAGGAGTGGACCTCTTCTCTGTTGCTCCCCAGAGGAAGACTAGAACCAGTGGGTTGAAATGTCAAGGAAGCAGATTTAGGCTAGATATTAGGAAGGATTTCTTAACTGCAGGAGCTGCTGGCCGGTGGAACAGTCTGCCTCATGCAGAGATGGGCTGTCCTTCACCCGAGGTTTTCGAATTGAAGCTGGACGGCTCCCTGTCAGGGATGCTCTAGCAGATTCCTGCACTGAGCAGAGGGTTGGACTAGAAGACTTCCAAGTTCCCTCTCCATTCTAAAATTATATGGTTACAGGATATGTTGAAATCATGCAGCACTGAGAGTGTGTGTCTGCACAAGCAGTCGGTTTGTGCAGTTCCTTCACTAAGCCAGGTCTGGACTAGACAACCTCCAATGTATTTTCTAATTCTAAAACTCTAGAATAGTGTGAGTGTGTGTGTGTGTGTGTGTGTGTGTGTGTGTGTGTGAGAGAGAGTTTTTGAGTTACACAGAGCTATTTGCCTGTAGAATGGAAAAGTGTCTGTCCTTCAGCTGCACACAGAGAGCAATGAATCAGAGACCAACTTTTGTTATTTTCAGTATGTGAATCCTGCATAAATCACACAAATTTATATTATATTATATTATATTATATTATATTATATTATATTATATTATATTATATTATTTATTTGATTTCTATACCACCCTTCCAAAAATGGCTCAAAGCAGTTTACACAGAGAACTAACAAATAAATAAGATGGATTCCTGTCCCCAAAGGGCTCACAATCTAAAAAGTTCCAGAGGAAGGGTAGTCAAACATTTAATAGCTGTCTCCCCTTCTGGCTGTCCTGCCAGCTCTGTGAACTTGGGGAGCACTGCCAACAACCCACATAGCCTTACCTTGCTCCTTTGCAATGCCAGGTCAGTCCAAAATAAACCTGAACTCATCCATGATTTGATTATGGATGAGGGGGCCGACCTGGTGTGCATCACCGAGACTTGGTTGGTGGAGGCTAGTGACCCAGTGTGGTTCCAGTTTCTTCCTCCAGGGTATTCTGTAGAGAACCAGGTGAGGGGACATGGGTGGGGAGGTGGAGTGGCTGTGGTTTATAAGGATATCTCCCTTACCAGGGTCACTGTTAGGGTATCAGACAATATTGAATGTGTGTACTTAAGTTTGAGGACCAGGGATAAATTGGGACTTATGCTGGTATACGGATCACCCTGATGCCCAACAGAATCCCTTACTGAGCTCAAGGTCTCAAAACTCACGTTGGAATCTCCCAGACTTTTGGTGCTGTGGGATTTCAGTGTTCATTTCAGGACCATTTGTCTGGGGCAGCCCAGGAGTTCATAGCGGCTGTGACAACTATGGGCCTATCCCAAGTGGTCTCTGGACCAACACATATTTCAGGTCACATGCTTCATTTGGTCTTTTACTCTGATCAGGGTGGTGTTCCGTGGTTGGGGACTCCTGTGATTTCCCCATTGTCATGGACGGACCACCATCTGGTCAAGGTTTGGCTTACAATGACTTCCCACCTCCGCAGGGGCGAGGGGCCCCTTAGAATGGTCCGCCCAAAGAGGTTATTGGACCCTATAGGATTCCAAGAAGCCTTGAAGGGATTTAATGATGGCTTTGACAGTGATCCTGTTGATGCCCTGGTGGAGAACTGGAACAACATGCTCACCAGGGCAGTAGACACAATTGCTCCTAAGTGTCCCCTCTGACTTGCTTCAAAACTGGCCCCGTGGTATACGGAAGATCTAAGGGGGCAGAAGCGGCAAGGTAGGTGACTGGAGTGCAAGTGGAGAAAGATTCAACTCGAATCCAACAAATTACGACATAGAGCACATTTAAAGATCTATGCTTGGGCAATGTGTGCGGCAAAGAAGCGGTTATTTTCTGCCCATATTGCATCTGCAAGTTCACGTTCAATGGAGTTGTTCAGGGTTGTGAGGGGCCTCATATGTGCCCCCCCATCCTTGGATCAGAATTTGGAGCCATCAGTTACCCGCTGTGATGTGTTTAAAGAATTTTTTGCAGATAAAATCTCTTGGATTCGGGCTGACTTAGATGGCAACTCTACAATTAATTTGATGTCTCAATTGGAGGTGTTCAGCAACTCCTCTTAAGTGGTTCAACTGGATTGGTTTCAGTTTGTGACTCCAGAGGATGGGGACAAGCTGCTTGGAACAGTGAGGCTTACCACTTGTTCTCTTGACCCTTGTCCAGCATGGCTTGTTCTATCTAGCAGGGAGGCAGTTGTAGGCGGCCTGGAAGAAATCATAAATGCTTCTCTGAGGGAGGGCAGGATGTCTCCTTGTCTTAAGGAGGCAATTATTAGACCTAAGGAAGCCTGCATTAGATACCTCAGTGCTGAGCAACTATGGGCCTGTCTCCAACCTCCCAAGGCTGGGCAAGGTAATTGAGAGGGTGGTGGCCTCTCAGCTCCAGGCAGTCTTGGAAGGAAACTGATTATCTAGACCAGGGATTCTCAAACTTGGTTCCTCAGGTGTTATTGGACTTCAACTCCCATAATCCCCAGCCTCAGTGGCCTTTGGTTGGGGATTAAGGGAGTTGAAGTCCAATAACACCTGAGGACCCAAGTTTGAGAATCCCTGATCTAGACCCATTTCAAACTGGCTTTTGGGTGGGCTACAGGGTGGAGACTGCCTTGGTCAGCCTGATAGATGATCTCCAATTGGGAACTGACAGAGGAAGTGTGACTCTGTTGGTCCTTTTGGACCCCTCAGTGGCTTTTGATACATCAACCATAGTATCCTTCTGTAACGTCTGAGAGTTTGGGGGGTGGGTGGGAGGCACTATTCTACAGTGGTTTTGCTCCTACCTCTCAGACAGACTCCAGATGGTGTTGATTGGAAATTGTTGCTCTTCGAAATCTGAGCTTAAGTATAGTGTCCCTCAGGGCTCCATATTCTTTCCAATGAGCTTTAACATCTACATGAAATCACTGGGAGAAATCATCAGGGGATTTGGAGCGGGTTGTTATCAGTATGCTGATGACACCCAGATCTACTTCTCCATATCAGCTTCTTCAGGAGCTGGCATATCCTCCCTAAATGCCTGCCTGGAAGCAGTAATGGGCTGGATGAGGAAGAATAAACTGAAGCTGAATCCAGATAATACGGAGGTACTTATTGTGCGGGATCAGAACTCCAGAGACAATTTTTATCTCCCTGTTCTAGGTGGGGGTCACACTTCCCCAAAAGGAACAGGTTCACAGTCTGGGAGTACTTCTAGATCCACACCTCTCCCTGGTATCTCTGGTTGAGGTGGTGGCCAGAGGGGCTATCAGCTTCGGCTGATAACACCAGCTGCATCCGTTTCTTGAGATGAATGACCTCAAAACAGTGGTACATCCATTGGTAACCTCCAGAATTGACTTCTGTAATGTGTTCTGTGTGGGGCTGCCTTTGTACGTAGTCTGGAAACTTCAGTTGGTACAGAATGCGGCGGCCTGGTTGGTCTCTGGGTCATCTTGGAGAGACCATATTACTCCTTTGCTGATAGAGCTACACTGGCTGCCAAAAGTTTCTGGGCAAAATACAAAGTGCTAGTCATAACTTATAAAGCCCTAAATGGCTTACGCCCTGGGTATTTAAGAGAACGTCTTCTTCATTATGAGCCCCACCGCCCATTGAGGTCATCTGGAGATGTCCATCTCCAGTTGCCACCAGCTCGGCTGTTGGCCACACAGGGACAGGCCTTTTGGGTTGCTGTCCCAAGACTCTGGAATGTACTCCCTGCTGAGATACGATCCTCTCCATCTCTGACAATTTTTTAAAAGCACTTGAAAACCCACCACTTCACCCAAGCTTTCTCAGCATTTTAAATAAATTTAGGTTTTAATCTCTGGTTTATTTTTAAATTGTTAAATTGTGCACCACAGTTCTGAGATCACTTTCTTCAAGGAATGGACACTGCTGTCATTTCAAATGAAATTGATAGAGAGCGCTCCTGCCCATATCCTCAATCTGAGAAACCAGAGTGAGACCTGGGTCCAGAAGCACTCCCAAGCTATGTACCTGTTCCTTCGGGGAGAGTGCAACCCCATCCAGAACAGGAAGATCTATCATGTCCCTTGAAGTATGACCCCATACTATGAGTACCTCTGTCTTGCTTGGATTCAGCTTCAATTTATTATCCCTCATCCTGTCCATTACTGCCTGTAGGCAGGCTTTTAGGGGGGCTATGCCATTTCCTGATGATTATGTCATGGAGAAATAGATATGGATGTCATCGGCATATTGATAACACCCTGCTCCAAATCTCCTGACGATCTCACCCAGTGGTTTCATGTAGATGTTGAAAAGCATTGGAGATAGGATGGAGCCCTGAAGGATACCAAACAATAGCTCTTGTTTCAGAGAGCAACTATCTCCAAGCAACACCATCCTGAATCTACCAGAGAGATAGGAACGGAACCACTGTAAATAAGTGGTTTAAACCTATTCCCAAATCCCCCTGACCATCCAGAAGGATCCCATGGTAAATAGTATTGAAAGCTGCAGAAAGGTCCAAAAGAACCAATAGAGTCACACTCCTTCTGTACATTCCCTGGTAGAGATAATCCATCAGGCCACCCAAAGCTGTCTCCACCCTATAGCCTGCCCTAAAGCCAATTTGAAATGGATCTAGATAATCAGCATAATCCAAAACTGCGGTGGTGGAGTTGATCAGCCGCCACCCTCTCAATTATCCTGCCCACTCAAGAGAGGTTGGAGATTGGCCAATAAGTGTCCCTCACTGATGGCTCTAGAACAGGCTTCTTAAGCAAAGGTCTCACAATTGCCTCCTTCAAACATGGAGGTATACTGCCCTCCCTCAGTGAGGCATTTATGATGTCAACTAGGCCATCTCTGATTGATGTTATAAGCCATGTTGGGCATGGATCCAAAGGACAAGTGGTAGGCCAAAAACCTCCAAGGAGCTTGTCCAGTCCACATCCTCAGGAATCACAAATTGAAACTGATCCATTCACATTAAGATGGAGGAGTTACTGGACACCTCTACAATTGACTCTGCTATAACTGTAGAGTACAAGTTGGCTCAAATGCAAGAGATTTTATCCACAAAAAAGTTGTTAAAGGCATCACAACAGGAGAATGAGAAATCCAGATCTAAGTTCAGGGAGGAGGGAACCTAAGTCAATCCCCTCACAACTCTGAACAACTCTGTTGGATGCAAACTTGTGGACGCCATACGTGCAGAATAGAATTGCTTCTTCATTGCATGTATTGCCACAGAATAAGCCTTCACATGGGCTTTGTGCCGTCTCTTATCGGATTCAAGTTGGATCTTCCTCCAATTACACTCTAGTCTTCTCCCTTGCCACTTCAGCTCTTGTAGCTGTTCAATATACCATGGAGCCATATACACTACATAAAATACATCAAAAATCCTTATTCATCAATCCATCCAAACCACGCTGAGGCATATTTGGGAGGGCGATATAAAAATCAAACAAACAAACAAACTCTGATATTGTCTAACACGGAAAACAACTGTAATATTCCCAACTAGTGTACAGAATAAAATCTGACCAGATAACCTAAAAGCATTATTATTTTACATATATATATTTTACATTTTAAATCCTGCTCTTCCTCCAAGAAGCCCAGAGTGGTGTACTACATATTTGAGTTTCTCCTCACAACAACCCTGTGAAGTAGGTTAGGCTGAGAGAGAAGTGACTGGCCCAGAGTCACCCAGCTAGTATTATGGCTGAATGGGGATTTGAACTTCGGTCTCCCCGGTCCTAGTTTGGCACTCAAACCACTACACCACGCTAGCTCTTTGTGGCCTGATTTGAGTGGGACAGAAACTAAGAGGTTTTCTGAGATCATAATATGCCATAAATTATTATACCATGATGTCCAAGGTCATGGTTTGATTTTTTCCAGTGTTTCCTTGTAGATAATCTAGCAGCGGTAACCATAAACACAATTAATGTTTTTTATGTTAAATCTGTATTTACCCCAGAAAATACATTTAATAGTGCCAACTGATGGTATAAACCTATTTTCTGGTTTGTAAACTGGTGAGCTTCATTTGTGGTTGCCACGAACTCATCTGGTGGCTACTTGGGAGTGGTCCTTCTCTGTTGCTGCCCCTGGACTTTGGAATGCACCCCCTGTTGAAATAAGAGCCTCCCCATCTCTGGCTACTCTTAAAAAGGCACTGAAGACACGTTTATTCACCCAGGCTTTTAATTAGATTTAATTTTTAATTTTAATTAAAAAATTTAATACTGGGTTTTCAATGTTTTCAATGATTTTAATTGTTAATTGATTTGATGTTTTAAATGAGTTTAATTGTAAACCGCCCAGAGACACAGCTTTTGGGTGGTACAGAAATATTGTAAAATAAATAAAATAATAATCATACTCATCTCCATGAATACCTCTATCCAGAAGGATAAAAGCCTAGGGCAGGTCCACCAAATATGAAAATAATTTCCCTTCTTCTTGCAACCACTCCAGCAAAGCGGAGAAGATATATACCAGGGATGGCAAAGTTGGTCTCCAATTAATTGCTCTTTGTGCAGCTGAGGGCCAGGCACTTTCCCACTCTACAGGCAAACAGCTCTGTGTAACTCAAAAGCTTACACACAAACACACAGACACACACACCCCAGCAGATGCTGTCCAAGTGACAAAAACGTAGGATGTATTTTTAATATCTCATGCTTGCTGATGAACAACATAAGAGCAGAGGCCATTGCAAATCTTTCACTGCTGGAGAAGCAGCAGGCTGTGTAACTTTTGAGTTACACAGAACTCTTGGGCAGGCAATTCTTGGATGCTTGTTAGCAGCTGCGACTGTGAAAGAGACTGACACAAGGGTGTGTGCCTGAGAATTATTCAAGAGATGTAGAAGAGCTTGATGAACTGGTTTACTGTATTTTTCACCTATTTCTGCTTGGGATATGGAGCACAACTTCTCATAGGTTTTAAGGAACTTAACCAGGTCCCCTCCCCTTTTTCTTTGGAAGGTGTTGTCAAGATGCCAAGCATATTTGCCTACCAGAGTGCTGAGGTTGACTGGTGCGAGGAGAATTTTAAGCATTCGGAGTACATCGCTGAATACTACAACACGGTAAAATCGCGGGACTTCTGGAAAAGTCCAGACCATCCTGGGACAATGTTATTATTATATGGATTCCTATCCCAACTTTCTCATAAATGAGGCTATACAATGATAACGATGCATAAATATCATAAAATGCACTAAAAACATTAGAACTATCCTTAAAAAACAGAAAAGACCAGACCACATTGGCTGATAAACCATCAACATTAAAAGATCTGGATGATAAGATGCAATTCATTTTCAATTCAATGTTCATTTTGGGAATTTTTTGAATTTTTCAGTTCAATGTTCATTTGGGGACCAATTTGTCCGGGGCAGCTCAGGAGTTCATAGCGGCCATGACGACTATGGGCCTATCCCAAGTGGTCTCTGCATCGACACATATTGCAGGTCACACGCTTGATTTGGTCTTTTATTCTGATCAGGGTGGTGTTCCGTGGGTGGGGACTCCTACGATTTCCCCGTTGTCATGGACGGACCACCATCTGGTTAAGGTTGGACTTACAACTGCTTTCCACTTTCGCAGGGGCGAAGGGCCTATTAGAATGGTCCGCCCGAAGAGGTTACTGAATCCGGTAGGATTCCAAGAAGCCTTGGAGGGATTTAATGTTGGCTCTGCTGGTGATCCTGTTGATGCCCTGGTTGAGAACTGGAACAACTTGCTCACCAGGGCAGTAGACACGATTGCTCCTAAGCGTCCCCTCCGACCTGCTTCAAAATTGGCCCCTTGGTATATGGATGATCTACAGGGGCTGAAGCGGCAAGGTAGGCGACTGGAGCGCAAGTGGAGAAAAACTCGACTCGAATCCAACAGATTACAACATGGAGCACATTTAAAGATCTATGCTCAGGCGATACGTGCGGCAAAGAAGCGGTTCTTTTCTGCCCGTATTGCCTCTGCGAGTTCATGTCCGGCGGAGTTGTTCAGGGTTGTGAGGGGACTAGTATCTGCTCCCTCTCCCTTGAACCAGAATTTGGAGGCATCAGTTATCCGCTGTGGTGTGTTTAATGAATTTTTTGCAGACAAAATCTCTCGGATTCGGGCCGACCTAGATGGGGACTCCACAATTAATTTGATGTCTGAACTGGAGGTGTCCGGCAACTCCTCTTATACGATTCGACTAGATCAATTTCAGTTTGTGACTCCTGGTGATGTAGACAAGTTGCTTGGAACGGAGAGCCCTACCACTTGTCCTCTTGATCCTTGTCCAACATGGCTTGTTCTATCTAGCAGGGAGGCTGTTGTAGGCGGCCTGGTAGAAATCATAGATGCTTATCTGAGGGAGGGCAGGATGCCTCCTTGTCTTAAGGAGGCAATTATTAGACCTCTTCTAAAGAAGCCTGCGTTAGATCTCTCAGAGTTGAGCAATTATAGGCCAGTTTCCAATCTCCCAAGGCTGGGCAAGGTAATTGAGAGGGTGGTGGCCTATCAGCTCCAGGCAGTCTTGGAAGGAAACTGATTATCTAGACCCATTTCAAACTGGTTTTCGGGCGGGCTATGGGGTGGAGACTGCCTTGGCTGGCCTGATGGATGATCTCCAATTGGCAATGGACAGAGGAAGTGTGACTCTGTTGGTCCTCTTGGATCTCTCGGCGGCTTTCGATACTATCGACCATAGTATCCTTCTGGAACGTCTGAGGGGGTTGGGGGTGGGAGGCACTGTTTTACAGTGGTTCCGCTCCTACCTCTCGGACAGATTCCAGATGGTGTTGATTGGAGATTGTTGCTCTTCAAAATCTGAGCTTAAGTATGGTGTCCCTCAAGGCTCCATACTCTCTCCAATGCTTTTTAACATCTACATGAAACCGCTGGGATAGATCATCAGGGGATTTGGAGCTGGGTGTTACCAGTATGCTGATGACACCCAGATCTACTTCTCCATGTCAACTTCTTCAGGAGTTGGCATATCCTCCCTAAATGCCTGCCTGGAAGCAGTAATGGGCTGGATGAGGGAGAATAAACTGAAGCTGAATCCAGATAAGACGGAGGTACTTATTGTGCGGGGTCGGAACTCTAGAGACGATTTTGATCTGCCTGTTCTAGACGGGGTCACACTTCCCCAAAAGGAACAGGTTCGCAGTCTGGGAGTACTTCTGGATCAACGTCTCTCCTTGGTTTCTCAGGTTGAGGCGGTGGCCAGGGGTGCTTTCTATCAGCTTCGGCTGATACGCCAGCTGCGCCCGTTTCTCGAGATCAATGACCTCAAAACAGTGGTACATTTGTTGGTAACCTCCAGACTTAACTTCTGTAATGTGCTCTATGTGGGGCTGCCTTTGTATGTAGTCCAGAAACTTCAGTTGGTTCAGAATGCATCAGCCAGGTTGGTCTCTGGGTCATCTCGGAGAGACCACATTACTCCTCTGTTGATGGACCTACACTGGCTGCCAATAGGTTTCCAGGCAAAATACAAAGTGCTAGTTATAACTTATAATGCCCTAAATGGCTTAGGCCCTGGGTATTTAAGAGAACGTCTTCTTCGCTATGTGCCCCACCACCCATTGAGGTCACTTGAGGAGGTCCGTCTCCAGTTGCCGCCAACTCATTTGGTGGCTACACAGAGACGGGCCTTCTTGGCTGCTGCCCCAAGATTGTGGAATGCGCTCCCTGCTGAGATACGATCCTGCCCATCTCTGGCAGTTTAAAAAAAAATTCTGAAAACACATCTCTTCAAACCAGCTTTCTCAGCTTTTAAAAAAATTGTTTTTAAATTGTTCTGATTATTTAATTGCTGTTTTACGATGTTTTTAGTCGTTAATCATTGTTTGATGTTTTATAATTTTTGTTTAATTATTAATTGATTTTAATGGTGTTTTAATGTAAACCGCCCTGAGCCTTTTGGAAGGGCGGTATAAAAGTTTTAATAATAAATAATAAATAATAAAATAAATTCACACAAGCATTTATAGTTGTTGGAATAAAAAAGCCAAAACAGTAAATCTGTGAACAGCATACTGTGAGCCACCTCCGAATATGCCAGAAGAAATAAATCCGTTCGATTTGTGAAGGGGGTCTCCTGAGTCCTGAAGTACCCACACAGAGAAGGGTGTTGGTTGCATCTCTGTATGAGTCACTGATCTAACTTGGCCTGCTGTTGGGAGTTAGTGATATGCAGCATCCCTGCACAGTAGCGGAACTGGGATTAATCAGTGAAATCACCCACCCTCAGAGGAGTCTGCCCACTATGCCTCTGCATGAGTTACTGCTCTGGGCTTACCTCTTTCCTATAACTCTGTGGATCTACTACACACTGGACATGCCAACTGTGTGTACCTGCTACATACTGGATGTGCAAACTGTGTGCACATATATTCCAGAGGAACCCTAAAAGGACATTTCTGCATGTGGAAATGTATAGAGAAGTGAACATCTGATCTTGTGTTGCAGGAAATTATATTTCAAACTCCTGGGTTAAAAGTGCACACTTTGTGGGGGGGGGGCACTCCATAATAAAGACACAATCATGGGGGAGTCATGGGTCAATTCTCCTAGGGCCCATCTCTTTTGAGTATTCAGCCTCCTACTTAGTTTGGGCCACTTAGAAGAAGCAGTGAAGCAAAGACCACTGAATCAATTTTTGTAGGATGGAGAGCACCCTTATTATACAGACTCTGTTTGACTACAACTCCCATAACCCCCAAGCAAAAGCCATTGCAGCTGGGGATTCTGGGAGTTGTAGTCAACAACATCTGAATATCCCTGTTAGAGGGAACACTGACTCCAACCTGAGGGTTCAAATTGGAGTTTGGAGAGCAGACCCTCAAGTCGCTCTCCACGGAAACTGGAGTTTTGAAGGGGTATCCTGCATTCAGATATACAGGTTTAGCAACCTCTGGACCCTTCAACTCCAGTTTCGTGTTATGTGTGAATGTAGCCAATGTGTTAGTAATAGTCTCCCTGTCCTGTATTCTGCCAAGAAAACCACATGGCTCTGTGGTTGCCAGGAGTTGACACCGACTCGATGGCACAACCTTTCCTTTCCTTTATTCAACCAAGAGAATCCTTCAGTGCCCTAGGATGGAATTCATCTAGCCTTGAAGATTTAAGCCCATTAAGGTAGTTAGGAGATGGTTAAAGAGTACATAATGAGAGCATGTATGGCTACCTTAAATGAGGTTTAGTCTCCAAGTGCAGATGAATTACATCTCCAGGTACTGAAGGAACTTGCAGACATGATCTCAGAACCACAACCTGTAATCTCTGGAAACCCCTGAAGAACGAGTGAGGTGCTGATGAGTGGATGTTGTCCCTATCAGGAGCATAGGGAGGCTGGTGGGCCCCTGGCCTTGCGGGCACCTGGCCGTCTGACATCAGATGCAGGGGCCTGGCTAGCCACACCCCTGCATCTGACATCAGATGAGGGAGTGTGGTCTCCCTCCCAAATGGGGTGACGTGGAGAGCCGCTCCTCGTCTCGATCTCCCTCCCAAATGGGGCTGCGTGGCCCTTTTTAGGAGGGAGATTTGCCACCCTGGATTGGGCAGCGGAGGACAGAGCAACTCTCCCTGCCAGGCAGAGCCGTTCTGGTCGTGCTGCCTTTAAGGCAAGGAGAGTCACTCTGGCTGTGCTGTGCAACGCAGCGTGGGAGGATCTCCTTTCTAAACAGGGCCACGCGGTCCTGTTCGAGCCCGAAATAATGCCTCACAGCAGACATGGGGGTGCGCTTGCGGCCCTTGATTGGTAGCGGCCCGGGTTCTTTGAACTCTTTCGCCCAATGGTGTCTCCGCCCCTGGTCCCTATCTTCAAAAAGGAGAAAAAGAAGCATTGGACTACTAGGAATCAGTCAACTGTTCTCCCCTATACTTTTTGGCAGGAATTCTTTTTGTGCAAAAGAAAACAGATTAACAAAACCAAGAGATGAAGTTCAGCTCAGGAACAACCACTTAATTAATTTAGAATATTAGTAAATATAATTGTAAAATAAAAACCAATTTCAACCTAATATTCAGTCATTTTAATTTCCCAAATCCTTGCTAGCCAGGATAGAGGGAGTTTTGACCAATGCCAGAAATACTTCTTGATCTTATAAAATAACTTGGTTGTTGTCCCTATTTGGGTGAATGAGCGACAAAGTGGCAAATGCGGTTCAATGTTGGCAAGTGTCAAGTGATGCACGCTGGGACGAAAAACCCCAACTTCAAGTATACGCTGATGGGATCTGAGCTGACAGTGACTGACCAGGACAGAGATCTTGGGGTCATGGAGGACAGCTCGTTGAAAGTGTTGACTCAATGTGTGGCAGCTGTGAAAAAGGCCAATTCCATTCTAGGGATCATTAGGAAGGGGACTGAAAATAAAACGGCTAATATTCTAATGCCCTTATACAAAACTATGGTGCGGCCACACCTGGAGTACTGCGGACAGTTCTGGTCACCACATCTAAAAAAGGTCATTGTTGAACTGGAAAAGGTGCAGAAGAGGGCAACCAAGATTTTCAGGGGCCTAGAGCACCTTTCTTATGAGGCAAGGCTACAACACCTGGGGCTTTTTAGTTTAGAAAAAAGACGACTGTGGGGAGACATGATAGAGGTCTGTAAAATCATGCATGGTGTGGAGAAAGTGGAGAGAGAGAAATTCTTTTCCCTCTCCCACTAGAACCAGGGGTCATCCCATGAAATGGATTGCCGGGAAATCTAGGACCAACAAATGGAAGTACTTTTTCACACAACACATAATCCACTTGTGGAATTCTTTGCACAAGATGTGGTGACAGCCAACAACCTGGATGGCTTTAAGAGGGGTTTGGATAACTTCACGGAGGAGAGGTCTATCAACGGCTACTAGTCGGAGGGCTACAGGCCACCTCTAGCCTCAGAGGCAGGGTGCCTCTGAGTACGAGTTGCAGGGGAGTAACAGCAGGAGGGAGGGCTTGCCCTCAACTCCTGCCTGTGGCTTCCAGTGTCATCTAGTGGCACACTGTGTGAAACAGGGTGCTGGACTAGATGGGCCTTGGGCCTGATCCAGCAGGGCTGTTCTTATGTTCTTATGTTCTTAACTTTGTAAAATCCTCCAACCAAAATTTTGCCAACCAAAATTTTGAGTATGTGAAAATTGGAAATTTTATTTTGACAGGCCTTGCCAACCGTGACCCGAGTATCTGCGGTTGGCGAGGATTTTTAGTGACTTGGGGTGGGTGGGTTTCAGCAATTGTGGGGGTATTCAGAGGTTCTATCTGCTCATTCCTCTTGCTGACCCTTGCTGTCCCTTGCCAATTTAAAATGCCTTTGAGTGATTTTGGGGGGAGGGTTCCAAAATATTTCAAGAGGTTCAATCTGCTCATTCTTCTTGGTGACTCTTGGCAATATTACAGGATTATTTGTGATTTTGTAGCATTTTTTATCCCCCCCCCTTTATTTTTAGGTCAGTTTGCCATCATGGTTCCCCATTTCCCAAAGATTTTAATGCCTCGCCAACCACAAATTTGCCAACGGCGGATTTTTGCCAGAACAGAACCCTAGCGGTTGGCGAAGGATGACTGTAATCTCACCTCCCTTTTTGACAGTTCCTAGTTTAGTAGAATATGGGGATGCAGTGCTCAAAGTGTATCCTGATCTTGGCAAAGCATCTGACAGACTCTCCCACACTACCCTTGTTGACAAGTTGACAAAATGTGGGCTAGATGGTGTAGAATCCAGAGGAAAGAGCTGTAGTATGCAAGGACAAGACACTGGACTTGAATCAGGAATATGATTGGTTTAATGAGATAGATGTTATGTACAGAGAGGTAAGTACAGACTGTTTTTCAGTGCTCTTGCTGCTGGCTGGGTGCTAGCCCCGCCTCTACACCAGGCCTGGAATACAATTAACTAAAGTCCCATTCAAAAGCTGGCCTGGATCAAGGAATGGGTTAAGAGAGGCAAGTGCAGTCTGCCTTCCGTGCTCTTGCCGCTGGCTGGGTGCTGGTCCCACCTCTACTCCAGGACTGGAATAGAAGACACTGCCAGGGACTGAACCTGGGATCTTCTGCAAGCAAAGCAGATGCCCTCCCACTGAGCTACAGGCCCACCCCCTGCTGTGGTAATATTCTGGGTGGCTCAGCCTGGGGCAAGCAATAATGGAAAATCTTGCATGGGGCAGATGGTTGAAGATAGAGGGTGTTCTCTCTCTGTCAGCCCTGATACTATGAGTTTGGGGATATTTCGTGTAGTAGTGTGCACGGTTCGGTTCGGGCACAATTGGAAAGACCTCCGGACCGGTTCGGCATTCCGGCGGTCCAGAGGTTCGGAAGGGCGGGGGAGTCTCTCTTTAAGGGGGGTGGTAGTACTTACCCCCCCTGCTCTTCCCCCTCTGGCACTGATGCTGTTAAAAAACTTCTTGGGATGGCAGAGTTCCTCCCTGCCGCTCCTGCCCCTGTCGTCGTTCTTTAAGCCTTAAACGGAGAAGAGCTGGTGGAGCGCATGCGCCCATCGCGGCATGCACGCTTGTCTCCGCCGCGGGCGCACATGCACCGCATACGTCACACTGCGCGTGCACGCCCACAGCAGAGATGAGCGTGCGCGCCGCGAAGGGCACATGCGCTCCACCAGCTCTTCTCCGTTTAAAGCTTAAAGAACGACGATGGGGGCAGGAGCGGCAGGGAGGAACTCTGCCGCCCCAAGAAGATTTTTAACAGCACCAGCGCCGGAGGGGGAAGAGCAGTGGGGGGGTAAGTATTACCACCACCCCTTAAAGAGAGACTCCCCCCGTGCCGGACCACGCTTCTGTGGTTCCGTGCACATCCCTAATTTCGTGCCGAAGAGGAGAGGGAGTGGTATTCAATTCCCTGCTGTCAGTGTGTGTGCATCAGGTTCCAAAGCTAGGTAGCAAACATGATTACTCCTTAAACCAGATCCACAGACAAAACCGGCTCTTCCAGCTCAGCCTTTTCTTGCAAGGTGTCGTCTGCCCCTCGGCAAAGCTTAGGATGAGAAGATCTAAAAATAACCAGGGGAACTGACAGGAAGGCTCAGTTCAGTTCAGTTGGTTGCGATCTTTGATCAAATATACACATTTCAACCCAGACCCAGATAAAGAGAATATTGGAGTGTGTGTGTATGTGTGTGTACACACACACACACACACACACACACACACACACACACTTACATAAAAGTAGAATAAGGTAAAATAAGATGAAGCAAACTAAAAAATACCCCACACCCTATATTAACCATTTCTGACACACCATGTGCGGCTCTTAACTGCAGCCATACATAATCTGGCTACTTGATGTGAAACATCGGTATGAATATCAGAAAGAAGTCAGTTTATATAAAAACCCATCCGAATTATTTGGATATCTCAAAACAAGAGGAGTAATATATCTAAACTGTAAGTCACGATAAAAAGAGCAATGCACATGGCCCCAAATACAAAAAGATACAAAAGCACAGAGCCAACAGTCTCAACATTTCTAGTTCTCAGGGGCAATGCATGATGTGGAGAGAGTGGAGAGAGAGAAATTCTTCTCCCCCTCTCATAACACTAGAACCAGGGCTCATCCCATGAAACTGGCTGCCCAAAATTTAGGACCCACAAAAGGAAGCACTTTTCCAAACAATGCATAATTAATCTATGGAATTCTTTGCCATGGGATGTGGTGGTGGCCACTAGCTTGGATTGCTTTAAAAGGAGCTTGGAGAAATTCATGGAGGACAGGTCTATTGATGACTACTAATCTGAGGGCTATCGGCCACCTCCAGCCTCAGAGGCAGGATGTCTCTACATCCCAGTTGCAGAGGAGCAACAGTAGGAGAGAGGTCCTGCCCTCACTTCTTGCCTGTGGGCTTCTCTGAGACATCTGGTGGGCTACTGTGTGGAAAAGGATGCTGGACTAGATGGGCCTTGAGCCTGATCTAGCAGGGCTGTTCTTATGTTCTATTCCATCCTTCAAAGCCTCGTACATTACAGAGGCACTTTCTGACACCATTCATGTGAGAGGAGCCATTACTGAGTGGTAGTGCACATAATGTGCGTAGTGGCATGCCTTTTCTAGGTGTTTTATTTATTTATTTGATTTCTATACCGCCCTTCCAAAAATGGCTCAGGGCGGTTTACACAGAGAAACAACAAATAAATAAGATGGCTCCCTGTCCCCAAAGGGCTCACAATCTAAAAAGAAACATAAGATAGACACCAGCAACAGTCACTGGAGGGGTACTGTGCTGGGGGTGGATACGGCCAGTTACTCTCTCCTTCCTAAATAAAAGAGAATAACCAGGTTAAAAGGTGCCTCTTTGCCAAGGCTTTTGTCTCCTGCTAAAAACTCTCTGACTTGCTCTAAGGCAGCCTCAGAGGTTCATGAGTGAAAATTGACAGCTATGAGCTTCTGCTTCTAGAGGGCCAGAGAATTCTAGAGCTGGTGGTGTCTTAGAGATCATCTAGGCCAACCCCCACACTCGATGCAGGAAATCCAGAACTAGGTGCCTAGGGCATCTCCAGGTAGGGCTGGGAGAGACTTCTGCCTGAAACTTAGGAGAGCTGCTGCCAGTCAGTGTAGGCAATACTGAGGCAACTGGAACAAGGGTCTGACTCAGTACAAGGCAGCTTTCAGTGGCCGTTATTGGTGTCTACTTTGTATTTCTTTTAAGACTATGAACCCCCTCGGGACAGGGAAGCAGCTTTCTTATTTATTTTTCTGTCTAAACCACTTTGAGTACTTTTGTTGACCAGTGGTATATAAATGTTTGTAGTCCTTAGACCGAGTCCTTCCCTCTGTGACAGCGGATAACAAGTCTGTGCCCTCTTCCATGTGACCACCCACATTTGGTAGTAGAGTGCATGCCGGCATGCAGAAAAACCCAGGCCCAAGCCTCCCCCCACCTGCCCCCCACACCCTGAATCTGTGTGGGGATCCCTCTGCCACCCTCCCCAACATGCAGAGCAGCTGAAGCTTTGCAAAAGGCAGAAGGTGAGGGGCAGAATAGCAGGGAGGGATTCAAAGACACTTTCTATGGTTTTGTGTGGGACGAGTGGGCAGGAGGGAGCAGGAGGGTGAGGGCAGAGGTGGTAGCTGGCACACACACACTGACAGCTGATGAGCTCTGGGGGCGGCAGCGGGCCCTCCAAGGCAGCCAGAGGGTGGTGCAGGCCGAAGCAGTCAGCAAGCAACCTGCCACCTCCACCTGTCTGCCACCTGAGGAGGCGGTCTCACCAGGCCTTGTTTGCAAGTGGGTGTGGCCAGATGCCTCTCTGTCCACTTTCTCCACACCATGCATGATTTTATACACCTCTATCATGTCTCCCCACAGTCGTCTTTTCTCTAAACTAAAAAGCCCCAGGTGTTGTAGCCTTGCCTAATAAGAAAGGTGCTCTAGGCCCCTGATCATCTTGGTTGCCCTCTTCGGTACTTTCTCCAGTTCTACAATGACCTTTTTTAGATGTGGTGACCAGAATTGTCCGCAGTACTCCAGGTGTGGCCGCACCATAGTTTTGTATAAGGGCATTATAATATTAGCCGTTTTATTTTCAATCCTCTTCCTAATGATTCATAGCATGAAATTGGCCTTTTTCACAGCTGCCACACATTGAGTCGACACTTTCAACGAGCTGTCCTCCATGACCCCAAGATCCCTGTCCTGGTTGGTCACCGTCAGCTCAGATCCCATCAGCGTATACTTGAAGTTGGGAGTTTTCATCCCAATGTGCATCACTTTACACTTGCCAACCTTGAACTGCATTTGCCACTTTGTCGCCCACTCCCCCAGTTTGGAGAGATCCTTTTGGAGCTGCTCACAATCCATTTTGGATTTCACTACCCGGAAGAGTTTGGTATCATCTGCAAATGTGGCCACCTCGCTGCTTACCCCTACTTCTAGATCATTTATGAATAAATTGAAAAGCACCAGTCCCAGTACAGATCCCTGGGGGACCCCACTTCTTACTTCCCTCCATTGTGAAAACTCTCCATTTATACCTACCCTCTGTTTCCTGTCTTTCAACCAGTTAGCAATCCACACATGTACGTATTTATTTGTTTGGTTGTTTATTTATATTTTACACATTTTCATACCGCCCAAAACTCACTTCTCTGGGCTGTTCACAACAAGATAAAAACAAAAGTAAAACACCAGTTAAAAACAAAAAACAAGGAATTTAAAACTCAACAATTTAAATTTTTTTAAAACAACATTCTAAAACAATATTAAAAACAATCAAAACAGTATCAGTTAAAAGCCTGGGTGAACAGATGCGTCTTTAAAGACTTTTTAAAAATTGTCAGAAATGGTCCCCTTATTCCATGACTGCTAAGTTTCCTCAGGAGTCTATGATGAGGAACTCTGTCAAAAGCTTTTTCAAAGTCTAGGTATACTATGTCAACTGGATCACCTTGATCCACACACTTGTTGACACTCTCAAAGAACTCCAAAAGGTTTGTGAGGCATGATTTACCTTTGCAGAAGCCATGCTGATTCTCTCCCAGCAGGGCCTGTTTTTCTATGTGCTTTACAGTTTTATCCTTGAGGACGCTTTCCATCAATTTGGCTGGAACAGACGTTAAGCTAATTGGCCTGTAATTTCCCAGATCACCCCGGATCCCTTTTTGAAAATTGGTGTTACATATGCTACTTTCCTTATCATTTCAGGGATAAGTTATATATTTTAGCAAGGAGGTCAGCAATTTCACATTTGAGTTCTTTGAGAACTATTGGATAGATGCCATCCAGCCCTGGCGATTAGTTAGTGTTTCGTTTTTTCCAGACAGTTTAGAACATCATCTCTTGTCACTGCTATCTGACTCAGTTCTATAACCTCCATCCCTGAAAAGCCTGGTTCAGGAACAGGTATATGCTCAGTATCCTCTGCCATGAAGATGGATGCAAAGAACTCATTTAGTTTCTCTGCAACCTCCATATCCTCCTTAATAATCCCTTTCACTCCCTCATTGTCTAATGGTCAACCGCCTCCTTTTTTTCCACCCTACCCAGCAGGTAATGATCATGGGATGAGCCTTTAGCCGTATATTGTTGTGCAATGGGGCCGTTTAAGATTGACATAGTTTAGGGCATCAGGGCATCATAATCTGGACATAATCCAGAGAGGGAGTGCAGTTTATGAGAACATAAGTACATAAGAACAGCCCTGCTGGATCAGGCCCAAGGCCCATCTAGTCCAGCATCCTGTTGCGCACAGTGGCCCACCAGATGCCGCTGGAAGCCACAGACAGGAGTTGAGGGCGTGCCCTCTCTCCTGCCATTACTCCCCTGCAACTAGTACTCAGAGGCATCCTGCCTTTGAGGCTGCAGGTGGCCTATAGCCCTCCGACTAGTAGCCATTGATAGACCTCTCCTCCATGAAGTCATCCAAACCCCTCTTAAAGCCATCCAGGTTGTTGGTTTCACCACATCCTGTGGCAGAGTGTTCCACAAGTGGATCACGCGTTGTGCGAAAAAGTACTTCCGTTCGTTGGTCCTAGACCTCCTGGCAATCAATTTCATGGAGTGACCCCCGGTTCTAGTGTTGTGTGAGAGGGAAAAGAATTTCTCTCTCTCCACTTTCTCCACACCATGCATGATTTTATAGATCTCTATCATGTCTCTTTGCAGTCATCTTTTTTCTAAACTAAAAAGCCCCAGGTGTTGTAGTCTTGCCTCATAAGAAAGGTGCTGTAGGCCCCTGATCATCTTGGTTGCCCTCTTCTGTACCTTCTCCAGTTCAACAATGAGCCTAGCTGTTTATTGCGGGTGGTTGTGGAAAGAACAAAGAAGCCTGTGGCTTTGAGGGTGGAGAATGTGCAGGCCCTTTGGGAGCAGGAGGCAGGATTATACATTCCATTCTTACACCACTGTGCAGTACTTCAGGGGTGCAACACAAGATGGAGAGAAAGAATAATTGGGCCCAGAGTATTTAAGAGAACTTCGTTATGTACCCTGCTGCTTATTGAGATCATCTGGGGAGGGTTGCCTGAGGGTGCCACCAGTGTTCCCTCTAACAGGGATTCCCAGATGTTGTTGACTACAACTCCCATAATCCCCAAGCAAAAGCCATTGCAGCTGGGGATTCTGGGTGTTGTAGTCAACAACATCTGGGAATCTCTGTGAGGGGGAACACTGGGTGCCACCGGAATGTCTCGTGGTGACTCAGAGGTAAGCCTTCTTGGTAGTTGACACCATGTCCTGCTGAGATAAGAGCTGCTCCATCTCTGTTGAAGACACGTCTCTTCAGCCAAGCTTTTTAATCGGATTATATTGATTATTTTAACTTTAAATTTTATATAAGTTTTAAATATTTATTAGTAGGCTTTATTAGTAGACTTTATTAGCCTAAGTTCCAGTTGGCTTATGAGATCACCCGGCATTCCATTTGTATGTGTTGATGTATGTGCATGTGGGTGTGTCCCCCTATCAACTTTGTAATGCCTGAACCAATATGTTCCATATCAGGTACAGTTGTAGGGACACAAAGGGACACCTTGACAGAGTAGTTTGTGATGATATCCATTCAAGATGGCGGACACGTAAACTTTTGATGCACAAGTGGGCTAACTTGTGAATTGCCTAACCAATTTGAACCAAATTTGCTACACCTGTAAGGGCACATAGGATAGTTTGTGATTCACTCTAATTCAAGATGGCGGAGATTTTAGGTACAAGTGGGTTAATTTGTGGACCATCTAACTGATTAGAACCACATTTGGTACAGTTGTAGTGAGTGACACACAGGGACACCTTAACGGCATGGTTTGTGATGATGTCATCCACCTCAATTCAAGATGGCAGACACAGGAATGTTTGAGGTGCAAGTGGGAACCAATCTGGACCAAAATTTGGTACAGTTGTAGGGACAGTGAAAGGAATGTAGATTAGTTCTTAGTGGAAGAACTTGTTTTGTCATAAACTACCTAGAGTCTCCGGTAGTGGGTGTTATATAAATCTGTTTAATTAATCAAATAAATAGGCAGTGCTAAATTCTGGTACTCTTTATGAGCCCCCTAAGAAATGGTGCTCTAGACAACTGCCTACATCTGCCTTTTGGACAGACCAGGCCTGTTTGTCACTCAGATTTTGGAGTGACACAAATTGAATTTTAAAATCTAAGTTTGCAAATTCTTATTATGAACAAAATCATGATTTCATCTGTCCTCCTGCTCTTTTGTATTTTCCAGATCAGCAATATCCCATTTTTCATCTTCCCTCCAGTGATGTTGTGGTTGAATACTCAGTACACCAGTTACCGGTCTGCGCCTCTTCGATGCCTTGTTATCATGGAGATGCTTATAGGTATGTTACCAGAAAATCAGAAATGCCTCCAACCTTTTGTGTACAGGAGGGACTGCACATCTCCAAAATACCTGCCTCTCAAACAGGGGCTTTGCTAGGTACTGAAAAGATCTAGAACCTGGGCCCAATTTTGATCATTAATCATATCTATCTATCTATCTATCTATCTATCTATCTATCTATCATATTTTTATTCGACTCAAAACTTGCATCTCTGGGTGGTTTAGAATTAAAATAATTTAAAACATTAAAACAATTAGAATCATTTAAACATTATGAACATAGGAACAAAGGAAACTGCCATATACTGAGTCAGACCATTGGCCTCTCTAGCTCAGTATTGTCTTCACAGACTGGCAGCGGCTTCTGCAAGGTTGCAGGCAGGAATCTCTCTCAGCCGTATCTTGGAGAAGCCAGGGAGGGAACTTGAAACCTTCGGCTCTTCCCAGAGTGGCTTCATCCCCTGAGGGGAATATCTTGCAGTGCTCACACATCAAGTCTCCCATTCATATGCAACCAGGGCAGACCCTGCTTAGCTATGGGGACAAGTCGTGCTTATTACCACAAGACCAGCTCTCCATTAACATTAAAATAATTTGAAACCAGCATTAAAAATTAAAACCATAAATCTAATTAAAAGCCTGGGTGAATAAATGTGTTTTCAGTGCCTTTTTCAAAGTTGCTAGAGATGGGGAGGCCCTTATTGCAACAGGGAGTGAATTCCAAAGTCCAGGAGCAAAAACAGAGAAGGCCTGTTCCCGAGTAGCCACCAAATGAGTTGGCGGCAACTGCAGAGCAACCTCTCCAGCTGATCTTAACAGGTGGTAGAGCTTGTGGTGAAGAAGAAGTTCTCTTCAATACCTAGGACCTAAACTGTTTAGGGCTTTATAGCACCATGTATTTTGCCCGGAAACTTATCAGCAGCCAGTGTAGTTCTTTCAATACAGGAGTAATATGGTCTCTCCTAGAGAACAACCTGGCTGCCGCATTCTGGACCAACTGCAGTTTACGGACTACGTACAAAGGCAGCCCTATATCAAGCACATTCCAGCCTAGAGGTTACTAGCATATGTACCACAATTTTGAGGTCATTCATCTCAAGAAATGGATGCAACTGGCGTATCAGCCAAAGCTGATAAAAAGTAACTCTGGCCACTGTCTCAACCTGGGACACCAGGGAGAGGTTTGGATCCATAAGCACCCCCAGACTGTGTAACCTGTTCCTTCTGGGGGAGCGTGACCCCCATCCAGAACTGGCAGATCAAAATTGTCTCCCCGAGTTCTGACCCCACATAATAAGTACCTCTGTCTTATCTGGATTCAGTCTCAGTTTGTTATCTCTCATCCAGCCCGTCACTGCCACCAGGCAGGCATTTAGGGAGGTTATGCCCTCTCCCAATGATGTTGACATGAAGAAATAGATTTGGGTATCATCAGCATACTGATAATACCCTGCACCAAATCTCCTAATGATCTCTCCCTGGGGTCTCATGCAGATGTTAAACAACACCAGAGACAATACGGAGTCCTGAGGGACACCATAGGAAAGTTCAGATTTGGAAGAACAATAGCCTCCAAGAGGCACCATCTGGAATCTGCCCGTGAGTTAGGAGCGGAACCACTACAAAGCAGTGCCTCCCACTCCCAATTGCCTCAGCCATTCCAGAAGGATACTATGGTCAATAGTATTGAAAGCCGCCAAGAGATCCAAGAGGACCAAGAGAGTCACTCCCTCTGTCAATTCCCAATTGGAGATCATCCATCAGGCTGACCTAGGCAGTCTCCACCCCATAGTCCGCCCCATATGCCCCTCAAAGAATATACACATGTTTTTAAAAGCCTCTAATATTATTATACAGGAGCTATAAATATGGAAGCAGCGGAGAGCTTGGTGAGGCCAGGAGTTCTCTTCTCTGCTCCGTGTAGGCACCTCCACTGCTGTACCTCCATGATGAAAGAGGTCATTGTGGATAAAATATTAATAATGGCTAGGAATATATCAGGCAAGTAAGAAAGAGACTGAAATCCAAACTCAATGGTGGTAACACTATCAAACCAATCAGCACATGGGCAATTCCTGTAATCTGATATACAGCAGGTATTGTTGATTGGACATAAGCAGAATTGGATGCTCTGGATCAGAAAACCAGGAAAATAATGACCATCAATCATGCCCTGCATCCAAGAAGTGATATTGATAGGCTGTACCTGCCAAGAAATGAAGGTGAACATTAAAGGTATCGGCCTCTGTTTCAACAACAGTACCAACCTCGCAGGGTCAAGTTTCTTATCGAGGCTGATCTCATCAATACGAGAGGACCCGTTCCAAGGACTCGTCCTAAGGACTCGTTCTTCACCAGGTCGTTGAGGGCCACTTCCTGATCCAGCAAGCGCTGGAACAAGAGGAAGGTGGAGTTCCACCCGGTATCTACATCTGCGGGGATGAGATGCAGTGGAAGCCCATGGACACACTGCCGCTCGCGAAGCAGGCACCTGGACTTCTCACTCCGGTGGAAGTGGGCTGCAATCTTGTGGGACTTCTCTACAAGCGCAGCCATGGCAGCAACAGCACCTACCATGGGGTGGCCATGTTCCCTGGATGCCTTTGCCTCCTTGAGGCCAAGTGGATCCCTGATAGTCAGGTGGAGCCTGTGTGCCATGCAGCGGATGTTCACACACTCCAACTCTGACTCTATTGCTGCCGTGACATTGGAGCCATTGTCTGTCACAATGAAGCCCCGGGAGAGGTGTGGCAACCTGCCTATCCACTCCTCAATTCGGTGGCCGAGTAATGCTGCCACCTCCTCCTTGGTATGCTTGGCATCCAAAGTCTCCATGTGCAAGACAGCCCACCTGTGCTGAAATGCAGTGTGGGATTCACTGGAGCACCACAGGTCCACTCTCTCTCGAGACCCCACCAGTTGGCATTCAGGGCCAGGAAAGCAGCGTGCATCACACTCACACTGTTCCACAGCTCAGTGGTGAAATACATGCTGGTGCCAACCAGTGCTGCACGCATCATGGCTGACACGAGCTCCCTGCATCACCTGTACAGGGAGGGGACCACGTTCCAGCTGAACGTGGTCCTTGAAGGGATGGTGTAGTTGGGTGCTAGCAGCTGAAATATCCAGTGGAAGCCAGAGTTCTCAACCACCTAAAAAGGCTGGTCGTCAGTGGCCATCACCTCCCTATGAGCTGGGTGACGAGATGTGGGTCCACGTGACCAGGTCGCTTCTTGCCCGACGACTGCATCCACCACTTGATTGGCAGTGTGCCCAGCTTCATGGAAGCTGGCGCACCGCCCTTGTCAGCGGTAGTTGCAACCACACAAGGTGCACTAGCGCTGCCAGCGGAGTCAAGGAGATCAGGGTGACACTGTCGCATGTGTTGCCACATTGAGGTCATCCCCAGATGCTTAGCATCCTTGCCCTGACTGACCTGTGCCCTGCAGTGGGCACAGCGAGCAGCATTTGGGGTATCTTGAGGAACCTCAAAATGCCACCACTGCTCTGGGTGGCCTCTGACACCCTGGGCGTTGTCTCTTGGGTGGCGGCGGACCTAGTGGGGTTTCTGGTGTTTGCCCACCACCGTCACCCACCCCCCTTCCACCCTGCACAGAAGAAGAAAGGCCTGGCTTCACTGGAGGAGGGGCTGCCCCACCACCTCAGCAGCAGACCCTTCCTCCTTGGAGCCAGACTGGGAGGACCCATCACTGGACTCCGCCATGACCTGGACATCATCAGGGCTCCCCCCCCCACTGAGTGGAGAGAGGAGCATTGGAAGGGCTGCAAGAAGGAGGGAAAATCTGACTGCACTGCCTGCTTTCAATCCCCTGCCCTCCACCCCTGCCCCAGAAGCAGCTTCCCTGGCAGGAGAGCCCCCCACACCACCAGGCATCACCTGATGGACCCACCACTGGTCCAGGACCTGGCTCGTCGGCAGCAGGCTTCTCTAGATAGGAGAGCCTTCATGCCACCACCTCACCTGGGCCAAAGAATTTGCTGATGGGGACCTGTGGGACCCCAGGATGGCATCTTCTCTGCCCCCCACCATGGCCTCCTCACCAGCTTGGGGACCCCTCCCACATCTGCCTGCCACCCTGCTGTGAGCTTTGCTCCCCACACAATGCTCAGGCATTCCTGAAGACCCTGGGGCTTTTTTAAAAAATTGGAAAAATGTTTTTTTAAAATGGAGGGGGGATTTTTTTAAAAACTATTTGAGGGGAAAAAACTTTTTTTTAGCCTATTGGGGGGAACCTTTTTTAAAAAAAGAAACCCTATTTAAAGAAAACCCCTTTTAAAACAAGCCTACCCACCCACTCCACCCACAGCAATACAATACAATAAAAAAACAATGCAATGAATAAAGTACACAATGCGGGGACCTGTAAAAACAAGAAACAAACTGTAAAGAAAAAACACAGAAAATATACCTCCCCACACCCAAACACAAAAGGAGGCCCTATTTAAGGAGCACTAAAGGGGGGAAAGGGGATAACAAAAAGTAATCATTTACCCCCTCATTGTCCTGGAGATCTTCTGCCCCACACACTGTTCAGGAGAAAAAAGAAGGAATTCCAGACCAGTGGCAGGCTGGCACAGCACGGGTGGGCAGGCACAGCTGGGGCGGGGGTAGGGCAGAATGAAAAGCTTCCCAGCTATTTCACCCCAATGAAATCAAGCAACACAAGTCACACAAAATGGAGGACAACATCTTAAAATGGCCTCTAGAACCATCGAACCAGCTCGAACAGGCTCGAACTGAACCTGACTCAATCAGTTTGAACTCAGACTAGCATTGCCAAGGCAATGCCCTGTTTGGTCGAAGTTCGAACCTTTCAACCGAACCGGTTCAAATTTGAACCGGTTCGAATTTGAACTGGTTTGCACATCCCTACTTGGGATGCGTTTTATGAAAAGCAATATATAAATTGAACAATCAATTTCTTTTTTCTTTTTTCTTTTTTGCATCCCATGCTACAACTTTAGAATGGCTGGGCAGAAAGTTCTCAAAATTCATATGGTGTTAGCACATGATAGTAGCATTAAATGTGTGGATGTTAAAGGAACTCAGTCTACCCGCTGAATTAATTATGAGGTTCCCATTGATCCCTATGGGTAAATTAGTATTTAAATTGGAAATTTGAGTGCAGCCCTTACTAGTGATGCCTCCTGTTCATTGCACGTATTTTCTCAATTTTAGATCCTACCCCTATGGGGTCAGGAGCCAAAGTTTCTGGGTCAGAGAGTGTTGGCTGCCGTTATGCCAGGATCTACCCAGTTTCATAGTCAGGGACTGAATACTAGGGTTCAGATTGTTTGGAATCACTTTCCCTGAATCCCAGCTGTCTGTGAACTGGTTGTGGTCAGTGGTAGGGGAGAAATTCATTCTGGATCTGCTTAGAGGCCCTCTCATCTTTGGGACCATAAATAATTGGAAATCAGTTGGTATGGGGAAGGACTTCTGGGGCTGTGTTTGTGTAGACCAAAGTCCTTATAGCTCATGCTGAAGCTCTGGAAGGAAGATCTGAGAGAAACCAGATCTCTTTGATGTCAACAGGTGTCTTCTCCATGTATTTCCATTCAACCCTCAGCTATGCTGGGCAGATGCTAGATGAGCTGTCCATCCTGTGGACGTTGAGCATGTGCTATGTTTTATGGCTTCCATCACATCATCTTCCACGTTTCATCAAGAACAGGTAGTAATATCAAGTCCCAGCTGAATCCAGTTGGAAAAATCAGTTTTTGATGGCCTCTAATTAGATGACTTCTCACACCCTTAGCATTTATATTAGCCTTAAGGGAGGGGTACTCAAATGTGGGTGCCCAGTTGTTGTTGGACCACAACATGCATCATCCTACAGTGGCCAAAGTTGCTGTGTTTTCTTGGTAAAATACAGGAGGGGTTTACCATTGCCGCCTTCTGCGCAGTATGAAAAGATGCCTTTGTGATTGTCACTTAAGTGACCATCTTTCCTTTGTCGCTGCTGCCCAATGTAGGTGCCTGCTTACTTTAGCTGGGCAGCTGGGATGACCTTTGCACCTTGGGTGACTTTGGGTGACCCTACTGGGAGTATACCTCCCGGCATACTTTGCTCATATAGAGAATATGAAATATAGGCAAAGCATCAAGCATCAAAACAAGGTGGATTACAAAGGGCTTTCTATAGAAAATAATTCCAAGGAGCTTAATTCTGAATACAAAATCTTACCCACAGCTTCCCCAAGTTTCAAAGAGTCAGGTGAGGTGCTAGAAAGCAACCTGACAGCCTTCTGAATTTACCCCTTTTAATTCCAAAATTTCTCATGAGCGAGCAGAAATTATCAACTGGAGATATATATCAGCATATAAAGTCCCAAGGGCAATGTAGCAGGTTTTAATTTCTTTTGGATGATATTTTTGTGACCTTGTCCCTCTATTCCTTCCTTAAGCTCTGGTGGGTGTCTCATTCCAAATGCTGGGGAGAGATTCCAGACCATCATGGATCTTCAGAGCTATTTTGTCCCTGAGCACACCTCTGTCTTTATATCCCTAGGGAACAATTCAACTGGATAGTAGCCATTGTAACGGTTTTCAGCACCCTGATGTCCTTTCTGAAGCCAGCACTGAATGCTTATGTACTGAATACTTTCGTATTGCACTTCTTCTATATGATGTTCCAGGAAGTGAAAACGTAAGAACGAGCTGAGAATTACGAGTCCCAGACCAAGACAAGTGCTGGAGCACGTACATCAGCTGGGTCTCCAATGATAACATTATGAATTTATGAATTGGGGACCTTTTGTGGCCAGCTGCATATTCTGTTCTAGATGGGGTGTGGGTGGATGACCAAGCTGCGGCCTCTGCTGAGGAAGGGATCTGAGTGCCAGCAAGAATTCTCGAAGTGACATAGACCTTGGATAGGGACTTACAAGTTAGCCAAAGAGGTCAGGACCTTGGACAGCACCAAGCAGGTGCAAAGGAATGGAGTAGGAATGTACAAAATGTTTTGATGATAAATTGTTTTGATTTGAAACAGGCTGTTTTGGGTGTTTTGAGCTGGAAACAAAGTGGAGAACGTTTTGATGTTTCACATGCCATTTTGGAGGCCTGTTTTCCCTTTGCTGATCGTTTTTCTGGCACTGGTTTCTGATTGGCTTGAGATCTCCTTGCTTCTTGGTTGGCTTGTTAGCATACAAATCAAGTGCTGTCACGGGCAACTGTGCCCTCATTGGCTGGGTGGAAGGCAGTTGGGGGAACCAAAAAGAGGGAGTTTCAAAATGTATTCAAAGGGACAGGGAGGCAGAGAGGATCCTTTAACTTCTCATGGTAAGTCTAGAAGCTTTGTTTTTTGTCAGACCATTAGTCCATCTAGGTCAGTATTGTGTACAGTACACAGAGTCAGACTGCTCCCAGGTTACAGGCAGGAGTCTCTCCCTCAGCCCTATATCCGGAGATGCCAGGGAGGGAACCTGGAATCTACACACACACACACACACACACACACACACACACACAGATGCTCTTCTCAGAGAGTGGCCCCATCCCCTCAGGAGGAATATCTTAGAGTGCAGCTCACCTTTCTTCCTACTCCTTCCATCCTGTTCAGAGTCTTCAGACAGCTGAGCTCAGAGCTGAACTGCCCAAGCCATGACTACTCTGTCCTCCTGTCTCTGTGGCAGGCAGGATGGAAGGAAAGAGGGTTTGATTTTGTGGTTTTCTCAGCACTAATATGGTGTCCTATTGCTGCTATAAATATCTGGTTTTGCTGGATCTCAGATTGACAAAGGCAGAACTTACCTTCCTTCCATGAGTTACGGTTTGTTTTGTTTGTGAGATAGTGTTGTGACGAGAAATGGACAGTGGCAGTGCTCGCTCTCTCTCTGCAATATTTATTTGTGATTGCTGCGATGACTTCCATGTCTGGCCTTGAGATGAATTTGTGCTTCACTCACTGCTCTGGTCTGCTCTGCAATCTATATTGCAATGTATAGTTAATCAAACTGTGGCTGAGGTTGCTCAAGGAGCTTATGGCTATGCTTGCTGCTCAGGGTGCTGCTGTGGCAGGAGTTGTCATGCTAGGAAGTAAGAAGTAAGAATTGTGTGTGTGAGGAAAAACTTGTGCCAATGATGTTACTGCAGCACAGGCACTGTGGCTGCCAGTGGATTCTGGGTCAGTGATTCTTTTCTGGGCCATTTTTGGACTGTGTTTGAAATCTGTGTTGCAGGGGACAGATTCCCTTTTACAGAGTGGCTCTGCAGGATTGCAAGGCAGGGTTGCAAAATGCATTGCAAATGCAAACTGCAAATTTGCAAAGCAAAACTTGTGTTCACTCTGTGAGTGCAACTTGCTCCGGTCATAGAGAGCAATGGGTAAACTTGAAACACTCTATTGTTCTGCATGGGAATCACCCCAGGACACCAAAGGGGGTTGTGTGGTATGGCATGATGGGTGCTACCTACTACTCAATCCACAAAAGAAATGGGCAAGCGTGTGATCTTTAACAAATTTTTAATCTTTCTCCGAAACCTCCATAGGATCCAATGGAGTTTTAGGGAAAGGTTAAAAATGTGTTCAAAATTGCCTGCATGCCCATTTCTTTTGTTCTTGCTGGCTGTTGTCCAAATTGAGTATTTTGACCTTACCCCATCCCTAGGGAAGACTCTGTACCTTGAAAGGATATAGGCTCAGTGGTTACTTCACCAGAGGCCACATCTGCATGTAAAAAATGGACCAGTGCTTCCTCCACCTGTGTATACACACACACACACACACACACACACACACACACACACAATATCAGTCTTGGAGACTGCAGATAGGAGGGGGAACTGGCTGCGTGGGCTTCCTTCTGGCATGAAGGACAACCCCAGCAGCCAATCACAGACAGAATGGGGGAGGAGCTTCCTCCCTCAACTCTGGTTACAGCTCGCTGTAAGTCCAATTCTGCCTTCGGATGAACACAAACCGTAGGTAGAAGCAGCGAAACTGACTACTACCCGAGGGTTAAAATTAGAGTTTGGGAAGTGAAACCTCAGGTTGTTTTTCTGGCGGAACCATGGTCGCACACAATCAGATATACAAGAAATCCAACCTTGGGTTCCTTCACCTCTGGTTTCCCGTTATGTGCGAATGTGGCCATTGAGTCTCCTTCATTCTCAGGATATTGAACAAGTGTCTGAAACTAACAGGCATAAACAGTGACTCATGCAGAGAGAGACAGGACCTTCCAGTTATTCAGTCTGTGTAATTCTTGCAATTCTCTTGTGGCCACCAGTCAGCCTAACGGAAGGATCTAACCATCATGGATCTTGGCCTTTTCCTCAGGAATCACAATCATTTCCCCTCCATTCAACGAACTGTTGTGATGGCGACAGGGTGGTGGACAATTGCCATCGTCTGCTGGATTGTGGACAGGTTTCTTTGTGAGTTCTGCCACAAGATCAACTTCAGATACTTACACAGCTTGTGGTAAGAGAGAAAGGATTCTTTTACATATCATGCAGAAACACATTTTATAAAGTTTAGTTGATGTCGGGAGAGCAACCAGTTTAGGGCTGAAGAACTGAATCCTCAGCCTCGGGTGGGGGTGGGTGGCTCCTAACTGGCAGCTTCCAAATTTCCAGAAAACTATATTTAGGAAAAGCTGTATAATGGGAGGTCAGGAACTGGCTACCCTCAGTCCAATCCTGGCCCCATTAGGAACGCCCAGTCATTTCTTTCTCTTCCATGCTTTCTGGAACAGCTCAAAGTTGTCTTTCCCCAGTAATGTAGTTGCAAATTCAGAAGTGCAGGGACTCTGCATGGCAGCCCTTATGCCCATTCACACCCCAACAGCCAGAGAAGCTGAGAAGTACCGGCACTCTGTCCCTGTGCGTCCCCCCTCCACTACACCACTGGTGTTTCCAGATAGAGAAATACTCTGAAAACTTTAGCTTTTTTCATTTTATCCACTTTGCATCCAGATGATGTACTTCCCTGCTGCACAATTTCATAGCGCCATCTGCTGGCCATTTGATGCCAATCCTAAAGTAGTCTCAAAAGACATAGTTTCTCATAATGGATTGCCCACAAATGGTAAGCAGATGGCCCTGTGAAATTGCACAAAGAGGAAGTACAAAATCTGGATAGGGAATGGATGAGCGAGAAGACCTTCCATTTTTAAATGGAGTATGTCTGAAAACAGCCAGGTTCAGAAGAAAACAAAGAGCAATATGCAAGAATAAGGAAAGGAGCTTAACTACCTTCCTCATACATCCCACCCTCTTTCTCTCTCTCTTGTCCTTGAAGCTGCTGCAGAGTGAAAGCAGGAAAAAAACTGGAGGAACACGGGTAATAGATGCAAAAACTATATCACAAAACCCTGTTCAAACATTACAGGCAATTCCAGAAACAGGAAATGGGGTGGGTGCACAGGAAGTGATCTTGTAGCAAACTACTCTGGAGCAGGGAAGGATCTCTAATAGAGCAAATCTGTGCAGGATATGGGTCTCTACTAGGGGAGCTGGGCCCAAATTTCCTACTTAAATCACAGTTTCCCCATAGGGATCAATAAGAAACTCAAAAAGATTAATACATCCCGAATGGCTGGACAGAAAACTCTGAAACCCATGGATTTTGCAATGATTTTTAAACCAAGTTTTATTTTTATTTATAGATCCCGCCCCCCCCCTTGCAGTAGCCAGCAGTAATTTCTGCCTCTTGACCACACACTTCTCCATTTCCTTTGCTCTACAGGCACATCTTTATCCTCATAGCCATCCATCACGCTGTGACCCTCATCACATTCTGTGATGTTTTCTATGACTTGTCGTGCAGTGAACCCAAGGTGGTCTACTGGCCCAGGAACTTTGGTCCATTGGCGCTGCCGTACGTGGTGTTCCAGAGATCAAATAAATCGTATTAGAGGGACTGCGAGATTTAGGCATAGTTAGTGGGGAACTAACTAACTAACACTGGCATAATTAGTGTAGAAACACATGTGCTGTCCCCTCCTTCGTACCAAAGAATTTAAGTGCGCAACAGCCTATTTACCAACGATACTTTGCAAGGGAAGACAATAGAGATGTGCACGAATCACAAATTGCCATTCATTTCTTGGTTGTCAAAACCATGAATCTGGCCATCTCAAAACTAGGTCGATTCGATTTGGTCTTGATTTGTTAAATCAAATTCAAATTGATTTGACCTATGCTGTGGTGGGTGGGGAGGAGAGCTGCTGATATACTTTAAAAAGAAAACAGCACTGGGGTACCCCAAAATTAATTACCTTCATTGCAGAGCCTGCAGCGGTGATCCGAACCGCCAGTGCCACCATCTCCCTGCGGCCGCTGGCTGCTCCTATGAAGAAGAGGTGCCTGGCGCCTGCCTGCTTGAAAGTAGTAGTTTAAATTTTAAGGCTCCACTCCTCTGGAAGGAGCGGGGACACCATAGCACATAGGAACGTAGGGACACAGGAAGCTGCCATATACTGAGTCAGACCGTTGGTCTACCTAGCTCAGTATTGTCTTCACAGACTGGCAGCAGTTTCTCCAAGGTATCTCTCTCAGCCCTCTCTTGGAGAAGCCAGGGAGGGAACTGGGAACCTTCTGCAGGAAAGCAGGCAGGTGCTCTTCCCAGAGCGGCTCCATCGCCTGAGAGGAATATCCTATAAGGGCTGGCAGTGTTGGGGAGGTGGCAATCACCACCCCCTCCCCACTTTCGGCCTCAAATGGTCCACTGTGGCGCTCACGTGCAGAGTTGGCAGCAGCTGGGGAGGTGGCAATCAGCCTGCCATCCCTCCTTGCGGCCAGCCTGCTTGGCCACTAGCACTCAAATGAGAACTGCGCCGGGCCCCTTTTAAATGGCCTCTGTGCAGGCATTGTGGCACACCGCAAAAGCACTGGAGTGCTATCAAATAAGACCACCAAGCAACTCCATTAAATGGCCTCCCCGTGCCTGTGCAAAGGCCATTTAAAGCAGCCCAGCGCAGTTCTCATTTGAGTCCTAGCAGCCAGACAGGCCATCTGTGGGGTGGGATGGTGGGCCAGTTACCACCTCCCCAGTCGCTGCCAACTCTGCAAGTGAGCCCCACGGCGGGCCAGGTGAGGCTGGCAGCAGGGATGGGGGTGGTGGGTATGATCACCACCTCCCCACCTCTGTCAGCCCTACTATGGTGTCTCCGCTCCCACCAGAGGAGCTAAGTGGGCAGGTGCCAGGCCCCTCTACTTAACAGGGGCGGCTGGTGGCCCCAGGTGGGTGGTGACCCTGGTGGGTCAGGTCACTGCTGCAGGCTCTGCAATAAAGGTAATTAATTAATTTCGGGATGCCCCAGCACCATTTTCTTTTAAAAGTATTTCAGACAGAGGCTCTCCTCTCCCCTCACCCATTTCATTGAAGGCTGAATCAATTCAGCTAGATTCAGTTTGAATCTGGCTGATTTCGATTCGACCTTGAAAAGAATCACCCCTTTTGCGGGGTGAAACATTCAAATCAGCCAGATTCAAGTAGACTCAGCTGCCAAATTGATGTGCACATCTCTAGAAGACAACTTATACAAATTTGTGGCACTCACACACAGCATGGACATCAAAAGCTAGCGAGCGAACCGGTTAGGGTACAATTTACACGGCAAAAAGGAAACCTGATTGAGCCAGGTTTGACTGTCAAGGTTTCCCCAGAAGGACCCTGGCAGTTGTTGGTTGGTTTGCATGGCTCAAAAAAAAAAAAAAAAAAGAGCTTCTGAGAATTCCGTTGGTGGTGGCTTCCCAGAAGTGTAGATCCCCGGATGGATCTTTATTTATTTATTTATTTATTACAAAATCCCAGGCAGCTTTGCCACTTTCAGAAAAGTCCCCAAGGAGACATATAATTATTGAAATGACTGACTGACTGACTGAATGAATGAATAAAATATTGGGGCTTGGAGGCTGTTCTGGACTGGCCGACAAGCTGAAAATTAATCCAGATAAGCTTGGCTGACAAGTAACTAATTAGCATTAATTAAAGTAATTAATTAATTAAAATTAATCCAGACAAGCTTGGCTGACAAGCTGAAAATTAATCCAGACAAGCCAGAAGTGCTCTGGATTGATAAAACTGACCATCCTAGTAGTGGGGTAAATCTGGTCTTGGACAGGGTCACAATCCCCCTGAAAGTGCATGTCCACAGCTTGGGGGTATTTCTGGACTCAACACTGTCCTTGGAGGCACAGGGGACGGTGGAGTGCGGAAGTGCCTTTTACCAGCTACAGCTAGTGCTTGTATAGTGTTAACAGGGAAAGGTGTAACTCCAAACTGCAAATGCAAATGTCCTGTGTGCAAACGCTGAGGTTCCAGCTTCTTACCATTGTGGATTTTCTGGTGGAGTGGACTGAAGTCCACCTTCACTGGTCACTCTAGGGTCACCATTGCAGTGTGGAGATGGGGTCGGAGCTCAGTGGAGGAGCATCTGCTTTGCCCGCTGAACATTCCAGTTTCAATCCCTGGCAGTGTCTCCAGGCAGGTCTTCTGGGAAAGACCTTTCTCTCAAATTCTGGTGAGTTGCTGCCAATCAGCAATATTGAACTAGCTCAGGGCTGCACAGCTTTGGCTCTCCGGCTGGTTTTGGACCACAGCTCTCATCAGTGTTCCCTCTAATTGGGATTCCCAGAGGTTGTTGACTACAACTCCCAGAATCCCCAGCTGCAATGGCTTTTGCTTGGGGATTCTGGGAGTTGTAGTCCACATCAGCTGGGAATCCCTCTTAGAGGGAACACTGGCTCCCATCATCCCCACTCACAGCGGCTTGTAGACATGATGATGATGATGATGATGATGATGATGATGATCAATTTCTATACTGCCCTTCCAAAAATGGCTCAGGGCGGTTTACAAAGAGAGATAACAAACAAAGCTGGCTCCCTGTCCCCAAAGGGCTCACATTCTAAAAAGAAACATAAGACACACACCAGCAACAGTCCCTGGAAGTACTGTGCTGGGGGTGGATAGGGCCAGTTACTCTCCCCCTGCTAAATAAAGAGGATCACCATGGTAAAAGGTGCCTCTTTGCCCAGTTAGCAGGGATAGTGGCTGGCCTGTCTTTCAAGGTCCCTGCTTGATGATGGGATGATGGGAATTGCAGTCCAACATCCAATGGAGGCTCTAAGTTGTGCAGCTCTAAACTAGATGGACCAGTGGTCTGTCTCAGTCAAAGACAACTTTGTATGCACAATCCTAAATTGGGGAGAGGGCAGCAGCTCAGTGGTAGAGCCCCTGCTGTAGTTCCTCGGTTCAATCCCTGGCAGCATCCCAGGGAAAGATGCTTGCCTGAGACGCTGCCAGTCTGTGAAGACAATATTGATTGAGGTGGAGTAATGACCTACTCAGCAGGCAGCTAAATATGATCCTTGCAAATAATCTTGAACAACGATCACCTGACCCACAAAGACATGTTTTGCCCTCTTAAGCAACAGTGCATACTCAGGATCACACAGATCAGTGCTCATGAAGCCTTCAGGCCAGGGGCAGCTCAAGACCTCTGTGCAGGGAGCCAAATGACCCTCACTTGCATGCATCCTTTTCCCTCTTTTTCTTATTTATGGAGAGGGCAGAAGAAGGGCATCTCGCCCCCCTCACTAGTTCCCCCATAATCTGCTGCCTGAGGTGACTGCCCCACCTGGCCTCATCAAAGGGCCGCCCCTGCTTAAGGCCTACCTGAACACTGTTATTTATGTGAGGAGATGCCTATGTCTGCATTTTTGCTTAAAAGGAAAGCACAGAGTTGGATTCTGGATTTTTTTTTTTTAAAAAGAATTCTACAGAAGAAAGACTGCAGAAGACTGAAGCCTCCTGTGGATGAAAGTTTGTTTTGAACACAGCTGTATTTGCAAAAATCTACTGGTACACAGAACAAATGTCTGTTTTTATCAGCTTGCTCAGATGTCTTTTGCTCATTCTAAAGCTTTTGTAGTCAAGGTAAAAATTCAGCCATAATTTGGGGTTACTTTCAACATTGTTTCAGCCTCATTTATTGATGTGTATTGTACCTCTCCGGTGTGTTTCTATTAAAAACAAAAACAAAACACCCCTCAATTGGTGGGGGTGTGTGTGGACAATATCTCTTTGTCAGTGGCCTCTTTTGTTTGTAAAAGCACCAGCTACAACCACTGCCACCACCAGTCCAGACGGAGAGGGTAGATAAGAACTGCCCATACCAAACACCTTTCAACATTTGGCAGATGAAAAACAGGTTCACGTTTTGCAAAACATGCAGCTGATGACTCTTGAAAATTTCCACAAAAGGAGCTCAGTCTTGTCTAGCAGGTGTTTTCCCCAGCATCACTTTGCAACATCTCAGCTGCTCAGTCGAGTCTGTTACGGACTGTGGAACATAGGAATCTGCCGTATACCGAGTCAGACCCTTGGTCTATCTAGCTCAGTATTGTCTCCACAGACTGGCAGCGGCTTCTCCAAGGTTGCAGGCAGGAATCTTTCTCAGCTGTCTCTTGGAGAAGCCAGGGAGGGAACTTGGAACCTTCTGCTCTTCCCAGAGCAGCTCCATACCTGAAGTGATGCAAAAATACTGCTCCCTCCCTCAGCCAGCCACTTACTAGACTTGTTCTCAAGCTCATTAACTGGAAAACAAATGGGGTGCACACACAACAAGCCAGAAAACCAAAAATAACATGCACACTGCTAGTAATCAAAAAAGAGAACTGATGTAAAACTGCAAAATAAAGTTGTTCCCATTAACAAAAGTGCATGTTCCATCTGTCTGCTGACTAGAGTTACTGTACTGAAACCCATATAAAACATAACAAACACAATGACATGCAACAGACTAAGTGAACCAGCTTTTAGAGACCTGATCAACAGAACTGATGAATGGTTGTATATAACCACATGGAAATACAAAAAACAATAAGTTCTGTAAACAAACTAACATGTACTACAACAATGTTTACAATATGCACAAATAAACCACAAAACTGCAAAGAAACAAATCCTGTAAGAATCATACATGTACAGATACTGTTGTTTCTATTTGCAAAAGTAAACCTTTGAGTTGCAGAAAACAAATCCTTTAGAACAAAACTTGTTGTAATTCCAATCTTCAGTTGAGCAGTAGCTTATTGTTAATTCCAATCCTTTGTTGAGCAGTAGCATACTCGTAACAATTCCAGAAAGCAATTGCAAGTTATGTTGGAAACTATTCCTGTGCTGGAACATCTGTCTTAGAACTGCAAACAAGATCCTAATAGGCTGACCCGGGACTTTACTAAGTCCATTTCGGAAACCTTCCTTCTTCAGAGGAATCCAATATCCAGGTTAATCCTTCTGAATGGATCCAACAAACTGGAGCTATATTCATACAAATCTTCATGGAGGCAGCATTCCCTCCTATAGCTCTCTGGTATTCTGTAGGAATAAAGTGTACATTTACTGATCCTTCAAACGGATCCCTTGAATGAATAGCCATATTAAGCCTTACAAAATCCACCCCAACAGACACAAAATAATTCAAACCTGATTATTCTTTCTGAATGAGACCAACCAACAAATCTTCATGCAGGCAGCATTCTCTCCTATCGTTCTGATCACCAAACCCCCAAATCCTAAAGAGCCCTTGGTGGCACAGTGGTAAAACTGCCGCCCTGTAACCAGAAGGTTACAAGTTCGATCCTGACCAGGGGCTCAGGGTTGACTCAGCCTTCCATCCTTCCGAGGTCGGTAAAATGAGTACCCAGAATGTTGGGGGCAATATGCTAAAATCATTGTAAACCGCTTAGAGAGCTCCGGCTATAGAGCGGTATATAAATGTAAGTGCTATTGCTATATATGGGCTAGCACCAATGAAAGTGCTGCATGGCCAGGTGAAGCTGCTATCAGGTGCAAGTTTAAGTATTTCTGCATCAGCTGTATGAGCTTAACACACTCCACAGAATCATGACAAAGCAATTGCATTAACACAGCAACTCTGTACTTCAACACATTTGAGCATTGCCTCCAGTAACTCAAACCATCACATGCCATACTGTGCTTAAATGTTCATTCCAACGAGAACCTCATCTTTAGTCGTACATGCATAAACAGACCTCAAAAATGCATAAACAGACCTCAAGATAAGGAACAATCCCATATTCCCATGCTTGCATGCCTAAATTCTCTTAATGAATGTCCTATATAGCTCTTTAGCCCAGCATATTACCCATGTGGGAGGAATTTTTTAAAATATATATATTTTTACATTTATATCCCGCTTTTCCTCCAAGGAGCTCAGAGCAGTGTACCTGCTTATATTTATCCTCACAACAACCCTGTGAGGTAGGTTAGGCTGAGAGACATATGACTGGCCCAGAGTCACCCAGGGAGTTTCATGATTAAATGGGGATTCAAACTCGGGTCTTCCTGGTCCTAGACTAACACTCTAGCCACCTGTGTTCACCTTCCAGGCAATCACTTCCCCCTCCTCCAAGCTAGTTTTTAATTAACACACCACCACAAATCAAGAGTGTGTATGGCTTCCCAATGCTTGCTCAACTATAAGACCAAGGCCCATCTAGTCCACATCCTGTTTCCCACAGTGGCCCACCAGATGCCTCTGAGAAGCCCATAGGCAAGAGATGAAGGCACACCCTTTACTGGTATAACAACAACAACAACAAGAAA
Organism: Hemicordylus capensis; assembly: GCF_027244095.1. Lineage (NCBI taxonomy): Eukaryota > Metazoa > Chordata > Lepidosauria > Squamata > Cordylidae > Hemicordylus > Hemicordylus capensis. Next base: position 220,455,224 of record NC_069658.1, read on the forward strand.
AAGGTAGCAAGGATGATACACTGGAACATCTGCAAAAAATACCAGCTACCTGCAGCCAAAAATTGGTGGGACCATAAAATGGAAAAAGTTGAAGAAAATGAAGAAGCAAAAATAGTATGGGACTTCCGACTACAAACAGACAAACATCTGCCACACAATACACCAGATATAACTGTAGTCGAGAAGAAAGAAAAACAAGTCAAAATAATCGAAGTAGCAATACCAGGGGATAGCAGAATAGAAGAAAAAGAAATAGAAAAAATCACCAAATACAAAGATCTACAAATTGAAATTGAAAGACTGTGGCAGAAAAAGACCAAAATAATCCCAGTGGTAATTGGCGCCCAGGGTGCAGTCCCAAAAGACCTTGAGGAGCACCTCAACACCATAGGGGCCACAGAAATCACCATCAGCCAATTACAAAAAGCAGCTTTACTGGGAACAGCCTATATTCTGCAACGATATCTATAACAACAGCAACCACATTGACAATAAAATTCAGCCATCCCAGGTCCTTGGGAAGGACTCGATGAGGCGGGTCTCATGATCCGTGAGACCCGCTTTTTTAGAAACTGCGGGGAGGGAGCCCTGGGTGGCCGGATTGGCCGCCCACAGAGTTTCCGGCTCCATGATGGAGCCTGCGGGGGGTGGGGGAGCGGGGGCCGCGTGGCCCCCGCAAGCCGCAGTATGCGCTGCACGAGCGCACAGGGCATACTGGGGAGACCCCCGGAGCCGGGAGGCGGCTTTTCGCCTCCCGGCCTGGGGTCTACTCATGAGTAGGCACGGCGTGAAGGCATGCCGCGGCTACTCACGATTGTAAAAAGCAGGTTTGCGGAGTGCTCGCTCTGCAAACCTGCTTTTTACCAGGGGTTCCAGAGTGGGTTAGCCGCTCCAGAACCACCGGGCTCGGCTGCGAGCCTGGTGTTTCTGACGATCAGCAAAAATCGGGCTAACGGAGGCTAGCCCGATTTTTGCTGATCATGGCAAAAAAACGGGATGCATAGCAAAAATTGAAGGAATTAGGATAGAAAAAACACCGTGCAAGATAAATGCTCAGAGACCATGAAAATGCTATTGATAGCGGCAAACACTGCAAAATTGGCCAGAGTAGCACTGCTATAACTGCAAAAATAGCCAAGGAACTAAATGGAGGGAAAAAAGGGCAAGACACTTGTATCCTTGAACCAAATTCAAGATGCTATATTATAAATGAGGGTAATAAACCCGTATCAAATATAAGTCTAGAGAACTAGAATCAGTAACAACAGTCTAGCAGATAATTCTGCACATGCATATATCCAAACATTGTAACTCATATAGTTGATCATAGCAAGAAATATACATATAAACAAGCACATAAATGTACTGCACCACAATGTATGTTAGTCCATTTGAGGAGAGATGGAAGAATGAACACTCAGTCATTGATGAAAAATCCAAAAAAGTGCTAATGGAGTAGATGATATCTAAACATGCATGTAGAAAAATATAGCATCAAAAAGGAGTAAAACTTCTTGCCAAGCTGGAGAAAATCCTGTGAAAAAGTCCTTATAGGCCTATCCGGAATTCTTAAGCCTATTTCGGATGGTCCTTCATCAGAGCGCATATTTGTTCTCTAACAATAAGAGAAAAACCAACAGGTCTCCCAGCCAAGAATTTTCATAGATAGTCGTGATGGTATAAACAATATCCTCCCCCTTGTACATAACATACCAACTTTCTTCCTGTTTAGGCTTACAATCATTATAGAGGCAACCTTTCCTCTTACATCTTGCTAAGCAGAAAAATGCTTACTAATTAAAGCCGTGAGGCTTGAAAATATATAGTCCGACACCAATTAAGAAAATTCTAATCAGGTGGAGCCACCTACAAATTGGTCTTCCAAGACACTAATGAGTACATAAAGGCATCAGCTGTATACTGTCACCCCATTAATAAACAAATCAAGTTATCTTAACTTTCAGATTGTTGACATCATCATCCTGCTAAAACTGCCAAAACAGTAAGCCAGCCAACACAATTCACTCTACTTTTTCAGATCATTAGTATACCGTGTTATGGACAGAGTGTTGCAATTAAATGTTGCAAGAACCATTATCTTAAATTGAGTAATTCAAATGTTATAAAATGTAACACGTGACATCTCCTTCCTAATTATAGATCACAAAGCTCTCATATACAAATGATAGGTGCAGCCCATCATTAGTATACCGCGTTATAGTCAGAGTGTTACAATTAACTGTTGCAAGAAACATTATCTTAAATTGAGTAATTCAAATGTTATAAAATACAGCAACATATATAATATATAACACGTAATATCTCTTTTCTAATTGTAGACCACGAAGCTCTCATATACAGGTGATGGGTAACAACCAATTCTTGTCAATGAAAACAATATATACAGCGAACCTTCCACAGTAGTTGTGTAGCCAGATAACAAGATTACAAAATTACAGAAACACTGACATATCACATGCCGAATTAAGCCCATTTGGGAAAACTGTGTTCAATCTATATATGAACGTAGATTCCATTCTTAACAGTAATTGGTCTATATTCTCATGCCCAAATTTTCGTGGTTGATATTTGAAAATTACACTGAACCTGATATCTTCAGGTGAATGATGAAAATTCCTAAAATGTTCCATATGTTTGATACGGGTTTATTACCCTCATTTATAATATAGCATCTTGAATTTGGTTCAAGGATACAAGTGTCTTGCCCTTTCCCCCCTCCATTTAGTTCCTTGGCTATTTTTGCAGTTATTGCAGTGGCCAATTTTGCAGCGTTTGCTATCAATAGCATTTTCATGGTCTTTGAGCATTTACCTTGCACGGTGTTTTTTCTATCCTAATTCCTTCGATTTTTGCTGATCATCAGAATAGCCCCAATGTCTGGATAAAACAAACCAGTCAATAACACTTGTCTGACTGTGTAAATAAATAAATAAATAAATAATGCCTCTGAGGCTGGATGTGGCCCATAGCCATCAAGGCTAGTAGCCATTGAGAGACGTGCCCTCCATGTTAATACCCTCCGTGTTAATACCCAGTTAACATTAGTGAGAACAGCTCTGATTTTGTTGCAGGTGGAGCTGGGACTTCCACTGAGGCAAGGTCCGGACCTTGGACAGCTCCAATGGGGAAAGGGTCAGGACCTCAGCTAGCTCCAGGCAGAAGAACAACTGGGTGCAAAAGCATAAGATGGATGTTGCTCCAGCAGCTGTTAGGAGTGGAATGTCAGTTTTTATAGCTGCTGCCCAAGCTGAGAGGATTGGTCCCCACCTTTTCCCTGAGGAAGGCTCTGTTGTTTAAAGGGGTCTTGCCCAATTTTTCTGAGTGTTGGCGTTGACAGCACTGAGGAACATTTCCTTGGACTGATAGATTCTTGAAGGACTCCTCCAAGTCAGGAGATGAAGGCATATCCTCAGATCATGGCATGGGTGATATCTCTAGTTTCCCTGATTCTGTGGGTGTGCGGGGATCTCAACGGCATAGGGTCACCCTGATTCTGGGTTGTAGCATCTTCTCAGTCCGTCTCATTCCCTGAACTGTTTACCTCGTTCCGCAGTTGGGGTTTTCCCAATCTAGTGCCAATAACAAAGACTTGTCCCGACTGCCTTACAAATTAAGCTGAACTTGGCAAGTGAGCAGCTGTTAGAGCAAACCAGAGCCTCATACAGGAGATGATATCTTATTGAAATTATTATTACTGTTTTTTGCAAAAAGGCCCCAGTGGTGGGGAGAGGCAATGCAACCCAGGCAGGAAAGCATGCCTACACAGTGGGGATATGGTCGGTGGGATGAAATAGGAAGAAAGAGATGGCTTTAGGGTGGGGCTTTTATGGTCAGAGGTGAAGGGCGGGGAGGTGCCACTGAGAGGTGAATAGAGAACAGTTCTGTCTGATATGGAAGGGTATTGGCCTGGCCAGAAAGTTTATGCTTATGGAATTGGAAGATGTAATTGTATTCATTGTTTTATTTCTACTACGAAAGATGTTTGTCTCCTGCACATTCTGTCTTTAATAGGATCCTCAGAATGTCTTACAATTGGAATTCCAGAAGTGAACAAAACAAAACAGTATTTAAGACAGTAAGCAAAACTTTGCAGGGAAGTTGGGTTGCTGGGGCACATGTGTGCATTGTCATGGCTCATATAGGCACATCAAGGCATCAGATGTACCATCAGTGTGAAAGCTGTACATTGTGGCTTGGGGGTCCAGATGTAGAAACATGGACCTTTACGTCTTAAGAAGTAGGCCCCAGAGGCTCCTGGCATGGTAAATTGCGTGAGGCTGCACATGTGTCTGTGCACATGCATGGACACCTATTTTTAAGGACTTCCTGCCACTATGCAGATGAAATCAGGATGCCCAAAGCAAAGTCCCTCCCTCCCTTCTCACTGTGGGCCACCTCTCAAGCAAGGTCATCTTAACTGGACAGGCTGAGGGAGAAGTCTCTTCCCTCCATAAGAAGACTAACTTCACATACTCAGGAGAACATTATCCAGAACACCCTCCTAAAAAAAAACCAGTAATTTTTTTCCTTGAAAGGAACTCTGCACATGTTCAGAACCACTAAACAGAATTTAAGTAATAAAATGGGAACATAATTTTGTAAAGCTGGCTGCGCCATTTCTGATGGCCTTCAAAAGAGAGCACAAGAACAGCCAGCTGGATCAGGCCCAAGACCTATCTAGTCCAGCATCCTGTTTCACACAGTGACCTACCAGATGCTTCTGGGAAGCCCACAGGCAAGACCTGGGAGCATGGTGTCTCTCCTGCTGTTGCTCCCCTGCAACTAGGATTGAGAGGCATCATGCCTCTGAGGCTGGAGGTGGCCTATAGCCACCATAGCCATTGATAGACCAGTCTTCCATCAATCTGTCTAAGCCCCTTTTAAAGCCATCCAAGCTCGTGGCCGTCACCACATCCCATAGCAGAGAATTCCATGGATTCATTATGCACTGTGTCCTATTCATCCCCAGCACAGTACCTCCAGTGACTGTTGCTGGTGTCTATCATTTCTTTTTAGATTGTGAGCCCTTTGGGGACAGGAATCCATTCTATTGAGTGATTGATTATTTTTCTATGTAAACCGCTTTGGAAACTTTTGTTGAAAAGCAGTATATATTTTTTGTTGTGTGAAAAAGTACATCCTCTTGTCAGTCCTAAATTTCCCGACCGTCAATTTCATGGTTCTACTGTTGTTAGAGAGGGAGAGAAATTTCTCTCTGTCCACTTTCTCCACTCCATGAATAATTTTATACAGCTTGATCATGTCTCCCCTTAGCCACCTCTTTTCCAAACTAAAAAGCACCAGATGCTGCAGCCTTGCCTCATAACATGCTCCAGACCTGTGGTCATCTTGGTTGACCGACCTTCTGCACCTTTTCTACTTCTACAAGGCCCCCTTACAAGAGCATTGAAGACCCATGTGTTTAGTCAGGCTTTTTGTTGAAGCTTCAATTCATCTGTTTTTAATAGTTGACTTTATTGCTTTTGATTGTTTGCAGCCAATTGTATACTGCCGTGAAATGTTTGTGTTTGGCAGTACAGGAATCTGTGGAAGGGAAGGGAAGGGAAGGGAAGGGAAGGGAAGGGAAGGGAAGGGAAGGGAAGGGAAGGGAAGGGAAAGAAAGAAAGAAAGAAAGAAAGAAAGAAAGAAAGAAAGAAAGAAAGAAAGAAAGACTCTACCATTGCCCTAGGTGCTTGCCAGTGTTGGCTTAGGATCTCTGTGAGACTGAGGCAGGGTGCCAAATGCTCCTCCCACTTTCTGTGACCCTCCTCCTCCCTTAAAAACAAGTATGTATGGAGGGGAGAAGGTCATCTTGCTGCTTCACTTGTGACCCAAGAATCTGCTTCCTGAGGTGTCCGCTTCTCCTCGCCTCATGGACGGGCCGCCCCTGGTGCTCACATCACCTGGCACGCCTCCTCTGTCTGGCTCACAGCTCTATTTCCAAGCCCCGCTGCCCGACTTTATTCATTTCCGACCCCTCCCTCTCCTGCCAGCATCTGCAAAGGCCTCAGAACCTTGCCTCATCACCTGGAACCCTTTGCCCAAGCAACCATCCAAACAGAACCTGGGGCCCGTGGCAACGGCACCAGGAAGTGGATGCTCTTGGATACGCCCACAGGGCGGCCAGATGGGAAGACTGTCCTTCGGCACCACAAAGGGATTATGCAGCAACCCAAACTTTTTTACCCACAGCACGAGACATACGCCCCCAGACCTTTAGACCGACCGGACGGCCAGCCAAACCGACCTTTCCCGGCGTTTGTGCTCCCCGAAAATCTTGCCTCTGTAGGTAGGATGCGTTTTAAGCCCATTTCGGTTCTCTCAAATCATTCCTTCCAAATCAGCCCTGTGGGACATGGCCAAGTTAAATTGTCCCCTTGTCTTAAAATGCTTTGCCTCTGTGGAAAACACTTAGGACATTGTGTAGGTTTTGGTTGACGCTACCATGTCTAAGGAGGACACATTTTTCCACTGCGATTTCCTGCAACCAAAATTATGTGTGGACAGATGTTCTGTTCTCTCCCAATGTATCATCATCATGGTGATTACCAGGTGGATAAGCTCACCCATCCTTGGGTCTTCTTTCTCTCATCCTATTCCTGCCAACCCTCCTTTCCTCCTTCCAGATCACCAAAGGTGATTCAGTTATGAGGGAGGACTATTTTCCACCTGGTTCACTGAGTTTTTAAGTGAATGTTCCCTGCACAAAGCTGTACCAGTGTGCCAGATGTGGGTGTTTGAATTTTTATGTCGTGGGAATGCCCAACTGCATAATTTCCCCAAGAAATTATGAAATTTCAGTTTTCTGAAAAATTGAACTTCAGTTTTACATGAGAGAGAGAAAATCACCACAAGAGAGTGAAATTGCATCCACACACCTTCAGGATATAATCCAGACATATCAGAATAATTGTAATTTGTTCTAGCAACTGAGTTCTTGAAAAGATTATCAAACACCGCCCCCCCACCAAACAACAACAATATCAGATATAAAAGCCAGAAAGGAACAGACTATGAAAGAGAACAGAAGGCGAATTCAGTTTTGCAAACGAGCTCTTGCAAAGCCTCATAAGGTAATCACACACAAAGGCAGAACACAAACAGCATAACAGATCTGAGATGCAGGAAGGAACAGATTGCCAAAGGCAAAGCAAGCTGTCACTGCAGCATAAAAGATCATATTTGTGTAGCAGCTGAGCTCTTGCAAAGCTCTTGTCACACACACACACACACACACACACACACACACACACACACACACCTCTTAAAAAGCACAACAGATCTGAGATGCAGGAAGGAACAGATTGCCAAAGGCAAAGCAAGCCATCACTGTGGCATACAAGATCAATTTTTTGTAGCAGCTGAGCTCTTGCGAAGCTCATGTCACACACACACACAACTGAAAAAACTCAACAGATCTGAGATGCAGGAAGGAACAGATTGCCAAAGGTAAAGCAAGCCATCACTGCAGCATAACAGATCAAATTCGTGTAGCAGCTGAGCTCTTGACACACACACAAACACACACACACCTAAAAAAGCACAACTGATTTGAGATGCAGGAAAGAACAGATCGCCAAAGGCAAATCTAATCCAAGCTGCATCATAAAAGAGCGCAATTCATTTTTTATTTATTCAGTTTATGTTGCAAGGGGGCATCCAAAGGGTACTCGTCGCTTCACCCTTCAATGCTCAGGCAGGAGCACAGAGAGAGGAAACGCAGGGGTACCACAGCCGAAGTGAGCAGTGGGGAGAGCATGAATTTTCTTGTGTTGATGTTGCAGGAACACCCAGTTTGTACCATCCCCTCCATCAAGAGAAAGACCTTTTTGCAACGCCCCCTGCAGGTAATACATATGCGATGCATAGAGAGTAGAAACGGAGGGTGGCATTTCTGGAGGGTCAGAAGTACAGGGTGGGGGGTGTTCTCAAACCTGGGTCCCCACATGTGGTTGGACCAAGTCCCATCACCCCCAAGTTGGTCACAATGGCAGGGGATGATAGGAGCTGTAGTCCAGCAGCATCTGGCGACCCCAGTTTGAGAATCACTGACATAAAGGAAATTACAAAAAATTCCCATCCAAGAGGGGGAGATGACACCTACCTCACCCACTTTGCCGGGGCCTCAGGTGACTCAACGTGTGTGAGCAAACCCCGTTCCTTGTCAGAGTGGAGGGAAGTCTGGTTCATTTTTTAAAACTCTGACGTTCTGAACCAATAGAAGTTCTCACCTGTATAAACTGGACCAAATACAGATGTTTGCATCATTTCCCACTTGGACGTACTTTATTCTTCCATTCTTGCTCCTTTGCACAGTATATCCTGCTTTTCCTAGCCATTGGGGAGCGGGGAGGCAGGGATACAGAGGATACGAAGGATACTTGCTCCTCCACCCCAGAACTGGGGAGTTTTTCTCTGGCTTTTGAGATGCCAGCCGGCGTGGCTCACATGGTTCCAAACATACCTGTGTTGCCTTAGGGACTAGAACCTTGGTGTTGTTGTTTTTTAGAGAAACACAAAATTCAGAAAGTTGGGATCTGTGCACAATAGAGAATCAAGGTTTGACTTGCCCTTTTAATTTCAATGGGGCTGCTCTGAGTTTTTCCACCTCCTATCCACCATTAAATTCTGTACTCCTTCAGTATCATGACATGCACTCAGCTCCGGTTTGTGTGTTTGAGGAAAAACTGTACATATCCCACATTAGGAACATAGGAACATAGGAAACTGCCATATACTGAGTCAGACCATTGGTCTATCTAGCTCAGTATTGTCTTCACAGACTGGCAGCGGCTTCCTCTTCTCAGCCAGCTCCCTTTTTTAGCCTTTGCTTGCCCCATCGACCCTCCCCAACTCAGCGTCTCTTGGAGTTTGCATGCACTTGGGGGGGGCACATCCCTTCCAAGCTTCATATCTCTATCACCACTTTAACCTGCCTATATACAGCTCAGAGAGGGGTATATAGCTACTACTATGGACATTTATATACTGCTCTTCAACCAAAGTTCACAAAGCAGTTTACATAGAAAAATAAATACATAAACAAAATGGTCCCTTGTCCCCAAAGGGCTCACAATCGAAAAAGAAACATAAGGCACATACCAGCAACAGCCACTGGAGGGGTGCTGTGCTAGGGCTGGATAGGGCCAGTTGCTCTCCCCTTGCTAAATATAAGAGAATCATCGCTTTAAGAGGTGTTTCTTTGATCAGTTAGCAGGGGTGTTGTTAAAAGGGGTACATAGCTCCCACTTTTATCCACACAACAAACTTGCTAGGTAGGATAGGCCGAGGGAGTGGTTCACAATGGTAGGATAGGCCGAGGTAGGTAGGATAGGCCGAGGGAGTGGTTCACAATGGCCTGGTTCACACAATACTTTGAATCTAGGTTTAATGTGGGTTACCACCATTAGCGTGATTGTGTGAATCACAAGGCCGATCACAAGGTGATTTATGGCCTGGGATGAACCTGAGATTCCTATGATCATGCTCATGTCGATAACCCACATTAAACCTAGTTTTGAACAGCTGTGTGAACTAGGTCCTATTCACCTTTGAAGCTGAGTTGCGTCCAGCACTCTAACTACACCACACTGCAGGCATGTTGAACAAGAAGTCATATCTATTCAAAAGTGATGCACATACACACAAAAAGACATCCAATTTTCAACAGGGAGAGTTTCAACAGAGAGTTTTCAAAAGGGAGCCTGTCGAATCTTCTCGACAGGCTCCAAATGGGTGCAAAAAAAGACACGTGACTGGACTAGACAGACAGTCTTTCTTGCAGAGATATGGGTCTGGGAATGTACCATTTTAAACGGAACACAGGAAGCTGTCCTGTATTTAGTCAGAATATTGGTTCATCTGCCCATGTATGGTCTACGCTGCCTGGCAGCAGCTCTCCAGATGAGAGCACATTATCGTCCCCTCTGACTGGTAGCAGCTCTTCAAAACGTTTGATGGAGGAACTAGGTCTAGGTCTAGTCCAACAAGCAACTTTTAGCTGGATATACCAGGAATTAAACTGGAACCCTCTGCATGCATGCAAAGCATGTAAGCTGCTGAGTTCCACTCACCGACAAAGCTGCTGTCTCCTGAGTCAGACTGTTGCTCTAACTAGCCCACTATTATCTGCTCTGACTGGCAGCAGCTCTCCAGGATTTCAGGCAGAGATCATGTCAGAGGATAAAGGCAGGGCTGCTCCCCCAGGTGGTGGGTAATAGCATTTGTTCCCCTGGTTCCTCGCAAGGGCAGGGGCGAAGTCACCATTGGGCAAACGGGTGCAAGGAACCCCTGGCCGCCGCCAATTAGGGTCCACGCCTCGTGGCCCTGCCACCCCCCCTGCATCTGATGTCAAACGCGGGGAGGGGCATTATTTAAGGGCCGTGTGGCCCCGTTTGGAAACAAAATTGGCCCACAATGCATTGGCAGCATGGCCGGAACCTCCCTGTCTTTAAAGGCAGGAAGAGTCGCTCCGACCCGCGCCGCCCAACACAGCGTGGGCCGGTCTCCCTTCAAAATGGGGCCGCACTGCTCCGTTTGGGAGGGAGACCCTCCCCCGCGTCTGACGTCAGATGTGGGGGGCGGGGCCAGGGTGCCGCAGCAGCAGCCCAATATAGGCTGCCACCAGCTTCGCTCCACGCCTGCACAAGGGTGGCTGACAGCACAGAATTGATCAGGGTCTGGGTTGTAGGGTCCGAGGACCGCAGAAAGCGGCCTCAGACTGATTCAGACCCGTGCTCTATTGAGCTCAGTGTTGCCTACACTGACTGGCAGCAGCTCTCCCGGGAGCTGGCAGGAGTCTTTCCCTGCCCTACCTGGAGATGCTGCCAGGGACTGAACCTGGGACGTTCTGTGTGCCAAGCAGATGCTCCTCCACTGAGCTGCGGCCCCATCCCCTAAGGGGAACATATAGTGGCCTCACAGAGTCATCCATCGAAAAGCAAACCAAGGGTGAACCCAAGGGGACAATTCGTGCTCCCTACCACCAGTCCAGCTGTCCTCCTCTTCCCAACCGGGCGTATCTCCAGAACTGTCCGTCTTATCCCCCAGGATCCTGGATCTGGGGCCACATCCTGCCCAGCACTCTGACCAGCCTGGTGGCATCACTGCCCCAACCTAATATGGCAAGCAAATGCCCCTAGTGGGTCCGCATGATACTTGCAAGTGGGCACTAGCCAGCTCTTCATGCACAATGTGCCCCATCGAAAAATGGTTCCTGGGCCACACGGGACTGTGTGGCTGAGGGCCCCCTCTCTGGAGTGAGGGGCTGCTGCCAGTCAGAGTACATAGGATCACAAGAAGCTGCCCTATACCGAGTCAGGCCATTGGTCCATCTAGCTCAGTATTGTCTACCCAGATTGGCAGCAGCTTCTGCAAGGTTGCAGGCAGGAGTCTCTCCCAGCCCTATCTTGGAGATGCTGCCAGGGAGGGAACTTGGAACCTTCTGCATGCAAGCAGGCAGGTGCTCCTCCCAGAGCAGCCCCTTTCCCTAAGGGGAATATCTTGCAGTACTCACACATCTATCCCACTCAAATGCAAACCAGGGCAGACCCTGCTTAGCAAAGGGGACAATTCGTGCTTGCTACCACAAAGGCATGAGCAATACTGACAGCCAAGGGCAGTATCCCCGGGAGATGCTCCTTCTAAGCCAGGGGTTGTCAAACATGTCTCACCAGATGTTGTTGGACTACAACTCCCATCATCCCCTGCCACTATGGCCCTTAGCCATTGTGTCAAGGAATGGTGGGAGCTGTAGTCCAACAACTTCTGAGGACCTGTGTTTTGAGAATCTTTGGGATAGGGGCTTGACGGAGCGCAAGAGTGAGTGAGCCGTGTCTTTTCTCTGGCCAAGCGGCAGATACCTGTACGAGCACAGTGCCACCTAGTGGCCCTTATGGAAAATGCCAACTTCAGTCCGCTGTCCAGCAGCTCTTCCTGTTGGAAAATTCCCCCTTCTTGTCTTGCCTGAATCAAACAATTGTAGAGCGGGAAGGAACTCTGGATGCTGCTCAATTGTAGCCTCTTGTCTGAAAGCGTCCGGCGAAGGAGAGCCCACCACAGTTTAAGGCAGATGGTTCCACTGAGGCCTTACAGATAGTAGTCACAGATTATATTTGCATTTAGTCATCAGACCATAGCAAAGCAAGTGGCACCAATCCAATGAACAGCTGACACAAAAGTACTCAGAAACAGAGCACAGCCCCACCCCCATTATAAAAACAAAAAAACAAATCAAAATACTGACGGATAGGAAAGCACCCTCCTATTGCCTGAAATCAGCTTCTTTGTAATTTCAACAACTTGGTTTATTTTATTATTAATTTGCTACATTTATATCCCGTTGTCCCTCTGAGGATCCAAGAGTGGTGTACCTGGTGATGTTTGTCCTCACAACAACCCTGTGAGGCAGGTTAGGCCGAGAGAGAAGTGACTGGCCCAGAGACACTCAGTGAGCTTCATGACTGAACAGGGATTTGAACTCAGGTCTCCCTGGTCCTAGTCCAACCACTACACCATGCTGGCTACACATACAGGGAACAAGTCCATTCCTTCTTCTACAATATGGGGGTCCTTCAGAGGAGTCAGTATTGAGCTTCATGTGCACCCCAAGCTGGACTCAGATTCATGTCCATTCTTGACAAGCAGGTCTGTTGAGCGGTGTTGAGTGAGAGAAATGTTTCTGCCTCTCACACAACACTAGAATCAGGGGGTCAGCCCATGAAACTGATTGCCAAGAAATTGCGAACTGACAAAAGGAAACACTTTTTCACACAATGCATAACCAACCTAGGGAATTCTCTGCCACAAGATGTGGTGACAGCCAACAGCCTGGATGGCTTGAAGAGGGGTTTGGATAAATTCATGGAGGAGAGGTCTGTCAACGGCTACGAGTCAGAGGGATATAGGCCACCTCCAGCCTCAGAGGCAGGATGCCTCTCAATACCAGTTGCAGGGGAGCAACAGTAGGAGAGAGGGCATGCCCTAAGTTCTTGCCTGTGGGCTTCCCCGAGGCATCTGGTGGGCCACACTGTATGAAATAGGATGCTGGACTGGATGGGCCTTGGTCTTGATCCAGCAGGGCTGTTCTTATGTTCTCATGTCCCTTCTGTCAGTCATTTCGAGCCTCCCTCCCTCCCTCCCTCAGGCTTCCACATGGCTCCGTGCGGCTGTTTCTTCGACCCCCGGATCTACCGCATCGAGTGGGCGACTGCCAATTTTGTCCAGCCCTCCATTTATAAACTCTCTGGTGGGCCTGGCCCGCAGAATGCCTACCTTCTGGACAGCCAGAAGTACCTCAAGGGCCCCCTGCAGCCGGTGCCGTACCCGGCCTACCAGCCTGTCGTGAACAATCCCCCGTTTGTCCTGCCTTTCTTCAAGCCCGAGGGCCCTGCCAGCAACCTGACGGACCACATCAACTTCCTCGGTAACCCTCTCCACGGCTCGCCCTTCGTGGATGCACCCCAACTCCACAGCGAAGGCCTCGGGCCGAGTAAAGACCGCCAGCTCCTTGCAACGGTCCCCGATCTTAACCTGAAAGAGCAGCCAGCCCCAGTGGGGAACTACGACCAGCTCAAAGGCGAACTGCACCATTGCCACGACCTCGCGTTCCAAGCCTTTAAGGGCTTCCCAGTAGAAGACGAAGATTTTAAAGACCATGACGCCACCCAAGAGTTTGTGGCAAACCCTTCCGTTTCAAACGTCCATCCTGGAGACCAAACTCCGCTTGGGGTCCCCGAGATACAAGAACTGGAGCCTTGTGTCCCTGAAAGCATCATCACCAATGAAAGCCAACTGCTGGAAGAGCAGGAGTCCTTCAACCTGCCTGAGAAGGTCCTTTTGGAAGATGCCATGAAGCTCTTTGATTGTTCTCCAGTTAACTCCGATACTGAGGCGTCCCTGGATGAACTGAGCAATGGCGCCCCCTGCAGGGGCCAGGGAGAGGGTCCCAAGGACAGCTGCTTCTCTGGCAAAGATTCGCCCAGTGACATCCGGTCCCTCAACTTGCCTGATGAGCTGCTGTCCTTTGACTACAGTGTACCGGAAATCCTCAGCGCCGTGACCAGCCTGGATTACCTCTATGACGTGAACACTTTTGTGGAGGAAACTCAGTGGGAAAATAGACCATCCGCACAGCTTCTCCCCAAACAGGAATCCCACTTGGAGCCTGAGGAGAAAGTGAAGGACAGTGTTGGGGCAGCCAAGAAAGGCCAAGGTATGGGCAGCAAACCAAAACTTTCATCCACACAGGGGGGCGACGGTGAACCTCAGCAGCCGGAACCTGCCGTACTGGGGGTCTGACTGGCACACAGGAAAACAGGACTGGGAGCTGTGCAGCTTGATCAAGGATAGCTCCTGCTATTTGGTCTATTAAAAAAATGATCTTTCTAGACAGCTGACTTGTGTGCCTGTGTCTTGCTAGATAAAGTTAAACTGGTTTGGAAACCAGTTGAACAATTGCCACTCTTCCCTGCAAAGAACCATGGGAACCGTAGTTCTGAGAATGACCCTGGGGTTTCCTGGTGGATTGCTTGAAACCCTCCTTCCATTCAGTTCCCTTTTAAATAGGCTGATGCAGCATTTTACAAACAGATGTTTTGTCATGTGCCTGGAAAAGGTTTCCTTTGAGCATGAAAGCATAATAATGATCCACACTCAGAGGAGGCTGTCTTTGCATCTCTGCGTGAGTCACTGTTCTGAGTGCCCAGAGCAGTGACTCATGCAGAGATGCAGCAAACAGCTTCCTCTGAGCACGAGTAATTCTGCCCTACCTCTTCACTGGGAACGACTGGATGAGCCAATCAAAACCAATACAGAAAGGTGGCAGAAAAAGCTACCTTCAGTAAAGGCTGAGTGCTGGAGGCCAAAGCCAGAGAAGAGATTCAGGGAGCAGCCTCTGGAATGACACATTTTGTCTGAATTATATATAATTATAATTTCATTCATTCTATTTATCAATACAGTTATAATAATTAAATATGTGTATGGATGTGTGTGTGTATCTCTCTCTATCTCTGTCTATGTATGTGCCAATGTCTGTTTCTCACAAGCTTTTTACATTTTATATCCCACCCTTCCTCCAAGGAGCCCAGAGCGGTGTACTACGGTATACTTGAGTTTCTCCTCACAACAACCCTGTGGAGTAGGTTAGGCTGAGAGAAAAGTGACTGGCCCAGAGTCACCCAGCAAGTCTCATGGCTGAATGGGGACTTGAACTCGGGTCTTCCCAATCCTAGTCCAGCACTCTAATGAATTTGGGCTTGCAGACTAGCCATTAATCAGGAGTTGAACCATTACAAAACAGAGTTCAATTTTGGTTCAGGTTCAGCTGTCATTTTTACTCTCAGGGGGCAACATTCAGATTAATTAGTAGGACTAAGTCCCATTGAAACCAATGGGTCTTACATTAGTCTAGTTGGTTTTGATCCTAATTTTTAAACTAATTTTTAAAAGTAGATTGGTAGATTGGTAACCAATGCAGAAGCCACCTAATGGTCCAGTGGGGAAATGCTTGACTAACAAGCAGAAGGTTGCCGGTTCGAATCCCAGCTGGTATGTTTCCCAGACTATGGGAAACACCTCTATTGGGCAGCAGCGATATAGGCAGATGCTGAAAGGCATCATCATCTCATACTGCGCAGCAGGAGGCAATGGTAAACCCTTCCTGGATTCTATCGAAGAAAACCACAGGGCTCTGTGGGTGCCAGGAGTCGAAATCGACTTGACGGAACACTTAACTTTACCTTTAAGCAATGCAGAACATTTGAGCTAGTTTTGAGGTGCTTCAGATGCATTTCATGCAGAATTTAAAAAAAATCTTTACTGCAGCTCTGTAAAATGGAGACAGGGGTCTTTATCTAACCCGAGGAAAACCTCTATTTCAAAACTATTTTAAAACTTAGAATTTTCTAACCAGCAAAATGCACAGAAAATAAGAACATTTGAAAGGTGGCTACCTGATTATTGAACCACTGGTTTTGAACCAGTCCCCGCTTTAGACCCTTAGGGGTTGAATTTTGATTCGGGTTAAAGGCAACCGTGAGATTTTAGATTCAGATTCAGTTCTGGCTCAGGGGGTGGGGGGGGGTTATTTCTGTGAATCAAACTTCAGGCCCTTGCCATGAACCATCTGCTACATAGAATGTGGGAGTTGGAAGGCACCCTAAAGGTCTTCTAGTCCATCCCCCTGCCCGGGGCAAGAGACTGCGACAACATCCACCAGTTTCAACACTACTGATGGTTTTTATTAGCTGAGCAATGCAACCTCTTTTCAGCTGAGCCATCCCTGGGATATTATCCCTGTAGCAGGAAAACACTCAGTGGCTTCAAGATAGGAATTGGCACATTAAGAAATAATATATCATCTCTACCTTTTTCTCTTTCCATGTCCATATTGATAGATGCTGATCTTTCAGTTGTGGTCCTACAGAGAGGTCAGGTTATCTGGTAGCAAATCCAAGTCAATTATACCTTGTGTGAAATAGGGTTCTCTTTTCTCCTGGCCTGCTCTACTATCAATTAGTTTCATGGGAGTTTTAGTTTTCTCCGAGCAAGAGACACAGTCCTAGGTCCACTTTCTCTTCACTAGAGGTTCTCAAGCTTGGATTCCCCAGATGCTGTTGGACAGGACTACAACTCCCATCATTCCCAGACACAATGGCCTTTGGCAGAAGAAGATGGGAGTTGCCGTCCAACAGCATCTAGGGACCCAAGGCTGAGAATGCTGCTATACATGATGCATTACTGTAGAAGTCTCTATCATGTTCCCTGATAACTGGGCCCAGAGGCACCTTTCAAAATGGCGATTCTCTTCTAGTTAGCAGGGGGAGAGCAACTGTCCTTATCCAACCCCAGCACCACAGTCAAGTTGTAGTTGTTGCTGGGGTCTCACTGGAGTTTCTCTCTCTCTGTGTAAACTGCATTGAAGACCCTTGTTTTTTTCTATACCAACAAGCCCCAAATGCTTACCACAGGGGGGGGGGGCAGGTGCTCCAACCCCTGGATATTTTGCTTGCTCTTTTCTGCACCTCCTCAGAGATAAGGTTGGTGATAAGGAGGAGAGCTGGTCTTGAGGTAAAGTTGTGCTGTCGAGTTGGTGTCAACTCCTGGAGGTGCCCACAGAGCCCTTTGGTTGTCTTTGGTAGAATCCAGGAAGGGTTTACCATTACCTCCTCCCGCATAGTATGAGATGATGCCTTTCAGCACCTTCCTATATCACTGCTGCCCAATAGAGGTGTTTCCCATAGCCTGGGAAAAATCCCAGCGGGGGATTCAGACCGGTAACCTCTGGCTTGCTAGTCATTTCCCTGCTGCGCCATTAGGCATCTTGTGGTAGCAAGCATGAATTGTCCCCTTTGCTAAGCAGGGTCCACCCTGGTTTGCATTTGAATGGGAGATTACCTGTTAGCACTGTAAGATCTTCCCCTCAGGGGATGGAGCCACTCTGGGAAGAGCAGAAGGTTCCAAGTTCCCTCCCTGGAAGCATCTTCAAGATAGGGCTGAGGGAAATTCCTGCCTTCAACCTTGGAGAAGCCGCTGCCAGTCTGTGAAGACAATACTGAGCTAGATAGACCAATGGCCTGACTCAGTACAAGGCAGCTTCCTATGTTCCTATGTGAGTTGCTTTGTTATCATTGGAGGGATAAGTCCCCCTCTGTGAGCTTTAGCTGCTAATCTGGATAGCAATTTCTCTTGTCTGTTCCCACATTTCAAGAATTTATGTTTTGTGACAGTATAATTATTGCTATTGCTTGTTTCTAGCCACTGCCTTAAGGCACTAATCTAAGCAAGATTATGTGACCTTGGGGGACCTTGGAGGTCTTCTAGTCCACCCCCTGCTCAGTACAGAATTCTACTATAGCTGACTGTCCTGCCTGTACCTGAAAACCACCAGCAAAGGAGAGCCTGCCGCTGCATGAGGCAGACAGTTCCACTGTCCAACAGCTCTTATAGTCACGAGATTCCTCTTAACGTCTTCCCAAAATCCGCTCCCTTATAACTCATAGAATGTTAAGAGTTGAAAAGGACCTTAGAGGTTTTCTAGTCCAACCCCCTTTAGTGCAGATATTTATAGCATCCCTGATAGCTGAGTGTCCAGCTTTTGCTTGAAAACGTTCTGTGAAGGAGAGCCACCGCTGAATAAGGCAGACTACTCAAATGTCAAACAGTTCTTACTCTTTGTAAAATCTTCATATGTCTACTCTAAATCAATTTGCCTCCCTCAACTCCCCAATTTTGGAGGACTAGTTGTTTTCATCCTGATGGTGCAACTGTCTCACAAGCGTGTGTGCAGACTGGATGGTATTCATCTGCCTTTTGCTTTTTCTTACACTGCTTTGGAAGCCCACTAGGACCAGAACAGCAGAAAATGAAAGCAAAATGCTTTTTTTAAAAAGACGTGCTGGGCCTTTTGCCCCAGGGCAAAGTCACTGCAATGCTGAATTTCCTTTGTAATTAAAAATATTTTCCTTTGTAATATATAATTGCTTTTTCAAAATTCAGTTCAAATTTGATTTGAGGGCCGTTTGGCATTTTTAAACCACTCAGTCCCCCTGGCTGGTTAAAAAAAGGCACCAAAACAGACTCGAATCGATTGGAATTTGATTCAAATGTTCAAATTTGATTCAAATTCAAAATGATTTTCAAAATTCAGTTCAAATTCTTGTGCACATCCCTACCTAGGTTTTTGTTAGCACATGAGCGAAAAACAGGCACATGTGCCGCTCAGAAGCTGGGTAGGATTCTTGTTCTAATCATATGATGGTTGAGTGAATTGCCTTATTGGATTTAGGCCAAGAGAGAAAAGTGAAAACCAACTCAACCTGGCCTGCTCCTCTCCCTTGAACAGAAGTTTTATTTTTAGGTGGAACTTTTCTCCTGGCATGGAATGAACCGTGATCAAGAGACTCCTTGCAGTAGAGCATTCAGTGGTTAAAGGGTCAGTTGCCGGGGCGGGCTTAAAAGCAGGTGACTAGTTGCATTCAGTGTTGCAGTTATCTGCAGAAATGCTGGCAGGTGGCCCTGTGAAGCTGGTTGGAACCCTGGATGCCGCCCGTGGACCGTGAGAAAGCCCAGGTCAGTCTCATTCTAATGTGGGGGATTAAGGCCGGTTGTGTAATCACCAACCACAGAATTTTCGAGCTGGAAAGGACGTTAGAGGACTTTTCGTCCAACCCCTGTTCAGTGCAGGGATCTGCTGCCAGTCTGTGGATGATGGGAGTTGTAATTAAATGGGGAAAATTGATGGAAAGCATACTTAAGGACAAAACTGTTAAGCATATAGAAGAACAGGCCTTGCTGAAGGAGAACCAGCATGGCTTCGGCAAGGGACAATCTTGCCTCATTAACCTTTTGGAGATCTTTGAGAGTGTCAACAGGCATGCGGATAAAGATGATCCTGCTGACATAGTCTATTTGGACTTCCAAAATATGTGGGGAAGCACAGGCTGCGAGGCTTGAAGTCTGGGGGATGAGGCCGAAGCTTAGGGGTAGAGCATCAGCTCTGAAGGCAGGAGTAATCTCCGGCGGCGTCTCCAGGGAGTTATCCGCACAGGGCTTCATGCTATGTAAGTGAACAATAAGTTTACCCAAGGATTGTTGCCGTCTGTGGGACTGATCCTGGAAGTACAGTCTGCACAGGAGTGAGGTCTGCTCCCCACCCTGCCCTTCCATTGGTGGCTACTGCTGAATGGCTTTAAAAGGGGGTTAGAGAAATGCATGGAGAATAGGTCTATCCATGGCTGCCAGTCTGAGGGCTTATAGGCCACCTCCTTTATCTTATCTTATTATCTTATACTGAGATAAGCTAGAATCCGCAAGACAAAGCCCGATAGGTGTGTGGAGTGAGTCCAAGGATCTTGCAGGGGCCTCGGGGTAGGTTTGGCTGGTGTGTGAATGCACACACTCCCTTCCGAAGGAGATTCGGGGAAACAGCCAGGGATAACAGCCCTAGCTCAATGGCAGAGTCCCCGCTTTGGAAGCAGAAGGTCCCAGGTTCGCCACCTGGCAGCATCTGCAGGCGGGGCTGGGAAAGACGCCTGCCTGAAGCCTTGAAGAGCTGCTGCTCTCCATTCAGCTGCTGCTCAGCAAATGAGGGAGGAGAGCTGGTCCTGTGGTAGCCAGCATGACTTGTATTCTTTGCTAAGCAGGGTCTACCCTGGTTGCATACGAATGGGAAACTAGAAGTGTGAGCCCTGGAAGAGATTCCCCTCAGGGGATGGAGTCGCTCTGGGAAGAGCATCTAGGCTCCAAGTTCCCTCCCTGGCAGCATCTCCAAGGTAGGGCTGAGAGAGACTCCTGCCTGGAGAAGCTGCTCAGTAGACAATACTGAGCGAGACGGATCAAGGGTCTGACTCAGGATATGGCAGCTTCCTATGTTCCTGTGATCACTGACAGTGCCTCCCACCTGGGTTTGGACTGACAGGCAATCGGGAAACGAGACCGCCCACAGCTCCCGAATTAGGGTGGGAGGCTTCTCCAACTCTAATTAAGATCGTGTGAACTGCCTATCTAGAAGGCAGCTTCAATGGCATGACCAGCACAGGATTTTTAACAGCACATTGTCTCCCCCCACCAACTTTTCTCCTGTCAGCCTGCATGCCAATATTACAACCAGTGTTCCCTCTAACAGGGATTCCCAGATGCTGTTGACTACAACTCCCATATTCCCCAGCAGCAATCGCCTGTGACAGGGAGCACTGATTACAACCACCTCCAGTGCTTTGGCAAAACAGGCCCAGACACCGACGGAGAAAGCAAGGAAATAAAAGCCGCACACCCAGACACAGAATCCTCGCAACACAGAGATATTTCGGAGGGGGGAGGAAAATATAAGACTTTCCCACAGTGTAAGTTTATTTGGCAAGTAGGGGCGGGGGCGGGGGCACCATACACCCCATCCCTGCCCCCATGAGGCGCAATGGATTCTGGCGATCTGGATCACAGTGGTGGCTGGAGGAACCTGAACGAGAGAGGCCTGAGCATCCGGTTGCTGCTGCTGACCCCCGCCCCTCCGTTCTCGAACACTTCCGCCATCTGTTCAGTAAGTCACTTAAGGCTGAGCGAGAGTGTGAGCGAGCTCCATGTCTTGGGAGAAAGGGGCCGGCCGGTCCTCGCCAGGGGAGCGCTGGCTGCCGTTTCTGCTGTCGGGCAACACAGCGGACGGACGTGCCGGCGTCATGGGGTGGGTGGCCACCGGCACCATGGGCCCTTCTGTGAAGACAAGTAAACACTAAAAGAAACTAAGAGGCACTAATCTTCTGGAGGAGTTGGAAATCCAGGCTCTGGAATTCCGGAAAGCTTTGGGATTTCTGCAGAGTCGGAGACATCGCGGGTCCCCCTCCCTCCCCACCCAGTTCTAGATCCCCTGCAATGAGGGGCCAGGATCGGTGCGTTCGCGCTTCACGAGGGGCTCGCCAGCACTCCGGGAATCCGCTTCGGCCTCGCTGCTCAGGTCGCTGATGTCATCTGCAGGAGGAGCAACAGGAAACAAAAAAGGACAGGCTCAGAAGGGAAACCACGACATCTGCATTGCTAGTTTTCCTCCTTACGGGAGGCAGCGGGGGCAGGAGAGACATTCTGGGCTGATAAGTACCTTTATCCAGCAGCGTTGGGGACATGGAGGCAAGATCGCTGAACTGAAAAAAAGGAAAGAGAAAATGGGTTCACCCCCAAAGCGGCTTAAAAGGGCGCATCCATAGCTCCACCTTCCCTGCTCCCTTGGCGCCACACCCCTCCCCACAATCGGCAATCCCTGAATACTTCACTATCTGAAGCTGCCTTCATGGAATGTTATGGCTGAGAAGGACCCTGGAGGTCTTCTGGTCCAACTATCTGCTCAGTGCAGAAAGCTGCAAAAGGATAGGAAGGCTTGGCAACCGCAGATGTAAAAAGGCTCTTGGTGTCTCAATGGACCACAAGTGGGGCATGAGCCAGCAGTGTGATGCAGCTGCTAAAAAGGCAAATGCCATCTTAGGCCACATTAACAGAGGCATGGTGTCCAGATCAGGAGAAGTCATGGCTCCACACTATTCTGTGCTGGTTAGATCTCAGTTGGAATAGTGTACCCAACTCCGGGCCGCACATTTTAAGAAGGGTGTTGATAAACTGGAAGGGGTTCAGAGGTGGGCAACAGAAAAAGGAATCAGCTGGTTATCACAGCTGATGAATGAAGCTAACTACAAACTCTTCACACACTTGCAAGAGGAGTTCCATTTACCACCAGCAAGCGCCTGGCAGTATATGCAACTGAAACATAGCATATCCGATCAATTCGGTCCAGATGCCCTGGCGGCCCCAGCAACTCCAGTTCTATTAGTGCATGCCATTAAGACGTCCTCTCTCCCAAAACTAAATAAATACCTATACGCCTGTGTGCATGGGGACATGGACCCTGGTTTAGATCTACTTGGGGACAAACGGAACCTGGAACTTCCTGATCAAGTGTCACCAACGCAATGGCAAGATATTTTAGGTAGTGTTAGATGTAGCTCAGTGGATCTTAAATTGCGCCGAATCCAACAGAAGATTATTTTCAGGGCCTAATGGACCCTTCTACATCTTAAGTGACTAAAAATGTCCTCAAACAGTAACTGTTGGAGATGCAGTAACCCGCATGCCAATTTAACACACCTGTTCTGGGACTGTTCCATAGAGCAAGGCTTCTGGAGGGAGGTTATTATTATTTATTTATTTGATTTATATAAATAATTATTATGTGAATTAACTTAGTGCTGGACTCATCCCTTGCACTGAAGGACCGGCATGTAGTGTTCGTTTATTTATTTATTTACATTTTATATCCCGCTCTTCCTCCAAGGAGCCCAGAGCGGTGTACTACATACTTGAGTTTCTCCTCACAACAACCCTGTGAAGTCAGTTAGGCTGAGAGAGAAGTGACTGGCCCAGAGTCACCCAGCTAGTCTCATGGCTGAATGGGGATTTGAACTCGGGTCTCCTCGGTCCTAGTCCAGCACTCTAACCACTACACCACGCTGTGTTGTGGTTTATCCCATCTGACTGGGGACTAAAATCCAGTTCTAAACAATGGCTATGGCGGAGCTTGCTAGTAGCCAAGAGATTAAGATTAAGGCAGTGGAAATCTCCCAATCCCCCTAGGTGTGAGGACTGGGTGCAAGACCTGCTTGAGCTAGAGGCACATGAAAAATGGGCCCTCCTAAAAGTAAATAAATAAGATAAATGGTCAGAAATCTGGGACCACTTCCTCAAACTATTCTTAGAAGAGAAACCCCTCTGATCTCCCCACACCCCTAGTGCAATGGTGAGTATCCCTTCGCCTCTTTCCCCTCCTCCCCTTTCTCTTTCCGTCTCTCCTTTCCCCCCTCTTCTCCCCCCAACCAGTGCTGAGGGGGGAAGGGAGAGCTGGGCTCAGGGGCGGGGTGGGGGTGGGGACTGGGAAAGGCGTTGTAAAATACAAAATACAAAATATAAAACATTTTTTAAAAAAAAGATGGGGAGGAGTCTGGAAACCAAGTCCTACAAGGAATGGTTGAAAGCACTGGGTGTGTCTAGCCCGAAGAAGGGGAAGGGAGCTGTCCCACAGGAGGTGGTGCTCTGTTGCTCCTGACGGCAGGACTTGAATCCGTGGGTTGAAATGGCAAGGAAGTAAATTTAGGCTGGACAGTAGGAAGAATTCCCCAAGTGTGAGAGTTGTTGGACGGTGGAACAGCCTGCCTCTTGCAGAGTGTGTGTGTGTGTGTGGGGGCTCTCCGCTGGAGGTTTCCAGATAGAAGCTGGGCAGCCACCTTCAGGGATGTTGTAGCAGTTTCCTGCACTGCGCAGGGGGCTGGACTAGATGACCTCCAAGGACCCTTCGAACTCTATGATGCCTCAGAAATCAGCTTCCCCATGAAGTCTTTGAAACCACCCCTGAGTTCCCATACCCAACTGTCACTAAGCCAAAGTAAACTTCGCTCGAATGCCAGGGGCTTCTTTCCCAGTCTCCAGTTCCCTGCCTCTGTTGTCTCCCCTGTACTGAATTAGAGCATGCAAGTCCCTCTTGTCCTTCGTAAACATGGGAGGCACTACATCAAACCACAAGAGGAACCTCCATGGTTATCCTCCAACTCCACTAGCATTTTTAGAAGCAT
Source organism: Hemicordylus capensis (assembly GCF_027244095.1). NCBI lineage: Eukaryota > Metazoa > Chordata > Lepidosauria > Squamata > Cordylidae > Hemicordylus > Hemicordylus capensis. The sequence continues at coordinate 220,479,349 of NC_069658.1, forward strand.
TTTTATCTCAGCCCCCAGCAGGCCCTGGCTAGGGGCCACTGGAATCAGGCAAGCCCCCTTCCAGAATCTTCCTTCGGCCCTCCAGGCACTCAGTTCGGCAGGGTGCTGGCCAGGTGTGCAGGGAGAGGGCCTCCAAGCCTGCGGGAGATGGGAAGTTGGATAGTTTTCAAGGGCAGTTTTCCAAAACGGAAGCTTTCCTAGAAAAAATTCCAACACTTAATTTTCCCATGGAAAAAGCTCCATTTCTAAAGCTCGTTGCACATATTAAACTCGTCCAGCATTCAAGCCATATTTATTTATTTAAAATATTGATACCCCGCTCCTCCGGTACACTACTGTGTGGGGCGGCTCACAACATTAACAAAAAGATGTAAGCAAGTTAAAAACCAGGCTAAAACCACATTTAAAATTACATGGTTTTTTTAAAAAAATCCAAATTAAAAGTTATTTTAAAAGCAAATAACTAAGAACTATAAAAACTAAAGAACCTACTAGATATAAATAGAGATGAAACATTAAAAAGGCTTAAAAAGGAAGCACTGCAAAGCTCTTCGGGGAGGGCATTCCAAAGCCGAGGGGCCGCGACTGAAAAGGCCCTGTCTCTAGTCCCTGACACTCGGATCTCTGTTAGTGGCGGGGCCATGAGCAGGGCCTGAGAAAATGAGCGGAGGGCCCTGGCAGGTTCATATAGGCCAATGCGGTCCGACAGGTACCCCAGTCCCAAGCCATGTAGAGCTTTAAAGGTCACCTTGAATCTAGCCCAGAAGCGGACCGGTAACCAATTAAGTGGCTGCAGAATGGGTGTGACACCCATGAAGCAACTTGCACCCTTGAGTGTCCTTGCGGCAGCATTCTGGACCAGCTGAAGCTTCTGAACCATCTTCAAGGGCAGCCCCACGTAGAGCGCATTGCAGTAGTCCAATCTGGAGGTTACCAACGCATGAGTGACTGAGGTCACATCTAACTACTCTATGAAATATTTCAGTTCACCTACTTCTATGCTTGAAAAGCCAGAGACAGAGCAGGGGGAATCCATATGGTGGCGTTTGCTTACTAAATAGATCGGTTAAATAACATGCCAGATCAGGCCGCAATCTATTGAGGGCAGCGCTCTTCATTGCAAGGCCAGGGAGAGAGTCAGATGGAAGTGCAGCTCCCTGGCTCATTGTTTATTGGGCCTGAAAGGGCCATCGCATGAGGGTAGAGGGCCTGCTTTGCATGCAGGAGATCCCAAGTTCAACCCCTGGCATCTCCAGGTAATATGGGAAAAGATGTAAACTCTTTGTAAACTGCCCTGAGCCATTTTTGGAAGGGCGGTATAGAAATCGAATTAACAACAACAACAACAACAACAACAACAAGATTCCTGTCTGAAACCACGGACAGCTGCTGCAAATCAGAGCAGACAGTATCAAGCTCACTGGACCAATGGTCTGGCTCAGTAAGGGGCAGCTGCCTATGTACCTGTGTACGTTTTGGCTGAAGCTGAATACACTTCACAGTCTCCGTGGCACCATGCCAAGGGAAGCCTGCGAACTGAGCAAAGAGGCACCTTTTTATAGTGGCAATTCTCTTTATTGAGCAGGGGGAGAGCAATTGGCCTTATCCAGCCCACACACAGCATCCCTCCAGTGGCTGTGGCTGTTCTCTATCTTACATTTCTTTTTGAGATTGTGAGCCCTTTGGGGACAGGGAGCCATTTTATTTATTTAGTAGTTTGTTTTTATCTATGTAAACTGCTTTGGGAACTTTTTGTTTTAAAGTGGTATATAAATACCTCCACCTTCCCAGGAGTATGCAAAGACCAGTGTGCCCTGAGAGGAACATAGGAAGCTGCCATATACCAAGTCAGACCATTGGTCCATCTAGTTCAGTATAGTCTTCACAGACTGGCAGCGCCTTCTCCAAGGTTGCAGGAAGGAATCTCTCTCAGCCTTATCTTGGAGATGCTGCCAGGGAGGGAACTTGGAACTTTCTGCTCTTCCCAGAATGGCTCCAATCCCCTGAGGGGAACATCTTCCAGTGCTCACACTTCTAGTCTCCCATTCATATGCAACCAGGGCGGACCCTGCTTAGCTAAGGGGACAAGTCATGCTTGCTACCACCAGACCAGCTCTCCTCTCTGAGAGGAAGGCAAGGAAGGAGGCGCCCAGCCCAGTGAGCTCTTGCCCTCAGCTCCCGAAAAGACCTACAGCCTAAGAAAACCTCCTTTAAATCTTCTGCAATTTGCTTCTTTTAATATTGCAAACCACTTTGGGTACCTTTGTCAAGGCAGAGAGGCAGTATAAAAGTGTAGTAAATAAATAAAAAAATAAAAATTTTTATATATATATATATATATATATATATATATATATATATATATATATATATCTCCTTCATACCTGCAACCATTCCCACAGCGCAGTGCTACGCTTCTTCGCCCAGAGCTGGTGGGGTTCTCTTAAGGCCCTGCACCACCTTGGAAGTGTATCCCTTGCCAGCACTTTCCCCAGAGAGCTCTTACGAGAGGACTCCGTCTCTTAAAGGGCCCTCCCAGCACTCAGAAAAGTACAGTGTGCAGATCAATCAGTGTGGTGGGGTGGGGGTGGGTGGGTGAGGGAGAATGGTTCTCACATTGAAGGGTTTTGTTTTGTTTTGCCAAATCAGCTCTTGGCGTGGTCCTGGATGGGAGACCCATACATGCCACCTTTGGAGATGGGGCCATAGTTTGGGGGCAGAGCATCTGCTTCGCCTACAGAAGGTCTCAGGTTCACTCCCTGGCAGCATCTCCAGATAGGGCTTGGAAAGATCCTTGCCTGAAACCCTGGAAAGCGGCTGCCAGCCAGTGTAAGAAATTCTGAGTTGGCTGGACCAAGGGGCTGACTCAGTAGAAGGCAGATTCCTATGTTCCTGTGTTGGAAAACCTGCAGAGTAAAATTTGCTGAAAAATTTGTGCAAGCTTTCTGCAAATGAGAGGGGGGGAAACTGCATGGGAAAATCTGAAGCATGTTCAAATTCAAAAGGCTCCAGAAAATCCACAGCTCTGGCACCTCTGCAGTTTGGGGAATCAGCAGCAGAGGGCAGCATAGCCCTCTTCTCTGTCTTATCAAGGGCCGCCCCCCCCCCTTCCTCTCAGGCAAAGTTTCTGAAGTGCCTCATGGCTTCCTAGAACACAATTTGCAAGCCAGTGTTTGCTTCCCTCCGAAAACTCCATCGTGAGACTACGTTTATGGCTCCAGAGAGCCTGCAAGATTGGCTGGATCATGGTTCCGGGTGGATTTCCCCCAGCTCCTTTACATGGAAGGCAACACAGCGGCAGAACTACAACTCCCATCAACCCCATGTGGCTGGGGATGATGGGAGTTGTAGTCCAACATCCAGAGAGCCTCAGGTTAGCCACCCCGACAGGGAATCGGAGGGCTGGTTCAGACATAACATGGCGCCACAGTTAAGCCTAGTCCCATGTGACATCCCTGAGGCTCGGGAGCACACATCTCTCCCCCCACCCCCCCGTCGCCCCCATGAGAGTCTACTGCCAATTTAGATCAGAACAAACCAAGATGGGCGGTGACATTCAAATGGAACGGTCTCAGTTTATTCTAACCAGCTTACTCGAAATAAAGTGCGATCTGTAACTCACTTCAGAACTTGGGGTAAAAATCACAGTTTGTTTCAGGCAAATTGGTTAGAATGAAGCCAGACTGGTCAGTCCAGAAATCCATTCCATCTTGGTTTATTCCAACCTATGTTGGCAGAAGACTCTCGGGTGGGCATGGGAGGAAACGGAGTGTGCGCTCCCAGGGCCTTGGGGATGTTGTGTGAGACTAGGCTGAGCCACGGTTCTGGGCTGCATCTGCACCAGCCCAAAGAATTGTACAGCTGGAAGGGACCTTGCTGGCTGGTCTTCTAGTCCAACCCCTGCTCAGTGCAGGGATCTGCTACAGCATCTCCGTCAGGTGGCTGTCTGGCCTCGGTTGGAACGCCTTCAGCGAGGGAGAGCCTACCCCTGCATGAGGCAGACTGTTCCACTGGCGAAGGGCTCCTACAATGAAGACGCTCCTGGCCAATGTCTCATGTGAGTCTGCTAAGGACGTCTTTGTGGCAGGGGTCACAAACTGCATCCAGAGCAGGCAACGATGGCTCAGAGCCAGTCCTCACCTCTCCCATCACAGCGATGGGCGTCTCCCCCGTTGCCTGGGCAACGCGATGCTCCACCAGGTAAAACATGTATTCATCATAGAGCAGGCGGATCAGGTGGAAGGAGCCGAAGCTGGCGGCGCTGCGCAGAGTGAGGTCCCGAATCACCATGGAGCTGCAGGAAGAAACCCGGCAAGTGTTCACACAACACCAGATGAGATTTCTGCTACCAGGTTAATATTTACTTAATTAAATGTAAGTGGATTGTTAGGATATTGTAAAACTAATTTAAAAAATCTAAAATGATTTCTGCTACCAGGCAGTGCCGGAAGAAAGTCCGCAAGTTGGTGGCAATGGCTGTTGACAGAGATAGCTTTGAACAGGGCTGCACAGATACTGGACTACAACTCCCATCATCCATAGCTACCGGCCACTGTGGCATGGGGAGGTGATGGGAGTTGTAGTCCAACAACAGCTGGTGTCATGGAGCCCTGGCTTAGGAAACGAATTAGAGGCTACTGCCCACAGACTTGAGGATTGGATTATTTGGGTGATGTATTATGAAAAAGTGTTCGGAGGGCTTGGGGAGGATAGATCTGTGGGCAGATGGAGCTTAATCGTATTGTGCAAAATGAGGATTCTGTGATCACAAGATGATCCTCCTCCTCTTTCTTCTTTTTTTAAAGGGCAGAGGTGCTTAACCTATGCATTTGAAATATTCATGCCCTGCTTCTCCAGTGCTATACTGTTTGGGATGGCTTACAAAAATGGCAAAACCACCAAGGTGGTAAAATATAATAAAACAATATAACATCGTACTCAGTGAAATAACTACAAACAGGATCTGGTTAAAACCAGTTTTAAACGCTGAAAGTCAAACTGTTAATTTTTCTTTGAAGAATTAAAAAAAAATAAAAATTTTGCACTCACAGATCTCACCCCCAGATGAAATATTTCCTTCTCATGAATCCCCATATAGTATATTTTAACAAAGCTCCCATAAAAAATAGAGGGGTTGGTGGGGGAGGTACTCAGGATAGTTATTTTCAAGAGCTTTATTCTGGCAAACCAGGAAGCAAATTCAATTCAGTGCACTAAAGGTTTTGCATGGATCCCAAATTAAGAATCCCTGCTTCAGAAGCAGTAGCAAATATTAGTTACTAGTAGGTGAGGCCTGCTGTTGACTGGCCAAAGTCATTTTGCATAGATTACACTTCAAGAAATGGGGAAAAAAAGTAATAGTTTTTTATTAACATGCTTGCAAAAGGGAAGTAAAACAACACTTTGAATTTTGTAGGATTTCAATGTCAAACATTATTTATTTTATTAACTAATTACCACATATGGTACATTTGAATCATAGCAAATTTGAATCTAAGAAAGGTTCTCAGTGGCAGGATTGCTCATGCAAAATTTGGTATCTATAGGTTATTGGGAAGTATGCTTTTATTTTGAACCAACCAACCAAGCTCTTCAAAATTTACAAGAGATTTAATTTTTTATTAGGTTTTTTTCCTGGCTTTTAGTTGGTTAGTAGCGTGTATGTGTGTGTGTTTAGTAATTTTTATCATTTAACAATTATTTAAATAATTCCATTTAAAGAATCAATGGTTAGTAAGATGGTTATAGAAATGTAAAAGTTGTGTATGTTTACATAATCCTAAGTAACTAGGAAGAATTGTGAATTGATGCAATTGGAATAAAACAGGCAAACACACATACAGAGAGAGAGGGGGGATTACACACATTCATAGAGAAGGAGAGGCTGATCTATAGCTATTAGCCATGATGGCTAAATGGAACTTCCAGTTTCAAGAGCAGTATACCTAATGCTGAGGCGGGGGGGGGGGGTGGGTTTGCGGGTGAGAACACCGGCAGAGAGCTGATGCCTGCAAGCGTCGTCTGTGAGTTTTCTGGAAGTGCCAGCTTGCTCCAAACAGCTGTCTTTAAGGCCTGGTTTGCAGCACTGGAAGCCAACCTGTGCCACTGCAGACTGCTGGTGGGAGTTATGTTTGAATGTTCCTTCATATAAAATATAATAAAGCCCCTTTGCATAGAAAGCTAGCATCTCAGGCAATGCCGAGATGCTAGAAAGCTAGCATGTCAGGGAGAACTATTTTCCCTGAGGGGCAAGCTTTCTAGGAAAAGGGGATGTTTTCATTTGGAGGAGCACTTAAAATTCCCTACGTGTAGAAAATGAGCACGTCATGGTGTAGGGCTCCAGTTTAGATGGGAGGGATGTCTCGGAGGCTTACCTGTAGAAGGACCACTTCAGCAAGAACTGCCTGGCCGCCCTGGGGAAGCCGGGCCCGCCCTCGTGGTGCTTCAGGACCTGGGTGACGACATTGTCCAGCCAGCTGGCCCACTGGTCCAGAGAGCTCTGCTGCTGGAGGGTCAGCTTGAAATCCTGCTCCAGCTTCTGCACCAGCCCTTCTTCACATTGGCACACCCACGAAGCTTGCTCCTGATCCAGGCAGAGAGAGAGAGAGAGAGGTGTGCATGAACACTCCAGCTCAAGAGCTACGAGGAGAAGCGTTTGAGGCAAAGGAACAAGGGCCCAAGCAAAAGCAGAGGCACCAACTCCCCCATCAGCCTCCCCAAACACAATAGACCCAGGAAGATAGGACCATAGCTCAGAGGCATTTGCTCTGCATGGAGACGCTCCCAGGCTGGCAGCAACGCCTCTCTGTCTGAAACCCGGGAGAGCTGCTGCTGAGGATGATGGCAGTTGTAGTCCAACAATATCTGGGGACCCAAGGTTAAGAACCCCTGCGCCCCCCCATAATAAAAAAATAAAATACCATATTTACCTGAATAGAAGGCAACTCTGAATGTAAGATGATGTCTTAAAAGACAGAGGTTAAATACAAGATATAGCGGGATGAGCCCCAAAGAAAGAGGACTCTGCATCTCAGATGACCACCCCATATTTAACAGGCAAGAAGTAGGGGAAAATCTTGGCTTCGATTCAGGTAGATATGGTAATTCCAGTGTACCCCAACCCACAGACACAACATTGTGCTGCAGGCAGCTGATGCCATTTCCAGCAGGGGCGGAGTCACCACTGGGTGAACGGGTTCAAAGAAGCCGGGCCGCCGCCCACAGGGGCCGTGCCTCGTGGCCCCAGACACACACCCCGCGTCTGACATCAGATGTGGGGGCGTTATTTCGCTCCCAAATGGGGCTGCGCTGTCCCATTTGGGACCGAAATCGGCCCACGCTGCATTGGCAGCATGGCCGGAGTGATTCTCCTGGCCTTTTAAATTGGTAGGGCCAATTTTCCTCCCAAACGGGGCTGTGCGGAGACCACACCACCACGTCTGATGTCAGACACGGGGGGCGTGGCTAGCTGGCCCCCTGCATCTGACGTCAGAGGCAGGGGGCGTGGCCAGGGGGCCACGGTGGCAGCCGAACACTCCCTCCGCCACGGATTTCCAGCCACTCAAGAACTGCTGATAGGCAAAATTCACCTATATTTCATGCTGTGGATAAAGAAACTGATTCTCTAAGCGTCACCCACGAATACAGGAAACCGTGATCTGCAAAACCGCAGATAAGGAGGGTCTCCTGGACAAATACATACCAATACTAATAAGAGAAATACATTACGTCCATCTGGAGAGCTGCTGCCACTCCGAGGAGGCAGTTCCGAGCCAGATGGACCAATGGTCTGATTTGGCATAAAGGAGCTAGTAAACCGCCCAGAGACGCAACTTCTGGGCGGTATAGAAACATTTTAAATAAATCAATACATTTGAAATAAATAAAGTTATTTTAGGGATAGGACTGTAGCTCAGCAGTAGGGCATCTGCTTTTCATGCAGAAGGTCCCATGTTCAATCCCTGGCCTCAGGACTGAGACGAATTCTTGCCTGAAGCCCTGGAGAGCACTGCCAGTCAGAGCAGACAATCCTGAGCTAAATGGACCAAGGATCTGACTCAGTAGGCAGCAGCTTATGTAATGCCTGAGAGGTGCCAGCTTTCGAGACTTCCTTTGAAAAGGCGAAGCGCTGCCCAAAGGCTGGGCTTCTGTGAGGCTCAGGACCCCAAAGGAGAGGAGTCTGGGAGGAGGCACCCACCTGCACGTTTGCAAAATCCACCCGGTTGAGGTCGCTAAGCATCTGGTTGATTTGGGAGGTGTTCTGGAGGACGGCGCGAGCTGCTTGAGCCAGATGGTTGAGAGACGTGTATCTACGCAGCGTCTGTGCAAAGGCACTCACCACGCCCACCTGGACAAGGAGTTGGGGAGACAGAAAAGAGGGTTGCCGGACACAGAACCTCAAGCGGCTCTTATTTCACAGGGACAGGCCTGCAGAGACGTGGACAGCCCACTACCCTCCCTCCCTCTTCAGGCATGTGTGTGTGTGTGTGTGTGTGTACATACATACATACCACCTCACCAGTGTAGGCAGTTCACAAGAATCAAAACAAAATAAATAACCCTTTAAAACTTTTAATTAGATACTTAATTAAAAGATTAATTAGGCTTTTAATTAGATACTGTTTTAATTGTGTTTTAATTGTGTTTTTAATAGTTGAAATGTTGTAATCTTTTATTGGCTGTTTTTATTGTTTTGTAAACCGCCCAGAGAACTTGTGTTTTGGGCGGCATAGAAATTAATTAATTAATTAATTAATTAATTAATTAAAACTTTTTGAAAGTCATTTAAAAGTCACTGAGGGCCAGGGTCTGAGGGCCAGGTTTTAGCCTGAAGGCCAAGCTAAAAAAATGTGTCTTTTAAAGGCTGCTAATGATCTTAAGCCACAAATGTCTACAGGGAGTGCATTTCACAGTCCAGAAGCAACTACAGAGAAGGCCCGATCCTGAGTTACCGCCAGACAAATCGGGCAGCAGTCCAAGACGAACCTCTCTCGATGACCTTAATGTGCGGTGGGGATCATGCTGAAGAAAGCGCTCTCCCGAGTAACCCGGTCCTCTGCTGTTTAAGGCTTTAAAAGGTAATTACCAGTACATTGCATTTTGCCCAAAAATATATCGGCAGCTAGTGCAAATGTTTTAAAGCAGGCATCATATGGTCTCTCCGAGAGATCACGGAGACCAATCTGACTGCTGTCTCTCTGAGAGATTCTGGAGACCAGTCTGACTGCTGTGTTTTGAACAAAAGGCATATAAAGGCCAAACTACATATAAAGGCAGCCCTATGCAGAGTGCATTGCAGCAGTCAAGCCTAGAAGTTACTAGCAGGTGCATCACAGTTCAGAGACCATTATCTTCAAGGAACAGACACAGCTGTCTTATCAACAAACACTGACAAAAAGTGTCATAGCCCCAGCCTGAGAAAAAAGGGTGAGATCTGCGTTCAAAAGCACTCCTAAACTTCTAAAAACTTTGCCCAGCACCAATCCAGTTGGAGGGAACCAGGAACAGAACTTTTTCAGTGGTGGCCTCTGTCTTTGGCATGCCCTTCCAGAAGGCCTTGGTCAGTCTCCCTCTTTGTCTAGTTATTATTTTTTAAAAATGTTAAAACTTTAAAACTGTCCTTTTAAAACAAGTTTTTAAAGAATGGCTGAAATTGGGTTTCCAGTGTCATTTAGTTCTACTTCTGGATGCTGTTTTATTTGGTATGTCTTATATTATCTGCTCTGTCCTTTCCTGTTCTTTAGGATGTCTCCTTGTGTTTCATTGTCTTTTACAATGGATTTTATGTTTTCATTTTTTTAATTGTAACCTGCCCCGAGCAACAGTGTGTTGGAGGGGTATAAATATTTTAAATAAATAAAATATGTACCTGTCTCTTTGTGGGGAGTGGAACCCCATCCAGAACAGGAGGTTATGATGCCTTACCATGAGTACCTCTGTCTAGTCTGGATTCAACTTCAATTTATTATCCCTCCTCAAGCCCGTTACTGCCTGGAGGCAGGCATTTGGGGGGACAATGCCATTTCCTGATGATGGTGTCATGGATAAATAGATTTGAGTTTCTATTTCAGTGTTTATTTTTCCTGTTGCATCCTCACTGCACATGAGGCTTTATTGAACTGCATCAAACCAAAATGGATAGGTCTCTGCCCCATGCAGCTTACAATCAAAACAACGGGGGGTGAAAGTCAGTCAGTCAAGAATAACTAGAGATTTCTTTTTCTAAGGTGATGGTTCCCAGAAGTTGCTGAACTACAACTCTCATTATCCCCAGCCACAATGGCTGAAGCGATGATGGGAGTTGTATTCCAACGACATCTCCGGACCCAAGGCTAGGAACAGGGGCGTAACGATAGGGGGGGTGGGGGGGCACGTGCCCCAGGCGCCACTTGGGAGGGGGCGCCAAAAAGTGCCCCTGCCAGTCCCCTGCTTTTGGCAAAAAAAATTTTTTGTGTGATTTTTTTTTTTTTTTTGGTCATTACGGAGCTCTCTGGTGGGCGGGAGCTCCCATTGGCTGCCGGAGAACACATGACCACCATGCTGGTTATCTCAGTTCCTCCCTCCCTGCTTGCTGCACGCAGAAGGAGTGGAGTGGAGTAGCTTGCGAGAGCTGCTGCTGCTGGGGACGTTCCTTGACTCTGTCTGTCTGCCTGCCGTTTGCCCACCACACTGCCCTCTGGCTGCATTTTATTCTTCTGTTCTGCATTAACAAAGTAAGTTTCATTGCTCAAATCTCTCTCTCTCCCCTGTGTGTGTTGTGTGTGAGAGAATGCCCCTACTCCCTTGCATAACGTCCTCCTTTTAGCTCTTCTGTGCTTTGCATAGCAGGCTTCACCCCCCACCCCCCGCCTAAACCGAGGGTAGCTGCCTGCAAGTGGAGCCAGTGGCGCTCTCCTGGCTTGCATTGCGTGAGTTTCTGGCTTGCAATGTGTTTCTGGCTTGCAATGTGTTTCTGGCTTGCAATGTGTTTCTGGCTTGCAGTTTCTGGCTTGCATTGTGTGAGTCCCGGTGGGATTGCAAAGGAAACTCACGCAATGCAAGCCAGGAGAGCAACTTGTGGCTCCACTTGCATTGCCCGAGTTTCCTTTTGCAATCCCACCTCTGCAAAAGGAAACTCATGCAATGCAAGTGGAGCCACAAGTCACTCTCCTGGCTTGCATGCATGAGTTTCCTTTTGCAGAGGTGGGATTGCAAAAGGAAACTAGTAGTACTAGTACACAAGATCTTTGTAGCTCTGCTAGTAATTACAACTTCTGGATCATCCCTTAGCATGGGGGGTGGGGTGGCAAATTTAATTTGGAACTCATTAATATAATTTTTGAATAATGTTCAGTCTGTCTGGACTAATACTAGGTTTATTCTTTATAGCAGATTTTTATTAGCAACATACAGTCTACAACATTTTCAGCCTTGTTCATTTGGTGCATATTGTAGATGTTCTGTCTCCAAAACATAAGTACAGCATCTATATTTTTGAAGGGGGGGAAATCCCATTTAATACAGTGTGAACAAATTGGTCCAAAAAGTAGCAATGGGAAGTTTTTCTTTCTGTCCCTGTAGCTTTAATAAGATAGAGTGCACAAATATCACTTGATTAACAGCTGAGGTATTAATTTCCCTTTTTGGTTGCTTGACTCACAGCAAGAATCATGTCAAGGCAGTGGAGAACCAATTAAATTGATTTTAATCTTTGTTAGGGAAGATAACATGCCTTTTTCTCTCCTTGTTTAAATAATTAAAGTTTCAGTAGGTATTATTTCTGGCTTTAAAGAAATTGGTATCTTAATGTAATGGAATCCTTCTAATTACATACTTAATAGTTTTTAAAAAGTTAATCACGGTTTTTCATTCAATGTGTATTTTGTTTTACATATTAAACTTATATTTTCCTTTGAGAGAGTTTTAAAAATAAGAGGAAATTGGGAAGGCTTTTTTAAAACAAAGAAAAATCTCACCCCTACTTATTCATGATCTTTTTGATTTGCCTGTGTAATTTCAAGCAAGTCAGATGTATGTTGGGGGGTATTTATTTATGTGTATTTATTTCAAGCAAGTCAGATGTAATTGCAGATAACATGCAGAAGATCCCAGGTTCAATCCCTACCTCCAGGTAGGGCTGGGAGAAACTCCTGCCTGAAACCTTGGAGAGCTGCTGCCAGTCAGTGTGGGCAATAGTGAGCTAGGTGGACCAATATCTGACTCTGTAGACAGCTTCCTACGTAATCAAACCATAACTTGCCCTTACGTTCAATCCAATTGGATGCATTCACATTCACAGCTTACATCCAATAAACTGCTGAGTAAGCCCTCCAAACTAGGATCACACAGTGTGGTTTGCAATTCTGGTATATGAAGGGCCCAAACCTCAGTTTTGCTGTTCAGGTGCATAGGCAAACAGTGATTTAATTAAACCAGGAGGTTATTTATTAAGACTGTGTATGAGAGGGAAGCAGAAAGAGGAGAAGATCATGGCTCAAATAATGGTGGCTGAATGTGGCCATTGAGTTTCCCAGGAATACAACCAACGTAAAGTGTGCTACAAATAGACATTATTATAGAATTAATAAACATAGAATATCTATGATAGACTAGAATATATGTCTATTATAATTTAAGTCTCTATTATAATATAAGCATAAATCTTGAATAGACTAGAATATCTATGATGGAAAAGACTAGAATACCTGTCTTGTCTTTTCCATTTTGGGACACAAAACCTATTACTATGTTTAAAAGCATTTATTTTCTGGCCGTGAGGACTGCAAACTTAGGCTGTTAGTATGCAAGACATTTCTTTAAAATATATATTTCTAAAGAGCCTTGTAGCCTCATGTTTCCTTTTTCCTGTCCCAGTATACTTGCACGGATGCAGCCCACAACCCACATTTGACTATGACTGTGACACATTTCCATATTTCCGGGGGCAGCCGGGGGGAAGGAGAGTGGGGGGGGGGGGGGGCGCAATTTCAGTGCTTGCCCCGGGTGCCGTTTTCCCTAGTTACGCCTCTGGCTAGGAACCCTGATCTAAAATACTAATTGATAGTTGTAGAGATTATCCACAAAGAAGGGCAAAGTAAGTATTTTAATTGCATGCCACTAACTGACACAGAGCATTGCTGCTTACCTTTGTCTGGATTATCTGCTGGGGGAACTCAGTCATGGCGTTAATTAGCCAGCCTTCTAAACTCTTGGCGAAGTTGCGAATAGCCTGGGTCAAAGTGCCTGCAGAGGTAGAACTGGATAGTTAGAGGGCAATATTGCCAGATTTTTGGTGCTTAGCTGGTAAAATTAATCACATTCCACATTTTCTCTCATTCATTCATTCAATTTCTATACTACCTTTCCAAAAATTGATATATTATCCTTCCAAAAATTGATATATTGTCCTTCCAAAAATGGTTCAGGGCAGTTTACCTTTATCCTGTAAAATTAGTGGCTGGTAAAAAATGAATTTTAACTTGCAGAACTGAAAAAGGATTAACTGTAGGAAGGGGGGATAGAAAAAGGTGAAGGCAGGTTGGTGTAAGAGGGAAAGTACGAGTGAAAGAGAGCCAGCGTGGTGTGGTGTAGTGGTTAGCATGCTGGACTAGGACCAGGGAGACCCAAGTTCAAATCCCCATTCAGCCATGAGACTTGCTGGGTGACTCTGGGCCAGTCAGTCACTTCTCTCTCAGCCTAACCTACTTCACAGGGTTGTTGTGAGGAGAAACTCAAGTATGTAGAACCCTGCTCTGGGCTCCTTGGAGGAAGAGCAGGATATAAATGTAAAATAAAAATAAATAAAAATAAAGGCAGCCCTATGCAGAGTAGTGTAGTGGTTAGGATGGAAGGGCCATAGTTCAGTGGAAGAGCATCTGCTTTGCATGCAAAAGGTTCCACGTTTAATCCCCGGCAGCATCTCTAGGTGGAAAAAACAACAACCCCACCTTGGAGAGCTGCTGCCAGTCAGTGTAGACAATACTGAGCTAGATGGATCAAGGGCCTGACTCAGTAGGAGGCAGCTTCGTATGTAACCTATGCAGAGACTTGGATGTAAGCAAGAAAGCTGCAGGTTAGTCTCTCAGCCTAACCTACTGCACAAGGTTGTTGTGAAACAAGATAAAACAGGATAATCCCATGCCTACCACTCTAGAAGGGAAAATAAACATGATCAATAAAACTTTGAAGGAGACGTGAGTTTTGGACTGCAAAAGGTGAAAGGTGCAACATCTGAGCCGAGTCTCTGAATGCATAGCAAATCAAGCTGCTGCCTGCAGCAAAGCCAATGATGTCGTAAAATCACCAAATTTTAGAATGGGAAGGTCCCTTGAAGGCCTTCTAGTCCAACTCCCTGCTCAGCACAGGAAACTGCTACAGCACCCACTACATGAGGCAGACTGTTCCACTGTCAAACAGCTCTCGTAGTCAGGCCATTTCTCCTAATGTCTAACTGAAATCTGCTTCCTCCTTGTAGCAATAGCAATAGCACTTACATTTATATACCGCTCTATAGCCGGAGCTCTCTAAGCAGTTTACAATGATTTAGCATATTGCCCCCAACATTCTGGGTACTCATTTTACCGACCTCGGAAGGATGGAAGGCTGAGTCAACCTTGAGCCCCTGGTCAGGATCGAACTTGTAACCTTCTGGTTACAGGGCGGCAGTTTTAGCACTGCGCCACCAGGGGCTCTTTTAATCTCTGCTGTGCTCCTCTGAGATGGCCCTTCAGATATTTGAAGACAGCTATCCTAAACATCCCCAGCTCCTTCAACCATGCCTCACAGGACTGGCTTTCCAGACTCCTTGACATCTTGGTCGTTGTCCTCTAAATCCCTTCCAAATTTATCCACATCCTTCTTAACATGTGGGGCCCAGAACTGGACACTGGACTCCAACTGCAGTCTGACCAGCGTAGTAGTGTGGAACTACTGGTGCTTGTGGTTGGACACGATGCTTCTGTTACTGCAGCCTAAGACTGCATTTGCTTTTTGAGCAGCTGCACCACACTGCTGGCTCATGTTCAACTCATGGTCCACTAAGACCCCTACGTCCCTTTCACGTGTCTTGCTGCCAAGCCTCCCCAATCCTGCACTTGAGCTTTTCATTTTTCTTGTCCAAAAGCAGAACTTTTGCGCATTCATTCATTCATTCAATTTATATACAGGAGAACCTCGTTATTCACAGAACCGCTATTCGAGGCTCCACGTATCCGCAAGGTGTCTGACTGACACCCATTTTCAGTGTCCGTGGATATGAAAGTGTTAAAACCCACATATCCATGGTTCCTAGAGGGCTGGAAGTGACCACAGAGGTCTCTTCTGCCCACCATTTTGTCCTAGGGAACCATTTTGTGGCTCCTTTTTTAAAAAATGGACTCCCCCCTGCATTTTTTCACAGTTTGGGGGGGCATTTCGGGGCATTCCTAGGTACATAGGAGGATTCCTAGGATGAGAAAGGAGGACAAAGTCAGTGTCACATCCTGAATACATACCACACAGAGCACGCCACAGTAAGTTATTTTGTGCTATCTTGCCTTTTTTGTGTTTTCCCTCCGCTTTGGAACCTAACCCTCCTTTTCCCATAGCAATAATGTCTCATTACTCGCAGTTCTGTTACTGGCGGTAGTAGGCAAGAAATTGAACCCCCTGCAAGTAGCAAGGTTCTCTTGTACTGCCCTTCCTAAAGTGTCTCAGGGCGGTTTACATTAAAATAAAACACACACAATAAAACAATTAAAAATTTTTTAAAAATTAAACTAGATTAAAATTAAATTCAAACGAGATATCATTAAAAACCAGGCTAAAAAGATGGGTCTTTAAGGCCTCCAAAGAAGATAATGCTCTTATATCCACGGGGAGTACATTCTACAACCTTGGGCGCCAACTGAGAAGGCCTTATCCCAGGTTGCCACTGGACGGAACCAGTGTCACCCGAAGACGGACCTCTCCTGATGATCTCAATGAGAGGTGGGGATCTTGTCGAGAGAAAGGCGCTCTCCCAGATAACCTGGACCTAAGCCATTCAGGGCTGTAAAGGTAATAACTAGCACTTTGTACTTTGCCTGGAAACGTATCGGCAGCCAGTGCAGCTACTTAAGAACAGGCATAATGTGGTCTCTCCGGGATACTCCAAAGACTAATCTGGCTGCCACATTTGGGACTAATTGAAGTTTCCAAACTATGAACAAAGGCAGCCCTACCTAGAGCGCATTGCAGTAGTCCAATCTGGAGGTTACCAGCTGGTGTACTGGTGTTTGACTTTATATTTATCCTTTTGGAATTATGAAGAAGATGTGGAAAGCAGGAGGGAAGTCATGCAGGGGACTGAAGAGGAAAGCATGACACGCACATACGACCATGAAAAAGGAGAGAGAGAGAGAGGGAGAGAGATCTGAGCCCACCGGGCCTTCCTCCGTACTCACTGGGCACGGGCCGGAGAACATCTGGGATGAGGATCTCCACCAGGGCCTGGTACAAGATGTGGTCGCAGCTCCGCATCCACTTCATGATGGGGTCATATTTGCACATGGTGACCAGCTTGTGTCTCGGGATGACCGGTTCGCACGGCTCTTCGCTGCACAGGATGAGAAAGGAGGACGAAGTCAGTGTCACATCCTGAATACACACCACACCATGCATTTTTTAGGGGGCATTCAGGGCGGCCATAAGAGTGTGTGGAAGATGCTGGATGGCAGAGAGGGACTTTTCAGTAGGACGAGCTAGCTATGCCCGGCAGCCGACTGAATTAGTCTTGGACTGAGGATTTATAGTGATAAAGATAAGATGTACAGTGGCAGCCAGGAACATACCTACTATACCTGAAGAACGAGCACTAGACATTGTAGTATGACATTGTAGTATGGAACACTTCCCTTGTTTCCAAGGGTCTAAGCACCATAGGTGAATTGTTAGGTATTGTTACATACAGATTTATAGTGGTAGAGAGAAGATTTAGTGGCAGCCCAGACATACCTGAAAGAATGAACACTGTGTGTTGTAGTGTGTAACAAAGCTATTGTTTCCAAGTGTGTGCACACAGCTGAATGTTTAGCCGTTGCTATGTGCAGTCTGCACCTACATTCCTGAAAGCATGGGTACTTTCCTGGCAGCCACTGGAAATGCCCTTCTCAAAATCCAAAGCTGGTTCACATGAACCGCACTGCGTGTGAGGCTTTTCCCTGATAGATTACTTAAGCTGCAGTTGTCAGACTTCGGTCCCCAGATGTTGCTGAACAACAGTTCCCACCATCCAAAGGCCATTGTGGCAGGGGATGATGGGAGTTGCAGTCCAACATCATCTGGGGGCCCAAGCTGAGAACTCCAATTTACTGCTATCATGGGATAATCACTACAGAAGAGCCAATTTTAAGACAAAGGCTCTCTCTGCCATCAATAAATTATGCACAATATATGAAAGCTGGCACTCTCCGTTGCTGCCCCGAGGCCTTGGAATGCGCTCCCTAGTGAAATAAGAGCCTCCCCATCTCTGACAATTTTTAAAAAGTCTTTAAAGACGCATCTGTTCACCCAGGCTTTTAACTGATACTGTTTTGATCATTTTTAATGTTGTTTTAAAATATTGTTTTAAATTTTAAATTGTTGTGTTTTAAATGTCTTGTTTTTAACTAATGTTTTAAGGTTGTTTTTATCTTGTTGTAAACAGCCCAGAGACGTACGTTTGGGGCGGTATAAAAATATGTAAAATAAAATAAAATAAATAAATAAATAATAAATTCAAGGGGGGAGGGAGTGTTGAGCTGACCTCTTGACTAGCAAGCCAGAGGTTGCCGGTTTGAATCCCTGCTGGTATGTTTCTCAGACTATGAGAAACACCTATATCAGGCAGCAGCAAGATAGGAAGATGCTGAAAGGCATCATCTCATACTGCGTGGGAGGGGGCAATGATAAGCCCCTCCTGTAGTCTAACAAAGACAACCTCAGTGCTCTGTGGTCACCAGAAGTCGACACCGACTTGACAGCACACTTTACTTTACCTTCCTTCCATATCCCCAGAGTCATTGCCAAAAGCAACACAAAGTTCTTTTATAAAAGCTTAAGATCTTGGAGGCTGAATAGCATTTTACAAGGTGAGTCAAGGAAATTTTTGATACATTTATATCAGTTCTTGAATTCCAAAAGGACACAGTTGGTTTCTAAAATTGTAGTCACTCAGGTCAAATGCCTCTGAGCGTATGCAGGGTACCCTTCTCAGCCCTCCACCAAGCAGGATTTTCTAAACAGATCCATAAACAGTATCAATGAGTCCATGCAGAGAATCTTTCCTTTCCAATAGGAAGTGGTTTTCTAAAATGGGTTCAAAGATAAGAGTGCTTCTATGCATGTGCAGAAGGCTTTCCCACCTTTTAAATAGGAAACAAAGGTCATTTTATAAGAAATTGAGAAGCAACGAATATGAAGGCCACACAATCAAAAATCTGGCTTTATAACCTGTTGGGAGAAAGTTCTGTCCAGGACAATAAAATTCAGAGCGGATGGTAACCCTCAGATTAAATTGGGGTTTCTGTTAGGAATACATGATCCTTGAAGGCTGCCCATACTTTTGATAGGGACATAAGAAGATGCTGTATACGGAGTCAGAACCTTGGTCCATCAAGCTCAGTATTGTCTACACAGACTGGCAACGGCTCTCCAAGATGATTAGTACAGAACATTATCTTTCTCGATGTAGAATTTTCAATACATTAAATTCTGGGATTTGTTGTTCAAAGATACAACCTGCTGAAGGTCGAGCTGTTTTACCTGGAAGGCACGCCGCCAGAGGCTTCATTGGAAGGGGGCTTGGAATTCCAGAAAGCCTGCCAAAGCTTTTCAATGTAATGGAACTGGAGGTTCATCACGACGTCTACGCTGGCCTGAGACAGACAGACGACTCATAAGATTCCTCAGAAAGATGCAAGTGTCACCGAGTTGGGGTGTGTGTGTGTGTGTGCATACATGTGTGAAGATTTTGACCAAGCTAGTAGACCCCATATGCTACTAACATAGGGGTCCCCCACCTTGAGTCCCCAGATGTTGCTGGACTACAACTCCTATGCACTGTTCCCTCCAAGAAGGATCCCCAATTGTGGTTCACTACAGCTCTCAGCATCCCCAGATGCAGTGGCCTTTGGCTGGGAATTATGGGAGTTGTAGTCATCAACATCTGGGAATCCCTGTTAGAGGGAACCATGATCCCCACGCACAATGGCTTTCATCCTGTTATGCACCAGAAACAAAAGAGGCTCAAGAAAGACTATGATTACTACAAATATTTATACACCACTTTTCAACAAACATTCCCAAAGTGGTTTACATGGGGGGGGGACTAAATCAAGATGGATCACTCTCCCCAAAGGGCTTACACTTTAGACAGAAACCCAAGCAGGACACCAGCAACAATCTCTGGGGGGTTAATTATGTGTTGTGTGAAAAAGTACTTCCTTTTGAAATTTAGGACCAACAAAAGGATGCACTTTTTCACACAACACATAATTAACCTGTGGAATTCTCTGCCACAAGATGTGGTGACAGCCAACAACCTGGATGGCTTTAAGAGGGGTTTGGATAACTTCATGGAGGAGAGGCCTATCAACGGCTACTAGTCGGAGGTCTATGCGCTACCTCCAGCCTCAGAGGCAGGATGCCTCCGAATACCAGTGACAGGGGAGTCACAGCAGGAGAGAAATCTCTCTTCAACTCTTGCCTGTGGGCTTCCCAGCGGCATCTGGTGGGCCACTGTGTGAAACAGGATGCTGGGCTAGATGGGCCTTGGGCCTGACCCAGCAGGGCTGTTCTTATGTGGGACGCTGTGCTGTGGTTGAAGAGGGACAGTTGTTCTTTACTGGCTAAAAAGAAGAGAACTACCACTTTAGTCCATTGCTTAGTTAACAGGGACTTGGCAAGTCTGAAGTCACCAATTACAATTGGACCCCACTGGTAAAGTGATTTACTTAGCTTATTTTATTATATTATGATGATGATTAATTTTTTACATTTATATCCCGCTTTCCCTCCGAGGAGCTCAGAGCAGTGTACATGGCTATTTTTATCCTCATAACAACCCTGTGAGGTAGGTTAGAGGCTCAGCCATTGTGGCTAGGAATAATGGGAATTATAATCCATCAGCATCTGGGGACCCCAAACTGGGAATGCTTATGCTCCTCTAACAAAGCCTAAGGATGCATACAGGAAGTAATTACACATTCTTCCCTGGGGTTCTCCAGTTTCCTCCCCAACCTCCTTGTGCCTGTCTTTAGATTGTGACCCCCTTGGGGCAGAGACCTGTCCTCAGTCTTTCTTTTTAGAAAAGGATCTGCCACATGAATGGCACACTAGATATTAATCCTAATGACACCAGTTTCTCTTCCCTACCCTGGGAATTGCAGTTCAGAGAAAAGAGTGAATGGCCAGGAGGGTTCTTGCGAGGTGCACTGCTCTGAATTACTGGGACGGGCTACATCTAAAAGGGCCACCTGGTTGTATAATCACCTCGCAGTGCCGTCTGTAGAGGAGCTGGAGGGTTTTGACATCATTCACGGTGATTCCCTCCTGCAGGAGAACATTTTCCAGGTCGAGGGATGGGAATTCAGGAAGGACGCGGGTGACATCTGTAGGGCGGGAGATGAAGAGAAACAAAATGGGAAAGAGAAAGTGCAAAGGAAACGCCTTCCATCAGTTGCCATCAGCCCTGACAAAATCAGGCAAGATGTACATACATCAGGGGTTCTCAACAGCCTGTGTTTAAAAACCTCCCACCATGGAGAGCTCCCCACTGCATGAGGCAGGCTGTTCCACTGTCAAACAGCAATTGCAGTCCAGAAGTTCTGCCAAATGCCTGACTAGGTGATGTCTGAACAGGGTTACTGGCAGCTTTCGAAACATTTTAAAGTAAAATTCATTCTCACCTATGAACTGTTGGTGATGCTGACTCTGAGCAGCAACCGACTGCTCCGGAGTGCTGTGTAGGCTGCTGTTAGAGCCGCCCTCTGACATGCCATCCAATTTCTGGGAAGGCCTGTACCTACCAAACACAAGGAAATCAGTAGCACTGAATACCAGGCTGAGCAAGGCTTTGGAGTGAACTTTTTGTAGGGCAGGTGTTGATGTTGTTGTTACATTTTATATCCCGCTCTTCCTCCAAGGAGCCCAGAGTGGTGTGTTGCATACTTGAGTTTCTCCTCACAACAACCCTGTGAAGTAGGTTAGGCTGAGAGAGGAGTGACTGGCCCAGAGTCACCCAGCTAGTTTCATGGCTGAATGGGGATTTGAACTCGGGTCTCCCCGGTCCTAGTCCAGCACTCTAACCACTACACCACCCTGGATGGATCAGAGATTGCCCAAGTCGCAACAGCCAGCATGAGGTAGTGGTTAGAGTACTGGACTAGTACTAGTACTAGTGGGGAGACCCGAGTTCAAATCCTCACTCAGCCATTAAACTCACTGGGTGACTCTGGGCCAGTCACTTATCTTTCAGCCTAACCTACCTCACAGGGTTGTTGTGAAGATAAATATAACCAACTACACTTCTCTGGGTTCCTTGGAGGAAGAGTGGGATAGAAATGTACAAACTCAGGGGCCCTTGTTCAAACAAGACTCGTATAACGTGATGCTATATAAGCTGCCACCTTGATAGGGCTTAGGGCAGGAGTTCTCAACCATGGGTCCCAGGTGTGGTCGGACTATAACTCCCATCGTCCCCGGCCACAATGGCAGGGGATGATGGGAGTTATAGTCCAACGACATCAGGGAACCCAAGCTTGGGAACCCCTGATTCAGGGCAGGAACTTGGGAGGGGTGTTAAAGGCACACACACAGTCATAGGTTCTGCACTTCGACAGCCTGTGCTCCTACCTTGGCTTCTGGTGGATGGGCTGCTGCCTCATCGCCATGTACTGTGTGTCCTCCTGTAAGCGATTGAGGGGAGAGTCTGGCTTGAGACGGATCCCATAGTAATGATACTTGGAGTTTCCCCTGGGAGGAAAAAGGTCAGTTAAAATCCGCTGCAAGTTTAGGACTCTTGGAGAATGGCTGCTCTGTTTTGCACAGGAACACAGGAAGCTGCCATATACCGAGTCAGACCCTTGGGTCATCTAGCTCAGTATTGTCTGCACCAACTGGCAGCAGCTTCTCCAGGGTTGCAGGCGGGAGTCTCTCTCAGTCCTATCTTGGAGATGCTGCCAGGGAGGGAACTTAGAACCTTCCTCTCTTCCCAGAGCGGCCCCATCCCCAAAGGGGAATATCTTACAGTGCTCACATGTAGTCTCCATTCATATGCAACCAGGACAGACCTTGCTTAGCAAAGGGGAGAATCCATGCTTGCTACGACAAGACCAGCTCTCCTCCCATACACTGTTCCCTGTAAGAGGGATTCCCAGATGTTGTTGACTACAACTCCCAACATCCCCAGCTGCAGTGGCCTTTGGCTGGAGATTTGGGGAGTTGTAGTCAACAACATCTGGGAATCCCTCTTAGAGGGAACACTGCTCCCAAAGACCATGGAATCATGGAATGTACAAATTTGAAGGGACCTTGTAGGTCCTCTAGTCCAACTCCCTGCTTTGTATTTATATTTTGTATTTTCCCTTTTGGTCTGTTATGATTTAATGCATTATGTGCTTTTATTTCATGTTTCATGCTGTGTTGTGAGCCACAACACAGTTATGATTTAATGCATTATGTGCTTTTATTTCATGTTTAATGCTGTGTTGTGAGCCACCCAGAGAACAATTTGTTATGGTGCAGCTAACAAATAAAGTTCATTATTTATTATTATTCTTCAGTTCGGAAAACGGCTGCAGCTTCCCTGACAGGTAGCCGTTCAGCCTCTGCTTGGAAACCTCCAGCAAAGGAGAACCTGCCACTACATGAGGCAGACGGTTCCACTGTCCAACAGCTCTTACAGCCAGGACATGTCTCCTTCTAAAGTCTAACCTAAATCTGCTTCCTTGTAAATTCAATCTGTTGAGTCTAATCCTTCCTAATGTCGGAAGTTGCCAGGCTGCTGGATCACATGAAAAGGTCCATCAAGCACAGCTTCCTGCTTCCAACAGTGAGCAGCCCCACACCCCACTGGAAAGCCAAAAAGCAGGACATGACGCTGCTGGAATTCAGGTAGATTGCTCCTGAAGATGGTGGTTCCAATTAGCAATCAAGGCTAATAGTTCATTAGGACAAATCCATGGAGGAGACGACCGTAACTCTTTTTGGAAGCCAACTAAGGTAGTGCGCACCACTACATCCTGTGGCAGAGAACTCCATAAACTTAATGACATCGTCTATGAACAAGGACTATGTGCTCAACAGCATGCAATGAGGCAGGCAAAGTTTAGTATCTTTGTGAGCTGATGCTCCATAGCCAAAGTGTCAGCTGTATCCAGGAAAGATCCATGCCCAGAATCCTACCCACATGGTTGTACAGTTTTCTTTTTATGCTAAAGGCATGTAGACTTGGGCATTGAGGCATTCACAGAGTTTTCACAGGGAGCGGGTCTTTTTGGTGGTTGCACCCCATTTGTGGAAAAGCCTCCCCAGTGAGGTTTGTCTGGCTTCGTCACTTTGTTCTTTTCAATGCCAGGTGAAGACTTTTTTGTTCACTCAGGCCTTTTAAATTTTGATTTTTAAAAAAGTTAAATTGTTTTGTATTGTATTTTGTGTTCTTTTCTCTTTTGGTATGTTGTGATTCCATGTCTTAAGTGTTTTTACTTGATGTTTTAATACTGTGTTGTGAGCCGCCCAGAGAACAATTTGTTATGGGGTGGCTAACAAATAAAGATCACTATTCATTATCATTATCATCATCATCATCATCTCCTCCCTCTGTAGAGGGAAAAGTTATGTCTGAATTGGCCCCAAATACAGAAAAATCTCCGGATGAGCAGCTCTTTGGATAGAAAGATCTCTGGAAGAGTAACCCAAATCAGGCTGAAATTATGGGATGGTTATCACAAAAATCCAATATGGCAGGAGTTCCAAATGTGGGTAACCAGATGTTGTTGGACTCCAACTCCCATCATCCCCCAGCCACAGTGCCCTTTGGATGATGAGGGATGTAGTCCAACATCTGAGGACTCACATTTGAGAACCCTTGCAATATTTTAAATATTGTTTAAATTGTTTTAAATTGTTTTAAAGGGTTTTAATTGTACCTGTTTTCCAGGATTTTAAAATTGTTTTATTGTTTGATGATTTTGGTATTTTATAATTTTTAATTGTTGGTTGTTTTTAACTGTCTTTGTTTTATTGTAAACCGCCCTGAGCCAATTTTGGAAGGGTGGTATAAAAACTAACTAACTAACTAACTAAAGTGGGTAAGTGAAATTCTCGGGGCGGGGGGTGGCACTCAACACCCCCTGCCCTGGCTGGCTCAGGAGGAGGGGGAAGGCACCCCCATGCTCAGGATGCTAACGCTGCACACACATCTGCTGGCAGGTTTTCCATGCCAAGTGCGGGGGGGAGGTCTGCCCTTCATGTTCAGCATTAGTACTTTAACCAAATTAAAAATGTGTAGCCATAGTCAAAAGAAATTGGGCCTGGAAGGAGTGGATTGGGAGGAACCCAGTCTCTGGAGATGGGGGCTTGGTGTGCCTGGTGTTCTGGCAATGTCTCCAGGGCTGGACAGGAGCAGGCGAACCCTGAACATCTCTGTTTTCTCCTGAGGCAGGCCAGGGGCCCATCCATTTCAGGACTGCCTGCTCTGCCTTTCCAAGGTTTCGGGTCTTTGCTTCCTGAGATGTTCTTGACTGGACATCTCAGGGACTGAATCCAAGATTGTCTGCAAGCACAAAACACGAACAGCCTGCCTCGTGCAGGGGTGGGCTCTCCGTCGCAGGAGGTCTTCCAACAGGAGGGCCACCTGTCAGGGATGCTGCAGCAGATTCCTGTACTGAGCAGAGGGCTGGACTAGAAGACCTCTAAGGTCCCTTTCACCTCTAATATTCTACGATTCTGTGAAAACAGGCTCTCTGCTACCCAGTCTCAGCTTGCCAGGTCATGAATGTGCTTGAAAGGGGGGGAAAGGAGCCCCCACCCCAAACACACCAGCTCAGCCTGAAACCCCGCCCCCTGCACACCTGGTGCCAAGCCGGCGTGTCCTCAGCCCCATGAAGACGGAGCGGATCAGCTTCCCGAAGGAGGCGGCGTTCACCGGGTCCAGCTTGTGCTCCTGGCAATGGCGCAGGTAGTGGTTGTAGAGGGAGCTGCGGGGCAGGCTGACCCCTTCGGCCGTCTCATAGTTATCCAGGAGCCACTGGAGCTGGGTGGGGAAGAGGAGGAGTGGGCGGGGGCCGGGAGAAGGATTCAAGTGGTGGGCAAGGCAGTCGTGTAGCCCCCCATCCCCAGCAGATCCCTGCGTTCTGGCTCTCACTCATTTGGCTCAGGGCCTGAATGAGAGCCAGAAGACAGGCTGTGGAAACCAAGACACCGCTCACTCTGGTCCTTTCCACACCTGACATTTTAGGCGCACACCTAAACATGGATGAACATGCATGATCCACAAGGCCACTGGGATTGCCCACTCTGACTGGCAGCGTTTCAGGGGGCTGTCTTTCCCAGGCCTACCGAAAGGTGCTGCCAGGGATTGAATCGGGTAGCTTCTGCACATCAAGCTGGGGCTGCACCACTGAGCGACGGCGGCTCCCCTAAATGTATGAAGCTGCCTTCTGCTATCCTTGGTCCACTTACCCTGATTGGTAGCAGCCCTCCAGAACTGGAAAGAAGGATCTTCCCCAACCCTACTTGAAGGTGCCAGGGATTGAACTCAGGACCTTCTGCATGCAAAGCAGATGCTCTAACCTCCGAGGTATGGAGTCTTCCCTAAATATATTGTGGCCTTCTATGGAGTCCGATCCATCTAGCTAGCGTCTGCCTAGGTCTACACTGGTTGGCACAGCTCTCCAGGCTTTGAGAGAGAGAAATGTCTTTCTCCATCCTACCTAGAGACATTCTGCAAGCCAAGCAGGGGCTCGACCACGGAGCTCTCTCAGCTTCTCTTGGCAATATCCAACCACAGGAGTTGTCGACCTTGAGCCCCCAGATGTTTCTGGACTACGACTCCTATCACCCCACCCCCAACAGCCAATGTGCTGGGGGATGATGGGAACCGTAGTCCAGCACCATCTAGTCCAGAACCACACTGTGCCCTGTCGCACTGAACTGGGGGCCCTTCCCCCGCCAAAAAAACCCCAAGATCCCATGAACAGCCTGAACTGTTAAGGGCCAGGAGGGTGACAATGATTTAGGCAGGGAGGCCTGGCTGATGGGAGAGGTGCTATCATGGAACAGGAGAGGAAAAATAAGTTCAGCAGAGCGGCAACAAAAGACGGAAAAGCGCATGGAGACGGGATGGAGTTTGGAAGGAGTGGGAGAGCAGATGCAAGCCCCTTGGAAAGTGAAGCAAGGCAACCCCATCCGAGTTAATGTGTCATGCAATTGAAAAGTGCCTCTCATGCGGTACATTCACACACATTTTCCATGTGCAGCCAGTCCACATATCAAAACACTGCAACATTTTCCAAAGGCAGGCCCAGCAATCCACTCCAGCCCATGCTCTGAGCAATTGCCTTTCCTCTCCCTATTCTCAAAGCTCCGAAGCTTCCTCACAGCAGCTGCCAATGCCCCAGCCTATGCTGCTTTAAGTTGCTGGGGGTCCCAAACCCAGGATTCGAGCAGCTGGACCCAGCCATCTTACATCACAACTTATTGGAGGAAGGAACTGCTCCCTGCTGCTCTACAGCACCACCACTGCCGATGGCAGAGAACAGTATTGCATATATCAGTACAGGTGATGCAAGGAGCCAACAGCATTCTAGCTTATCATAAAAAGTTGCAAATTCTGGCCTAGTTCTTCAGTCTGAGCTACTCCTTACTCAGGGACAGATTAACTACCTGCCACTGTATGTACATTTTACCAGATCACAGCACCAGCAGACCAGAGAGCAGCCTGGCCTATCTAGGCTGAAAGCAAGGTATTTTGGTATCCAAGACAGACAAAATCAAAAGGGCACTACCCACCACCTACACACTCTAATTAATATAGGGAATAAACTGAAGAAAAGGTCTCTAGCATGAGTCTGACTGAAAGGAATGTCCATTTCAATGGGGCAGGAGAACTCAGTGGCTCTCGTCTGTCCCTCTGCAATCTGCCTACCTCTGCCACCCCTCCGGACACCCAAAACCTACCACTGAGCATTGCCACAGGGTAGGGCTGCCTCTGGATCTACTCCACAAATGACTACCAAGAGCCTTTTGGCACCATAAAACAGGGGGTCCCCGATGTTGGACTACAATTCCCATCACCCCAGTCTCTGGACATTGGGGCTGTGGATGATGGGAGCAGTACTCCAACATAATCTGAGAGCCCTTGCCAATCATTTCATTGCAGCCTAAGTTTGCATGGCCTAGAGCAGCCACAAGAAAATGTTCCATTTTTAAGGTACCATGGGACCCCTGGCTGTCTTTACCAGAACAGACTGAATTCTGTGAGAGCTGCCGTAGAAATGAGGGTGCCGAGGTCTACAGGGTGGGGGGAGATGGGAAAACTTACATGGCTGTTGAGTAAGCTGCTTTTGTGCGACGTTATGCCTTCGTTTTTTTGGAGATTTTCAATCGCCATTTCAAGCTAAAGGGCAGCAGGCCGAAGAAAGAAAAAGAAGGGAAATCAGATACTCTGCCACAGCTGGGGACCCGCTGGTGCCATTAATTAATGCCCAGGTAATGATAAGCACTAAGATCTTGACTCAACAAAGATGGAGGAAAGCAATACATTACACCAGGAGGGCAGGATGCATGCAAAGTCAGCCACAGAGCGCAGGGAGGGAAGGAGGGAGGGAGGGAGATAAAAGAAAAGCTTCTTACACCTTCCACTGGGGGGCGGGGGGAAGGACTACATTTTTATGAGTTTGGAAATCACATCTGAATTCAGGGTCTTTTTAAGACTCTGAGAGGCCCCAGTGCAGAATGTTGATTTATTCGTTTTTATTTATTTGTATTCCACCCCAAACGCACATCCCTGGGCAGTTGACAAGACACATTTGAGCCCTGCCCCTTTCTTTGCTCTAGCTGACATACTGTGCAACGCAACGCACGCAGAGGAAGGAAACATTTGCGCAGCTGCACAAGAGCACTGTTGCGCAAACATGGCACAAGCGGAGTGGCACGACAATGTGGCCGTGATCCATTTGTACCTGCACATCAGTGCTCTCGCAGATTTGTGCAACCAATGTTCCACTGCGTGTGTACAGTAGAACAGTGCAACCAATGTTCCACTGCACAGTATTCAGCCACGGCAACCTGTGTCAGTGTCATTACCCACAAGACTGAAATAACTCTTGATCCTGCCTGGAATGAAAATGATTGACCTTAGTATTTCATAATACCAAACATAGGACAGCAACTGGCCCTCTCAAATCGTAGAGGGCATTCCTCCAACAGATGTTGCTGGTGTCTACCTTGTGTTTCTTTTTAGATTGTGAGCCCTTTGGGGTCAGGATGAGTCTTGATTATTTATTTTTCTGTGTAAACCACGTTGAGAACTTTTGTTGAAAAGTGGTATATAAATAATTGTAATTTATTTGTCATATTTCTATACCGCCCGATATAGACATCTCTAGGCAGTGTACAAAGTTAAGACATAGCAAATATAAAACAATATAAAACAGTTAAAATTCACAAAACAAGATAAAAAATCTGAAAAGATACAAATATATTTAAAATTTTAAAGGCTGGGAAAACAGGTACATCCTGAGAAGCAGAGAAGGGAGTGTATTCCAGAGCCCTGAGGCAGCCACAGAGAAGGCCTAGTCACGAACTACCACCAAACTGATGATACTGATTATGTAGATCCATTTCAAACTAGCTTAAGAGCAGGCTATGGGGTGGAGACAGCCTTGGTGGGCCTGATGGATGATCTCTACCAAAAAATGGACAGAGAGAGTGTGACTCTGTTGGTCCTTTTGGACCTTCCTGCAGCTTTCGATACTATTGACCATGGTATCCTTCTGAATCGCTTGGGGGATTTGGGAACAGGTGGCACTGCTTTGCAGTGGTTCCTTTCCTATCTCTCTGGTAGATTTCAGATGATGTCACTCGGAGATACAATAGCTCTCATTTCAGAGAGCAACTATGGTGTCCCTCAGGGCTCCATCCTATCTCCGATGCTTTTTAACATCTACATGAATCCGCTGGGTGAGATCATCAGGAGATTTGGAGCAGCGTGTTATCAATATGCTGATGACACCCAAATATATTTCTCCATGACATCATCATCAGGGAATGGCATAGTTTCCCTAAATGCCTGCCCACAGGAAGTAATGGACTGGATGAGGGATAATAAATTGAAACCGAATCCAAACAAGATGGAGGCACTCATGGTAAGGGGTCAGGTTTCGAGGGACATGATAGATCTTTCTGTTCTGGACAGGGTTGCACTCCCCCCGAAGGAACAGGTACATAGCTTGGGAGTGCTTCTGGACCCAGGCCTCACTCTGGTTTCTCAGGTTGAAGCTATGGCCAGGAGCACTTTCTATCAACTTTGGTTGATATGACAGCTGCATCTGTTCCTTGAGGATAATGATCTCAGAACAATGGTGCACTCCCTGGTAACCTTGATAGAATGCAATGTTCTATGTGGGGCTGCCTTTGTATGTAGTTTAGAAACGTCAGTTTGTTCAAAATACAGCAGCTAGACTGGTCTCTGGGGTGTCTCGGAGAGACCATATTATGCCTGTTGTAAAGCAATTGCATTGGCTGCCAATAGGTTTCCGGGCAAAAGAAAAGGTTCTGGTGATTACCTTTAAAGCTCTAAATGGCTTAGGACGAGGTTACCTGGGAGAGTGCCTCCTTCTGCATGATCCCCACCGCATATTAAGATCATCGAGAGAGGTCCGTCTCTATATACCCCTGCTAACTTGACAAAGAGGCACCTTTTAATGTGGTGATTCTCTTTATTTAGCAGGGGGAGAGTAACTGGCCCTATCCACCCCCAGCACAGTACCTCCAGTGACCATTGCTGGTGTCTATTTTATGTTTCTTTTTAGATTGTGAGCCCTTTGTGGACAGGGTTCCATCTTATTTATATATTATTTCTCTGTGTAAACCGCCCTGAGCCATTTTTGGAAGGGCGGTATAGAAATTGAATGAATGAATGAATGAATGAATGAATATACCGCCAGCTCGTCTGGGGGTGACTCAGGACTGGGCCTTCTCTATAGTCACTCCTGGGCTGTGGAATGTGCTACCTATAGACATTTGTGGCTTAACATCTTTACCAGCCTTTAAAAGAGCCCTTAGGACACACTTTTTTAGCCAGGCTTTTAGTAATTTCTCAGCTTTAAATCTTTAATTGCTGTTTAGATCCCCCCCCCCATATCCCCATTAGATTCCCGCCATATCCCCCACCCCCAGTTACCCATACCTTAGTCACGTCACGACTGGATTACTGTAACGCGCTCTACGTGGGGCTGCCCTTGAAGAATATCTGGAAACTGCAGTTTGTGCAAAATGCGGCAGCTAGGGTTCTATCTGGAGCTGCCCGGTGTGATAATATCACATCTATTTTGAAAGAGCTGCACTGTTTACCAGTGGGTTTCCGGGTCTAATTCAAGGTGCTGTTTTTGACCTTTAAAGCCCTTAACGGTTTGGGCCCGGGATACCTGAGGGACCACCTTCTCCCAAGGGTTGCTGCCCACTTGACGAGATCATCTGAGGGGGCTTTGCTTCGGGTGCCAACAATGAGGGAGGCTTGGTTGTGCATGCGGGACAGGGCCTTCTCTGTTGCTGCCCCCTGACTTTGGAACGCTCTCCCAGTGGCCATTCGCTCCTTGGACTCCATCACAGTTTTTAGAAAGTTTGTTAAATCTTGGCTTTTTATTCAGGCCTTTACATGATTGTTTCTATAGCTGCTTCTAATATTTTTAATTGTTCATTTTTATTGTATGTTTTTTAACTTTTGTAATCTGCCTTGGGATTGTTTTTAATGAAAGATGGTATATAAATTTAACAATAAATAAATAAATAGGCAGCAGCGATATAGGAAGGTGCTGAAAGGAATCATCTCATACTGCGCAGGAGATGGCAATGATAAACCCCTCCTCTATTCTACCAAGAAAACCACATGGCTCTGTGGGCACCAGGAGTCGACACCGACTCAACGGCACAATCTTTTTTTTCCTTGTAGATTTTCAAACTGCTGTAATTTCTGGATGTGTTGGATTTTTTAAGCGTTGTTTTAATAACTGGTTTTGGTTGTGAACCACCTGGAGCCTCTGGAGTCAGGCGGTATATAAATTAAACAAACAAACAAACAAACAAATCAGCGGCAACCACAACCAGACCTCTCCAGATGATCTTAATAGGCGACAGGGTTCATGACAGAGAAGGAGCGCTCTCAAGTACCCTGGACCCAAGCTGTTAAGGGCTTTATTAATTATTTCAAGTGCTGAACCATGCTTTGGGCACCAACCCACCCACTCCCCATGTGTGAGGTAAGGGACAATTGCCCCCTGCCCTCCTAAGAGGCCTGGTTTGAAAGGGATCAGCAGTGCCTGCTGAAATTTATTTATTTTTACATTTCTATCTCACTCTTGTTCCAAGGAGCCCTGAGCGGTTTACATGGTGATATTTCTCCTCGCAACAACCCTGTGAGTTGGTTAGGCTAAACAGATATTCGAACTCAGGTTCTTCTGGACCTAGTCCAACACCTTAACTACTACACCACACTGGCTCTGTCAATGCCAAGGCTTGGTGGGATGGAGAGCTTCCAATGGTTTGTCTGAGGAATTTCCTCTCCAGGAAGGCTCCCAGACCAATATTAACAAATAACAACTATAACAACATCCTTACCCAGCCAACATCTCTGCTCAGTCAGTGTGGGAATTGTAAATAAAATAATAATAGTTACAGAAACAGAAAATAACTGAGTTTGAAAAACCCCACCTCAGCCTGATCTACCTCGCAAGCATGTGGTGAAGATAAAAGGGGGTGAACCATATACCCCATCCTCCTTGGAAGAAGGATGGGACAGAAACACAAGTCCCAATGGTAACTGAGAAGGAGAGGAGTTATGTGACCCACCCACCCACGCCCTGCTCTTCTCAGGGCATCTTCTCAGACTCTTGCATGGCCCAAGAAGTAGCAGCACCCTCAGAAACTGACGTACCGTTGCCGGGGAGGAGCGGGAGGTGTGTGAGAGGGAGTGCCTGGCGTTTTCCATCCCGCCGTGGATGAGATAGGCTCCTGAGCCGGCGACGATCTGGCTCCCCCCGATGTCCATCGCGATGCCCACCATGCTGTGGGAGGGGATGGTGGTGGGTGAGGAGGCCCCCGGGCTCACCTGAGAGCTGCCCCCTTGTGGCTCAAAGTAGGACGAGGCACTACTGGGGGCGTAGATCTGGGTCTCAGTGTTGTATGAGTAGGCGGCCCGTCTGCCAAAGGGAGAAAAGAAAACCCCACACCCGAGGGGCAGGGGAAGCGGGTCAGTCTGCACCTGCAGCATATGCAGACAGAAGGGTCTTTTGATTGGGTCTGTAGAAATCATAGGCAAGGCTGGCAGCTGGGACCTGAAAATAGTTATGCACAAGTAATGGCCTGCAATAAAATGTGCATGTGTTACCTGAGCATGTGCCTAAGTATGGTCAACGTTTTCGGCACCTTTCCTGCTCAGAAGTGAAAGTGGTTGTGATTGTCTTGAGGCAGTATTCTTCAGCCTGAGAAACTTCCACTCTTTTTGTTCATGCTCTCCTTGCTACTGAGTTCCATTAGCCTCGCTTACTTTGCTGTCTGTTCACTGCCCTCTGACTCCATGAACATTCTGTCCCACTGAGTTACATTGGCCCTCTTTGGTTTTTTCCCTTCCAGGGTTTTGTGAAACCTACATCTCTTTGGGTTACCCTGAGTCTGCCCCTGGTACCTCCCTCTTGCTCACAGGAGCGCCAGTTATGTATTCATAAGAATCATAATTTTTCATAATTGGATATAGATAGATGATTTGTCACTCAGCTGTTATGCTAGCATAGATTTGTGTAGTTACCTGCCTCAGTCTTCTGGGCAGCCCTAGGGACCCACCCCCTCACTTGCAGCTTCTTCCCTTTCACTGAGATGAGACCTTCAAGAGCTGCCCTTCCTTCCTTGGCCCCATGCTATCTTCCCCATATAGATGACCCTTGAGTAGGGTGGCAGGATCTCCTGCTCTCCTCCCAAAGGCATCCCAAAGACCAGTTTCCCCCTTCATAGGAACATAGGATGCTTCCATCCATCTTATTATTTATTTTTTATTTCTCTGTGTAAACCGCCCTGAGCCATTTTTGGAAGGGCAGTATAGAAATCAATCAAACAAACAAACAAACAAACAAACAAACAAACAAACAAACAAACAAACAAACAAACAAACAGAATCAGACCATTGGTCTATC
This sequence comes from Hemicordylus capensis, assembly GCF_027244095.1. Classification (NCBI taxonomy): domain Eukaryota; kingdom Metazoa; phylum Chordata; class Lepidosauria; order Squamata; family Cordylidae; genus Hemicordylus; species Hemicordylus capensis. The sequence goes on from NC_069658.1 coordinate 220,512,729, forward strand.
TAGCTCAGTATTGTCTTCACAGACTGGCAGTGGCTTCTCCAAGGCTGCTGGCAGGAATCTCTCTCAGTCCTATCTTGGAGACGCTGCCAGGGAGGGAACTTGGAACCTTCTGATGTTCTTCCCAGAGCAGCTCCATCCCCAAGGGGAATATCTTACAGGGCTCACACTTCCACTCTCCCATTCATATGCAACTAGGATGGACCCTGCTTAGCTAAGGGGACAGGTCATGCTTGCTACCACTAGACCAGCTCTCCTCCCTTCATTCCTTTCCTTGTTGCAACTCCATCAAAGTACAGGTCACCCTTGGATATCGCAGGGTTAGCTTTTGCAGTTTTGACCTCTCGCAGACACTTTCTTGGTACATAAATTAAGTTAGTGCGGGGGTATTTTCGGTCTTTTGTGGGGTTTTCCAACTGGGATTTAAAAGTTAAAGGGAAAACCCTTTACCTTTTAAATCCCCAATCTCAAAAATGACATAACCTCCACCTAAATTTGTGTACTGAGAATGAGTAGTCTGTGCCGCTTCTCACTGAGAAGGAGTTGGGGATTTAAAAATTAAAGGAACCTAATCCTGTTTTTCCAGATTAGATTAAAGTTTTATATATCATGGTACTTTGATGGAACATTACCTTCATGATATTCAAACTTCGAGAAACCACAGCAATGTCTTCTCCAGTTTAGACCTGTCTCCACTACCCTCCCCTTCCTCTGTTGTCTGCCTTATATCAATTATAGATTGTGAGCTCCTTGGGGCAGAGACCTGTCTTTTCATTCTTTGTAAAGCACCATGCAGATTATAGAAAAAATATTTCATTAAGGCATGCACTGGGTCAGCCATGCATTGCTGTTGGCACCACAGTAATGCCACCCTGGCTGCTTCTGGCCAAGTGGGTGGTGATGCAAAACCCCCCAACAAGATGATCAGAGATGAGGGACATAGGAAGCTGCCATGTATTGAGTCAGACCATATTGTCTTCACCAACTGGCAGCAGCTTCTCCAAGGTTGCAGGCAGGAATCTCTCTCCGCCCTATCTTGGAGATGCTGCCAGGGAGGGAACCTGGAACCTTCTGCTCTTCCCAGAGTGGCACCATCCCCTGAGGGGAATATCTTACAGTGCTCACACATCAAGTCTCCCATTCAAACGCAACTAGGGTGGACCCTGCATAGCTAAGGGGACAAGTCATGCTTGCTACCACAAGACCAGCTCTCCTCTGACATGATTAATTCTATATTGTTTTTATAATTTTTAGTGTCTTTGTGAGCTGCCCTGAACAGCATTGCACTAGAGGGGTGGGCTAAAAATATTTTAAAGAGGGGTCCCCAGCCTTGGGTCCCCAGATGTTGGACTACGACATCTATCACCCTGAGCCACAATGGCCTTTATGGCTCAGGATGATGGACACTGTAGTCCAACATCACCTGGGGACCCAAGCAGCGTTCTCTCTCATTTTTTTCATCTGTGTGCAGAACGAGTTTTGTTCTGGGTAGCAATATCAAGGCAGTGTGTGTGCAAACACGCATTCAGAGTGGGGCCTTCCTGATCCAACCTGAGCAGGATTGAAAATTAACTGAGCGGACATCCAAAAACTTGTGAGCGTGAGCATATCCGCACGCCTTAGAGGGATCCCTGGACCCAACAAGGTTGGGAATCCCTGACACAGAATAGGGAAAGACTTATTCTCTGCTGCTCCAGAGGGCAGGATTAGATCTCAGGGGGCTTAAGTTACAGGAAGGCAGATTTTGGTAGAATGGTAGAGGAAACTTCTTAATGGTTAAACGCACTTTGGCAATTGAATGGGTTCCCCAGGAGGGGGTCCCTTCTTGCTGGAGAAAGGACAGGCCCCCAAGCAGAGGCAGTACAGGATGGAGGATGCCCTGTTGGAGGATGTGCTGGCTCTGCATTTGCTGCACCAAGCAGGAGGCTGGACTAGATGCCCTCCAATACCCCCTCCAATTCTTATGATAGAGGACTAACCTCTATCGTAAAGAGGGAGGAAAACTGATCTTCTGGTAGCAAGCATGACTTGTCCCCTCTGCTAAACAGGGTCCATCTCTGTTGCATATGAATGGGAGACTATATGAGTGAGCCACTGTAAGATATTCCCTTCAGGGGATGGAGCCGCTCTGGGAAGAGCAGAAGGTTCCAGGTTCCCTCCCTAGCAGCATCTCCAAGATAGAGCTGAGAGAGATTCCTGCCTGCAACCTTGGAGAAGCTGCTGCCAGTCTGTGTAGACAATCCTGAGCCAGATGGACCAAGGGCCTGACTCAGTATATGGCAGCTCCCTATGTTCCTAACCTTCTCCTGAAGAGGAGTGCTGGCAAGCCCCACTCCCAAAGCAGATATGGCCTATGTGTCTCTGGTGGCCGGCACCTCTGGTACACTTTCAGGCAAGACGAAAAACAAGCCTTTGGGGTTCTGTCACCTGGGCTACAAGTGGGGCACTGGGCTGCAGAGGGAGAGGAGGGGAGAGAGAAGCTTACATGGTCCCGTTGGTGTAGACAGCCTCCCCTCCCTCCACGTACTGGACCTGGGCTGGGTAGACATGCTGCACCGCTTGCACCTGGAAGGAGCATCACAGAGAGGGACAGTCACCAAAAGGAACAGATACAGAGATACAATCCCAAAGCAGGGGTTCTCAGCACCTCTGCCCCTCAAAGCACATCCAAACCCAGCGTAAGAGACAAGTTAATTCCGCATTCAGAGCTAGCAATACACGCTGAGCAGCTGTACATGGGATGGGAGCTGCTTTGCATGCAGAAGTTCCCAGGTTCCATTCCTGGCAGCATCTCCAGGACGGACTAGGAAAGGCTCCTGCCTGAAGGGCCGCTACCAGTCAGAGTAGACCAGAGATTCTCAACGTTGGGTCTCCAGCTGTTATTGGACTTCAACTCCCATAATCCCCAGCCCTAGTGGCCTTTCGTTGGGGATTATGGGAGTCCAATAACATCTGGGGACCCAACGTTGAAAATCCCTGGAGTAGACAATACTCAGCAAGGTGGTCTGACTCGGCAGAAGGCAGCTTCCGATGCGAGGCTCCTGGCACCCGCTTTTGATGCAGAAGATTCTAGGTTCAATCCTGGCAGCATCTCCAGGTAGGTCTGTTGGAACCCTGCCTGAAACCCTGGAGAGCTGCTGCCAGTCAGAGCAGACAATACTGAGACAGATGGGCCAAAGGGCTGACTTGGTTGAAAGGCCAACATTTCACCTCTCTTTTCAATAGAGTTTAAAAGTAGTGAGCTCCCATTTTTAATGGTTTGACTTCCTACCAGTGGCTATAGGCCACCTCCAGCCTCAGGAGCAGGATGACTCTAAATACCAGTGGCAGTGGAGCAACAGCAGGAGAGAGGGCCTGCCCTCACCTTTTGCCTGTGGGCTTCCCAGAGGCATCTGGTGGGCCACTGTGTGAAACAGGATGCTGGACTAGATGGGCTTCCTTGGGCCTGGTCCAGCTGGGCTGTTGTTATGGTTTTATCTCTTCCATTGCACCCCGTGGCCAGGGGTGCCTTTGCCTAGCTTTGGCCGGTTCGCCAGTTACAGCCTTTTCTCAACTGGCAGGCCCTGGCAACAGTAACTCATGCCTTTGTTACCTCTCATTTGGATTACTGTAATGCGCTCTACCCAGGGGCAGATCTGGGGAACGGGGTGCAAGGGTGCAGTTGCACCCCCTGTGAATTCATGCTGAGATCAGCAGTAGCAGAGAGTTTAAAAAAAGGGTTAACTTTCCCCCCAGCCCTATTGGAATCTATGGAATTCCTTGCCATGGGATGTGGTGATGGTCACCAGCTTGGATGGCTTTAAAAGGGGCTTAGAAAGATTCATGGAGGACAGGTCTATCGATGGCTACTAGTCTGATGGCTGTGGGCCATCTCCAGCCTCAGAAGAAGCACGATGCCGCTAAATACCAGTTGCAGGGAAGCAACAGCAAGAGAGACGGCATGCCCTCACCTCTTGCCTGTGGGCTTCCCAGAGGCATCTGGTGGGCCACTGTGTGAAACAGGCTGCTGGACTAGGTAGGCCTTGGGTCTGATCCAGCAAGATTCTTCTTATGTTATTTCCACCTAATGATACTATGTTAGTCCTGTTAGGATTATGTTTGTTTAGTAAGGGAATGTTTCAAGCTCAATGTATTGAGCTTGAAACCTTCTGAAACTCAACAAAAATTGTCTTTTTTGAGAAACCCAGGGATTTTCAAACTGATGTTGTTCTCAAACCAGATGTGGTTGAACTACAACTGCCATCATCAATAGCAACTGCGGCTGTGAATGACGACAGTTGTAATTCAACAACCTCTCGGGACCCAAGGTTGAGAAGCCCTGCCTTAAGTAATGTTGAATGTCAGCAGTCAAGCCAAATGTGCTTTTGGTTGCTCTTTTTTCTTTAAGGCCGCATATGGCTAACCAAGTTCTGAGTTGGCTAGCAGGCCACTAAAATAAATCTATGGTCTAGTAATCCTGTACAGAAAGAACGTAGGATACAAAAAGCCAACCCATTTTACAAAAGTTTCTCTGACTCATTGCCTGTAAGGGATCTTCAATTGCCATAGGCAACCAGTCAGTCGCTGTTTATAAGTCGACGTTCAGGAATGAAGACAGCAAGTTTCAACATGAAATCAACGGTATGCCCAACCAACTCTGAATTTTAAAAAGACATTTGGCTTTTTTAAAAAATCCAAATTTCAAAAACAAGTTTGAGACATGTATATAGCGCAGCAATCTATCCTGTTTGTGTTTGTTGTGAATGTTGTGAATCTGGCTAGTTCCAACCAAGTTGGGAATAGTTCCATCCCTGTGCAATGTGCACGTTACCTGCTGCGGGACCTGCTGGACTCTGGGGACGGACAGCTGTTGCATTTGCCCTCCTTTGGGTGTGGAGCCTGTTGCCTGGACCAAAACCCTCTGAAAGGATGAACAAAACAACCCCACGGTCATCTTCTAGAAATCTGTGCTGCAAACAGCACCCGAGGCAACAGGAAACATACATAAGACCTAACTCAGGGGCAGTCCTTTCATGAGGCAAGGTGAGATAGCTACCTCAGGGGGTGGATTATTGAGGCACCAGCAGGATGGCAAGATGCCCCCTGCTACTGCCCTCGGAGGAGCTCTTCAGGATGGATCTGACCCTTGCAAACTCTGCCAAGAGAGCTTCTACTCACACTCCTTACAAAGATTGCAAACAGCACAAGGAGAGCAGAGGAGAGAGTGGGGAGGGAAAGAGGAGAGGAGAGAGTGGGGAGGGAACGAGGAGAGGAGAGGGTGGGGAGGGAACGAGGAGAGGAGAGAGTGGGGAGGGAAAGAAGAGAGGAGAGGGTGGGGAGGGAAAGAAGAGAGGAGAGGGTGGGGAGGGAAAGAAGAGAGGAGAGGGTGGGGAGGGAAAGAAGAGAGGAGAGGGTGGGAGAGGAGAAGGAAGTGGGAAGAGAAAGAGGAGAGGAGAGGAGAGGAGAGGAGAGGGTGGGGAGGGAAAGAGGAGAAGAGAGTAGGGGAGAGGAGGAGACAGTGGGGAGGGAAAGAGGAGAGGAGGTTGCTGGCAAGATTTCCCCCTCCTGCCTCCTGCGCCACTTTCAAAGCTTGCAAGGGTTGGTTTTGATAGGAGTCTAGTCCCCACAAGAGGCGTGGGGCAAGGCAGCATTTGGCACTTCACCTTAGGTACTGCAGCTCCTTGGGCCATCCCGGGCCTAACTCAATGAACTGTCACAGCAAGGAACACTTGAGAGTCAAAGAAATCTGGCTCACCCTTCATTCTGTTGTATCCAACAAAGCAGGGGTGCCCAAGCCGGGTCCCCCCTTGAAGGCCATTGTGGCTGAGCATGATGGGAGTCCCCAACAATATCTGGGGACTCAAGGTGGAGAACCTCTGCCTGAGTAGCCTACATTTGGCCATAGCCAGTGCACACATAACTCTAAAACATGTTACATCTCCTCCAGCTGTAGCTGGTGCAATATGGGAAACTGAAGAAGTAAGCAGGCCTCAAGTTGGAGAGAAGAAGAGGACATCCTACCTGCTGGGATGCCGGCACCGGCTGAACGACGGGCGCTTGGACCGACGACGACGTACGCAGTGCCACAGGAGTTGCAGAATCCGAGGCACCCTCTGAACTCTGCATGGCTCTAGGAGAGAACAGAAGTGGGGGTTGGAGAAAGCGCTCGTAATTAACTGCAGAAGCTAATTTCAGCTTCCGAGGGGAAAAGCAGTCGCCTGCAGGAAGCCAGCGAGTCTCTAAGGTGCCACATGGCTCATGAGGAGTGGTTCACAATCAAAAGACAAACAAAAGGGAGATGAATGGATGGATGCGTGCCGGGTTCGGAATGTGATGGAGAGGTCAGGCGTTTGGCGGACCCAGCTTGCAAACACGGAATGTGTGGAAACTCAAAATGCACGATGTTGACAAACCTAAGCTTCAGTTTCAGTTCTGAATGTCAGTGTCAAGTCTTGATTTTTTTTTTCATGCTAAAAGCCCTGATTAGCCTTTTCCTTCAACAACATGAAACATCAACCAGCCACAGGCAGTCTTTCAAACCCAGATTTTCTAGAATTCACAAATTTTCATAAGTGGGAATGCTGCAAGGATTTAAATATATATATATATATTAAGAGACTATGCTGTAACCATGCAAATAAAGCTGAAGGTACAGGAGAAGGTTTTATGTGCTACCAGAGTGGCTTATGAGCAAGCCACAATGGGGCAGCCGAAGAATCTCCCAGCTTTGCAGCGCATACAGGTGGCCCTCGTTACCTGCAATCCTGGCACCCACAGTTTTGTGCATCCACAGTTTAGTCATAGGGGCCCAGTTTCCTTATTTGTGGGGCAAAAATGGGGTTATTTTCGCCAATCCACGGTTCTTGAGTGGCTGGAAAAGACTTCTGACATCATTTCCTGTCGCCATTTTGTAGTGCTGACCCATTTTGTGGCTAAAAATCACACACCCTAAAAAAGGAACATAAATCATAGGATTTGGAAGTTGGTGGGGGGCATTGCTGGAGGGCATGGTATTGTGCTTTTTTCTATTCCTCATCCCTGCTTTTCCATGTGATTTTAAGTACACTTCAGTGTGCTTAGGAATCTAACCCCCTAATCCCCATAGGGTTACAGTTTCTTTATTGGCTTCATTATCTGAGGAAATTGGTGGGAATGGAACCCCCATGAATAATGAGGGCTTCCTGTACATTAGTTTATTTGCATGTTGGGTGTGTGGAGAAGCAACTGCAGGATTGCTACATCCCATACTCAATCCTGCACAGATCCATTCGACCCCCAACTGGCTGCATACACACCCAATGACAAACCATGAGCATTGGACTCATGTGCTTCCCTCTCCTTCAAATGTGCAATGGCTCAATTCTGGTTTCAGATTTAAGTAATGATTTATTTGATTTGTTAACCAATCACAGTTCCCCAAGTTCAGCATGAACGGAGAACCGATGGGCTTTTTTCAAAAACAGACACTTTCAAGTGCCTCCCCTCGAGTATGGAGGAGAGGAGAGGGCCCCAGCTCGTTCGCTCTGATCACCCCCATAAAGACAAGCCACCACTTGTTGTTAAATGTGCACACAGCCATTGGCGATCCAGCGCTTTTTGACATGGTGAGCTGCTTCAGGTTCAGAGGAGGGCAACTGAGATGGGGAGGGGTCTGGAAGCTGGGATGGCAGCAGCGGAGGTGGCAAAACCTTCCCCACTTCCCCCACAACTCTCCCCCCCCACTCTCTCGTTTCCCCCCTCACAGCTCTTTCTCTTGCTCCCCCCCCAAATCTCTCTCTCTCACTCCCCCCTTCACATCTCTACCTCTCTCGCTCTCCCCCATCCCTCAGCCTCCCCAAGGGAGAGTGCCATTGTGGCGGCCGAGGTCGGCTCCCATTGCCAGCCTCTGTCATGTCACCCAGCTGAGTCTCCTTGTGAGGAGGATGGCCAATTTGGGTGGGAGAGCACACCGAGGGCCAGCCTCCGTCACCCTGCCTCCTCATGAGGAGAACAGCCAAGCTGGGGCTTCCCTTCCGGCCTGCACAGACGGCCCTTGTTGCGCTCTTCCTCCCCAGCCGTCCTCCTCATGAGGAGACTCGGCAGGGCGATGGAGGCCGCTGCTCAATGCCTCTTCTCTTTCTTCCACAGCGCTGCCTCCTCCTCGGCCCTCCCTCCTCCTCCTCAGCTGCCCCTCCGTCCTCCACTCAGCCCTACTCCGTGGCTTCTCTCTCTTCTGGACAACTCTCGTGAGATGTGCCACATACCACGGGATGCGCAATATATGTCCTAAGGTTTATCGATGAGAGTCACACATAGAATAAGCAATTGGGGGAAATTGGGAATAAAAAAGGGCTCACAGGTATTTGAAAGAAAATATTAACATCACACCCCATGTGGCAATTCTTGTACACACTTTTTTCTTGCTGGGTACTGACGGACACCAACCATTTTACAATTTTTTTAAAAAAACACTATACCTACTATCTAAAGCGTACATAACTAGCTACTATATAACTACATTTCTGAACTACTTTGAAACAGTTAACAAGTTCAACTTTTTCAAATATATACAATCACTTCCTCTTCCCCTGGGGCTGAAAATGAAAACTTTGTTATTAAACAAACAAACCACTTTACTGGATTGTACAGACTTTAGACAGTTACTTCACTCAAAAAGCTCATACAAATAGCTCCATAAAAGTTGCACTTCAAAACTGCACTTCAAAGAAGTTGCAGTTCTCCTGCTAAGTAAGCAAGGTGGTGATTCTCTTTATTTAGCAGGGGGAGAGCAACTGGCCCTATCCAACCCCAGCACAGCATCCCTCCAGTGGCTGTTGCTGGTGTCTAGCTTATGTTTGTTTTTTAGGTTGTGAGCCCTTTGGGGACAGGTAGCCATTTTTTATAAATAAAAAATTATGTTTATTTTTATGTATATCTATGCAAACCATTTTGGGAACTTTTGCTGAAAGTGGTCTATAAATATTCATCATATATATATATATATATATAGAGAGAGAGAGAGAGAGAGAGAGAGAGAGAGAGAGGAAACATCCCTTGAAATAAAAGCTAATCACAAAATGAGTATAGGATGTTTGCTCCATTCAGGCTGAGCTTCCTTTTTACTTACTATTACTCATTATTTCACACTATCACTCAAAGAGAGGAAGTTCTAGGAAGTGAATGAACAGCAGTGCACTTAAAGTGACAGTGCAATAATTCTAAGAGCACAAAAATGTTCTCAGAATTAAAGTGCAGAATCTTATTTCCTGGCCCTTGAGTCCTGGAAGTTGGGGATCTCAAACTTGGGTCTCTAATTTGGCAGGGGGCAGGCGGGGTTTTCTCAAACTCCTTGGACTATGACCCCTACCATTGCAGGTGCAATGCTCTGGGTATGATGGGAGTTGTAGTCTAACATCTGGTGACCCTGCTGTAAGCAATCCAAGCAGGCCTGCAAACCAGGAGTGCAGATGGAGGGAAAGATCGAGGAGCCACTCTCCACTTTTATACTTTGGGTAAAGGGGAAAGACACTTGGGGGAGCAGATATATGGTATTTCAGGCAGGGAACAAAGGCAATTTCTAACAAGGCAGAGAGAGAAACAGTAACACATGGGGGAGAGGAGAAACACTGGGGGGAGATGAAAAAGCATAAGGAAAGAAAAAAGAAATCTACACTTAAATGGGAAAACTGGCTGCGATCACATAGGTTAGGACTGTAAAGGGGTTTGCCACATCCTATGCTGGTAAGTGCAGCCATGCCTGTATTCTTCTTAATGATTGATGGGATGTTGATATTCATATGAAATTTTCAGTACGATAATACATAACAAATGGTTTAAACAACAGGTTTTTAACCCTCCCTAATGAATGCAAGTAATTAATGTTAGCAGCTAGATTGCAATAATTGGCTCCGGGTATCTCAAACTTGGCTCCCCAGAAGCTGTAGTACTACAACTCCCATCATCCCAAGCCACAACAAACGAAGGCTGCCTAAATAGTTCTGGAAATTGGTGATCAAGGCACGAAGGCAGGTGCCTTTCTCCTTTTGCTTATTTTGAGATTCTCGAGCTTGGAGGTATACTGCCTCTAAACATGGAGGCTCATTTCTTAGCTATTTAAATCATGGTCTAACAGCAAGTAATGCCTTTAGAAAAACCACCAGAATTATCTTGCAGGGTCAAATCAGTGCACTACTTGGTCATTGATTTTCCACCAATTCTGGTCAGCCAGCTGCATTTCAGCCATCGTGAATGGGGATGGTGGGAATTGTAGTCCAACAACATTTGAGGACCCAATTTGAGAAGTCTTGGTTTAAGCTGGGGTAGGCAGCCATGGCTCTCCAGGTGTTGTTGAACGACAACTTCTATAATCTCCAGCCGGGATGATGCGAGTTGTAGTTCATTGGCGGCTGGAGAACCAAGGTTGCTTACCCCTGCAGTTTAAACAACAGTGTTTCCCCCTCTAATAGATACAAGCTTAATTATTGTTAGTGGCTGAACTACATTAGTTTGCTGCCAGCAAAAGTCGTTTACTTAATTGGAAGTACTTTTCAAAAAGTAGCTGTAATTATCATTCAACGGCATGAAAAGTAGTTTGCCACTTAACTGCTGGCGCAGATGCTTTAGGAGAAAGCAGTTAAAATGTGGCAAGCCGACCGCAAAGAATACAACAGTGCAAACAGTTTGCTGGAAGCAAAGTTGTCTACGGAAGGAAAAGCAGAGAACTTTTAAAATAGTAAAACATGTATTTTGTTCAAAAGATTTCTCCGCTGCCATTCAGCAAGAGCTCCCCACACGTGGAGCAGCAGAAGACAACATTATGGGGCTTCTGTATTTAATCTACAAAGTGTGGGACAATCTTCTCTGTGCTTGGTGTCCTTAGAAGAACTTACTCTTGGAATGGAAGCGGACCGAGAGAGACTTGACTAAGGCTTTACAAGGAATCTGTGGCAGAACATGTTAATGTTTTAATGGTTTTTATACGGTGAACCGCCCAGGGACTTTTTTGTATAAGGCAGTATACAAATGTAATTAATTGATTAATTAATAAGAAGGACAGGACCTGAATCTGGAACAGCTAGGCCTGATTCTTTAGTCCGAGCTGGCTGTGAAGCAAAGCCAGGTTACATTAGTGGAAATATTTGCTAACTTAAAAAAAAAAAAGAAATCAAAAACTTTTACTGTACCCGTGGGCGATTAGGGAGCAAGCCATGAAGTGAGCAAATCTCTCTGGCCTTAGTAAGACGGGAACGAGGTGGGGAGGGGGGGTGTCACAAATAGATACTGCCTCTTGCGTCACCACCCAGCAAATTCTAACTGGAGAATGAGCCCCGGACGAGACAGCCGCTCGGGACAGATGGAGTCCCTAGAAACTGTCTCTGTTTACCCTGAGCTGGCTCTGTATCCAGGCAGAGAGCATGCAACAGGAAAAGGAACTGTTTTTGTTTTTTTAATAAAGAAAAAACAACTAACAACTTCTCGGTTCTATTTCTGGTCCTGCCATGTTCCGTGACCTTGAAAGAACGGCACAGCTATCAGAACATCTTTCCATTTCTCTCTTCTCTATTGCTGCTCTTCAGCTAGTGAGTTGGGACCAAGGAGGAAGTGAATCTGAAGCAAGCCCAAAAACTGGTTCCGGGAGCAATTTTTTAGTGAACTGAAACTGAACGTAAAATCTCTCGATAGCCTGGAAGCTGAACTGGGACAGAAGAGAAAATCTGGGAACTGGTTCCGTAAGCAGGAACTCTGCTCGCAATTTGCATGATTAACTGTATAACTCAGGGGTTCTCAAACATGGGTCCCAGATGCTGTTGGACTACAACTTCCATCATCCTAAGCTACAAAGGCTTCCCTGGATAATGGGAGTTGTAGTTCTGGGGACCCAAGGTTGAGAACTTCTGGTACAATTCCCCCCTCCCTCTCTCTTTTTTAATTTTGTTGTATGTATTTCCTTTGTAAAATTCCTTTTAGGCCAGGCCTTGAAAAATTTTGTTTGGATCTAGGAACCAGCCCCAAAGTTTAGGGGACAGACGATGGAAACTTGACAAAATTACTGGACTTAATGACAGACATTGTGGAGGGGAAGGATACACAGGCTTCCGTTTTCCTTCTTTGTAAGTAACATACTTATTTTTTTTTTATTTAATTTGTAGACTGCCCCAAATTTCCATCTCTGGATGGTTTATAACAACATAAAACAAATTCAAATGAAAACCTTAAAACAATTTAAAACCACAGTCAAGTTTAAAAGTCTGGGTGAAAAAAAAAGTCTTTAGGGACTTTTAAAAAGTTGTCAGAAATGGGGAGGCTCTTATTTCAGCAGGGAGTGCATTTCCAAGTCTCGGAGTGGCTACACGCTTCTCAGAAAAGGCCAGACACTTCTCAGCCACCAGAGGAACCTCTCCAGATGATCTCAATGGGCAGTGGGGCTCATGGCGAAGAAGAAGACGTTCTCTTAAATACCTAGGGCCTAAGCTGTTTAGGGCTTGATGTTGCCATGGAGAAATAAATTTGGGCGTCATCAGCATACCAATAACACCCAGAACCAGAATCTCTCCCAGCGTTTCATGTAGGTGTTAAACAGCATTGGAGTCAGTACAGAGCCCTGGGAGACACCATAAAAAGTTCAAACTATGAAGAGCAGAAGTCTCCAAGGGACACCCTCTGGAATCTGCTCGAGAGGCAAGAGTGGAACTACTGCCTCCCACCCCCAACCGCCTCAGACGCACCAGAAGGATGCTATGGTTGACAGTATCAAAAGCCGCTGAAAGATCCAAGAGGGCCAACAGAGTCACGCTCCTGTCAATTCCTAATTGGAGATTCTCCATCAGGCTGACCAAGGTAGCTTCCAACCCATAGCTCACCCGAAAGCCAGTCTGAAATTAGTCCAGAAAATCAGTTTCATCCAAGCTGCCTGGAGCTGGGAGGCCACCACCCTCTCAATTATCTTGTCCAGCCACATAAAGTTGGAGACAAGCCTATAGAAGAGGTCTAATGATTGCCTCCTTAAAACAAGGAGGCATCCTGCCCTCCCCCCAGAGAAGCATTTATAATCTCTACCAGGCCTTATACAACAATCCCCCTGCCTGATTGTAAAAGCCATGTTGGACAAGGGTCAAGTAAACAGGTAGTAGGCCGCACTGTTCCAAGCAGCTAGTCCTCAGGAGTCACAAACTGGAACTGATCCAGCCTAACCACATAAGAGGAGTTGCTGGACACCTCAGCATCAGACACTGCCATAATTGCGGGATTTGAATCCAGGTCGGCCCAAATACAAGAGATTGCTGTGTCTATTACTATGTCACTAAAACCAGTATATATGCAAAAAGACATATGACTGATATATGCAGAAAACGTGTGACTGAAATATACTATACAAAAAACCAGCCAGGCAGACATCTACAAACAGTGTATATGAATAGTTGAATACAATACACATAAACAGATGGTAGATAGTAAACTCCCATTGGGAGCCCAGAGTCTTATAGAAGCAAAAAAACCTCATAACCAAAAGTTGGCATCAATGTGTGGCTCTGAAATAGCTCACGTTCCCAATAGCCGCTGCTTCAGCCCCTGTAGTTTTTCCTATAGCAAGAACAGTTTTGAAGCAGGCCGGAGAGGACACTTAGGAGCTACCATATCTACTGCCCTGGTGAGTTTGCTGTTCCAGTTCTCCACTAGAGCATCAACAGGATCACTGGCAGAGGCAACATTAAATTCTTCCATGGCATCTTGGAATCCTATTGGATCCAATAATCTTCTGGGGTGGACCATCCTAATAGGTCCCTCACCCCTGCAGAGGTGGGACATGGTGGTGAATCCAACCTTAACCAGATGGTGGTTTGTCCATGTCAATGAGGAAATCACAAGAGTCCCCATCCATGGAACACCACCCTGATCAGATCAACCGTGTGACCAGCAACATGCGTCGGTCCCAAGACCACTTGGGACAGACACACAGTTGTCAGGGCTGTTATGAACTCCTGAACTGCCCTAGACAAATTGGTCCCGAACTGAACATTGAAGTTTCCCACCACCACAAGCCTGGGGGACTCCAACGCTAAGCTCGAGACCAAGTCCGTCAGCTCAGTTAGGGACTCCTTTGGGCAGCAGGGGTGATCGGTACCACAACAGAGTCCCCAAACTTAAGTACACACATTCAAAATGGTCAGATATTTCAACAGGGATCCTGGTAAGGGATATCTTACAGACCACAGCCACTCAGCTTCCCCTGCCCCACCCTGTCCTCTCACCTGCTTCTCAACAGAGTACCCTGGAGGGAAAAGCTGGGACCAGACTGAGCCACCAGCCTCTTTCATCCATAATCAGATGATGGATGATTTTGATTTATTCTGGACTGACCTGGCATTACAAAGGAGCAAGGTGAGGCTCTGTGGGTGGTTGGCACTGCTCCGCAAGGTCAAAATGCTGGCAGGACAGCTGGAAGGGGAAACAGCTATTCAAGACAAGACAAGAGAAGCAGGCCTTAGAAGAGAAGCAGGGCTGCCTGGGACAAATAAAGATTATCTTTAATAACTTTAGGCACCACCGTTAAATTTCTAGGCGCCACAGCTTTCTGGGTTTTAAACATTAAAAAATAAACATTTGGATCTTTTTTTTTTTTGCTCCCGTTAAATAGTTACCATTGGGCTGCATCCAAATAAGTTGCTCATGAGTAGCATTGAAATCAAAGACAAGCTAGTCATGACTAACTGAAGTCCTGTCTGTTTCCATGGACTTACTCACGACTAACTTTCTTTGCATTCCTTTGATAGAGTTGCACTACAAGCAGAAAGGTTTGATATTATTCTGCATGAAATTCATCCAGACCTGTTCAGATCTGGTGCAAAATATCTGAACCCGTTCCCTGAGCCACTTTTCAAAGTCATAGCCCAAATGGGAGAGTTAAGAAGTACGGATCAGCCAGAACGGAACCCATGTTCCCACTCCCTCATGGGTTGGGGCAGTGACACCCTCGTTTTTAACTCTTGTTTGAGATTCGTGTTTGTTTATTTAAGAATACAGAGGCAGAGAGAGCAAAGCAGAGGGAAAGGGTGACTGGATTCAAAGAAGAGAAGCATTCCTTAATTGTTCTGGAAGAGGAGAGATTTTGCAAGAATTGTCACTCAAATAAATCATAGTCAATCAGTTAAATCTGCACATGAATTTTAAAAAGCAAATTTATTCTCCTTGTCAATGTTAGAGCTGCACCATCTAAGATGGTCTTCAGAAGAGCACTGAAGATCCATCTCTTCAGTCAGGCTTTTAGTTGAATTTTAAATTTGATTTTAATTTTAATCATGTTTTTAACTGTTGATTTTATTGTTTATGGTTGTTTTTAATTCATTGTAAACAGCCATGAGATGTTTGGTGGCATATAAATGCAGTAAATAAATAAAATCTGGGGAATCAAGGTTGAGAACGCTGTTTGAAGAGAAGAGATAATTGGGATGAAACAAATGTGTGTGTACCGAGCAAGAGAAATGGAAACCTCTCAAATTCTTTAAAACTTTTGAAGAATGGGTAGCATAGCAGCTGAGAGGCTCAGCTACAAATCACGTTTGAATCTCAGTTCAACTGAGACCTCACTAACAAGTGAGGGAGACCCTGGCCTAACTGGTCTTAGGCAAGCCACTCTCTCCCAGCCTCAGTGCCCCATCTGCAGAATGGGGAGAGTAAAACCAACCCACCTTACAGGGCTGCTGTGACAATTACAATATAATGTATGCAAAGTGCTTGAAATATTTCAAAAGCCCTACAGAAACATTAAGCATTTTTATTATTATTACAGTACTACTCTAGTAATTACTGCTGACAACCTGACTAAATTTACTCAAAGAAACTGATTACCAAGAAATTTAGGACTGACAAAAGGAAGTACTTTTTCCACACAATGTATAATCAACCTATGGAATTCTCTGCCACAAGATGGGGTGACAGCCAACAGCCTGGATGGCTTTAAAATAGGTTTAGACAAATTCATGGAGGAGAAGTCTATCAATAGCTACTAGTCAGAGGGCTCTAGACCAGGGATTCTCAACAGTTGGGTCCCCAGATGTTATTGGACTTCAACTCCCATAATCCCCAACCAAAGGCCACTGGGGCTGGGGATTGTGGGAGTTGAAGTCCAATAACATCTGAGGACCCAACGTTGAGAATCCCTGCTCTAGACCACCTCCAGCCTCAGAGGCACGATGCCTCTCAATACCAGTTGCAGAGGAACAACAGCAGAAGAGAGGGCGTGCCCTCACCTCTTGCCTATGAGCTTTTCAGAGACATCGGGTGGGCCACTGTGTGAAGTAGGATGCTGGACTAGATGGGCATTGCGACTGATCCAGCAGGGCTCTTCTTATGTTCTTAAGTCCAACTGAAATTAAGAGGACAAAGTAGGCACTCCTAACTTCATTAATTTCAATGGGACTTCCTCAAGTAAATTTAGTCAGGAAGCAAGCCACCTTCTGCAGTTTTAGCCGACCTTCTTGCTCCCCTAGCCAAGTTTGCAGCCCCTTTAAGCTGGAAAGCTACACAAAGATCCTGCTAAGCCGGGCACGAAGCCAAACTACAAGAATTCTGTAGGATTCCAGAAGGTGACACATTTCAAACAGCTTACTGCAGCCTCTCTCGGGAGCTCAGAAGAGAAACCTTCTATTATCAAGCTTGGCTTCTGTTCAGTAGGAAGCCCACCGCTGGGGTGGGGGCAAAGCCATTCCGTTTATTGCAGAAGACAAACAAAAGCAAAGGGGGGGGGGTAGGATGAGAAGCAGACCCAACTAGCAGAGAGAAACTCTGTTCTCGGCTCCAAGAAGAGAGGTCTAATTTTGTTGCTCTTCCTGAACGAACAGACAGATTCCCCCTCTCCTCTGCCCCAGTTTCCTTCCTGGGCACTTGTTTCTAGGAAGATCGATGTGAGAGGGGGCATCCTTCCCCCCCCCCCGTGTCCAGTGTCTTTTATGGCAAAACAAGCACATAAAAACACCCAGAGCTTCTGCAGTTACTATAGCGAAGAAATTATTTTTCGTTCTTTTTTTCTCCGCCGCCCTGGAAGGTCTGACAAATCACCCTGACATATTTAGTGTGTTTTCCAACCGTTTAATGGGAGGAGGGCGGATGGCCGGAGGGAGGGGGGATGGCATTGTTTAGTTTGGGAAGCATTCTACCCGTCGCCGGGCAACCGGCCCCTGGAAACGGGAGTGGACCGCGTTGCCCCTGGCAACCGTTGTTACTCAGCAAACAATGCGGACCAGTGCACACACAGCCAGAGCTGGCGGGCCTGGAAGGCTTAATTGAACATCTGCATGTGTTTCTCTTCTCCCCCCCCCAACCCTCGCCGCCCCCGCCACGAATAAAACTGGCGCTGGAGGAAGACAGATACTCTTGAAGGCCAGAGTTTGGGGGCGATTATCTCTTGCTCCGTGTACAGGCGGCTGGTTCAAGTTGATAATATTGTTGGATCACGGATGTGAAAGTTGGGGGTGCAGATTTTTCTTGTATTCAGTACCTTATAATCTGGGGGTGGGGAGAGACACACAGCACAAAAGACTTTTGGCAAGGGAAGGTTCTGTTTCTTCAGAGGCAGCTGCGCCTCTCTGGAGTTGTAAAAACTTTTTGCTCCGTCCGAATCTTTCTAAATGCAGGGATAAAAAAGAGAGGCAGACAGGTGAAAGATGGGAACAGAACCAGAGGTACGAAGGATCCACCCCACCACACACCAAAATGTCCTGGTGAACTGCTAGACTACAAAAGAAAAAAGACCCCAAGCCCCACAGCTGAACTGTATTGTCACAATCAAACTGGAAAACTGCACTTCAGTTATGATAACCTACCAAAAAAACCAAAACAAAAAACCACCACAGGGACAATCACAGTTAGTATTCTACTATAACAATAGTCTCTACTAGTGAAATCATCTAGAAACATTTATGCACTTTCATTAAAATATTATAATACAGCCCCCTGCCCAAGATCCTGAATAAGGGAGCCCCTTTCTAAAGAATGTCCTCAACTAAAAGGGGATTCTTTCAACCCCTGAAGTTAAGTTTTAACTGGAACCAGGCCTGGAAAGTGTTAAATTAAAATGGTTCCAAACGTGTCGAGTGGCTTCCACTCATCATAAAGGCAAATCTCAACATGGCCATGCAGCTCTAAGGTCCAAGGTGGGCCATTTCTAGGTGACCACAGAACAATATAAAGTTAGAGAGGGAAGGGACCTGGGAGGTCTTCTAGTCCACCCCCATGCTCAGAGCAGGAGACTGCTACAGCATCCATGAGAAGTGGCTGTCCACCCTCTGCTTGAAAACCTCAAGTGAAGGAAAGCCCGCCATGGCATGAGGCAGACTGTTCCACTGTCAAACAGTTCGCAAGTCAAGAAATTCCTCCAAATGTCTAGCCTGAATCTGCTTCCTTCCAGTTTCAACCCATTGGGTCTACCACTTTCTGAAGCTTCCATCACAACTGCTATGAGCAGCTTCTCAGCTGTGCCTGCCCCCAAACAGATCAATTACAATGATGTCTGTTTTTTTCTGTTTATTCGTAACTTCTATCAGGGTCTACTACCCGTCGTTTGGAGATCTGCCAGAGCTCAAGCCCATTAGATATAAAACCCTATTATTCAAACAATAATAGAGTTATGCAACACAGGAAGCCACCTTATACCAAGTCAGGCCCTTGGCCCATCTAGTTCCATATTGCCAACACTGACTGGCAGTGGCTCTCCAAGGTTTGAAGCAGGGGTCTTTCCCAGCCCTGGCTGGAGATGCTGCCAAAACTGAACCTAGGACAGGGCTGCTCAACTTTGGCCCTCCTGCAGATATTGGCCTACAATTCCCATAATTCCTGGCTATTGGCAACTGTGGCTGGGGATTATGGGAGTTGTAGTTCAAAAACAGCTGGGGGAGGGGCTACGTTCAGCAGGTCTGACCTAGGATCTTCTGCATGCAAATGTTCTACCACTGAGCGACAGCTTCATCCCCCAAGCTAGGAGTGCACACACATGCACAGTGCAGCGGATAGCCTCAGACTTGGTTTCCATTCCCCACTCAGCCACACACTTTACGCAGTGGCCTTTTGGGGGATCTGAGTATGGCCCTCCATGAACAAATCCTTGCTCAGCGAAAGGGCCCTCACAGCGAAAGGGCTGTGAGGGTAATAACGAGGGACTAGCCACTTTCTCTCTGCTGACCACACTTCAGAAGTTTCTTGCAAGGCTAAAATGAGAGGGAGATACACGGGTGGGGGGGGGGAGAGGGAGGGCCGTAATCCGAGCCTCCCTTCCCCACCGCAGCTTTGGCGCCTGGAGGGAGAGACGTCGCAACCCGCCCCCTCGCGTCTCCTGGCCAAAAGCACTGTGTGTACGGGTGCACGTTGCCTGGGTAGGAAAAGAGATGACAGCAGCACTGCAGCCTTCAGTTTGAACACAGTGACACCATGCCTGTTCCACTCGCACCCCACTAGTAGCTGTAATGTAAGGTACTGTAAGGCATAGGGAGAATGCTGTCCAAAGCCTCCTTCTGCACCCCATAAAAGGAGAACACGGTTGTTGTTTTTAACCCCAGAGAGAATCTGGGCAGGACTTTCAAATGCATTTCTCCTAGAGCTGCTCCACATGTGACAAGCTCCATGGAGATTCTCACACTCTCATGCGCAAGAAAGGCGCACATATGATGATGATGATTTATTCAATTTCTATAGCGCCTTTCCAAAAATGGCTCAGGGCGGTTTACAAGAGAAATAATAAATAAATAAGACGGATCCCTGGCCCCAAAGGGCTCACAATCAAAAAGAAACATAAGATAGACACCAGCAACAGTCACTGGAAGTACTGTGCTGGGGGTGAACAGGGCCAGTTACTCTCCTCCTGCTAAATAAAAGAGAATCACCACATTAAAAGGTGCCTTTTAATGATGCATGTCGACTGGCCATGGCTCCCAGAGACATACAAATACAAATATATAAAAATAAAAAGACATGCACATGTGACACCAAAAAAGCACTCTTTTCTGCAAAGCCTTTGCAGAAGGCTTTGAGCTACTACAGCCTACCACAACACAGCCTAAATACGTGCAACTAAAATAAATATGCACATTATCCCCCTGTTCATCCTGCCTCCTCTTCCCTCTCCTTCCCCTATTGTCACCTCCTATACTGATCTTTAGATTGGAAACTTCTTGGAACAGGGATCTCTTATACTTTGGAAAGGATATGAGCCCTTCTGGACACGAAGTTCTCCGCGATCCTCTCCAGATACCCCCACCTTCAGAGGTGTGCAAAGTGGGGACCAAAGAGCAGATGGTCTTCCTGGTGACACTTCATTTGTGGAGTGTCTCCTTCCCAGGGAGTTTTGCCAGGCACCCTTATTGCCAGGGGTGAAGACATGTTGGCTTACTTTATCAGCCAAACAAAATATTTTACTCATCAAGCTATGTCGGTGCATTGCTCATTAGGACTTTTTTTCCCACTCGTCAGACATCATTTTTCACTCGTCACAGACTAGTAGACTAGTGGATTTCTGCAGCCCTGCTTATCACTACCTTTCAAATGGCAAGTGGAAACCACAAACAGGGAACTTTTAATCCCAGCACCTATAATTCTAACTCCTGCTTTATGATGTTTCCCCTGCTTTTTTTAAAATTGTTTCACAATGTTATTCTGTCTGCACTGCTTTTGCTTCATTACAGTCACCATAGTTTGCAAGCTTAATTCTGTTAATTCTGCTGTGAAGTGCACCGAACGCTCCTTGGCCAAAGCGTGGGGTGTACTCTCATCCGTACAAGAGGGAGCTCTCGTCTGTTTAGTGGAGGGAAGGCAACTGTCCCTCTTGCCTCCTATAAGTTTCTTTTTAGACTGTGAGAGCCTTAAAGACAAGGAGCCATTTCCTCTCGAGATGCACAATTTGGGAATCACCTCTGCTAACTGGGCCACAAGGTGCATTTTCGAGTGGTGACTTGTTTGTATTTAGCAGGGGGAGAACAGCTGTCCCTCTTCAGCCCAGCACGGCGTCCCTCCAGTGGCTGTTGCTGGTGTGTTTCTGTTTAGATTGGGAGCCCTTTGGGGACAAGGAAGGGAATCATCTTCAGATCCATTTGGGGCCACAGTTTGTGAATCACTCCTGCTCACTGATCCAAGGGGCAATTTTTTAAATGGAGGCTCTCTTCTCATTAGCAGCGGGAGAGCAACTGTTCCTAGTCGGTCTAGCACAGCATTCCTTTCAGTGGCTGTAGCTGGGGCCTCATAAGAACATAAGAACAGCCCTGCTGGATCAGGCCCAAGGCCCATCTAGTCCAGCATCCTGTTTCACACAGTGGCCCACCAGATGCCTCTGGGAAGCCCACAGGCAAGGGATGAGGGCAAGCCCTCTCTCTCTCCTGCTGCTGCTCCCCTGCGACTGGGATTTAGAGGCCGCTTGCCTCTGAGGCTAGAAGTGGCCCAAATTCCCTTATGTTTCTTCTCAGACTATGAGCCCCTTGGGGACAGAGAACTATTTTCTCATTCCCTCGCTATGTAAACCACTTTGAGAACTCTGTTGTTGTTGAAGAGGGGTATACAAATGTATTTTTAATACTTCTAATTATTTACAATAATAAGTAAAAGAAAGTACCATATATACTGATGGGACTACACTAAACAACAACAAAATCATAATGGCCCAATCATCTGGAGGGAGCGAGACCTGATCTCTCGCCTCCTGCAAGGATCTCTCATTATCGCTGACGCATTGAGCAGGTTTGAGAGGTCAGCAACCAACACCGGCCAATTCATATGCTATCTTATTGTTCACTGCTTCGTAAAGAAAATGCACAACGGCATTTTGAGTGCGCACGGGGTGTAAATTTTTTTAAAAATGAGATGATCAACATGCAATTGTTTTCCCCCATCGTACATGCAGTGGAACAAACACTTGTGTGTTTTATTTGGTGTGCCTGAGGAGGAGCACACGAGGAGGCGAACTGGTCTTTTGGTAGCGAGCATGACTTGTCCCCTTTGCTGAGCAGGGTCTGCCCTGGTTTGCATTTGAATGGGAGCCAGTGTGGTGTAGTGGTTAGAGTGCTGGACTAGGACTGGGGAGACCCGAGTTCAGATTCCCATTCAGCCATGAAACTAGCTGGGTGACTCTGGGCCAGTCACTTCTCTCTCAGCCTAACCTACTTCACAGGGTTGTTGTGAAAGAGAAACTCAAGTATGTAGCACACCGCTCTGGGCTCCTTGGAGGAAGAGCGGGATATAAATGTAAAATAATAACAACAACACTATAATTCCCCTTAGGGGATGGGGCCGCTCTGGGAAGAGCATCTGCATGCAGAAGGTTCCAAGTTCCCTCCCTGGCATCTCCAAGATAGGGCTAAAGGAGACTCCTGCCTGCAACCTTGGAGGAGACGCTGCCAGTCTGTGTAGACAATACTGAGCTAGATGGACCAATGGTCTGACTCAGTAGAAGACAGCTTCCTATGTTCCTATGAGGTTTTCCAACGCAGAAACAACTTCCATGGTCAATGCAAGAACACTGATCCCTCAGGAATTATTAAAATACCAACTCCAGTTTGATTTGCTTGACCTAGGAAGGGAATGGTAGCCGGATCGGAAGTCCACAGGTCAGGGCTGGGCACAATGTGACAGTGAGCTGAAACTCTGGGGTCTAGGGCAGAGACCTCCAGGACAAAGCTAGAGGAGTGAAAACACAAGCTAGTGACCTCTAGGCGGGGGAGTTATGCCTACCGCTGTAGAATTTTCAAACACTGCCAGGGGGCAAAAGATACCCAAATAGTAACTGCAGTTGTTACATGAGCAACAGTGAGACTGAACAGCGTCAAAAAGAAAAAGAGCAAATTAACATGGTGTCAAAAAGCTAAGATTGAAGGAGCTGCCTGCCCCCATGTTGATAAGGTCAAGGGACATTTGAGCCCCATTATCATGTTAATCATCCCCGTTGTCAAGAAATGCAAGGAGATGTCAGACAGCCAGGACAGCTACTTGCTAGAAGGAATCTTAATACAAGCAGGCTAAGGACCCGGAGGGCACAAGTCAGAGCGCACATTCCAGGAGCTGTGGAAGGTGTTGAAGATCACGATGCTGGTCAGGGAATCCTACACACAGACCCTCACCCCATTTTCAAGGGAAGAGTGTTCTGGAGAGCCAAGGTAATATCCTCAACTCTGAACCACTTCAAAGGCTACAACAGGGTCTCTCAAGCTTGGGTCCCTAGATGTTATTGGACTACAACCCCCATCATTCCCAGTTAGCTCAGGATGATAGGAGTTGTAGGCAACAACATCTGGGGACCCAAGCTTGAGGAACTCTTTAGGAGAGGACAGCTGGTCTTCTGGTAGCAAGATTGGCTTGTCCCCATAGCTAAGCAGGGTCTGCCCTGGTTGCATATGAATGGGAGACTTGATGTGTGAGCACGGTAAGATATTCCCCTTAAGGGGTGGAGCTGCTCTGGGAAGAGCAGAAGGTTCCAATTTACCTCCCTGGCAGCATCTCCAAAATAGGGCTGAGAGAGAGTCCTGCCCGCAACCTTGGAGAAGCCACTGCCAATCTGTGAAGACAATACTGAGCTAGATAGACCAATGGTCTGACTCAGTATATGGCAGTTTCCTATGTTCCTAACCCTAGGTTACAAGGTTCCTAACTGGGGAGGAAATGTGCTTTTGTGTAGGAGATTAATGTGCAACACCATGTTTTCCCCAATGCAGGCTTTCCCCACTGCCCAGATCTCATGCTAATTCTTCCAGTGAAACCCCCTTCCTTCCTTATAGCGATCTGGCAACTTGTGAAGCAGGGGTCAACTCAAAACAAGGAGAAAGCATAAAGGTAGAAACATTGCTAGCAATTGTCGTGCACAGTTCGTGCAGAGACAAATGCTGCCGGTTGTGTATGTCAGCCCACTGGGGGCTCCCATAAGCATGTCATGCTGCTGGTCTAGGACTGCAAAAATCAGGAACAGAGAGGCCAGGTCAGGCAGATTGCAATGCAGATGAAGGGCTGTGTTTGGGTGGGTTACAACAGGCGACAAGTTTTCTTTGGAGCTAGGAGCCAGCCCCCCAAATGTAGGAGCCAGACTACAGACACTCGGCAAAATTATTGGTCTTAGTGACAGACACTCTGGAGGGGGAGAATAAATGGGATTATCTTTATCCCCTTCACAACACACTTAGAACAGAGACAGAGCTGCCTCGGACAAATAAGGAGTGTACTCAATAACTCTACCTCTGAATATCCTAGTCTAGGCAGCCACCACAATTAAATTTCTAGGCACCATGATTCCCTGGTGCCGAGAATTTGTCAAGCCCTAGGTTATAAGCTTTGTGAGCCAAGATGTAACAAAATGTCATTTGACAGTGTAGTGCAGTGGGTAGTGTGGACTTAGACTAGTGTGGGTGAGACATAACAGCACATCCTGGTCTTTTGGGTGACAGCAGAAGCTTGATGCAAAATCAGAGGGCAACATTTTTAAAAAAAAAAAATTAAAAATCAATTTTTTTAAAATCTTCATCTGTTCACCCAGACATTTAATTGAATACTGTTTTAATAGTTTTAACATTGTTTAAAAACACTGTTCTAAAATTTTAAATTGTTGTAATGTTTTAACTTTTTTGCTGTCATTTATTTTGTTTTGTTGTAAACTGCCCAGAGACACAAGTTTTGGGCCATATAAAAATATGTTAAATAAATAATAAAACAATAAATAATCTGCTGAGCCCCTGAAGCACCATCCGGGAGGCAGCTAGAGCTAGTCTGGAGCTGTGGCATCTGCAATACGGACCTACCTTAAAGGGTTGCTGTATGGATTACAGCACGATAATTCATGCAAAGTTCTTTGAACACTCAGGCACTATACAAGAATGATGTATTAGGAGGGAGTGGGGGAACATAGGAAGCTGCCATATAACGAGTCAGACCCTTGGTCCATTTAGCTCAGTATTGTCTACCCAGACTGGCAGCAGCTTTTCCAAGGCTGCAGGCAGGAGTTTCTCTCAGCCTTATCTGGAGATGCCAGGGAGGGAACTTGGAACCTTCTGCATGCAGGTGCTCTTCCCAGAGCTGCCCCATCCCCTCAGCAGAATATCTTCCAGGGCTCAAATGTAGTTTCCCATTCAAATGCAAACCAGAATGGATTCTGCTTAGCAAATGATTCATGCTTGCTCCCACAAGACCAGCTCTCCTCCCAAGAGTCAGACCACTGGTCCATCCAGCTCAGTATTTTCCACTCTTACTCTGACTGGCAGCGGCTTTCCAGGATTTCAGGCAGAGGTCTCTCCCAGCCCTACCTGGCGACACTGCTGGGGAGTGTCACACCTGGGGCCTTCTGTATGCTAAGCTGATACTCCACCCCTGAGCTCTGCCCCCATCCCCAGGATCTCCACTTGCACGGGCCTTCTTTCTCACCGAGAAACATTTTTCTAGCGTCTCGCCCACTGCAAGGATATTCTTCATTTGCATTTTGTCGTATACCGCTCAGATGGATACTTTGGATGGGGCAGTTTATAAATGTAATAAATAAAATAAATAAGAAATCATCATCATCATCATCATCCACATGTTGTCATAGCAACATAGGAAGCTGACATATACTGAGTCAGACTATTGGGCTATCTAGCGCAGTATTGTCTTCACAGACTGGCAGCAGCTTCTCCAAGGTTGCAGGCAGGAATCTCTGTCAGCCCTATCTTGGAGATGCTGCTAGGGAGAGAATTTGAAACCTTCTGCTCTTCCCAGAGTGGCTCCATCCACTGAGGGGAATATCTTACAGTGCTCACACTTCTAGTCTTCCATTCACAGGCAACCAGGGCAGACCCTGCTTAGCTAAGGGGACAAGTCGTGCTTGCTACCATAAGACCAGCTCTCCTCTCACCCATCCATATACAAACCAGGGCAGACCCTGCTTAGTAAAGGGTACAATTCATGCTCACTATTGCAAGAGGAGAGCTGGTCTTGTAGTAGCAAGCATGACTTGTCCCCTTTGCTAAGCTGGTTCTGCCCTGGCTTGCATTTGAATGGGAGACTACATGTGATGTAAGCACTGAAAGATATTCCCCTCAGGAGAAGGGGCTGCTTTGGGAAGAACATCTGCTTGCTTGCACACAGAAGGTTCCATGTCCCCTCCCTGGCATCTCCATGATAGGACTGAGAGATACTCCTGCCTACAACCTGGGAAAAGCCACTGCCAGTCTGTGTAGAGAATACTGAGCTGGATGGACCAAGGGTCTGACTCAGTATATGGCAGCTTCCTATGTTCCTAAGACCAACTCCCCTCCTCTTATTACTATTACTAGCTGCTTTCATTTGTATTTAATAAAAAGGAGTGTGGTTTACTTGTTGAAAAGCAAAATAAGATAAAGGAGGCGTTAGAGAAGCGATACAAGAATTATGCCATGCATACATTTTCCATAGAGATGGGTTTTAAAAGTTGGACAGGGCAGGGGAGGGAGAAAAGGAAAGGAAACAGGACTGTGGATTCTGGTTTTGGGTGAGTCGAGTTCTCCAGCCCCAGAAACCATTTCTAAGAGCAGATCACAAGCATGGAACATGCAAAATAATTATAAAGACGAATGGGCATCTGGGCATGTGCAGAAAACATTTCCTTTATTGCTAAGAAACCTGCATATGTGGGGGATTAGACAGGCTAAATTTCAGGGCATGACTGACCTTGGATGTCTCTTGTTTTAGAAATTAGCTTCTGGTTTTAGAAATTTAGCCAGCAATTTTATATATAACTCTCTGGGAATTCTAGTGTGAAGGTCTGCTTTTAGAAATGGACGCGACATTTCCCAGCTTCTAATGTTTCTACATTCCTGCTTGGTTTTGAGTTGGGAGGGCTTCTGCTCCACGTACTGTATTACGAAATCCCTGTAGGGAAGGAAGAGCCTTCCTTGGAGGAATTAACATGAGATCCATGCAGTGGGGGAAACCCCCATGAGCAATCCTAATGCCTGGCAGAGGGGACATGCAGTAATGCCTATCCAGAAGCATTTCCCCCTCCTGAAAGGAATTTTCCACAAACCTACCCAGGCCAGAAAGACAGCAGAGAACTGAATGGAAGTCAAAAGCAAAAGAACACACCCACTTCTTCGGAAAAGTCTTTTCTTTTCCATGTTAATCCTCTGGTGACCCGACTAGAAGTGAAAGCAGCAGATCTGTCAGAACCTGGTCCGGCGACAGTCCAGGGGGCAGGGTGGGAAGAACCTTCTTCAAGCAAATCCTCCTCAAACTAAAAAGATGTGCCAAACTTCCAATGTATATTCTCAGGTGTGGCCCTTTCATGAGGCGAAGCCAGACGGTTGCCTTGGGTGGCAGATGATTGGAGCACCAGCTGGGCGGCAAAATGCCCACACCACTATCATTGGATAGGCTCTGCAGGACCGATCTGGCCCTTGCAAACTTGGCAAGGAGTGCCGCTCCTCAGGCTCTGTGCCAGGCCTGCTCAACTTTGGCCCCCCCAGCTGTTTCTGGACTACAACTCCCATAATCCCCAGCCACAGTGGCCAATAGCAAGGGATTATGGGAACTGTAGGCCAACTTCTGCAGGAGGGCCAAAGTTGAGCAGCCTTGCTCTTTGCAAAGCGTGTAAGAAGCAGAAGGAGAGGAGGCTGCTGGCACCCTAGCCCCCTGTGCCACTCTCTTGCAAGGGTGAGTTTTGAAAGGGGGCTGTCCCACCCCACCCGCAGCATTTGGTACCTTGCCTCAGGCCCTGCAATCCCTTGGGCAGTCCTTGTATATTCTCTCTCTCTCTCTCTCCCCCCCCCCGCTCTCTTACACACACACTCCCAATTATGAATACCTAGTTAAAAAAGAAACACTTGCCGATTGCCTCTGAAGAGGTCACAATTTCCTCCGATGTGGACATTTTTACAGAATTGAGCTACTCCCCCCACACCACCACAATAGGCAGCCAATGACTAGCACTGGTATGTGTAAGCCAGTCCAAAGCTTGAGGGTAGTAACTTCAGGGAACTATCTTTGAAGGCTAAATACAGCTGGATATACAGGGTTCAAAAAATATGTGTTCTGGACATGCCTCACAGAGCCGTTGTGAAAATAACTGGGGGTAGAACCCAGGATGCCACCCTGAGCTGCTAGGAGCAAGGGTGGGACAAAAATGGTAGATCGTGGCTCCACATTTCAAGAAGCACAGCAGAACTGCAACATATCGTATAAAAGCTTGCTTCTAATATCAGTGATATTAGATATCGTCTTGAAAAAATGAGGACAAGTGGGGTTTGAATCAGGGTTGCAGGCTTTGATCTATTTAGACCAGTGAACTAAGCCAGAGGTTCCTAAGCCTGGGTTCCCAGATGTTGGCGTACTACAACTCCCATCAACCCCTGTCATAAAAAGCCACTGTGGCTAGGGAAAACGGGAATTTTAGTCCAACAAAATCTGGGAATCCAAAGTTGAGAATCCCTAACAAAGCCAACACAAATCAATTCACCACTGGAATCCTATTTTAATTGGCAACTTAAGATTTTCTTCCATGTATCGGGTCTCTTTTGAAGCTGGCACATTACTGTAACAAGATGAACAAGTTGTTTGGGTAAGAACTAATCTGCCTACTTTCCTTTCACTATAACCTTAACTGACAATTACCATCTTTACAAGTTAGCCCACTTCAGCCTTAAAGATTCACATGTCTGCCATCTTGAATTGGGGTGGATGACATCATCACAAACTGTGCCTTCAAGGTGTCCCTACAATTGCACCTGATTTGGTTCATATCGGTCTAGGCATTGCGAAGTTGATAGGGAGACACACAGACACACTCACAATGCCAGGTGATCTCATAAGCTTACTTTCCTTATGGAAAGTAGGCAAAAAATGAAGATATTAACAGCCTCTCTCCTCAGAAGGAGCAGCACACTTTATTCATTAAAATAGAAGTTTTCTCAGGCTCCCTTCAAAATCCACCCCCCAAAAGTGCCTCACAATTCTGGAATACACATATGGATTTAAATTTAAATTGTTCAAAAAGGGAGGTGATTAGTCAGCTAAAAACATTTAAAGTCACTCAACAGCTTG
Organism: Hemicordylus capensis; assembly: GCF_027244095.1. Lineage (NCBI taxonomy): Eukaryota > Metazoa > Chordata > Lepidosauria > Squamata > Cordylidae > Hemicordylus > Hemicordylus capensis. The sequence continues at coordinate 220,541,685 of NC_069658.1, forward strand.
GGTCTAAGGGTCTAAGTACAATTAAGTGTTCTATTCAGGAATGTTTTAAGGATTGATGTAAAGTCATTAGGCATTGGGGTTTCCCCCCCCCCTTCATATTTGCCAGCAGTTTTGAGCATTTAAACAAAATGAAGCCCGTAAATCAGCCAAAAGGGAGGGATAAGAGCATTTGCACAGAAAAATAGGCTTTTCCATATGGCACGCTTCAAAGCAAATGAAATTGCAGCCTCTTTCTCTGATGCAGTTACAACTTTATTTACCTACGGCATAATGAGGGAGGCGGGGAAGAGGACATAGAAACATAGACGCTGCCTCTTACTGAGTCAGACCCCTGGTCCATTTAGCTCACTATTGCCTACACTGACCGGCAGAGGCTCTCCAAGGTTTCAGGCAGGAGTCTCTCCCAGACCTACTTGGAATACAATGAACTCCTCAACAAAAGTTCCCAGAGTGGTTTACATAGATAGATAGATAGATAGATAGATAGATAGATAGATAGATAGATAAGGCTCCCTTTCCCCAAAGGGCTCATACTCTAGAAAAGGAAACCTAAGACAGACACCAGTAACAGCCCCTGGAGGAATGCTGTGCTGGGGATGGATAGGGCCAGTTGCTCCCCACCTGCTAAATAAAGAGAACCACCATTTTAAAAAAGTGCCAGGGAGATCCTGCCAGGGAGTGAACCTGGGACCTTCTGCATGCAAAGCAGATGCTCTACCACTAAGCTTATAGTCCCATCCCAAAATGTCCAAACAGATCAACAACACTGCCAGTTGCCATAGTGGTTAGAGTGCTGGACTGGGATCGCGCGGACCCTAGGTTCAAATCCCAGCTGAGCCCTGAAGCTCACTGGGTGATCTTGTAGGGCCTCTCTCAGCCTAATTTACCTCACAAGGTTGTTGTGAGGTTAAAACGGGGTGTAAACTGCCCTGCGCTCGTAAGGAGATGGGTGAATAAAAATGGTATTTCTAACGAATTGCCATTTGTGAAGAGGGAAATGCTGTGTGGGCTCCAAGGTTCTGGGACAAGGAAGAGGCTCCTTTCATATCCCAAAGAAGCAAACTTCAAATTCTCTCCTCTTTGTTTTATTTATAACCCAGCTTTCCACCAAGGAGCTCAAGGCATGTGAATGCAAACCTGCGTCTCCTTAGTCCTGGCCCAACACTTCAACCACTAGGCCACGCTGCCTTGCTTCCTTCCTTGGGTATTTCGTGCCCAAGTGAAAATGTTGGCGGCAAACCCTTCGCTAGTCTAGGGTCCAAACGTCAACCCTGGGAGCAGGTTTAATGACTGTGACATATTTTTCCTGTATGTTAACAGACCTAACTAACCGCAAGCCTCTTCTCTGCTGCAGGAAACCACAGCGAAACTCCCTTGATTGCTTGACATTCAGAAAAACTGTCACTGACAATGTATACCAAAAAGAAGAAGAAAACACAGGCCAAGTGGAAATGTTTTGAACTATTCCTAATAGGTTTCTAAGGTTTCACTTGCCCTCACTCCACGGGAATGATAGAAATGACTGCAGAAGAAGAACCAAGGAGCAGAACGGAGTGGATCTGCACCCTCTTCCCAGTTTCACTCTTTCAAAGATGAAAGAACAAAAGAAAAAAGAAAAATTCAAGGCGTCAAAACTTCTAAAAGGGCTCTTGCAACAACTGGAGAGTGAGAATTTGTTTCTTTCCAAAGTTTGTTTTGAAGTGGCGGCTGGAACTGAAGACACTGCATATCTATAAGAAGGTAAGGAGATTTAAGGAATCGCATCACAAACATTCTGTGATGTGATTCCTGGGCGCATGGAATCACATCACAGCATGTAAGAGCTGGAAGGGAGCTTGGAGGTCCTCTAGTCCAACCCCCTGAGTTACAGAGGGACAATTAGATACTTCCAGGAAGCCCGCCAGCACTGCACGCACAAAGGGAATGGAAACCTCATGGGGCACTCTGGACCTAGAAGTCTAGTTTCTAAATGGCTTATTGCAGGCTGGTAGCATCCGCCCCCCCCCCACTGCCCCCCATTTCTTTGCCAGTGTGAATATGGGCTCCTGGGTATCTGAAGTCAAGGAACCAGGAGGAATTGCAGACCTATTAAAAGACGGAGCAGAGAGGTTTAAAGAGACCCGGCACACACGGAAAAGGAAGCCATAGTCTCATGTATCCGAAATATAATCTCAAGGCAGCCTGTGTGCTGAAACAAGTGAGGTTCTGCTCCTCCAGCAGCCGCCTTCAAGCCCTGGCACGCCACCCAGACAGAATTCTGCTCCAGCAGGAATGCTAGCCAGGCTTTCACTACGCTGGCATCTGAGTCTCGCGAGGGGAGCAAATGTTTTAAATAGATCTCAGCAGCCCTTTTGACTGAGGACTTGAACAGAAAACCGATGTGCGCCCTACCATGGATCTCGGAGCTTGCTGAGTTTAGAAAGCACCAAATGTGTAATCAGCCAGTTCTGCAGCCAAGAAAGTATATAGTTCAATTTCACATGATCCGCCTGGTGCAGCACCACCAATATCAATGGAAGAATGTGGAGTTGCTCTTTATTTATTTAAAATATTAATATCCCTCCCTCCCTTCCTTGGGCAGCTCACAAACATAGTAAAAAAATCAACACATCTAAGCAAAAAGAACTTTTAAAAAAAACTAATTTTTTTCCAAACAAAATGACAGAGATATTTGAACTCTGCAGCAGACTCCAAACTGAAGATTAATTCTGTACTCAGAATTAATTTGTGCCAATAAAGCACATCTGATTTACCTTGAGTAATTTCTTCTGGAAGCATCAGGCTTTTTCCTGTCAGCTGCAATGGAATTTTGGTAGTTGTTTTGGAGGACAATGCAAGCTCCCAAGCTCCACAGGCAGAACATCTTCCGCCATCCGGACTCCGCAAATTATTTAATTAATGTTCCGTAAAACAGGGGAGAAAAAAATCCTAACCATTTGAACCGTTCACCCTGGAATCTGAAACATTTGTTCAGCCCCGTAGCCTGAAAAAATCTGGCACTGGCGCCAAAGAATTTCAAAGATTTCCCCCTCCCTGGCCCACGATAAAGGAGAACGATAATTTGATATTTTATACGATACCCATATCTGTGTGCGAGTCGATCACCATGGAAACGACCCGGTCCTTACCCAATTACTGCACAGGCTTAAATCCGTGACGCTAACCAGAAATTTCTTCTCGATTTCTGCTCAGCCTTATCTCCTGCATTAAAACTGTCGGGCTGTTTCGGAAGCAGAAATCTGATTGGCACAGAATCCAACACACATAAAGAAGAGCGCAAGTTAGAATGAGAAAAGCCCGATGGTGTTTGGCTACTTCAGATATGTTTAATGTAATCAACTATTTGAAATAAATAAATAATTACTTTTAAAAGGCACATTTTCACAGATAGCACTTGATCATGCCAAACCTTCTGCCACTACCTTCCTAACACTGCATTCCCCTAGTTTCAGTTGTGCTACAAGCAGAGAGAACACACATACACCAGACTATGATGAGATAGGTCGCAGTAAGTGAGCCAAGCTACACCAAGCACCCTGATGGATATAAATGGCAGTTTTTGCAAAATGCTGCAGATGCAACAGGCTTTAGATTGCAAGCCCATTTCCATTTTTGATTTTTGTACAGTGCCTAGCACTTTTAGGCTAGGCTGTGCTAGAATATTAGTTATAAATAAGTACATAAGAAATTATGCAGACGGCATACCAAGGAGAGAAACAGGGGGAAGAAGAGAGGGAGGGAAGAGAGGATGAATTCTGCCAGCACAAGCCTGGAGAAAAAGAAAAGGTTAAAAGGAATGCCATGGCGTCCGGGCTGAACCTAGAATATTGGGCTCTGTACAAGCAATCATGGAGACCAAAGAAGCATGGAGGCAAAAGGGGAAATGGCCTTCACGTCTGTAGCAACAGCCGTTCACGGACTATCCCATCCACCAAGGAACACTTTTACAGAGCCTGTTGCTTAGCACCGTGAAGGAAGAGAAGTTACAAGCTACAGATCGATGTGGAGCAAGGAGACAGGAAATATCAACAGTTTGCTGGTCATCCTGGCTTGGATTCAAGGCGCATTTCCATGCAGCCAAATGCTCCTACCATGTACCAAAAAGAGGAGTGTGCAGCAGTCAGGACTGCAGACCCAGGTAGGTGTTAGTGTTCCCTACTCTGGATTTGGGGGTCTCTCTCTCTCTTCCATATTGCCCTCCTCACCCACGAAGTCCGATCGATTATTACAGCCAACTTCTCATTGCCCTAATGCAGTCCCACTCTTGGTTCCCCACACAAGCCTACCTGGAGTTCTTGCTCCACTCTGAAGGACCAGTCCCTTTCCTCACCTTCACCAATCTGAAGTCACTCCAGTTTCTTTCTCTCTATGGCCCACACTTGCAAATAACATCTTCTCCGCACTAATCTGGAGTCTCTATCTGTCCTTCACTTTTGGAACCGCTTCTCGAATCCACCCTCCTTGCACCAATCTGGAGTCACTCCAGTTTCTTGCTCTTTCGCTGTCCCACACTTGCAAATCATATAGTCTCCGCACCAATCTGGAGTCACTGCCGATTCATTCTCTCTCTCTCTCTCTGACCTTCACTTTTAGAACTGCTCCTTTAATCCACCTTCCTCCATCAGTCTGGAGTCAGAGTCTCTTTCTCTCTACCCTTCACTTCTGGAAATACTCCTTGAATCCACCTTTCCTCCATCAAATCGGAGTCACTCCAAATTTGAAATGACTCCTCCCTGGAGACCGAGCCACTCCTCCCTGGAGACTGAGCCGCTCCTTCTGAAGTCCAGCCTTTCCTTTGACTCCTTCAAAATCCAGAGTCGCTCCAGATTGCCCACCCCCAACAACGATCCTCCCTCCCTCACACAAGCACTTTCCCCGGTTCCAGACTCTTTCCTTTCCTTTTCGTTCGGGAGTTACTCTAGCCCACCCTCCAGATGTTTGGTGGGGTACCTAATCCGGAGTGACTCCGGATCCCGCCCTGAGTGTTCGTCCCGGACAAGCGGCTGGCTGGCTGGCTTACCTGCCCTCCTCCACCTCCTCGGCCGGGCTGCAGCCGGGGCTGCGCGGGGCTGCTCGGCCGGCCGGGGCTGCGCGGGGCTCCCGTTGGCAAGGCGCCGTCTCCAGGGCTACGGTCACTATGGCGCCTCCTCGCGCGCGGCTCCGAGGCAACTGTTGCTAACCCCGCGCGCAACGTCACCGCCCTGACACGCCCCCTCCCAAGAAGGGCCGCTTATTGGCCAGATGCGCCTGTCCATTCCGAGCTGGGTGGGAGGGTCGATAGCCAATGGAGAGCGGGCGCGCGCGACACGGGGCGGGGAGTTGAGAGGAGGCGACTCCGGGGTGCGGTTTGGCGCGCGCTTGGCGCGGGCGGGAATGAGACCTCGGGTGTCTCTGAGCATATGCAAAGCTCTCCCACCCCACTTAGCACCTGGGAAGCGTTTCTTTAACGGCCAGGCGCCTCTGAGCATAGGCGAAACCCCTTTCTCTCTGAACCGCTTTTGAGCCCAGGCAGAGAGTGCTTTTCTTACTGAACACAACAGAGATATTTCTTTAAGGACCAAATGCTTCTTGCATTATGCTGAGTGTCCTTCCTCTGAGCACTAGTGTTCCGTCTAACAGGAATGCTCTGATGTTGTTGACTACAACTCCCATAATCCCCAGCCAAAGTCCATTGCAGCTGGGGATGCTGGGAGTTGTAGTCAACAACATCTGTAATTCCCTATTAAAGAGAACAGTGTTGAGCACCACAGATGTGTTTCTTTAACGACCAAGTGCTCCTGACATTGTGTAGACTGTAGAGCACCTTTCCCGAGTGTCCTTGGGCACACACACAGCAAATTTCCCCTTAGTGGCCAGATTAACCCAAGGGCTAATAAAGGTATAGCCTGTTCATCCTCTTAGGCTCCTCATAAACAATGCAGCCCTGTACCCGCTGAGCACGACAGAAGTGTTTCTTTAAGGGCCAAGTACCTAGTGCCTCTGAGCATGTACAAAGAGCCTTTCTTGTCTGCTCTGCAAATACACAGAATGCTTTTCCTTTTGAGCAGAACAAAACTGTTCTTTTATGATACTTGTTTCCTGCCTTTTCCCATAATAGTTTCAAGGTGACTTATAGCATAAAGTTTAAAACAAACCACACACAAAAGAATGTCAATAGAAACCATTAAAGCAGTAGGGAGAGAAACAGTAAAAAACCTGATAGAATCAGTTAAACCGGTTTCTTAAAGGACAAGTGCCTCTAAGCATATGCAGAAGATCTGTCCTCCATAAGACCTTTGAGCATAGACAAAGCATCTTTCCTCTGGGGCAGAAGAAAGGAGTTTCTTTAAGGCCAGGGTGCCTTTGAGCATATGCAGAGTGTGGCTTTCCCTCTCTGAGGGCCTATGAGAATTGTTTCAGAGTACATTTGCCCCTGAGAGCACCATTCAGAGCACATTTGCCCCTGAGCAAAACAAAAGTACCTATTAAAAAGACCAGGCATCTTAGAAGAGGTATTTCTCCCTCCTTTCTCATTGAAGGCAGGAATATTTTTGAAATGGTGCAAAAATCTAAAAACCATGCCCCCTTCCCCCAGATTGTTCTATCAACAGATTTAATCAATTAACTAGCCAATACAATTAATTTTGCACTGCCTGTTTAGCAGGGGTTGCTGGGGGAGGTGAGGAAGCAACACCCCCCCCCATTAATGGAGGACAATTGGTTTATTTATTTATTTATTTATTTATTTATTTATTTATTGTTTGATTTATATGCCATTTTTCATTAAAATAATCTCAAAGCGGTTTACAATAAAAACATTACATAATTAAAATACAAAAGTACAGATAATATAACTATAGAAATAATATCTCTATTTTAAAATTTAAGAACCCATTAAAAATAATATAATCTATATATATATTTCTCCTGGGTATGCCCAGGAAAAATGCATCCCGGCAGCCCAGCTGATTGGCTGGGCTGCGGGGGCGCCTGATTGGTCCTGGCGCACCCAGGAGAATTGCCTAGCTGGGCGGCTGCGGAGGCAAGGCGGCGGGCCCGGAGGTGGAGGACCAGGAGGCGGCGGCGGACCCGGCAGCGGAGGGCCAGCTAGAGGCACAGATGCTCTGTGCCCGGGCCCACTAGTAATTCATAAAACACAAAGCAGCATCAGCAATAAAAACAATACTTTCATTTAAAAGCCTGGGTGATGAGCCACATCTTCACTTTCCCCCTAAGAGCTGTCAAGGAGACTGAGTAGCGGATGTCAGGCAAGAGAGCTTTCCAAAGCCTGGGGGCAATGACTGAGAAGGCCCTGTCCCCGCTTGCTCAACAACTGAGCTCTCTCACCGTCAGCATGTGGAGCAGCACCCTCTCTGAAGATCTTGTCAACGGGCAGAAACCCTTGGGAGCAGGCGGTCCTTCAGATATCCAGGGCCCAAACCATTAAGGAGAAGCCATTAAGGATGAAGCCATTTTTGGTTGAGTAGGGAGAGATACAAAAATGTGCATTTTAAAACAGAGTCTCATGTGAATCTGAACGGAAGCGGTGCTTCCGAATCTGAACTGCAAGGACTGAATCACAACACTGAAAAGAAGCACACCAAGAAGTTTAATGGCTTGACTCACTGAACATAGAATAGGGGTTGTGGGGCGGGAGGGGGGAGAAAATGTGTGGAGTTTTTAGCAGTGGAGGATGAGAGAGAACAATGAGAGGGGAGTTGGAGGTCTGGGGTATGTGGATTGCAGCCAGGGGTTAACCCCCCCCCCCTTTTAAAACAGTCTGTAATATCTGTCGGATTCACAGGGTAATTATGGGATTTTCTATAATTAGTGAGTCCCCTAATTCCCAAATGTCATGCAGCTGCGCGCCCACTACAGCACCACCACCACAAGAGAATTCCCAGCCCGCCACAGACACCAATGCATTATTGATGAAAGGTTCCTCTGAGCCCAAAGTACCCACCTGAAGAGAAGTGGTCCAGGCTGCCCATCACACCCCTGGATGAGTCACCGCTCTGGCCTTGCCTCCTTCCAACCAGTCGCTGCTGGGACGGGGTGACTTTGCCATGTCCCTTCATTTAGATGCTCAGTCACTCCTGATGCAGAATTTCTTGCTTGCAGAAGAGGGTGCTGGTCACATCTCTGGAAGAGTCACTGTCCTGGCCTTATCTCCTTCCAATCAGCCACTTTCTGGCCAATTCTACTGTGACTCTGTTGCAGGTCCAGTTGGAGCATTCGAGAACTCCCTTTATAGAGATGTAGCATCACTGCTTGCCCTCAAAGGAGGCTGCCTGTTACAGCTCTGCTCCGAGTTCACTTTTCTCCAACCAGCCTCTGCTAGCGCAAAGTTCTGCAAAGGTAGCTGTTTATTGCATCTCTGCATGAGTCCATACAGTAAGAAAGTATGTCTAGGTCTGTAACTCATGCAGAAGCGGAGTAGGATGACGTCTTTTGCACCCATACTTCAGCCCATGTTCCCTCACACACAGGCCTTCCTCAGGGTTTGTGCAGAGGGGCAGGTTCCATTCCTAACTACAACAGACTCTTGTGTGAGAAAAGTTGTCTGCTACTTCCTATGCTTTTTCAGATCAGCTGGTGAGCATCTGCATCTGAGTGTGTGCGCAGGCATGCACACACGTAGCAATCTCTCCCTCTGCTGTCAGAAAAGTAGAACGCAGCTCAAACTGATAGCAGGAGTAATCAGAGATTTTTGCCAGCATCGATTGCAAGGGATGGATTTTGGAACACAGAATCAATTTCACAAGGGAGTGACTGGGGCATTGATGACATCAAGTACCTTACTGGTTGAAATCTGTGCCTGTTTGTTTGGGAATTTGGTTCTTACACATGGACTACAAAGCTCATGTGGTCCCAGAAAAGCCGTTAAAACGTATTATAGTGTTCCTGCATTCAGATATGCAGCCACTCTTCACCAATTGCAGTTTTGAGTATCCATGACTGGGAAACTGTGTCTAGTCTCACCAACCACAACCTGAGTACCCATGGTTGGCAAGGTTTTTTCGTGTTGGAGGGGGATTGGTTTCAGTGATTTTGGTGTGTGTGGAGGTGGAGTTTCAGAGATTCAGTCTGCTCATTCCTCTGGCTGACCCTTGCTGATTTAGAGTGCATTTGAGTGTTTGTTGGGTTTAAAAAAAAATAAATCCCAAAGGTTCAGTCCACTCAAGCCAGTTAGGGTTAGTGACTCTTGGTGATATTAAGGGATTTTTGCCAACTTTAAAAGCATTTTTCCTTCCCCCCCCCCTTTTTTGGGGGTGTTTTTGCAACCGTGGGTCCCAACCCCACCCCATTTCCCATAGGCTTTAATGCCTCGCCAACTACAAATTTGCCCACCCTGGGGTTTTGCCAGAATAGAACCCTCACAGTTGGCAAGGGATGAGTGTATTTATATATGTTTGTGTGAATGCCTGCACCTGTGTTCAGTTTAAGTGGGAAACTAAGTACAGGCCCTGAAATGCACTGCTGTACATAATATGGAAACAACTGTGCCTGGATGCAGGCCTCTACCTGTGTGTACTGGACCAGAGCCCTGAGATGCCCATCACTTCTAGCACCTGTGTACCGTGGGGAAGCATTGCTATGTGCTGTGAAGGGCAACAACAGGTGTGCCGGTGTTCTCTTGGGGTTACCTTGGATGCATTAAGACACACCCCTTACATCTCCACCTTATGTTTTTTGCAAGGGAAGGATACACAGATGCCAGCTCCCAGGATGTAGACTGGAAGTAGTGACCTGCAACATCCATGGAAGAGACATTTCTGGGCTGAGTTTTTAAGTGCAACTTGTATTTGAAGTGGCGCTGTCTTGGCAGAGAATAGGCCAGCTTTGGATTTCAGGGGTTGCTTGGTAAACTGCCCTTGGTGGGCCATGGAGGAACCTTTGCCACTTCAACAAAGCTACGGGCACAGAGGTCTGCCAGGAACTGGCCTTTGGTCCTTTGCAGAGATGCAGCGGTGGAAAGTTTTCTATTTCTAAAATTTAACTGGATGGCATTTAGATTAGTTCTGGGCACGTGCAGCCTTGTGAGTTCCAGACTATGGCTGTGCTGTTATAACCTTCCCCTACTTTCCTCAGAGATCAGTTCTGAAATGGAATGTGGAGGCAAGTTTAATCAATCATATTTTCTATAATTTTCTCACACATTGAACTAGGAAATTCGATTCCCTATTCAGAACAGTAAACCACCAAACAAATGGGGCTGCAGGAGTCTCACACTCTCTTTGTAATCCTCACAGTAACAATCAAACAGCTGCTCCCAAGCTTCTCTTCAGTTATGGAGCCTGAGTCTCTTAGTTTTTCTGGTTCCTGATGCTGATTCCATAACTGGGCAATGCTGAAGAGCAAGCAGCTGCTATCCAGTTCTCCTTGTCTAGGTGTCTTTCTCCATTCTTTCTTCTATTGTTGCAAACTCTCGCTTCTAATCTCCAGTCTCTCACACTCAGAATATCCTCACAGAAACCCTTCTATAGCCAAATGTAATTCATGTCCCTCCCCATCCAACACTGCCACTTGAGCAGGGAAGGAAGGGGAGACTTCTGCCAGTCACCCCTTTCCCTCTCAAGCCCACTGTGAATCACTAAAATAGGTCCCAGTAAGTTGTCTGACCCTCAGGGACATACTTTGGTGACAGGCAGCTTCAAAGGGAAGGTTGGTGATCACCCCTTTCCCTGCTCAGGTGACAGGCAAACTCAAACGGCTGCACATGTCCAGCATGGTGTTTCACAAAATGCATTTAGCAACTATGAATGGCTGTCAAAGCAGTATTATATTTTATGTTTTCCTAGGAAGTGTGAGTGTAAATGTCTCATTTCCCACTAAAATATATTCCCACAAAACTCAAGTACAATTAAAATGGGCCTTTGGGGCAGTTGCACCGTTTATAGAATAGCCTCCCCAGTGGGGTCCACCTGGCTTCATCAATTTGTTCTTTTAGATGCCAGGTAAAGACCTTTTTGTTCATGCAGGCCTTAAATTTAAATATTTGTAAGTTTGATTTTAAGTTTTGGAATTGCGTTGTGTTGTATCTCCCCTGCTCCACCCACCCCCACCTCTGCTTTGGTCTTATGATTTTTATGCATTGTGTTTTTATTTTGTTTTAAATGCTGCGAGCTGCCCAGAAAACATTTGTTATGGTATAGCTAATAAGTTGATTTTTAAAAAGATTAAGACTCATGAAATGCCTGTATCAATCTCCCCCAAATATTTCATTTCAACCACTTGAAAAATGTGATACATGGTGTGGGAAGTTAATATGATGGAGTCCCTTTTGCTAAGCAGGGTTCATGTTAGTTTGCTTTTGTAGGACAGCCACATGTGAGTACTGTCTGCTATAAGATCAGAACAACCCTGCTAGATTGTTCTCATGCTGCAAGGCTCATCAAGTCCAGCATCCTGTAAGCCCACAGGCAAGAGTTTAGAACACCTTCCCTCATCACCTCAAATTGGCCAAGTTCCTCAGCCTCTAAACCTGAGCTCAATGCTGGAGAGGGTACTGTATATGGTCAGTATCCTCTGTCGTGAAGACAGATGCAAAAAAACTCATTCAGGTTCTCTGCAACCTGCTTATCCTCCCAAATACTCCCTTTCACACCCTCATCATCTAAGGGGCCAACCACTTCCCTGGCAGGTTTCTTGCTTCTGATATATTTAAACCAGTGTTTGTTATTCCCCTTGACACTTCTAGCTCTGTGCTCCTCATATTTTGCATCCTTTGTCTGCTTGCATTTCTCTCGCCAGAGTTTATGTTCCTTCCTGTTCTATTCATTTTGGGAAGGATTTCCAGTTCATGAAGGAAATCTTCCCTTTTCTGTTCTCTTCAGTGGGGTGGGGCTGTAGCTCAGTGATGGATCACCTGCTTTGTACGCAGAAAGGTACATTGGTACTCACCGTGAAGGTGTCTTCTGGCTGGTGTAGAAGAGGTCACCCAACGTGGGATTACATCCCTCCACATGCTCCAGAAGGCAGGAAGTAGAAAAAACTGAAGAACTCAACCCAGTGCATGTGGGTGTATACCTTCAGTACCTACAACAGCTCAAGCTCCAGAAGAAGTAATATAACTATAACATGAACAGGAAAATATCACAATATAACTCAGAACAAGAAGAGGAAGAGTAGAAAAGAGTAGCCCTCCCTCCCGGGTCAGAGATCCAGCCAAGAAAAAGAAACGAACCCTGGGTGGGCCTTGGGTGACCTCTTCTACACCAGCCAGAAGACACCTTCACGGTGAGTACCAATGTACCTTTCTCAGCTGGTGTAGGAGGTCACCCAATGTGGGAGATACCACAGCACCAACCACGGGAGGGAAACAGAGTGCCCAACACTGGATCTACTGAGCCGGAAGGACCCTCTGAAGGACCCTCCGACCAAAGGCCGCCCTTGCCGAGGTGTGCTCTTCCAACTTATAATGTCTTGAAAACGTGAATGGAGACGACCACGTAGCTGCCTTGCAGATCTCCTCCAGCGATGCTGCGGAGGACAGCGCCGCCGACGTGGCTGCCGATCGCGTAGAGTGGGCCGTAATCTGATCAGGAACTGGCAGGTCCTGCGACCTATACAACTCCACGATACAGGACTTCACCCATCTGGCGATGATCGCCGCTGAAACCTTCAGACCCAACTTGGAGGACTTGAAGGCTACAAACAGGGCGTTGGATTTTCTAAATGGTTCCGTCCTACGCAGGTAGACCTTTAGCGCCCGACAGACATCCAAACTGTGCCATTCCTTCTCAGCAGGGTGTCTAGGTTCCGGACAGAATGAGGGAAGAAAAATGTCCGCAGTTCTATGGAAGATCAAGTTCACCTTGGGAGCGAAGGAAGGATCGGGAATGAGACGAACTGCGTCCTTAGAGAAAACACACAGGCCACTCTTAATGGATAAGGCCTGCAGCTCCGAGACCCTTCTGGCCGACGTTATAGCCACGAGAAAGGCCACCTTCCATGAAAGTAGCTGAAGAGAGGTGGAACGCAGCGGCTCGAACGGGTGAAATTGAAGCCCTCGGAGAACTACATGCAAGTCCCAGGATGGGAAACGATGACAGACTGGCGGAGATAAGTGTGCTGCCCCTCTCAGGAATTTCTGTAAAAGGGGGTGTTTTGCTTGGGAGGCACGCTGTTGTGGGAACAGCATCTGGACCAAACACGCCGCTTGCCGCTTGAGGGTGTTAGGTTTCAGGCCCATGGATAGACCATCCTGGAGAAAGTCCAATAGCTCCCTCAACTTACACCGAGCTGCCCAACAAAGAAAACTTCTCCAAGTTGACTGATAGATCCTATTGGTAGAATCCTTCCTGGAGGCGAGGATAGTTTCAATAACCTGCTCCGACAATCTTTCCCGGCCTAGGATAGCCCGCTCAGCTTCCATGTGGTCAGTTGCAACCATTCTGGTCCTGGGTGGAGAATTGGGCCTTGCTGTAGAAGGTCTGGACGACAAGGTAGTCTGAGGGATCTTTCCACAGCCAGCGCCACGATTTTGGAGAACCAGGGTATCCTGGGCCAGTAGGGCGCAATCAAAATCATGGAGGACCGGGACCCCCGAAGCTTCCTCAGGCACCGAGATAGTAAAGGAACTGGAGGAAAGGCGTACAGCAGCAAACGAGGCCACGGTGTTGACAGAGCGTCCACTGCTTCCGCCCCCTCCGACGGGAAGCGCGAATAGAACCTCCGCAGTTTGGAGTTCTCCCTGGACGCAAAAAGGTCTACACATGGGTTACCTAGCCTCTCCGTCACCCACTGGAATACCGAGGGGTGGAGGCCCCACTCCACCGGCTGAATCCGCTGCTGACTGAGCCAATCCGCCTGTACATTGGAGGCCCCGCTCACGTGATGTGCCAGGATAGATAACAAGTTCTGCTCTGCCCAATCCAGCAAGGTCACTGCCTGTAGGTGGAGGGACCTCGACCTCGTCCCCCCTTGCCTGCTGATGTGCGCTTTGGTCGCGGTGTTGTCTGTGCGCACCAACACATTCCGTCCCTGCACAAGCGGCCGGAAAGATCTTAGGGCCAGGAACACTGCCCGCAGCTCGAGCCAATTGATGCTGTGACGCGATTCCTCCCTGGACCACTGGCCCTGAGCAGATTCGTTCCGGCAGTGTGCCCCCCAGCCCCACAGGCTGGCATCTGTTGTGACTAGAATCCTTTCTCGTTCCAGAAACGGTCTCCCCTTGACGAGGTTTTTCCGAACTGTCCACCACTTGATCGCCTCCCTCAGATCCTCGGGTAGGAGAATTTTCTTGTCTCGCCGCAGCACAATTCTGCTCTGATGGGGAAGAAGAGCCCACTGCAATCTGCGAAGGTGGAGCCTTGCCCAGGGAACCGAGTACATGGCCGCCACCATGAGCCCGAGCAGTCTTGCTAACTTGAGGAGGCTGGCTTGGTCTTTCCTCAACACTCTGTTGGCCACGGATGACAGGACTTCCATCCTGTCCTCTGGAAGGAACAGTCTGCAGACCGCAGTGTCCATGATGACTCCCAGATGACGAAGGCGCCGGGACGGTGTCAGGTGGCTTTTGGCTAAGTTCACCAGGAAGCCGTGTTGTCCAGGACACTCTCTCTACTGAGACAAGGTGGGGCTCATGGCCTTGGCCAAAATTGCTCGAATCAACAAATCGTCTAAATTAAAAAAAAAAAGATGAATGCCCTCCATGCGAAGGACGGCTACCAGGGGGCTCAGGATCTTTGTGAAGACCCTGGGGGCCGATGAAAGTCCGAATGGCAGTGCTCGGTACTGAAAATGCCTTCCCATGTAACAGAAACGCAGCAGAGGTCGACTGAGGGGATGGATGGGTATATGGAGATAGGCATCCTGAAGGTCTATGGATACCAAGAAGTCCCCTGCCTGCAGAGCCTCTGAGATGGTGCGTAGAGTTTCCATCTTGAAGTGCTTCTTTATCACAAATCTGTTGACGGGGCGCAAGTTCAGTACCGCCCTTGCTGACCCATCTTTCTTTGGCACAGTGAATATTACAGAGTACATGCCCCGGCCTCTCTGGTCCAATGGAACCTCCTCTATGGCTCCTATTTCCATCAGATGTTGGATGGCTAGAAGGAGGCCCTTGTGCTTTGCAATGTTCTTTGATCTTGGAGTAAGGAGGAACCTGTTGCCAGGGCGACTGGAGAGTTCCACCCTGTAACCCTGCTTTACAATAGAAAGAACCCAATTGTCTGAAACGGACTCTTTCCAGACGTCCCAGAAGTCCAATAGTTGAGCCCCCACCCCACTGGCCAGAGAGTAAGGAATGCTGCTTGGGGCCCCGGGACTGGGGGTTGAAGGACTGACGGTTCTGGGTATGAAACGATTGTCTGCCCTGACCCCTAGATCTATTCTACTGGGGCCGAAAAGAGCGGAAGGAATCCCTCTGCCTGAATTGCGGTCTGAAGGCTCTATAGGTTTGAGTATTCCTGCGCGGAAAAGCCTTATCTTCCTTGCGTGTGACCGATGGCAATGCCTTACGCTTGTCCTGGGTCTCAATGAGCACCTCCTTGAGTGCTTCATCCCTGAAGAGCTTACCCCCTGCATAGGGAACAGCTGCCAGGTTTGCCTTAGAGGTGTTGTCAACTTTCCAATATTTGAGCCAAATATTGCGCCTGGCTAACATGCCTGCACCCAAAGCATGAGCTGAGAAGCGCACGCTGTCGAACGTGGCATCTGCTGCGAGGGCAGCCGCTTTTTGTAAACGTAGTAGCTTGCGTCGCATCTGAGATTCTTCCGACGGTGGCTTATTGAGAAGCTCATTGATCCATAACACTGAAGCCCTCGATACCAGGGAGGCTGTAGTGTTGGCCCTGATGGCCATAGCAGACAAATCATGAAGCCTGCGCAGGGCTGCCTCTGCTTTTTTGTCCACAGGGTCCTTAAAGGTGGAATCCCTGTCCTTGGGGACCACTACTCCACTAAGGAGGGCTCCAAAGGGGGCATCCGTGAGGGGAACCTTCAGAAGATTCAGTGTCTCCTCGTCAAAGTCATAAAGCTTTGAGGCGGCTGCTGGTGCCCGCTTAGCAGTGGCAATGGCGGACCATTCCTCTTTTATAGTGGCAGAGAACCCCTCAGGCATAACTGCCTTAGACTGCAGTGGCTTTGAACTGGGTAGGACAAGGTCGCCCTTGGAAACAGGATTATCCTCCTCAGGGGTCACCGGCCTAAGACCCAAAGCAAGCAGGGATCAGTTAGTAATAGTTTGGGCATCCTCTTTCAGAGAGAGTCTTTGACTAAGCCCCAAGCCCCTGCTCTTCAGGGATCTCGCTATCCTCATCAGAGGAAGAGTCAAGCTCAGGTTCCCCGCTCCCTGCACCAGCCACCTCGTTTCTGTGTTGCATAATGTCGGGAGACTCCTCCCCCGACTCCTCCGAAGAGCAAAGTTCCCGGGCACGAGAGTAAGAGGTGACCCTCATGGCGCGCCTGAGTCTGTTTCTGACCGGGGACAGGTCCTGGGAGTCCAAGGATTTGGACCCCTCCTCCCGCCGTCTGGGTGCCGTTTCCCTAGACCGCCCTTTCAGCACAGACACCAAAGAGCGCTGGACTGCCTCCTCGATCCAGCCCCTTAGGGCCTCTGGATCCACGGAGCTCCCGGGGAGGATCGCGGGGGCGCCCCCACCTGGTGTCGGGTGGCCAGGGGAGCCCAAATCCAATGGCTGTACGGTCGCCTCCCTGCTCCCTCGTGAGGGCCCTGGTCTCACCAGAGACAACCGCGTCGGGCTGTCGTCCGCATCCTGCTGCCCCGCGGTTTGATCCCCCTTGCCCCGATGCTCTGCTGGTCTGGGGCTGGCGAGTTGATCCTGCTGCCGTTCTTCCACCGGCCCGCCCACTCAGTCCTGTGCTGGGCGCGCAGCCGCCGGCGATAGGGGGGCGGGGATCGAAAGGCCGCCTCCTCCACAGCGCGTCTCGGCAGCCGCTCTGGTGAGGCTGTCCGGTGTTTGCGCGCGCTCGGCAAAAGTTCCCGCTCGGCGTGCTTGCTCTTTTTCTTCTGCTTCTTTCGTGGGGGGGGACGCCGAGCGGAGGTGATCGTGCCTGGTCACAGACCTGGCATCCACACCCTGGCCTTCTAGCTGCGGGGAGAGTCGCTGTGGCCTGGTGGCGTCAGCAAGACTCCCCCTAGCGGCTGACATTTTGGTGGCGTTCTTTTCACCCGCTCGAGCCTTAGGCGGGAAAGACCATTGGCGGGCTGCTTGCTCCCTCAACGCCAAAATTCCAACCACCTTCCTTGCGGCCATCGAACAGAGGACCGACCAGAGGTGAAGAGAGATTGAAAGGGCAGTAACAACAGAGAAGGAAGCGAGGATGAGTAGTAAAAAGGAATTATTTTTTTAAAGGTCTATAACAATAGTAGAAACAGTCAAAAGTGTAAGAAAGGTAGATAAAGAGCAGGAAATACGAGAGAAAAGGAGAGAACAGGGAAGATCACGAAGCGAGCTGAGTAGAAGAACCTCCTGGAGCGAAGGCAGGAAGTAGAACTGTGGGTATACGCCCATATGCACTGGGTTGAGTTCTTCAGTTTTTTCTACTTCCTGCCTTCTGGAGCATGTGGAGGGATGTAATCCCACGTTGGGTGACCTCCTACACCAGCCGAGAAGGTCCCAGGTTCAATTCTTGGAAGCCTCTCCAGGCAGGGCTGTGGAAGACCCCCGCCTGAAACGCCCAAGAGCTGCTGCCAGTCTCAGTGTAGACAATACAGAGCCAGACAGAACAAGGGCCTGACTCTGCAGATAGCAGCTTCCTCTGTTGTGAGTTGACTGCCAACAAGCCTGCAGCAACTATAGGTGGATCTCCCCAAGTGAGCTTAAGGAGCAGTGGGGAATCACAGAAGACATTGTCTACTTTGGTAACCCATGCCCAAGCTATGCAGGGCTTTAGAAGATAGGTTTCAGAGCAAAAGGCTGGCCTCTAGCAGCAGCCAGTGCTGAAAAATGTAATATGGCCAGTCCAAGTTATCCTAGAAAGCAAGCTGGCTGCCAAATGTTGTACTAACTTGTTTCTGTACTACCTACAAAGGCAGACCTCTAGAGAGAGCACTTTGCAGTAGTCAAGCTTAGCTATTATCAGCAAGTGTACCACTGTTGGTGATGAGGCTATAACTTGAGTGGCGGGGGTAGAGCATCTGCTTTGCATGCTGGTCCGAGGTTCAGTCCTAGGCATCTCCTCCGGGCAGGGCTGGGAAAGACTCCTCCCCACCCCCGGATACCTTAGGGAGCTACTGCCAGTCTGTGTAGACAATATTGAGCTATATGGACCAAAGGCCTGACTCTGTAGAGGTAGCTGCCTAGGTCGTCAGAAGATTTTTAGAAATGGCTAAATCTGATAGAAAGCACTCCTGTTCCCATTGTCTCCTAAATCCCATTGAACACAGTGTACACTAAGTAAAAGCTTCATATATTTTAGTATATTCCAGCATAGTGTAGTGATGAAGGAGACCCAGTTAAAATACCCAGTGAGGTTGATGGCTGAATGGGGGTCTCTGGGTAGTCACTTATCTATTAAGCCCAACTTACCTTACAGGTTGTTATGGAGATAAGCCACCATGTATATCATTCTGGGCTCCTTGGAGGAAGAGTAGGATATAAATGCAACCGTACATACAAATAAAAACACGATGTCAAGTTCAAGCCCAAAACTTTGCCGGTTGACTCATGAGTCAGCGTTTCGAATGGGATGAAGGATACCGACCCAGTGAGCCATTCAGATAATTTATTACACACTCATTCCAAATGAGATAGGGGATATTAACATTGTCCCACAGACATGATTTCCAGAGCTCTTTTTTTTGGTTAAACATAACTGGCAACATTCTTCACACTATTTTTCAGCTGCATTAAGCATTTAACCCCATATTTGAGACAGTTTGGACAAATTTCCCCATCCACAATTATTGCATTCATAGCTAGTACATTCCAGATTCCCTCTTTTCTGGGGAGATTGTGGTTTCCCTCCTCCCCCCTGTATGACGCAATCCACCTCAACATGATAGAATTAAGCTATCTATGCAATTTCTGAACTCCACAGTATACATTCTAGGATCCTCTAGGCTGATAATCATTTGATCCATACAAATAAGGACACCAGTGCAGGGCGCAGATAAGTCTCACAGCACAAACGCAGGCCGAGCCCTTGCAGACACAGAAATAACTAGCTTCCTTAGAAGTACACAACACTCACCTATTCTCACCCGCACCCCCATCTATGTTCCTGAGTTGTTTACTACACCAGCATACATGCAGCTTTTTAGACTGAGTGTCAGAAAGGGCTGCCAGGAACAGCCTCCAATTTTCCACCAGTGAACTTGCTCAAATGGTCCCAGAAGAGTATGCGGTCTTCTCAATCCCCCGCCCCCCACCGTAAGAACTGTAGTACCGACACACATACACAAGTCTATCTAAAAAATCAAGAGTTCTGTAGCCAGATGCCCAGGCTAAAGTGAGGATTTCAGCTAGTGCACAAGTTTATGCCAAATACTCTACCACATATGCATGGAGTGGACAATAACCACCCATTTATGACGACTTCAAAGTTCCAGGAAGGCCAGTCTGCTCCTCTGAATAAAAAGCTACACAATATTGCACAGGGCAAGTGATGCTCATTCACGAGTTGTCCCAGCCCAGGGAATTACCTTCATGGTAATCATCTCATTGGATTGCTGGGGGGGTGGGGTGGATGGGAAAGGTGCCCTGCCCCGAGAGAAATTCTGTATAGTCTGTACACCCTGACAAGTTACACACACACACACACACACACACACACACACACACACAGAGAGAGTAAAAGCATCGCAGAAGACCCTTAATTCTGGGAAGAGAATTGGGTTCTCTGTACATTCATTTCAGATGGGCTAGGAAAGACCCCGACTTTGGTGGAAGAGATTCTTGGTGCCATCTTGTGCCATCTTCAGCCAGCCACCTAGAACTGCAGAGCTGTCGTGCCATTTTAGAAACACATCCAGGTGCCCCCGATGGGTTATCAGAATGAACCCAGAAACTGCAGTTAGTGCCATTTAAGTTTTGGAACCAGACACTCGGGGGTGGGTTGGAAAAAAGGCCAAGTTCAGGGAGTGTGAAGGGAGTTCAGGGAGGTGCCTTTATTGAAACCTTGTTTATCAAGAAAAGATGGTGTTTCTCTCTTTTCAGGAGGAGAGAGTCCATGCAACACAGGGTCACATTTACAGAGGACAGCAGAGGAAAGCAAAGATGGGTCTGAGAGGCAGGCTGGAGAAGTGTGTCCATTTGGAGGGCTATGTGGTGCTTGTTGGTTCTGCATAAAGCTGGTCTATTTGCTGTTTGTACATCTTGACCACCACGGGCCTTTTCAGTTTCATTGTGGGGCCTGCAAGAAAACACACACACAGGGACTCCATTAAGTGTTGCACCAGATGGAAGGGCTGGCCCTGGGGTCTTTGGCACCCTGGGGGTCATTTGACTTCAGCACACACACACACACCCCGGCAGCTGAGAAGTGGAGGGCCCCGGTTTTAATTCAAGCCATACAGACTGCTCATTTGCTGGGTTGAATGGCCAGCAAGTGGCTAGCCTGTGCTGGTTTGGAATGCAGTGGGCGAGGTGGAGAAAGTGGAGGAGCCTGAAGCTTGCCCGCCCTCCCCTCTACAGTGCAGGTTCTACAATCCTTGGGGTCCAAACGTGTTGTCTTCCCAAGAGGCAGCTAAGAGATCCCCCACCACGACCAGCTAGGCCTGACTGCAGCCTAAGCCAACCATCACCACCCCCACCCCCCATCCACTGAAATGCAGTTTTGGGTCCAGGCAGTTGAGAAACCAGGATGGAGGCTCACACCTGAGCAGCCACAGCAACAACAGAGCTGAGCAAGGTGGGGACAGGGGAGGAGGGAGCACAACCTCCACCCAGGGAGATGCAGTGCCCCCAAGAACTGGTGCCCTTAGGCATCCACTTAGGTCTGCCTAGTGGATGAGCCAGGCCTGCTGGATAACATGTGGTTTTGGGAGTGTTGCCAAGTGGACCAGGATGGGGAGGTCCCCAACTGCTCAAGGGATTTGGAGGATTACACCTCTCCCTTAAGAGGCAGGGGTGGTGGTGGGGTCAGTATATGTTGCCCTTCAGCTGTAGACACATCCAGCTATTAACTCCGCTTACCTAGGGGTTCTCATCCTTGGGCCCCAGGTGGAACACAACTCCCACCACCCTCTGCCATTGTGAGAGGGAGTGATGGGGTTGCAGTCTGACATCTGGGAAGCCAAGGTTGAGAAGCTCTGCGTTAAGCCAAGGTCCCCAGGGAGCAGACCACGTCTCTCCAGGCCAGCACCCAGGCCCTTTTCACATGTCCTGCTGCCAAGCCAGGGCTCCCAATCCTATATTTGTGCATTTGATTTTTCTTGCCCAAATGCAGGACTTGACATTTGGGTCTGCTGGACGTTAGCATAGTGGTTTTGACCCAGTATTTGAGGCAGTCCAAAGTATTAGCTATTCCCCCAGCAACGTGTCATCTGCAGATCTGAGAAGCATTCCCTCTACTCCCTCCAAGTCCGCTCTATTAAAAAAAAAGTGTTGAGCAGCCCAGGGCCCACGAAAGAGCCCTGAGATGCCCTACTCAGTACCTCCCTCCAGAAGGATGTGGGGCCATTTGCTGGGCCCAATTGATCAACCAGCTGTGAATCCACCTTCTGCTGCTATGAATGTTTATACACCATTTTTCAACAGAAGTTCTCAGAACAGTTTAAACCGAAAGGTATTTAAGGTAGGTTGTAAGCCCTTCTGGAACAGGGAACTAAGAAGGGCTCACCCATGTCTGATAATGCAAAATACTAGATATGTAAAGGTGGTTGACTGTAGGACTATACCTAATATGCCTTGCTCATAAGTGCCATTTTGTGACCTTGCAATGCCTGTTTTTTACCCATATGCCCTGCACCACAGTGGTTTTATTTACAAACAAGGAACTAAAAAGGCAATTGATTGATTAAGTGCTGTCAAGTCGGTGTCGACTCTTAGCAACCATATAGATAGATTCTCTCCAGGATGGAGACAATTTGGCCTTTAAGCTCTCTCAGTGGTATATTCATTGCTGTCATAACGAGTCCATCCACCTTGCTGCTGGTCATCCTCTTCTCTTTCCTTCAACATTTCCGGGCATTTATGGACTACTCAAGGGAGCTGGGTTTTTGCATAATGTGTCTGAAGTATGATAATTTGAGCCTAGTCATTTGTGCTTTAAGTGAAAATTCTGGATTGATTTGTTCTATGATCCATTTGTTTGTTTGTTTTCCTGGCTGTCCATGGTATCCTCAAAAGTCTTCTCCAGCACCAAAGTTCAAAAGCATCAATGCTTTTTCTATCTTGCTTCTTCAAAGTCCAGCTTTCGCATCCATAGAGTGTCCCAGGAAATAACATTGTCTGAATGATTCTAATCTTTATAGGTGTAGACATTTCATGGCATCTAAATAGTCTTTCCAAGGCCTTCATTGCAACCCTACCAAGTGCTAGTCTGCAGCGTATTTCTGTGTATTCATGGCAGAAAGTGAATGGGGTTCCCCCAAATGGAGCCCTCTTTCTTCTGTGTGGCATTTGTTTCCCAAGGAGTGCCTGGTTATATAGCTCAAGTGAGTCCTGTTTGCTAGAGGAGACAACTGTCAGAACTATATTCTTTTAGGTTTCATTTCTTAGAACCTGGACATGTCAGAACTTGGACTGTGTTAAAATGTCAGGTTCTATGAAAACCTGTGTCTAGCCAATTCAGCACTGGCACCCAGAGAGCTTGCATTTGTGAGCAGCATAAAATGGACATGTTTGGGTAACCTTTAGATTTTT
The DNA here is from genome assembly GCF_027244095.1 of Hemicordylus capensis. Classification (NCBI taxonomy): domain Eukaryota; kingdom Metazoa; phylum Chordata; class Lepidosauria; order Squamata; family Cordylidae; genus Hemicordylus; species Hemicordylus capensis. The sequence goes on from NC_069658.1 coordinate 220,564,439, forward strand.
TGTTCTACCTTTTTCCTGGTTTTATTCGAAGTTGCCGAACTTCTCTGCAGGACTCTGAACACCACCCTCAGCTATGGGAAACTTAAGAATCTCTGTATCACTTCTCAACCAAGTTCTCGAAGCAGTTGACATAGAGAGGGGAATAAGATGGTTCCTTGTCCCTAAAGCTTTATCCAGCCAGTTCTTTGGCTTGAGAGAGAGTTCAGCAGCATGTTGCTTACACAAATGCATACCTTCCACCAAGAGGAGTAGAGTATTTTTAAGAAGTTGAGTCAACATGGAATAGCTCTGGTTGATGAGGACCAGTGTCTATCTAGTCCAGCATCCCATTTCCTACAGTGGCCCATCAGATTCCCCTGGGAAGCCCACAAGCAGGAGTGAAAGCTGAGCAATTCTGCCCCCCTCCAACTCTCCCTTCTTTGTGTCTGTTGTCCTTTGGAATGACTGCCCCTGCCCCCAGGCAGTCTTAGTCACACAGAAACAGGTGCCTCCTTAAGCATCTCACCTAGTTCCCCGCCAGCGATGGAGAAGTCCTTCTCAAGAAGGACCCACTTCTGAACCTTCTGTGCATTTGAGGTGGCTTGGTCGTTGACCAACGTGACCCCCTTCTGGATGGCTGTATACACAGCTGGGTCTTTGCCTCCTACGATATCCGAGACCTTCGTGGCTGGGCTACCCAGTTTACGGCAAAAGGCGACCACTTCCGGAGTGAGTTCGTCATCGGGAATCCCCGTTTCAAAGTCAACTTTGCACTGGAATAGAAGTAGGGTGGGCTGTTTATTATTTCATTTATTCATTCAATTTCTATACCACCCTTCCAAAAATGGCTCAGGGTGGTTTACACAGAGAAATAATAAATAAATAAGATGGATCCCTGGCCCCAAAGGGCTCACAATCCAAGGCATCTGTGTGCTTGTAAATCTCACCCCTTGGGATGTTGCTGCTGCCCATGGAGTGGACAGGGGAGGGGTGGAGAAGAGAAATATAGGAAGCTGCCTTTTACCAAGTCATACCCTTGCTCATGCAGAGCAGGGGCTCTCTGCTATGCAGTTATGGCCCCATCTGTGCTACAAAATCTTATAAGGAATCCGGGGGGGGGGGAATTCCTTTCTTACTTGAAGCAAACTGGTTTAACTCTGCTTCAAGTAAGAAAAACATTTTTCAGAGATTTCTTGTAAGATTTTCAAATGTATTTGCCTCTAAAAATATACATTTACAATCATCCTGAAACATGTTCTCTTTCTGTTGGCATTGATCCAGAAGTTGTAGAATCTGAGATGGAAGGGACCTCCTAGTCCAACTTCCTGCTCAGTACAAACAGACCTGCCAGATCTGGCCCAGAGGTGCAACTAGGCAATTTTCAGGCGATTCCCCTTCTTCCCCCACCCAGCCCTCCAACTCATTATCTCTCTGCCAGTCACGGAACAGAGAGTGTTATCACATCGAAGGAGTTTAACAGCTGGGGAACAGAGGTGGTTTTCATCTGTGCTCATTTGTTTGTTTAACTGAGGATGGCGTGTTACACCCAAACGTCTTTGTTTACCAGCTGTTTTTCTTTTTGTGCAATAAAAGGTCTTTTTGTTGAGAGCTAATAAAGCTAATGAAAAATAAAAGTTTCAATGTTCCCCCTACCATTTTTGCTATTCTTATTCCCCACCCCGACTAGAGAGACACTCAAAGGGCTCATTTTCCTGGAGAAATGAATTTTGCTAGCCTCCCTTGGCCCACAACTTCTAGAAGGTTGCTACCCAGATTACAGAGTCCTTGCGATAGTGTTCATCTTGTTCAGTAGCTCAGAAAACATGCTTTTGGAGCAGAGAGGAAGAAGCCACCCCTTACCTTCAGAGTCATGAGCATACTGAGATATTTGGCCTTGTCACCCACCAACATGACGTTGCTAAGGATGGGAACAGCCTCTTTAATAGCATCTTCAATAGGAACCGGTGGGATGTTCTCTCCGCCTGCAGTGATGATAAGCTCTGGGGAGTGGGAGAAGAGTGCATGGTAAGTGCCCGTTGTGATCTCACCACGCCTCCCCCCCGAATTTGGAGGAGCCTGTGGAAGAACTCTTGCTGACCCCCAAGATGACCCCTTTGGAAACCAGACCCCATGGAACACTACAGCTAGCAGCAAAGGACAATGAAGATCATTCTTATTGTCAAGTTAGTCTCAGGCAGGAGAATATATTTTGTATTACATTTTTGGTTTTGTGCACCGCCTTGAGATTTTATCTACATGAAACCGCTGGGAGAGATCATCAGGGGATTTGGAGCTGGGTGTTACCAGTATGCTGATGACACCCAGATCTACTTCTCCATGTCAACTTCTTCAGGAGTTGGCATATCCTCCCTAAATGCCTGCCTGGAAGCAGTAATGGGCTGGATGAGGGAGAATAAACTGAAGCTGAATCCAGATAAGACGGAGGTACTTATTGTGCGGGGTCAGAACTCTAGAGACGATTTTGATCTGCCTGTTCTAGACGGGGTCACACTTCCCCAAAAGGAACAGGTTCGCAGTCTGGGAGTACTTCTGGATCAACGTCTCTCCTTGGTTTCTCAGGCTGAGGCGGTGGCCAGGAGTGCCTTCTATCAGCTTTGGCTGATACGCCAGCTGCGCCCGTTTCTCGAGATCAGTGACCTCAAAACAGTGGTACATTTGTTGGTAACCTCCAGACTGGACTTCTGTAATGCGCTCTACGTGGGGCTTCCTTTGTACGTAGTCCGGAAACTTCAGTTGGTCCAGAATGCGGCAGCCAGGTTGGTCTCTGGGTCATCTCGGAGAGACCACATTACTCCTTTGTTGATGGAGTTACACTGGCTGCCAGTAGGTTTCCGGGCAAAATACAAAGTGCTAGTTATTACTTATAAAGCCCTAAACGGCTTAGGCCCCGGGTATCTAAGAGAGCGTCTTCTTCGCTATGAGCCCCACCGGCCACTGAGGTCACTTGAGGAGGTCCGTCTCCAGTTTCCACCAACTCGTTTGGTGGCTACACAGAGACGGGCCTTTTCAGCTGCTGCCCCGAGATTGTGGAATGCACTCCCTGCTGAGATACGATCCTCCCCATCTCTTGCAATTTTCAGAAAACACCTGAAAACACATCTCTTCAGCCAGGCTTTCTCAGCTTTTTAAAAATTTGTTTTTAAATTGTTTGATTGTTTAATTGTAGTTTTATGATGTTTTTAATTGTTAATTATTGTTATGTTTTATAATTTTTATTTTAATTAACTGATTTTAAGGTGTTTTAATGTAAACCGCCCTGAGCCTTTTGGAAGGGCGGTATAAAAGTTTTAATAATAATAATAATAATAATAATAATAATAATAATTAGGCGGTATATAAATCCATTCAATCAATCAATGTCTAGATCCAGCTCTTTGCAGTATCGAAGGCTGCTGCACATCAGCTCTGGGGGCCAGGAGAAAGAGCCCTACCTCCATCATGGGCTAGCACCAAGCAGGGGTTCCCAACCTTGGGACCCCAGATGGTTCTGGACGGCGGCAATTCGCTTCACCCGCAGCCACAACGGCCAAAAGCTTCTGGGGATGATGGAGTTGCAACCCAACATTTGGAGAGCTGTAGAGGGCATGTCAACTCTGCCTTAGGGACTGCACTGGAGTTAGGATTTTTCACTTCTCCGTGAGGACAGGAGAGTGAACATCAGACACAGGAAGCTGCCTTATACCCAGTCAGGCCGTTGGTCCAGCTAGCTCAGTATTGACTATGCCGACTGGCAGTCCAGGCAGGCATCTCCCAGCCCTATTGGGAGATGCTGCCAGGGACTGACCCTGAGACCTTCTGCATACAAGCAGATGCTCTGCCACTGAGCTATGGCCCCATCCCCAAAAGGCATCTCCCGTCCAAATGCAAACCAAGGCAGACCCTGCTTAGCAACAAGGACCATTCATGCTCGCTACTACAAGACCAGCTCTCTTCCTGGTGGCGGGTTACCTTTGATCCTCCCCGTGATATAGAGAAAGCCGTCTGCGTCGTGCTTCCCGAGGTCACCCGAGTGGAGCCAGCCCTCGTCATCAATCGCCTCTTTCGTTTTGTCTTCCATGTTCAGATAACCCATAAAGATGTGCCGCCCTCCAAAGCAGATTTCACCGATGTTGTCACTGTCTGGCTTGAGAACCATGGTCTTGCAGCCTGTGATCTCTTTCCCACAACTGGGAGAGAAAGGAAGGGAGGAAGCAAGCAAGCCATGAGCATCCAGGTCTGCTGATGGGGACCCAAAAGGAAGCAAGAACCATGTTGGAGAACTTGGCTGCATCCTGTTCGAGTCAGAGCTGACTCGAGGCTCGAGTCAGAGCTGGCTCCATGAGGGTTCCAGGTGCCAGTCCTTACTCCAGGAGAACCAAAGTTTACAGAAAACAGCCTCTGAGCATGTCTGGGGTGCCTTCAAATCACTTGCACGAGGACAAGCTGAAGCAAACATCTGGGAAGAGGACTTCTGGATTGGAGGATGACTGTGAGATTGACTCGAACACCAGCACCTTTTCATGAAGGAGTCTCAGCACTGCCAAGAGCATCCAGAATTCTGTACCCAGGCAACCTCAGTGTTGTGATAGGAAATAGAACCTGGATGCTGGCTGGTTGTGGGTTTTTTTTTTCCAAAATGCATCCAGGTTGCAAAATTTTGCAAACACAAAAAACTGCTCATCTCTTGTACAACCAGCTCTGAAGAGCTGAATCTTCCAATTGTCACCTATCTGCATAAGTATTAATATGGGGAGGGGCAGGATACTCCCATCATGCCCTTCTCCAGGTCTGGAAATAAAGGCTAAATAAGTTTACTCTTGGCTGAGTAATCTTAAGATCAGACAACTCCTACAAGTACTGTATTGATGTGTTAGATGTGCATGCATTTTCAGAACTTTAGTATTGCACTCTATCTGCATGGTGCTTCTATCTCAGAAGAGGCATTCTCTCCTATGAGGGAGAAGAGGGAACACCTTCAGAGAGCAATTGCCATCCATCTAATAATTTTTTTAAGCGAGCCTGCTGTCCAATTAAGAAGGTGCCCCACCCTGTTCTTAATAGCATCTTGAGTCAAGAGCCAATGTTTCGACTGTATTTGGAGTCCCAAGCTCTCCGTTGCCTAGCCCGGAAGGCCAGAAGCTTGTTTCAGAACCAGCAGTCCCGATGTAGAGCTTTTTACACACACACACACACACACACACACACACACACACACACACACACACACACCAAGTGTCAAGACAGTCGCGGCTCGCCCACCTCCCCTCCCCTCCCCCTACCTCGTAATTCTGTACGTCCCGGAGAGCGAGACCGTGTGGGGCCCTGTGCTCTCGCTCATGCCGTAGAGCTCGTAAACAGTTATGTCGAGGCTCAGGAAGTACTCCAAGGTCTCCTTGGTGATGGGGGCAGCCCCTGTGTAGCATTTGGTGCAGCGGTCCAAGCCTAGGGCCTTCCGAACTTTCTTGTAGACCAGCGACTTGGCCAGGCGGTAGTTGATGGGGTTCTCTGTAGACCTGCAGAGACGGGAGACTGGTTGGGAGGCAGGCAGAGATGGCCCTTCCGTGAGGCCCAGGGAGGCGGGCTGCCTCAAGTGGCAGGTTTTGGGGGGCCCAGCAGGGGGAAAGATGTCCCTGGCTACTTCACTTGCCTCTGCAGAAAGCAACCTAGCTGGACGCAGAAGGGCCTTTGCTCAATGAGTGCGACATTTCGTATGCAGAACATCTGATTCAATCCAAATTAGATCTCCACTTCAAGGTTGGGAGAGACTAAGAAACTGGTCGTGGCTCTCGGGGACGTTACTAGTGATGCCACTGTCTGTCTCAATCAGTGGTTCCCAACCAGGGTTCTTCCTGATGTTGCTGAACTACAACTCCTAGCATCCTCAGCCAGAATTTATTGTGGCTGAGGATGCTGGGAGTTGTAGTTCAGCAATGTCTGGAGGAACCCTGATTGGGAACCCCTGATCTAGACTGATGGCTCGGAGCTGCTGCAGCTTCCTGGGCTCCCCCCCACAACACCCCCATTGCTGCCCAGAATGCCATCTTGCAGTGCACTCACCACCTCCCTTGACCTCCCTCTCTGCTGTGCCCTGCCCTCTGCCTGTTTAGTGGTCCCCCGCCCCCCAAGAAAGAGGCAGCAGCAAAGACCCAAGTTCCTGTCTTCGGCATGTAGAATCAAGAAGTTGCCTCAAAGCAAGGGAACTATCATTTTCTACTCTGTGGCATTATTCTTCAAGCAGGTCCTGGACTGATTTTTATTTTTTTTAATGCCTTGATGCAGAGAAATTTCTACACTTGCATATCTCGGGAGTTTCCAAGTGTGAAGACACTGCCACTTTGCAGAGGCTGGCATCTATTTTGGAAGCAGAGAGGCACCTTTCAAAATGGCCATTCTCTTTGTTGTAAACAGGGGCAGGGCAATTGGCCCTATTTAACCACAGCACGGTATCCATTCAGCGGCTGTACCCTTGTTTGTTTTTTAGATTGTGAGCTTCCAGGGACAGGGAGCCATATTATTTTCCTATGCAAGCCACTTTGAGACCCTTTTTGGGTTGAAAAAAAAAGTAATATACAAAACAGCAGCAGCTCTCTGCAAGCACTGAAACTAACTGATAGGCACTAGATCACTCTGTTTCAGTGTTTTGGGACCCCAAGATTATTCCTAGTGTCCGAGTACAGGCTTCTGTATTCCTCACCAATTTTGCTTACCCTTTCATCCGCTTAAGGTTGGTCTCCAACCCAACCATCTTGGCCCACAATGCGATTTTCTTCTTCAGTGCTGAGGACTTGGCCCCGACAGACATCATCTTCTCTTGCATCTTCTCCCAGACGCGAGGGACTCCCATGAACGCCGTGGGCCTCACTTCCTTTAGCGTTTCCACCAGAGTTCCCTGGAAGGCAGAGAAGGGAGTTGCTGTTTCTTGGGCTGTGCTGCTATTCCCTCCCTGCACACCCCCGTCATGAAGATAGGCAAGCACCTTACCTTCAGAGCGTCTGGCTGAGCAAAGGATGTCTGGGCTCCAAATGAGAGGGGTAACCAGATGTCAATCATCTGGGCTGCAATGTGGCTGAGTGGAAGGTAGCTGACCACCAGCTCCTGGCGCTCAGGAGGCTCGGATAGACCCACGTAGTGCCCTGCTGCCTTGGCTGTCCAGGTGATCTGGAATGCAAACAGACACACTTTGTGGGTGCTGCTACGCAGGAAGAGAGATCACCCATGTTCTGTTAACAGGCTGCAGGAGAGAGGCCGGACACTAGACTTGCCTAACAAAGGACTGCAATCTATAGATTCACTGCAGTGGTCTATGGCATGCAAGATTGCAGGTTCCTGTGAGGAACGTAAACTGAAGCTTGCTACAAGGAGATGGCGGCAAGGGTCCCAGGAAGATGATGCCTTCGGTTCCATGACAGAGATTGGACTCATTCAAGGCTAGATTACTGCAACTCTCTGCGTGGGTCTGCCCTTGAAGACTGCCTGGAAGGTTCAGTGGGTGCCAAATGCAGCATCAAGACTGCCAGCGTCATAAGCCAGAGTTGGAAGTGACCTTGCCAGTCTGCTCAGGGTCGGAATCGGCTACGGCAGCCCTGACAGGTGGCTGTCCAGCCACCGAAAGCTTCTAAAGGAGAGCCCACCACTGCAGGTGGCAGGTGGTTCCTCTGTCCAAGAGCTTTTAAGTTTCGGAAATTCCTCTTAATGGCTAGTTAGCCTGGATCGGCTTCCTTGTCTTTGCAGCCACTAGTCCTCAGGAGCAAGAGAGGAAAACACCCACTCCTAGAAGAAAAGCTTTGAGATGTTTGAGGACCCTTATCATCCCCGTTGGTGTTTTCTCCAGGCCCCACATGCCCAGCTCTAACTGTTCCTCATAGAACTCAGTCCCCAGAACTTGCTCCATCTTGGTCGCTCTCCTCTGCACCTGTCAACAGGTGGTCATGTTGGTCAACATTCTCAAACCGTTTTATGTTGATATAGACCTGCTTTGCTTGGTTTTCTCCTGACCCACCCAAGTGAGCTGTGTGTTTTCTGGGCTGCTTATTCCTCCACCACCGAAAAAAGCTTTAGAAGCCACTGGTCTTTAAGCTATGTTCAGGAACCTCCTCCACATGCGGAAGAACCTGCCAGGTTCCCTCCGCAGGGGGGCCCCACCAAACCTTGCAGAACTCATTACTACCTCCAGTGAACCAACCATGTGAGGAGAGCTGGCCTTGTGGTAGCAAGCAGGGTTACCCTGCTTTGCATTTGAATGGGAGACTGTGAGCACTAAGTTAGGGGTTGGGGCTGCTCTGAGGAGAGCATCAGCATGCAGAAGGTTCCAAGCTCCCTCCCTGGCATCTCCAGATAGGGCTCAGAGAGACGGCCTGTAACCTTGGAGAAGCCACTGCCGGTCTGGGGAGACAACAGTGAGCTTGAAGGACCAATGTCTGACTCAGCCGAAGGCAACTTCCTGTATCCTGTGTGCCCTGGATGTATCCAAGCACTCTAAAGGTTGCATTACAGGGGATAACTGCCAGCGTGGTGTGGTGGCTAGAGTGCTGGACTAGGACTGGGGAGACCTGAGTTCAAATCCCCATTCAGCCATGAGACTTGCTGGGTGACTCTGGGCCAGTCACTCCTCTCTCAGCCTAACCTACTTCACAGGGTTGTTGTGAGGAGAAACCTAAGTATGTAGTACACCGCTCTGGGCTCCTTGGAGGAAGAGCGGGATATAAATGTAAAAATAAAATCAATAACTGGCAGAGACCAGACACTTACTCTGAATGGAAGCTTATCTCCCACTACAAGGGGATAAGGCTTTGTGCTTCTTTCCTCACCCCACCCCTAGAACCCAGCAGGATCCTCCCTGCCTCCTGAGCTGAATCCTTGAAGTCGGTTTGGAAACGAGAAGTTCAGACCACGGCTGCATTCCTGCCTCTGTAGCCTGCTGGAGTGTCCATCACGAGCCCAGTTCCACCTGCCTTGCAGAGCCAGTGGCAAGTTCCTGGGCAGTGCTCCCTGCCGAGGAGGGCCCCCAGGCCTTGGAATGAGGCACTACTTACGTTGTCGTGACTCAGCATGACTCCCTTGGGCTGCCCGGTTGTGCCCGAGGTGTAGATCAGAGTGCAGCACTGGTTTGGCTTCTGGGCGCCGATGATCTTGTCTAGTTGTTCATCGGGGATGCTGCTGCCGAGGGCCATGAAGTCATTCCACTGCGTGAAAAGGGGCCCCACAGAACAGAGTCAATGGGAGCTCCACTGGACATCAAGTGCCTCTGAGCTCACTGGGGGGTGTAGCTTAGTAATTCATGACAGACCAGGACTGGATGAGGGGATCCTGGGCCACTCTTCACTGAGCAGGAAGGTAGAAGATACTATTACTATGAATCTTTATATATCGCTTTTGAACAAGAGTGCTCAAAACAATTTACAGAAAGCTAAATGTAGTTCCCCATCCCCAAAAGGCTCAGTCTAATATGCAGATGCTGTTATCCCACATTCCACCCCAAGGAGCTCAGAGGAGTATATTTATAGAGTGTGGGATAGCATATTGAGCAGGGCGAGAGCAACTGAACCTATCCACCCCCAGCACAGCATCCTCCAGTGGCTGTTGCTGGTATCTGCCTTATGTTTCTTTTTAGAGATTGTGAGCCCTTTGGGACAGGCAACCATCTTATTTATGTATTTATTTTTCTATGTAAACTGCTTTGAGAGTTTTGGTTGAAGAGTGGTGTGTGTGTGTGTATTTGTAGAAGTAGTAATAAAAGAAAATATAAAAAAGGATACCAGCAGCCACCACTGGAGGGATGCTGTGCTGGGGCTGGATAGGACCAATTGCTCTCCTCCTGCTAAATACAAGGGGACCACCACTTTAAAAAAGGTGCCTACATTTTATGTTGGGGTACACATGTATACTACTCTGAGCGCCTTGGGGGATAAGTGTGGGATAAAAGCATCACATACAAAGTAAGAAGCAAACTGCAGCTCCCTGAAGATCTCAGATTTCTAGCCCTCATGGGTGGTGGCAGAAGGGATCAGGGAATGGGGTGGGGGTAGGGGAACAAGCTTGTTTAGAAGAATGATTTTGCTCATTCAGGAAATGCAGAGGCAATAGCTGAGGGACCAGGGGAGAAGAGGAAGGGAAAATGTTACTCACACTGTAGAGATTTGGCATTTCCTCTTTGATTTCTTCAGCATACTGGATGATGGCTTTTACAGCAGGAAGTTTGTTCTTCACCTGAAACAGATAATGTTTTGGGGTGGGGAGGCAGGGGAGAGGCTGATCACAGGTCACTTTGGCTGCCTTTTACTTTTCCAGCTCTAAAAATCTCTTGAGATAACAGCAACCAGAAGTGCAAAATTCGATATCTGTGGCTGCATCAGTTTGAAGAGAGGCATAGTACTGACAGTTTTACATTCAATTCCTTTCCTAATAATTCCCCAACTTTGGGAGGGTTTGCCATCAACATTTTCAGCTGAACTACCACCTATTTACTTCCTTTTAGGTGTTGCACAAAGCTGTAGCTTCCTGAAATCTTAAGTTTCTAGTCCTTATGGGTGATCGGAAAATTCTCTTTGCCTGCAGAAGTATCCTCAGGTCTATGTGCCAAGATAGTCTGGTGTGATTAGCATTTTAATGAAAACCAGAAGTGGTTTTAGAGGTTTTTCATGTCCCACAGAGTGTGCGCACACACATCCCACAGAGTGTTAAATTTGGGGAAAAACCTGCCACACTTGTTTGGTTGGAACCAGAAGTGACATGAGTGCATCCCAGAAGAAGTGCCCTTTTCAAAGCATTTGCCATTCTGGGAAAGCATGGTGTAGTAGTCAGAGGGTCAACTAGGACCGGAGAGACCCAGATTCAGATCTCTGCTCAACCACGAAACTCATTGGGTGACTCTGGGCTGATCACTTAACTCAGCCCAACCTCACAGGGTTGTTGTAAGGATAAACAGAACCATATACATTGCTCTGGGCTCCTTGGAGGAAGAGCAGAATATAAATGTAGATTTTTTTTTTAAAGTCACATGTGTACGTGGTGCCTTAGTTATACAGGCAAAAGAGAGGTCCCTGCTCCCACAGAGCTTACAATAGAAGTAGATTATGGGGAAAGAGGCAAGTGACATTACAGAGACCTTGGGGATCATCTAGCCCAACCCCGTATTCAGGGCAGGGATCTGTTAAAGCATGCTGGAGAGATGGCCATCCAGCCTGTTAAGAAACCCCTAGCAAAGGAGAGCTCACCACTGCATGAGTCAAGACTGTCTGAGTGGTCAGCAGCTCTTACTGTCAGGAATTTTCTCCCAATATCTGCCCCAAGTCCAATCTCTTGTCCTTTCAGCCCTTTGGACCCCATCCTGCCCTCAGGAGCAAAGAAAAAAGCCGGTTCCTCCTATTGGGCAGGAATTCAGCTGTTTGAAGATGGCGATCACATCTCCCCTTGATCTTCTCTGCTGGGAGCTAAACATCCACAGCTCCTCAAAGGATCTGGTTTCCAGACACTTCACCATCTTGGCTGCCTGCCAGTGAACCCATTCCAGTTTATCAGTGTCTTTCTTAAAATGCAGGGCCCAGAATTGGACCCAGTATTCCAGCTGAGGAATCCTGACCAGCACAGAACAGAGTGGAACAATTACTTCTCATGATCTGGACACCATGCCTCTGTTAATGCAGCCTAAGATTGGATTGGCCCTTTTGGCAGCTGTGCCACACTGCTGGCTCGTATTCAGCTTGTGGTCCACCAAGACACTTCTCTACCCCCAAATCTGCCCTGCTCTTAGGAGAAGGAGAACAAGAGACTGCCCCAAGATGGTATCAGTGAGGCCCTACCAGTCATCACAGCCTGCCTTATACCCATAGAAGTTTCTCACCTCCAGGATTTTCTGGAGCTGCTTGTTGTTCTCTACCACTATGATGTTGGCCCCACAGTTGTCTGCAATGTAGTGGCAGGCATCTGGAGAGTTGGTGGTGTAGATCCCAACAGCAAAACCTCTGCAAGGAAGAAGCAGCAGTGACGTTATCCTGAGCAGAAGTTCTCATCTGGTACAGAATGCGGCAGCCAGATGGGTCCTGGGGCAACCCGAAGGGACCATAACACACCAATTTTAAAATAACTGCACTGGCTGCCGATATGTTTCCGAGCAAAATACAAAGTGCTGTTTTTTACTGATAAAGGCTTTAATGGCTTGAGTCCAGGGTACTTGGGAGAAAGCCTCCTTTGTCATGAAACCTGCCGACTATTAAGATCACCTGGGGAGGTCCGATTACAGTTGCCACATTTGAGCAAAGAGACACCTTTCAAAGTGGTAATTCTCTTATATTTAGCAGGGGGAGAGCAACTGGCCCTATCCAGCCCCAGCACAGCATCCCTCCAGTGGCCATTGCTGGTATGTGCCTTATGTTTTTTAGATTGCGAGTCCTTTGGGGACAGGGGACCATTTTATTTGTGTATTTTTCTTTGTAAACCGCTTTGTGAACTTTGGTTGAAGAATGGTATATAAATATTCCAAGTAGTATATATGGTATATAAATGGTAATATAAGTAGTATATAAATATTGAATCCTGCCCGAACGGCCACTGGGAATCTTCAACACTGCTGTAATCCCATGAAACACATTGCCAGGATGTTTAGGACTGACAAGAGTACTTTCCCACCCAGCACATAATCAATCTGGGGAATTCTCTGCCATGGGATGTGGTGATGGTCACCAGCTTGGATGGCTTTAAGAGGGCCTTAGACAAATTCCTGGAGAACAGGTCTATCGCTAGTCTGGTGGCTATAGGTCACCTCCAGGCCCAGAGGCAAGATGCCTCTGCATACCAGTTGCAGGGGAGCAACAGCAGGAGAGCGGTCAGGCCCTCCCCTCTTGCCTGTGGGCTTCCCAGAGGCATCTCTGGTGAGTCATTGTGGGAAACAGGAAGTTGGACTAGATGGGCCCTGGGCCTGATCCAGCAGGGCTCTTATGTCCTAATCTCTGTGCCTGGAGTACAGTTGAGTTCTCCTGCCCATCACACAGAGAGGCAACAGTATTACCTGCTCTTAGAACAGTAACTCAGGCAGAGAAACAGAAGGGTCCCTCCCTCCTCATAGGGTAGGTCGTTTTAATTCTCACATGCCTTCTACAAGGAGGGCTTTTTAGTTCGAGTCCAGCTCCAGTTGAAGCCAGCCTCTCTGCCAACAGGGGAATAGCCATTGTGTAGAGATGAAAGGCCCAATGCCCCCAGCTCTGCACATGGGGATGGTGAGGGAGGCAGAGGCAGCAGCAAATCCCCTCCTACACTTATGAACATTTGCAGTGTGGTCAGTCGAGGGAAGGAGTCAGCAAGCCGTTAAAGAAAGGATCCCTGCAGAATATGCTATTGGAGATTTCAAGCTTCGGGCACACACATTAGTTTAGGGAGGACATCAGGGTCCCTGATTGGAGTTCTTTCTACTTGACTGGTGCTTCCTTCAACTTTCCCCAGAATGCCAGAGAAGCTGCTTACCCAGCCAGAATTGCCCCGATGTCAGCCAGGAACCACTCCACCGAGTTGAATCCCAGAATGCAGACTCCACGGAAACGCTCCAGCCCCAGCTGTGAACACAGATGACAGGTAAGCAAGCCTTCGCCTTCCTCCAAACTAGTCCCAGCTGGTCCCTCCGCAGCTTGGCGGGCTGATGTCGGACTACAACACCCATCACCCACAGCTGCTGTGGATAATGGGAGTTGTAGTCCAACATCTGGGGACCAAAGGATGAGAACCCCTGGGAGTGGGTGCCCCATGACCAAGCCAGGGCCCTCCCCTCCCCTGCAGGGGTCACACACACACACCTTTATGAAGCCTTTGGCTGCTGTCCGACACAGGTCATAGTATTCCTTGTAAGTTATCTTGGTCCAGTTGCCTTGTTGCTTGGTTGCCAGTGCAGCAAAATCACCATATTTCTTGACAGACTCTTCGAAGAGCTCGTGAACCGTCATGGGGCTCTCGGCACCAATGCCACTCTCCTCTATCCTCAGCTTGACTTCCCCATCTCGCTTGGTGGTCCACAGCCCCGAGGTAGTAGGTGCTGGAGGTTCGTGGAAGAAAGAGACACTTAGTAAGACGTTTGGGACCAGACTCGGAGCTACTGCAGGCTCGGGCACACAGAACGCACAGGGGGAGACAAGAGCTGGCCTTGTGGCAACGGGCATGAATGGCCCCCTTTGCTAAGCAGGGTCTGCCTTGGTTTGCATTTGGATGGGAGATGACGCGTGAGCACTGCAAGGGATTCCCCTTTGGGGATGGGGCCGTAGCTTGGTGGAAGAGCATGGGCTGAGATGGCAGGAAGTTCTAGGGCCACTCCTTGGCAGCATCTCCAGGGAGGGCCAGGAGCAGTACTGGCCCCAGTTAAAAATGAGGGGGCACAGAAGGGGCAGAGTGCATTTAGGGGTGGCGAGCTGCGAGCTGTGAAACAGAAATGAGGCAGATGGGTGGCAAGCTACTTGTCAGAATGCAGCAGCCAGGTTGGTCTCTGGGTCATCTTGGAGAGACCACATTACTCCTTTACTGATGGAGCTACATCAGTGCTCCACTCGCACCTCAAACATCTGCATCTAAGGCAGACTGTGCCTGGGGCTAATCTGAAGCAATTCCCAACAGGTGAGGATTGAGAGTTCCCCTAGTTGGATCTTTCCCAACCCCACTTAAGTGATCCAGAGAACTTTAAGACCAGTAAGCGGAGGTACTTTTTCACACAACACATAATCAACTTGTGGAATTCTCTGCCACAAGATGTGGTAACAGCTAACAACCTGGATAGCTTTAAGAGGGGTTTGGATAACTTCATGGAGGAAAGGTCTATCAATGGCTACTAGTCAGAGGGCTATAGGCCACTTCCAGCCTCAGAGGCAGGATGCCTCTGAGTACCAACTGCAGGGGAGTAACAGCAGGAGAGAGGGCATGCCCTCAACTCCTGCCTGTGGGCTTCCAGCAGCATCTGGTGGGCCACTGTGCGAAACAGGATGCTGGGCTAGATGGGCCTCCAGGGGCCTGATCCAGCAGGGCTGTTCCTATGTTCTTATGAGTAGAGGAAGCGGCCTTCTACTGAGTCAGATCCTTGGTTTATCAAGCTCAGTGTTCCTCTCACTGACAGGCAGCAGCTCTCCATGTTTTCAGACAGGAGGCTTTGCCAGCCCTACCTGGAAGTATCAAAAGATTGAACTGTATTACCAAGGTAGCCAGTTTGGAGGTTTCCAGGAGCACCTGGTTTGGAGTTACAGCCCCATAGTTTCCATTTTTGCCTTTCAGAACTCGGAATGGTGATCATGGGCTCACCATTCGAATGACACAAGCTACGTCATGGGGTATGTCACTTGGCATGTAGCCTGGGAAAGGTGACTATAGGTCAAATTTGGGAGGGAGGACAATCCCTCTGCTCACCTCCCTGGTTGCAACTCAGGTGAGGAAGCCCTAATAGACACACGTTAGTTAAGTGCTATCCTCCTCAAGACCTAGCCAAATGCTCTCCCCATATGCTGGCACATCGGATCCGTTCAAGCTTATCACCTCCGCAGGAAGGAGTAAGATGGGAGGGAGCAGTCTCTCCTCCTCCTCCTCCTCCAAGAGTGTTCATGGCTGGCTTGGGAAGCAAGCTTGTTAAAACATTCCAAGGCACTCCCAAGGTTCTTCCTAAACACACAAGATAAGCTCTGATGTGCCCATTTCATTCCGCCCCACACAGTTTTCTCAAACCAATTCACCTTGTCATGCTGAGAGAGCACACCCAGATTAGGAAAAAGATGTATTCTTTTGCCTATCACCATTGTCACCCTTTGCAGCAGAAAAGGTGTGGTCAGCATTCCCCCTCAGGGTAAGACACTATCTATTTCTAGCCAAGACCCAATCAAGCAATGCATCTCTTTCCTGGATTCACCCATTGCGAGTTTGTGCATTTGGGCATTAGTGACACCACCTTGCTTTGCCTGACTCTTTCCCGTCCTGCTTGTTGCCTCCAGATCAGCTCTTGTGCCAGGCCTGATCTGTGCAGCATGCTTGGCTCCCGAGACCAGACTCGGATTTTTCCTGGCTCCTGGCCCTTGTTTGGCACCTGGGTCCCCATACCTGCCTTTTACTCTCTTGCCTGTCCTGGAGGAAAGAGATCCCTCAACATCGGTTGAGCTACAAGGTTCCACACACCCCACCGGATGGACTTTGGTGTCAGTAAACACTGCTCTAAAGCCTCTGGCTCCCCTTTCTTGCTCTCTTTAAAACCCAAAGCTGCTCTCCAAGACCATTTCTCTGGTCTGCCTTGAGTGGACTTAATTCGGATCTCAAGCCAAAGCACCTCTTCGTGAGCTTCAACCTGGTCTTATTGATTTGTTCGTCTTGTTAATTTGATTAGTTAAATATTGTGTTGCTTATTAATCAATGTTTTCTCTCTTGTACCCCTAAACCCTAAAATAAACCAGATTCTATTTATGAACTTCAGACCATCAGTTCTTTCCAAGACTGAAGCTTTGCACAAATTTATTCTGAAATAGGCTGCTCTATTTAAACTTGTTAACAATCCACACAAGCCCAAAAGTAGTCAGGGGTGTTTTCCAATTCCCCAGGAGCAGTACCATTAACAACTGGGACCTTCTGTGGGGCTACTAAAGGTTTTGGCCGACTAGTCAACGGCAGACTCCTTTGCAAGCCTGCGATAAGAACACAACACAAGAACAGCCCTGCTGGATCAAACCCAAGGCCCATCCAGTTCAGCATCCTGTTTCGGTGGCCCACCAGAGGCTTCTGAGAAGCCCACAGGCCCTCATCATTCACATGCCCTCTCCCCTACTGTTGTGCCCCTGCAACTGGTATTCAGAGACATCTTGCCTCCAAGGCTGGAGGTGGCCAATAGCCACCAGACTAGTAGCCTGTCCTCCGCAAATTTGTCTAAACCCCTTTTAATCTGCTCTAGAAAGTCCTATGAAATGGAGAACAGGCATGGAATCCCCCCACGTCTCCCAAGCAGGTACAGAGCCAGCTGCCACATATTCACAGATTAAACGAACAATTAAAAAGGTGGATACTTGCCTTTGGAACGGAACATCTCTGCAGGCTCTTCACTTTCTTCTGCTGTCTCAGTGTGCTGGTTTTCGACACTGCAAAGAGACCAACACGTCAGATGTCCGATTGTTGCCCTGCTCTGTGACCCAGCCCAGCTTTAATGCTTCTTTCCTCAGCCCCCACCATCATTTCCAGAGAACATGCCTTTGCTCTTGGAGAAAGAGAGTACTTTACACCATGATTTGCATGGAGGAAAAGAGGCCGCTTGTTCTAGCCACCGGCTGTGTACATGCTCCACAATGCCTACCTCGCTACCTGTTTCTAAGACTGAAGTGCTGCCAGCTATCCAAAGGAGCCAGTGAGTTGCCTTGAATTGTGTGTGGGGGCAGAGAGGAGTAGGACTGCCCTGACATTCTGCACTCTGGACTCACAGCTGGTTCCCTGCATGACCCGAGGCCAGAGAGTCCTATAATGAGACATTTTGATCTGGGGTCCAATCAATAGGCAACTCCCCACTTCAGTTATGGTTCATCAGACACTTTGACCTGGCTTACACACACTGCAAGCAGAATGGGCATCATGCAGCTCACAGCTCTTTAAGTGAGCACACCAGGAAGATCAAGGTCTTGGCCATTCAATTGTTAACAACTGCCCAATTATCAAACTCTTACTTTGAGCTGGTTACCACAATAGACTTATTCATATGTTCTGTTCAAGTTACAGATGTCAACATGCTGTACTGACATGGGTACAAGCAGTTCTACTTCTTACCTGGACCATGCATTTAAGGGGCCTGTAACCAGGTCCATTTTTAAAATGAATACGGGTAGAGCCATTCACACAAACACATGTATGAGCATACAGGCATTGCATACAGGTACGACATAATGTCTGAATAGGGCTTTGTGTTTAGGGATTTGGTTCCAGTTCAAGGCAACCAAGGGATTTCAGGGGTGGGGTGGGGGTAGGGGGTATTTATCACATTTATAGGCCACCTGATATATGTATCTCTAGGTGGTGGACATAATCTAGAAGACAACATTAACACACTTTCACAGGAAGTGATTAAAACAAAACAATTCAAAATTAGTTTTAATTAAAAGCCTGAGAAAATGGGTAACTTAAGGGTCTTTTTAAAAGCAATCTGAGATTGAGAAGCTCTAGTTTTGACAGGGAGTGCATTCCAGAGCCCTGGGGCAGCCACAGAGAAGGCCCGATCTGGAGTAGCCAAACGAGTCAGTAGCAACCATAACTGGACTTCCCCAGAAGATCTTAATGGGCAGCAGGGCTCGAAACAAAGGAGTGTTTGTGGACTCCCTGCTGCAAAATCTTTGTAACACTGTCAAAGGACACACAAGGTGGCTCCCTTGGAAGCAACAGAGCAATTCCACATGCCAGCATCCTCTGCAGTGCTGCAAAAGAGCTCCAGGTGTCCTTTGGGGGTGGGTGAGTCATGTTTACATTGACAACAGCTGCTGAACAGCCATGTGGGTTGCTTGGACTGGCCCCAGCAGCCAGGGCGGAAACCAGCCCCAGAAACCTGGTTGAAAGCTGCAGCTGCCATCTTCAGTGCAATTGCTCCTCAGTGAAGAGGTCCTTGTAATCTGATGGATTTGGCCAGAGGAGATAGGCAGAGCAGTTTTATGACATAACTGGGCTGGGGGTAAAGCACTTTTTAAAAAAAATGCATTACAAAGTTCTACACACACTGAAAGACTGTTGATCTTCTAGACCCTCTGTACAACACCTTCCTATCTGTAGCCACACTCCTTTGTGAAAGTACTTAACAGCAAGGACCCCAGAGCATGCACAGAGTGCCTTCTGACACCTGAGAAAATGAGGCCTGTCCCAACCAATTTGGAATCAGGGCACAGGGCTTTCTTTTGGGCAGGGGACGAGATCTCCTACAGAGGCATGACCTGCGGCTGGTGCTTGCCCTTCCAGGAATCAGTGGGGCACTGCAGAAGACAGATTGTGGACCAGCAGGGCAGCCTGAGGGGCAGGCCAAGGTATTGCACCACCTGAGGTGAGGTCCCAAATGCTGCCTTGCCCCCAAAACCTGGTAGGGGCCAGAACCCTTTCAAAACTGACCCTGGCAAGTTTTGAAGAGTGGCTGTTTCCAGCCTTGGTGGTTGCCAGCGTCTACCTTGCATTGAAGGGCCACCTTATTTTTCTTCCCTTATGTAAAACACCGAGAACTTTTGCTGAAAAGCAGTATATAATTGTTTGTAGTTGCAGAAGTTGAGGGTGGTGAGGGAAGGTCGCCAGCCTTGCACGGTGTGCGAGGACAGGTGCTCCTTGCAAGGTTCAGATTGTTCCTGGACAGATGCTCCAAGGGCAGCCAAGAGGAACATCTCACTGCCCCAGTAAAAGCCGCCACCTCAGGCAACTGCCTCGCTGCATAACAAGACGTTCTGGTAAGAACCAGTCTGCCTACTTTCCTTTCACTGCTATCTTGGTAATCGCCACCGTCACAAGTTAGCCCACTTGCACCTCAAACGTTCATGCATCATGTGGGCGTCCCCTTTGGAGACCGTCTGCATCTGCTTGGCATGCAGAAGGCTCCAGATTTAATCTCTGGTAGGGTTGGGGGTGGACAAACCTCCAAGAGCTGCTACCAGTCAGTGTAGACCAGGCCTGCTCAACTTTGGCCCTCCTACAGATGTCGGCCTACAGCTCCCACAATCCCTGGCTATCGGGGGCCAATGTTGTAGGCCTGGTGGAGACAGTACTGAGCCAGATGGACCAAAAGGTCTGACCCTGTATAAGGCAGCTTCCTGTCTTCCCATGATGCCCACCCAGCTGAGGAAGTCGGGCAGAATGGTACCACAGTGCTCATCTTAGGAGGAATGGGGAAATCTTGAAAAAAGGAATTGGGATGTGATTTTTAAGTAGAATACAAGGGAGGGTGCCATGGCTTCAGGCAGAAGTGCACCCTGGACAGCATGGCCTCCAGCATTCATCCAGGAATGAGCACTGCTCAGCCCTGAAATAAGGGTTGCCACTCTCTGGGATTGGACTGGAACACCCATCCATCTCCAGGGGACTGTTGAAAGCCATCCTGGAGAGGAATGGCTTTGATATTGTTAAAGAATCTCCAGGAAGCAGTCGGCAACTATTTCTCTCTCTCTCTCTCTCTCTCTCTCTCTCACACACACACACACACACACACGAATTGAGAAGTCAACAATACTACTTGGGGGTCACTGCTAAGTTTTTTATGTCAGCACTCTGTTCCTAACCATACCTTGCACCAGTCTTGGTTGACTTTTTTCTATAACTCCCACGATCCCTGGCATTTTATTATTGTGGCAGGGGGCGATGGGAACTGTAGTCCAGACAAGTTACCCAGGACTGCCTTCCACTACTCCTTAGCAGAGCAGTGACTGAGAAAGCAGCTCAAGAAGACTGGGGGAGGGAAGGAGGCTCAGAAATGTGGACTGCAGACATGTGGTCTCCAAGTTGAAGGTGCTTTGCAAGATGCAATCCTACTTTTATCAATCATATTTTTATACTGCCCTATATAAGATCTCAGGGCAGTTTACAATTTAAACTAAACCAAATCTTAAAAACCATGTAAACACAGTTTATGCCAGGTTTTATTTCCAAAACCTGCCAGACCTGTTGGACCAGAAGCAAGAGTGGGACCGCACTGGCTTTTAGCATAGGGCAAGTTTAATCTCAAGCCTTTTCAACTCTCCAGTTCTGTCCTTCCTCTCAAGGAGTGGGCACAGATGAGCTCCTGTATTCCCAAAAACCCTCATGTTAGCAGCCCCCATCTTTAAGGATGAACAGAGGTATATCAGCTCAGCCTTGCAGAACAAGCAACGATCAACATTTATTTATTTATTTTAAAGAGAACCAGAAGGGTTTCTACACCCATCTTGCCATTACCGTCACTCCGTTTAGAAGTTCCTCCCTTCCATTTCAGTGTGGCATCTTCCCACTTTGGGCTGTGGGGAGGGAATTGATGTTTCCTCCTGTGTGTTTTTCTTAAGGGACGTTGCTTGTCAACGTCCCTCCCTCCCCCATACAGCAGGAGGGTGGCCTTGTGGTGATGGTCTTCCCGCCACTGCTGGACCAGGCGGCCAGCCTTCTAGAACCCGCAGTTGTGATGTCATCAGGACCACTTTCCAGGGTTCTGTCTTTCATGGCAGCTGCCTTAGAGTCAGCCCAGCTGGCAGTCTTCCTAGGAAAGGGGCCACAAATGCCTGCCACTTTCAGGAGGAGGGCCCATATGCTTTGGTGAATACAAATATGTCATAGAAAGCTGCTTTCTGCCGAGCCAGACCTTTGGTCCATTTAGCTCACTGTTCTCTACACTGACTGGCAGAGGCTCTCCAGGGTTTCAGGCAGGAGTCTTTCCCAGTTGCACCTGGAGATGCTGCCAGGGGGTTGAACCCGGAGACCTTCTGCATGCAAAGTAGATGCTCTGCCACTAAGCTACAACCCAATCCTCAAGAACAGCAAAGCAAAATCATATACTTGCAAATGATATTTTTGGGGAGGGTGTATACACAATTAAATACCCCTTCCAAAGAGCCTGACTGGAGGATCCCTGACCCTCCAGGGTGACTTTTCCCAAACAGCCTGCCTTACGACATCTTTAGGATGCATGCATCCAGTTTCTTCCTTCATGATGTCCTCCTGAAGGTTCTTCCTATTAAGATCTGGAGATGGCACTACTTACAAAATTTAAGCTTATTTTAGAAGATCAGAACTGAATGTAAAAGCAGACAAATTTGAACAATGATGGATTCCATTACTTTTGGGTATTCAAAATTTGATATACTCCCTTACTATTTGTTATAATTGTATTGTATCTTTGTATTAAAGTATTTTCTCATTAGAAATGAAAAGTTGACTAACAGTTACATGATCAAAAGGTTAAGAACCAGTTACAACAGTTTAAACCATTTTAAAAGCCTGGAAATACTTAAACTTCTTTAGATGTTTCCAAGAAATCCCTTAGTTTCTGCTAAGAGCTCAACCTTCCATTAATGCCATTATAGTTTAGACAGAGTTTGTGCCTCATTCTTGGTCCAGAAAAAGTTCTTTGGAAACAGCTTCTATACAGACTATGGAAACCACCGAAGAAAGGAGATGCACTTCTGTGTGTGCACCTGTGTCGAATGTGGAGATCATCCAAGATATGTCTGGAATAGTAAAACCCAAGGAGGAACATTCCACTTCAATTGCCTATTTGTATTAACTGGGTGGTAAAGTGGGAATAATTAATGGATCTCATTATCCTAAGGTCAAACTGTATTAGCCTGAATTAATCGCAACTCCAGATTAAGTTGTATGACCCACCAGTATTAGCTGCACCACCCAGATGATCTTGGGCAACCTAGTTTAAGGCAGTACCCAAAAGTGCATGTTTCTGCTGTCCAGAATTGCAAGCACAACATTATGACAGAGGGAAGGGATAAGAGGAAATTGAGATTACCATAAAATATTGCAACAGATTCTTGGAACAGGTGGCTTAAATTGAACTTTAAAGATCAGAAGGAATCTCTGTTAGACAACTTAATCATATTTAAAGAGTTTTATCCTTAACTTTTCTTCTATTTGAACTGCACAAAGCAACCAATGGTGACAGACTGACTGCAGCCTTCACTTCCTTTGCACCATCAAGGTCTGCAAAAGAGGTGGCTAACCCAAGGCTCTCCAGCTGCTTGACTACAACTCCCACCATCCCCAGCTGTAGTAAACTGCAGCTGGGGATGATGGGAGTTGCAGTCTAACAGCTGGGGGGCCTCGGATTAGCCATGCTGATCTGTAATTGCATTTTCCAAGTCATATTAAAGAGCTATCAATAATATATCCCATCTTAAGCCTCCACTTAGAATCCTCAATCAAGAACTTAATGTATTCTAGGGAGATTAACTGGGGGGGACGGGACATTTTTACCCCTTTTAGAGCAGCAACAGCCTCCACTTTAAAACAGTCCAGCTACAATTCAGATTCTTGTCGTCAATGGCAACACCAGAAAAAATTAGAGGGCATAGACGGGGAAAATGCATTTATGGATGGGAGAGCTCTATCCTACATATGAGATTTCTGAAACAGAAGTGGGGGGAAGGTGGTGTACAAACTGCTCGTCTGGGGGCATTTGGCCCCAGAGTCACCCTTGCTTGTGCCTACTTCCCCACAGCCATGCAGCACTTCAGCATCTGCTGAGGGTCAGATTTACTTGGTGAGCAGATGCTGAAGTGACGTGTGGCTGGGTGTCTTTTTTTGCACACTGTCAGAATGAAGCTACTTCCAGCTTGCCAAACTCCAACTTCCCCCTTTCCAGGAAGAAATTTGCCCTGCTGGTTTTGTACAAAAATAGAGCTATAAGCAGAGGAGTTTGCCAACCAATTTTGCAATCTAGGCAAAATTCGGCTCTAGTGGTAAAAGTTTCTAAGTTGGTGGAAAACAGTCGTGGGGCAAGCCCCTTTACTGATGCAACCTAAAATGTGGCGCATCAGGATGGGTGTAGTGCATGGACAAGAATGTAAGCCTTTGGCTCAATTTAGACACTGAACCCAAGTTAAGGACGCATAACCCTCCAGCTGACATAATGCCTGAACTGAGGCTTGCAGCTAGCTAGTAAGCTGGACTGGAATCGTGACCGGGTTTTTCAGAATGTCTAGACCGAGTTGCTAGGTTTGTGGTTGGAATTTTACCTTCACCAACCTCGCTGAGGCTAGGTGGCCTTAGGGCCTCAGTCTCCCCATCCACCCTCTGAATATAACTGTGGCCTGCCCTGTAAGATTGTAGTAACAATTCCCGAGTGGATAAAAGCCACTCTGCACTCTACATGGCCCTTGTGTGGCAGCTGAAGGGACTTTAGAGGTGGAAGGGACCTTGCAGGTCTTCTTGTCCAACCCTCTGTTCTGGTCAGGCAACTGCTTCTGAATCCTTATTTGGTAACCAGCTCAGACATTTTAGACTAGTTTTACAGTAGGTATGTTTTTCTGCATGAAGTGCCAGGTTCTTTGCTCACTGAGATGCTTTCCCAAGGCCTTGGCCTTTTACCAACATGACTGTTTACACCATCTAATAACCAGCTTCTGTAAAACTGGGCTATGCTTCCAGAGTTTTATAGAGTTATAAGAACTAATATGGATCTTTCCCCCGCAAAATATGTCGACAATTACTTTCTCTAAGTTTCGATGGATATTCACGAGAGTAAGGGTCAATTCCTTTCCATCTGCACTTCTAGCTGGGAGGTTTCAGGGTGTGCCTTTAGAAGAACGACACTGTAGTTGTGGGTCAGGAGATACAGAAACTGTCGCACATATCCTTCTCCACTGTAAACTCCATTTATATCCCAGGGAATGTCTTATTGCTCCTTTAATATGTAAACTGGCAGATCAATCCGATGATAACCTTGTAAAACATCTGCTTTCAGATAAAGATGCTTTAATTTCTATTTCTGTAGCTAAGTTTAGTTATATTGCTTTTAAAAGGTATAATGGGACATCATCCCAATTTTAAACTGTATATATATGTATACACATTTTAATGCTTATTAGTCTTTATCCTCTGTTTGGTCAATGACTGTAAATAAAATTACAATACAATACAACCAGCTTCTGCACCATGAAATGGCAAATAAAGCAACAGTTCTATTCCGGGAGTGAAGTCTCACTAGTGGCCAGACCAGAAGACCTCTAGGCCCCACCAGCCAGGGAAGCCTCAGACAAGAGGGAGATTCTTTTATCAAGCGTTTAAAAGGACCCTCCTTTCCAGAGGAGCTGTTTCTTATGTACTGCCTTTAAAAAGTCTTCACACATTTCCCTTCTTCCTAGGGATCTTTTTTTGCCAAGTTAGTGTACTTTTTGTGGTTTTGTTCCAACAAAATCTATCAAGGAGGGAACAAGTGAGAAGGAATATGGATAAGTTTGCACCACACTCTTTTGCCTGTCTAAAATAAATTAGTTTAGGAAGCATTGCAACATCCTCAACACATCTAGGGGGATGGGGCTGGAGCTCAGTGGTAGAGCATCAGCTTAGCATGCACGAGGTCCTAGTTTCAGTTCCCAGCATCTCCACGAAGTGCTGAGAAAGATTCCTGCTTGAAGCCCAAGAGAGCCACTGCCAGTCAGAGCAGACAGCACTGAGCTAAACAGATCAAGGGTTTGACCCTGTAGATGGCAGCTTATCATGTCCCCAAGGGTCCAACTTCGTACATATCCTGACAGAGCTTAGAAAGATCTCTCTCTCTCTCTGGAAACCCTGGAGTGCTGCTGCCGGTCAGAGTAGGCAATGCTGCACTAAATGGACCAAGTGTTTGACTCAGTATATGGCAGCTTTCTATGCAGTCTAGTAGTGATGAAGCAGTACATCCACCAATAAAGTCAGTGGAATGTCTTGAAAGCAAAACCAAAAACCCTTGTTTAGACAAATGGTAGAATGGCTTTACGGAGAAAATGAAGTGCCCACACACATAAACAGATCCTAAACTTAGCAGGGGTGTAGAAGGGTTGAAGGGGGCCCTGGGACAGGAGGTGAAGATGAGCCAGTGTCCCCCCTGCCACCTCTCCCTCTGCTCCCCATGACTTTGCTGGAAGAGAACTCTATGGGCATGGTGGAACACAGGACATTCTCACTAGGTGATCCTCACTCATGCCTATCCAGACCTGCTCTCCACACTCCAGGCAGGGGCCAGCAGCATGCCACTGAGGCAGGGAGGCAAGAAGAGAGGGCAAAGAGAAGCCCATTTCCCAGCCAGCAGCCCCCGCTTTCCTCAGGGACAATTGTCCCCCCCACCCCACCCATCCTGTTCAATTCTAGCTATGCCCGTGAAACTCAGTTCAAGAATCTTCTGCGTTGAACTCCTGCTGCTGGACTGCAGCCCATGGTTGGTCCAGCTTCTCCCCCAGCAATCAGAGGTCCCCCTAGGCTTAGCCTACCAGTCTCACCTGGCCTTTCTGCTCTTTGCAAAGGGCTTGTGGAGGAAGTTGCTTCAAATATAGCTGAAGGAGTGAGGAGCCCTTCTCACTCCTCAGGAGAGCTCCCTGAGTGCCTGGTTACCATTTGTGTTCAGGGATCCGGATCCCATCAACCAGGAGGCTTTGCTTTCAGCTTGAATGGCTCTGAACTGGATTTTGGGTCCAGGTCCAGTTTGACACCGTACCTAAAGTGCCAGGAAACAGATCTCCTGTGGGATGAGGCACTGCAGGAATTGGACCCGGAAGCTGCACGTCTCAAAAGCCAGGGGCAGGTCTGAGGCAGCCCCTACACAACTGGAGACTAAAAGTGCACACAAGTTTGGGAGCCAGAGCAAGCTTGAACACACCAGTAATTAAGCGTCCCTTAATCTTCAAGAGGCTGGCAGCCGCCAGAATTCATAGTTACTGAGTTACATGAACACAAGAACAAAAGCTGTCAAGAAGTCACGCTTTGCTGCGGGCACACAAGACTCCAGGGTGTGCTGTATGATCGGCTGCCCTGGAGTCACTCCTACCCAGGATTTAGAACACAGTTTCGGCTCGGACCTCCTGCACATGTTTGACTGCAGTTCCCATAATTCCTGACTATTGGTCACTATGGCTGGGGAGAATGGAAGCTGGAGCCCAAACCCAGTTGGAGGGCGGAAGTTGTGCAGTCCCAATTTAGAAGCAAGGAGGGCAGAGGCTAACCCTCTACATAGTTCTACCCCTATGCTATGGCCCCATCTGCCTTCATTCTCTGCTGGTATCCCAGGGATGTCTGGCTGTCCCCTGGTGGCAACAGGATACTGGATCTTCAGCCAGATCCAGCAGGGTCTTGTTTTGCCTCCACGTCCTGGTTCTCCTTCCAAATACTGGCTTCTCTAGAAGTAATACCAGCAGAGGGTAATGTGTGGCACATCTGGATTCCTCTCAGAAACATGGAGGAATCCATTTCAATGGCACATCTAGTCTCAAACCTTTTTAAAACGATCACCAGCTTGCACTGCAGTTATGTTTCATCAGCTCAGATACACACACCACAATCCCCAACATCAAGTGTCGTCAAACCTGGGTGAAGTGGTCAGCGATACGTCACTGAGGGAAGCTTCACTCGATTCCAGAAGGGAAGGTTTCGAGGTGACCTCCGTGGAGGAATCTGCCACCATAGCCAATGTTTCCATTGTGCAGTGTCACCTGCAATATATCAAGTCATAGGCATGTCAACTTGGGAGGCCTAACTCACAGCACACAAGGCCCCTTTCCAAATCTCAGCCCATCCAGCACAGATCTCTTCCCTTTACTTGCAATTTACCCAGAGCCTTGTTGTATTCCTCCATCTTCCAGCCCTTCCTCCCTTAGGAGAGGAGAGCTGGTCTTGTGGTAGCAAACATGACTTGTCCCCTTAGCTAAGCAGGGTCTGCCCTGGTTGCATATGAAAGGGAGACTTTGTGTGAGCAGCACTGTAAGATATTCTCCTCCGGGGATGGAGCTGCCACTCTGGAAAGAGCATCTAGGTTCCAAGTTCCCTCCCTGGCAGCATCTCCAAGATAGGGCTGTGAGAGATTCCTGCCTGCAACCTTGGAGAAGCCGCTGCCAGTCTGTGAAGACAATAGTGAGCTAGATAGACCAATGGTCTGACTCAGTATATGGCAGCTTCCTATGTTCTCTGGCAGGATCTGTGGCTGCTACTGCTCCCACACCACCACCCCACTCCAAAAGGGCCCAACCTGCAAATTTGCTACTTCATGTAAAGTGTTCTAATTAGAAGTTAAGGAATTGCTGGGGCAAGTGCTCAGAAGTGTGCTACTGAATGGCAAATTATCTCCTAGACCAGGTCTTCTCAACCATGGGTCCCCAGATATCAGTGGACTATAACTTACAACATTCCCAGGTACCAGCCATTGTGAAAGGGGATGATAAGAACTGTAGCTCAACAACATCTGGGGACCCCAGATGGGGAACACCTGGTCTAGGGGAAAGCCACACAATGTGTATAAGATGAGCTGCATTCATGCAGGACAGGTCTGTCACTAAGAAAGCAAGATCTACCAAGCAAGCAAGACGGAGCCTCCGTGTTCGGAGGCTGCATATCTTGAACAGTGGGAAAGGCAGTTGCCTTAATGCCCTGCTTGTGGCCTTCCTGGAGCCATCTGGTAGCCCAACATGGCAACAACAAACTTGAGTCAGCTCCAAGGGCTTGCATTTTTAAGCTTTACTACAACACATTTTTATTTATTTATTTATTTACATTTACATCCTGCTCTTCCTCCAAGGAGCCCAGAGCGGTGTACTACATACGTAAGTTTCTCCTCACAACAACCCTGTGAAGTAGGTTAGGCTGAGAGAGAAGTGACTGGCCCAGAGTCACCCAGCTAGTATCATGGCTGAATGGGGATTTGAACTCGGGTCTCCCTGGTCTTAGTCCCGCACTCTAACCACTACACCACACTGGCTCTCTTTTTAACACAAGAATCACCAAGAATGGAGCTGATTTTTCTTTTTGTGTTAGACATGCTGCATGCAAGAGGTATTTTAGACAAAAAGCAAAGTGACTGTGTGATGGTAACATCCCCTAAGTGGCAAGACATTCCACAGGTCCAGCACTTCCCAGGTTTTTGCTTCCTTTAGAGTAGAAGTTCCCAACCGTGGTGGCCAGCCTCCCAGGAGCAGGGTCTTCACTGTCCTCCCCACTTCTGCAGTGGACACATCACTGAGGACATGTCAGCTTCAAGCCTCAGATGAGGAGGCAGGACTCTTCCGAGCACCCTCTAGGAGCCTTTCAAGTAATCTTGGGCAGGAACCCACAAATCAATGGCTGGCTAGAGAGCCAAGGCTTATTTGTGCTTGCCATCCATCTCTCTTCCCTCAGATCCTTTTCTGGAATACAGGCAGAGGGCTTAGGAGAGAAGCAGGTTTTCCATCACTTGCACTGGGATATGGAGAGGGCAAGGAACAGTGGGAGCCCCCTCCGACTGCTCAGAAGATAAGAAATGGCAGGAATCCTCTCAAAAGTGGCAGGGGAAAGTCCTGCTCATCAGGAGGGCTGTCTACCTTGACTGGCAGCGGCCTCAAGGTAGAGGTCTTTCCTAGTAGGGATGTGCATGGGATGAACTCTGAACGGAATGCAAATGCCCTGGAATGGAATGCAAGTGCCCTGGAACATTCTGTCGGAATAACCGATCGAGCTGGTTGTTCTGACAGTACAAGCTCAGCATATCCCTCCCCTCAGTGTGACAGGCTTCAAAAAATTAGCACCAAGACTAGCATCCTGTTGCACACAGTGGCCCACTGGAAGCCTACAGGGAGGAGTTAGGGGCATGCTCTCTCTCCTGCTGCTCCTGCCCTGCAACTGGTACTCAGAGGCATCTTGCCTCTGAGGCTGGAAGTGGCTTGTAGCCCTCCGACTAGTAGCTGTTGATAGACCTCTCCTCCATGAAGTTATCCAAGCCCCTCTTAAAGCCATCCAGGTTGTTGGCTGTCACCACATCTTGTAGCAGAGAATTCCACAAGTGGATTGTGCGTTGTGTGAAAAAAATACTTCTGTTTGCTGGTCCTAAATTTCCTGGCCATCAATTTCATGAGAGGTGCCCCCCCCCACTGAAAGTTGTACTACAACAACAGTTGGAGGGGCACGGTTGCCTACCCTGACACATAGTATACACCCCTACCCCAAATCTCTACGGGGTGCCCAAGCTGAAGATTTCCAACGGAACAAGTACACTCATTTGAAAAAGGCCAGGAACCCCAGCTCTAAGCAGTCTCAGCTGCTTAAGAGCCCAACGTTCTCTTGCTTTAGGATTATGTCACGCTGACCGACTGAATATGAGCCCTGCATTGTTCGCGGGGGGGGGGGGGGGGCACCTGAATTATGTGTCAAGAGTCCATTGTCTGCTCTGCATGACTGATCTTTGGAGGCAAGCTGCCCTTTGCTGGCACACAGAGTCACGCTGAAGCACTTTTGCGGTTCAAACTGGCGCCCATCAGGAAGAGACCACAGGCTCTGCCTGTCATGTGCATTTTCTCTGCTGCAATTGGAGCTAGACCAGTCACGCCACACGCCTTGCCCTGTACAGAGTCACTTCCTCCGCAGCTCATCTCGATGTTTCTCTGCGGCTGCCAGCCCCCGAGATCTGTCGTCGTCATTTCCATTTCAGCTAAAAACAGCATGGGGAAACCCCTCCACTCCACCACAGGAAATTCAGCCACACAGCTTACGGTACGTGGCTATCTGATTGCATGAAGTGGACATTCGATACCCAGCATGACTTCAGAGGAAGTTTGATTCCCCAAATACCTCACGCCCTACGAGAACATTCAATTTTGCCTTGTTGCATCTGAGCAAAGGTCTGCCTTATCTAGCTCTCTCCTTCTAAACGGCCAGTCAAATATACACAAATCAATTTTCAACAGAAGAAACCGGGAACTATCTAAAAGAGAGGCAACAGCCACTGGAAGGACAGGGACAGTTCTCCCCCTGCTCAGTGGTAGGGCTCTCACTTTTTGCCCAGCTTGGAGGTGCGATTCCCAAATGCGAGAAGGGCCAAAGATGGCTCCCTGCCCCAAAGGGCTTGCAATCCAAAAAGGACACCTGCAGGCCACTGGGAAGGACGCTGGGCAGGGCAGAATAGGGACAGGTGCTCTCCCCCTGCTAAAGACAGGAGAGCCCCCATTTTGAAAGGCGCCTCTTTGCCCCGTTAGCAGAAGGGGTTCTCAAACTGTTTGCCCTCCTGAAGATTGTCCCTTGTCCCAAAGGGTTCACAACCTAAAGACAGACACCCACAAGGTAGGCACCAACAGCTGCCAATGCTCTCCCCCTGCTAAAGAGATGACATGCCACTTTTTAAAGTGTTGTCTGTTCAGTTAGCAGGGAATAAAGGCACCAGGGCCCCCCACTGTTAGCAGACAAGCTGTGTTTCGGGGTAGCAGAGAAAGCACCCCTCTAGGAACACAAGACCATGGGGCCAGTGTCTCCATTTTGGGTGTCTCGGTTCATGGGATCATGAAACTTTGCACCAGCCTATCATTGGCAAGATTCGCAGCAGGTTGCTCAGCATGAGCAAAACGTGGAGCGGTCTACCCCCAAGGTCAGAAGAGCAAAGACGGGATGGAACGCCCTCTCTTTTTCAAAAGAGGAGCTGTTGAGCTAAGTGACCAGACCCTATTTCAAAGGATGAATCAATCAAGGCAGGTGTCCTCCCTGTGCAAGATATCAAGTACTTCTTGGGAGTCACACAGATCAGCAGAGCATTTCCTAAAACCATCTTTGACTTAACAAGTTAGCTGGCAAGGACTTGGGAGATGAGCACCTCCAAACTGGAAGTATCTTATCTTATGCCCCTCAGGGCATCCTGTTTTTAGATGGCCAACCTAGCAATTCTTTATTTACGTATGTCCAGTGTGTTTGCATAGCTTCCTCGGCTACTGTTGGGAGAAATCCACTCAGTTAGCAGGACACTATTGCCTCTCTTGAAACCCACCACCTCCAGGGTATGGGGAATGGCTCGGAAACTGCCTCAGGGCACGTTTTAAGGTGTAAGTAAAACGTAAGGTGTGCTGTCGAGTTGGTTTAGACTCCTGGTGACCACAGAGCCATCTGGTTGTCTTTGGTAATAAGTACCTCCAGCCAAAGTGCATGGCCAATCTGTTTGAATCACTAACCTACGGACTCCCAAAGCAAGTGGTAGCTTTTGCTCCTCGCCCTTCTCTTCTCCTTCCCTCTGCCCATTTCCTGCAAGGAGACCTGCAAGTGCACCACCGGACCAAGGATAGGTCAACTAACCTCTTGCCTCTGAGTCTCCTTGGCCCCTTCTTCTCTTTCCTCCCTGCCTTGCAGCACCTTCCACAGCAAGCCTTAAGCCAGGCTCTGGAGGTCTAGGACCTGGGCCAAGCCGATCAACCTGCAATATCGACTCTACGCTAAATTACTGCCAGCTTTATTCTTGCTTAGGATACAAGTTAAGATTCATTGCCTTGCCTAACTAACGTTTGCCTTCTTGTACCCCAATTTACCCTAAATAAAGCTGTTGTCCTGCATTTCTGCCTCCACCACCTCATCTTTTCCAGTTACCAGACTTGCACAAATTTGATACTGACGCCGAACTGCTCCCTCTAGCCAAGCTAATTCCCCAGCTAAGACAAAAGAACGGTTGGTGTGTCTAGCCAGCACTCTGGGGCAGTTCTGGTAACACCACACCCCTTTTGCCCCCAACAGCTCTTTAGAGATAACGCCTTCAGGTCCAGAGGCAGGCTATTATGACTATTGACAGACTACTTCTCCAGAGGTTTATCTAGTTGAGTTCCCCATTCCCCCACAGTGGACAGATTTCCCCAAAAATTTCACATGCATGGCAGGGGGGAGATTTGTCTCCTACTTCTGGTACTTAACAGCAGACTGCTGCTGGAGAGGGAGGTTCCATTTTTAAAGCTCTCCCAGCTGTAGCTCAGCAGCAGAGCATCCACTTTGCATTGAGAAGGTCCCAGGTTCAATCCCAGGTTCAGCATTTCCAGGCAGGGCTGGGAAAGCCCTGTCTGAATCCTGGTGAGCTGCTGTCAGTCCGTGTAGACTAGGCCTGCTCAACTTTGTCCCCCTCCCCAGCTGTTTCTGGACTACAACTCCCACAATCCCCAGCCACAGTGGCCTATAGCCAGGGATTATGGGAGTTGTAGGCCAACTTCTATAGGAGGGCTGAAGTTGAGCAGCCCTTGTGTAGACAATACTGAGCCAAGATGGATCAAGGGCTTCCCCAAGGCAGCTGCTTATGTACCTAGCAAAAAATAGGGCTGGGGAGTTACATAGCATACTTAAAATGAGTATAGGAAGTATGCTATGCAACTCCCCAGTCCTGATGTGCTCCTACCTTCTGCTGGGGTCTTCTGACCCTCCTAGTAAAGATTCAGGGTCCCAATTCTATGATGCAAAAATAAAGTTCACCAAGGCATCATATTTATAGAGCACCTGGTGTGTGTATCCCCAAGCAATGTATCCAACTGTTGAGTTCAGAAATCCTTTAGAAGTAAACATCCACACTTTCTTAGGATAATCTGAACAGAAGCATGCCAGTTTTTAATCCAGCTGTTTGATTTGTTCTCTTATGCCAACTACCTGGTTCAATACCAAGCAATGTCTAGAAGCATCAGGCCAGCCTTTTGGCTGGAGGAGATGCTGACCTCTGAATTTTGCCAATCTCCTCCTCTGGTTTCTGAATGACACCCGTGCCAGTCACATGCTTTCAAGCTGGTCATGAGGGATAGGCAAAATAAGCAAGGCTGCCCCTATATTGTAACGTACAGCCAGTTGCAATGCAAGGGACAGCCTTCCTTATTTTGCAACCCATGCAAGCACAGACATCACCTAGTGCAGAAACATTAAAGTTCCTATCCCATGAGCAAACTGAAAGCATGTGACTGGCATTGGTACCATTTGGAAGCCAAAGCATGCCCCAGGTGGCGCAGTGGTAAAACTGCCGCCCTGTAACCAGAAGGTTGCAAGTTCGATCCAGACCAGGGGCTCAAGGTTGACTCAGCCTTCCATCCTTCCGAGGTCGGTAAAATGAGTACCCAGAATGTTGGGGGGCAATATGCTAAATCATTGTAAACCGCTTAGAGAGCTTCCAGCTATAGAGCGGTATATTTAAAAAATGTAAGTAATGTAAGTAAGTAAAGCAGGAGATCAGCAAACATTCAGGGGTCAAGGCTTCAGCAGCCTGCTTCTTGCCCCTGCCATTGAGTAATGATCATTTCGGGTTTGCAAGGAAATGCTTGCATGCTTTGGCAAAGAAGAAGTTTCCTCTGGGCAGTTCCTAACCAAGTTGGATTTCTGCCTCTTAATGCCAGCCGTGATTAATATAAGGGGTATAATATTGCTGTCCTATTGCAATATTTTTCTTGGGCAATTCTGTTTCTATTGCAATAGACTGTGCTTTTCAAATCACGTAAGCCATTTCAAATCCAGTTACTGAAGATTTAGCAAGGTAAATATTAGCAATACTAACCATAAAATATTTAGTTCCCTATACTGTTTCCCAGCTCTCCCTGCCCCCAGCACACTAGGAGTAAAAAAACACTTAGGGCACACTGGCCCGCAAGTGTGCTTTTTTAAGATGTCAAAGCCATTGCACTATTTAATCTCCTGTTACATTATAGGGCAAGTCAGCTACAAGAGCCGGGAGTTTGATCTCCCTGTGTTGGAACCAAGGCACCCCTAACACACAGGAAAGGAGTAGCTCCTTAGGCCCAGGAAGGGGCAAATCAGCTGCAAAGCTGGGTGTTTACACTCTCTGTGTTTGCAGCCGACTTGCTCCTTTATGGCTCAAGGCAGCGACTCCTTCCCTTTGCATTATGGGGCAAATTAGCTCCAAACATGGGGAGTTCAAACTCTCTACTTTTGGAGCCAACTCAGAGCTAGTCCATGTGGCACCACGGCCTGTGTCTTGCTTGCAGCACACTGGTTGGGAAACCCTGGTTTAGTAAATAACTAGATTATATTTAGTAGTTCTGTTGACCTTTTGGTCAGCTTGGCTTATCTTGCTGTTTCAGCAGAGGCAGAACAGGGTTTTTTTGGCCTAAAATGTTGGTGACCTCTTGCCAGAGATGGGAAGCAGACATGAACAACAAGAGGCTTGGTGGATCACTCAGAACAACCAGTTTCACAAGACAATATTAGGGTCACCCTCAAGGTCCCACTTGATGCCAATGTTAATACAACCCAGGTTAAACATTGCTGGTATACACAGACACCCTGAGATGGAAGAACAGTTACTCTGACCTCTGGGATGTCTCAACAGCTGCCTCAAGTGGAGAAACACATTGTCTAGATTATCTGGTTGACCAAACATTAGCGTGCAAGAACTCAGGCAAACTTTGGACAAGCTGGCCAGTCCCACAGCAAGGATGAACTTTGCCTTGAAGGTCATATTTTCAACCATCATTCCTACAAGGAGTTCCATACAATTTTTTGATGAATGGGATCTTGGAGGTCTTCTGGTCCAACCTCCTGCTCAGTGCAAAGAATTATTCTTTCCCAACAGTCTTAGGAACATAGGAAGCTGCCATATACCGAGTCAGACCATAGGTCCATCTAGCTCAGTATTATCTACGCAGACTGGCAGCGGCTTCTACAAGGCTGGAGACAGGAGTCTTTCTCAGCCCTATCTTGGAGATGCCAGGGAGGGAACTTGGAACTTTCTGCTCTTCCCAGAGCAGCTCCATCCCCTGAGGCGAATACCTTACAGAGCTCACACTTCTAGTCTCCCATTCATATGCAACTAGGGCAGACCCTGCTTAGCTAATGGGACAAGTCATGCTTGCTACCACCAGACCAGATCTCCTCTCTCCTATTGTGGGCTCCAGGGTCACTCACACACACCGTGAGCTTCATGGCCAAGTGGGGATTTGAACCTGGAACTCCCAGAAGAAGATGATTTCTACCAAGTCAGACCCTTGATCGATCTAGCTCAGTGTTATCTATCCCAAGGCAACACAGCTTTGGACCTCTCACCATCCCTGACTGTCACCCACTGTGGTTGAGGATGATGGGAGTCGTAGGCCAAACAAAGCTGGCGGGCCAAAACGGTGCAGCCCTGCTCTGAGCTGATCAGCAGCAGCTCTCCAGGGCTTCAGGAAGGGGTCTTTCCCAGCTCTACATGGAGAGGCTACTAGGGATTGAACCTGGGGTCTTCTGCATGCAAAGCAGATGCTCTAACACCAAGCAACGGCCCCAACGTGGATTCCAGCCCAATGTTCCACCCTCCAAACCACACTGCCTTCCCCACAGTTGCCTTGCTGTAAGATGAAGCAGCCTCCGCACTTGCTCAACCACTGTCAGAAGCCACAGTTTGCATCATCTCTTTTTACAGGCAATTTTCAGCATTGCAAGCTGCGATCAGCTTCCAGGGAAAGAGAAAGTAAAGCAATATTGTTTCAACATTCGTCATCGCTAATAAAAGCCTTCTAACTACAGAAGAGCACCCAAATCTTTGAAACTGTGTTTAAGGACTGTACTTCTAAGTAGGGAAGAAAGCGATTGCCTATCTTCCCTTCTTATAAGTACAGTACTTAGTGTACTTATAAGCAACAATTCCCTTCACTCCCACACTAGAGGAACGCCTTTGAGATAAATCCCGCTATGAACTTCTAAAAAGGAGAAGATTCTCCCTTTCAACTATTCTCCCCCACAAAAAGTGCATCCCGAGATGGGATGAGGCTGTAACTTGGCGGCTGAGCACAAGCAGACAGCGCCAAGTTCAATTCTGGCAGCATCTCCAGGTTGGGCTGGGAAGGACCCCTACCTGAAACCTTCGAGAGCTGCTGCCAGTCAGTGCAGGTAGGGCCAGATTAAGACATATTCAGGCCCTCAAGCTATGTCATGCTTAAGAGGCCCCACAGAGTTACAAAATGCGCTGGAAGTCCCAGCCTGGTGCATCATTCCCCCCCTTCCCCCTCCTCACTGCATTGCTCACAGTTATAAGAGCATTCATCTGAAGAGGCGACTGCTGCCTGTAACCACAATGCTGGGTGTTGGTCTACTCTGGGCCCTGCTCTAACAAAATTTTGATATAATTTAGTTATTTCTGCACAGATTTATAAACTCAGTATGGTAAATAGTGTAGCCATCTATATACTTATTTCTCTTAGCCGGCATGCGTGTCCTTAGGAATTTGGCGGCGGAACTCTCGCGTTGCCAGGCTTGGGCGAGCCGCGAGAGTTCAGGGGAAACAAAAAATGGCAGTGGCAGGCTGGTGCAAAACGACCAGAGGAGGTGGTGGTGGTGGTGGGACGGTCTGGCCTCGCCAGGCCATGCTGGGTGAGGAGGAGGAGGCGGCCAGTGGGCTGCTGGGAGCTGAAGGCGGATGGCCTGGCCTGGCCGTGGAGGTAAAGGAGGCGGTGGCAGCCTCAGCTGGCTGCTCGGCTGCCAGATGAGGAGGCGGCGGCTGCCGCCGCCGCCACCCAATCTGGCCAACAAAGGGGCAGCCTGTCACTGTGTCGAGAGTGGGGCAGGAAGTGGGGGAACAGCCAGCCCCAAGGAGCACACAGATGCTCTGTGTGGGTCAGCTAGTATAGGTGTCTTATAAGAGTGATAATGTCAGTTTTAGAGTCTGTAAGCCACCCAGAGAACAATTTGTTATGGGGCGGCTAACAAATAAAGTTTTATTTCTTTGTTTCTCCTTTATTTTTCAACCAGTTATGTAAAACTTGAAATTTAGTCATTTTTTGGTATTCAGAGGCCCCCTCATGATGTGAGGCCCTGAGCTGTAACCTACTTAGCATATGCTTAAATCCAGCACCAAGTGGAAGCAACACTGTGCTAGATGGTCTGATTCAGAGAGAGAGAGAGAGAGAGAGAGAGAGTATTTTACATGTTATATCCCGCACTTTCTCCAAGGAGCCCAGAGCCGTGTACTACATACTTAAGTTTCTCCTCACAACAACCCTGTGAAGGAGGTTAGGCTGAGAGAGAAGTGACTGGCCCAGAGTCACCCAACTGGTTTCATGCCTGAATGGGGATTTGAACTCAAGTCTCCCTGGTCCTAGTCCAGCACTCTAGCCACTACACCACGCTGCCTGGTAGAGGACTGCCATTTCTATTTTTTGTAGAGCAGCTACCTTTTTAAGCACTTCATCCACAAGCATTTATGGAGGGGTCAACCCTATTGACTAGTATGTGTCAATATGGCTGGGAATGATGGGAGTTGTAGTTCCATAGCTAGAGAGCCAAGGTTGCCTACCCCTGTACTAGTGTGCACATGCACACACACACCCCTTTTGCCAGCCAAAGAGGTTTCTTTATTTTCATACTTCTATCCTGCTCTACCTCCGAGAGCTCAGAGGTACATGGTTATTTTTATCCTCACGACAACTCTGTGAGGTAGGTTAGGCTGAGAGATACACGACTGGCCCAAAGTCACCCAGTGAGTTTCATGGCTGAATGGGGATTTGAACTCAGGTCTTCCCAGCCCTAGTCCCAACACTCTAACCACTATGCTATGCTCTCACAGACACTGCCCTGCCAGCAGATTTTAGCTGGATTGATTACGTGCCAGTCTCAATTTCATGTGAAATGGATGAAGTGCCAGTTTTAATGGGAGTTGCTCCCCAGTCGGTGCGTGTGGGATTTCAGGCTTACAGATTGATATTATAAGGTGCCCAATTCAAAGGATGCTTCTGCCCCAGAGCCAGGATTCCTGCTTAGCACGCTGGCTCTCTGCACACAGACTCCCAAGCTCTGTTCTCCTCCCAGCGGATGCTGCAAACAATCCTGTTCAACCTCCGCCCTCCCGCACCTGCTGCAAGCACTCTCCGCTGCAGGATCATCCAAGCGCTTTCAGCCAATGGCAGCGCTCCTAGTAATCATCCCAGCACCCTCACGTGAGGATGGTCTCCAGAGAATCCTGTCTGGGGTTACTGTAGGACGTTCACCTACTCGGCTGAACTCATCAGTGACTGCATGCCAAGCATCAGCAGATTCCGGTTTTTTTTTATTTTAATTTTGCCTTCTCACTCACTCACACAGGCAGACACACAAACTCATGGGTGGGGAGGGGAGAAGCGGGTTGTGGCCGTGAGTCACAAAGTGGTCTATTTCCATCACCCTATCAAAAGGCTCCACGCTGGACGGATCCTGCTGAGCCCCTTGTTTACAGATAACTCAGCTGCTTATGCGTCACCAGAATTCTGCTGGGCATCAGTAGCATTCAAGTCAATTCCCGGCATTTTGCATTCCTGGATGCTGGAAGGTTTTTCAGCATCCTCTAGGAAAGGCACCAGGGCAGTCATTAAATGCCAGGGGTGGCAGATTGGTCCCAGGGTTGGTGCAGTGCACCAGGAACAGGCTGAGGGTGCAGGAGGAAGAGAACTTGAATGCACAAGTGCCATGGGTCAGGGTGCCCCAATTTTGGGTCCCCAGATGTTGGACTACCATCATCCCAGTCACCGTGAACAAAGGTTGTATACCTGGCTAAAGCGGACATTCAATACCAAGCATTATTTTAGAGGACGTTCTGGGGAGGACGGGAGTTGGAATCCTAAAATGTCAGAATTGGAAGAGACCTTTGAGATCTTCTAGTCCAACCCCGTTTAGTGCAGAAATATCCAATCTGCCCCCCCCGATTGGGGAACCCCGCCCTAAGTTACTTAGGTTTAAACTGCTTTTAACATAGGCCTAACATTAACTATGTTCCTGTCTTTCATAAGACTTTGCTCTTGTATTCAGCTGTATGGCTCCTTTCTGCCACTAATGGCATTTAAACCGCTCTACAAGATCTCATACCTGCTTTATTCTTAAATACAGGAGCCCTTGCTCCCGTCCATCAGCCTACTTCCTACTGCGGCTTGCCAGATGACTGGGAAGCCTACAAATACAAGCAAGTAACAATCTACCCTCACTGTTTGTTACTGCATTGTGCTAACGTTTAATTGTTGTTTTTAGATTGTGAACTGCCCAAGGACCTACCTATGGGGCACTATAGAAATTTGTAATTATAATAAAATAAAACTGGTCTTCAGATACACTGCATCAGAACGTGGAGGTTCCATTTAGCTGTAGTGGCAAGGACCTGCGATTTTGACTAGTTCTTTTTGAAGCACCATACACGAGGAGAGCATTGATGACAAAATGGAATCCTCAACCAAAGTGAGCCCACAGGCAAATCACCACACAGCCGATACTGCAGCTAGAAATTTGCAAGGCTAAAGAATCATTTGTACAGCTAATGCACTAGCTTTCTGTGTAGAGACTTGTGAGAAGAATTTAGCCATGTAATCTTCTACTTGCACTCTGTAGTACAACCCAAACAGAACTCAGTGTCCCAGGCCTTGGTCCAGCAACAAACTAGACAGACCTGGTTCACATCCTACCTCTGACACCTACAAGTTGGACAGTCTTGGGCATTTCACTCAACTGCATTGTACAAGTTGCTCCATGATCTAACTGTAACCAACAGGAATATTTTGATTCAAGTTCTCCTTGACTACAGGCAAGCTCCCTCCAGGAATCCTAGCAACAGGCTTTAAACATTTTATAAGCCATTTCTCTATTAAATGGCAGTGATGCCAGTCACTTCCTTATGCAAATACTCAAACAGGAACTAGAGTAGATTTTAAAGAAAAGCCCTGATACAATATACTGTTCAAATAGTAGCAGATGTTCTGCCCACTGACAATGTGTCTATAGTACAGCTTCCTGGTCTCTGGTCTTTTGCTCTTAGGTGCCAAATTTGGGCAGATTCCTAAATTTGCATCATCTGCTAAGGTTGGGGGCAGGAAACTGGGTAAGTCTGTCATGTTTATCCATCAAAAGAAGGATAACCTTTATGGCAGAAGTTGGGTTTTTTGGAGCAAACCAGACACATCGCAAAAGGAAATATGGCTATCCTGTTTTGAAAATCTCTTATAGGAAAATATTTTCTGTTTAAAGGGAAGATAAGCATTATTCCTGTTAAGATATTCATGATATGGGAACAACCTATATAAGTTATAGCCCCAAATATTTCAGCCCCTAAATATCCCAGCTCTCCCAGCGGAGCCCCCACTTTTTCTTTTTCAGTCAAAGACACTAAGATGAAGGTTCTCAACCTTGGATCCCAATTTGTTGGACTACAACTCCTATCATCTCCAGCCACAATATCTGAAAGGTATGTAGTCCAATAGTAGGTATGCAGTCCAACTCCTACAACAAAGAGTTGTAGTCCACCAATATCTGGAGACATCTGCACTAGGAGTCTGGTGCATCACATTTCATGGTTGAATCAACCAGTTAACATCTGTGTGAGAGCCAGCATGGTGTAGTGGTTAGAGTGCTGGACTAGGACCGGGGAGACCCGAATTCAAATCCCCATTCAGCCATAAAACTAGCTGGGTGACTGGGCCAGTCACTTCTCTCTCACCCTAACCTACTGCACAGGGTTGTTGTGAAAGAGAAACAAGTATGTAGTACACCACTCTGGGCTCCATGGACGAAGAGCGGGATATAAATGTAATCATCATCATCATCTGCCTTGACAAAAGTAATTAAAAATGGCAATATCATTAATCATTGCAAGAGTCTGATCAGCACAGATTTCTATTTTGTGACAAAGCAGAGAATTTAAGTCAATTCTCCAGTTAGAGAGGGTATAAAAATGAAGGCGGGGGAATTTCAGCATGAACAATGCAAGAAACTGAAGGGTAAGGAAAGATTACTTCAGCTCAAAGCCAGGTCTATCAACAGAGATGCAAAACAGGGAGCTGTCAAGAGTGGGTGCTGCTGGCAGTCAGTGCCAAGATTTTGGACTGGGTGTGTGTGTGGGGGGGGGGAAGACTTATGCTTCAGCCATCCTCCTTCACCCCCATTTTAATGCATGTAAGTGCAGCATATTTGTTTCCATGTTGCTGAAGAGTAGAGGTGGGGGAGATACCACTTGATATGGGACACGGAAAAAGCCTTCTGCATAGGGTGGGAAGATACAAGGAACCAGAGCATACGGGGGCGGTGGGGGGGCAGAATACCAGGAAGTAGTGTCCAAGAGGATCCTTGGATGACTTTTGTGCCTTGGCACAAGGGCCAAGGCCTCAAACAGGAGGACCAGAATAGGGATGAAGTCTGGATTCTACTTTGGGGAAGAGGAGCAGAAGATTTGTGGCAGGGAGGAGAGAGGTGGAGAAGATACATAGCAGAATTTCAGGCAAGATCTGTTAGCAATACAGCCCCAGAATTAGAGGAGACAAGTATTGTCTCAAACAATAGTTCACACAGGAAAGGAGTAAGGAGGATATCTTAAGCAAGAGGTGGGGAACAAAGCCAGATAGGATGTGGAAAGACAAATGCTTTATTTGGTTCCCATTTAGAAGGCTTCAGCTCCCTTTTGAAGTCAAGTCAGTTCCTTTATAAGGTAAAGACAGCTAGGAGACCACACACATATACTATTCTAGTAAATGGTTCGGTAGAACAGGGGTTTCCAGATGGTGCTGCACTACAACTCTCATCATCCAGTCACAACAGCCA
Source organism: Hemicordylus capensis (assembly GCF_027244095.1). Classification (NCBI taxonomy): domain Eukaryota; kingdom Metazoa; phylum Chordata; class Lepidosauria; order Squamata; family Cordylidae; genus Hemicordylus; species Hemicordylus capensis. The sequence continues at coordinate 220,606,298 of NC_069658.1, forward strand.
CTATGGCTCTAGATGATGGGAGTTGTACTCCAACAACATCTAGGGGACCCAAGGCTGGGAAACCAGGTTATACAGGAGGACCTCCTTGTGCACAACTCTAAGCAGACAAGAGACACAAGGGCAACAGATGGGGTCAGAATACCACCTCCTCAACCACACACCCACCTTTGACACTCAGCTTCTCCAGACAGGACAAACCTCTCCCAACGCCAACCCACTTCTCCAAATAAGAATCTAAGAGAGGCCACTAGAACAAAAGGCACTGCAGCCTCACCAACCCCACCCCCCAGGCAAGCCTTTCAGGGGATGGGGCAGTAATTCAGGGGAGAGACAGTATCTACAGACAGTCCCAGGTTCAATCCTCACAGCATCTCCAGCATTCCAGGCAAGAATAACCCCAGAAAGTCACTACTAGTCAGAGCAACCAGGACTTAGCTAGACAAGGACCTCACCCTCAGCCAGCCCATCTCCCACATCCTTGTAAGTTTCAAGTTGTCCCTTTCACATCCCAGAGTCATAGTGCCAGGCACTGCACAGATCCATCAATCAATATTACAGTCTCAGACCCGCACAAGGTAGGAGGAGTATGTAACAGGCAATAAATACCAACAGCAATTGAAACCAGACCGAAGCGACAAAATCTGTGCCTATTCGCATAAAGACTGCAAGGCTACTACGGAATTACTAGAAGATTAAAAGCGAAGAGTGTCTGTAAAAAGCAACAAAGGAGTTAGAAAATTGCTCAAACTGCAGCATGCGACTATGGAGGAGTCACAGTGGGGCTAAAGCCAACGAGAGAGTGTTGAGAGTGACATGCTATATAGCTTAAAAGCTACGCACTGCTGCAATGCTAACAGCTGTAAAAAATAATTAGTGAACGGAGACTTTAAAAGCAGGAGGGCTGGATGGCTGAAGAAGTTAGTTCTATCTTGCTGGCAGTCAGGGACCGGCGAGCTCTGCAGGCTGCACAGAACAGCAGCGGATTTGACAGGAAAGGGAGAGCGCGCGGAATACAAGCCTCCGACGCGGAGAACATTAATTAACGGATTAAGCCAATTACCCTTCTCTTCAGAGAGTGAGGGGGAAAACTATTTCCCTCCTGAAGACGCCCCCGCCCCGTTTTAACACTCACTGAATCCCCCTACCCGCGCTCCAAAGCACATGCCTGGCGCTGTCCTGCCAAGCACACAAACGAAGACAATTCCTTACCTCCCCGGCCCGCGTTCAAGAAAAGATGCTATCGCAAAGACACGCCTGGCGGGAAGCCTTTTAAAGTGGGGCTATGGGCGGGGCCTGAAGGGAGGAGGAGAATGGGGCTTTCTCCGCCCATTAATCGCTTTGTCTTGTTTCTCTCGCGGACCTCCCGCCAAGCGTAGAAAAGCTCTGATTGGCTGTCGTGAAGAAGCGCGTGGCCTGAACCGGCCGATAGCTGGCCGAGACTGAGGAGCGGGCGTGTGAAGCGGCGAGCGCCATGTTGGTTGCGGGAAAGGGCTTTCGTGGCCCCGCCCCGCTTCGTTTTGGGGCCTGCCGGGAGGCGCGCCAAGCCCCGCACTCGTGCGGCGGCCACTCGCGGTCATTGACTTCTCTTCGGCGAGCGAATGAATGCATGAATGAAGGAAGGAAGGAACAAAGGGGATTCGCACGTGCACGGGCTGCGCCTGCGCGGAGAAGAAATGGGAGGGCGATTTGCTGGGGGGCGGTTCAAAATAGAGCAGCAGGAGACAAAGGGAAAGCCTTCTTCCGCACAATCTGGACTGGAGTTGACCTGTAGAACTCATTGCTACAAGATGGAGCAATGGCCACTGGCTTGAACATACCACATGAGGTGGAACTGACCTACGGAACGGAACTCACTGCCACCGGCTATGATGATGGCCGCTGGCTCGGATGTCTCTCTCACTCTTATTTATTTATATTAATATTCTGCTCGTCCTCCAAGGAGCCAACTGCAGAGTAAAAGCTGGTTATGTTTATCTTCATAAATCTGTGAGATAGGTCAGGCTGAGAGAGAAGGGCCTGGCTTAGAGCTACTCAGTTAGTTTCAAGGCTGAACCAAGATTTGAAGTTGGTTCTCCCCAGTCCTGCTCCAACCACTACACCATGCTGACTCTGTGTTTGTGCGTGCGTGCATGCACACACACTCTCTGAGTAGCTTAGGGCAATAGGGGTTTCCCTTCATTTTCATACCAACCACCCAGTGAGAGCAGCTGGCGTAAAATAACCCAGTGTCCTTCATGGCTGAATGGGGACTCAAACCTGGCTCTCCTGCACCAATGGCCAACACTAGCTGAAGCTTTGTCCACTCTATCCCACTGGCTCTCACTGAGCAGTGAGACTCAAATAGAACCTTCAAATTCAGAGGCAGTCTACCCCTAAGTGCCGGGTGAGGGGCATACAACGGAGGAGATCTATTTGCCCCAGTACAGTCTTCATATTCAATGGCAATGAATTCAATGGCTAAATGGAACCTTAATGTACAGCAGTAGTATATCTTTGAATAAGAAGAAACTGAGTGCAGGGGAAAGGCCATTGCCTTCATGCCTGGCTTGTGGACTTCCTGGAGGTAACTGGCCCCAAGAAGCTGCTGGAGTAGATGGGCCTGCCCTTTTGGTCTGACCCAGCAAGGCTGTTCTTGCCTCCAATAGGTCTCTCAAAACCTACAGCCCACGGAACCCACATGGTCAAAGGCAGTCTACCTCTGCGATCAGCTGTTGGTGGACATCCAAGAGAGGGCTGTTACCCTCACATATTGTTTGTGGCCCTCCCAGAGGCACCCAATTTAGCCACCAAATGCTGGGCTTGGACAATTCACTCTTTTGTTAAAGCAATTAACAGGATATGTTGCCTCACTATAGCCACAGCAAAATACCAACAAGTCCCTGAGGTTCTCTCTCTTCAGCCAGGCTTGTTAGGAACTCCGAGGGAGTCTTATAACTGCCACAAGTATTCAGCTATAATCTTGAAAGCAAACAGATCCTCAGGGAAAGGAGCCTGCTAATTGAGCAAAGAGGCACCTTTTTAAAGTGGTGATTCTCTTTATTCAAGGGGAGAGCAACTGGCCATATCTAGCTCCAGCCCAGCATCCCTCCAGTGGCTGTTGCTGGTGTCTAGCTTAGGTTTCTTTTTTTGGATTGTGAGCCTTTTGGGGACAGGGAGCCATTTAATTTTATTTATTTATATCTATGTAAACCACTTTGGGAACTTTTTGTTGAAAAGCAGGATATAAATATTCATTGTATTCACACTAGATTTCAGTAATTCTCATCTCTTGGGACAAAGGCTTTAAAAGGGACTTAGACAAATTAATGGATGACAGGTCTATCAATGCCTACTTGTCTGAGGGCTATAGGCCACCTCCAGCATCCTCAGAGGCAGGATGCCTCCAAATACCAGTTGCAGAGGAGCAACAGCAGGAGAGAGGGCCTGCACCCTCTTGCCCGTGGGCTTCCCAGAGGCATCTGGTGGGCCACTATGTGAGAAAGGGATGCTGGACTAGATAGGCTTCCTTGGGCTTGATCCAGCAGGACCGTTCTTATGTTCTCAAAGGGGCTCTGGGCTAAGGTTTATTCATTCATTGTTCAGTTTATATACCACTTTTCATTAAATAACCTCAAAGCAGTTTACAATATAATTAAAACAATGCATAATTAAAATACAAAGGTACAGATGATCTCAAAAAAACAAAAAGCATAATACAAAAGTACAGATAAAAATATAAGAATAACCTATATACAATTTAATATACCTATATACAATTTAATAACCCATAAAATAATAATACATAACACAAAGCAGCAGCAGTAAAAAGCAATACTCTCATTCAGCAGCCTAGGTGAAGAGCCCTGTCCTTACTTTTTTCCTAAAAACTGTCGAGGAATCTTTAGAAGATCCAAAAGGATCTCTCCAGACTGGGGGAGCAGGCAACAAAATGGCAAATACGGTTCAATGTTAGCAAGTGTAAAGTGATGCACACTGGGACGAAAAACCCCAGCTTCAAGTATATGCTGATGGGATCCGAGCTGTCGGTGACTGACCAGGAGAGGGATCTTGGGGTCGTGGTGGACAGCTCGTTGGAAGTGTTGACTCGATGTATGGCAGCTGTGAAAAATGCCAATTCCATGCTAGGGATCATTAGGAAGGGGACTGAAAATAAAACGGCTAATATTATAATAGCAATAGCAACAGCACTTACATTTATATACCGCTTTATAGCCAGAGCTCTCTAAGCGGTTTACAATGATTTAGCATATTGCCCCCAACATTCTGGGTACTCATTTTACCGACCTATATCATTTTGTATAATGCCCTTATACAAAATTATGGTGCAGTCACACCTGGAGTACTGCGTATAATTCTGGTCACCACATCTAAAAAGGACATTGTAGAACTGTATACAGGTGCAGAAGAAGGCAACCAAGATGATCAAGGGCCTAGAGCACCTTTCTTATGAGGCTAGGCTACAACACCTGGGGCTATTTAGTATAGAAAGAAGACAACTGCAGAGAGACATGATAGAGGTCTATAAAATCATGCATGGTGTGGATAGAGAGACATTTTTCTCCCTCACATAACACTAGAACCAGTGGTTATCCTATGAAATTGAGAGGAGAGCTGGTCTTGTGGTAGCAAGCATGACTTGTCGCCATAGCTAAGCAGGCTCTGCCCTGGTTGCATATGAATGGGAGACTTGATGTGTGAGCACTGCAAGATATTCCCCTCAGGGGATGAAGCCGCTTTGGGAAGAGAAGAAGGTTTCAAGTTCCCTCCCTGGTAGCATCTCAAAGATAGGGCTGAGAGAGATTCCTGCCTGCAACCTTGGAGAATACGCTGCCAGTCTGTGAAGACAATACTGAGCTAGATAGACCAATGGTCTGACTCAGTATATGGCAGCTTCCTATGTTTCCTATTGCCGGGAAATTTAGGACCAGCAAACGGAAGTATTTTTTCACACAACGCATAATCCACTTGTGGAATTCTCTGCCACAAGATGTGACAGCCAACAACCTGGATGGCTTTAAGAAGGGTTTGGATAACTTCATGGAGGAGGGGGTCTATCAATGGCTACTAGTCAGAGGGCTATAGGCAACCTCCAGCCTCAGAGGCAGGATTCCTCTGAGTACCAGTTGCAGGGGAGCAACAGCAGGGCATGCCCTCAATTCTTGCCTGTGGGCTTCTCAGAGGCATCTGGTGGGCCACTGTGCAAAACACGATGCTGGGCTAGATGGGCCTTGAGCCTGATCCATCAGGGCTGTCCTTATGTTCTTAAACCGAGGAGTGGACAGGAGAGCATTCCAAAGCCTGGGGGCATTGACTGAGGTTGCCATTTCCCTCTGGATTTCTGGCTATTTACCGCGTTTTAAGCATGTTCCCTGGTGCCCACTTAGCACTTGCCGATTCCTAACTTTCCTTTAAAGCCAAAAAGCTAAGCTCTAGCCCTTGTGGAAGTGGAGTTCAGGAGCAAAATGTGGGGTCACTCTTCTGTTCAACTGCTGGACTTGGAGAAAGGCAGGTGAGGGAAAAAAGGCTGGCTGGGTTCACACAATAAGGAATCCCCCTGAGGCATGTTGCCTTTATTTTTTGTCAGCAGGGGATCTCTATTGCAGCTTGATTTTGATGTAAATTACGGTTTGGGGCTTTATCGTGCAATCCATTCTGTGCATGCCTACTTAGAAGTAAGTACCACTGGTTTCAATCAGATTTTCTCCCAAGTAAGGGTGCTTAGGATTGCAGCATTAACTGAAAAGCTCAGTGTATTCCCCCCCCTACTGCTGTTATTAATACCTCAAACATAGAGTAGTCTTCATTTATTTTCTATAGATATGTCATTTTTGTGAGTTTTTAAGTTTTAGTTTAAGTCACCATGTATTTTCCTTCCCCTCTGCTCTTTTCCAGCCAATAGGCATTTTGGTATACCTATCTCAGGATGTAAATGGTGACAAGGCTCAAGAATGAAGGCCTGAATCCCTAGCACCAGTTTTGTAGGGTCAATTGTAGAATTTAGTGGTGATGGAAATGCACTCAGCACTGCTCCTCCTCGTGAGCTTTGTTTTGGTATTTTCCCCAGTCTTATCTGGTATTTTCACCTTCCACAATAAATAGCACATTTAAACCAATAAATAGCATGCTTATTCACTAATAAAAAGCATATTTGGGTACTGGGAAATTATCATTTATATCCCACTCTTCCTCCAAGGAGCCCAGAGCGGTGTACTACATACTTAGATTTCTCCAAATTTGTTGGAAAATGTATTGGAAAATGGAGTGGGGTGGTTGTCCACAGCTGGTGAGGAATCCATGGCAGCGGTACACACAGCTAATTAGACAAGGTTAAAAACTGAACATGTATGTTAGAAAGTTCTGGGATATGAAGTCTGGGTATGTTTAATGCTCAGGTAAAGAGACTCTCTCCAGCTATTGCTGGTAGATATCCAGGGCAGATACAAGTCAATTGGACAGTCTATCAGCTAATTTGCATAGCATGCAAATTAGGGTGCCCAGATTTTGAGCTTGAATATGGCAACCCTTCTCTGGGCAGGCTTTTTAAATTAGCCTCCCTCGCTTCCTTGAAAAGGTCCTTCCAGTTCAGTTATTAAGGCCTAGAAATGGTCAGTGTTTGGCCCTGCAAATGTGTGTACACATGACTGAATGCACCCTACTGGGGTGGGGGGGATGAGGGCATTTAGAAAGATAGCATCTCAGGAAGGGGAGGAGAGCTGGTTTTATAATCGTAAGCATGAATTGCCTCCTTTGCTATGCAGGGTCCACCCTGGTGTGCATTTGAATGGGAGACTACATGTGTGAGCACTGTAAGAGAGTCCATTCAGGGGATGGGGCCACTCTGGGAAGAGCATCTGCATGCCTGCATGCAGAAGTTTCCAAATTCCTTCCCTGGCATCTCCAGATAGGGCAGGGAGAGACTCCTGCCTGTAACCTTGTGGAAACCACTGCCAGTCTGTGAAGACAATACTTAGCTAGATGGACTAAGCTATATACTACTAAGTATAACTACAATACTAAGCTATATGGCAGCTTCCTATGTTCCTAAGGTATTTCCAACTTTGGGTCCCCAGAGGTCATTGGACTTCAACTCCCATAATCCTCAGCCCAAGTCTGAGAACCCCCAAATTAGGCCAAAACACTTCTCCTTGGGACTCTGGTTTTCTAAGGATATTTAAGCAATCAGAGTTCTCCAATATCAGAGAAAAGTATAGCCTTCCTGACACGCTCATTTTCTAGATGCAGAGTTTTGGTTTTTAATGGAGGAGCATTTCTTTCTGTGAATGCACCCCTGCAGCCTGGAATGGTATTGTGTGCAGTTTGGGTAATTGCTGTTTCACTTGCTGTTAATCCCAAACCCTCACGAGATCCAAAAGAATCGGAAGAGTAACAGATGAGGGATAAGTGGGGGTACTATTGAGGGAGCAAGGACATTGCCTCCCATCCAACCCTCCACTTTAGACCATCTGCAAGTTATCTTCAGATTATCTCTATGTCTAGCCAAGGTACTGACTCTACATGGTGGCCACAATTCAACCTCAAATTCGGCAAGCTTAAAACCCACTGAGATCAATTCAGGCTGAATTCCTTGGAGCAGTCTCAGCCTTGGGTCCCTACTGAACTCAGTGGCCCAGACTCCTGAGTCGCAAGTGGGTTAACTTGTGAACCGCCTAACCAATTTGAACTAAATTTGGTACAGCTGCAGGGACACATAGGCATGCCCCAATGACACAGTTTGTGATGATGTCATCCACCCCAATCCAAGATGGTGGATGTGTGAAATTTCTGAGGTGCAAGTAGGAACTGATTTGGACCAAATTTGGCACAGTTGTAGGGATTAGTTCTTACTAGAACAATTTGTTTTAAAAAGGGGTTCAGTTCAGGGGTTCCGGAGACACTGAACCAACTTCAAACCAGTTTAAACAACGGTCCACACAGGATATCAAATTCAGCCTTGCAGCGCCACTCTATAAAATGAATACAACGATATTTTCATAACTTGAGAAAAACATTTTTAAAACAGGTTTATTTTTGAGGTATTTTTAAAAAATAAAAAGGGTTTTATAAGACAATACACACACACACAACATGATAACACTCAGGAAAATAATCATAGAATTGAAAGCTGAGTGTCCAACCTATTTTGAACCAGTTCTCACTTTTTGCATTTAGAGGTTCAGATTTTAGATTCAGGGTCAGTTCCTGTTTGTGAAAATCCTTTCTGAACCAGTTTCTGGGTTCAGAAGTTATTTGGCTCCTTGATTATGTGATCCAGAGGGTTCTCTCTATCTTGCTTCTTCACAAGATGAAGTAGTTGCTTCAGATTTTGGGGAGAAACTTGTGTTGTATCTTGTACCCAACAGAAATGAAGCACATGCAAGTCTCCAGGCTGTAGGAAACTTCTTAAAACTGGACTACAATCCCCATCACCTTCTGCCACAAAGGTCCTTCAGCAGGGAGCGATGAAAGTTGTAATCCAACCACCATGTTTGAGAACCCTTGTCTCGTGGTAACAGTCATGCATCCATCTTGCTGTTACAGTTATCATGATTGCTACATCCCATTTGGACTACTGCACTGAGCTGAACTTGGTGCTGCCCTAGGGTTGGAAACCACAGTTAGTACAGAACACATCAGTGGGGTTGTTAACTGGGACCTGACATAGGGAATTCGAAGCTGCCAGCTGTCTTGGCTCTCAATCTGCTTCTGGGTCCAATGGATCTGCTGGGCCACTGTGCGAAACAAGATGCTGGATTAGACAGCCCTTGGGCCTGATCCAGCAGGGCTGCTCTTATGATCTTATGCTTTTGACCTTTCGAGCTCTGAAAATCTTTGGATGAGGCTACCACAAAGACTACCTCTTCCCACACAAAGCTGTCCAAATATTAAGATCTGCATCAGAGTCTCCTCTGGTGGTGGCACCCCATCTCCAGAATACTCTCTCCGCACTGAACCATCTTCTTCCTCTTATTCTTGCTTCTGCATAAACCACTATGAAAACCTTTCTGCTGAAAGGCAGAATATTTGTATAACAAATATAAAAATAGTGTGTTTATATAAACCACTTTCTGGGCCTGGTGTCACAAGCCCACTTTCCCCAGCAGCTGCCAAAGGCTCCTCCCACATGCCCACTCTGGAAAGGACTGGGCCTTACCAGCAGAAACAACATCGTTCTACGCCAGGGGACACGTGGGGAGGCTCACCATTTCCTTCCCTGCAATGTAGCATGGTGACCCAATAGCAGTAGGGGGGAAAGGCGCACCCCTCAGCTAAACAGGGACTCTCAGCCTTGGGTCCCTAGATGATCTTGGACTACAACTCGCCTCGCCCCCTGGCATAAATGGGATCTGGCCACTGTGGCAGGGGAGGATGGTGGTCCAAAATCATCTGGGAACCCAAGATTGAAAACCCCTGACTAATGGTCATATGGCAGCTTCCTATGAAATTTTGACATGAGTTTTCCTCTAGCCATACTTGTCTGTCCTGCATGGAGTGATGGTAAGTAAATGTTAAGAGGGAAAGAGAGGTGGAACTTGTCCAGTGTTATGTGGGAGATGGTGGAGACGGAAGGGGAGATGTGCTGGTTGTCAACCCTGGTTCACCATGTACCATTCTGGATGTAGTCAAGAGAAACACGGCCACGCATTCTCTTGTGACTCTCACCTTTATTTCAGGTTCTCTTTTTCCTATAAAACTCCTCCATAAATTTCACAAATTTAACAAAAAGTTTAAAAGTCAGGACAGAAAAAACAATCCCATAACTTATTACAAACATTTTTTTTTCCTTTTCAGTTTTTATCTTGGAATCACGGGCTGGGTGCATTTCTCATATCTGAGGAAAAAAGAAATCCCCTCCCAATACAACTTATTCATATCCTCTGTACATGACCAGGTATTTAATACCTTCACTCCCGGCAGAACACGGCCAAATCACAGACACCCACAAGAGGATTAAGTACTCATTTGCTTCCTTCAAGAGTGCAAACTCTCAACTTTTTCTTTTTTTGTTCTTGAGGCCTAAATACCCTCATGATCCCACCCCCCGCCCCACAATCAAATTTCAATACACATTATGACTGTTCAAGAAGTATAACAGTGTACTTTGCAGTAAAAAGAGTGGGGGGGGGGATAGCTGGATTCAGAAACATTGTATACATGATACGCAAACTGTTTTAATTTGCATAATCTGTTCAGGCTTTTCTAGTCATGGGGGCAAGGAGCTACCCAAAGCATCAAAGCCCAAGCTCCAGCCCATGGAAATCTTAACTGGCCTCTAGCCCAGAGGATTGCATCAGGTGTTAATCCTGTGCACTGGCAAGCATATCGTCACAGTCATGAGGGCTAGACACTTGCTTTTAAAAGAGAAGGAAATCAGGAAGGTGCATTCTGGAGCCAATAGCACATCCCATGCTTGTGTGTAATGACAGTGTACACACATTTTGATCTAGGAGCACCAAAGGACAGAAGCAAGAAAGGAAAACGTCTGAGACAACATGAAGGAGCCAAAATGATGACAGCCAGAATGATGCACTTTCCAATCCCTCTCATTTCCATGGGAGGCCGTCCCTTTACCTTTCTGAAACCATAATAGCGCTGCATTTTGGCTGGATGATGCCCACAATGCGGAGAGGACGTGGAGGTGGAATCAGGCTGGAGGACACTTTAAAGAGCTGACTGTTCAGACAAGTTCCACCCTGCCTCAAGCTAGCCCTCTAAAGGGGTCCCCAATGATGGTGGACTACAACACCCATCAACCCCTGTCTTTGACCACTGTGGCAGGGGACAGCAGGAGTCATAGTCTAACCATATTGGGCTTGCCTGCTCTAGAGGGCTCTTTTTTCCAGCAATGCCAATAACAGAAGAGGGCATGGCAGAACAAGGCGCTAGTTGAAAGGATGCCATTCTCTGAACCCAAGTTGACTTCAAGACCCCCCCACCCCACCCATTTGCACATATGTGGTTGAAAACCTTCCTCTAATCCAGGGGTTCCCAACCTTTTGAAACAAGTGTACTCCCTTCAGCTCAGATACCCTACAGAGATTTTTAGTGTGTGTGTCTTTGCACACACAAACCTAAATGCTACAATCATGCTATTCCAGTCACTGGCTTACATGCAGATTAAGTTACTCATGAATATTCCCACTGAAATTAATGGGACAAGTAAACTTGTCCCATTAATTTCAATAAGAGGGCTCATAAGTACTTAATGAGTACTGTAGTGACTGGAGTAGCTCACCTCATAACTGTAACATTTAAGAGTGTGTGTACACACACATACATAAACACAAACTGGTTAGGAAGACAGGCTGTACCTACCAAGGCCCAACAGGTAAAAACTGGAAGTTTGGGGGTGGGGGAGAATGAAATATATACTTATGAAACATCTGCATAATACATGAAGTTTCATTAATTGCATCACAGGGAGACGTTAATCTCTGAACTAGTTCTCTAGAAACACATATTCTTTCCACTTCCATACAATGAGGTATCCATGCAATGTCTCTACCCAAGCAACACAAATGAGTCTTTTCATTCTATCATTTTTGTCCTACTTCTACTTGCCAATTTGCAAAAAAATACATATCCTTAGGTCAGAGCTTTAAGGAGAAAGTTTGGGATTCTGCACATTTCAGCTGATTATGGCAGCCAGTCAAGATCTGCAGTCAACCAAAACAGAGACAAGACCCTACACCAGTGGTTCCTAGCCTGGGTTCCTCCAGATGTTGCTGAACTACAACTCCCAGCATCCCTACCTATAATATGTAGCTGGGATGCTGGGAGTTGTTGTCTCCTAGTCATGTGTTGACCTTCAGAGGCATTCTGGACGTTCAACTTTTGTACTACTATAGGGCAGTGGTTCCCAAACTGAGTTCCTCCAGGTGTTGCTGAACTCAAACTCCCAGCATCCCCACCTATAATATGTAGCTGGGATGCTGGGAGTTTTGAGTTCAGCAACATCTGGAGGAACTCAGGTTAGGAACCACTGCCATAAAGTAGTACAAAAGCTGAACGTCCTGAATGCCTCTGAAGGTCAACACATGACTAGGAGACAACCTCTCACCCTTCTTCCATGCCGTGCTCGCTAGATCAAAAGGTATGGCTTGCATTAAGTCTCTTAAGCTACTACTCCATGTTGCTTTTTAGAAGTTTCTTTCCCAGACATACCAATATTAGTGGCACCTCAATGGCTGAAGAATCACCAACTTTTTCAACACTTCTCTGCCTGATCACCTCAAGGCATCTTCTATTAGCCACAGCAGACCAAGTAGCCATTTAGAAGCCCAGCTTAAGGACCTTGGTGTGGCTGCATTCTTAACACTGAGTATATTTGCATTAACTGTTTGAATACAAAACAAAAAGAATGTAGGCTTACCCCAAACTGTACTGCTGTGTATGCTAAAGTGTACACAACACCTCCCACCCCACCCCCCATGTTCTGAAAGTGCCAGAGCTGGATCAAGTTGGTATTGCAAGCCCCCTACCCCCACCCCCAGAAATTTCCATCTCCAAGCTAAAACAGGAATACCCCAGAGGAAAAAACGGATCCCACCCACCACAGTTCCAAGATGGCGATTCCTAAATTTGTACTTTTACCCAGCACTGTTAGGCCAAGATGAGAGAACGAGCGACTGCAATTCTCAGTTTTGTGGAAAGATTTAGGCGGGAAGAGAAGTTAGCCCCACCAGAGCCCTTTAATACCGAGCAAAAAACAGACTATCGTTCTGCCAATTTCTGGGAAGAAAAGGAAGATCATGGCAAAGACACCCAGTTGGGAAGGAAAACGGCATTCTTTTAAAGCCTTCCTAAAACTCCCTTAAGGGTGATTGTTCAGAAGCCAAAGCAAGGTAACACCGTCCAGTCCCCCCCCCCCGCTATTATACAACTAGCCATTCACACACACACACACACACACTCTCTCTCTCTCTCTCTCTCTCTCTCTGTCTCCCCCTAGACATATAGGAACACTACACTGGACCCACAAACACCGCAGTCAGCATAAGAAAGAATCTACAATAGAATGAGAAAAAGGAGAGGAAGGGCGGCAGAAGAAACACCACCATCACGAGGCGGCCTGAAGTCGGAGCCATGGCCGCATTCGGGCTCCACCCCAGCCCCACAGCCTCAAACACTCTCTTGAAAAGGAAAAGACACTGAGGGTTGTCTTTTCGTGACCAGCGTGGCCACAGAGAAAGCCGCCATCGAGGCACCGGTGTTCTTGCGGGGGAGGGGAAGCAAGATACAGGGCTGGGGATGGGGGGGGGATCATTAAAAAAAAGGTCTACAAAATACTTTTGAGTGGAAAGAACCCACCATTTCCTACAAACTGAAGGAGTCTCTTTCCTCCACAGAATACTTGTTTCAGGAAGGGAGGCGGCTGTGACCTCACAGAGCCCCGCCAAGTGCACAACGAAGTACACGGCTCAACTGGAAGCATGAATCTCCACCCTCTCGGGTGCTTTGCACTGCCACTTTCCAAGCAACTTTCCAACGCGTGCTCGGGAGTGGGCAAAAGGGCTTGTGAAAAGCAGCAAGGGCTACACAGGGGAAGGGGGCGGGGTGGGAAACCTCAAGACGGGCTTTGGGGAGGAGGCCGAGTATGGAGCCCTCTTTCGAGGGGATTTGGCCACTGCTCCCCGGAGTCAAAAGCAGGCCTGGCCCTGAGGTTGCGTGGCTTCCGCATCGCTCACGTAGAACAGGGGGGCATGGAGGAGCACTGCAGAGCTGGAATCAGCAGCGCCTTCGCAGGACGGATCCTGGCACAGTGACGCAGCATCGTACTGCCAAGTTCGCCGCCAGACTGGCTGTTTTCCTGTTCATCGTGTGATTTTCAAAACTTCCTTGGCACACAATCGCCAGGCAGAGCTAAGGGCCACTTCCAAGAACCTTTAGAACTTGGCATGTTGTACAGAAAGACCATCAAGCGAGGGTACACAGACAGACGGGGAAAAGGGAAGTTCAAACAGGATTTCGGGGTCAACATGACCTCACCCAAATCAGCTTATTGCAACCTCAGTCTCTTGAGCTGTAACATTGGCATGATAAAAAGAAGGGAAAGAAGCCAGAACAGGGACTAAAAGTTTTTGTTTGTTTTTTAAAAGAGAATAACATGACTCAACACGAGCAAGGAAGCCCCTCAAACACCCCATCGTCAAGAATCCCAAGAGAGCTCAAAGCAAAAACAGGTCTCTCAGGCAAGCCCCACCCCCCACCCATGTAACATTTGGCAAAAGATTAAGACTTTTGTTTTGAAGACAAGCTGTGTCTCTAAAATATTAAAACCTAAGATTCTGTTATTTTCAATTAACATTTAGGGTCTTCCCCTACCCAATACACCCACAACTAGCTGAGCAAGGAATATTTACAAATATTCCAATTAGTGTTGACCTTCTCCTGCTGATATTTGTTTTAAAAGCAGATCTCTGGTATTTAAGAAAAGAAGAAGGAGAGAGAGAAACACTCACAAGAGATACTCCCTCAGTTTAGTTCGTTATTTCTCCCATCCGTTCGTTATCCCTCCCCACAAAGTTCGCTATTCCTCCTCATCCATTCGTTATCCCTTTGTTATAAGAGATACTCCCTCAGGTTTTTTGTTTTATTCCTCTGCATCCACCCACCCTAAGCTGCTATTACGGAGGCCAAAGGATAACGTTCCTTTGCTGAAACACAAAACAGCAATGGATGAGAATGCATTTTGGCAAGAAAAAGAAAAAGAAAACCCCCACAGTATTCCAACACTGATGGTGAAAACTACAAACAAGAGCGGTCCCTTTCAGAGCACAGGATGAAAGGTGTCGAGGATACCCAAGTGGCTTCTGGATGCCCAGAGGCATTTCACAAACAGGTTAATTCACCCTCCCCATCTGCCACTGTTTAAAAAAACAAACAAACACAAAACAGCCCACCCCCAACTCCTACACACACCCTTGAAACCTTAAGACCCAGTTAGGCCCTTCTTACACCATACATATATATATAATATATATATAAAATAGACAGCGTACAATAACGTAGTCCTTACAGTTAAAGCAGATCAAACATGGAAAAAAGGAGCGAGGCTTTCCCCAGGGGGACTGGATCCAGCACTGCGTCTAAAGCCTCAAGTGCGAGGAGGCAAGCGTCTCTGGGGGAAATGCAAGTTCTAGAAATTCCCGCGCACGCAGGTGTGACAAGCTCTAACTGCTTACCGGAGTCCAGGCCTAAACTGTAGCACTTCTACGCTCCCAAAGGTCCTAACAACAGGGAACCAACCTGACAGGACTCTGCTGCATGTCAAAACCACTGGGCCCAATCAGGGCGGATGTCTCTAGGCAGTCACATGATGAGGCCGGGCCAATGCCTGCCCTGATGTTGCACGAGTGCCTCTCCACGCAGTCTGGAGACGTGCGAATAGTGGGATACCCCCACACACTGCAGGCAAATTTCTGTCCATAGGTCCAGTGGAAAGAACAGCTCAATTGATTCCAAGTTTGAGAGAATGCCTCAAAAGTGCATTCTTCTCTTAAAAAAAAAAAACCAACAAAAACCCTCCTCGTTCTAAAATTAAAAAGCAGAAATTAAAAAAAGAGCGCAGCTGGGACCAGCGCGGCTTGTACTCTACCAGGTCCAAGGAAGCTTTCGAAGCGAGGGAGAACAGACTAGCCAACGGCAAGCGCTCGGCTGAAGCCCAAGAAGAGAAGCGCAGCGGGCAGCGGTGGCGGCGTGTTCCTAGAGCATGGCTGATCTCTAAGGCAGTGCTTCAGGTGAATCAAGAGGATAAGGCGGCGGCCAAGGGTCCACGGGTCCGTTTCCTGGTACCAAAGAGAAGGGGGTTCTGGTTTCAAAAGCAAAGTCCCACTTTGGAGGCCAAGGGTCACGTGGCCACGGCTTCCAGGTAGCTCTGCAGCTTGCGGACGGTCGTCTCGTCCAGGGAGAACAAGTCAAAGTCAAAGGTGGTGTTGGTGACATTGAAATGCCCAGTTTCCTCAATGAGGTTTACGATCTAGAGAGGAAGAAAAGATCCAGGTTAGACCCAAACCTGTCCATCTGCCTGAAATTCAGACAGGAAGACATTTGGAGAGAAAAGAAAAATTGGGGTGGGTGGGATAATTGGGATATTTGTAAATATCCCAAATTAGGATATTGAGATCCCAAGTGGGATACTTGTAAACATTCAAGTATTTACAAATATTTGAACATATTCAAATATCTTTGAGCAGTTCAAATTCAAATTTGGAAAATTGTCATGGGGAGGTGTGTAAATATTCCAAATATCTGGAATATTATTTCAATCATATTCTAATTGGGATATTTGTAAGTATTCCTTGCTTGGCCAGTTGTGGTATGATGGGTGTATCAGGTTGGGGAAGACCCTAAATGTTAATTAAAAATGGTAAGAACTTTGGAGCAGGGTAATCTGAGGGGAGAAAGAAATTTCCTCTTCCAGATGTTCACTGTTTTTGTTGTTGCAGCTCATTTTACTCATAACATGCCACATGCAGCGATCGTGCAACTACAGGTTGCTCACCTGTAACGCTGGTTCTTCTAGTGGTCATCTGTACTTTTACACCAATAGGCTATGCGCCTGCACAGAGACCTCGTCGGAACCTAGCAAGCTCAATTCTCCTGCTTCGGGTGGGAACCCCGCTCCCAGCTACTATGTGCAGCTGCGCCACTCCTCATCCCTTCAGTCACTGAGTCCAGCTTCAGTGAACCCCATTGGGAGGACAGGAGGGCATGTAAAAGTACAGATGACCACTAGAAGAACCAACGTTACAGGTGAGTAACCTGTAGTTCTTCGATGTGGTCTCTGTCTTTTAAACAAATGGGAGCCTAACAAGCAAGCACCCAAGGAGGAAGGAAGAACAGAAACAACATGTAATCTGCCAGAAAATTTTATTTCAGAAACAAGCATATCAACTGAAAATCGATTGCAGGACATTCCTGCCAAACACAGCATCATTCCGTGCCCTGGTATCAATAGCATGATGGATAAATGAATGGGGCGAAGCCCATGGAGCTGCTTGACATATAGTGTCCAACGGGACTGCATGATCAAAGACTACAGAGGTCGCCACTGACCAACAGAGTGCGCTTTAAGAGTAGCAGGCAACTGCTTGTGAGCTAGTTGATAACAGAACTCAATTGTGGAAACTATCCACCTAGACATAGACTGGGCCGAAACTTGGAGACCTTTATGCAGCCCATCTGCATAATGAACAGGGAGGGAGTTTTCCTCCATTCAGCAGACCTCTGGATATAGAAGGACAACACCCTTTGAACGTCCAAATGATGTAATCGCCTCTCTGCATCCAAGGAAGGATTAGGAAAAAACACTGGCAGAGTGAGCAGGGACGAACGGTGAAACATAAGACACCGCTTTGGGTAGAAACTGGACATCTGGCCTGAGTACGACTTTGTCTTTATGGAACTGAAGGTATGGTTGGTCAACCCTCAGGGCCCTCAACTCACTTACCCTCCTGGTGGAGGTAATGGCCACCAAAAAGGCAACCTTCCAGGTCAGGAGAAGGATCAATTGAAGCCAAAGCCTCAAATGGAGGCCTTAGCAGACCAGCCAATACCACTGACAGATCCCAGGTTGGTGACATGACAGGGTCGTCTGGGAACATATTAATAAATAATAATAATAATTCAATTTCTATACTGCCCTTCCAAAAATGGTTCAGGGTGGTTTACACAGAGAAATAATAAATAAATAAGATGGATCCCTAAACCTTTTAGGAAATACGTGATAAACCTTTTGGGAAACTTTTCACCACCGGGTCCTTAAACCATGAAGTCTGGTTTGTGGGGGAATGCGCCACAATGGCAGCCCAATATACCTTAAGGGATGCAAGCTTTAAACCAGATTCCTTAAGGGATAACAGATAAATACATACACCTTGTACAGAAGGATTAAATGCATCAAACCCATGCAACAAAGCGAACAAACAGAAACGAGTCCACTTGTGGTCGTAGGACCTCCATGTGGACTGTTTCCTTGCAGCAACCAAAACTTCCTCAATGGGAAGTCGGCAGAACCTTCCATGCTGTCAGATGGAGGGACCAAACATCTGGGTGAAGCACCCATCACTACTCCTGCGACAGCAGGTTCGGCAAAGCAGTTAGGTGTTTCCAATCCACTGCCAAGCACCTCAGGACTGGAAACCAAGGCCTCCTGGACCACCACGGGGTTATCAAGATGGCCCTGGCCCGGTCCATCCTCAGTTTGTGCAGGACCCTTGGAATGAGAAACGGAGGGAACACATATAGAAGAGGGCCCGTCCATGATAGGACAAAAGCATCACCTAGAGAATCCTCGCCCTCCCCTCCCCTGGAGCAATAACGGGCACATTGCGCATTGTCCTGGAAAGCAAACAGGTCCAGTGATGGGACTCCCCAATTTACAAATATGTCCCTGAGAACACCTTGATGCAATGCCCACTCATGGGAGGCCATCGTCAATCTGCTCAGAGTGTCCGCTTGTACATTCAGGGAACCCTATATGTGAATTGCCTGAGGCAATATCACTTGTGCCAGGCACCAATGCCAAAGGTCCAGCAACAAAAACAGAAGGCTCCTCGAGGATGTGCCGCCCTGTCGATTGACGTAGGCTTTTGCCGTCATATTGTCTGTTTGTATTGTCACCGAATAACCTCCAATCAGGGGTAGGAAGCCTTTGAGAGCATTGAAAATGCCAACAGCTCCAGATAATTGATGTGTTGAGTCCTCTCCTTGGGACACCAAACTAATGTATACTCAGGCGAAGCCCTTCTAGGTGTGCCCCCCACCTGAGCTCTGAGGCGTCCATCATGACCACCCATTAGGCTCAAGGGGCCTGAAAGGGAGTACCGACACTCAAGTGCCATAACTCCGCCCACCACTCCACCGACGCCCTTACCCAGCGAGGGGGAGTGCACTCTAGATGGCCCGGATCTTGAAGGGGATCGAACACGTCCAAAACCCATCTCTGAATGATACACTGGCTAGGAAAGTGGTGGTTCTGCAGAGCATCTATATGGCCTACTGGAAAGAAGACTTTTTCCAAGGTTGTGTCGAATATGAGTCCAATGAACTGAATCCGACGGGGGGTTTCCAACTGAGATTTTTTGAAGTTTATTTGGAAACCCAGACCCTGTAAAGTATCTACGACGATCTCGAGGGCGTCCATGACCGCACGCCTGGTGCTCGCCAAGATGAGCCAATCGTCTAGCTACGGAAGAACTTGCAAGCCTCACTCTTGCAGGAACGCCACCACCGGGGCCAGACATTTCGAAAAAACCCTTGGTGCTGTCATGAGGTCGAATGGCAAGGCCATGAACAGATAGGGGAATCCCCTGATCTGAAACCGTAGGAAGAAACGATGCTGAGGCCGTATGGAGACGTGGTAATATGTATCTTTTAAGTGCAGGGAAACCATCCACGTGTTCTTTTCCAGAATGGTCATTATGGTCGGTACTGATAGCATTCAGAACCTCTTGTAGACCAAATGTTTGTTCAAGGACCTGAGGTCTAGTATAGGGCGCTGACCGCCATCCGGTTTGGGCACAAGGAAGTACTGGGAATAGAACCCGGGGCTGTCGGGATTGCCGACCTTCTCGATAGCATCTTTTAACAGGAGAACAGCAACCTCCTGATCCAATTCTGGGATGCAAGGCGTCACCACGGACACCAGCCGTATCCTGCAAAATTCTAGGGCATAGCCCGAATGAATGATTGCAAGGACCCACTGGTCCGTAGTCACTTTGTCCCAGCTTTCTGAGAACGGGGCCAAGTGAGTCCTGAAGGGCCCCGAGTCATTGCTTTTTCTGAAAGGTATTTGGGCACTGCTTCTGAAAAGCTGGCTTACTTGACTGAGACTTGTTGCCATGAAAGGACCGTTCCAAAGGTGACTGTTGCTGGGAAGGGGCCCTTTGGGGCTGATAAGGTGACCACCTGGCAGTTTTCTATGGTTTGGTAGTCAGTGAAGTGTATGACATGGAATGTGCTGTACTCCTCAACTTTTGAGCTTTCTGGAGTGTGTCATCAGTCTGTTCTGAAAAGAGGCTAGAGCCCTCATAGTGCAGGGTCCTCGACTCTAGCACAGGCTTCATAATTCAATCCAGACGAACGCAGCCATGTGTGTTGCCTTAGCACTACAGATGTGGCCATCATACCGCACGCTCCAATTGTACCGATGAAACAATTTTTACGGACCGCTTGAACAAAATGGCTTCTGAGGAAAGGAGAGCCAGATCCCACAGGGCTGCGCTCAGGTGAGAAGCCCTATTTTTGTGAGCCTGCTTTGTAAACTTCTGGCAGTGAAGACAGGTCTCGACAACGTGGGACTCCCCCAGGCACAAGAGACACTCGGAATGAGTATTGGGGGAAGAGATCTTAGATCTGCAGCTGATACATTTTTAAAAGGTTTGCCGTACCGGAATAAACGCCAAAGGCCAGCTGGCCACCACGCTCCATCCCAGCCAGGATCGGAGCTCCAAAGAAGGGAAAAAACCCGCAAAAGAACAAAACGCTAAGGAAAAACCACTACTACGCTAAAGAAATAAAGAAGAAAAATAAGAAACAAAAGAAGCATGGAGAAAACACAAGGGGATAGCTAGATTCTACTCGTTGCCGAACTGCAGACTCACTGCGGACAACTAAAGACTGAGGGGATGAGGAGTGGTGCAGCCGCATATAGCAGCTGGAGGTGGGATTCCCGCCGAAGCAGAAGAATTGAGCTTGCTAGGTTCCGACGAGGTCTCTACGCAGCCGCATAGCCCATTTGTGTAAGAGACAGAGACCATGTCAAAGAATGTATGTTTATTAAAACATTTATATGTAAAAGTCTTTTAAAAAATCTCAGCAGCAAACCCAATGAAACCAGCATAAAGAGCAATTAGAAGTCTTAGAATATTAAGAAGGTCTCAGCCTGTGGTCAGAATGGAAGCAGTACAGCTGTTTCCCTCTTCTGTTTGGGAAGGGCATTCCATAAAGTCACCACAGGCCTGCTCTCTCCTGGCACAGGCACCCAGGAAGAGGCCTCTTAAGCAGATCTGGGAAGGTTCATTAAGGGGAAGACACATTAAAGACTTCATTAATAAACTGGAAGGGATTCAGAGGAGGACAACCAAGGTGGGGAGGGGTCTCAAAATGATGGGGTACAGTTGAGGGAGCTGTGTACGTTTAGCCTGGATCAGAGAAGGTGGGGGGGGGGGGAGAATATAAGCCATTTTCAAGGATCTGAAGGGCTGCCATATAGAAGAGTGCCCCAGGATAGACTTCCTGGGGCAGTGGAACAGTCTGCCCCATGCAACTTAATGGAAGTTTCCAGACAGAGGCTGGACAGGCATCTGTCAGGGATGCTGCAGCAGTTTCCTGCACTGAGCAAGGGGGTTGCACTAGAGGATCTCCATGGTCCCTTTGAGCTCGAACCTTCTAGGACTCCTTGTTCCCAAGCTGTTTTCACTAGAAGCAATAAGATGTGACTGGCGCTCAAGGTTCCCTGAGAACCTTGTGTATGGGAACAATGCCTACTCTCATGAGAACAGCCACGCGCTCTCCCTTTTGAAAACCTGTGTGCCCTGGAAGTGGGGCAAGCATCACCAAGGGGGAGAAGACAACACATGTCTGTGCATGGCCAGGAAGGCAAATGTTCTCAGTTTAAGACTTTGACCTCTTAAGGTGCTTTTAAGCAAAAAAAAACCCCCAAAACAAAGATCTGAAGTGGAACAAATTTGCCACCTGCAGATATACTTTACTGGGAATCGGAGTTTACTCAGTAGGGCTCAAAAGCTGCTCAAGAGCTGGGTTCCACAAGGATCTGCCCTCTCCCTACCAATTTTGCCAAGCGTGGCTGCAAGAGAGTCTGCAATTCCAGACGCTGGCGTGGGTTCTGACCCAGCTTTCTTTGAGTTGCACCCCACAGGCTGTCCATGCCCCTCACCTGCTGTAGCACGTTCCGCTCCCGCAAAGCCATCAGCCTCCGGTGAAGCTCCACCAACTCGTCCGTGTAGGCCTTTCAAGGGGACAATAGACCAAAGGTGGCAGGTTAGCAGGGAGATGAGTGCGTCTGCCTTTCCTCTGAGGCCTTTGGGGGGCATGGGTGGTGTGACCGGGAATGCCCTGAAGGCCAATGGAGCTGGATGGGGATCTAGAGGCTCCTCTGAGGAGGCAGCAGCCCCCAGAGTCCAACCTGAGAAAGCAGCCAGCTCTCTTCCCAAGCAATGGGCACCAAAAAGGCAAAGATGCTCCTCATTCAGGTGCCTGGCAAAGAGAAGGGCTTCTTCCACTGCCTCCTGTGTGCCTTTGCTTTCTGGGCCTTTCAAGGGTTGGCTCTCTTCTCCTGAACAGGGGGAGAGCAACTGTGTGGGGAGAGCTGGTCTAGTGGTAGCAAGCATGACTTGTCCTCTTAGCTAAGCAGGGTCTGCCCTGGTTGCATATGAATGGGAGACTTGTTGTATGAGCAGCACTGTAAGATATTCGCCTTAGGGGACGGAGCTGCCACTCTGGGAAGAGCAGAAGGTTCCAAGTTCCCTCCCTGGCAGCATCTCCAAGATAGGGCTGAGAGAGATTCCTGCCTGCAACCTTGGAGAAGCCGCTGCCAGTCTGTGAAGACAATACTGAGCTAGATAGACCAAGGGTCTGACTCAGTATATGGCAGCTTCCTATGTTCCTATCAGCCCTGCAAAGCATATTTCCAGTGGCTGTTGCTGGGGTGTCCATTGTAACTCTTTGGGGCAGGAAACCATCTTCAGGCCGCTTCCAGCACACCGCCTGGGAATCGCCCCTACTCACTGGACCAAGAGACATCTTTTTTTAATGGCAGCTCTCTTCTTATGCAGTTCAGCATAGAGTCCCTCCCACTGGCTGTTGCTGGGGGTCTCCCTTGTGTTTATCTATCGATTGTGACCCTTGTTGGGACGGGGAACCATTTTGAAGACCATCTAGTTGCACACTGTTTGGGAATCACCCCCCGCTCACCGGGCCAAGAGGCATCTTTCAAAGTGGGGGCTCTCTTTTGTTAAGCAGAGAGAGCGCACCTGTCCCTATCCAGCCCAGCACAATGTCCCTCCCAGTGGCTCTTGCATGGGGGCTGGGAATGATTGGCAGCTTCCTCTCCTACAAAGACCCCCACCCCAGGCTGCCACGGCTTGGGCTGGTTTCTCCCTGGCATTGAAGGGCTCCACTGAGACGCGGAATCTCTCCCCTAAGTCAAAGGACAGCGTAGGAAGGTACCTTGTCATAGGTCCCTTTCTTCAGGATCTTCTCTGGTTTGCTGCAGGACTCTGGACTTTTTCTCCCAGACACCTAAAAAGTAGATAGAAGGAAAACACACACACACCCGTGTATCAAGTTCAAACCCATAAGCCAGTTCAGAAGGGGGAGGGGAGGGGAGAGAGAGAGAGGATGACGACAATTGTAGGGCACACTCTGGGTCACCCACACCAAGCGGAGCAAAAGCATTCTGTTTTGTGAAGGCAGGGCAAAGAGGAGACCTTTCACACTTGCTCTGGGCACCTCCACTTGAGAGCAGGAATATGCCAATAAAATATATCCTCCTTGCAGTGGATGAGGCACTAGAAAAACCTTTCCAGATGAGAAAGTAGACCCCTGTGGAGGAGACAGATCCTGGGGATGGGGCCAGAGCTCAGTCATGGGTAGAGCATCAGGTTAGCATACAGAAGACCCCAGGTTTAATCCCTAGCAGCAACTCCCGGTACGGCTGGGAAAGGCCCCTGCCTGAAATCCTGGAAAGCTGCTGCCAATCCATGTGGATAATACTGAGCTGGATGGACCAATGGTCTGACTCAGTTGACAGCAGCTTCCGTTGTAACCTGTTTGTTGGGGATGGGGCAGTAGCTTATTGGCAGAGTACCCGCTCTGCGTGCAGAAGGTCCTAGGTTCAATCCCAGGCATCTCCAGGGAGGGTGCATCTACATTCCTGCCTGAAGCCCCGAAGAGCTGCTGCCAGTCAGAGTAGGCAATACTGAACTAGGCAGACCAAAGCTTCGACTCAGTAGGCAGCTGCTCTCTATGTTGTTCCTCCAATCAGGGACGTTAGCACATAGAGACACTCCCTGTTGAAATCTCAGCTCCCTGATGAAGATCTTGGAGGCGGGCCTTGGGCATGCCTCAGCCAATACGGGGTGAGCTGGTGTACTTTATAGGGCTGTTGTAAGGACAGCTCAGCTAACAAATGCAAAGGGGTTTGAACCGAGAGAGACTGCCAGGGCAGATTCTCTTCAAAGAGAGAAGGAGGGACATCGGAAGCTGTCTTATACAGAGTCAAGACCCTTGGTCCATCTAGCTCAGTATTGTCGGCACACACTGGCAGCGGCTTCTCCAAGGTTGCAGGCAGGAATCTCTCTCAGCCCTATCTTGGAGATGCTGCCAGGGAGGGAACTGGGAACCTTCTGCTCTTCACAGAGCGGCCCCACCCCCTGAGGGAAATATCTTCCAGTACTCACACATGTATGCTTGCTACCACCAGGCCAGCTCTCCTACCACAAGCAGGAAGCAGAGGGGCACTGCTCTCTAGTAACTTCACTCCAAAAGGAGCCCCAGGCTGAGTCTTGAATGACAGCTGACCTCGCATGATTGTTAATCCACACCCACATGGGGACGGGGCAATAGAAGAGCATCTGCTTTGCGTGCAGAAGGTCCTCGGTTCAAATCCCCGCTGGCATCTCCGGGTAGGGCTGTGGGGAAAGACTCCTGCCTGAAACCTTGGAGAGCCGCTGCCAGTCAGAGCAGACACAACGCTAAGCTAAACAGACCAAGGATCTATACCAGGCAGCTTCATACACTTGCTTGCTTGGCAAGGGGCTATAGCTCATGGGGAGAACATCTCCTCGGCATGCAGGAGGTCTCAGGTTCCATCCCTGGCATCTCAAGGGATGGGAGGGCAGATGAAGGCCCTTGCCTGGAAAAGGCTGCTTTCAGTCAGTGTAGACAGTCTTGAGCTAGATGGAGCAAGAGTCTGACAGCAGAAAGTGGAGCATTTCCTATGTTCAGCTATGGGGATGGGGCCATGCAGAACGTCCCATGTTCAATCCCTGGCACCATCTACAAGTAGGGCTGAGAGAGACTCCTGCCTGAAACCTTGGAGAGCTGCTGCCAGTCAGAGTTGACAGTACTGAGCTAGATGGTCCAAGGGTCAGACTCAGGTCTAAGGCAGCTTCCTAGGTTCAGCCAACAGTGGTCACCAACTCTTTGGCCTTCCTGTTCACTTACACAGGCACACTGTGGAAGGAGCTTGCTTTTGAAAAGCATACCAGGAAGGGTCCTGGTCCACCATGCAATTACCTTATTGCTAGAGGGGGGCAGTTTCTGGCTGGGAGGGGGTTCTCGACTCGGCAGGCAGGAGTCCGCGCTGTTGTCACTGTCACTGTCACTGTGGCTGAGTCTGCAGAGGCAAGCAGTGAGTATTAGGATGGCAAGCTGAGAGAGTGGAGGAGAGAGGACAACTTAAAGATCAGAAAACAAGTTACCCTGAGGGCGGGTTGGGAGAAAAAACTGAAGAGGTCGCCCAGCAGCCTGGGGAGTTCCTGCTGCTCTAGTTAACAAAGCAGAGTCAGATCCAGGTAACAGACTCAACTTGTGGCTGCATTTGGACACACTCTTCTATTGTAGGACACATACCAAATGCACATGCAATTTGCAAGAGAAATCCCGCACCCCCAGAAAGCTGGTTTTAATTTAAATTTGATTTTTATGACATTTATTTACTTATTTATTACATGTCTACATTGCCACATGCCAACATCTCGCGGTGGTTTACAAAACAAATGATACAACCACACTGTAAAGCAAAAACACAAGCTTCTGGTCTTTGGGTTCAGCACCTCCACAGCCAAGGACAGTTCTCAACCATGCCAAATTAACTCTCGGGCCCCAGAAGGCTGTAGGGCTGAGCAGGTCGCTAGAAAGGCTGGCGGGACTCTGGTGCTGTAAATACAGCAAGTCCTTTCCTCTCTTGCTCCCCCCAGCAGAATGCAGTCTTGTGCAAAGCAAACAGCTCTGTGCAAACTCTGCACACTCTAGCCAAGATGCAGCATCCAGGGGGCCACCTTCCCTTGTTTGCTTAAATGCAAAGGACAACACAGCACCCTGGCCACACCAGGTCACCAAATTCATCACAGCACCACGTGGGAAGCACTTTAAGGGGCGGCTGGTCAAGTGGCCGATAACCTGACCCCAGACTTCCAGGGAGCAAAAGACCCATTGACCCTTCAAGCTCCCCCCTGTATGGAGAGATGTGAAACTTTCTGGCAGAGTCCCGAGAGGAAAGCCAGCTGCCCTCACCTGGTATCCCTGCTGATGGGGGTCGCCTTGACAGCCGCCTCTTCCCCAGAAGAGCTGTCGTCGTCGTCCGACTCTTCCGACTGCAGGTCCTCAACCATGGAACGCAGCGGCCCTGCCAGTCAGAAGCCAGGAAAAGGAGTTTGAATGGGCTTGCAGCAAAAAAGGTTTGAGCTGTGCCATGCGGCTTATGGGTGCCTGCCACCCAGTCCACTCTTGTGCATGTGAAGCAGTGGGTGACCCTGGGTCAACTGGATGGCTCCTAGAGCAGGCATTGCCACCCTAGGGGCCTCAGATGTTGTTGAACTACAATTCCCAAAGGCCACTGGGACTGGGGATGATAGGAGATGTAGTCCAACAACATCCAGGGATCCAAGGTTGGGGACCCCTGGTCTCACACACCTGCGGGGCATTGGTATTTGAGGTATGAGATCTCCTGTGAACACTGAAATATTGGGGTGAGCCTCCTGGCCAACAGTGGACAGAGAGAAAGGCACCTCTGGTGTCTGATCCAGTGGGGAGTGACAAATCACAAGAGCCAGTGTGGTGCAGTGGTTAGAGTTAGACTGGGAAGACCCGGCATCAAATTCCTGTTCAGCCTTGAAACTCACTGAGCGACTCTGGGCCAGTCACTTCTCTCTTAGCCTAACCTACATCACAGGGCTGTTGTGAGAATAACCAAATACACTGCTGTGGGCTGCTTGGAGGAAGAGCGGGATAGAAATGTAGACGAAAACTAATAAGGAAGGTGAATGAGCATTTCCTGACATCATTCTCCATCTATGCCCTCATTTTAAAGGGTCGGGGTATGGGGAGAAGAACAGGAAAATGCATCTCTATAGCAGAGAGTCGATAAAGTACAGCAGCTGAGAGTAATGAACCAGGCATGTTCACCCTCTCTGGGGCAAGTTCGCTTCTTCAAGCTGGTTAGGGGCAACTTCGCTTCTCCAAGCTCCACTGCGGTACCCATCTACCCCACAGGGCTGTTGTGAGCAACTGAGCAAAGAGACAGCTTTTAAAGTGGCGATTCTCCTATACTTAGCAGGGGGAGAGTCCCATTCAATCCCAGCACAGTATCCCTCCAGTGGCTGTTGCTGGTATTTGCCTTATGTACATTTCTAGACTGTGATCGCATTGGGACCATCTTATTTATGTATTATATATTTTTCTACGTAAACCACTTGGAGAACTTTGGTTAAAGAGTGCTATATAAATATCCATAGTAGCAGCAGCAAGGAATACCGAGATAGCACATGTAAAATCCTCTGAACACTCAAGTTGTGCAAGACAGGATTACCCTTTGCACCATGGCTGAACTTCATAATCGGGAAGCCTCAAATTGAATGTCACCACTCAGTGATGACACTTGTACCTGCGATATGGGGATATTGCAACACTAACCTACCTTATAGGCTTGCTGAAAAGATTATAGCAAGATACTTAAGAGGAGCCCACTGGACACTCTAAAACATAGACTATGAATGCTAAGTACTATGATTAATTAGTGAAATTAGTACTAGAGTGAGTAAAATAAATTAGTATTTTCACCACAGTCTGCAGGGCTAAAAGGTAGACTCTATAGTAATAAATTATATGGTATGATTATACTCAGTTGTGGATTAATTACATCATAACATTTGCTGCTGTGGTGGATCCACATTTGTTGTCCTCTACATTTCTGCTACCTGTGTGGCCCCTGCAGAGGGTAACTCAAACTATCAACCACCAAGTGGTAACTTATCAGAACATGCAGCTCGATCATTTGACAAATCAATATCCTGCAACATCCTCCTTTTCATGTTCTTGTGACTATCTTGAGGGAGTATTCTTCCAGCTGAGAAACTTCCTGCTCTTTTTGTTCAAGCCCTCATCTCCACCCCCCGGCTCACCACAGAGCTTTATTAGCTCTGCATACCTGCTTGTCTATTAACTTCCCCTGAGCAGGCGAACATTCCACTCCAATGAGCTGCACTGGAGCAGTTTGGGGAGAGGGTCGTCTCCCTTAGGTCCCCCCGCCCCCGGTTTTTGTGAAACTGACATATCTGCAGGTTAACCCGAGTCTGCTGGTTCCTCCCTCTTGCCTGCTGGAACTCCGGTTATGCGTCCATAAGGATAACAACATTTCCAACTCTTTCGGAAACTCATATAAGATTTCTGAGCATTGCTGTACTATGACTGTGAACTGCTGAAGAATGGGTACGGTTGAAAAGTGCATTGACATTTAGCCCAAGCAAATAAAGAAATAAGCAGGGCAGCCTGACGTTACCGTTTGGCACATGGTTACCTCTGATCACCTGAGTGAGCCTCAGTCAGGGCCTATCTTGAAACCTACCAGGAGCTGGTTCAAGGACCAGCTGTAAGCCAGGGCTGCACCGGTCGAGCAGCACAACTTTTAAGTGAGACAAAAGGCCCCAGTGAAAACTCAACCCGGCACAGAAACGATGGACAGGGCTCTTGAATCTATCTTGGTGGAAACTCAGCAGTAAAGAGACCGAGCTGCAGATCAGGGAGATCTTACTAGGCAGACCAGTCATTCTCAACCTCAGTTCCAACATCTGCAAAATGGGGATAATCATACCAGCCTACCTTGCAGACTGTTGAGACACTGTATGCAAAACACTTGGAAAACTCGGAAATGCTATCTTATTACTGTATTTACTAGAATAGAAGGGGTCTCTGGATTTAAGACGACCTCCTTAAAAATACAGGTTGACTGTATTTACCCCAAAAGGAAGAGGACTTTGAATTTAAGATGACCTTCTGATTTCTAACATCAAAGAGCTTGGGGAAAAATCTAGTCTTGGATTCAGGTAAATACGGTAATTTATTATATCATCATTATTAATTAATCCCATACTTGGGCATTGGATGCTTAGCAGACATCAAGACTCACGTGGGGTTTCCAAACAGCAACGCACCTTGGCTGTGGTTCTGAGATGGCTCGAAATCAGAGTCAGAGCTGGAGTCAGAGCTGGAATTGGAAGGACTGGATGGAGCAGACTTCACCCCCCACAGAAAGGGAAGAAAAGCGAGAAGAATCTTAATCCATCAGTCCATTTGAGAGATAAAGTCAGAAACCCACCACCCCCAATCTCAAAGGAACACAGGAAGCTGCCTTATACTAAGTCAGACCCTTGGTCCATCTAGCTCAGTATGGGCCTTGGGCCTGATCCAGCAGGGCTGTTCTTATGTTGTGTTCTTATGTCTAACCAGACTGGCAGCGGCTTCTCCAAGGTTGCAGGCAGGAATCTCTCTTAGCCCTATCTGGAGATGCTAGAGAGGGAACTTGGAACCTTCTGCATGCAAGCACGCAGATGCTCTTCCCAGAGCAGCCCCATCCCCTAATCTTACAGCACTCACATGTAGTCACCCATCCAAGTGCAAAACAAGGTAGATCTTAACACAGGAACATAGGAAGCTGCCATATATTGAGTCAGACCATTGGTCCATCTAGCTCAGTATTGTCTTCACAGACTGGCAGTGGCTTCTCCAAGGTTGCAGGCAGGAACCTCTCTCAGCCCTACCTTGGAGATGCTGCCAGGGAGGGAACTTGGAGCCTAGATGCTCTTCCCAGAGCAGCTCCAACCCCAAAGGGGAATATCTTATAGTGCTCACACATCAAGTCTCCCATTCATATGCAACCAGGGCGGACCCTGCTTAGCTAAGGGGACAAGTCATGCTTGCTACCACAAGACCAGCTCTCCTCCCTTAAAAATCTTGTCCGATCTTGGAGATGCTGCCAGGGAGGGAATTTGGAACCCAAAGGGGACAATTCATGCTTGCTGCTACAAGACCAGCTCTCCCACAGTGAGAGGCTGGCAGGGGGGCAGCAGTTAGGAGGATCTGCAAGCCTCCCTCTGAAAGTGGACCAATCTATCTGATCTCTGTGCTCAGAAAAAGTGACCTCCAACAGGAAGGGTAATCCCAATACCTTCCACCTCTACAAGAGTGGTCTTCCTCTCAGTCTCAGCAGTGATATTGATCTCACCTTCTGGTACTGCTGTCTCTCCCTCCTTCCCTCATCTCCCCACACCTTCGCCTTCTCTTGGCTGGGTCTCCCCCACTTTCTGCAGCCCCTCCTTCCCCTTTGGTTCAAAGGTTTGGGGTGGGAAAGCTGGGTTACTCTGCCTACAGTTTGTGATCTCCAAACATCAGTGAGAGAGACTTATTTGCTTTAACAAATAAAAGAATAAACCTAAAAAGAACCAGACTGGAACTCTTCACACATCAGAAGCGGTACAAAAACCCAGTGGCCCAACTGGCACTGGTGATTGACAGACTGGGCCCAGTGACTTGTAACCACGTTTCGGAGGACAGAAGGAAACTGATCCCTCATCCTACCCCGTAGGCCTCTATCATATCTAGACCCTGCCTCCCAGAGGTGCATTTAGGTAATTTTGGAGTCTGGACCTAAAGGCCTTTGAAGCAACACCCCCCCCCCCCCATGTTGCAAGCACCATCCCCCTACACACACTGTGACAAAGACAGTATTTTTAACACAAGGGTGCTTGAGGCCACAAATAAATACATACATACATACATACATACATACATACATACATACATACATACATACACACACCAACTGAACTCACAAGAATGCAAGAATATAAAACAGGTATATTTATGCAAATATACAGCAGCGGAAACATTTTAACACGCAACTTAACATATTCCCATCCCACATATTTCTTTCCCCTCTGTCTCTAAAGCACCCGGCATGGGTCAGAATCACACTCTGTCGCCGGGCACAATGCAGGCCAGAGGTGGCCACACCACCCAGGACAGACTAAAGGGGATCTGGGGGGCCCCAGGGGGTGTGGAAACCCTGGACGTCCGCCCCGAGGTCCAGGGGTAAGAGTGCCACTGCTGCCTTCTCTCACTCCCCATTTTCTTCCTTAACGTCAGCTCGAGCACACCTCTAAATCCCAGCTCAGGAAGAGTCAAAAGTAACAGGAGTACAAAAAGTGGCCATGAGCAGCACATGCCAGGATGATGGGTCTGAAGCAGAGGTCTGCAAAACCAACTCTCTGCAGCAGCCAGGCCCCTCCCCAAAGGGTGGAGTCCGGTCTCTGACCTTGGGCCGCACCCAACAAATGCAGGGCAGGGTCAGCTCAAAGCAGCGGGGGTGTGGGGATCTTCCCTAGAGCTCTTCTCTAGCCTAGAGCTGGAAAAGGGAGCAGGAAATGTCTGCGGCTGCCCTGTTCGTGAGACAACTTGGCAGCTGCCCCCTGCCACAATGATACCACAGTTCTCTTGGTCTCCCCTTCCTGGATGCACTGGCCTCCCAATTCTTTGCGTGGCTGACTCTGGGTTTCTCTGCACTTCTGCATCGCCCTTGAAGAGCCCTGGTACTTACTGGCATTCACTAGAGCAGGGATTTCCAACCTTTTAAAACCAGTGTACCCCTCCAGTCGCAAGCATTCAGCTCAAGTACCCCATAGAGAAGTTATCTGTGTGCGTACACACATGTACACTTACGCATTAAAGTCACGAGACAAATGACTCTAGTCACTGGCTTTCCAACAGATCAAGTTACTTATACGTAGTCTCACTGATGGGAGTACTCATGAGTAACTTAGTCTAGATGCAAGCCAGTAACTGGAGTCTCGTAACTGAAACATTAGAGAGGAGAGAGGGAGAGAAAATTAAACACACAGGTTCATATGTGTAACACACACACACACTTCTGCGTTACAGTTAGTGAAACAGGCTACTCTAGTCACGGTCTCACAACCACACTAAGTTACTCATAAGCAGCTTTATTGAAATTAATGGGGCAAGTTTACTTGCCGGACTAATCTCAATGGGGGTTCTGTGCTAATCTCCCGAGGCCTGCCAGGCTGAGGGGAGGGGTATGCTGAGCTTTAGCACTTAGCCAGCCAATCAGGAGCAGAGGAAGAAGATCTTCAGCTCCCATTCTGCAGCAGACAAAATGCTGGGCACGTGCCGGCTTCAAGCTGGCGATCCTCAGAATGGGAACAAAGAGCAGGGAGGCAGGAGAGCTCGGAGTAACCCCCTGGGGTACTCGTCCTCCCTGTTGGGAACCTCTGCACTACAGCATTCTGAGAGGCCCACGAATCCCAAAATCTGCTTCTCATTCCCCACTAGTCAGCCTCTTCCTCAGCCCCACTGCCTGCGAAAGACACTGGAGAAAGGAGCACCCAGATGCAGGACGGGCCAGAACTGCTCACCAGGCCTTGCCGGCTCCTCACCTCTGATTTCAAAGAGGCTTCGTCCTCCGAGTTGGACTCCTCTGCTACCACAAATGCCACCTCCAGGGGCTTTTTGATGGCCTTGGCTTCGCTTTCTGGCTTCACCTTCTCCGCTTTGGCGCTGGGCTTCTCCTTGGCTGGCTTCTTCTCGGCATACGGGGTCCGAGGGGAGGTGGCCGGGACGGTCTTGGGCCCCTTGGAGCTGCTCTTCTTGGGCTTTTTGGCACTGGGTTTCGGGGACTCCACGGTCGCGGGCCGCTTGCTGGAAGGCTTCAGCTCCGGCTGCGGGGGGCCACCCTTGGGAGAGGTGTTCTCCAGCTTGGCCTCCTTCAGGGCCAGCTTGGGCTCCTTGAAAGCGGCTTTTGGGATGGGCTTCTCCTCCTTGGGGGCCTTGTTTTCAGCGGGCTTCCGCGAGGAGTCCTTGGCGGGTTTGCTCGGCTCCCTTTCGGGGTCCCGGGAGGAGTTCTTGCTCTCAGAGTCTTTCCTGGGCCTCTCTCGGTGCTCCCGGGTCACCTTGTGGTGCTTGGAGGTTTTGCTGCCGTCTTTGCTCGCCTCCTAAGACCCGGGAAAGGGGAGACAGACCTCATCAGGGAAAATGCATCACTCAGGAGGAAAAATCCTGGGCTATTTAATGAAGAAAGACTGAGGAACCGTGGAAGCTGCCTTCTACTGAGCCAGAACCTTGGTCCATCTAGCTCAGTATTGTCTACTTTGGCAGCAGCTCTACAGGGCAGACAAAGGAACACGGGAAGTTGCCTTACACCAAGTCAGACCTTTGGTCCATCTAGTTCAAGACTGAGGAGAGGAGAACTGGTCTTGTGGTAGGAAGCAGGAATTGTCCCTTTTGCTAAGCAGAGTCTGGCCTGGTTTGCTTTTGAAGGGGAGATGACATGTGTGAGCACTGGAAGATATTCCCTTTCAGGGATGGGGCCGTTCTGGGAAGAGCACCTTCCTGCTTGCATGCAGAAGGCTCCAAGTTCCCTCCCTGGCAGCATCTCCAATATAGGGCTGAGAGATTCCTGCCGACATCGCCGCGGACCCCGGGCGCCCGGCGTGGCGCCTCGGAGAAGCCACTGCCAGTCTGGATAGACAACACTGAGCTCGATGGACAATTGATCTGACTCCGACTTAGTCCCCTGCTAACTAAGCAAAGAGGCACCTTTTCAAAGTGGCGATTCTCTTTATTGAGCAGGGGGAGAGCAACTGGCCCTATCCACCCCAGCACAGTATCCCTCCAGTGGCTGTTGCTGGTGTCTATCTTGTGTTTATTTTTTAGATTGTGAGCCCTTTTGGGGACAGGGGGCCATTTCATTTATTTATATCTATGCAAACCGCTTTGGGATCTTTTGTTGAAAAGTGGTATATAAAATATTCATCGTATTCATATCCAGCAGCTTCCTATGTATACTGACTGGCAGCAGCTCTCCAAGGTTTCAGGCAGCAGTCTCTGTGATGGCTTGCATGTTTTCAGTATGGCTTGTTAAATTTGTTGGGTTGTTATATGTGTTTTGGAATTTATGTTTGTAGCAATGTGCAACTCTGTGCAGGAGATTGATTGGGGGCAGCAGCTTTAGTGAGACCCCTGCAGGAAGGGCAGAGAGAGAGAGAGAGAGAGACAGAGAGACAGAGAGAGAGAGAGAGAAGGGGGACAGTCAGAAAGTTAAGAAGGTGGACTGGAGGCTTGGATCAAAAAAATAGTTGTGAACAAGAAGGAGGGACTTCTCTGGAGAAGAGAGAAGTGAGGCTTAAGGAGAGGCAGAGGACAAATCTGCTCTCTGCTGTAGGAAGCCTATTACCTGTTCAGGAAAAGACCTGAAACTCCAGAGAGGGGAGGCAGGTTGAAGACAACAAGCTCCCCCTTGTGGAGAAGAGTAAAGGAAAGACAGATGCTTAACTGGGTGACATCTGGAAAATACCTGCAATGCTGTAAGCTATAATTTACAGGAAATAAGATCTTATCCTGAAACCACTACGCTTATGTACATCTGTAACCTTGTAACCATTATGCTTTTAAGTGCCTGTGTCTCAACAATAAACCCTGTCATTATACTTTCCTCTCTCACGTCACTAAAAGAGAGGACTCCACGCTACTACACAGGCAAGATGGGGGAGTCGTGGATTTCTGATCCTGGATCCTGCCAGTTTAGATCTGAGTGCTGGCAGCCAAGACACTCCGACGCAGGGAAAACCCTCACAGTCCCACCCAGAAATGCTGCCAGGGATTACACCTGGGACTTTCTGTATGCCAAGCAGATTATGGCCCCATTCCCTACAAAGAGCACAGGAAGTTGCCATATACCGAGGAAGACTCTCCATCCTTCTAGACCAGGCCTGTCTACCCTGGAGCTGGTTAGGGTCTCCAGGGTTCCCGGCAGGAAACAATCTTTCCTAGCCTTCCCTGGAGATGTCAGGGTCAGGGATTGAACCTGCACTCAAGGCAAATGCTCCACCACTGAGCTGCAGTCTTTCTGAGAGCTAGAACTGCAGAGTACACAGGACCAGTGCTCCCTCCAAGGCATACGCATGCACACAAGTTTCTTGATGACTGCTCAGTTAATTTTAGCCCCACTCTGAATGTACAGACACACAAAACGCCTTGATACTGCTGCTCAGAACAAAACACATTCCGTGCACTGCAGAAGACTGAACTTGCGGTTGTGTGTTTGCTTTGGGGTGGCAGCAGAACTGAAGGAGGATATTGACAAATTAGAAAGAGTACAGAAGGAACAAAAGATCAAAACCAAGCAACCCCTGCTAATTGAGCTGAGAGACACCCTTTAAAGTGGTAATTCTCTTATGTTTAGCAGGGGGAGAGCAACTGGCCCTATCCAACCCCAGCACAACACCCCTCCAGTGGCTGCTGCTGGTATCTGCCTTGTGTGTTTGTTTGAGATTGTGAGCCCTTTGGGGACAGGGGGCCATCTTATTTATGCATTATGTATTCTTCTATGTAAACTGCCTCGAGAACTTTGGTTGAAGAGTGGTATATAACTATCCATAGTAGTAGTAAAGACATATCAAAGAAAGCTGAGAGATCTGGTCATGTTCACCCAAAGAAAAAAAGATTTAAGTCAGGGTGAAGGGTGGAGCCCTAGAAGTTCAAGAAGAGATGTACAAGGAGGGTTCGAGAAGGGATGCATACAGAATCTGTCTTCATTCTTATGGAAGCAGCAAGAAGGAATTCATTTATCTCTACCCTTTCTCTTCCCTGCCACTTAGAGAGGCTGACACTAAATTAGGGGTAAGACTGTGCAAAAGGAGAAAGAAGAATGTAAGTTTAATCTAAGAATATTTCAGTGGTGTTTTTTGGGGGGGGGGAGTGGGTTCAGCTGGGTGCAAGGGGACACTCCTCCTGCCCCTCCAGGATTTGGGGTTCTCTCTGGGCAACTGCTGGGACTTGAAAACAGCCTCCCCTCCCTCTAAAGAGTTTTCAAAAAGTGAACCCTTGTCTCGACAGACAGGCTGGTGAACTCCAGGGCAGCCAATCAGTACACCAGGTGGGTGGGACCTAGGGCATGGTTGCTGGGAATTCTGGGAACAAGGGCGATCTGTGATGGAGAAGCACAGGTGGAAAGGCTTAGTGAGGGGCATGGAGTTTGCTTCCTCATGGCAGGAGCTAGCATGGAGGTTTCTTTCACTATTTCTGTATGGAATCACAACTTTTTAAAGCACATTTAGAGACTTTTAAGCAAGTCTCATGGTTTTGGAAGTACACTTGAAAATGCAAGCACAAGCACACATCCTCTCTCATTCCTCCAAAGTGACCCACCTTTGACCCATGGGACGGCTTGGTCTTTTTAGGATCGGAGAAGGCAGAGAGTGGTATTGTGGGCAACATGGGGTAGTCCGGACTGGGCCTGGACACGGTTTCGGCTCCTTCTGGCATTACCATCATCTACGAAGGAAGTACGAATTAGTTATTAAGTATTAACCTGCTTCTACATCTAGTTGTCACTGGACAAGCCTTCATGCCCTACTCTTAAGTTCCTAAGCTGCATGCCAACAGAACCGCTGGTGTGCTGTGGGAAATGAAACACATCATTAGAGGTGCCCCAAAGTAATAATCCACAGAGGAGGCTGCCTACAGTCTCTACCTGATTCATTGTCCTGGCCTCGCCTCCGTCCAGCCAGCCTCTCTGGGGGCAGATCATTCTTATTCAGAGTTACCTGCCTTCAGAGGAGGACCACCTAGAACGCAGACTCATGAAGAAATGCAGTGGGTGGCCTCCTAGGAAGGCAGATAGTTCTTGCTCCTGAAACATTCCAAAAGCAAACTTTTTCAGTAGGACTGCAAAATTTAGTCCATGAAAAAGTGTCTCCAATCAATCAGGCAAAAGATTTTTCTAAAATAACAACGGCATTTATCATAAATACTTGCAAAAACAGAAGGTGACAGGCAGAAGCTTAAAAGAGAAAGTTCCCCCTTCACTCACACCCAGGAGGGAACACCTATTTTCAGAAAGGGCCTGCTGCAATATAGACTTGCACTGATGCTGTGCTTGACCTTGGCTTTGTATGTGGCAAAGAAACCGGGTGGCCACCTCTATGTGGCTCCTGCCTCTCTACCTGCTTCCCATCACCCTTGACCATCCCTACGCCTTGGAGACATCGGTAAGGCTCCTGCCTCCCAACAGCTCCTAAGAAGCCCCCTTTTAAGTTGCCCGTGACTGGCCTCTCTTCTCCCCAGGAGGTCACGACCCTCACTTTGAGAACTCCTGCTTTAACGGTAAAACCACTACTTGAAATTGTGCCCACAAATGTACTGATAACAATGCAAACATATCCAGAGGCCAGTCAATAAGACCCGCCCGCATTCTCTCCCGGTTCCACCCACAGACTGAATTTCACTATCAGGAGAACTGAGTGCAGTAACAGCACCTCTCCCAAACCACACCAATGCTGGGAACCCAGGTGACTCACCCCTCCGGCCTTGATCAGCTTGCGACGGAACTCATTGGTAGGGTTGTTGAAGGTCAGTTTCTCACAACGCAGGTGGTTGACGGGTGGGTTCCCCTCAAGGTTCAGGAAAAGGTCATATGTAAAGCAAACTCTTTTCGGCTCCTCCTGGAACAAAAGTAGCAAAAGCCTCGTGAAGGACCAGGGGTTAGTAATAAACAAAGAAAGCATCCTGCTTTCTGACTACAACTGGCCCAACACACAGCTTAAAATCATATTAAAAATTAAAACCACAAACTCAGTTTGGCAAAGGGGTTCTCGAACTTGGGTCCCCAGATGTTGCTGGGCTTCAATTCCCATCATCCCCAGCACAATGGCCTTTGGCCACTGTGGCTGGAGATGATGGGAGTTGTAGTCCAACAAAATCTGGGGATCAAAGTTTGAGAACCCCTGGTCTAGTACACAGAGATATACAGTTTAGCTCAGCCCAATCAATCATACACAGCTATTTGCCTGCAAGAAAAGAAAGTAGGTGCCAGATGAATCTATCTGAGAAAGCAATTCCATAATCTGGGAGGCCTCCACAGAGAAGGCCATGTTCTGGGTAGCTGCCCAACTCACCTCAGAAATGGAAGAATCTAGAGCCTGGCTTCAGCTGAAGACCTGCATGTCTGGGCAGGTTCACATGAGAGGATGTAGTCCTTTAGATGTTCAGGTCCCAAACTATTTAGGGCAGGGGTCATAAACTGAAGCCCCCCAACTGTTGCTGGACCACAATTTCCATCATCCCCAGTAACAACTGCCTGTAGCCAGGAATGATGGGAGTTGGAAGCCAACATCTGCAGGAGGACTGCAGTCTGACCCCTGATTTAGGGGGTCAAAACAAACATGACTGCACTCTATACTCCACATGCTCAGAGGTGGGGGGAGAAAAACAATCCCTCCCCTTCTTCCAGGTAGTTTGGCTCAGATACAAAGTGGAAAAACGAAACAAAATAATCCAGAACAAAAATAGTACAAAAATAATATATTTGCTTGAAGAATATGAAGAAAGAAATTGTGAAGTTTTCCTTGTGTGTGTACCAGTTTGTGAAAATACACCTGATGAAGAATCTTGCCTTGTCAACCATCCTTGAGATGGTTAGCTTTTATATCGCTTGGCACTCATTGTTTTGGATTCTTTGGTTTGGTTTTTCATTCTGATTTAGAGAGCTTCCCTTTTATGCACCGTTTACAAAGAGGAAAGTTCCTAGCATGAAGGGCTTGACAAGGGTAACAAAATGCACTTGGATGGTGCAAAGTGCAAGGGCATCCAGGTGGCCAGGGAGGGTGGATGGCAGAAACTGAGTAACAGGAGCGCTTCAGCAAAATGTCTTCTCAAGAGGCAAATCAAGACAGCCCTTCATTTATTTACTACATTTATATCCTGCTCAGGAGCCCAGAGACACATAATACATAATTATGATAATGGAAACATAATACATGATTATGTTTATTCTCACAACACTCCTGTGAGGTTGGCTAGGACAAGAGATCAGTGACTGGCCCAAAATGTACATGAGAGTGCAATACTGTACAATATACATGAAATAATACACAAACCGCCTCAGTGCTTTCTTACCAGTGAAAGCTGTGAGCAAGCTGCGGGTTAACCACAGCTTGGTTAAAATCTGGTGGGCAAACTAAGGTCAGCTGAAGGGAGCCCTTTTGAGGCCAAACTTGCCCTAGAGGCTGCTGGTTGTTCATCCTTGTTTTCAAGGAACTAAACTGGAGGGGTGGCAGGGAGAAGGAGAAAAGGGAAGAATACCTTATTTTTGAAGTAGACTTCAATGGGCATGATGAAGCCAGCATAGCCAGATTCCTCCACTTTGTAAGGGGGCTCCTTGCAGACTGCAAAAGAAAGCAGAGAAACAGCATGAGACACATCCGAGTACAGAGTAAAAGCAGGGGAGACCAGAAACTGGGTGGCCATAGGCAAGCCACTCTCTGCCTGCCTCCCCTCCACGCAAAATGGGGACCATAATACCGACCTCTCAGAGGGCTGCAGTAAAGATTACAAGGTAACGCATTTGAAGGCCTCTGAAGCCCTACGTGAATGCTAAATGGTATTCATAAAACAATCCTAAAGCACAGCAGCCATATATCAGACTTTATGTTTTACAAGTGTACAGAGTTCTGCACACTCGTACGTGTGTTTGTGTGAATTACTGTACCTGCATTCATTTTAAAAATGAACCTGGGTACGGCTCCTCAAATACAGGGGACAAATAGGAAGTGTACTGCGGCACCTGAGGTCAACTTAATGTGTGAATAACTGTACTTGTGTAGAGATCATTTTGTACTCTGCACACTCATTGTGTGAGTGTTCAACATAACATGTGAATAGGGCTAGTGTCAACATTAAAGTGGACAATCCTTACTGCCTGATGGAATTTATCATTAAAATATTTATATGTTGCTTTTCAACAAAAACATTCTCAAAGCAGCTTACTATGACGACAACTAAGAAGATTTATGTACCGCTCTTCAACCAAAGTTCTCAAAGTGGTTTACATAGAAAATAATACATAAACAAGATGGCCCCCTGTCCTCAAAGGCCTCACAATCTAAAAAGAAACACAAGGCGGATACCAGCAACAGCCACTGGAGGGATGTTGTGCTGGGGTTGGATAGGGCCAGTTGCTCTCCCCCTGCTAAATATAAGAGAATCGCCACTTTAAAAGGTGTCTCTTTGCTCATTTAGTAGGGTTACACAGCAACAGGGTTGATTTGATATAAATCACGATTTAAATCGCTTCACAGGACTCAATTTTAACGATTTAATCAGCTTTTAAATTACTAGTTGGGAAGATTCTATTTAATAATCATTTACTATAAAAATACATTCTTGTTGTCCAATATAATATTAATACAAATTTAGAGATTGATGTAGATTTCATTTTTAGAAGGTAGGTACACACTTCTCATAATGCTGTTTCATTCGGGCAACCAGACCTTGCATTTTGTTGTTGCACTGTTTGCATTTTGCATGCATGCCTTTCTTACCCACAGGTACAGGAACTTCATTAAAATATTCCCAAATGGGATCTCTCTTATGACTTGCTGACATGATAGTTGTTTCCATTCTACAATGGAAGATATGATCAGAAAAAGTTTCCTCAGGACTACATGAATATGTTCTGTTCACTTTTGGTTTCACTTTCTATTCCCCTCCCAATGCCTTTATATCCAAATTCCTCCTCTTCGCTCAGCTCTACTCCATCCCCACAAATCTTCTATTCATTCATTAACCTTTGTCTTTGGGGTTTTTTTGGCGGGAGGGGAGCAAAGGCTTGACTGTGTGTGCGTGCTGCATGCACACCACCTGCAGAATAGGACTGATCAGGTCTGTTATCTCTCACCCCCGTAAGGAGGAGGAATTTGGATATAAAGGCACCAGGAGGGGAATAGAAAGTGAAACCAAAAGTGAACAGAACATATTCATGTAGTCCTGCTGTTAACATGTTCATAAAATATAATTAGAAGTTATGAGTAATATTCATGATGGTATCTTTGACCTAGGTTCTTCATGAACTGGGTTTTTAAAAATCAAGTAAAAAATAATAATCTGGTGTACATTTTTTAAAATATCAAATTTTTTAAAAAAAGTTTTTAAAAATCATGGACCTGCACAGCAGAAGTATGAGAAAATGGTTCCCTGTCCCAAAGAGGCTCACCATCTAAACAGAAACACAGGGGAGATGCCAATAAGAACCAATGGGAGGGATGTTATGCTGGTCTGAATAGGGACAGATGCTTTCCTCCTGCTACATATCAGGAAGTCACCACTTTAAAAGATGCCCCTTTGCCCAGTTGGTAGGCACTGTCAACCTCCCCCGCCCCATCCCCTGCGCCCAAAGTTCCAGCTGGACTCAGGGGCTGGCTAAAGAGGAAAAACAGCCGGAGGCAGCATCCCTAACTTGCCTTGGCAATGTTGATCATTTAAGTCCCGGTCCACGGGTCTTCTACCTGGGAACCCTCCACCTTTCTCTATTTGGCGGGGTGGGGTGGGGGAGAGAACTACCATAAACCGTTTTTTTTGTTTATTTTTATAAGCTAACCTGACACACAACAAATTTTCAAAACCCTAGACACTATCACCACATTTCGAAGAGCATGGTTCAGTCATGGTGCTTGAGTTTACCAATCCAATGCACATTTTTGAGTGGGAGCAGAGGGGTGGGGTTGAACATTTTCCATGGAAATGTTTCCATTTCTAAAAAGGCATTAGGCTCATTCACGTGAAGATAAAAAAGTTGAAGCTTCCTACCCAAGTCCGGAAGCTGTGCGGACTCCTGTTTTCAGATTATATACTAGTGAAAAAGCAAGGTAGGCTGGACCAGGGCAAAGGTCTGCCTAGTCCAGCATCCGGATTGCCACACTAGCCTGCCTAATGCTTCCCGGTAGCCCAGAGAAACACACGTTTGCACAGTCCTTATACTGTGTAAAGGAAACCACATACCACCCACTGCTGACACTGTGCACGCACAAGCACACACACTCACCACGTTTCGGTTTAGGGAAGCTCTGATGTAGCCGAAAGACCACCCTCTCCACAAAGTGCTGAATCTCAAACTGCTCCGGGCCACGCACAAATACCATCCAGTCATGGGTGAACCCCTCGGTGGTGGGCTTCTTTCGCAACTGGGCACGGTGCCCCAGCTCCAACTTCACCTGGACCGTGCACTAGAAAGGGAAAGGAAGACGTTCAGTGGAGGATTGGAATAGGATAGGGGTGAAGTTGATTACAGCACGGTTTTAACAAGAAGAGCCAACCCAACCATAAGGACAGCCCTGCTGGATCAAGCTCAAGGCCCATTCAGTCCAGCATCCTGTGTCACACAGTGGCCCACCAGATGCCTCCAAGAAGCCCACAGGCAAGAGGAGAGGGCATGCCC
Source organism: Hemicordylus capensis (assembly GCF_027244095.1). Lineage (NCBI taxonomy): Eukaryota > Metazoa > Chordata > Lepidosauria > Squamata > Cordylidae > Hemicordylus > Hemicordylus capensis. The sequence goes on from NC_069658.1 coordinate 220,648,602, forward strand.
TCACTTCTGCTGTTGCTGCCCTGCAATTGATATTCAGAGACATCTTGCCTCTGAGGCTGGAGGTGGCCTATATCTCTCAGACTAGTCCTGTTTTCTGTGAACCACCATATATATTTGGATTTCTCTGACAAACCGCCACCTTCACCATATATATTTGGATTTCTCTGACAAACCACCACTTCAACTCTTAAGAGTCAATATAGTTTCTATCTTATTGCTTAAATGCTTCCCGAATGGGTCATGAGCTGAAGAAAGGGAAAGGTATGTTCATCTGTAGACAGCCTTGCTCTAAATGTACGTTTTTTAACAGGAGATGTTCTGGCCCAATTTAGCTAAATCTGAGAACCACCCAATAATAGAGGCTTTCAAACTGTATTCAGGGGAACCTTGGAAGTTTATCAGAGGTTCCCCAACAAGCAGATCAGTCATGGCAGACACGTTTTCTTGATAGACTCTTGTCTGCCTACTAAAATCCCCTATTGAAATCATACAGTGTGCTTGATCTAGAAATGCTCTTCCATCAAGAGCTAAAGCAAAGATCTTTCTATATTGACTTGGGGCAAGACCACAATAAAATGAGTGCCTCATTTCCTTCACTAAGCTGGAGAATTTGGGAGCATTTATATAAAGGGGAGACTGGAAATGTTTGTATTGGAAATGTTTGTAAGTTGTCTTAAAGGTTTTATAAGGATTTCAGTACAAATAATATCTATATAAAGCTTTGAAAATAACATCTGAACTGAATTAACTGTCTTTTATTGGTTTTCTTTAAAACAACCAAATCTTTCAATGACTATCAGGAAAAAGTTTGAAATATTTATGCAGCACAAAAAATTACTTTTAAAGTTTTGTTTACTAATGCAGAAGTCAAACAAACATGCAAAATCAAATCACAACTTATTCAGGGCATCAGAACATTTCCCGGAAGTTCTTCCATTAATTTCCCCACAACGTATATCTCTCTCCCTCGAGTAGCTTCAAGTATGGCGTGAGCTTCCACCGCATTGTCCAAAGGGCAAACACATATCTGAAGCTTGTGAGTGCAAGTCACCCTTAAGACTTAAAAATGGAAGGACCCAAAGGCATTTGCCCATCTGCCTCTGTGGTACTTTCCAAAGACTGAACTGACCCAGCAGAAAAAAGTGTACATGCTCTCTCTTGTACCCGAGTCCATTTTTAGTAATCCACGTTGTTTAGAGGGATGGGGCCAGAGCTCAGTGGTACAGCAACTGCTTTGCGTGAGGAAGGGCCCAGATTCAATTCCTGACATCTCTAGCTGGGGTTGGAAAATATCCTTGCCCGAAAGCCTGGAGAGCTGCTGCCAGTCAGTGCAGGCAACACTGAGCAAGATGGGCCCAAAGCCCAACTCAATAGAAGACAACTTCCTCTGTTCAATGATGGGGCCAGAGCTCAGTGGAAGAGCCCCTGCCTTGCACGCAGAAGGTCCCAGGTTCAGTCCCTGGCAGCATCTCCAGGTACGGCTGGGAGAGACCCCTGTCGGAAGCCCTGGAGAGCTGCTGCCAGTCAGAGAAGACAATCCTCCTGAGTTATATGGGCCAATGGTCTGACTTGATAGAAGACAGCTTTGTCTGTACCAATGTATGAAGCAACTGAACAGGGATGAGTCAAACCTGAGGAAGCAGGCTCATGACAACACAATTACCATCAGAATTCCCCAAATATCATGTTCGTGTGTATGTATATGGGGGGAGGGGTGTCCCACTGTGAGGTCAATCAGGCTGAGAGCCTGCGCCTTGCCCCCAGCCAGCCACCAAGCACTGAAACCAGAGAACTGAACCTGAACTTTTGTGGTCCAACCCCTCTGCCCCCAACTCTACCCTGGGCCATTTCCAAGCAGAGTGTGTGTATTTTCCACACATGTAACTCTTTGGTGAACGGTGCCATATACACATGCACACAGAGCACACCATGTGGCGATGGCACCATCTGGTGACCTGTGCATGTAAGAGATCCACCGCAGATCTAGCACGGTGGGCTGAAGCGTCCCACGTCCTCACATCACCTGAAAAAGCAACACTTGTCAAGGGAGTCCATTCACACTCCCAGCTGCCAAGTGCCCAAGTGCATGGTCACTAAGAGACAAGAACAGCATGACCCAGGCCTTGGCACAGGAGAAGCGATTCTGTCGACAAATGTTGCACTTGAGGAGAGATTTAAAAGGCACACAGAGCTGCAATGGGCCCATTCACACATGCAAGTCTTAAAGCAAGAAAAAGCAGGTGCAAACCGGCCCGAGAAGGCAAAACGGTCCACTTGTAAAACATATCACTGTTTCTACTACTACTACAGTGGACTTGGCATCACCCCCAACTATACACATGGAATGCGTGGCATGTTTTTATGTACCCCAAATGATGTTAGAGTGCACACCAACACACAGAGAGATACTGTATGCATATGCTGTAAGACAGTAAATATGAACCCAGGGTTCAACACATCCCAATACCCAATAGAAATGTAACTGTGGCACCTAGACTAGGATATTCAGAGGCAGAGTTATTTAATCAAGTCTTTGTTTGTCCCAGGCAGCCCAATTTCTGTTCTAATTACATTATTTGTAAAGGGGACAAATTGAAGCACATCTCCCCTCTCCCCCACACAATGTCTATCATCAAAGTCCAGTAATTTTGTCAAGTGTCCATTGTCTGGCTCCTAAATCCAAATTAAATTTGTCAAGGCCTGATATAAATCTAACCCTGATACGTAATAGGTGTGTATTAATAGAATGCAATACACAGCAAGCGTGCGCACACCCAGACATGTTCATTACACAAATCACATGCCAGGCTAATTAGAGTTTAGAAAACACACTAAGTATTGACAGCACCTCGTATATCTTATCTCAGCAACCTTTACATGCTGAGATTTGCTAGTGATACTAGTAAAATATCTTGCAGTTTGCAAGCGTGCCTCCTGTACCACAAAGTCCAGACTTTCTGTGACTAAAAGTATCCAAGAAAACTGCCAAAGTTTGTTTGAACTCTAACCATGCTTTCCCAATGGGGGAGTTTTCATTTATGATTTTTTCCATGATTTTCAATTTTGTTGGTAGCCTGGGAGAGGTCTAGAACCTGCCTGTGAAAATGGCATGCTTCCGTCTTTCGTGGTTTGGTCTGGGAATTTCATGTCCATGAGTCATCGAGGCTAAAGCAGCTTTACACATGTAGATACCAGGCCTTGAGGAGTCACAGTGGACACTTGGCAAAATTACAGGACTCAGTGATGGGCATTTGAGTGGCGGGGGGAAGAGTAAATGTGCTTCTCATAACAAACTTAGAACAGAATCAGGGCTGCCTGGGAGAAATAAAATTTTTATTAAATAACTCTACCTCTCAATATCCTAGCCCAAGCACCACAGTTAAATCGTTAGGAGGGGAGAAGGGAAAAAATTTATATATATATATATATATATATATATATATATATATATATATATGAAATATGTGCAACTCGTGTAAGCATTATACCTGCACAGGAATTTAAATCTGGTTGGAACAAGGCAAACAAACTGGCTTAATCCAGCCAAGATGGAAGTGTGCCCAGCTGCAGAACTGGGGATAGAGGAACAACACGCTCCCCTTGAACATTCAGTTTCCAAGCCTAGCTCCTACCTTGTACCTGGATGCCCAGGTGGCAGCCATGGCCAGAAGTTAGCATGCCAGCTGCACCTGTGCTTAGACAAGACAGATCAGCCCAAGGGGTGGGGGGAGAACAGGACATGCTTCAGCCACATCCAGTAAGAATTCCTTAGGGTATTCTCTGTGGGGTCACTGCCCCCTCCCTACAACCCTCTCCCACACTGATGGGGGAGAAGCCACCCAGCCTCCAATCAGGCCCTTCAGCCTCTTCCTCCTCTCATAAACATGCTCAGCATATGGTGGAGAATCTGAGCTATATATGATGACGTCCCAGTTCGAATATTGCCTCTGGTATGCCCTCAGCATCCTTCCCAAGATGGGAGAAATAATACAGGTTGACCTTACAGAATTATTGTGACTGGAACAAGCTAATATCTGTGAAGCACTCTAAACACAGCGCTACATCAACACCAAGTATCATCAGTTTAAGGTAGGGGTGTGTACGTGTGTAAGTGGCTGCTCTTGTGCCCCTGCCCCTCATAACGTGAGGGGTCACCTAGCTCTCAAATACAAGCAAGGCCCAATGCCACCAGTGGTCCCTCTAATTTTTTTCATCTCTGTATGGAATGAGTTTTGTTCTGGCTGGCAATATCAAGGCACTGTGTGCGCACATGCATTCAGAATGGGGCCTTCCTAATTCAACCTGAGCAGGATCTAAAATTAACTGAGCGGACATCAGAAAACTTGTGAGCGGGCACATGTGAGCACACCTAGAGGGAACAGTGAATGCCACCCCCCAACTTGGGGTGTGCCTAGATAAGAAAGTAGCACCTGCCCCTGGAAGTGCAGACTCCTTCCTCCACTGAGAGCAAGGAGAGACTAAGCTTCCACATACAACCAACTCCAACCCCCACCCCGTCATTTTGCCTGGGGAATATCTGTGGGGAAATCAGATATCAGCCAATGTGAGGAGGAGGTGGTGGCTGCTCTCACCCCACCCCCAGACATCCCCTGGGGGAAGGGCCAAGCTGCTAAAGGCAACCAAGCCCTCCCCCTCATTTGCCAAGGACCTTTATTTTGGGAGAGGTGATGGTGAGGGCAACATTGTACCCAGCTCTTCACATCTGGAGGGACCACTTAATCCATGTTTTTTTAAAAAGGTGGAGGAAGCAGCCACCAGCCTTCCAAAGTCAAATCCCTCCTGTCCAAGGAACATAAGAAGCTGTATTATACTGAATCAGAGTCTTGGCCCAACTTGCTCAGTATTGTCTGCTCTGACTGGCAGCAGCTCTCCAAGGTTTCAGGTAGGAGCCTTTCCCAGCCCTACCTGGAGATGTTGCTAGGGACTGAACCTGGGGCCCTTCTGTATGTAAAGCTCTACGACTAAGCTACAGGCCGTCCTCTAAACTGCAAAGCTGCCGCCTACTGAGTCAGACCCTTGGTTCATCTAGCTCAGTATTTTCTACACTGACAGAGAGTAGTTTTCCAGGATTTCAGGCAGGGGTATTCCCCAGCCCTACCAGGAGATGCTGCCAGGAACTGAAGTTGGGACCTTCTGGATGCAAGACTAGTGTGCTATTACAAAGCTTTGACCTCTCAATACAAGCTTTCTTCTGGTGAGGTGATTAGTCTGTCTAGCTCAGTACTGTCTACACTGGTTGGCAACATCTCTCCAGGGTTTCAGGCAGATGTCTGCTCCAGTTCTACCTGCTACAGACCCATCCCCTTCAGCCCTCTCCCTTGGGGAGCATATTGCACACCCCCAGTGCTTCTTCCTGACAGGGTGAGGTGCTTGGCTGCTGGGTATCCTTTATTTGGGGAGAAGAAACCAGCTTTGAAGGAGCTAATGGGAAGGGTGTGTGTGGAGGGAAACAAAGGCAGCAGTCCCTCTCTCTGGAAGAACACCCCCCCCCCCAAGGAAAGGAGTGGGGGCAAACTCTCAGGCACATTGGCCCCACCCATGGCAGACGACCACGCCCATGGAGGTGGGGCCCAGGCTCCGGGGCTCCTCCCACTGGCAGGCTGCCACGCCCCCAGAAGTAAGCCACGCCCCAATGGGCGGGGAGGAGCCCCCAGGAGGCGGCAGCGCCTCCCCTTTCCTTGTGCGCAGGCGCCGTTCCTCACCTGATTGTCCATGGCTGGGCCCGGCCTGCGTCTCTCCCTCCTTCGGCGCCTGCCTTGCTCTCCTTCCCTCCCGGCTTCGGGCCTGGCCTGGGCGGGCTCCCCTCAGGGCTCCGCTCCTGCTTCTTCTCGCCGTCGTCTCCTCATGGCTCGCTCGGGCTCGGTCTCCCTCTCGCGAGCGCCCGTCGCCGCCTCGTCTGCCGCCGCGCTCGGCTCGGCTCGGCCCGGCCCCCCTGCGCGTCTGCCTTTCGCTTCTCCGCCTCCACGCCGGAAGCGGAAGCCCTCCGTCAAGGCGGTGGGGACTAGAGACAGGCGGCCGCCACAACCAATGGGAGCGTGCCGGCCCATGAGTCCATCAGGGGGCAGCTACACCAATGGCGAAACGGGGAGAAGTGGAAGGAGGCGGTGATTTTGGAGGCGGCGGCGCGGCGTTGTCAGGGCGACGGGAAGGAGGCTACGCTCAGTCGGTCTGCGAGAGGAGTCTGGAGGGCGAATCAAGGCGCTAGGTCTCATCGAGGCGGAGGCTCCTGCACGGCAGGGGAAATCCCTGCGGCACTCTCCTATGCTGTTTTTTCTCTTATTTTGTGGGATAGTTTAAATAGATTCCTTTTTTTAAAGGGGGGGGGGGAACTAGCCTGAGTTGCAATAAAACCTAAAACAGGGGTTATCAAACTTTGGTCCCCAGATATTGTGGGACTACAGCTCCCATAATCCCCTACTGTCGTGGCCAAAGGCCCTAAAATATTCCCTCAACACATTTTTTTTTTAAAAAGCACTCTGGCATGGTAGTTTTTCTTCTAGGAATGAACTGAAATGTATGCTCCAAAAAGAAGATGATGATGATTATATTGGTCCTGGCCAGTATCAACTGGCATACAAAACATTAAGATCCTAATTTTTTTTTTAAGCCACAATTGTATTACCATCCTTGCAGTAATATGATTGTGGCTAGCTTTTTAAAAAAATGCTTATTTTAGCATCTGTGCTGACCCCTCTGTACCACAAAATAATCTCCACATAGAAAGCAATCTGTGTAGGATACTAACACACCCTGCACTATGATGTGGCTGCTCTTCCTATAGAGAATGAGTGCAAATGTATATAAAATATCTCTGAATTCAGAAAGCTAGCACCTGGGTAAGAAGGCTAAGCCGTAACCCATTTCCCCCTCTGCAAGTTTCCTATGTGAACAGGTTTTTGTGGGGAGCAGGGGCATGATCAAGAAACATTAAAACTCCCTTGGGATAGCAAACTACCAGGTGAGAAAAGATTTCCAGCTTGGCTTTTGCCATGGGAAGCCCATTTTCTATGTGAAGAGATTTAGAATTCTCCTGTATACAATCCACCCTCCAAATCCAGTACCCAGAAGGTAAACATGCAAAGAGGAAGGCTGGGCTAGAACCTAGTTTTCCATGTGGAGGGAATTCCCTGCCCCGTCATGTGGAAGAGTATTCAAATATGCTAGTCCACATCTGCAGAATGAAGTGGTGGTGATAACAACAATGTCCTTAACACTTGTACAGTGCAGGAATTCTTTCTCTAGAACAGGGTTAGTTGACCTGAGCGTCTTCAGATGTTGTTGGACTACAACTCCCATCATCCTTGGTCACCATTATGGTTGGGTCCAGCATCTGGAGACCCCAGGTTAGGAACTTCTGCATACAACATTAGCAAAAACAAAACAAAAACAATATGCCCATTTGGGTTCTCTTTACAGAAATCCAGTTTTAAAATCCACCAGTTAGATCCAAGGGACAGTTATGAACTAAAGTTCAGTTGAGGTTTGATCCCATTGCCAGGACCAAAGCAGCTAATGTTAGAAAAGCAAACACTGGGTTTTTTAAAAAAAATTAACGATTGGGATCTTTTAGCTGGTGTAGAAAACAGATATGTTTTCCGTTTACACAGAATTATAAACCACTTCCACAGATCCCAGCATAAACTGGACACATTCCATAACCAGCCCAGTGTTTTATGCTCACAAGATGTCAGCAACTGATCACTAAGATGAAGTCCTTTGGTGACCTCTAGGGAGGTCACTTTAGACCCATTAACACAACTTGGTTCCCAAATCACTACCAGCCCCCAGGGCACCTCTAAAATCAGGCACAATAGGCCTGTGTGTGCAACCAGTGGACCACAGGGCAGAAGCACCCCCATCAGTATCAAGGGCTATGAGACAGGATAGCTAAAGGGAACCCTCAGGTCCAGAGGCAGTTTACCTTAGATGTTGAAGATGAACCAGGAGGCATCTGGCTGGCAGCTGCTAGAAACAGGAGGGTGGCCTAGACGGACCTTTTCTCTTTTTCTTATAGTGGGTCCACTAGTGACTCTTTTTACAGTGCCCTCCTCTTTATCAGATGCCAAGCCAGGGCTGACCTCTTGTTTTTAGATGGATGCAGAAAAGATGCAATTGTTAAGTCCCTTGGGGCTGCATTTGAAAGTTGCTTTATCGCTGCTTAGATTTGATCAACCACTTGTGGAGGTGTTGTGCCATTCATTGTTAGGCTGGTGTTTTATCTGATGCAACTTCAACACATACAAACGTTTGAAGCTGTCTTATACTGAGTCAGGCGTTGAGTGTGTGAGTGCAGCATTGCCTGCTCTGACTGGCAGAAACTCAGGCCCTGCCAAGTTTATTTTTGGCAGCAGATGGCAGGGTTTGAACCCTGGATAGAATCAGAGACGGTCAGATTTGGAAGGCATCAGAGATCTTCTAGTCCAGTGGTTCTCAACAGGGGTTAGTAGAGCCCTCCTTCCTCTCCACACTACTTGTTCCACATCTGAGGATCACTCACTTGAAGCCAACATGTTCTCAGCTATGTGTCCCCTGCAGAAAGGGAGGGAGGAGGGAGAAGATCCTCCTACTCTGGTCTTGATTGGCTGGCTATGTGCTGAAGATCACCATACTCCCGCCCCTCAGCCTGACTGACAGGCTTCAGAAAATTAGCACTGAGTACTCCCATTGAAATTAGTAGGACCGGTTAATTTGTCCCATTATTTTCAGTGAGGTTGCTGATGATTAACAGGGTGGATATGAGCAAATGCCTGGAGTAGCCCCGCGGTTTCTGGCTGACTTTCAAGCCGGCCCATCCCCTCCTGCCGCCACCTCCTCACCCTGGCGGCTGGGCCCGTCACCACCTCCTCGCTGCTGCCACCTCCCCACCGTGGCTGGGCCCGCCGCTGCTGCCTCCCCGCCATGGCCAGGCCCACTGCCGCTGCCTCCCCACTGAGGCCAGGCCCGCCGCCGCCTCCACAATGCCACCGCCTCGCCTGCCTCTCCTTGCCGCCGCCATTAGCTTCCGGTTTGGTGAATAACGGCCCAGCCAATCAGGTGCCTCCTTTGCTGGCACGCATAGCCTTGCCACATCCCCACGCATGGCTGGTGGCTGGCTAAGAGAATTAAGTATAAATGATGATAGATAGATAGATAGATAGATAGATAGATAGATAGATAGATAGAATGGCTCCCTGTCCCCAAAGGGCTTTAAAAAAAAGAAACACAAGAGACACACCAGCAACAGCCACTGGAAGGATACTGGGCTGGGGATGGAGAGGGCCAGTTGCTCTCCCCCTGCTCAAATAAGAGACCCGCCTCTTTAAAGAGGTGCCTCTTTGCTCAGTTGGCAGGGGACAAATCTACTTCCCTGTAGTTTCTAGTCCTCAGGAAGAACAACTCTGCTCCTTCCTGTACATGGCAGCCCTTCTGATATGGGAAGATGGCTCACATATCCCGCCTTAGCCTTCTCCAGTCTGGGCTAAACATGCATAGCTCCTTCAACCATTCCTCACAGAACCCGGTTTCCAGACCCCTCCTCATCTTGGCTGTCCTCCTCTGAACCTCTTGCAATTCATCAATGCATGTGCTCGACCAGCAGCGACAGGCCATCCTCAAAGTTGCCTTCCAAGAACTTGGGGCCTAAAAAAGCACAATAGAAATAAACGAGCCCCTCAGAACCAGAACTGGTCAGTGAGGCTTAGGAAACGGGGTTTTGCAGAAATCACGTCAGTGAACCAGCTTCCAAAGCTCCCAGCCAGCAAAAAGATTTTAAAACCTGGGACCGTGTCAGCACACGCCCACACACAGGGTGGAATCTCAAAGCGATTGGAGGGCAGCCAGCACTCCCAGAGCCAGAGACAGGCTGGGGTGAATCACCCCTCAGACGACATCGCAGTTAAAATTAAAAATAGAACTCTCTTTTATTTAAACAAAAGAGCCACAGAGTATCCACGGAGTTCTCAAGCAGAGAGGGCACTCCATCATCTTGCTCCACCCTGGCTGTCCTACTTGTACGAGTTTGCTTTGTGTTTTGGCAGGAAAGTAAAGTTGGAAGGAACTGGACCCAGAAGCATTTCACTGCAAGAGAGGAAAAGAGAGAGCGTAAGCAGTATTGGAAAACAGATCTGTTTCAGTCTTCCTCTGGTGCCGCACGTCTGCAAGAGCACTCAGTGCAGCTGCAGGCAGGTCTCTGGTCCAGAATGAGAACACATACAGCACTGGAAGCACATGCCCATGATATGAGATCAATGTGGCAACCATGCTGAAACTACCACGTGCGGTTTTCCTCCATTTCTGCAAGGATCTAGAAAAACTCGAGAAGAGAAGGGAAGTGCATATCTGTGTTGCCTGTCTCACAGACAGGGAGCTAAAAAGGGCATTTTAGCTTACAGGAAGAGAGTCTTTGTAGCCTTATTCACACATTGGGACTAGTCTGACGATCACAAAAATCGGGCTAGGAAAGCCTAGCCTGATTTTTGTAGATCGTCAAAACCACTGGGCTTGTCTGCGAGCCCGGTGGTTCTAGAGCGCGCAACCCGCTCGAGAACCCCTGCCCTTAGCCGGGGTTTGCGGAGCGAGCGCTCCACACACCCGGGCTATCTGCTCGTGAGTAGCCGCGGTGCAGCTCCGCACCGCGGCTACTCGCGAGTAGACCCCCGACTGGGAGGCGAAAAGCTGCCTCCTGGCTCCGGGGGTCTCCCCAATATGCCCTGCGCACTTGCGCAGGGCATACTGGGGCTTCCGGGGGCCATGTGGCCCCCGAGCTCCCCAGCCCCCGCCGGCTCCATCACGGAGCCGGAAATCATGTGGGCGGCCGATCCAGCCACCCAGGGCTCCCTCCCTGCTCGTGAGTGCGGAAAGCGGGCTAAGCCCGCTCTCTCTGCTCACCCGAAGAAACTGGGTCTCACGGATCATGAGACCCGGCTCATTATGTTCAACACTTGAATGAGTGTGCAATAGATACAGAGAGTTAGTCACATCAGATGTGAATCCATGGACACAAACTGCTCTGGGCTGCTGAGTGCCAATGCCACTCCTCACCGGCCATCCCCGTGGTAGCTCCACTAAGCCTGCAGCAGGCCACGGCCGCTGGGCTGTGATGTCATATGGGCCCGTGGCTGGCAAACCTTAGCAAGCCGGCCGCAGCTACAGTGGGCTTAGTGGAGCTGCTGCAGAGGCAGCAGGTGAGTGGGGACCTGGGACGGGGAGAGGATGCAGGTGAGCGGAGGTGGGGGGCTGCAGCAACAGTGGCCCATCAGAGCAAGTGAGCACAGGCTAATGTCATGGCGCACTGATTCACATGTTGTTTTGAACACAGGCACAGCTATACCTTTTTTACCTGTCCCCTGCATTTGAGGGGCCTGAACCCAGGTTCATTTTATAACGAATGCAAATACTGTCATTTAGGAATGTGCATGAGTCCGGCATTTTAAAGTCCAGCATTCGAGCCAGTTCGGAGGTGAGGGAGGTTCTTTTAAGGGGGCAGGGAGGGTGCCCTTACCCGCCCCACCGCTTCCCTCCGGCTGGTGCGCTCCGCAAAACTGCTGGTGCGGGGCTGCAGCATACCTCCTTGCAGCCCTGGTCAGCATCATATTGGAAGGGGCCAACGTGCACAGGCATCCTTGAATATTAATTTTACTAGCCGACCCCGCACAGAGCATCTGTGCACTCTTTGGTTACCTCTTCTCTTCCCCCAGTCTCCACTTCCAGGCCCAGCCGCCTCTCCTCCCCACCGCCACTTCTGTCCCCCCCCCCGCTTCTCCCGACTTTGGCTGGCCCGGCTTCTCCGCCACCTTGCTGATGCTGGGTCCAGCTAGCGGCGCTCTGCCTCACTGCAGCTAGGCCTGCCATTTTGCCAGGTGCTGCCTTTTCGACTGGCGCAGCCTCTCCGCCGCCTCGCTGCTGCCAGGTGCAGCCAGTGGCGCTCTGCCTCACCGCAGCCGGGCCCGCCACCACCGCTTGCCTCTGTGGCCGTCAGCCAGGCCCGCCGCCGCTGCTTCCCCCCACAGCCGGGCCCCCTGCCACCTCTGACCTCCCCGGCCATGCCGCCGATGCCTCTGGTCTCCTGGGTGTGCCGGTGCCCAGCGAATCAGCTGGGCCGCCGGGACGCACATTCGAAGACACACCCAGGAGATAGATAGATAGATATACAGTGTGTGTGTGTGTGTGTGTGTGTGTGTGTGTGTGTGTGTGTATATATATATATATATATATATATATATATATATATATATATATATATATATATATATATATATTCACACTTGACACTTGACAAGAGGCACCAGAATGAAATAAACTATCCAGACTACTGATTTCCCCCCTTGAATTTTTACTCTGGCTTTATGAAAATAGAATACAGTAAGTAAATTGGGTGGTATGGTTTATATGGCAGAGTCAACCTCAAAATTTTGCTTAGAAACTCTGCATGCAAAGCAAGGGCTCTACCATCCATCCATCCACCTATCTAATTCTCCTGGGTGTGCCTTGGAATGTGCGTCCCAGCCCCCAGCTGATTGGCTGGGCAGTGGACCGAGGGGGATTGGTCACCGCGGCAGCGGCAGGCCTGGCTGCAGAGGCCAGAGGCAGTGGCGGGCCCAGCCCATCCGCGCAGGCAAGGCCCAGGGGTGGGGGGGGGAAGAGGGGGTGCAGAAGTGGCGGTGGGGAGGAGAGGCAGCTGGGCCCAGAAGCAGAGACTGGGGCAGAGGGGGGGAGAGGTAACCACCGGCCCCAAAGAGCACACAGATGCTCTGTGCGGGGTCGGCTAGTAGGGATATAAATCTTGCCAGTGTCCATAGGAAGCTGCCTTCGACTGGTCACTGGCAGGTTTATTTCCATGTTCTATCCGTCAGATAGGGGAAGGATCATTGCTCAAAAAAGAAGCATCTGCTTTGCTTGCAGAAAGTCACAGGTTCAATCCCTGAGCCTCTCCAGGTAGGGCTGAGAAAGACCCCCCTCAGATAGCCTGGACAGCCACTGGCAGTCAGCGTAGACAAGATTGAGATGGATGAACCAAGGGTCTGGCTCTGTATCAAGCAGCTTCCTATGTACCTAGATTCCAGGGACTTTTTCTGGGACCTTCTGCAAGCCAAGCAGGTGCTATGGCCCCTGCCTCCTAGTTCTAATCAATGGGCTTTCCCCACAACCGCCACTTGTTCAAGCAAAAAGTGAAAAGGGGTTCTACACACATCACACCTTGCCTGTAGGCAGAACCTTGTTCCCTTTCACTGACTGGTTTATTATGTGGACACAACATATGAAGAAGGTGACAGCCATGTTGGGGGGAAGGCCATGACTAACCTTGACACTGCTTAGTTGGTCTGGCATCCGACCCATTCGTTATGCTGCTAATTTGCTTTAGTTTTAGAAATGGGACTTTTTCACCCATGTTAAAACAGCAGCAGAGCAAAAGGCTCCACTCTCACATCGCTGCTCTGCCCCAGAATCTTTTTTTACCTGATCCTAATCCAGTCGTCCACGTTCTGGCTCGCCATCAACGTCTCCAAGTAGTCTCGGCCCACGTAATACGGCGGCCTCTCATTGATCTTCTGAGGCAGGCGTTCCAGTAAGCCGGCTGGAATGTACCTTCCCAATGCAAACAAGCAACACAGATGTACCTCTTAACACCATTGTGGTTTTGACACTGCTGATGCTACTGCTGCTTCATGCTTAGCACAGGAATTCTCACTTGAGACCCAGATGTTGTTGGACATCCCCAGCCACCAGGGCCTTCACAAGGGGGATGATGGGTGTTGTGGTCCCCCAACTGGAGACCCAAGCTTCAGAACCTCTCTCCTAGAGAAGGGGCTCCCAACCTTTTTAAAACAAGTGTACCCTTCTGTCACAAACCTTCAGCTCAGGCACCCCAGAGTGATTGAGAGAGAGCGAGAGAGTGAATATGTATATATGCACTCACACACATACCTCATACACATGTATATACACATACACAGGAGAACCCCATTATTTGCGGGGGTTCCATTCTGGGGGTTGGGACGCAGAGATCAAATCCGTGGATACTGGAGTATTAGGGCTCTGAGAAAGGGTGTGTCTGTTCCAAGTTCCGGACTGCCCAAAATCGGCCAAAAATCTCAATTCTTCCCCGCCCCCTCAAATAACTTCCAGAAGTGCCCTACTGTGCCCATGAGTGAAAATGGCACCCCAAATTGGCTGAAAATTGTTGGTTTTGCCCCATTGTTTTTTAGCAAACGAGCCACAGAATGGCTCTGGTGCTCAAAATGGCAGCTAGAAATGACCTTGGAGGAAATTTCTGGTCACCCCTGACCCACGGTTTTAACCCCTTTTCTCTAGTGTATGCTGAGGCAAAACCGCAAATGCTGGACCTGTGATTAACCAAGTCCTCCTGTATGTGTGTATATGTGTGTGTGTGTGTGTGTGTGTACGTACACACACACACACACACACACACACACACACAATGAGACAGGCTACTCCAGTCACTGGCTTACATCCAGACTAAGTTACTCGTGAGTACTGCCACTGAAATTAATAGAACAAGTAAACTTGTCCCATTAATTTCAAGAAGTCTGCTTATGAGTAACTTAGTGTGGATGTGAGCCAGTGACAGGAGCAACCTATTTCATACCTGCAACTTATAAGTGTGTGCGTGGACACAATATGCATACACACACACACACACATTTAAGTGTTATGGTTAGAAAAACAGGCTATTCCAGTCACTGGCCCATGTCCATACCATGTTACTCATAAGCATTCTTGCTTAAATTAACAGGACAAGTCAATGAGAATACTCAGTGTTAATTTTCTGAAGCCTGCTAGGCTGAAGGGAGGGGTATGCTGAGCTTTAGCATGTAGCCAGCCCATCAGGAGCTGAGGAGGAGATCTGCACCCTCTTCCCTCCCCTTCTACAGTGGACATATCAATCCAACGCTCCTCAGATGTGGAACAAATAGTGTGGCTGCAGCATCGGGAAGCGGGGAGACTTCGGGTATTCTCTGAGAGCCCCTCATATACTCCTTGGGGTACTAGTACCCCCTGTTACAAACCTCTGCTCTAGAGCATCATTGATCTAACTCTGCGCTGGCCAGCTCCACCCTATCGCTCTAGTTTCATTGTGCAAACAGATGTCATGCATAGAACCATGCGGGATGGAATACTTTCTGAAATGTAACATTTCCCACACCACACCACTGCAAACTATGTGTTAAATCTGATCATAATCTATTTAGGATGTTGGGGAAATGTGTGTGGTACGATAAGAACATTAGAACAGCCCTGCTGGATCTAGTCTAACATCCCGTCCCACACAGTGGCCCAGCAAATGCCTCTGGGAAGCCCACAGGCAAGAGCTGAATGTGTGCTCTCTCTCTCCTGCTGCTGCTCCTCTGCAACTGATATTTAGAGGCATCCTGCCTCTGAAATGGAAATTTTCTTAGAAAAAGTTATACAAATTTTATGCAAGAGAGAGAGAGAAATTCCATTCAAAATGTTCTGGAAAACCCGAATCACTGCATGCAGAAAGCCTCCTCAGGAATCTGAGATTAGCTGTTGTGGCCATAAGACCAGAAAGATAACACACGTGGTGCAAGAGCTGAACAAGGTGCTGGTGCTACCTGCACAGAAATGAGAGCCACTCCAGCAGGAACTTCCGGGTCTTCTCCACACCTTGTGTGTCCGATCCCCAGTGTTCCAGGCCGTAGTTTGTGAAGTCTTTCAGGATGTCGAGCCTTTCGCTAGACGAGATGTCCCAGTGCCGCTGCTCTTTGATTTCCGTGAAGAGCCAAGGCTTGATCAGCGCCCCCCTGTGGACCGGAAGAACAACTACTGTGATAGAACAAAGGGTGATGCTCACCCAAACCTGTAATCACAAATTCTCATTCCAAACCAGCAACTCTGGACTATCATGGGAGACTCTGAAAGATAGAAAGCATTCAGGAGCAGCCCTTCCTTGAAGCGAGGCAGACCAGCTGCCTCAAGCAGCAGATTCTTGGGGGACTAGCAGGCTCGCAAGATGCCCCCGCCACCTCACCTGCCTCCTGGCTGCCACTGTGTGGAAAAAGGGGGTGCCCTGTCTCAGGTACAAAGGCGTTCAGCCAGCCCATGTGTCTGACTGGACTGTCCAGTGGTTCAGCACAAGACCACTGTAGGGACAGAAGGGGCCAGCTTCAGTCTCTGCATCTGAGTGAGAGCATCCACGGTCACAGGCTCAAGAAAGACCCCATCTGGAGATGCAAAACTAAACCTTGGTCCACCAATACCAACAACTGGCAGCAGATCTTCAAAGTCTCAGGAAGAGAGTGGCCTTAAGAACACAAGACAAGCCCTGCTGGATCAGGCCCAAGGCCCAACTAATCCAGAATCCTGCTTCTCACAGTGGCCCACCAGAGGTCCCTGAGAAGCCCACAGGCAAGAGAGGGGGGCAGGCCTGTGCTCCTGCTGTTGCTCCCCGGCAGCTGGTATTTAGAGGCAAATTGCTGGAATTGGGGGCTGGAGGTGGCCTGTAGCCACCAGATCAGTAGCCATTGATAGCCCTGTCCTCCATGAATGTCTTTAAACCCCTCTTAAAGCCATCCAGGCCTTGCCCTCCTACTGGAGACTGAACCCAGGGCCTTCTGCATGTAGAGTCACAGAACAATAGAAATGGAAGGGATCCTGGAGCCGCTGCTCTATGATCGAGCTATGGCGGCAGGGAGGGGCCAGATCGGGGTTCCCCCATCTTGGGTCCCCAGACATAGTTGGAGCGGAGGTGGTGAGCCGGGCTTGTGGTAGCAGTTGTGAACTGTCCCGTTTGCCAAGCAGGGCTCACCTTGGTTTGCATTGGATGGGTGATGGCATATAAGGGCTGTCTGCTTTAAGATCAGGGCCGTAACGCAGTGGTGGAGTCCCTGCTTTGCATGCAGAAGGTCCTAGGTGCACGTCCTGGCAGCATCTCCACGTATGGCTGGGAAAGACTCCTGCTTGAAATCCTGGAGAACAGCTGCCAGTCAGTGTAGGCACTACTGCGCTAGATGGACCAAGGGTCTGACTCGGTATAAGGCAGCTTCCTATGCTCCTACAGTATGTACAACTCCCATCACCCCCAGCCACAATGGCTGTGGATGATAGGAACTGTAGTCCACCAACATCTGGGGACGCAAGATGGGGAGCTCCTGGGCTAGACGGTGAAGAAACAAACACGCAGGGAGCATGAAGGGAAAGTTCTTCAGCGGTGGGGGCCACTTTCCCATCCCCTCTTATGCAAAGGCGGCTTCTTCTCTCTCTGTCCAGCACAAAGCAAAGGAGGGGAGGTCACTTGCCTTGCGATCATAATCCCCGAAACGCCAGTCTGCAGGGCTCGGTTAGCATCTTCAAACGACAAGATATCCCCATTTCCTGTGCCAGGAGGAGGAGACAGACAGGGTCAGCAGGGCACAAACACACCAGCTACCACAAGACCCATCTGTACTCTACCCTGCCTCTCCAAATAGCTCCTGCCCTCGGCACATAAAGCTTCCCATGCGCCCCAGGTCAAATTCATGGGGTCTTCTTTGCATGGAAATTTGCTTCAAACCAAAGAAACGGTCTTGTCTGCAAACGAGGCAGAGACTCCACAGAAACATTGAGCTTAACAATGGAGGCTTGAACGTGCCCATTGCTGTAATGTCCCATCTCCTCAATCACCAATTTTTTTCACATTCCCTTTGGTGCCACCCGATTACAAGACCCGATTAGGCTCAGAGCCAGTCACCCTCTGGTCCACCAATGGCTCTTAGCCAATGGAAGGAACCAGGGTGGATTGTACCTCATTATTATTATTATTATTATTACAACATTTATATCCCGCTCTTCTTCCAAGGAGCCCAGAGCGGTGTACTACATACTTAAGTTTCTCTTTCACAACAACCTTGTGAAATAGGTTAGGCTGAGAGAGAAGTGACTGGCCCAGAGTCACCCAGCTAGTCTCATGGCTGAATGGGGATTTGAACTCAGGTTTCCCTGGTCCTAGTCCAGCACTCTAACCATTACACCACGCTGGCTTTGAGAATATATACACAATTTCCTCCCAGTGTAGCTCTTTCAATACAGGAGTAATATGGTCTCTCCTAGATGACTCAGAGACCAACCTGGCTGCCGCATTCTGAACCAGCTGTAGTTTCCGGACTATGTACAAAGGCAGCCCGACATAGAGCGCATTACAGTAACCCAGTCTGGAGGTTACCAGCATATGTACCACTGTTCTGAGGTTGTTATCTCAAGAAACGGACAAAGCTGGCGAATCAGCCGAAGCTGATAAAAAGCACCTCTGGCCACCGCCTCAACCTGGGACACCAGGGAGAGGCTCGGATCCAGAAGCATCCCCAGACTGCGTACCTGTTCCTTGCGGGGAAGTGTGACTCCATCCAGAAGAGGCAGATCAAAACTGTCTCTTGTTCCGACCCTGCACAATAAGTACCTCCATCTCAACTGGATTCAATCTAAGTTTGTTATCCCTCATCCAGCCCATCACTGCCTCCAGGCTGGCATTAAGATGCCTTCAGCAAAATCTGGAGGACCACAAGTTGGGAACCCCTAGTCTATTATGAATTTAGAAAAGATATTATGTATACAGCTTCTATGCTCCTTTCCCAGAGGAAATGGAAGGAATAGGTTCTGTCTGGTCTGTAAACATAAAAAGTGACTACAGTATTACAAGAACATTTTGTGGGGTCTCTTTGACACCTAGCACTATAAATGCACAGTCCTTTCAGTTTCTTATGCAATGAAATTGGAGTTGACAACAATCCAATATCTGTATAAGTATAAACTGCAATTTTAAACAATATTATGAGGGGGGGGTGGGGTGGATGAAACATCACAGGGCACTTGCCCTCATTAAGGCTGAGCCTGACCTGGAACATGGAGTTGCAGAACACTGAAAACAATTTTTTAAAAAAATTCCCTTCTCAAATGAGGTATAATCCACCTCAGGTCCTTCTGAGGGTTGGAAGGCAGTATTCCCAGTCTAGTTTTTTTAAGATCTGGCCAGATCTAAAAAACCTAGACTGGGAAAACTGGCCAATTTGCTTGTCAAGTGTCAATGTACAAGAATGTACATAACCTGCTGAGTCAGACCAAGGGTCCATCTGGTCCAGCATGACAGCTCAAGAAGGCACCCAAGCCTGGTGCGAGGCAAACAGCCTTCCTCTCTCATATGGCCACCAGCAACTGTTACCTAGAGGTAGACTGCCCCTAGACACGGAGGTCCCACATCATGGCAAACCACTGTGGATAGACCTCTCCTCCTCCATGGATTAGTTTAACTCTTTTTTAAAGTGGTCAAAGCTAGCAGAGGGCAGGGGTCACAACTCAGTGGTAGAGCATCTCCTCTGCATGCAGAAGGCCCAGGTTCAATCCTTGGCAGCATCTCCAGGTAGGGCTGGGAAAGACTCCTGCCTGAAACTCCAGAGAGCAGCTGCCAGTCAGTGCGGACAATCCTGAGCTAGAGAGACCAATGATCTGACTCAGTATAAGGCAGTAGCGTCATATATTTAGGGGAGACTCCATAGTTCAGTGAATGAGGCCCTGCTGTGCATGCAGATGGTCCCAGGTGCAATACCTGGCGTCTCCAGGTGGGTCTTGCCCAGCCCTCAGTCTGAAGTCCTGCCAATCAGAGCGCTATTGCCGGAGCAGACCATACTAGACGGACCATGAATCTGTTGTTTTCTATGTCACCTATGTATGGGATGAGGCCATACCAGCAGTGGTAGAGCATCTGTTTTGCATGCCCAAGATCCCAGGTTCAGTCCCTGGCAGCATCTCCAGGTAGGGCTGGGAAACAATCCTGCCTGCAACCTGGGAGAGCTGCTGCCAGTCAGTGTAGCCAATACTGAGCTCGATGGGGCAAGGGTCTGACTCGGTCGAAGGCAGCTTCCTATATACTGATGTAGTGGCCTTCATCAAGATGTGGGAGCAAATTTGACGAACTAAGTTATGTGATGTGGGGAGAAAAGCTGTCTTTTGTCTGTCCTGAATCTGCTGCCCTTCAGTTTCACTGGGTGGACACGAGTTCTAGTTACACAGGAGAACCTGTGGCTCCTGTTTGTTTTAAAAAAAATGGAGGTGGGGGGGAGAAAGAGAGAGAGACGTGATTTTTTGCTAAAAAAACATGACTAAAAAAACACTTGGGGGAGGCATTGTTGGACACACAGCGGGGACACAGAGAGCATGGGGGGGGCACTACACCCCCATTTCCCATCTGTTTTTCATCCTGTTTTCGCCAGCCCCTTCGCAGCACTTTCACCCTGCTACCTCAAGAACCTAAGCCTCCGATCCCTGTTGCCCTAATGCCCTGTTATCTGCGATTTCACTATCCATGGGGCCCCCGTGGAACGGAAACCCCATGGATAATGGGGTCTCCTGTACAGGAGAAGGAAAGAAGCAAAACATGGTGGTGGCGAGTTAACTGTTAATGCAAATGCTGGAGCAAGGTACAAAAGGCTCAAAGTGATTGCTAAGGCTCAAGTTCTCAAGCTTGGGTTTGCAGATGTTGTTGGACTACAACTCTCATCACCCCCCACCACAATGGCCTTTGTGGCAGGAGATGATGGGAGCTGTAGTCCAACAACATCTGCAAACCCAAGCTTGAGGAGCCCCTGGGCTAAGGGAATGACACCAACACAGAGAAACTAAGAAAACTAATCCAAAACTACTTACCAAAGAGAGGCATTGGGCTGGCAATTTTTGCACACTCTGCTATGTAGTCCCAGTCTGCCATCTTTGTGTACCGCTGCTCCCTGGATCGGCCATGAAGCTAACAGGGTCAGAAAAGTTAGTTGGCACTCACTGAATCAATCAAGAAATCTCACCATGCTCGAAGTTTTCCATTATGAGCACAGAGAATAGTTATTAGCTGCCATAGCTAAAAGTGGAACCCACAGTGTCAGGAGCAGTCTGCCCCTGAAAACTAGTGGTTGGGAGCCACAGCAAGAGAGGACTATTTGTCTTTACCTACTACTTGTGGGCTTTCTAGAGGCATCTGGTTGACCACTGAGGGAAAGAAGATATTGGACTATGGTGGACACTGAGACAAACAAGATGTTGGATAGTGGCACAGGGCTACCACTCCGCCTCTTAACCAAATTTGGATTGAGCTGCCAAATCACATGGCCCTCCTCTCCTGCATCAATTCCTCCCATTCTCTGCCCCCTGACACTCTTAACCAGGATTACATTTGCACTGACCTGAACCAGGATTTGCAAACCAGGGTTACAGTGTCATACTGGGTTATGGCTGACAGAAAACGTGTGTGGTGCAGAAGGGGCGGGGGAGGAGAAGAGAGAAAAGAATTCCAGAGCCTACTTTCTAGTTTCTTAACCATGGTTAGGGATCAGGAGCTGAAGAGCAGACAATACTCCTGACACCTCTACACCTCAGCTCCCCACTTGTCAAGAACCACAGAGGAATTAATGTGTGCTAGAGTTTGCTCCGTAGCTGATCATCGGAACCCAAGGAAGGCTGCCACGTAAGACACAAACACATTACTCTACCGTGACCATGGCGGCTCCCCATTCTCGGAGGTTTGGAATTATTTTGTGAGCCAGGTTGGTTTTCT
Source organism: Hemicordylus capensis (assembly GCF_027244095.1). Taxonomy (NCBI): domain Eukaryota; kingdom Metazoa; phylum Chordata; class Lepidosauria; order Squamata; family Cordylidae; genus Hemicordylus; species Hemicordylus capensis. The sequence continues at coordinate 220,670,152 of NC_069658.1, forward strand.
CTTGCACTCCAGTTCGGATCTTCACAGTTAGGGGAACATCCAACACCTGGCAAAGAAAGAGGAAATCTGGCTAGAGAAAGAACGGCTTTGAAGCTCATTCCAAACTTACAGGCCCTGATGCCCAGATCCTGTAGCAAAGGCTCTTTTATGAAAGCTATTTTAAGTCTGTGACTTTTTGCAAGATGGAAAATCTGAAGGCCAGCTTAGATCAGGGGTTAACACCCGTGAGTCCTCTGATGATGGTGGATTACAAATCCCATCATCCCCAGCCACAATGGCCAAAGACGATGGTAGCTGGGAATAATGGGATTTGTAGCCCACGAACAACTGAGGACCCAAGGGTGGGTACCCCTGCTTCAGACCATAGAGAAAGTTGCCTAGCCTGTCAGGGACTATCTGTCCTGAAAATCTGGTACTCTCATGTTGACTGCTTCTGAGCATGGAGGTTTGATATGTTCTCTAATAAGAACATAGGAAGAGCTCTGTTGGATCAGTCCAAAGGGTCTTTCTAGGCCAGCATCCTGTTTCCAACCATAGCTAGCAAGGCCTCTCCAGTTCACTTGCCTGAAAGTGAGAAAAACTGCCTCTGTCCATGGATACTCCACTTAGCCATCCTAACTAATAGCCACTGGAAGACCTGTCGTCCATGATCTGGTGGTGGTAGGGATACATTTATCTACATACCAAGTTGGCTCTCTTGGGGTTCTTAACTTTGGGTCCCCAGGGGTTGCTGGACTACAACTCCCCTCATCCTCTGCCACAAGTGTCAGAGGCAGGGGTGATAGGACTTGCAGCCCAACATCATCTGGGGATTCAAGGATGGGAATCCTTGGCCTAGATATCAAATTATGGAAAGTCGAAGGATGCAGCATGATCCCCAAGAACCTATGCTGGGCCCTTTACAGCAAAAAACCAAAACAAAACAAAAAATCAGTGCCAATAAATACATGGTCGAAGTTTGCAAATGGCATGAAGTTACAGGAGGAGCATGGAGAAGAGGGAGGCTGAAGAAACGCAGCTTCACTGGGAGCCACTTACCGAGTCCATGCCTCGGACAATCTGTTCAAACTTGTTGGTGCGACACATTAAGGCACAGCCTCCACCCTGGGGAGAGAAAGGACAGGCAGGTGAACTCCACGTCGAGAGATCAACAGGCACTCTTTCTCTCCCTTCTCTGATGCAGCAGAACTCTCCTCGGCATCCAGCTCTGCGGCCTTTGATGGGAGACACAGGGCATAACCATTGCAGGATCCTGGCTCACTTGTTTGACCCAGTCCCAGAAGCCAAGTTGAACTGACTGATCAACTGTTCTTGTTTTTAAATGAAACATTTGGATGGGGATATGTGAACCAGCTGGGAAAGACTCTTTCCTGAATCTCTGGAGAAGCCGCCGTCAGACAGTGTAGACAATACACGACCTGCTAGCTTTCTATGTGTGGGGACTGGTTGTTGATGGACAGGTTTGGAAGAGCACATGTTCGTGCAAGCCCACAGTTCCAGTTTGAAGTGGGGCGGCCCAGACTTGACTGCCTCTGCAGGAACTAGGCGAGAGTCATTGGAACATAGGAAGCAGCTTTATACGGAGTCAGAGGTCTAAGGCTGCTTCCTATGTTCCAATGACTCTCTCCTAGTTCCTGATGAGGGCGTTTGGGCCATCCCGCTTCAAAGTGGGCTTGCATGAACATGTGCCCTTCCATACCTATTAACCAACCAACCAATCCCCACACAGAAAGCTAGCAGGTCATGAGAAGGCGAGGCTAGAAGCCCGATAGGCTAGATTTCTATCTGCGGGAAGGTGGGAGTGTCCCAAAGGCCGGAGTCAGACCGTTGGCCTATCCAGTCTCCTGCCAGGTAGTCTCACGGCACCTCTGCCTTTCTCAGCAATAATGCCAAGGACCTGCAGCAGGGGTTCCCATCCTTGGGTCCCCAGATGGCCCTTGTGGTAGAAGGTGATGGGATCTGGAGTCCAACCACCTCTAGGGGACCAAGGCAGGGAAGCCCTGCACTGGAGAATCCAGAGCCTGAGCCTGAGACTGCTGGCAGGCCAATTTGGGCTCTGCATCGCTTCATGGTTGACACACAGAACCGTGAAATACTAGAATCCCCCTTCACGGATTCGGCACTGCACTACCTTCTTGTACACCAGGTCGATTGGGCAGCCGACATTGATGTCCACAAAATCCACTTCGATGGCCTGGTTCAGAAGCTCTGCGCATTTTGTCATGGTGTCCGGAAAGGCACCTTCCAGCTGCAAAAGGAAAGCACAACTGATGTCAAGAGATATTATCGAATGTATTTATATACCACCCCAAACTTATGTCTCTGGGTAGTTTACAGTAAAACAGTACATATTAAGACAAAATTAAGAACATAAGAAGCTGCTATATACTGAGTCAGACCACTGGTCCATTTGGCTCAGGCGACCCTGGCAGCAGCTCTCCATGGTTTTCAGGCAGGAGCCTCTCTCAGCCCTAGCTGGAGATGCTACCAGGGACTGGACCTGCATGCAAAGCAGATGCCTTCCCCCTGAGCTATCAGTTCCCACTTTTTGCATTTAGGAAATGCAAAACCTTGGTTTAGGTTGGCTCAAATTCAAGGAAGCAGAGAGATTTTAGCTTCAGGTTCTGGTTTCCTAAAAAAGAAAAACCTCCCTGAAGCAGTTTTGGGACAGGGGTTCGGTTCAGCTCCCAGCAAGAGATGCAATGGACCATGGCACAAAGCCCCAGAAACACTTCATACACATTCAGCACAGGAGGAGACTGTATTTAAAACAAAAGTGTGCTGGGTCTGCTCTTTCTACCTTCACTTCCACAGCTTTTAACAAGTTGTTCTAGTAAGAACTAAGCTGCCTACTTCCCTTTCACTATCCCTACCTCTGGACTAAATCTGGTTGAAATTGAGGTCCACAAGTTAGACCTCTTGTGCCTCAAATGTCCATGTGTCCACCAGTGTTCCCTCCAGTGTTCCCTCTAACAGTGGCTCCCAGATGTTGTTGACTACAACTCCCAGAATCCCCAGCTGCAAAGGCTTTTGTTTGGGGATTCTGGGAGTTGTAGTCAACAACAGCTAGGAATCCCTGTTAGAGGAAACATTGGTGTCTACCATCTTGGATCGAGGATGACATCATTACAAGCTACACCACTGAGGTGTCCCTGTGTGTCACTCAGTACAATGGTACAAATTTGGTTCAAATCGGTTAGATAGTCCAGAAGTTAGCGTACTTGCACCTCAAATGTTTATGTGGCTGTCATCTTGAATTGGGATAGATGACATCATCACAAACTATGCCGTTGAGATGTCTGTACAACTGTACCCGATTTTGTTCATATTATTATTATTTTATTTATTTTTATTTTTTACATTTTATATCCCGCTCTTCCTCCCAGGAGCCCAGAGCAGTGTACTACATACTTACGTTTCTCCTCACCACAACCCTGTGAAGTAGGTTAGGATGAGAAAGAAGTGACTGGCCCAGAGTCAGCCAGCAAGTCTCACGGCTGAATGGGGATTTGAACTCGGGCCTCCCCAGTCCTGCACTCTAACCACTACATCATGCTGGCTCTCTCTATTGGTCCAGGCAGGCACACCAGGCATACTGGACCAAGCACTGTGAAGTTGATGAGGGGAGTGGGAGAGACACACACAGACACACACACACACACGAAATGCCGGGTGATCTCATAAACCTACTGGAAAGTAGGCTAAGAAAGGACAAGACGCATTCCTGGAGGAACTGCCATGACAGCAGCAATGGAACCTCCACTGTATTCATTTTAGAGATGATGGGGCTGTGGCCATAATTCAGTGTTAGAGCATTTTTTATTTTTTTTTTGCATGCAGAAGGTCTCAGGTTCAATTCCCTGGCAGCATCTCCAGGTAGGGCTGGGAAAGACTCCTGCTTGAAACCTTGGAGAGCTGCTGCCTGTCCGGGTAGACCATACTGAACTAGATGGACCAAGGGTCTGACTTGGTATAAGCCAGCTTCCCATGTTCGTATCTGCATGGCAAGCAAAAGGGTTCTGTGTGATTCTGCATGCAATGGGGAACTGATCCAGAAAACCTCTGATCTCGATCCCTTCTCCTCTTCCTGCAGGCATTGAGTTACCTGAACACCAAAGAGATCCTCTGTGTGGTGCCGCTTCAGCAATGCCCACTCGGATGACTGTCCCTGAAGCAGATTTGTGCACACAGCCATTTCGCCGCAGGTGATGTCTGCCCCGTACCGCTTGCAGATACGCCGGAATGGGAGGTTGCCACACTGAAACCCATAGAAGAGACGAGGCATTTCTGGTTATCTGCATGCTGGCTTCTGGCACCCCTTGAGTGAACACAGATTAAATACGGGCCCAGACACCCAAGATCACAGCTTCTGCACACTCATGCTCATTTGACACCACACAAGGCTGTCAGGAGGCATCAGGACTCCTACTCAGAGGAGACCCTCTTGGAGGAGGAGTAGAACACCCAAGCCAAGACCCAGCCCTAAAGAAAGCCCCTAGATCAGGGTGGGCAAACTTGGCCCTCCAGCTGTTGGTGAGCCACAACTCCCATCATCCCCAGACAAAATAAATGGTGACTAGGAATGATGGGAGTTGTAGTTCAAACATAACTGGAGGGCCTTGTTTGCCCACCCTGCCCTAGATCCATCCCTGAGAAGCCAGAGCTTGCTGCCCCACGTGGAGAAGCCCTGGAACTCTGGGACTCACCCCCCCCCCCCAACAAGGCTCCTGTCCCATCCCATGGACCGCTCCCCACATCACCCCCAGGAATCCAAGAGCAGAGGTTGATGCCTTGCCAGGACTAAACTCCAACTCCAGAGTCGAACCCTGCTCAGGGCCTCCTTCCTGATGGGATACTCAGGAGGAAAGGGAGGTCGGCTCAGGCTCCTCTTTGAGATCAGGGCCAGCCTGAGCTCCAGGAAGGGGCGGGACTCCTGGCTCCTACATCACCTCTCCAGTTCCAGCCAGCCTTTGCTGCTTCAACAGCTCCTCCTTCAAGTGCTTGTCTTGTCAGACCCACATGAGTGCCAGCCTGCAAAAGCCACCCCCACAACAGCCCTGAAGCCAAAGGCCAGGCAGTTTTCACCTGCTCTATTACTGATTTCGGCTTTCTTTCCACCCTTCAGCTGGACTGCAGAAAGATGTTTGTTTGTTTGTTAAAACCAAGCAGATATTTGAATCTGATTTTCTAAAAACAAACCAAAAAGTGTTGTTGCCCCTCCACCCTGTGTTCTTTTAACCCCCTCTGTAACATGCATCTGATAGCCCAGGAGTTCGAAACTTTGGGTCTCAAGCTGTTCTTGGACTATAACGCCCATCACTTCCAGCCACAATGGCCACTGGGGCTGGGGATGATGGGAGTTGTAGTCCAACCACATTCAGGCACCCACGGTTGGGAAACCCTGTGACAGACAATAAAGAGTCAGTCTGCAGCCTGGATGCCACAAATGGGACAACTGATCAATCCACTCCACAGCAATACACCTGTTAGAACAGGGGTCCCCAACCTGGGGTCCTCCACATGTTTCTGAACTACAACTCCCATCATTGCCAGCCACGAAAAAATTGGGTGCTTGGGTGTTGGGAGATGTAGTTCACCCAACTTGAGGTTGGGAAACCCTGTGTTAGGCAAACCAGTTCCAACCACCTCATGGAAAGCAGCCAGCGATGGAGCCAGGTAGATCGCTCCTAGGAAGGTGCTCAATATTCTAGTACCACAACAAAAACGCCCATCTCTTGTCCTTGCCCACCGAACATCGGATAATATCTTGATTTCAGAATTCAGAGGGGGTTTCATGGGAGGAAGCAGACAGTTCCCAAAGGCAGTGGTTTCCAAACTGGGGTGCAGAAATGTTATTGGACTACAACTCCCATCACCCATGGCCATAATGGCCAAAGTGAGACTAGCAATCAGGGACGCACACATGTGCATGAAGTAACTGAGCTCACATTCGGAGTTTTTCATCTCATGCATCAGATGGCAAGCATTAAATGTTCAGGTCACATGCAGAGTACATTGATTTTGACATACCGTTGTTAAAGGAGCCAAGTAGAGCTTGCCCTGGAGATCCAACTGGGTGATGAAACATGAAGGAAAAATGAAGAGGGCCAAGTGAAATATTAGTAGCAAACTGTGTATATAACTGCCTCTCAAACACAGAGGCTGGGATCAAACGTAACGAGAAGCCATAGTTTCCACTATGTCACGGATTCCCAAACTTGGGTCCCCAAATACTGTTGGACTACAACTCCCATCAACCATTGTGACTGGGGATGATGAGGGTTATAATCCAACAACATCTGGGGACCCCTGCACTATATGAATGAGCCTCCAATAATTTTACTCTGAAGAAAACTGCAGTTCTGTGTAAGGTATGCACTTGGGGAAGTGTGAAAGCCAGGATCTGAAACCATGGTTTGATCCTAGTCTGTTTTACCTAATTGTAGTTTGAAGTAAACCATGGATCCCCCAGTTCATACATAACACAGAAGAGTGGCTTACTTGCAGCTGAAAGCAAGAACTTTTGTTCTCTTCGTCTTGCTGGTGGCAGGGGAGACAGGAACACCAAAATTCATTCCTGTTGTGGGAAACCATTTCCCCCTTACATGTGAACCCAGCAACCATCGGCCAGTATGCTCAAGTCCAAAAAAAATTCTGCCACAGTACGTTTTTAAGATTGCACAAGCCTACTGCTTTTTTGTGGCAACAGGCTAAGAGAGTTATCCCTTGGAACTTTATTGTCATTCTTAAATGGTTTCTACTAATTCTACCCCTTCTTAGCACAGTCTCCCCAAATGGTGCGCCAGGGTGCCATAGACTGCCGCAAGAGAACTGCCAGCATGCCACAAGAAGAACATTAATTAAAAGCTCTCATTAGGCCATCCACAGAGGAGGCTGCTAATCAACTGCTCTGGCCTGGCCTCTGCCTCATCCGCCTCACCTGGGGAGGGAGAATTCTGCCACAGCTCTTATGCGTTGGGCATGCTTGGATCATTCCTCCCTTCCTGATCCTGGGTGCAGCAGAGTTATCTCCCCCAGAGGAGGGTGCCCGCTCTACATCTGCATGAGTCACCCTTCACCACTTGCCTTCTTTAGCTTGGAAGAGTGAAGGCTAACGGGAGATATGATAGCTGTCTTCAACTATCTAAAGGGCTATCACGTACAAGAAGGATGTTCCCTGTAGGGATGTGCACAGAACTGGCAAGGGCTGGTTTGAAGCCCAGGGGGTGGGGGATAACTTTAAGGGCGGGGGAAGGTGCACTTCCTCCCCCCCGCCACGTTTCCCCCACCAGCACTCACTTAAAAACCAGTCCGGAAGGGCGGCAGTGTACCTCCCTGCCACCCCGTCCTTTCCTTGGACTGGAAATGACCAGAAGTAACACGTGCACATGCGCACACGGGTTACTTCTGGTCGAAGGAGAGGACAGGGCAGCAGGGAGGTACGCTGCCGGACTGGTTTTTAAGTGAGCGCCGGTGGGGGAAATGCCCTTCAAGTTATCCCCGCCCTGCCTTCGAACCTTTCGAACCACTGGCTGTTCAAACTTGTTCAGAGGCCCATACAAGGGCCTCCGAACAGGTTCGTGCACATCCCTAGTTCCCTGATGCTCCTGAGGGCAGGACTAGAACTAGTGGGTTGAAATTTCAAGGAGGAAGATATAGGCCAGGCATTAGCAGGAATTCCACATACAGGGAATTTTAGAGTGGGAAGGGACCTTGGAGGTCTTCTAGTCCAACCCCCTGCTCCGTGCAGGAATCTCCATTAGCATCCCTGAAGGCTACAACATTTCCTAACTGTAAGAACTGTTGGAGAGTGGGGCGATCTGCCTCGTGCAGTGGTGGGCTCTTCTTCACAGCAGGTTTTCAGACAGAGGCTGGACAGCCATCTTTCAGGGATGCTCTAGCAGTTTCCTGCATTGATCTGGGGGTTGGACTAGAAGACCTCCAAGGCCCCTTTCAACTGTAATATTCTGCAATTCTTCTAGAGGGCAATTTCCACTCCAAAAGTACATGGTTTATTTATTCAGAGCCTTTATAGGCTTCTTTTCTTTTCTTTTTTTAAAAATACACTAAGCAACATACAAAATACAAGCAAAGAAACCATTAACAAATCTAAATCTAGATCAAGATTTAGACTCCACAGTTATCGCAGTGTCAGATGCAGAGGTATCCAGCAACTCCTCTGGTGTGGTTAGACTGGATCAGTTTCAGTTTGTGACTCCCGAGGATGTGGACAAGCTGCTCGGAACGGTGCGTCCTACCACCTGTCTGCTTGATCCTTGCCCAACGTGGCTTATACTATCTGGCAAGGGGGTTGTTGTAGAGAGCCTGGTGGCAATTATAAATACCTCTCTGAGAGAGGGCAGGATGCCTCCTTGTTTAAAGGAGGCAATTATTAGACCTGTTCTTAAGAAGCCTGCCTTGGACCCCTGAGTTTAGTAGCTAAAGGCCTGTCTCCAACCTCTCATGGTTGGTCAAGGTGATTGAGAGGGTTGTGGCCTCCCAGCAACAGGTGGTCTTGGAGGAAACTAACTATCTAGACCCATTTCAAACGGGTTTTCAGATGGGCTATGGGGTGGAGACTGCCTTGGTTGGCCTGATGGATGATCTCCAATTGGGACTTGACAGAGGAAGTGTGACTCTGTTGGTCCTTTTGGATCTCTTGGCGGCTTTCGATACTATCGACCATAGTATCCTTCTGGAACGTATGAGGGAGTTGGGGGTGGGAGGCACTGCTTTGCAGTGGTTCCGCTCCTACCTTTCTGGCAGATCCCAGATGGTGTCGCTTGGAGACTGTTGCTCTTCAAAATCTGAGCTTTTATAAGGAGTCCCTCAGGGCTCCATACTGTCTCCAATGCTTTTTAATATCTACATGAAACAGTTGGGAGAGATCATCTGGAGATTTGGTGCTGGGTGTTATCAGCATGCTGATGACACCCAAATCTATTTCTCCATGTCAACATCATCAGGAGAAGGCATATCCTCCCTGAATGCCTGCTTGGAAGCAGTAATGGGCTGGATGAGGGATAACAAACTGAGACTGAATCCAGACAAGATGGAGGTACTTATTGTGCGGGGTCGTCACTCGGGAAGCAATAGTGATCTACCTGTTCTAGATGGAGTCATACTTCCACAGAAGGAACAGGTACGCAGTTCGGGAGTGCTTCTGGATCCACACTAGGGATGTGCATGGTCCGGACCAGTCCGGACCGGCACCGAGGGGGAGTCTACCTTTAAGGGCAGGGGGGTAGAACTTACCCCTCCTGCCGCTCTTCCCCCTCCGGCGCTGTAGTTTTAAGCGAAGTTTTTGGGGCGGCAGCGTTCCTCGCTGCCGCCCCTGCCCCCGTCGTCGCCTGGAACTCTCCATAATTGCAACACGCATGCGGTGGCGCGCGTGCGCCTGTCACCACTGTGTGTGCGCCACCTACGGTGTGACGTAGGCGGCGCGTGCGCACTCGGCGGCGACAGGCGTGCGCGCGTCGCCACGCGCACATGCGTGTTGCAATTACGGAGAGTTCCAGGTGACGACGGGGGGCATTGGGCGGCAGCGAGGAACACTGCCGCCCCAAAAACTTGGCTTAAAACTACAGCGCCGGAGGGGTAAGTTCTACCCCCCCGCCCTTAAAGGTAGACCCCCCCCTCGGTGCCGGACCAGTCCGGCTCCGAACCGGTTCGGAGGCCTTCAACATGGCCTCCGGACTGGTTCATGCGCATCCCTAATCCACACCTTTCCCTGGTTTCCCAGGTTGAGGCAGTGGCCAGAAGCGCTTTCTATCAGCTTCAGTTGATACGCCAGCTGCGTCCGTTTCTTGAAGCTCATGATCTCAAAACAGTAGTACACTTGTTGGTAACCTCCAGATTTGATTACTGCAATGCGCTCTATATGGGGCTGCCTGTGTACGTAGTCCAGAAACTGCAATTAGTGCAAAATGAGGCAGCCAGGTTGATCTCCGGGTCATCTTGAAGAGACCATATTACTCCTATATTACAGGAGTTGCACTGGCTGCCAATAAGTTTCCAGGCAAAATACAAAGTGCTGGTTATAACCTATAAAGCCCTAAACAGCTTAGGCCCATGGTACTTAGAGAGCGTCTTCTTCTGCATGATCCCCATCGTCCACTGCGTACATCAGGGGAGGCTCATCTGTAGCTACCTTCATGTCGTCTGGTGGCCACCCAGGGACGGGCCTTCTCTGTTGTTGTCCCGAGACTTTGGAACGTGCTTCCCGTGGAAATAAGAGTCTCCCCATCTCCAGCAGCTTTTTAAAAGTCTCTAAAGACTTATCTTTTTACCCAGGCCTTTTAGCATTTTTAACTTTGTAACTTTTTAACTTCTGGATTATTTATTGATTTATTTTAAGCTGTTTTAAATATTTAATTGATTTTAATGTTTAGTTTTTATTTGTTGTGAACTGCCCTTAGACCTTGAGTTAGGGCGGTATAAAAATGCACTAAATAAATAAAATAAAATAACAGTGCATAGTGCAAAATTCCAAATGTACCATTCATACTGCTTGCAGCTTGGATTCAGAAAAATATGAGAAGTACCATTTTAGAGGGCCATCAGTTTGCTGGCTTGTCCTGATTTTCAAACTCAAACCTACTTACCTTCCGCTTCTCACATGGCCTCAGTTTTACAATATCTTCATCCATCACAGCACCAACTGCCTTGAGTGTGGATTCCACGGGTGACACTGGTTGACATGGATCTTCCAACACCACTGAGGAGGGTACGTCTTTCTCTATCGTGCCGGCCACCTTTTGCATCTCCTCTCTGGCCACTTCCAAATCTGCATCTTCTGCACTTCCTTTGGAAGCAGAGCAGTTTGGGGTCCCTTTCTCTCCCATGGCAGATGCACCTTTGACATGGCCCCTGGCCCCGCCGGTATGGTTGCATTTGGCCAGGCTACGAAGGTACTCATTGGACTTCTCGAAGGAGACTTTCTTTTTGCGCAGTTTCTGTTGGAGTTCTTTGCTAAGGCTGTTCTTCACCATTGGCTTCCCTTCCCACTGCTTCAAACGGTCCACGTTGATAACGTTCTTGCAGTCTTCTCCAAAGTGGGCCCGGGCAAACCGGCATGTGGCTCCATAAATGCACTTGCCAAACGTCTCAAAGAGGATGCAGCAGTCACCCAGGTCTGGTGGCTTCTTGGCCAAATATTCCTTGACATCGTGCAGGAAATGGCATTGAGAGCCAAAGAAGCACTTATCCGCCCGTTCCTTCAATAAGAAAGGAACCAGTAGCGCTAGTTATTTCAAAATATTTTTACTGAGCACCATCTCTGCATGCAGCACTTTACAAAGAATGAGAGGACTGGTCCCTGCCAGCATTCCCTCTAACAGAGAATTCCAGATGTTGTTGACTACAACTCCCAGAATCCCCAGGTGCGACTGACTTTGGCTAGGAATTATGGGAGTTGTAGTCAACAACATCTGGGATTCCCTATTAGAGAGAATACTGGTCCCTGCCCTGAGGGGTTTACAATCATTCCTGCCTTCTCATTTCCTGTAAGTGCTCTGCACAGAGATGGCATACAAAGAAATAATAATATTCAAAGCAGTTTCCAGACTTTCATTAACCACAATAACAAAAACCCATGACTAATAACATAGAAACACTGTAATTTGAGTTGCAACACTATAAATGTTACTCTATACTTACTGGCAGCAGCTCTTCAAGGTTTTAGGTAGGAGCCTCTCCCAGCCCTACCTGGAAATGCTTGCAGGGATTGAACCTGGGACCTTCTGAATGCAAGGCAGATGCTCTAGCACGGAGCTTTGGCTCCATCCCCTAAGGCAGTGGATCCCAATCTGGGAGCCTCCAGATGTCGCTGAACTACAATGCCCATCAGCCTCAGCTACAATTTATTGTGAGTTGGGATGATGGGAGTTGTAGTTCAGCAACATCTGGCGGCTCCCAGATAGGGAACCATTGCCCTAAGGGAAATATCTTACTGTGTTCACATGTAGTATCCTATCTAAATGCAAACCAAGGCAGATCCTGCTTAGCAGAGGGGACAAGTCATGCTTGCTACCACAAGACCAGCTCGCCTCCCATAAGCCTCCTCTGAAGGCTTCTGTCATGCAGATTGCGGGATGGGGTCGTAACTCAGGGGTAGAGCATCTGCTTAGCATGCAGAAGGCCCCAGGTTCAATCTCCAGTAGCATCTCCAAGAAGGGCTGAGAAAAACTACTGCCTGAAGTCCTGGAGAGCCACTCTCAGCTAGGCTTGAGCCTGAAACGTTTCAGAGGCCTTTACAGAGGCCTCAAAAACATATCGGCCTCCGGGGCCATTTTCAGTTTTCGCAGGCAGCAGGGGTGTTCCCTTAAGGGCGGGGGAGGGTGCACTTACCCCTCCTGCGGCATTTTCCCCACCAGCGCTCCGTTGTAGCAAAGCTCCCTGCTGCCCCGTTGTTGTCCCCGGCCAGAAGTACCGGGCACATGTGCATCCATTGCATGTGCGTGCGTGCACAGCAGACAGGAGTGCGCATGCACGTGAGGGGCACACACACGCATGCCCGGTACTTCTGGCTGACGACAATGGGGCGGCAGGGAGGTACAATGCTGCCCCGAGGGGCTTTGCTACAACGGCAGGGGCGTAGCAAGGTTGGAGTGGGCCCAGAGACAAGATTCTAAAATGCCACCCCCACTGAAGCTCAGCTCATGAAGTAAAGAAATCTTAAATGAAGCTGAATAGTGTTAACAAAAAGCATAGTGTGTGTATATATATATCTCCTATGTGCCACAACAGAACATCATCCTAAATTGTTGTTTTTTTAAGGTTTTGTAAATTGTGGATGATGCAAGACATTTAATGGTACTAGAGAAAGACATGCGGTTCTGGTAGCTCCAGGTCTTAACACTCACATCAGTTTCAGAGGATGAATACAACTGAAGGAAGCCCGGGTGGGTGCGTGGCTGGGGGAGTCAGTCATGTGACTTGCCTCTGGGGGCCACCCCAAGGCAGTGGGCCCTCAGACAACTGTCTCCCTTTGCCCTATTATAGTTATGCACCTGGCCAGTGGGGGAAATGAGGCGGGAGGCGTAAGTGTACCCTCCCCTGCCCTTAAGAGAACACCCCTGCCGCCTCTGGAATGGTTCCGGGCACATCCCTACTCTCAGTCAGAGTAGCCAACACTGAGCTAGATGGACCAATGGTCAGACTCAGTAGATGGCAGCTTCCTATGTATCTAGGGGAGGTATGTACAGGCAAAGACCACCAACCCATCCCAATGCAGACAATCTCAGATCGACTCACACAAATGCACCCGCTTTACCTGGACTATTGACGGGCACAGGCGGTCCTTCTCGTAGTGCGTCGGCTTCATGCACGGCCGGCTCTTGTTCTGCCCCCGGGCCCTCTTCCGTCCCTGAGGCTCTTTTGCATCTTCGGTGGCTGTTTCCGGGAGACTCCCTTCCTCCCCATCTTCTTCAAGCTTACTTTGCTTGGCAGGAGGCTCAGTCAGATCACTGCCGACGCCCTTCTCAGTTTCGCCGCCATCTTCTTCTTTATTATTTCTTGACTCCCTTCCTTGGTTGAGATAGGCGTGGAACTCTTCTTTTGTCGAGAGATAGCTAGAAGGGGAGAAAGGGACCCCTTGTTACGCTTTGCGGCCATTTCACGTCATTCTGCTTTCTACTCCAAGCTTACAGGAGGGCTAGAAGCTTTGGTCAAAGCTATGGCCTCTGAGCCCACACTTCACACTCCAAGTTAACGGGGCCCTTGGGCGGAGCCGATATGCTGACTGGAAGTCGGGCTGGTTTCCAAATCTTCTGTCCCAAAAAAGGGCTTAGCAGGGAGTTGTTTTTGCTGCAGATACCCAGAGGTTGTCTCCTAAGGGAGGGCACTGATGGGTGGGTGGGTGGCATCTTGGTGGTGCCAGCGTGGTGTAGTGGTTAGAGTGCTGGACAGGGACTGGGGAGACCCGAGTTCAAATCCCCATTCAGCCATGAAACTAGCTGGGTGACTCTGGGCCAGTCACTTCTCTCTCAGCCTAACCTACTTCACAGGGTTGTTGTGAAAGAGAAACTCAAGTATGTAGTACACCGCTCTGGGCTCCTTGGAGGAAGAGCAAGATATAAATGTAAATATGGCAGGAGACAGAGCAAGCCACTGAATGCCATGCAGGCAGCAGAAAGGAAATGCTGGGTGTATGTGTGAGAGAGATGCTGTCCTCTGAAGAACAAGGTCTTCTGGTGGTGGTGGTGTCTGTGACAGTTTTACACGGGGAAATATTGCTCTATGGGCAGGGCCTGTTGGGGGGTTGTCATTGAGTCTGTGCCTGTGGGGGCCAAAGAGATGTTCTCTACGGTGAAACACCTCTGGGGGTGGGTTGAGGGGAGGGGGCCCCTTTCCCTTGGGAGGGGTCCCGAGGGAGGTGTTATGAGGAGTGGGGGTCTGCAGTGCCCAGTACTCACTGGGCTCCGATGGGGGCCACCCCGGGGGCCTCCATGCTCGGGCCCTCTCCCTCCGGCTTCGCTTCCAATCCCAGCGCACGCTTCGCCTTCCACGCGCAAAAGGCAAGGACAGAAAAACCATCGACAGACAACTCCTAGAGCAACCTTCCCTGCCAGGAAGGGACTACTTCCGCCCTAAAACGGATCTTCCCTGAGCCAAAATTGCATACCATAGAGTTGCATTCTTAGCTCCCCCGCGGGGCTTAGACAATGGCATTGAGAGACAGAAGCGTAGAGCGAAACCACCTCGATCCCAGAGGCAGGAAAAGGATAGAGTATCAATGTCATGATGTCGAAAGGCGCTACGAGAAGGGTGTAGCAAATCATGTTGTCGTGCACAAGGGGAGGCTGGCGTCATGCATGTCTGTTTGCAGAAAATCGACCCTCTAGACAGCTGCCCCTGCAATTTCTCGTCGTTTGCAGCATGGGGTGCCTGAACCAATAAGGCTATGATACAGAGCCTTGCTGGATGAGGCCAGAGCATCCTCTTTCCAGCCGTGGCAAACTGGTCACTCATTTCCACAAAGCCCACAAGAAAGGCTTTCTTTAAAGTGATAACCCTCCCTTTTGTCCAAAGGAGATGGCAGCCAGAGGAAGACTGCTCTTGAGCCTGGATGTTCTGCTTACAGTAGATATCCTCATGGCTAACATCCATGGACAGACCTCACCTCACCTGAATTTGTTTAATTTTTTCTAAGACATCCTTGAAGGTGACTAATGCAAAATCTTGGGGCAGTGAGTTCTACAAGATGATACAAACAAACAAACAAATAAACATTGTGTGGAGAAAGACTCTTTTTTTCTGTCCTGAATATGCCTCTCACCAATTTCACTGGGTGATCTGAGTTCTAGTCTCATGAGAGAGGGAGAAAAACATCTCTCTCTCCACACCATGCATAACTTTATCAGCTTCTGTCATACCCACCCGTCCCCCTGCAGTTACCTTTTTTCTTTCTTTTAAATTATCATTTGAAAAAATAAAAATAAAATGACAGTTAACCATTTCAGTTAGCAAAGGAAACAATTGAAAAATAATGATTGATTGATTGATTGATTAAGTGCTGTCAAGTCAGTGTTGACTCTTAGCGACCACATAGATAGATTCTCTCCAGGATGATCTGTCTGGAGACCTTTTAGGTCTCTCAGTGGTGCATTCATTGCTGTCGTAATCGAGTCCATCCACCTTGCTGCTAATATTAGAATATTAATATTAGAATATTAATAACCCATATTAGAATTTTAATAACCCATCTAAATGACATAGGCATACTGGGAAGAACATATTCACACTTCAAATAAAATAAAACTGTACATTAGAATGTATACCACTACTACAACTACAGCTTCTACTACAACAAATATATACTGCTTTTCAACAAAGGTTTCCAAAGCCGTTTACATAGGGAAATAATAAATAAATTAGCTGGGCCAGGTGCAGAAGATCTACGCCTCTAGTTTGTCACCTGTTGCCACGGGGGCCCCCCACAGCTGTCACCATTTTGTCACCCACTTGTTTCCGCCTCCTTCTTCCCTCCACCTGCCCATTGCTGCCTCCTCCTTCTTCCCTCCCTGCTGCCTCCTTCCGTCCGCCACCGCCATTTTCTCGACGCTGTGCCGGCCGGCCGCTACCACTGCCGCCATTCCCCCCCTCCCCCCCATCCCATGGCTAGCCTATCCAGCAGCTCTCCGAACTCTCGCAAGAGCTGCCACGCATGGGATTAGCCACAGGTAAACCTTAGAGAATTAGATATATAGATAAGACAGCTCCCTGTCCCTAAAGGGCTCACAATCTAAAAAAGAAACAAGATAGATCCCAGCAACTGCCACTGGAGGGATGTTGTGCTGAGGCTGGATAGGGCCAGCTGCTCTCGCCCTGCTAAATATAAGAGCACCACCACTTTAAGAAGTGCCTCTTTGCCCAGTTAGCAGGGGAGCACCACCACTACATGGTAGGGGCAGGGATGTAGCTCAGTGGTAGAGCATCTGCTTTGCATGCCGAAGGCCCCAGGTTTAATCTCTGGCAGCATGTTCAAGTGGCTGGGAAAGACTCCTGCCAGTAACCTTGGAGAGCTGCTGGTCAGGCAGTGTATACTGTACACTAGTCCAAAACCAGCGGGGGGGGGGTCAATGTTGAGCAGGCCTGCTGTAGGTAGTAGGAAATATAGGGACATCAAAAACTGCCTTATACTGAATCAGACCATTGATCCATCTAGTTGAGTATTGTAGACTGGCAGCAGCTTCTCTAAGGTTGTAGGGAGGAATCTCTCTCAGTCCTATCATGGAGATGCCAGGGAGGGAATCTGGAACCTATGCTTTCTTCCCAGAGCGTCCCCGTCTCCTGAGGGGAATATCTTGCAGTACTCACATATAGTCTCCCATTCAAATGCAAACCAGGATGGACCCTGCTTAGCAAAGGGGACAATTCTTGCTTGCTCCCAGCTTTTCTCCCATACTGAGCTACACGGTCTGATTTGGTATATGCCAGTTTCCTACCATGTTCCTACTTTTATCCTTCCAAAAGGATACGGTTGCTGGTCATCACCTGGCAAGATCAGCTTTCTGCCCCTGCAAGCTGAGCTGTGGTTCAAATTAGTTGTCATGTTTCTAAAGTAAAAAGCCCCACATAATGTGTTAGCATTTCTGTATAGCAGGGTTTATTGAAGTTGGGACCCCAGGAGTGTTCCCTTTTACAGGGATTCTCAGATGTTGTTGACTACAATCCCATAATCCCATTGCAGTTGGAGATGATGGGAGTGGTAGTCAACCACAACTGGGACTCCCTGTTACAGGGAACACTGGTCCCTATGATCCCCAGTCCCAATGGCCAAAGGCTGATGGGAGTTGTAGTCCAGCAACATCTGGAGACCCAGGATTGAGAACCCCTGCTTTAAAGAGAAAGCCCTCCAAATTCCTGATCACTTTGGCTATCATCTTTTCAAGCTCCATGATATCCTTTTTGGATGGGGTGACCAGAACTGTTTTCCAGATGTGGCCACCCTAGAGATGTCCATAAAGGCATCACGATTCGGTGGCTTGATTTTTTTGTCCCTTTCTGTAGCATGTAGTTTGGGGCTTTCAGCTGGAGAGGGCAGCATCCATCTTTGTATTTGCAAACATTGTTCACTTGCCCAAAAACACCTCTGCGCAATCTTTTTCACTCATCCTCTGTTAGTCAGCACATGGCGGAAGAAGCACACCCAAAGCGGCCTCCTGAGACAGTCACATCTTGTATCAGGCAGGTCTCCCTCTGCCTTCCTTTCATTCCCTCCTAGCTGTGGGGATCATTTGATTAAAGAAAGCAACACAGTTCAGTTTGCAGGCGCAGAAAGCTGATCTTGCCAGATGATGTCGAGCAACAAAATATGCACCAGCCTTGACCATCCTGGCTTTGTGGTCTTCAGTCTGCTTTTCTACTCAGGACAGAGGATGAAGCAGGGAGCTGACTACGGACCTTGTGTAAAGCTTTTATACACGTTCCAAGTGCAATCTTACTCTCCATTTACACACTCCTGCAGGCTTCCACATTACTTCCTAGTGCAATCTTATCCTCTGAATACACACCAAGCATAGACCTTGTGTGATGCGTGTAGCTCCACCTGCTGGCCAGCTCTTGTATTCCGAGAATTTTCATTGCCAGTTTTGTGATGACTGGGTATCAGGGTGGGTTCTTCTTAGAATGCAAGAGGTGGCCAGCAGGTGGAACTGCAAATATCGTGCAAGGTCCCTGCTGGGTGTGTGTATGAAGAGTAAGATTGTACTAGGATGTATCACTGAAGTTTGCTGCAGTGTGTGTAGAAGGAGTAAGATTGAGCTTGAAACTGGTGTGAAAACATTATACATTCCACATTTTATTGCAAACTGGAAAGGCCCCAGGAGACATTTTCTTCCCAGCAAAGAAAGACAGTTTGGCAGGCAAAAGATAGTTCAGAGCAAAGTTCTCCTTCCCGCCCAGCGGAGAGGTTGTATATACTCTCAATGGGTCTTCTCAGAAGGAAGGGGAAGTCAACACAGAGGCCTCCTTGTGTTGCTGGTTCAACAGTGCCTCTTGGTAATCTAACTCTTAGCAACCTTCTTTGCTGCCCAATCACCACTCCAGTATTGATTGGTCTCATGAGTGATAATATTCCACCCTTCTTCCAGAAAGCTCAGGGAAGCAAATATGGGCCCCCATTCCCCTTCTCAGTGTCATCCTCACAGCAACCCTGTGAGGCAGGCCAGGCTGAGAGACAGTGACGAGCCCAATGAATGTAATGGCTGAACAGGGATTTTGTATAAGAACATAAGAACATAAGAACAGGCCTGCTGGATCAGGCTCAAGGCCCATCAAGTCCAGCATCCTGTTTTGCACAGTGGCCCACCAGATGCCTCTGGAAGCCACAGACAGGAGTTGAGGGCATGCCCTCTCTCCTGCCATTACTCCCCTGCAACTGGTACTCAGAGGCATCCTGCCTTTGAGGCTGGAAGTGGCCCACAGCCCTCCGACTAGTAGCCATTGATAGACCTCTCCTCCACGAAGTCATCCAAACCCCTCTTAAAGCCATCCAGGTTGTTGGCTGTCACCACATCCTGTGGCAGAAAGTTCCACAAGTGGATCACACATTGTGTAGAATAAGTACTTCCGTATGTTGGTCCTAGACCTCCTGGCAATCTATTTCATGGAGTGACTCCTGGTTCTAGTGTGTGAGAGGGAAAAGAATTTCTCTCTCTCCACTTTCTCCACACCATGCATGATTTTATAGACCTCTATCGTGTCTCCCCGCAGTCGTCTTTTTTCTAAACTAAAAAGCCCCAGGTGTTGTAGTCTTGCCTCATAAGCAAGGTTCTCTAGGCCCCTGATCATCTTGGTTGCCCTCTTCTATACCTTTTCTGGTTCTACAATGTCCTTTTTAAGATGTGGTGACCAGAATTGTACGCAGTACTCCAAGTGTTGTCGCACCATGGTTTTGTATAAGGGCATTATAATGTTAGCTGTTTTATTTTCAATCCCCTTTCTAATGATCCCTAGCATGGAATTGGCCTTTTTCCCCGGTGGTAGGAGAGCCTCAGACAGGGTTATGTAGTGCGCATGCCCGAGACAGGACTGGATCTTGTGACTCTTTGTGGGCGTAGCCGTCCCCAGTTCCAGTTCTGTCTCGCTCGAGACTAGACGGTTCTTGAGAGAGCGCTTCTTGGCTATTACTCTATTTTGTCACTCTATCGATCCTTCTGACCTTACGCAGCCCAAAACTCAGCTGTTTATCTGTTTGTACTCTTTCCGCCTCTTTTCAAGTGTGCGAGGGGGGGAAGAGAGCTTGCTCTGCATTCGGCTGTAAAAGTGAGTTCAATAACTATTTTCTTCTTACGTTTGATTCGGCATTAATCTGGCTCTAAATCCAAACGTTTTTTGTTTAATTTACTCCCTTTATTAACGTCCTCATGGACATTTCGCACACCGAAGAGCTGCTTCAAGGGTCCCTATCGGAGGCTTCGGTGTTACCACAGCCCCCGAATAACGCGCGGCCAGGTCAATCCGCCGCTCCGATTCCCGCTCAAACGGCTACTGAACAATCTGTTCCCCCTACTGCTGCACCGGTGGTGCTGGCTGGGGTAGAATCCGCCTCGGGACTGGCCCCTTCCAAGGCTTCTAAGAAGTCTAAACATTTGGGGGAATTAGGCACTAAAAAGAAGAAGAAAAGAAAGGAGTCCCTGGCAAAGGCGGAGGGATATAAGAGACTTAGCGAGCGGCTGCTGATACAAGCAGTTTGCCGCCGCTCTAAGTCTAAAGTGGCGGGAAACGGCGCTAGAGTTAAGGACTCGCGCAGAAAACAACTTAAAAGTGATGTAAATTGTCGGAGCCCGGTGGGCAATGTACCGACAAATGTTACAGGCAATCTCAATTTACTTGCTACGGAGAGTGCAAAACGGCTCCCAGTAGAAGTAGCGGCACAGTCTCCTGTCCCTTTAATGCCTGCCGTCTCCCGCGCCCCATCGCCATTGGCGCAAGGGGCCGCTGTTAACAAGGACCCCTTTTCCCCAGAAGCCACGCAATGGTTGAAAGAATTCTTTTTGAGGGAATTTGGGGCTATGCGCCCTGAAATGGTGCTGGCAGGTAATCCTGCGGTTCCGCCAGAGCCCGTTATTCAGGCTGGGTTTGATGTTGTCACTGATCCTATTCCACCCGTATCTGGACCTAGGTTAGGTCACAGACGGCGACCCAACAGGCGCGGTTCTGAAAGGCTGTCCTCCTCTTCCCCAGATTCCAGTCCTAGGCGAAGGGCTATACCACAATCAGAAATTGGGGTTTTTCTTCCCAGGCCTTTGCCGCAGAGGCATAGGAGGAGGCGCAAACACTCCTCTTCATCCTCTTCGGGATCCACTGGGGCGAGAACACAAAAGAGACCCAAACAACCGGGTCCTATGGGGCCAGCTCGGCCACCTGTACCAACCTCGCCCCCTCCATCACAGCCCATGGTCCCTGCGAATGTGGCTACGATTGTCCCACCTAGGGAACCTACCCCCCCATTGACTAGGCAGTCCACCATACCTTCAGAATCGCAACCGTCATCGGGGGAACCATCACCACAGTTACCCGATTCGGAAAAGGAAGAGGGTGAACTGTCTGAAGAGGAGGTAGCCCCCCCGATTCCTAACAATGCAAGACTGTTTTCATCAGCAGACTTTGATGTATTGCTCTCCAAGGCGAAACGCGCCATCAATGACGTTACTCCTCCGGAGCAGGAGGGCACTACCTCCACGTTGGACCAGCAGGTGTTTCCGTCATCAGACCCGGTGAGTCCAGCAGTCCCCTTCCCTCCCCTATTTAAGAGGGTATTATGTGCTGAATGGCAACGCCCTACAGCCGCCAAACCGATAGGTAACATTCCGAAAAAACACTACTCAGTGACTACGGATGTTGCCAAGTTGTTGACTGTTCCCAGGGTCGATCCACCGGTGGCACAGCTGGTGTCTGGGGCAGTTGTACAGGCGGAGGGGCAAGAACAGCTAAGGTCACAAGAGGACAGGCGTTGCGAGTCCCTACTCAAAAAAGTTCACGAAGCAACCGCTGCTGCAATTAGGATTGCCACCACTAACTCTATTTTTGCCAGGGCCTCCTTGCTCTGGACGAAAGACCTTGTTAAAATGGTGCCTGCGGATCAGCCAAAGCTTCGCCAGGGCATCAACAAGCTGGCCAAGACGGCGGCCCTAATGGCCGACTCAAGTTTAGATAACATTCAGCAGTCATCCAGAGCTATGGTAGCAGGGGTGGCGATCCGCAGAGCCTTATGGCTTAAATCATGGAATGTGGACTATAAGTCCAAACTTGCATTAATATCGGCACCATTCACAGGCGAGAACCTGTTTGGTCCAGCCCTGGACCCAGTTCTGGTCGATTCGTGGGATAAGAAAAAGGTGATGCCAACCTCCCGTAGATACTCTAGGGGGCGCTTTCGTGGCGCCTCACGTTCCTTTCGTCCCTACAGACAACAACAATTCACTCCATATAGCCAGAGTTATTCCTCCAATCAAGCTCGATCCAATCCATTCAGAGGCGCCAATCGATACTCATGGAGACAACGATTCAGGGGAAACTCGAGGCCCTTCGCCCACAAGTCTGCCAATCAGAGTACCAACTACAAAAAACAATGACGCCACTCCCGTAGGAGGAAGGCTGTCGGACTTCGTAACCACATGGATGTCCACAGCCACAGACGCATGGGTGCTCGAAGTGGTTTCCGACGGCTACGATATCGAACTATCTGCAAGTCCACAACGAAGATTTATTCCAACTCCAAAGTCGGCCGACCCGGACAAACATCTACGGATGCTGCAAGCGATACATCATCTACTTCAGATGAAGGCAATAGAGCCGGTCCCTCCTTCTCAGTTTTTTCAAGGCACTTACTCCATCCTTTTTCTAGTGCCGAAGAAGGACGGGTCATGGCGGGCCGTTTTGGATTTGAAATCGTTCAACCACTTTGTTCGAAAACGCAAGTTTCGGATGGAGTCACTGCACACTATCAAAGAGGCAGTGCAACCCGGGGACTTCCTTGCAGCGATAGATCTGTCAGAGGCATATCTGCATGTCCCTATAAGAGATCGCTCCCGCAGATATCTCCGATTCGCATACGATGGAAACCACTTCCAGTACCGGGCGCTCCCCTTCGGCCTGTCATCGGCACCGAGGGTGTTCTCCAAAGTCATGCTGTCGCTAGTGTCCCACCTGAGGCTCAGGGGGGTCCATATGCACCCTTACTTGGACGATCTTCTTTTGAGAGCAAGGACCAGGGAACAGGCCACCCGGGACGTGGACATTTCATTGAAAGCACTAGAGGACCACGGATTTGTGGTCAATGTACAGAAAAGTCATCTCATACCGTGCCAGAAATTAGTCCACTTGGGAGCACTATTCGATACAGCTGCGGCCACGATCTCATTGTCCCTGGAACGGAGGCAACGAATCGAACACCAGCTCTCCCCTCTTCTCTACAAGAAGACAGAGGACATCATGATACTGGCCCAGGTCTTAGGCTCCATGATAGCCTGTCTCAGGTGCACGCCATGGTCCAGGTGGCACTCCCGGCCCTTACAGTGGCTGCTCCTCCCCTGGCAGGACCACGTCATGGCCGGCAACAGGACGATGATCTCACTTCCACAGTTTGTCCAGGAGTCGTTCCTGTGGTGGCTGTCTCCGGCAATGAGCCGGGGACACCCACTGGAGGAGCCTACTCGGATAATTCTGACCACAGACGCGAGTCTCTCCGGCTGGGGAGCTCACTGCCGCAATCGAGTCGCCCAGGGGTCTTGGTCACGGGAGGATGCTCGACATCCCATCAATTGGCTGGAGCTGAAGGCGGTTCGCCTGGCACTACTAAGTTTTCAGAAATTTCTTTCACAACAACATGTATTGATAAGAACGGACAACGTTACGGTGAAGGCACACATCAATCGTCAAGGGGGCACCCGCTCTTGGATGTTGATGGAGGAGACCAACCTATTGTTCCAGTGGGCGGAACTCAACCTCCTGTCCATCTCGGCGGAGCACCTAAAGGGAGAGGAAAATTGCATCGCGGACTGGCTGAGCCGCAAGGCCTTGGAACCAGGAGAGTGGTCCATCCACCCAGAGGTTTTCAACCAGATAACCATGAGATTCGGACGCCCGCTGATGGACCTATTCGCCTCAGACCGGAACCACCAGGTCCCTCGCTTCTTCACCAGGTATCTATCTCATCGGGCGGAGGGCACGGACGCCCTCCATTCTGCATGGCCGCCGGGACTACTATACGCCTTTCCGCCCATACCCATTATAATGAAGACAATTCGAAAAACGATTCAGGAGAAGGCAGACATCATTCTCGTGGTACCGTATTGGCCTCGCAGACCCTGGTTCTCCACCGTAGTCGAACTGGCAATCGACGGTCCGTGGTTCCTTCCACGTCACCGGGATCTCCTCCATCAGGGCCCTCTCCTACACCACGATCCTCAGTGGTTCAACCTCTCCGCCTGGAGGTTGAACGCTCAAAATTGGAGGCAATAGGTTATTCGAAGGAAATACAGCAAACCATTTTGGCCTCCAGGCGGCCTTCCACACATCGGATATACCAGGCTACATGGTCTGCTTTTCTCAGGTGGGCGAGCCAACACAAAGTGGAGCCCACCCAGTCTGGGGTAACAGAGGTACTAAGTTTCCTCCAGGAGGGCCTGAAGATGTGCCTACGCCCATCCACGTTACGCCGCCAAGTTTCAGCCTTGGCAACCATTCTGGACCTGTCGCTCAGCGACCGACATCCCATACATCCGCATATTACGAGGTTTCTGCGGGGAGCCAATAACCTAGCTCCGCCCCCGGTCAAACGATTCCCTTCATGGAACCTTAACAAGGTTCTGAATGCGTTGACAAAGGATCCGTTCGAACCAATCTCTTCTATTCCATTAAAGATATTGTCCTATAAGGTCCTGTTTTTGGTGGCGGTCACTTCGGCCCGCCGGGTCTCTGAGCTGGCAGCACTTTCTTCCAGAAAGGAGTTCTGCACGTTTCAGGATGATGCGGTCATTCTCAGGCTAGATGAGACTTTTCTACCAAAAGTAAATTCCCTATTTCACAGGTCTCAAACACTAGTTCTACCCTCTTTCTGTCCATCACCGGTGCATAGGAAGGAAAAGCTATGGCACAAATTGGATGTGCGCAGAGCAATCCGCATGTACATTAGAAGAACTAAAGAAATCAGGAAGTCTGATGCCTTGTTTGTCTCCTTTTCTCCACGAACTCTGGGGAACAGGGTATCAGGAAATACCTTAGCCAGTTGGATTCGTGCCTGCATATTAATGGCATATGCGTCCCTCCACTTACCTCCTCCGGGTGGGGTCACTGCCCACTCGACCAGGAGTGCCGCTGCATCAGCAGCGTTCGCTGCACACATTCCGTTGTCTGAAATCTGCAGGGCGGCCACATGGTCGTCGGCCTCACCTTTCATTAAACATTACAAAATCTCAGGTTTTAACGAGCATCAGGCGGCCTTCGGCCGGACGGTGTTACAGCAGGTTTTGTAGTAGCATCATTCCCGACCCAGGGACGACTGTATGTAGCTTGGGCACGTCCCTGTCTGAGGCTCTCCTACCACCGGGGAAAAAGGAACATTGGTCTTACCGTGAAGGGTTCTTTTTCCTGGTGGTAGGAGAGCCTCAGCCCCACCCTGCTGGGGACAATCTTTCATTACAGTCTCTTCACTGGGAAGGGAGATTTGGGGCGTGTCAGACGGCTCTCAGGGTTCTTAGAGATTACCTCCTGTTGCCTTTCACTGTTACCTTTTAGCTGTATACCTTGTTTTTCTGTCAGCCTTCCTCTGGTCATATGTGTGTCACCATAAAAGCTTTATGTCACAGTTTACCCTGTATCGATAGCTCTCTCTAAGACTCTTAGGTTCCTCGCTCAACAATCCTGGAACTGGGGACGGCTACGCCCACAAAGAGTCACAAGATCCAGTCCTGTCTCGGGCATGCGCACTACATAACCCTGTCTGAGGCTCTCCTACCACCAGGAAAAAGAACCCTTCACGGTAAGACCAATGTTCCTTTTTCACAGCTGACGCACATTGAGTCGAGACTTTCAACGAGCTGTCCACCACAACCCCAAGATCTCTCTCCTGGTCCGTCACCGACAGCTCGGATCCCATCAGCATATACTTGAAGTTGGGGTTTTTTTGTCCCAATGTGCATCACTTTACACTTGCTAACATTGCACCGCATTTGCCATTTTGTCGCCCACTCCCCCAGTTTGGAGAGATCCTTTTGGAGCTGCTCACAATCCGTTTTGGATTTCACTACCCGGAAGAGTTTGGTATCATCTGCAAATTTGGCCACATCGCTGCTTACCCCTGCTTCTAGATCATTTATGAATAAATTAAAAAGCACTGGTCCCAGTACAGATCCCTGGGGGACCCCACTTCTTACTTCCCTCCATTGTGAAAACTCTCCATTTATACCTACCCTCCTGTCTTTCAACCATTTAGCAATCCACACATGTACTTGTCCCCTTATCTCATGACCGCTAAGTTTCCTCAGGAGTCTTTGATGAGGAACTTTGTCAAAAGCTTTTTGGAAGTCCAGGTAGACTATGTCAACTGGATCATCTTGATCCACACATGTACTTGTCCCCTTATCCCATGACCGCTAAGTTTTCTCAGGAGTCTTTGATGAGGAACTTTGTCAAATGCTTTTTGGAAGTCCAGGTAGACTATGTCAACTGGATCACCTTGATCCACACACTCGTTGACACTCTCAAAGAAGTCCAAAAGGTTGGTGAGGCAAGATTTACCTTTGCGGAAGCCATGCTGGCTCACTCCCAGCAGGGCCTGTTCTTCTAGGTGCTTTACAATTTTATCCTTGAGGATGCTTTCCATCAATTTGCCTGGAATGGATGCAGGGGTGTAGCAAGGTTGGAGGGGGCCCAGAGACAAGATTTTAAAATGGGCCCCCCGCTCATATATACACACAAACACACTTCACAATATATAGTGCACTCACACTCACATCCCCATTATGAATATGGTGAATACTTAGTTCACATTGAATTGAGTTTCTTTTACTCTCTGCTCCTGCCGATCTCCAAGAGACGCAACATAATTCATAGGGGGTGCAACACGGGTGGGTGGGGAGTCATGTGATGTGCCTCTGGGGGGCCCCTCAAGGCAGTGGGGCCCCAAGACGACTGCCTCCCCTTGCCTAATGGTAGTTACGCCCCTGAACGGATGTTAGGCTAACCGGACTGTAATTTCCCGGATCGCCCCAGGATCCCTTCTTGAAAATCGGTGTTACATTTGCTACTCTCCAGTCCTCTGGTACAGAGCCCGATTTCAGGGATAAGTTAAATATTTTAGCAAGGAGGTCGGCAATTTCACATTTGAGTTCTTTGAGGACTCTTGAGTTCTTTGAGGACTCTCATCCGGCCCTGGTGATTTGTTAGCTTTCAGTTTTTCCAAACAGTTTAGAACATCATCCCTTGTCACTTCTATCAGACTCAGCTCTCTAGCCTCCATCCCTAAAAAGCCTGGTTCAGAAACAGGTATATGCTCAGTATCCTCTGCCATGAAGACAGATGCAAAGAACTAATTCAGCTTCTCTGCAACCTCCATATCCTCCTTAATAATCCCTTTCACTCCCTCATTGTCTAATGGTCCAACTGCCTCCCTGGCAGGTTTCCTGCTTCTGATGTACTTAAAGAAGTTTTTGTTATTCCCCTTGATACTTTTGGCTAAATGTTCCTCAAACTCTCTTTTTGCCTCCCTTATTGTCACCTTGCATTTCTTTTGCCAGAGTTTGTGTTCCTTTCTGTTCTCTTCGTTTGGACAGGCCTTCCAATTTCGGAAGGAAGTCTTCTTCCCTTTTATGGCTTCCTTGACGGTACCCGTTAGCCATGCTGGCATCCTCCTGGACTTAGTGGTACCTTTCCTCCTTTTGGGTATACATTCTAACTGGGCTTCTAATATTGTGGTTTTGAGTAAACTCCATGCACTCTGGAGCGAAGTGACTCTCCTGATTTACCCCCTCAGCTTTCTTTTCACCATACTCCTCATTTTGGAGAAGTTTCCTCTTCTGAAATTCAAAATGTCTGTGTTTGACATCCTTGGTGATTCTCTCCCCGCATGTATGCTGAAATTGATGGCACTGTGGTCACTGTTCCCTAAAGGGTCGATGACACTGACATCACGCACAAGGTCCTGGGTGTCACTCAGAATTAGATCCAAGGTCGCCTTCTCTCTGGTCGGTTCCATGACCAACTGTTCTAGGGCACAGTCATTTAGCATATCTAGAAATCTGACCATTTTGTCCTGATTTGAATGTGAATTTACCCATTCTATGTGTGGGTAATTGAAATCACCCATAATTACAGCCCTGCCTCTCCTTGATGCCTCCCTGATTTCCTCCTGCAACTCCCAGTCACTGTCGGCATTATGATCCGGAGGGCGATAGCATGTCCCCAGTAGCACGATTCCTTTCCGGCCTTGTATAGTCACCCACAGGGTTTCTGTGGAGGACTCCAGTCCACCTAGGTTTTCTAGCTTGTTAGATTCTATCCCTTCTTTAACATACAGTGCTACCCCTCCTCCAAGGCGCCCCTCCCTGTCCTTTCTATAGAGTTTATACCCAGGGATAACAGTGTCCCACTGGTTCTCACTGTTCCACCATGTTTCTGTTATGCCCACTATGTCTATTTCTGTGTTAGCAACCAAGCACTCCAGCTCAACCATCTTGGCTCGGAGGCTTCTGGCATTGGCATATAAGTACCTATACACTGAATCTCTCCCCTGATGTATGCTATTCTTTTGACTCTTTGACCTGCTGGCACAGGCTCCCGTCTGCTCTTTATGCAGTTCTGCTCTGTCCCCTTCTGTTTTATCTGAATTCTTTGCAGCCTCACACTTTAAAGGATGGCTTTTGCCAAACGGGATACTGCCCAGCTCCCATTGGCTGTTCCCCAGGTGTCATTTTAAAAGCTGCTCTGCAACCTTTTTGATTTTAAGCGCCAGCATTCTGGTTCCATCTTGGTTCAAGTGCAGCCCGTCCCTTTTGTACAGGCCCTGCTTGCCCCAATATGTGTCCCAGTGCCTAACAAATCCAAACCCCTCCTCCCGGCACCAACGTCTCATCCACGCATTGAAACCCCTCAGCTCTGCCTGTCTCACTGTACTTGCGCGTGGAACAGGTAGCATTTCAGAGAATGCTACCTTGGGGGTCCTGGACTTCAAAATGCTACCTATCAGCCTAAATTTGGCTTCCAGGACCTCCCGACTACATTTCCCCACATCGTTGGTGCCGACGTGCACCACGACAGCTGTCTCCTCCCCAGCACTGCCTAGGAGCCTGTATAGACGCTGCATAATGTCCACAACCTTCACACCAGGCAGGCAAGTCACTGTGCGGTCAACACGTGGGTCACAAACCCATCTCTCTATCCCCCTAATGATTGAATCACCAACTACAAGGAGGCCCCCACCCCCTAGAGGAGTATCCCCTGTGCGAGAGGATATGGGCTCATCATCCACGGAAGGGGTCCCTTCTAAAGGAGCATTTCCCTCTTCCTCAGACTGATGTCCTCCTCGCCCAATACCTTCATTCTCCCTGACAGCAGAGGAGCTACCAGCCCTGGAGTGGGATGCTTCTATCACATCCCTGAAGGTCTCATCCACATGCCTCTATGTCTCCCTGAGCTTCTCCAGATCCGCCACCTTGGTCTAGAGGGAACGGATTTGTTTCCTGAGAGCCAGGAGCTCCTTGCACCGAGTAGACACCCATGACTTCTGCCCATGGGGCAAATAGTCATACATGTGGCACTCTGTGCAATACACTGGGAAGTGCCCCTTCCCCTGCTGACCTTCTATCTTCATACTGTTTTTGTTGGCTGTTTACAGTATTTAGGGAGCTTATTGTCCGTTTATTAGATAGTTTATTAGGATAGGTCTCAGTTGTAATGGTCAGCTATTTAACTGTCCAAACAGCCTTTCCCAAGAATATGAGGGAAACGAGGGAGGGATATGTACTTACGTTCTCTTCTCCACCAGGCTCCTTGCGATCCTTGTGATGGCAGGGGCTTGTTCCAGGCTCCCCCGCACACTTCCCGCTAAACTCCTGCAAAACTCCTACGTCCTGTTTGCTATCCCTGTTCACTATGCTCTGTTCGCTATGCTCTGTATAGAATTTTAGAATTTGAAGGGACCTTGGAGGTCTTCTAGTCTAACCCCTTACTCAGTGCAGGAATCTGCTACAACATCCCTGACAGGTGGCCATCCGAACTCAGTTTGGAAACCTCTGGAGAGAGCCCACCACTGCATGAATAGACTGTTCCACTGCCCAACAGCTCTTACAGTTGGGAAATTCTTCCTAATAATGTCTAGCCTAAATCTGCTTCTTTGTCATTTCAGTCCATTGGTTCTAGTCCTCAGGCGCAACAGAGAGTAAGTTCGCTCTCTCTTATATATGACAGCCCTTCAGATACTTGAATTAGTCTTCTCTTCTTTAGGCTGAACTTTAGGGCTGTGCTTCAGAGCATCTGAAGCAAAATGAGGTGAATTTTGAACTCAGCCCTTCCCAGTCTAAGATCTAGTACTGTGGTCATTCCACTCTAAGTCTGTCATGCGGGTATGAGTTAGCTGGCTCCAAAAACTGCTTTTCTTCATGCTGCCCAGCAAAACTTTGCTGCCCACTTCAGACTTTCCCAGCAAAATACGATGTTTACAGTGTTTTTGCCACTGTTGGCCTGGTTGTGATGCTGTTATTACACAACCCTGGCCAGCACTTCAGATAACCTGTGTACAACAATCTGGCCACCTCAAGGAGTTCCTGACGGAGCTGATTCACAACTGGGATTTTAAATTTGGGTACAGAAACAAAAATCTGAGCTTAAAGATCAATATGCAGAAGACAGGCCCTCAGTTTTGTGAGGTAGATATCTTGGAACTTGAACCCAGAGATGTATCTTTATCTAGCTTCAGCCCAAAGAGCAGTTCAGGTCTGCCTTCTTTCACTTCACCCCAGCCGCTCCATTTTGAGTTCTCATCAGCTTGACAGCCACACTCCAAAGGGGATTAACTATGAGTCACCACCCTGCCCGCTGTCTAACAAACAGAACAAATGGGACATGAGAAGAGTATGTGTGCGGGTTCTAAGCAAGAGCTTACTCACCATCCACATACTCCTACAGGCTTCTATCCTCTTTCTCAGTGGGATCTCATGCTCTGTTTAGATGCCCACCAGGGACCTTGCGTGATTTTCACAGTGCCACCTGCTGGCCAGCAATTGCTTTCCAAAAATATTCCACCCATTTCTCCATTTGCCAGACAAGCAATCATGAAAAGGGGCAGGTTGTTCTTGCAAAGCAAGAGCTGGACAGCAGGTAGAGCTGTGAAAATTGTGCAAAGTCTCTGCTGGGTGTCTGAATGGAAGGATGTCAGAAGCATGTCAGGGTGTGCAGAGGTGAATAAGGTCTCGCTTGTTTGCACAAGCTTTTCACATCATGCAGTTTATTGCCATCTGGAAGAGAGATAAGTCCCATTGGACTTAATCGACCATTCCCCAAAGGCCAAAAAACAGCAATGTTTTATCAGGGCACAGAAAAGAAAATAATTCAAGATATGCTGAGAAAAAGTGCAACACAACAGAAAAGATAGAGAATCAACTTGACAATAAAACTTCCCTACACCCATCAATTTTGCCTTTTTCAGCATTTGGCATCATTCCATATGTATTTTGGGTCTTTTGACCATAATAAACACTACTATTACTAAATTATTATTTCATATGGGCAAAAGTTGGGAATTCTCTGAATGTGAATTCTGATCCGGGTTTTGGTTAGAAGCTTCTGTTCCCCATTTGTGCTGGTAACCAGAAAAAAACAAATGAAAAAAGACCACAAGAAAATTGCACAAAGAAAATACCCCATTGTCATAAAAGCGCACAAGAAAAATGCCCACATGGAAAATTGCTCACACAGAAAAATGCCCATATGAAAAAATACGCACATATAGTAATTTGAAATGTGCAATTTTTACATCTTGTTATCTACAGTATATTTTATTGTTTATTGTGTATTGTGTATTGTTTGTTGTTGTTATCTATATTTTATCTTGTTATCGATATCTTATGATTAGAAAATTTCATATTCATATGCTCTTGAGTGCAAATACAGGGAAAATACAGGAAATAAAAGTGAACAGTCTTTTTATCAACAAACTTTAAATTTATTTAATTTACAGTTTGTCAACCTTTTTAATGTCTGTATGAAATATTTTTTAAAGTAAAGACAGAAAGATATTATTTTAAATTAAATTATATGTGTATTAAATTCTGTAGGGGCGGAGCACAAGACCCCAGGAGATCAAATCAGGCTGCTGCTGCTTGCTGCTGCTCCCCCTGCTGGGAAAGAGCAGGAATAGCAGCAGAAAGTTAAGATAACCCTTTTTATGAAGCTGCCGCACCGAGGAACTACGATCTGGATCCAAATTCACAGGGACTGCAACTGCACCCTTGCACACACACCCTGGATCCACCCCTGGGCTGGCGCCCCGATAGAGACTCATTCTGGACGCATCAAGGAAAAGACGTTACTACCCTCCAACGCAAGAATTTTTCTGTGTGGGCATTTTCCCATGTGGGCATTTTTTGGTGTGAGCAATTTTATGTGTGGGTATTTTTCAGTGTGAGCAATTTTCCATGTGGGCATTTTTCGGTGCGAGCAATGTTCCGTGTGCGCATTTTTCTTGTGCTCATTTATGACAGTGGGTTTTTTTCTGTGTGTAATTTTCTTGTGGGCTTTTTTCATGTGCATTTTTTCATAGAACCGTTTGTGCTCAGGGGCCCAGAGCTTTTGAATAAAACTGGTGATTGTGCTGTCAGTCTTTGCCACCTTGCTTGCTTACTGGATATGTTTTCAAGGATCAGAAAACCCCAAAGGATAGTGCTAATTAGAGGTCTCCTTTTAATTTTCTTTCTCCTTGAATGGGGAAAAAAGTGCCATTGACCAAGTTGTTGGACTTAATTCTTCCAGTTTATTTTCCCAAACGCTCTCTGTTGTTATTACTTGTCAAAAATTTCACCCACAAACCACCCTCAGGCTGAAATCATCAAAGCAAAGAATGTGTTTAATGAACTAAGGTACTAACTATTTCTGACTGGCAGCTTAGCGCAAACCTCCCCCAAACAATTTGCTCAGAGTTGAGCTTTAGAAAATGGTGGTTTTTAAATTTATGGATTCTTTTTGCTGCATGGATACAATCCACAGCACACTAATTTGGGATGAAGGCATATAGAACTTGCTTGGACAGAGGTTCTCAAACTTGGGCCCCCAGATGTTGAACTACAACTCCCATCATTCCCAGCCACAATGGCTTGGGAAGTACTTTTTCATGTAATTAATCTATGGAATTCTCGGCCACGGGATGTGGTGATGGCCATCAGCTTGGATGGCTTTAAAAGGGGCTTAGACAAAGTCATGGAGGACAGGTCTATCAATGGCTACTAGTGGTGGCTATAGGCCATGTCTAGCCTCAGAGGCAAGATGCCTCTGAATAGCAGTTGCAGGGGAGCGACAGCAGGAGAGAGGGCAAGCCCTCAACTCCTGCCTGTGGATTTCTTAGGGGCATCTGGTGGGCCACTGTATGAAGCAGGATCCTCGACAAGGTGGGCATTGGGACTGATCCAGCAGGGCTGTTCTTATGTCCTTAAGGTTGAGAATCTCGATACTAGGACTTACTCGGGTGTAAACGCACATAGGATCGAACTGCAAAGTAGCAGGATGCATGTCAACATTTCCGCTGAGCCTTGGTGGCAATTGGTGATCTCTTTAATCTGACCTGTGCTGTCCGGTTTGCCAACATGGTGGAATTGGAGCAGACTTCTTATTATCTGAGGAGACTGGAGAGAGAGTAAATATAGCTAAGGTTCAAACTTGCAAAAATAAAGTGTGGAGAGAGAAAAAAAATCACAAAGCAGATTTTTTTTTAAAATCTATGCTCTTTTTCTGTTTCAGATAAATTCTTGTTACATAGGAAGCTGCCTTCTGCAGAGTCAGACCATTGTTCCATCTAGCTCAGTATTCTCTACCCAGACTGGCAGCAGCTTCTCCAGGGTTGCAGGCAGGAGTCTCTCTCAGTCCTATCTTGGAGATGCTGCCAGGGAGGGAACTTGGAACCGAGGTGCTCTACTATTAAGGTTTGGGCTCATCTCCTAAGGGGAATATTTTACATTGCTCATATGAACAGAGCAATGTCCATCCCCTGCAGGGGCGTAGCTATAATTGAGCAAGAGGGTTCAAAGAACACAGGCCCCCAGCTCCTGAGGGCCCTCCACCTCCACCCCTCCCTATTTTCTTCACTATCTCCCTCACTCTGGGGGGTCGCCAGAGAGAGGGGTGAACACGGGCCCCCTCTCCCCTAGCTATGCCCCTGATCTCCTGCTAACTGGGGAAAGAGGCACGTTTTCAAGTGGAGGGTCTCTTCTGTTCAGCAGGGAGGAAAGCAATTGTCCCTCCTGGCTCCCCCTAGTCCTAGTTCAATACTCTAACCACTACTCTGCGATGTCTCTCTACCTATGAAAGTCCCACCTTTACATATGAAAATACTTTTACTTAATAATAATAATAATAATAATAATAATAATAATAAGTCCCCAGTGAGGCACTACCTTGGCATGGTTGTGGGGCTTGTGTGCTCTGAGGAAGGTGAGAGCTATGCCAGAGGTCCAACCATACTGGACAGGTCTCACCAGAGGAGCCAGACAAAGAGTGCCTCTCCCATCAACAATATGGTGAGACGTAACTTTAATAAATCTATACCGGATCGGTCGTCGCCCGGGTCAACAAGGACCGCGCCAGGTGCTATAGTCCCTGGACATCTGGTGGCAAGTGGGCAACAGGACTCAGGATCTTCAGTTGAGCAACCAGGGCTGGAGACAGCAAAGTTACTGGAAGAAACGTCGCTTAACCGAAAAAAATATACAAAAAATGCCAACAAGGAAATAATGACCTGCTATTACAAGTCTAGTCCAACTAGAAGAGGTTTTTTTTAAAAAGAATGTACCAGATTTGGAAAGAGATGCATCCAGACACAGAAATAACAGAACAAAGGCTAGCAGACCAGAGAAGATACATAATAAGAAATAAAGTATTCACAGGAGTTGAGCTGGAAGAACTGCAAAGAGCAACACAGGCTCAAGATATGGAAGAAGAATTACCAGCAACTGAAGAAGTTGCTCAGGCGCAGGTGGAGGAGGTGTTGGAAATCGAGGATGCCACTGTTGCTGAACTGTTTCAAAATCAAAACCAGGCAACCTCCCCTTTGCCTTCACCTCAAAAACCCGAAGGCCGTTTAACAGAAAAGCACAAGAACTGAAGCAAAAAATAACCGAGCACATGAACCAAACAACCACCAGGGTTTGACTACCAGCTCTAAAAACAGTTGCCAAAAAACAACTTGCTCAGACATTAAATGACGTCAATGCTGCACTTACAGAAATAACAACCAAGAATTTGCCGGAAACAAACCAAATAATGTACAGTGCAGCAACAACAACAACACAAGAGCTCGGATATAAGATCAGTGGACCTGTCAAAAAAGAAAGAGGTACATCACCTAAATGGAAGATTAGATTAGAAAATAAAATCTCCAGGCTTAGATCAGATGCTAGTAAATTGAAAGATATGAAAGACAAGAAGCTGAAGAATGAAAACACCAAACAGTATCTGATCCAAAAATACCACCTAGATTCAAGGAGAATTAGAGAAGTCCTGGAAATAATAAAGCAGCAAATAACAGCAGTGTCAAAGAAGATTAGCAGATACGAAGCCAGATTACACAACACAGGCAGAATCTCCAATTCCAGTCGAATCAGAGACGTTTCTACCAAAGCATAGAAGGAGAAACTGCAAGAAACGTAGAAACACCAAATAAAGAAGAAACAGTGCAATTGTGGGGGAAATTATGGGACAATCCAATAGATTATAATAAAAAAGCAGTCTGGATGAAAGAGGTCAAAAAATGTAACCAGCAAACGCAAGATCTAATAATAACACCAGAATTAATAAGGAAAGAGCAAAGAAAATTAAAAATTGGACTGCGCCAGGCGACGATGAACTGCATGGCTTTTGGCTTAAACACCTAACAAGCCTTCTATCTATCAAAACAGTTCAATCACATTTTGCAAGGAGGTGATATTGAACAATGGCTAGCAACTGGCAAAACTCATCTCATAATGAAAGACCCAGCAAAAGGTGCAGTTCCAAGTAATTATAGACCGATAACCTGCCTGCCAACCATGTTCAAATTATTAACTGGAAGAATAGCAGATGAAGTGATGCAACATTTATTAACTAACAAACAGCTTCCAGTTAAACAGAAAGGAAATTGCCCGAACACCAGAGGCACAAAAGACCAGCTGCTGATTGACAAAATGATTTTACAAAATTGCAAGAGAAGAAAAACAAATCTAAGTGTTGCATGGATTGACTACAAGAAAGCCTTCGACTCATTGCCACACACATGGATACTAAAATGTTTAGAAACAACTGGTGTCAGCAAAAACATTCAGATATTTATTTAAAAAAGCAATGAGCATGTGGAGTACACAGTTAACAATCAATGGCGAGACACTTGGACAGGTTAGTATTAGAAGAGGCATTTTCCAAGGGGACTCACTATCCCCTCTGTTGTTTGTAATCGCCATGACCCCACTTTCACAAATACTAAACAAAACAGGCCTCAGATACCAAACATCTAAAACATCCAGTCAAATCAACCACCTACTGTACATGGATGATCTGAAATTATATGGAAAGTCCCAGTCAGAAGATGAATCACTGCTAAACACTGTCCGTATATTCAGTAGTGATATAGCAATGGAGTTTGAACTAGACAAGTGTGCTGCATTAATAATGAACAGAGGAAAAATAAGAAAAACAGAAGGAATAGAACTGCCCAATGGAAGCAACATCAAGAACCTGGAAGAGAAAGAACCTTACAAATACTTGGGCATTCTCCAGGCTGATAACATTGCACACACTGAAGTTAAAAGAAAAATGGGAAGTGAATACATCAGGAGAGTTAGAAAAATCCTGAAGTCCAAACTCAATGGCGGGAACACCATACAAGCCATAAACACCTGGGCTATACCTGTTATCAGATACACTGCAGGAATAATAGACTGGACCCAGGCAGAGATAGAGACTCTAGATCGTAAGACCAGGAAAATCATGACCATCAATCATGCTCTGCACCCCCGCAGTGATGTCGATAGGCTATACCTCCCTCACAGCTCAGGTGGAAGAGGAATGCTGCAAGTCCATCAAACAGTAGAGGAGGAGAAAAGAGGCCTTGAAGAATATATCAAGGACAGTGAAGAAGATACACTTCAAATGGTCAATAACATGAAACTATTAAACACCAATGAAAGAAAGCAGGCCTACAAGAAAGAACAAGTCAAGAACCGAGCAGAAAAATAAGCCCCTGCATGGTCAATATTTGCACAATATAAGTGGAAAATCAGACATCACCAAGACCTGGCAATGGCTTAAGAATGGCAACTTGAAGAAAGAAACAGAGGGTTTAATACTGGCTGCACAAGAACAGGCACTAAGAACAAATGCAATAAGAGCCAAAGTCAAAAAATCCACAACAAACAGCAAGTGCCGCCTTTGTAAAGAAGCAGATGAAACCGTGGACCACCTCATCAGCTGTTGTAAAAAGATTGCACAGACTGACTACAAACAAAGGCATGACAAGGTAGCAGGGATGATACACTGGAACATCTGCAAAAAATACAAGCTACCTGTAGCCAAGAATTTGTGGGACCATAACATTGAAAAAGTGGTAGAAAATGAAGATGTAAAAATATTATGGGACTTCCGACTACAAACAGACAAACATCTGCCACACAATACACCAGATATCACTGTAGTCAAGAAGAAAGAAAAACAAGTTAAAATAATCGACATAGCAATACCAGGGGATAGCAGAATAGAAGAAAAAGAAATAGAAAAAATCACCAAATACAAAGATCTACAAATTGAAATGGAAAGGCTGTGGCAGAAAAAGACCCAAATAATCCCAGTGGTAATTGGCGCCCTGGGTGCAGTCCCAAAAGACCTTGAAGAGCACCTCAACACCATAGGGGCCACAGATATCACCATCAGCCAATTACAAAAAGCAGCTTTACTGGGAACAGCCTATATTCTGCGACGATATCTATAATAACCAACAGTATTGATGATAAAATTCAGCCATCCCAGGTCCTTGGGAAGGACTCGATGTCTGGATAAAACAAACCAGTCAATAACACCTGTCTGACTGTGTAAACAAGAAATAATAATAACAAGCCGACCCCCGCACAGAGCATCTGTGTGTTTTTTGGGGCCGGCAACCTCTCTCCCCCCCGCCCCAGTCTCCAGCCGGGCCGCTGCTGCCTCCTCGCCTGGCTTCCGCGCTGGGCCGGATCCGTCACCTCTCTCCCCCTGCCCCAGTCTCCAGTCCGGCTGAGTGCCGCTGCCACGGCCAGGCCCACCACCGCCTGGCATCCTGGCCTGCCGCCACTGCCTCCTCACCTCAGCGGCCGGGCCGGACCCGCTGCCTGGCCCACTACTTCTGCCGCGCTGGGCCCGCGGCTGCCCGGCCAGCCAATTATCCCGCCGCTGCGGCTTGGCCTGCTGCCGTGGCCTGGCCCACTACTGATGCCGTGCACAGCCGCCGCCTTGGTTCAGCAGCTACCCGGCCAGCCAATTCTCCTGGGTGCACCTTAGCCAACCAGGCGCCTCCACTGGCCAGCCAATCAGCTGGGCTGCCAGGACGCATTTTCCCTGGGCACACCCAGGAGAATTATATATATACTAGCCGACCCGCACAGAGCATCTGTGCATTCTTTGGGGCCGGCAGGTACATCTCCCCCCCCCCCACACACACCTACCTTCTGCCCCAGTCTCTGCTTCTGGGCCCAGCTGCCTCTCCTCCCCACCGTCAGAAATCACCATCAGCCAATTACAAAAAGCAGCTTTACTGGGAACAGCCTATATTTTGCGATGATAATAACCAACAGTATTGATGATCAAATTCAGCCATCCCAGGTCCTTGGGAAGGACTCAATGTCTGGATAAAACAAACCAGTCAGTAACACCTGTCTGACTGTGTAAACAAGAAATAATAAAAAAAAATAAAAATAAAAAAACTGTTCATGTGCTGGCTCAGTGCCTAGAGGCTGTCAGGACCTGGATGGGCCAAAACAAGCTCAGGCTCCAAGACCAAGTTGCTCTTGTTCAGTTTGCAATCTGGCCAATGGCCGTGTGTGAGTTTATCTCTTGACAGGGTTGTGCTTCCCTTGAGAGAGACGGTTCGTGATCTGGGGGTCCTCCTGGACTCATGGCTCCTGCTTGAACAGCAGGTGGAGGCCATGTCCAGGGGTGCCTTTGCCCAACTTCGGCTGGTTTGCCAGTTACAGCCTTTCCTCGACCGGTAGGCCCAGGCAACAGTAACTCATGCCTTTGTTACATCTCATTTGCGTTACTGTAATGCACTCTACCTAGGGTTGCCTTTTAAAATGATCCGGAAGCTTCAGCTAGTCCAGAATGCAGCAGCCCGCCTCCTCATGGGTGGCCATAGATTTGATAGTGTCACATCTCTTTTATGGTCACTGCACTGGTTGCTTGTTCACTTCCGGGTCCAATTCAAAGTGCTGGTTCTCACCTACAAAACCCTTATGGGCTTAGCACCTGTATCTCTCTGGGATCGCCTCTCTTGGCTAGTTGTATCCTGACCTCTGAGGTCTTCTCAGCTGGCCCTCCTTAGTGTCCCAGACCCTGGTGTAGTGTGTGGTGCCTGGCCCTGCAGGAGGGCCTTCCCTGTGGCCACCCTTCTTCTCTGGAACATCCTGCCCCCCCCAAGTTTCATTCAGCCCCCGCCTTAGTGGCTTTTAAAGTCCTTCTTATGACCTACCCTTTTTTGCCATGCTTTTGCCCTTTAATTTGTAAAAAATTATTGCTATTGTTAATGCTATTGTTCACTACCTAGAATCTTTGGAAGCGGTGATATACCCTGTTTCCCCGAAAGTAAGACCTACCCTGAAAGTAAGACCTAGCAGTAATTTCTGATGTACCGCTAATTGCCCTAGTGCATTTTTGGGGGCTAAAATTAATATAAGACACTGTCTTATTTTCGGGGAAACACGGTATAAGAAAATTTTAACAACAACAACAACTTTATTTGTTAGCTGCCCCATAACAAATTGTTCTCTGGGTGGCTCACAACAGAGGATTAAAACATACAATAAAAACACATAACACATTCAATCATAACAGACAAAAAAGAAGAAAAGAAAATACAAAATACAATAAAAAGCAGCTAAAAAGCTCATTTTAAAATTAGTTTAAAATCAGATCAAATCTGAAAACCAAAATTTAAAAGGCCCTGGTGAACAAAAAGGTTTTCACCTGGCATCTAAAACAAGAAAATGACAAAGCTAGGCAAACCTCCCTGGGAAGGCCATTACGGGGTGCAACCACCAAAAAGGCCCTCTCCCTGGTAGCCACCCACCTCACTTTGTTTGGCAGGGGCATCAGGAGGAGGGCCTCTGAAGAAGATCTTAAGGTTGGGGTCGGGACATATGGGGCAAGGCACTCTTTCAGGTAACCCAGTCCCAAGCCATTTAGGGCTTTAAATGTTAAAACCAGCACTTTGAATTAGTTCCTTAGCGACTGCTTCAGGTTGCTCCACTCCACTCTCCATTGTGCCACTGGAATATGCAGGAGCGTTGCCCAGGACAGGGCCTTTTCAGCAATGGCCCCAGGACTGTGAAACCCACTCCTTGGTCAGCTTTGCCTGGCCCTTTCCCTGTTGGCCTTCAGATGCCTGGTGAAGGCAAACCTTTTCTAGAAGGCCTTGGAGCCCTCTGAAGCCTGTACAGGCGTATGGGTATCCCAGCGATTGTGGCTGCTGGGAATGATGGGAAATGTAGTCCAACAACATCTGGGGACCCAAGTCTGAGAACCCCTGGTTTTCAATATTAACTTTACATTTGCTACAACTACTACAACAGATGCTACTTTTCAACAAAGGTTTCCAAAGCAGTTGACAGAGTAATAATAAATAAATAAAATGGCTCCCTGTCCCCGAAGGGGGGAAAGAAACATAAGATAGACACCAGCAACAGTCACTGGAGGAGTACTGTGCTGGAATGCTGGGGATGGATAGGGCCAGTTGCTCTCCCCCTGCTCAGTAAAGAGAATCACCACTTTTAATAGGTGCCTCTTTCCCCAGTTAGCAGGGACATTAATCAGCAGGGACATAATTTGTTAGCAGGGACTTAATTTGGACATTAGACTCCTTGTCATTCCGTTGTTTTCTGCTTTGCTTTAATATATGAATCTTCTCACCTTCCTGTGTATGTTTCGACCCCGTCATGGCAAAGTTTCTGCGACCAGGAGCTGGGATTTCTCAGCTGCTGGTCGTGGGAGTCGTTATGTTTTTGGGAATCCAACAAAGAGAGAAGCATGGCTATTTCTGCCTCCAAGGACAGTAGCCCCAAGGACTTGACGTTCAGGGACATGGGAAACACGTTGGCCAAAGCATCTGGGGTTCAGTGGGGCCATGATTCATGACAGATGCGTCCAGAGAAAGAAGAGATTAAAGGAGGCCAAGATGCTTAAGTAGAAGAGATTTGGGCGCAGAGTAAGCAATGCGGAGAAAGGCTTTTAAGACTGTAAACATTCAGTGAAAATGGACAGCCTTTCCCCAGAACACACGCAAAGGTCCGCTGAGAAGGAGAAACTGACAACGAATGAATGAAGAGGGGAAATTAAGGGAGGCAGGAGAGGGGAAGGTCACTGAGGATATTCCTAGGAAGCTGGGAAGAAAATCCAGGCCTGGTTAGGAGGGAACTGGCAAAGGATGGATAACCGGAAAGCAGAAAGATCCATCAACATGTTTGCAGAGGCTTCCTCGGAATTTGGAGAAGAGGGCTTAATGGGAGCACAGAGGCAGAGAGTGAATCCCTTGTAGGGGTTGCCACAGTGGGTGTCACCCTGGAAAAAAATTAAGGGGAGGGTCACAGA
Organism: Hemicordylus capensis; assembly: GCF_027244095.1. NCBI lineage: Eukaryota > Metazoa > Chordata > Lepidosauria > Squamata > Cordylidae > Hemicordylus > Hemicordylus capensis. The sequence goes on from NC_069658.1 coordinate 220,711,660, forward strand.
AGGGCAGAGCGTCTTTATGGGTGGATGAGCTGTGTCCCACATGCTAGATTTCCGAAAAAGAAAGGGGGGGGGACTTACTTGTTTGAGGGAATGCTTGTTCCCCCTTGCCCTCCCACCCCCAGGGCCACCCTTGTATGGGAAGCCATTCTACATTAAACCATCTTCCAAGTGGGTTTAATGGGTTAGTTGTGGGCCCTTTGATGGCCCTGAGCTCTTCCCAATATACCAGTTGGCCAGCTCCTGATGTGGGCAGGAGAGGCATTCCCTCGTTTCAGGAGGGGAAGAGGCATCCACTCTTCTCAGTCACACCAGAAGGCATGTGTCTTCTAAAATGGAAGACACACTTCCCATCTCCTTTACAGTACTGGAATGGAACATTCAGTTGGGTGGAAGGGCCATGTGGTAGAGTGGTTAAAGTGCCAGGAAGCCCTGGGTTCAGTGCTCCAGAGTGGTTAGAGTGGTGGACTAGGGCAGGGATTCTCAGCATTGGGTCCCCAGATGTTATTGGACTTCAACTCCCATAATCCTCAGCCCCAGTGGCCTTTGGTTGGGGATTATGGGAGTTGAAGTCCAATAACGTCTGTGGACCCAATGTTGAGAATCCCTGAACTAGGGAGTCCTGGCTTCAAATCCCCACTCAGCCATGATGTTTGCTGGATTACTTCGGCCAGTTATTAACTTTCAACTTAATCTAGCTCAAGGGTTGTGTGGGCGCGGGGCGGGGGATGGGGGAGCAAGGATGGGGCACTCCCTTGAACTCCTTATGGAAATATGGGATGTATGTGTCTAAGTCTTTGGTCTCAAGGACTCCTATTTTCTTCCCCAAAAGTGCTTCAGAATGGAGGGGAGAGAGTTCCCTCTCATTCCACCTGGGTCCTGGTCCTCCTCCTCCTAGCTCTACATCCCTCCAACCCTGCCCCTTTCCTGGGGTCAGGACTATATCCTAGAGCAGAAGCTCCCAAGCTTGGTTCCCCAGATGTTGTTGGACTACAACTACCATTACCACCAACTACAGCGGTCAAGGACTAGGGATGATGGAGATTGTAGTCCAACAACATCTGGGGACCGAAGCATGGGAACTCCTGGGGTAGACTGTGGCCTGGAGATTAATCCTGCATGCAGAAGGCCCCAGGTCCAATCCTTGGTATCTCCAGGAGGGGCTGGGGGAGATCCCTCTCTGAAATTCCAGAGAGCTGCTGCCAGTCAGGGTAGACAATACTGAGCTAAGTGGACCAAGAGTCTAACCTGGTAGAAAGTAGCTTCCGAAGTATTTGTGTACCCTGTAAGTAAAGGACTGGAGAGGTGTCGCTGGAAAGAGAGGGAAGATGAAAACTCAAAGATAATCCTGATTAAGTGAGTTTCCTACTCTCTGCTACTGGGTATCCTCCTGGGGTGGCAGATGATGAATGGTGCTAAAATGGTGCTTCCCATCTGCTGCCTTTACAATAATGGAATTAAATATTCAGTAGGATGGAGGGGTTGTATGGTAGAGTGGTTAGAGTGCTAGGAAACCCTGGGTTCAAAGCCCCAGAATGGTGTTGTGGTTAGAGTGCTGGACTCAGGGGTCTGCTATCCCCTTCTGAGCAAAGAGGCACCTGTTCAAAGTGGAGATTTTCTTTATTGAGCAGGGGGAGAGCAACTGGCCCTATCCATCCCCAGCACAGCATTCCTCCAGCGGCTATTGCTGGCGTCTATCTTATGTTTCTTTTTTAGATTGTGAGCCCTTTGGGCACAAGGAGCCATTTTATGTATGTATTTATTTTTATTTATCTATGTAATCCACTTTGGGAACCTTTGTTGAAAAGCGGTATATAAATATTTGTCGTATTGTATTTGTCGTCGTATATGTCATATCTGGTGACCATCCCATTGGAAAATGAATCTCAACATGGGAACTAGAAATAGGGAATCATGAAGGGAGAATTGAATGCGTCTGATGTTAATTAAAGTCATGTGGGCATGGCTGGTGTTTTCTTTTCCATCCTAAACCAATGACTGGGATGATGTTGGGGCAGGCCACTAGAGGGCAGTGTTTCTCAGTCCCCTGAAAACCAGGTGATGGGGCTGCATGATCCTCCATCACGTAGACGGTTCCCTTTCTTGGTCAAGTAGGGAGAAGGAGAAAGGGAACCGAGCAACTGTCTGGCTTGGAATACCAGAATGGTCCCTGACAACGCGACCATAGGAAGTCCTACCCTGCAAGCATGAGTCAAATCCTCCACCGCCTGCATCTCCCTTCCTGCCAGTTTTGGGAGATCATATAACAAAGCAAAGCCGGTAGGAACAGCAGGATCCCTAGCGCCCCACCCAACCCCTCCTGCTCCAGTTCCTGGGCCATCACACACCCACCTTGTAAATGTCATCGGCTCCTTCACCCAGCACCCCCCTGAGCTTTTATGGCTCCGATGCGGGCACACGCTTTAGCTTCCCAAAATAGGCCTTGCAGCTTCGACAGCGGAGATGCCCCGGTTTCAGTCTCCGATGGAATGTGACGAAGCAATCTTGGCCGTGGGCCAGCAGCAGCAAGGCCGCTGTCAAAAAAAAAAGTGCTCTGAGAACGGCCCGGGATAGAGAGGACCCTCATTGGAGCCTGTTTTGTTTGTCTGAGTTGGGCTTTCACCGGTTCCAGGGCTTGGAGGGCCAGCTCTTAGAACAAGCTGATGGTGGGCTTTGGTATGGCAAATGTGTAGGCCAGGATCAGGGCGGCCCCTTTCATGAGGCAAGGTGAGGCAGTTGCCTCAGGAGGCAGATTATTGGGGCACCAGCAGGGCGAAAGAGGATGCTGGGCTGGAGTACAGATGCCTTTTCCAGCAGCATTTTGATAACTGGAAGGAAGTAAATTCCATTAAACTCCGTGGGACCTGCTTCCAAATAATGAGGGAACAGAGTTAAACAATCCCTGGAAAATGGTGTCGGGGAGGGGGAGAATAATGGAAAGGTCCTTTTAAAAATGTGAGTGGAAACCCAGCACCCAGCACACAAGACTGTTCACAAAGAATATGACATTAGCCACAGCACCCCACAGGGCATAATATCTGTTAGTATATTTAAAACAGAAATGCCCGTAATCCCTCCTCTCCTACTTTGTAGAGAATATAGCAAGAAAGAGATAGCCACTGACATAATGAGGAACATTACTCAAAGCAATCTGACTGAAATCAAACGAATATGTTAAGGAATACCTAATGTCCTTTTAATTTCAACGAGGCTACTTTGAGTAAGCCATTATCCTATTGGCCATTAACCATTAAGTGGAGGCCTGAGGCTTAAAGGGGAGAAATCTACTCCAGCTATGCTCAGAGGCTACGTCACTTGTGTACATTTTTTTTAATGTACGACTTTCTAGACAGAAGGAAAAGAGACAGATACAAATAAGCATCATTAAAACATGCCACAGCTTTTACTCCAGGCTTGTGTGGCCTGAGTGAAGGAAGGAGAAAAAGAAGAGCTCCTAAAGGTTTCAGTTGGGGTTTCTAGAACTGGGGGACTTTTGTTCTCTAGGGGGCTGATAAGGCAGAGTATGAGTCACTCACTATATACGGTAAAAAGGTGCAATTCAGAGGGCTAAGGCCTACTATTTCAGTCAGATTGGCTTAAGGCCTACCACTATTTCAAGAGGCAGTAGGGGTGTGTGCAGAACCATTTTCCACGGTTCGTTTTAAATGTAAAGACTTTGTACAGTCTGGGATATGATGATGGCTTTAGAGATGAGGCTCCATGCACCCACACCTTGCCCTGGTTTTTCAGTTGGACGTTGGGCTGGGGAGGGATGCATCCAGGCAGACATTTAACAGGTGCGGTTTCCCTAATCACTTCCTAGAGATGCCCCTGATGCATTTCTGCCTGATGCATCTCTCCTCAAGGCAAATTGTGGGTGCATGGAGCCTCATTTCTAAAGCCATCATCATATCCCAAAGTCTTTACAGCTTATATGAGAGAGAGAGCCAGCGTGGTATAGTGGTTAGAGTGTTGGACTAGGACTGGGGAGACCCAAGTTCAAATCTCCATTCAGCCAGATACTAGCTGGGTGACTCTGGGCCAGTCACTTCTCTCTCAGCCTAACCTACTTCACTGGGTTGTTGTGAAAGAGAAACTTAAGTATGTAGTACACCGCTCTGGGCTCCTTGGAGGAAGAGCGGGATATAAGTGTAAAATAATAATAATAATATGGCATGGAAATTAAGATGGGTACCTTAAGATGCAATGTCCATTCTTTTTAGAGCACGAGTGAAAATGTAAAGCATCTTAACTCTCATCTTAAACCAAAGGTTTTTGGATAACTGAATAGAATTATAGAATGTTAGAGTGGGAAGGGAGCTTAGAGGTCTTCTAGTCCAACCCCTTGCTCAGTGCAATGAAACTGCTGCAGAGTCTCTGACAGATGTTTGTCCAAGCCTCTGTCTGCAACCCCCCGGTGAAGGAGAGCCCATTACTGCATGAGGCAGACTGTTCCACTGTCAAGCAGTTCCTAAGAAATTCTTCCTAATGTCTAGTCGAAATCTGCATCCTTGCCATTCAAACCATTATAGAAATGAAACAGCATGCTGGTATTTTATGTCCACACACGTGCATTTACATGCATGCACACTGGGGTCAAGATGCATCCCTGTCCTTCTGAAATTTAAATTCTAGAATTAACCTCCCCACCACCAGGCAAAAACAGAACCAGGATAATGATTTACTACTAGGAGGGCAAGTCTTCTCTACTACTGTCTTCTCAAGTGAGAGCCCCAAGAGCAGCGGTTCTCAACCTTGGGTCCTTGGGTGTCATTTGGACTACAACTCCCATCATCTCATCTCTGTGACAGGGGGTGATGGGAGTTGTAGTCCAATCACACCCAAGGACCCAAGGTTGAGAACCTCTGAATTAATGGATTCAGGGTTTCAGGGCTGGGAACAGAGGCTTTTTCCTGGATTAGAAGCAAACAAAAAAAAGCTCTTTAGTAGACAGACGGCCCACATCAGTTTTGACTGTGTCACAGTTGGTCGAAGGCAGATGGGAGAAGCCGGCTTATCTTGTCCTGGATTTTGCAGTGGGGCAGGACAGAAAGCAGACAAGAGGCCAGAGAATGCCAAGAAACGCCATTCATCATTATCTCCGGCGGAGCGGAGCGGGGAAGTGTGGAAGGTGCCAAATGACCCCTAAATGGGATGGCGGTCAGAGGTTTCCATTAGGTACTCTCTGCTCACTTCACTTTAGCTCTCGCCGTCCTGACTTGGGACAGATTGCAGATGGCAGTGCTGCATTCAGTGGACAAAACATTTCCCCTTGAGTAAACCCCAGGGCTTATTGTGTCAGGGCAATGATTAAAGCCGGGCCGGGGTCAGAAGCAGACGTCCCGGCTCATCAAAGCACCACTGTGTGTGGCCTCCCCAGTGCTGGAGCGCCATGTTTGACACAGAAGCTTATGCGATGGGGTCAACATGGAGGAAAGCGATACCTGTTCAAGTGGCAGAGAGAACGGAAAGGCAGGGAGAGGAAGATCAAGGGAGCTCGCTTGGGTGGTGACAGGCGACTTAGATGGTATTTGAGACGGGGCGCCTCTAAGCTGTTGGCCGCGCCCTTGGGAGCTCAGGTGAGCTGCTGGGAATCGCCATTTGCTCTGTATTCAGTGGCAAACAGACCCTGCTAAGTGCAGAGTGTGAGGCAAGGCTGGAGGAAAATGTCAACACCCACCCAAAGTGCAAGGAGAACCCAACATGGAGGAAATCCAGCCCTTGGGATATTTGTTAGATACTCTTATTATATTCTTCTTTTTAGGTTTTTAGTGAGTGTCTCCTCCAAGGAGCTGTTCATAGTTTCCCCTCTATCCCATTGTCAGCGCTGGATCATGGGCAGCCACTGGAGGATGTGTTGGAACCTACAGCAGTGGCCCTTTAATAAGGCGAGGTGAGGCGAGGCTGCTGCCTAAGGTGGCAAATTATTAGGGTGGCAAGATGCTCCCCCATTGCGGTGGTTGGAGCGCTCTTTGAGACCATTTTGGCCCTTGCAAGCATTGAAAGGTGCGCCTCTCCTCACATGCCTTGCAAAGCTTCCAAGGGAGGAGAGCAAGCATGACATGTCCCCTTTGCTAAGCAGGGTCTGCCCTGGTTTACATTTGGATGGGAGACTACATGTGTCAGCACTGTAAGATATTCCCCTTAGGGGATGGGGCCGTTCTGGGAAGAGCACTGCATGCAGAAGGCTCCAAGTTCCCTCCCTGGCATCTCCAAGACTGGGCTTAGAGAAACTCCTGCTGCAACCTTGGAGAAGCCGCTGCCAGTCTGGGTAGACAATCCAGAGCTAGATGGACCAATGGTCTGACTCAGTATATGGCAGCTTCCTATGTTCCTAAACACAAAGAGAGAAGAGGAGGCTGCAGGCAACCTTCCCTCCTCCACCTGCTACTTTCAAAGCTTGCAAGGGTTGGTTTTAGAAAGGAGCTGGTCCTTGCCAGAGGTGTAGGGCAAGCTGAATCTCATCAGTCACCCCTGAAGCTGGGAGGGCCCAGTAGAGAACCAGAAGGAAGGGAAGAGACCAGGAGGACCTGAGGTTAGGAAGAATGCTGGGAGTCAACATCAAAGCCAAGGGTCAAAGTCAGGGCCTTTATTTGGGGGAGGAGCAAGGGGCAGAGTTTATTGGCCCGGGAACATAGGAAGCTGCCATATACCAAGTCAGACCATTGGACCATCTATTTCAGCATTATCTACACAGACTGGCAGAGCTGGTCTTGTGGTAGCAAGCATGAATTGCCCCCCGCTAAGCAGGATCTACCCTGGTTTGCACTTGAATGGGAGACTAGCTTTCCAAGTTAGGGCGGAGAGAGACTCCTGCCCGTAACCTTGGAGAAGTTGCTGCCAGTCTGTGTGGACAATACTGAGCTAGAAGGTATAAAGCAGCTTCCTATGTTCTTATGTTCCTATGAGAACACGCCTATAGAACCTCAGAGTTGGAAAGGACCTTGGAGGTCTTCTAGTCCAGCCCCCACTCAGTGAAAGAATCGGCTACAGCATCCCTGACGAGTGGTCCTCCAGCCTATGTTTGAAAACCTCCAGCAAAGGAGAGCTCACCTCCAGCAAAGGAGAGCTCATGAGGCAGATGGTTCCACTGTCCAATAGCTTTTAGTTTCAGGAAATTCCGCCTAATGTCATCTAGCCTAAATCTGCTTCCTTGTAATGCCTTCCAACCCACTGGTTCTTTTCCTGTCCCCAAGAGCAACAGAGGACAAGCCCACTCCTCCTTCTATGTGAATCTGTCTCTGGACCTGGTTGAGGGCTGCATTTGTTCTTCCGAATTTCACATATTAAGCTTCAATACTGAGCGGAATTGGAACCCGGGTCCCAGTTCCTACTAAAACCTCTGGGGCCCTGGCAACGGCTCAGCCTTGCAGTATGACCATGGTCCTTTCTTAATTTTGTTGTTCTTTGAATTTCTGCTGACTACAACGTGCTTCGGAAAGTTCCCAAATGTTCCACTGCGGGTGGCCGTTAACATGAATTATCTGGAGGAGTACAAAACAGCAGTCCACAGATTAGTTTACGTACGATCCCATGCTGTTTTCTTTTATTCATTGTTATGCACCACGGGGGGCGGGGGAGTCCAGATCTGGTGAAACTGAACTGTTTGAAATGCTGATGATTGCCAAATGGCTTGTGAATTTTATATGGCTACCAATTGCAGTAATGTAGTTCCATTTTAATGTTTTAAAAAAAAGAAATCAAAAACTGGCAGAGATATTTCTAACTTTTTTAAGTGCCAAGAAAGAAGTCTGGTTTTTTAATGGTTCTGGCCCAATCCGCAGTCTTCAAAGATCTTTGCCAACATTAATTGCAATGGATATTTGCAACATGCTCCATTCAAAGGGACTCTAGGCCTTCCCAGATCTGTTCTGGCAGCCACCTTGCTGAGGGGGAGAGGGTGACCTCAGCAACAAGGCTCCATGGCATGAATCTGCAAACGTTTCCAGCGTGAAGATGACGACAGGGGAAAGTGGCACTTAGTTTTTCATAAGGACCCGTGAAATAATTTCTGGTGTTGACGGGAGGGTGGGTCTGAGAATGCTTTCTGACTTCAGCTTTTTGTCCCATCTGTCTAGACTCTGCGCCATCCTATGATCCTATGTATCCCAACCTTTTTAGCCTGCTTTCCAGTAGGCTTATGAGATCACCCGGCCTTCTGTGTGTCCGTGTGTCCGTGAGTGTGCCCCCCAGTATCAACTTCTCAATGCCTGGACCAATATGAACCAAATCGGGTACAGTTGTGGGGACACATAACGACACCTTAACTGCATAGATTGTGATGATGTCATCCACCCCAATTCAAGATGGTGGGTGTGCAAACATTTGAGGAGCAAGTGGGCTAACGTGTGAACTGCTTAACTGATATGAAACAAATTTGCTACTGCTGTAGGAGCACATGGGGAAACCTCAATGGCATAATTTGTGATGATGTCATCAACCCCGTTCCAAGATGGCAGCCACATGAATGTTTGAGGCGCAAGTGGGCTAACTTGTGAACGGCTTAACTGATTTGAACCAAATTAGGTAAAGTTCTAGTGAGTAACACACAGGGACACCTCAATGGCATAATTTGTGATGATGTCATCCACCCCAACCCAAGATGGCGGACGTGTGAACTTTTGAGGCGCAAGTGCACTAACTTGAAGACTTTCTAACCGATTTGAACCAAATTTGGTACAGTTGTAGTGAGTGACACACAGGGACACCTCAATGCAGGTACGTAGCAAGGTTAGAGTGGGCCCAGAGACAAGATTTAAAATGGGGTCCCCCTCACTGAAGCTCAGCTTATGAAGTAAAGAAATCTTAAATGAGGCTGAATAATGGTAAAAAAAAGCACACACACACACACACACACACACACACACACACACACACGCCACAATAGACATTATTTTTAATTTAAATAAATTTTATTTCAATCCTAAATAATTTTTAAAATAATTTTTATTTTATTTTTTATTTTATTTAAATCCTAAATTATTTTTAAAAAGGCTTTGTAAATTGTGGACAATGCAAGACATTTAATGGTAGTAGAGAAAGACATGCTGTTCTGGTAGCTCCAGGTCTTAACACTCACATCAATTTCGGAGGATGAATACAACTGAAGGAAGCCCGGGTGGGTGCGCGGCTGGGGGAGTCAGTCCTGTGACTTGCCTCTGGGGGGAGGGCCAAGGCAGTGGGCCCCCAGACAACTGTCTCCCCTTGCCCTATTACAGTTACGCCTCTGCCTCAATGGCATAGTTTGTGATGATGTCATCCACCCCATTTCAAGATGGTGGACACATAAACTTTTGAGGGGCAAGTGGGCTAACTGGCGGACCTTGATTTGAACCAAATTTAGTCCAGTTGTAGAGAAAATGAAAGGAAAGCAGGCAGATTAGTTCTTACTAGAACAACTTGTTAGTTTTAACTTGAAAGCAACCTTTGTCCCTGTCCTGTTTAAATTGGGGCAGTGGTGTTGCAAGAAAAGGGTAGCAACTCCCCCACCACTGCCATATCATTTTCCTCACTGAATCTCCCTCCCCCTCAAAGCTGTTTAGCCCATTAGCAAACAATGTACAAATACTGTTAATAGAATCATAACATGTTAGTATTGGAAGGGACCTTGAAGTTCTTCTAGTCTGATCCCCTGCTCAGTGCAAGATTCTGCTATAGTACCCTTGACAGATAGTGTTCAGGCAGTGTTTGAAACCTTCTAGTGAAGGAGAGCCTACCACTGCATGAGGCAGACTGTTCCACTGTCCAACAGCTCTTACAGTTAGGTCTTGTAATAGACCCTCCCCCTAATCTCTAGCCTGCATGGGCTTCCTTGCAATTTCAATTCATCTCCTGTGTCTATTTTTAATTAATAAATTACATTTCTATCCTAAATGCCCTCTATATTCCACAGGGGTGCATCCAATGTCTTTAAGGCGTGCGCACATGCGTGCACACACAGCTTTTAAAATGTTCGCTCAGCTGATTTTAGATCACACTCAGGTTGAATCATGAAGGTCCCACTCTGAATGCATCTGCACACACACTGCCTTGATACTGCTGCCCAGGATAAAACTCATTTTGTGAACAGATGACAAAAATTAAAGGGAACACTGCTCTTCACCCATTATAGCCTCACAACAGCCCTGTGGAGTAGGTTAGTCTGACAGAAAACGATTGGTCCAAGATCACCCAGAGAGCTTCATGGAGATTTGAATCCAGCTCTCTCTGGTTTTGGTCTGACATTCTAACTACTACACCATACTGCTTTGGTCCTGACTATCGCTGAAACCCAAAGGGCCAGGCACTCCATTCCATTTAACATTCCCTTGCAATTCAATAATGTTTAAAAAATAATGCTGGGCACTTTGATATCATACAAAATATAATGATTAGCACTTTTGATGATGCATGACTTCTCTATCAGTGAGGGGAAATTTTATTAGCGGTGTGAAGAGTGACGATCTGGTCCGAAATCTGCAGGGGAAATGATGATTGTGCCCAATGAGAACTAAAAATTACTCCTTCCTCCTTGGTGTTGCCCCCAGAGCAGAGGTGGCCAACTGCTCTCCAGCTATTGGACTACAACTCCCACCATCCCCAGCTGCAATGTGGATGATGGGAGTTGTAGTATAACCACCGTTAAACCTCAAGTTGCCACCCCTGCACTAGTGAGACACCGAAGAGGAAGGAGCAATTTTGTTAATGTGTTCAGAGACGCGTTGGATCCTGTCAGCTTATCACACAAGAGCTGGTCAGGCAGGAGACAGCTGGACTCGGACCGACAGGCACTCACTCAGTGAGGGCAAGGGGCTAGGAGTGAAGGGTTAGACTGGCATAGACCCAGCCTTTCCTGGAGACGCTGCCAGGGGTTGAACCAAAGGCTTTCTGCATGCAAAGCATAGGAACATAGGAAGCTACCATATACTGAGTCAGACCCTTGGCCCATCTCGCTCAGTATTGACTACACAGACTGGCAGCAGCTTCTCCAAGGTTGCAGGCAGGCATCTCTCTCGGCCCTATCTTGGAGATCCTGCCAGGGAAGGAACTGGGAACCTTCGGCATGCAGGGATTCTTCCCAGAACAGCCCCATCCCCTAAGGGGAATCTCTTACAGTGCTCACACTTCTAGTCTCCCATTCATATGCAACCAGGGCAGACCCTGCTAAGCAAAGGGGACAAGTCATGCTTGCTCCTACAAGATCAGCCAATGCTCTGCCACTGAGCTGTGGCCCCTCCTCTCAAATATAAAGCTGCCTCCTACGGAGTCAGATCCTGGGCCCATCTAGCTCAATATATGGCCTACACGAACTGGCAGCAGTGCTCCAGGCTTTGGGGTCTTTCCCAGCCCTGCCTGCAGATGCTGATGGAGATTGAACCTGGGACCTTCTGCATCCAAAGCAGACGCTCTACCACGGGGCTACGGCCTGTTGTCGCTGGACTACAGCTTGGGGGTGGCACAAGATACTGACTTGCCCTATGTTCCTGGTGGGGGCCAGCCCCCTTTCAAAAAAGGCCCTTGCCTGCTTTGAAAGTGACCCACGGGGTAGGGAGGAAGGGAGCCTGCTCTTCTTTCCCCGTGATCCTTGCAAGCTTGCAAGGGACAGCTCGGTCCTGAAGCGCCGCTCCAAAGCCAGAGGTAGGGGGCATCTTGCAACCTTTCTTGTGCCCCAATCATCTGTCGCCTGAGACGACTGCCTCACCTGGCCTCATGGAAAGTGCTGCAGCTCCAGTACTACAGCTCCAGTGGCGAACCACAAGGAGCTGGCCCTCTGGAGGAAAAGTCTAGCCAGGGCTGATAGCTGGAATGGCAACATAGAGCCTCCATGTTAAGAGGATGTCTACCCTGATGGCCAGATTTTCAAGACAAACAGCACAGGCGAGCTCCAGCAATTGCTGGTGGGCTTCTCAGAGGCATCTGTGGACCCTGGCGAGAAATAAGATACTGGACAAGAAGAACCCTTGGTATGGTCCAGGAAAGTGGTTCCAAACCTGGAGGCCTCCAGATGTTGCGGAACTACAACTCCCATCAGCCCTAGTGACAATTTACTCTTGCTGGAGCTGATGTTCAGCAACATCTGGAGGCCCCCAGGTTGGGAACCACTGATTCGGAACATCTTATTCAGGAGTTCTCCACTTTGGGTCAGCAGATGTTGGAACAGAACTCCCATCAGCCCCGGCCACAATGGCCAGGGATGATGGGAGTTATAGTTCAATTACGACTGGGGACCCAAGATTGGGAATCCTCTTCTTATGTTCTTAAAGCACTTGCAGTTACTATGAGACCCTCTAGCTGGGGGTGGGGTGGGGGAGGACCTCTTCCTTCTGCATCTCCATAAGTTTATGGTTTGAGTCACAACAAATGCTGTGTCAGGGCCACCAGGAACAACCACCCCAGACTGCGACAATCCCCTTCTGCAGAGGCTCTGTGTCCTGAAATGCAAAGTGGTTCACAGGACAGGGAGGAAATGTTCAGCCGCGTGGGGCTGGAGTTATCAGGGGAACAAGAGAGGCATGCCATCACAGTGCCAGCCCCGGCCTCCCCTGCCCCCTGATAACAGAGCATGGGTGGGGGGAGGAGGTGTGATGCAGGGGCAAACAAGAGGAATCGTTCTGCACACGGCTAATCTCTGCCCGTGCTTTGCAAGGACGTTGACAAGGTGAACGGCAGCATGCCAGAGAGGCTAGTGGGAAGAAACAAGCAATGATTAGCCAGGCCCAGCAGAGCTAAATGCGTAGAATCATAGCATTGGAAGGTACCCTGGAGGTCATCTAGTCCAGCCCCCTGCTCAGTACAGGAAACTGCTACTGCGTCCCTGACAGATGGCTGTCCGGCTTCTGTTTGAAAAACTCCGGCGAAGGTGTGCAATGGAACCCCCACTACATAAGGCTGACTCTCTGCTGAACAAAACTAACAGTTCATCTAGCCTAAATCTGCACCCTTGCCATTTCCATCCATGGCTTTTAGTCTCGACCTCGGGTGTCACAGAGAATAAGTCAAGCCATCGACCAGATCAGGGCTGTCCCCAGCCTAATGCACAGCATGGGGAGTGGAACTGAATTCAGGGGTGGCCAGGAGTTGAATTCAGGAGCGGCCATTTAGGCGAGGCGAGGAAGTTGCCTCAGGCTCCTGGGGGACCAGCAGGGCGGCAAGATGTTCCTGGCCGTGGCCACCAGAGCAGCTCTTTGGGACTGATCTGTCGCTTGCAAGCTAGCAAGAAGCACAAGGAGAGAAGGGGGGGTCCACTGTTCCCCCCCCTCCCCAGAGGCGTCCATAACCCCGGACCTTGGGGCCCCGGCCGCCAGCCCTCCTTCTCACTGCCGCCATGAGGCCGAACTGCCAATATTTTAGTCGCCATGTGCGCGGCCGGGGAGTGAGGCGAGCATCATGGGCTTGCGGCACTTTATGCTAACTGCGCAGGCGCACCGGAGCGCCTCGCAGTTCTCAGAGGCCGCTGAGCCAGATAGTCAGGCTCAGTGGCCGCTCCTGCTCCACCCGCTGGGGGTGGGGTGGGGAGGCCTGGCTGCCTCACTCCTCCACTCCCCGGCCTCGCACACGGTGGCGAAAATTTGGGTGGTCTGCCCTCATGGCAGTGGTGGTAGAAACAGCTCACTGCGGTGGTGACAGCTTGCCTCATGGAGGCGGGGGGGGGGTCATGGCTCATGGCGGTGGATGGGGGGGCCTTACAGCAGCATGGTCCGGGCGCCCAGATTGCTTAAGTGTGCCACCACCACCTCCAATGCCATTTCTGAAGCTTCCAAAGGTTTTGGAAGGGGGCTGGCCCCCATCAAGGACTTCAGGCAAGGCAGCATTTGGCACCTCACCTCAGGAGCTCCAGCTGTCTGGGCCACCACTGTTCCCATGGCTGAATAGCCTTCCCTCTTGCCTGCCCCAGTCACTTTTGGGAGGCTGTTTTCCTCCCACTGGGCCTTCACGGCTGTAAATGATTGCCACCCGGGGGGAAAGCAGCTGGGGTCAGGGCCGGGTTAGGACATCCTGAGGCCCTACGCCAGGAGTGGGCAAAGCTGGCCCTCCAGCTGTTGCAGAACTACGATTCCCATCATCCCCAGCCACATGTGGTTCTGTTGGAAGTGACGGACTCTGCACTGCCTCATGCCTCAGTGACAGAAGGGGACAGACTAGTGAGTCAGAGGGCTAGAGGGGTCAAGACATTGGTCATTCCTCCTCTCTACTGCTCTGACACTATCCCTTTGGTATGTACATTGCTACTCTCAGGGACTTCCTTCCTGCCTCTCTCTCTCTCTCTTCCTTCTTCTCCCTGTCACACACACACACACGCCTCTCTCTCTGCACCATGTGTGCACAGAGATGCAGACAGCATCTGTCTGCATCCAGCCAGCTAGCTAGATTAGAGATTCTATCTCTCCACTTTCCTATCTAGAATGGAGTTCTCCAATAAAGAATCCTCATATTGATTTGAAACTATGAACTGGCTCCAAGTTCCTTTTGCTCTCAGCATACACGCATGCCTGGGCAGACTCTGCTGTGTTTTGCCTCTGTGCACTCTGCCGTAATAGAAGGGTGTCTCTTGCCAGAGAGACTTCCCAACAGTTAGGACATGCTGAGGCCCTACGCCAGGAGTGGGCAAAGCTGTCCCTCCTCCAGCTGTTGCTGAACTACAACTCCCATCATCCCCAGTCACATGTGGTTCACCAACAGCTGGAAGGCCACGTTTGCCCACCCTTGCCCTCAGCTATGCCCTGCCGAAAAGGCCCCATAGCATTACACAAAATAACAGTTGTAAGAAAAAGGACAATGGAAATAGGAATAATGAAGCTTTATTCGTACTTGGCAAAGGTGCGATGAAAAACTAATAGGCTAACAAAAACAGTCGCCTTGCCATAATAAGCCTATTTGCATTAGGAATACCTTTAAACAATAATACATTGTGTAAAACTTGAAATGTAGTCTCTTTCCCCCCCTGTCTTCAGAGGCCCCAAGCTGTAGCTTACTTACCTTGTGCCTAAATGGGGCACTGGCTGGGAAACAGCTAATACGGGGCAAAAATTGGGGTGGGGTCCTCCCTTCCACCAGCCCATGCTGCATTTTAAATTCCCCCCACCCTATAAGGACCAGCTTGGGTCTTTCTACCACCATAGCTAGCTGCTCTCAGTTGAGGACAAATGGATGCATTTGAAGAATTAACGTATGCAAATGAACAGTGGTCCAGTGGGGCTTTTCTCTTCCTGCCTAGCCTGTTTTTTCTTTCTTTCTGCCTGGAACTGTTTTCTTTTTCTTTTGTCCTCTTCCTTCTATTCAGAAGCAGAAGCACAAGAAGTGAAAAAGAATGATTAGGCAAAATAGTGGAGTGGAGGTCCATAGATGGCTGTTGTTTGCAATAGCTAATTGGAACCTCCATATCCCGAGGAAGTCTACCCCTAAGCACCGGTTGAGGGGGTGAACACTTCGGGAGTACTGCTGCCTTCATGTCCAGTTTGTGGGCCTTCCTGAGGCATCTGGTGGCTGTGATTTGAAAGAGGATGATGGGTTAGGAACATAGGAACATAGGTTGTTGGACTTTGGGGAAAGCATGTGCTTAAAGAACGTACAGAATTTGCTGGTATGGAATGAAATGATTGTCCCTTATCTAGATGTTTTCAGAGAGGATTCAAGGTAGACCCATTCATGGAGAAGCAGAAGTCTTTCAGTGGCTATTAGACATACTGGCTAAATGAAACCTACATGTACAGATGCACTGAGATCACCCTTTGCTGGGGAACAACCGCAGGAGAGGATTATAGCTTTCCTGCTCCGCTTGTGGGTTTCTCAGAAGCATCTGTTTGGCCACTGTAAGAAGCAGGGTAATGGGCTAGCCCAGAGGTTCTCAAATGTTGCGGCACTACAACTCCCATCACCCCCTGCTACAATTGATGGAGTCAGGGGGTAATGGGAATTGTAGTCCAACCACATCTGGGGACCCAAGTCTGAGAAGCCTCAGCCTGAGCAACCACATCTGGGGACCCAAGTCTGAGAACCCAAGTCTGAGAAGAAGAATGAGTTCTTTGCGACTGTCTTCACGGCAGAGGATACTGAGCATATGCCTGTTCCTGAACCAGGCTTTTTAGGGATGGAGGCTAGAGAGCTAAGTCAGATAGAAGTGACAAGGGATGATGTTCTAAACTGTCTGGAAAAACTGAAAGCTAACAAATCACCAGGGCCGGATGGCATCCATCCAAGAGTCCTCAAAGAACTCAAATGTGAAATTGCCGACCTCCTTGCTAAAATATTTAACTTATCCCTGAAATCGGGCTCTGTACCAGAGGACTGGAGAGTAGCAAATGTAACACCGATTTTCAAAAAGGGATCCAGGGGCAATCCGGGAAATTACAGACCGGTTAGCCCAACGTCCGTTCCAGGCCAATTGATGGAAAGCATCCTCAAGGATAAAATTGTAAAGCACCTAGAAGAACAGGCCCTGCTGGGAGTGAGCCAGCATGGCTTCCGCAAAGGTAAATCTTGCCTCACCAACCTTTTGGACTTCTTTGAGAGAGTCAACAAGTGTGTGGATCAAGGTGATCCAGTTGACATAGTCTACCTGGACTTCCAAAAAGCTTTTGACAAAGTTCCTCATCAAAGACTCCTGAGGAAACTTAGCGGTCGTGGGATAAGGGGACAAGTACATGTGTGGATTGCTAAATGGTTGAAAGACAGGAAACAGAGGGTAGGTATAAATGGAGAGTTTTCACAATGGAGGGAAGTAAGAAGTGGGGTCACCCAGGGATCTGTACTGGGACCGGTGCTTTTTAATTTATTCATAAATGATCTAGAAGCAGGGGTAAGCAGCCAGGTGGCCAAATTTGCAGATGATACCAAACTCTTCTGGGTAGTGAAATCCGAAACGGATTGTGAGCAGCTCCAAAAGGATCTCTCCAGACTGGGGGAGTGGGCGACAAAATGGCAAATGCGGTTCAATGTTAGCAAGTGTAAAGTGATGCACATTGGGACGAAAAACCCCAGCTTCAAGTATACGCTGATGGGATCCGAGCTGTCGGTGACGGACCAGGAGAGGGATCTTGGGGTTGTGGTGGACAGCTCATTGAAAGTGTCGACTCAATGTGCGGCAGCTGTGAAAAAGGCAAATTCCATGCTAGGGATCATTAGAAAGGGGATTGAAAATAAAATGGCTAACATTATAATGCCCTTATACAAAACTATGGTGCAACCACACTTGGAGTACTGCGTACAATTCTGGTCACCACATCTAAAAAAGGACATTGTAGAACTGGAAAAGGTGCAGAAGAGGGCAACCAGGATGATCAGGGGCCTAGAGCACCTTTCTCATGAAGCAAAGCTACAACCCCTGGGGCTTTTTAGTTAGAAAAAAGACGTCTGCGGGGAGACATGATAGAGGTCTATAAAATCATGCATGGCATGGAGAAAGTGGAGAGAGAGAGATTCTTTTCCCTCTCACACAACACTAGAACCAGGGGTCACTCCATGAAATAGATTGCCAGGAGGTCTAGGACCAACAAACGGAAGTACTTTTTCACATAACGCATGATCCACTTGTGGAACTCTCTGCCACAGGATGTGGTGACAGCCAATAACCTGGATGGCTTTAAGAGGGGTTTGGATGACTTCATGGAGGAGAGGTCTGTCAATGGCTACTAGTCAGAGGGCTGTGGGCCACCTCCAGCCTCAAGGGCAGGGTGCCTCTGAGTACCAGTTGCAGGGGAGTAATGGCAGGAAAGAGGGCATGCCCTCAACTCCTGTCTGTGGCTTCCAGCGGCATCTGGTGGGCCACTGTGTGAAACAGGATGCTGGACTAGATGGGCCTTGGGCCTGATCCAGCAGGGCTGTTCTTATGTTCTTATGTAAGCCCTGACTACATTTTGGTCAAATTCAGCAGGATTCTTTGTTATGTTCTCATTAAAATGAGATCAGACAAATTTATGGAGGAAAGAACTATCGTGGCTATTAGACCTGATAGCTCAATGGAACTTCCATGTTTAGAGGCAGTATATCTCTAAACACAAAAAAGAGGGTCTCGTCTTCATGTCCTGCTTGTGAGCTTCCAGAGCCATTAGAGTGGCAGCTGAGATAAAGAGAAGGCTGACTCGGTGGGCTTGGGGTCGGATCCAGTGTAGGCAACACTCACTGTCTTGGCAGTTTGGGGAAAAGCACAGATGATGTGGCAATGGTTACCCTGCCAGCTGCGAAGCCAGGGGCGTAACTACCATTAGGCAAGGGGAGGCAGTCGTCTTGGGGCCCCACTGCCTCGAGGGCCCCCCCAGAGGCACATCACATGACTCCCCCCCATGTTGCACACCTTATGAATTATGTTGAGTCTCTTGGAGATGGGCAAGAGCAGAGAATAAAAAAAAAACCCCTAGATTGTGAAGTGTGTTTGTGTGTGTATATCAGTGAGGGGCCTATTTTAAAATCTTGTCTCTGGGCCCCCTCCAACCTTGCTACGCCCCTGTGCGAAGCTCCACATCTGTGGTGCAGATGGGCCTACTACTAGTTGGACAGCTAAAGGCCACCTCCAGCCTCAAAGGCAGGATGCCTCTGAGTACCAGTTGCAGGGGAGTCACAGCAGGAGAGAGGGCATGCCCTCAACTCCTGCCTGTGGGCTTCCAGCAGCATCTGGTGGGCCACTGTGGGAAACAGGATGCTGGACTAGATGGGCCTTCTTGGGCCTGATCCAGCAGGGCTGTTCTTTTGTTCTTCTGTTCTTATGACCAGCATGGGCTGAGGCTGGGTACGATGAGACGGTAGAGTCTGGAAGCATGTCAACCTCCAAGTCAAAGACAGTGATGCAGCTATGATCTGTGCAGCACCTGGTGGGTGTGTTGCTTCACAAGGAGCAGCAGAGCATGAGAATAAGCTTGCCAGATGCACCATGAGAAATGTAACCACTGAGGATTACTGAGGGATCGGGCCGTAGCTCAGTGGAAGAGCCCCTGCTTGGCATGCAGAAGGTCCGAGCTTCAATCTGTGGCAGCATCTCCAGGTAGGGCTGGGAAAGACCATCCCTGAAACCCTGGAGAGCTCCTGCCAGTCAGTGTTACACAGCCCTGCTCAACTTTGCCCCCCCCCCCGCAGCTGTTTTTGGACTATAACTCCCATAATCCCCAGCCACAGTGGCCAACAGCCAGGGATTATGGGAGTCGTAGGCCAACATCTGCAGGGGGGCTGAGTTGAGCAGCCCTGGAAGTTTTACGCACAGCAGTTTTACTGCAAGGTTTTTGCTTTTAGCTCACATCTCCTCCGGAATGGAGGGTACAAGTACACACATTGGCCAGATTTCCCCCGAAGTCCCTGCGAGGGATCGGGGAGCAGTCCAAGTGTGCAGTTCGGGTTTTCCACTGAGCCCGAGTGCAGCCCGATTTATCTCTGGAGTAAAAAACTGCACTATTTTCAGTGTTTTTTTTGAGACAGCTTTAAGTTTGCAGTACAGCCTCCCAATAAACCCGCAGTAAAATCTGCTGTGTATCAAACCTCCTGGTGAAGACAGTACTGAGCTAGGTGGACCAAGGGGGTCTGGCTTGGTAGAAGACTGCTTCCTATAGCCAATGATGATACTGGGCAGAGTTTTCAGTGTTTTCTACTATCACCTACCCCAAAGAGTAAGGAGTTCTAGGCAAACTTATGGGAGGGGGAATTGCAGGCTTCGGATGTCTTTATCATATCTGTTTATGTGTCAATATATAAATGGAGCAGGGGCACAATGAATTGCTTTTAATCTTTGGACAGCATCAACCTAAGCAAATCGCAAGACCTTGGAGACCCCTCAAAGCTCCTTCTTTCTTGCTTTGCAGAGTTTTGGCACTAGCTAGTAGGCACCAGCCATCAAAGGCTATCAATGCTCATTGCAGCAAGCAACTTCTAGCACTTGGTGAGGCTATTCACATGATTGTAGAAAACCGGGCTAGCCTCTGCTAGCCCGATTTCCTACGATCGTGTGAACACCGGGCTCGGCTGCAAGCCCGGTGGTTCTTGAGTGGGTAACCCGCTCAAGTAGCCCACCCCTTAAACCGGATAGTGAGCAGCCATGGTGCGGTGCCGCACTGTGGCTACTCACGAGTAGACTCCCCGCTTAGGGGTCTCCCCAATATGTCCTGCGCACTTGCACAGGGCATACTGGAGCTTCCGGGGGCTGCGCGGCCCCTGAACTCCCCAGCCCCTGCCGGCTCTGTCATGGAGCCGGCAGTCGTGTGGGCGGCCAATTCGGCTGCCGAGGGCTCCCACCCTGATCGTCCCCACAAAACCAGCAAAAGCGGGTCTCACTGATCGTGAGACCCGCCTCGGTGTCTATTCAAGCAGAAGTTGGCCCAAAAGGCCTTCTTTCCCCTTGCACTGTGATAGCAACAGAAATCCAGTTCTCTCCTGTGGCAGCCGTGCGGGGAATGCAGTGAATTTCAAATCTTGGTGCAATTAGAGTCAGTCCTGGTCTGCATGCTCTGTTTGGGCACAGGAGTGGTTTCCTCAGCTAGAAGCACGGAGGGCTTTCCCTTGCCTGTGGCCCATAGACCTCGAGTGAAACCCCTTCGCATCTCCAAACTGCAAGTCAGTCAGAGCCCATGCTGGGTGGTTTCCTTCAGTCTCCTTCCAGCTGCTTCGGGTAGAAAAACCCAATTACATGGTTAATGCTATACGGTAGCTTGAAAGGGAAGATCTGTTGATTAGTTATTATTATGTGTGGGGGTGGGGTTCCCCCCTTTCCCCAAACCTGGCATGTTTGCTGGGTTTTCTTTATTTTCAACCACAAATCCACCCGATTGAGAAAAAATAAACACACCACTATATAGCTACTCCGTGCTCGGTCACAGATGGCTTTCATCGGCCTAACCTAAACAGTCTCTGGAGCATCAACGGCATGAATACCAGCAGGGCTTATTTCAAGAATCCGTGTTCAGCGCCAGGACGCAGGCCTGACAACAGCCAGCAAAACCCAGTTTAAGGCGCTTCTAGGTTCAGCAATCTCCTTCTCTGAATTTCCCCTTGGAGTCTGGAGTTCTGGTCTTGTTTTGTGCCTTTGCTCCCCTGCTGTGTTACTCTGATGCACACATGTGCATTTACAACACAGTGCAAGAAGAAGAAGAAGAAGAAGAAGAAGAAGAAGAAGAAGAAGAAGAAGAAGAAGAAAGCCATTTTGATGGGATGGTATGTGTGGTCAGAAGCATCACATCCAGATCTTTGGACTGGGCAGGAGAGCTGGTCTCGTGGTAGCAAGCATGACTTGTCCCCATAGCTAAGCAGGGTCTGCCCTGGTTGCATATGAATGGGAGACTAGAAGTGTGAGCACTGTAAGATATTCCCCTCAGGGGATGGAGCCATTCTGGGAAGAACAGAAGCTTCCAAGTTCCCTCCCTGGCAGCATCTCTGAGATAGGGCTGAGAGAGTCCTGTCTTCAACCTTGGAGAAGCCGTTGCCAGTCTGTGTAGACAATACTGAGCTAGATGGACCAATGGTCTGACTCAATATATGGCAGCTTCCTATGTTCCTATCTTGAGAAATAAACATTCCACTTAATTGTGTGCTGGTTAGACCTCACTTGGAATCCTGCATCCAGCTAGGAACATAGACTATAGGCCCAGTGAGCTCAGTATTGTCTACAATACCCCTGCTAACTGAGCAAAGAGGCGCCTTTTAAAAGTGGTGATTCTCTTTATTGAGCAGGCAGAGAGCAACTGGTTCTTTCAGCCCCAGCACAGCACCCCTCCAGTGACTGTTGCTGCTGGTGTCTATCTTATGTTTCTTTTTTAGATGATGAGCCCTTTAGGGACAGGGATCCATCTTATCCTTCCTTCCTTTCTGTAAACCGCTTTGGGAACTTCTGTTGAAAAGCAGTATATAAAGTTTCATAGTACAACTGACTGGCAGCAGCGCTCCAAGGTTTCAGGAAGGACGTCTCTCCTAGTGCTTCCAGGGACTTTTACACACAGCAGGCTTTACCGTGATTTTACGGGGAGGCCTTACTGCGAACTCGAAGTTGTCCCAAAAAACTGCCGCAAATAGTGGATATTTTTTTTACCCTGGATATAAATCGGGCTGCACTCTAACATGCAGTGGAAAAACCAAATTGTGTGTGAAGTGCTCCCTGATAATTCACAGTGACTTCGGGGTAAATCTGGCCAGTATGTGGACATAACCCGCAACCCCGCCCCCCGGTTCCGGAGGAGATGCGAGTTAAAGGGCTTTAAGAGCCCTGTGCAAAAAACTTCTTGGAAATGCCAAGGCTTGGACCTGCAAGGCTTGGGGGACCTTACAGTGAGTGCTCACATGTGGCCACCCATCCAAGTGCAAACTAAGTTGCACACTGCTTAGCAAGAGGGACAATTAATGCTCACTGCTATAAGACCAAGGCACCTTAAGTGGTGCAGAGGGAAATGCTTGACTAACAAGCAGAAGGTTGCCCGTTCGAATCCCCACTGGTACTATATCGGGCAGCAGCGCTATAGGAAGATGCTGAAAGCACGGGAGGAGGCAGTGGTAAACCCCTCCTGTATTCTACCAAAGAAAACCACAGGGCTCTGTGGGCGCCAGGAGTCGAAATCGACTTGACGGCACACTTTACCTTGAGTATAAGACAAATTCTCCTCCCCTGGTCCTGCGTTGTGAACTGGAAGAGGTTTAGAGAAGGGCAAAGAAGATGGCTAGGGCTCTGGAAATTGAGTCCTAAGGGAGGGTTGAAGGGAGCAAACTTGTTCTCTGTTGCTCCTGAGGACTAGAGCCAATTGGTTGAAAATGACAAGGAAGCAGATTCAGACTAGGCATTAGGAAGAATTTCCTAGCTGCAGTAGCTGCTGGACAGTGGAACAGTCTGCCTCATGATGCGGTGGGCTCTTTTTTTTTTTTTGCTGGAGATTTTCAAACAGAGGCCATCTGCCAGGGATGCTGTAACAGGTGACTGAGCAGGGCTGAGTCAGGACTAGAAGACCTCCAGGGTCCCTTCCAACTCTAACCTTCTATGATTCCATGGAAAAATAAAGGAACGCTCAGAGGGAAATTATTGTCTGGGTGCTGGATGTCTCAGGGAGTATCGTCGCACATATGAATCCCCCCCTCATTTAAGATCTTTTAAAATTTGAGGGTGGGGTTCTTTAATTTGTTCAGATTTGGGTCATTTTTAAACATTCCTTCCCTCTGTTTTTGTAACATCGGATGCTCTCCTCAGCTGCCCACAAACAGCTGCCACAAACAGGAAAACAACAAGACCTTCCGGAACATTCCGCAAAGGTCTCCCCAGAAAATGCCATTTTTGTTGCCACTTGCAGGAAAACAACTGTTCCATATAAAACTGTGTTCTTTTGCCATTTCAAAAACCAGGATAAATTAGATATGTCTGGGGGAGGACATTGCTGGAACATCTTTAAAGGACAGGGGGCCGGCGGGGCGGGGGCGGAGATGGCACAGTGTTGGCCTCAACAGAGCTGTGTCCTGCAGCTGGGGAAATCCTCACCCTCGCCCCCCCGCAGAGCGTGACACAGATGCCACGGACACGCCTTCTTTTCTGCTCCTCTCAAGCTGAGTTTGCCCATCAGAGAAAAACAACATTTTAATAATTACAAAACTTCACACTCCATAATTTTAGCTTTTGGGGAGCCACACTGTAGCCCAGCTCTCACAGACGTGACCTATAGCTTCATATTTCTGGTGGGGAATTCACACAATTCTTTCTTCTTCCATACACCCTTGCATGAAGCCTTTCCCTGCATGTTAAAAAGTAACATTTCAGGAAAGGCTAGAATCCTGACATGCTCATTTTCCTCCTAAAAGGAGTTGGAACACTGGTCCAAAAAACAATTCCCTGAATACGGAAAGCCACCGTGTCAGGGAGAAGGTTATGGTTGCATAGAGATGATTTTGGTGTGGTGTCTTAGCGATGAACAGAAGCACATGCTTGCAGCACTGGAACACTGCTCAGAGACATGATAGAGATCTATAAAATTATGTATGCTATGGAGAGAGTGAAATAAACCTCCTTCTCTCCCAACCCTAGAGCTAGGGATCCTCCCATGGAAAAGATAGCTGGGAAATCTAGGACTGACAAAAGGAAACACTTTTTCTCCTAGTACATAATTAAACTGTGGAATTCTCTGCCACCAGATGTAGTGGTGGCCACCAGTGTGGATGGGGCTTAGACAAATTCTTGGAGGACAGGTCTATCAATGGCATCAGGTGAGCCACTGTGGGAAACAGGATGCTGGGTTAGAGAGGTCTTGGGCCTGATCTTCTTATGTTCTTGACCAGCATAAGGTAAAAAGATACACAGAAGCTGTAAAATTAGAAATTATTAAAAGCAGTAGGGTAAAGGCTGTAAAACTAGAATCTATAGTCTAAAAGTGTGAATCTATAAAACCTCTAAAATGGTGTTTCCATTTATGCACCAGGAATGTGTCTTCTGGCAAAGGCCATGATTTTGGTTTGGTGATAGTTTATTTCCAGGTGGTGCTTCTTACAGTATTGAGCGAGGGCCCCCATTGCTCTTCTGAGTCCAATGGAGGCCCTAGAGAGAATTGCTGTGTGGTCTGCATAGTGCAGTATGGAGATGTGTTTCTCTGACAGCTTGGGAGGGTGAAAGTGTCGAGATTAGCTAAGTAGCCCACCTTGGAGTTTAAATAGAAGTTGAATAGGTGCGGAGCAAGTATGCAGCCTTGTTTGACACAACTTTGCAATGCCTGGACCAATACAAACCAAATTGGGTACCGTTGTAGGACTCATAAGGACACCTCAAGGACGTAGTTTGTGATGATGTCATCGGCCCTGATTCAAGATGGCGGGTGCATTAAAGTTGGAGGTGCAAGTGGTCCAACTTATGAACTGCCTAACCGATTTGAACAAAATTTGCTACAGCTGTAGGGAAACATAGGGACGGCTCAAAGACATAGTTTGTAATGATGTCATCCACCCTGATTCAAGATGGTGGATGCATGAATGGTTGAGGCACAAGTGGGATGACTTATGGACTGCCTAACCCCTTTGAACCATTTGGTACAGTTGTAGGGGCACATAGGGACACAACAGTGTAGCTTGTGATGATGCCATCCACCTGAATTCAAGATGGTGGATCAGTAAACGCTTGAGGTGAAAGTGGGAACCGATTTGGACCAAATCTGGTGCAGTTGTAGGAACACATAGGGATACTTCAATGGCATAGTTTGTGATGATGTCATCCACCCCAATTCAAGATAGCAGACTCATGAATGTTTGAGGCACAAGTGGTCTAGCTTGTGGACTGCCTAACTGACTTGAACCAAATTTAGTACAGCTGTAGTGAGTGACACACAGGGACACTTCAATGGCATAGTTTGTGATGATGCCATCCTCCCCAATTCAAGATGGCTAACGTGAACATTTAAGGCTGAAGTGGGTTAACTTGTGAGGATGGCAATTATCAGTTAGTGAAAGGAAAGTAGGCAGTTTAGTTCTTACCAGAATAACTTCTTGCCAGTGTTTCCACCATCTGCCTAGTAAATGTATACAACAGTGAGTACATTCCTCTCTCTCCTCCACCCAAATGGACCCTTCTACCTCATGAGGAGACTCAGTCTACAGGCTGCCAGCTGAGTACTCTGGAACTGCTTCCACATCTGAACCCGGGCTTGACAGCAGAGTTCTGGGGAATCAGTGGAGACAATGGTGGTTCCTCAGTGAAGCCTGAGATTTTTGGAATATAACTCCCCCAGATGTAGTCTTGCCTAGAGCCATGAAGCGTAGAGCTGAGTAGAGGAGGAATCTCTGGCTCCGAACTGGGGCTGCCAGCCACACATCCTCCTCTGGGGATCTGCCTGAGTCCCAGTTGAAGAGTTCGTTCCTTCCTTCCTTCCTTCCTTCCTTCCTTCCTTCCTTCCTTCCTTCCTTCCTTTTTATTTCTCTAGGTAAACCACTTTGGGGACCTTGTTGAAAAGTGGTACTGTATGTAAATATTCATAATAGTAGTAGTAGTTTCCTGGCGCCCAGTGACCTCACCTGGCCTGGATCAGGATATTTCTTTATTTAATTAATTTGTAGACCGCCTGACTCCAAAGGCTCTAGATGGTACACAAAAACAAACACAAGAAACAAAACAAAACAAAACTGTTAAAAAGAGCAATTTAAAAATTTAAAACATTCAGAGATTACTAAAAGCCTGGCTGAAAAAATGTGTCTTAAGGGCTCTTTTAAAGGCTGGCAAAGATGTTAAACCACGAATGTCTATAGGGCGCACATTCCACAACTTAGGAGCGACTACAGAGAAGGCCCAGTCCTGAGTCACTGCCAGATGAGCTGGTGGCAAATAGAGATGGACCTCTCTCGATGATCCCAATGTGTGGCGGGGATCATGCAGACGAAGGCACTTTCCCAGATAACCTGGTCCTAAGCCATTTAGGGCTTCAAAGGTAATCACCAGCACTTTGTATTTTGCCCAGAAACCTATTGGTAGCCAATGCAATTGCTTTAAAACAGGCATAATATGGTCTCTCCGAGACACCCTGGAGACCAATCTAGCCACTGCATTTTGAATCACCTGAAGTTTCCGAACTACATACAAAGGCAGCCCCACGTTGAGCACATTGCAGTAGTCAAGCCTAGAGGTTACCAGAGAGTGCACCACAGTTCTGAGAGCACTTTCTTCACAGAACGGACGCAGCTGTCGTATCAACCAAAGTTAATAGAAAGCGTTCCTGGCCATAGCCTCAACCTGAGAAACCAGAGTGAGGCCTGGGTCTAGCACTCCCAAAGCTATGTACTGGACTTCCACTGGCCCCTTTGCACTGACTGCTGCTTCCAGAATGAGTCTTGCCCCTGTCCGGAACTGTGCTTCTCGAACTGTCCTCTCTGGCTTCTCCAAGACAGAGCTGTGAGAGATTCCTGCCTACAACCTTGGAGAAGACTGTGCAGTTAGATTAGACCAATGGTCTATCCACTGGTCTATCCACTACTGAGCTAGATAGACCACTGGCCTGACACAGTATATGGCAGTTTCCTATGTGCCATTCCCCTCCGGCTCATTGGATTGGCACCCAACTCCCCCTGGGGACCCCCCAATCTGGCTTCTTGGGGTATGATCCCTGCTGTGGTTTGACAGTTTTAAGCAAAAATCTAAACCTTGTAATGAGCAGGTTTTAAACCAAAGTCAATTAAATGGATGGACAAAAGACAGGCCATCAAGAGAAAACCCTTTTGGGTCTGAAGCTCTTACATTGTGTATCTCATTTTCCTCAAAGAATGAATCCCTCAGCTCAGTTGTGTAAGCGTCTTTCCTCTTCCCCGCTTTTTGCCATTTCTATCCAAAAATAAGTACAGGAACCGTTATAGGAGACCCTTCAGATTGCCTTTGGCAAGTGTTTGGGTGTGTGTGTGTATGCGTGTGTCTGTGCCGGAGCCAAGCCGAATGTTTTCTCTGCATAATTATATCTTATTACCACTACACAAATAAACAGTTGAGATTTGCGGTGTGCTGCATGACACGTGGCTTTCTGTTTGGGGTGTGTGGTTTTTGTTTTTTTTTAAAGCCTCCATAAAGCTGTCAGAAAAGAGAATTCGACATAGAACAGAAGCTAGTGCTGGTGCATTTGCTGCCACGGTGTCAGGTAGCTGAGCCATGGGCAGCAGTCCCTAGGGGGCGAAAATCCAAGGCCAGGACTAGGAGGATTAGGAGGTCACCAGGGGTTAAGCCAAGCAGGCACTCAGGAGACAGGAGGATCAAGCTGAACATAGGAAGCTGCCATATACTGAATCAGACCCTTGGGCCATCTAGCTCAGGATCGTCTACACAGAATGGCAGCGGCTTCTCCAAGGTTGCAGGCAGGAGTCACTCTCAGCCCTATCTTGGAGATTTTGCCAGGGAGGGAACTTGGAACCTTCTGCTCTTCCCAGAGCGGCTCCATCCCCCTGAGGGGAATATCTTATAGTGCTCGCACTTCTAGTCTCCCATTCATATGCAACCAGGGCAGACCCTGCTTAGCTAAGGGGACAAGTCATGCTTGCTACCACAAGACCAGCTCTCCTGAAGCCATGAACATGCTGAGGATCAGAGCCAAGTAGTCACCAGGAGCTAGGAAGAAGCCAAGGATCAAACCACACACCCACACAAGGCAACTTGATTACTGACAAAAGGTCTGCCTCAGCCAGGAAGCCTTTTATACTTCCTGCTCCTGGGAGAGACCAATGAGCAGCTTCCTAGGGCCGAGTTTGCTGAGGGCTTGTAATGTTAGCAACTGCCACAAGGAGCTGGGCTGCAGAGCAGGCAGGGCAAGCCACATGGTGCCATGACCTCAGATCAGGGACCGCTCCCCAACTATGACCCACAGCTCGGGCGACCCTGCACTGCACTGCCAGGCCCACCCCACACCAGGACATCCAGGGGAACTAACATAAGAACAGCCCTGCTGGATCGGGACCAAGGCCTATCTAGTCCATCATCCTGCTTCACACAGTGGCCCACCAGAGGTGCATCTAGGTAATTCTGAAGCCTGGACCTAAAGGCCTTTGGAGGTCGTCCCCCCCGCTCCCCACTGCAAGTTAAGCCTCATTTTTTAACTCGTAGGTTCTTGAGGGCACAAACCACACCACCCAGGAGTATGAAACACACACCTAAATATGGTTTGGGGGTCCCCAGGGGGTGTGGAGGCCCTGGGTTTTGACCCAGAAGTCCACGGGTAAGAGCAGCTCTGAGTGGCCCACCAGATGCCTCTGGGAAGCCCACAGGCAAGAACTGCGGGCATGAGCTCTCTCTCCTGCTGTTGCTCCCCTGCAACTGGTATTTAGAGGCATCTTGCCCCTAGGGCTGGCCTATAGCCCTCAGACAAGCAGCTATTGCTAGACCTGTCCTCCATGAATTTATTCAACCCTTTTTTGAAGTGATTGCGGCTGAAGGGATGTGCATGAATCATGATTTGACATGCAACTGGGAACACATCCCTGGCCCCTAAAAAATGGAGGAGATCAGGTGCATACCTGCTCCTCCGTTACTCGCTCCGTGCCACGTCCTGAATCGGTGGCATTCCTCCCAGCTATCTTTGCATGTCAGCCGTGGCCCGCCCCTGCCCCCAGCTGCCCTTGCAAAATGCCGGCATGCACAGTGTCCATTTGCATGACCACACAAATGGCCGCCACACATGCACCAGGCCACGCATGAGGGCAGTGGAGGGAGAGTGCTGCCGATGCACAAAAATACCTGGGAAGAGTGCTGCTGATTTAAGAAGTGGCACCGAGCAGCGCAGGAGCAGGTATGCACCGGCTCTCCTCCATTTTAAAGGGGCCATGGATGTATTCCTAACTGCACATCCAATCATGATTTGTGCACATTTGCCATTTTGTTGCCCGCTCCCCCAGTTTGGAGAGATCCTTCTGGAGCTTCTTACAATCTGTTGTGGATTTCATTACCTTAAATAATTTGGTATAATCTGCAAATTGGGCCACTTCACTGTCCCAATACAGATCTCTGGTGGACCCAACTTCTTACTTTCCTCCATTGTGAAAACTGTCTATTGATTCCTACCCTCTGTTTCCTGTCCTTCTACCAGTTACCAATCCACACATGAACCTGTCCCCTTATCCCATGACTGCTAAGTTTACTCAAGAGCTATTGTTGGGGATGTTTGTCAAAAGCTTTTTGGAAGTCCAAGTATACTATGCCAACTGATTAAAAAAACCATGTACACTGCTCCAAGCTCCTCGGAGGAAGAGTGGGATATAAGTGTAAAAAGAAGTAAGTAAGTAAGTAAAGACTGGATCACATTTATCCACTTGACAATCTCAAAGAACTCCAAAAGGTTAGTGAAGCAAGATTTACGTTTGCAGAAGCCATGCTGGTTCTCCTTCAGCAGGGCTTGTTCTTCTACACTGGCTACTTCCAGTGGCATCTGGTGGGCCACTGTGTGAAATAGGATGCTGGACTAGATGGGCCTTGGGCCTGATCCAGCAGGGCTGCTCTTATGTTCTTACTTTCTAGTCCTCTGAGATACATATTTTTGCAAGGAGATCAGCAATTTCTCATTTGAGTTCTTTAAGAAATGTTAGCCTGGGCCAGCACCTCCATTGCAACTTGAGAACACATTCCTGTCTTCATCCTCTGATTCAGAGAAGTCCCCTGAAGACTGTCAGTTCAAGTAGAGGCTGCCCCCCCCCCCGTCCCCGACACACCACCCAAGTCTGTGCTTGGAAGACTAACAAAGCCCCCTTTAAAAATAGAGCCTTCCCCAGGGAAGTGGCGGGGCCAATTCACCCAACCTGAGAAAGAGACATAAAAACCAACTGCTCCAAGTAGCTGCTGCTGGAGCAACATCACTCTTGTGTTGCTCTACCCAGCTCAAGATAAGGCAGATGCAGTTGATTAGTTAAGTAAAAGGGGTTGCAGGCCTCATATCTATTGTGTTCTGTCTAGTAATCTTTCGTGTTTTGTTTGGACGTTGGTCAGTCCTTTAGAGCAGGGATTCTCGGCCTTGGGTTCCCATGTGTTGTTGGACTTCAACTCCTGTTGGAAGTGAAGGACTCTGCACTGTCTCATGTCTCAATGACAGAGGGGGACAGATTAGTGAGTCAGAGGGCTAGAGGGGTCAAGACATTGGTCATCCCTTCTCTACTGCTCTGACACTATCCCTTTGATATGTAGATTGCTACTCTCAGGGACTTCCTGCCTGCCTGCCTTGCCACTTTCTCTTCCCCTTTCTTCTCCCTTGCAACACACACGCTCCTCTCTCCCTGCACCATGTGTGCAAAGATGGATAAACCATCCCTCTGCATCCAGCTAGGTTAGAGATCCTATCTCTCCACTTTCCTATCTAGAATGGGGTTCTCCAATAAAGACTCCTTATATTGATTTGAAACTATGAACTGGCTCCAAGTTTCTTTTACTCTCGACATACATGCATGCCTAGGCAGACTCCATTGTGTTTTGCCTCTGTGCACTCTGCTGTAATAGAAGGGTATCTCTTACCAGAGAGAATTCCCAACAACTCCCACAATCCCTAGCCTCAATGGCCTCTGGTTGAGGATTGTGGGAGTTGTGGTCTGGCAACATCTGGAGATTGAAGGTTGAGGACCCCTGCTGTAGAGAGTGTGGGGTTGGAGTCTGAAAGAAAAGGGAGGGGAAGAAGGGGGGAAAATGAGTTGCTTCTGAATGAAGTCTTATGTAAACAAGGATAAGATTTCTTAGTGTCTACAAGGGAAACAGTTACAAAACATTTAGCAATGAGATTTTGAATCAGCTATGTGTGTGACCATGCAAAACGTGTGCAAGTTCCTGTATCTTCTTTTCATTGCATTAATAGCAAGCATAAATTGTCCACTTTGCTAAGCAGGATCCACCCTGGTTTGCATTTGAATGGGAGACTACATGTGAGCACTGTAAGATCTTCCCCTCAGGGAATGGGGTCATTCTGGGAAGAGCACCTGCACGCTTGCATGCAGAAGGTTCCAAGTTCCCTCCCTGGCAGGATCTCCAAGATAGGGCTGAGAGAGATTCCTGCCTGTAACCTTGGAGAAGCCGCTGCCAACTGGGTAGACAACACTGAGCTAGATGGACCAAGGGTCCGACTCAGTAGAAGGCAGCTTCCTATGTTGTGTGTTCCTGCTTGGAGATAGTGGGGGTTCTGACCCCTTTCCCCTTGGAGCTGTGTCAGCTCTGTGTTCTTTTGGATCCCCCACCCAGCAAAGACTCCAGCTCAGCCTGGAACAGGACATGATACATTCTGACGCAACAGGATGGTATGTTGTGAAACATATTGTTGGTTTTCCAAATGTGTCCTTTGGTAATGCCTGGTCTTGCTGTGTCTTTAAGGACATGCAGAACCGTCCGTTCAACTATTGCTGGATCATTCTTGGTGCTTTCTAACACCTAGAAGCATTCATCGAGAGCCAACTAGTTTCCAGGAAACACTTTTTAATTGCTTGGTGCTTAAATACTGCTTAACGTCTTCCTGTCAAATTTAATCCTATTTAAATCCCCCCGCCCTCCACTCACTGTCTCTCTCCTCACTCACTGCTCATCTGCCTTATGAAATGAAATTACTTTTTTGGCCAGTTCCTTACAGTGGTCTGTGGGGAATCTGTTATCTTAATTAACATGTTTCGCCACTTGGTTTAAGGCTGGGAAGGATTTAGCAGTGCCAAGGAGACCCTGCTCTGTGGAAGCACCTTAGTGGAAGCACCTCCAGAACAAAAAACGGGAGAGGGCAGAAGGGGGCAATTCTGGGGGGTGAACAGACAAGTTTTGTCTCTCATGTTAGATTTCAGGAGAGAAATCACAAGGCTTGTTCACATGACCACTGGGAGGGTCGAAGAAGGTAGGTGGGCCGGGTGTGCGCCCAATTTCCGATTGTGCGCTGCTTGCAAACATTATGGTAGGAGGTGGGGAGAATGATCTTGTGCAAGGTGGCAGTGGGGTAGGGTGGCTTTTCCTTTTTGAGTTAGGAACACAGGAAGCTGCCTTATACTGAGTCAGACCCTTGGTCCTTCTAACTCAGTATTGTCTACAGAGACTGGCAGCGGCTTCTCCAAGGTTGCAGGCAAGAGGCTCTCTCAGCCCTATCTGAACTGAAGATGCTGCCAGGGAGGGAACTTGGGACCTTCTGCATGCAAGCAGGCAGATGCTCTTCCCAGAGCGGCCCCATCTGCTAAGGGGAATATCTTACAGCACCCACACATATAGTCTCCCATTCAAAATTCAAACCAGGGAGGAGCCTGCTTAGCAAAGGGGACAATTGATGCTCACTGTCCCAAGACCAGCTCTCTTCTTCCCAAAATAAGGATCTGGGCAGGAATCTTTCCCAGCCGTACCCCGAGATGTCAGGGATTGAAACCGGGATGTCTGCATGCAAAGTAGATGCTCTCTTCCACTGTATAACAAGTTGTTCTAGTAAGATCTAACCTGCCTAATTTCCTTTCACTATCTCTACAACTGAACTTGTTCCAAATCGGTTAGGCAGTTCACAAGTTAGCTCACTTGCGCCTCAAACGTTCATGTGTCTGCCAGCTTGAATTGGGGTGGATGACATCATCACAAATTATATGTTTGAGGTGTCCCTATGTGCCCCTACAAGTGTACCAAATATGGTCCAAATCGGTTCCCACTTGTACCTCAAACATTAACATGCCCACCAGTGTGGTGTAGTGGCTAGAGTGCTGGACTAGGACCGGAGAGACCCAAGTTCAAATCCCCCTTCAGCCATGATACTTGCTGGGTGACTCTGGGCCAGTCACTTCTCTCTCAGCCTAACCTACTTCACAGGGTTGTTGTGAGGAGAAACCTAAGTATGCTCTGAGCTCTTTGGAGGAAGAGCGCTCTGAGCTCTTTGGAGGAAGAGCGGACTATAAAATGTAAAAATAAATAAATAAATAAAAATAAAATCTTGACTCAGGATGGATGGCATCATTACAAACTATGCCCTTGAGCCCTCCTTATGTGCCCGTACACCTGTAGCAAATTTGGTTCCTGTTGGTTAGGTGCCCCACGGGTTAGCCCACTTGCGCCTCACGCCATCTTGAATTGGGGTGGATGAAATCATCACAAACCATACCGTTGAAGTGTCCTTGTGTGTCCCTACAGCTCCAGCAAGTTTGGTTCCAATTGTTTAGGCAGTTCACAAGTTAGTCTACTTCTGCCTCAAACGTTTACGCATCTGCCATCTTGAATTGGGTGTATGACATCATCACAAACTATGCCATTGAGGCGTCTCTATGTGTCCCTACAACTGTACCCAATTTGGTTCATATTGGCCCAGGCATTGTGAAATTGATATGACTGAAAACCAGAGCACACCCAGCTGTCCTATCTAGGTTGGGTGTTTCTCCTAATCTGACATTTGTCATGTGAATAAGCGTACAGTGTATTTCGCACAAATCTTCCCATCCTGAACTTAAACATAAGTGAGCCAGTGAGGGAATTCTCTTTATCTGTCTGGATGCTCTTTACAGATAGATAGAAAGAAAAATACTCAGTGTATTTGAAAAGTACTCATCAAATAGCCACACAGCAATGGGGGCATTAGCTACTTGTTTGGGGGCACATGAACCCCGCGGCCCCTTCTGGCATAACCTATGATTTCTTGAGATGTGCTACTCAGCTGTTTTTCTTGATGTGCCAGAGAGAATAGAATAAATCACATATGCTGAGAAGGCAAATCTGGCCATGGTTACCCATGCCTCAGTCATGGCACAGCTGGATTACTGCAATGCGCTTTACGTGGGGCTGCCCTTGAAGAATATTCGGAAACTCCAGTTGGTGCAGAATGCAGCTGCCAGGGTTCTCTCTGGAACTGCTCGCTCGGACCACATTATGCCTGAGCTGCACTGGCTGCCAATTTGTTTCTGGACCAAATTCAAGGTGCTGGTTATTAGCTTTAAAGCCCTTAACGGTTTGGGCCCTGATACCTGAACGAGTGCCTGCTCCCAAAGGTTTCTGCCCACCCAAGAAGGTTGTCAGAGGGGCCTTCGCACCCTGTGCCAGTGTTGAACGATGCTAAATTGTTGTGCACGCAGGACAGGGTCTTGTTGTTGCCCCCAGGCTCTGGAATGCTCTCCCAGTGAATGTCTGCTCTTTAACATCTCTGGTTGCTTTTAAAAAACAACTAAAGAGACCTTTTTATTTGTCCAGGCTTTTACCTCTTAGGGGCTTCCGGGTCTCTCAGCTTTCCTGCTTCTCTCCCCCCCGCCCCCCCGTTTGTCTTTTTTTTAATGGTTGCTTCTGGTTTTTTGGTTTTTTGGTGTTATGGTTTCTACTGTTTAACTGATAGAAGGTTTTAAATGTGATTTTAAAAAATGAGTTCTATTGTATTTTAACTTTTGTAAACTGCCATAGGATGCCTTATGAAAGGTGGTATAAAAACTGAACAATTAAAAAAAAAGTTCCTGATTAAGGAGCTGGAACCTTGAACAGCTCTGAGCAGAAGAGCTGGAGCTGGCTAGTTACATCGAAGCAGGAAAGATGTTGCTCCAGCAAAGGTCTAGAGTTGAATGCAGGCTTTTGTAGATCACTGGTGATGAAGGGTGATTTGGCCCTGCCCTTTCCTCGGTGGAGACTTTTGTAAAGGGACCTTGCCCAACTATGGGTATCTCTGGGCACAAGAACGGATCTAATCAGACCTCCAGTGCCCCTTTCAAGCCTAAAATACTCAGTATAACATTAAAATCTTGCAAGGCACCACCTCCTTCCTTCCTTCTTTCTCTGTGTCCCTCTTTCTTTTTCAATTCTTTTCTCTCTTTCCCTTCTGCCTTACTTGCAGGAAATTCTGGAGCCGGGGGATTCTGGTAGGTGGGGGCGGGCGGGCTGCACCCACCCCTTCTGCAGTAGAAAACCAAGCTTTGAATCAGCCTTGCTAGCCAGAGTTGGGTCACCTCTGGTGGGTGGAGTTGAGGGTCCTCCTGAAGACTGGTAGAACAGGGACACGGCACGTCGAGACCGGCAGCACATTTTTGGAAGGATTAAAAGTGGCCGGGAATGTAAACAAGAGAGGCAAGCTTGATTCACTGTTTGGAGTGTATCTTGACACTTTCTTCTGGGCAGCCTGGAGAAGGTGATGCACTTTCCGCAATGCCTGGAGTTTTTTTTGACATAATATACTGCACCATTTGGTTGGGTGGGGGGCACTATAAAGAACAGTCCCTTTTGTCATGAACTGTGCGGGTCTGTGTTGTTCCTGGAATGGTGTGTGTGTGTGTATGTGTTTGTTCATGACATATTTATCCTGCCCTTTCCGCATGGAATTCAGAATGGCCTCTATGCCTCTCCCTGCATTTTCCTTGAAGATGGAAAGAGAGGAGGCTTGTCTGGAGGAGATCCTTGGAGAGAGAAGTCCAAAACTCTGATGCTACATCATGAACACTTTGTCCCAGATACCTGCCAGATGCATTTGAGTGAATTTTAACCCCTCTACAGCAGGAGAGCCTATCATTGCACTAGGCCGGCTGATCGACTGTCCAACGGTTTTTACAGTTAAGACATTCTTCCTAATGTCTAACTTAATCGGTTTCCTTGCAAGTTCAGCTCCCTTGCTTCTAGTCCTGCCCTGAGGAACGACAGAGGACCAGTCTGCTTCTTCTCTTCTGTGATGACGCTTTAGTTAAGAAAAGCCAATGTATAGGAGAACCCCGTTATTCATGGGGGTTCAGTTCCGTGAAGATGTATGTGCATGCACACGGATAGTGAATCCGTGGATGATGGAGCATTAGGGCTATGGGAATGGAGAGGTTAGGTTCCTGGACTGCTGAAAATCGGTTCCCCCCATCTCCCCCCAATGACCCCCCAAAGTGCCCTACCATGCTTCAGAGTAGTCATAAAATGGCTCCTGAACACAAAGTGGTTTCTGGAAATGATCTCCGAGGTCATATCCGGCCACCCCTGACCCACAGATACATGGGTTGAACCCTCCCCCTGTTTTATCCCTGCATATACTGTGGCCGGGTGCTAATTAACCAACAGTGGATACACAAAACTGTGAGTGCTGGACCCATGGTTAACAAGGTCCTCCTGTATCAGTGATGTGGAAGGGACCTTGGAGGTCTTCTAGTTCAGCCTCTAGACCTGTTCAGTGCAGGAATCTGCTGCAGCATCTCTCACAGATGGCCACCTAGCACTAAGCAGGACTAGAAAATAGGGGTGTGCACAAAACCAGGTTGCCCGGTTCAGTTTGAGTCCAGACCAGACTTGAACTGGACCGGGCATGTTTGGTTTTGGCACTCCTGAACACTCCCATGGTTTGGGTGTGTGTGTGTGTTTCACATTCTTTTGTAAAAAAACACACAACACCTTACTGCCACCCAGTCTGGGGTTTTAGATTTGGCCGTGTTTTGGGGTGGGTGTCTCCAGAAATCCCCCCTACACCAGCCTCCATTTATATCCAAATCACCTGATTCAGGCAGTCTTTGGCCCGTTCCGGGCCTGCTCTCCATTGCGGCGGGTGCAGGCTCGGACGGCCCACAGGGCAACTTCTTGGTGAGCCCCATCCGCAGGGCGCCCCTGTGCCCCATCGCACTCAGCAGCAGTGCATACTCCCACTCTTAATTACCCATTCTGCTCAAAACCCGGCGTCCACCCCACATACATTCCACCGCCCTCTCAGTGCCCCCAGTCCAGCCCGGCGGCGGCCATTTTGAAGGCCACCGCACATGCCCAGTGGGCTGCTGTAAGGATAACTGAAGTCATGTGGGCCTGGGATGTTCTTAAGTGCTGGATGTATTATTTGTTTTTTTTCTTTCCCATGACTTTTTTCCATCTCTTTTTATAGTCACTGATTTCCGGCTGCCTTTGTAATAGCTTTGGATGTTTGTTTCCCCCCTTTTTAGGTATTGTTTAACTCTGTTGATTGGGGAAGGTGAAAAGTAAATTGCGGTTTGTGGGTATGCAATTGACCAATTTTGGTCAGCGTGCCTCAGAACGGCTAGTGGCTGAGATTCTTGCAAGGAAAGGTGGGTGAGGGGACCGTGCTGGCCTGGCCTGGTGCAATTGGCAAAAGCGTAGATTGCTGAATCCAGATGAGTGGTGCCTTCATTGCTCCAAGATCCTTAAAATGCAATTTCCTGAATTTAAAAAGCAAAACAATTAGTGGACATACCGACAGGAAGTTGTATAGAACTGCTCACCCTGGAAAGGAATAGAGGAAAAGAGGGAATATTCAGATATTTAATGGCTGGTAGATTTCTTTTATCATCCATGACATCACGTGTAATGTCCAATCGGGTTGTGCTGCAAGATGTGGTGATGGCCACTAGCACTGGTGGCTTTAAAAGGGAATGACACCAATTCATGGAGGAGAAGGGCCGGTCTGCCCATGACTTATAGTCATGATATATGAAACCACTGCATGGAAGGAAATGTTAAATCATGGAAAAACTAAATGGAGCTTCCCTATTCAAGGGCAGTCTACAGCTGAATACAGATCCCTGAAAGACAAACCGGGGAAGGGTGCTGCCTTCTTGCTCTGCGTGAGGCCTTCCCAGAGGCATCTGGTTGGCCACTGTGGAAAAGAGGATGCTAGACTAGGTGGCCCTTTCGTCTGATCCAGGAGAGATCTTAAGTTCTCCTGACAGTTGCAAAGATCATCTACAAGACACACCCAACACTTCTATTGGTTGGATAAGTTAAAAAGGGACTGATGGGTAATTCCTCTCCACCAATCCAGAAGACACCAGCCACACGGGTCAGCCTATGCCTGGGCTATACCACTTCACTGTGCAAGTGGGGGCTGCCATGACCTAATGCTTTTCTGCAGGGGTGGGGGGACGCCTTCCATAGAAAACGAGCAGCCAGGGAAGGCTAGGCCAAAACCCTGACATGCTAGTTTACTGTGTGGTGGGAATCTGTAAACTCCTCCATACAAACAAAAAATCCTACACAGAGGAAATTAGCATGTCAGGATTCTAGTCTAGCCTTCTGCCTGACAACCTGCTTTTCAAGGAGCAGAGGCCTTTCTTCGCATAGGGAACATTCCATTATGAGAGTCCCCACTTCTTGTCTGAAGTAGTGCAGCCCAGACTGGGGTTTGCCATGTCAGTGAGAACAGAGCCTAAGTCTGGAGTCTCTCCATGTTGGCCAGATCTGCTCACAATGTGGCTTGTTATGGGTTATAGAACAAAGAGGGTTTAAAATCTATCTCAGTGGCTGCATTCACACATAATGGGAAACTGGAGGTCCCTTCGCCTCCTGTTCCCAAACCTGAACCTTTGAACCGGGAACTGCAGTTACCCCCAAAATGGACCTGCGGTTTCCCTCCCCCAACTCCATTTGTCACCTTAGGTTTGCATTAGGTTTATGCGGCGATCTGGCGATCACAGTTTGCCGAACCAGAGCTGAGGGAGGAAGCTCCTCCCTCGCTCTGGCTGTTATTGGCTGTGTGGTCTGGAAAGAAGGAGGCCCGCACAGCCACCTCCCCTGCCTCTCTGCAGACTCTCTGACTGCAAGTCAGCGAGACAACTGTAGGTCTAAACACGAGCGGGGGGGGGGGGGGCAGAACCGCGGGCCCACTGGACCTGAGGTTCTATATTTTGTCTGAACCAGGCATCTTTCTCTCCCTCTCCCTCTCCAGGCTTCTGTGTAGCTGTGTGTCTTAACACCAAAGTGTCTCCAAGCAGCAGATCAGTGCTTCACACATAATTAGGTGTTAAACTGCCCTCTGGATACACCTTGTTGGAGACCCAAAGACTCATGTCAAGTATGCTGCCTTTGAGGACAAATTGGATGGGGAATTTGGATCAGCATATGCAAGCAAAAGTAGTATCTGGGAATTCAGCACTGAATACATGCCCACGGTAATTTTTTTAAATAGGTGCCGTGAGGCAGGGTATTTTTCTTTCTTGTGTTAGCCCTTGTCCTTCCCCCCCAAATAAGAACCTTTTTATAAGAATAAGGTGGGTGGGGCCATAGGTCGGTGGAAGAACATTGGTTTCTGTTCAGAAGGTTCCAGGTCCAGTCCCTGCAAGCATCTCCAGGTACGGCTGGAAAGACCCCCTGTCTGAAATTCTGGAGAGCCATTGCCAATCAGTGTAGACAATTTTGAGCTAGGTGGACCAAGGGAAACTGACTTCGTATAAGGCAGTTTCCTATGCTTCTCTCAGCCTAACCTCATAAGGATGGCTATGATTTTTAGGGGATGGGAGTGTAGCTCTGTAGAAGAGCACCTTCTTTGCATACATGTGGGAGGTCTCAGGTTCTGTTCCAGGCATCTCTAGGTAGGCCTGGGAAAGGTCCTGCCCGAAACCTTAAGAGAGCTGCTGCCAGCCAGAGTAGACAGTGCTAAGTTAGAAGGACCAATGGTCTCAGTGTTTCTCAACCTTTTTGGAGTTAAGGACCGCTAAATTCCTCGTGCAGAGTTTCAAGGACCGCTACATTCTTCATGAGCAGTTTCCCAGACCAGCAATTAGTAAAGGGGTTTCAAGTTTAAGTTTATCTATCTATCTATCTATCTATCTATCTATCTATCTATCTATTTAACAGACTTCTATACTGCCCAAAACTTGTATCTCTGGGCAGTTTACAATTAAAATAATATAAGCATTAAAATCATTAAATTTGGAATCTTTTGCAAACATGGAATATTAGGGGTTCTCAACCTTGGGTCCCCAGATGTTGGTGGACTTTGGCATTTGGCCATTATGCCTGGGGATTATGGGAGTTGAAGTCTACCAACATCTGGGGACCCAAGGTTGAGAACCCCTGAATCTAAAAGCCTGGGTGAACAAATATGTCTCCAGTATGTCTTCAGTATGTGCGGGGTGGGAGTGGGGTGCTTGTGATTACTCAATGGAGAGGGGATGTTGGGCCATTAGAAAAATTCAAAAACTACGAAACCAACATACAAGCAAGCTTTTGAATTCCCCCAAACCCTTCATCAGGCTGGATGTCAAGCAAAGCAAAAAAGGAGGTGAGAGGAGAGCTGGGCATGTTGTCAGTAGAGCCCGAAGTCTACAGTTTAACCCTCTCTTGATGGAGGTGGAGTTTTAGCCGGAGTTGTCTAGTTGCAGGGCCGGATCCAGACCATGTTAGTCAGGACCACCCACTGAAATTAATTTAGTCATCTCTCATTTGTGTCAATGCTGCTTGGTCATGATCACCTGGCTTGATCTGGATCCTGCTCTTAATTGTGCACTTTGTGAGGCAGACCTAATGAAACCTGCACAGCTCCTCCAAAACTCCTTAAGAACAGTTATGTGGCAGGTGCTGGGAATGGTTTTTTTTTTTTTTTAATGGTGAAAGAAAACATGAAGAAGAGCGGTGGGGACCTGGTGTTTAAGGGAAGGGGGCAATTCTGAGATGGCGGGGGGCGCAGGGCATTGTAGTGGTGGATGGCTCGTCTTCCTTGCTGGGGAGACGAGGCACTGTTCAGGGTGGGCGAGGCAATGGTGCACCGGACTGCGCTCAGAAGGTCGCCTGGGTCCAAGAGCTGCTGCCGCTGTGCTTGCGCACCAGAGTGTAGCAGGTGTTCCCCCATTTTCTCTTGCAGCACATGCTTCTGTGCCCCCTCCCAACTCCCCTGCATGCGCCAATCACAGCAGCCTGCCTTTGAGGCCACGCAGCTCACGTGGTCCCACATGCTGCCCGTGTGTCACTGCGAGACAAGCCAAGGCAGCCCTCCTCCCTCCCTCCACTGCTTAGCCCTCACGGTGGCATGATCCCGGCCAGAGGTTGTCCCCCCCACCCCCGCCCGGCAAGCTCATAAAAGGGACTGCCATCTTCCACTGGCGGTGCAGACCAGAGGGTTATAGGGGGCTGAGGGACCACAACACCCCACCAATGCAAGAGGGAAACGGCGTTCCCTCTCAAGGTGCCTTGGCCACAACAGGCAGCTGGCTTTAAATTGGTTGGGATTAGACACGAACCGTGCTGGGCATCAAATCCCCAGGAGCACTTCATTCCAGTGCCATTCATCCAATGACCCTTTTGCATGAATGCACAAAATGGTCTCTTGCCTCTCCCCTGCACCACGCCGCCTCCCTCCACCACTTAGCCCTCCTTGGTACCTGTGCTTGCTCCCCTTCCCCGAGGAAGGTCCACTTGCACTCCCTTTCTGTAAAGCCCGAGCCAAGGCGGCACTCCTCTCTCCCTCCACCGCTTAGCCCTCACCACGGCATGATCCCAGCCAGAAGTTCCACCCCCTGGCGAAGTCACAAAGGGGACCGCCGTCTTCCACCGGTGGTGCAGACCAGGTGGTTACAGGGGGCCGAGGGAACACAACACCCCACTGATGCAAGAGGGAAACAGGGTTTCCTTCCTCTCAAGGTGCCTTGGCTGCAGCAGGCAGCTGGGTTTCAATCAATCAACCTTTGGCTGCAAACAATGAGCATGCAAGAACTAGCAGCCCTTGAAGTGGCGCCTACTGCCATACCTTTTCCTTGATGCCTCCACGACGCATACAGTTTGAAGTTGTAAAGATAAAGATAGCTGTAGGAAGATCTCAGCAGCACGTGGAGGCAAGGCAGAAGCAGGGTCCCATGCCTCCATGATACTCCTCCTCTCCCTCTTCCATGCCATGTGCAAAATTGAGGAAGTGAGTGCCTTGACTGCAGTTGTTTGGGGTGGGGGGGAGTTGACTCCCAGTCAGGGACCGGCACTCAACCCTTCGGGGACTGGCAGCGGTCCAGGGACCGGTGGTTGAGAAACTGTGGTCTGAATCAGTAGATGGCAGCTTCCTATGTTCCTAATGCATGGCATTTTGGGGGTGAGGTAGGGGCATAGTTCAGTGGTAGAGCATCTGCTTTGCAAGCAGAAAGTCCCAGGATCAGTTTCTCCCTGGCAACATCTCCAGGCAAGGCTGGGAAAGATCCTTCTCTGAGACCCTGGAAAGCTAGTGCAAAGTATTTAAATGCAAAGGGTGCATGCACTCTCTACAAAATTGGGAACTGAAAAACAGAATGATGGAGGGTTCCTCGTGCATCATCTGTGCTTTGGCAACTGGTCCAGGCAAATCAAAACTTCCACATCTGAACCAAAGCTTAGAACTTCTGAAGAACTTCTAGTGGGTGGTTTGTTCATCTCTCATTAGGGGCACTTGTTGGGCTGATAGCATCACAGTGATTCCTCAACAGCTGCATGGACAACCCCGCAGAGAAATCTTGTGTTTGGGGGAAAACACAATTCCACAAGTTGAAAAAAAAACCCCACAGCCAGCAATGCAAATTGTGTGCATTGCAGTGAAATCCTGGGGGATGTTAGGTAAGGAGACACTCCCCCCCCCACATACACAGTACATCAGGGTGATGCTTCCTGCCTCTTTCAGGATGCACATTCATGAGCCTCGATGTTCCAAGAATCATCCAAGAATTTTTATTGCTTCTCCATGTGTACATAAATGAGATTGCCTTGGAATGGGCAGAGATTAATCATGACTTTGTTGTTCGTTGTGTGGAATTTTTTGAATGCTCTTGCTTTGATTCATCTGTCGTGTCAGGACGCGGAGTCTGTAAGTTGTTTGACATTCCAGATGATTTAATTGCTCCTTTAAAGTTGATGGACATTTCTTCATGTCAGATTTTGAGCAAGAATTCCGGTCCGTGACTATTTTCCCTTCCCTGCCAGAATTGTTTAGAACTCTAGGACTCAGACTCTGAAACTCAGGGGGCGGTGCCTGAGGGGGAGGAACTTGATGGGATTGGGGAGGAGCCTAGCAGCATTAGCGTAGTGATAGTGCCAGCCCATGACTAGATTTTTGGTGACTTCTGCTGACACCATCATTCTACCCTCCAGGGGCATAGCTATAATTGAGTGGATGGGTTCAAAGAACCTGGGCCTCCAACCTCCAGAGGGGCCTCCAGCTCCACCCCTCCCTATTTTCTCCATTATCTCCCTCACTCTGAGAGGCCACCAGGGAGAAGGGTGAACACGGGTCCCCTGTCCCCCAGCTATGCCCCTGCTACCGTCTGTCAGCTGCCTGCCTGCTTCCTGCTCAGCTGTGGACACAGTGTCGCCCTTGTCACTGCCAGCAAAGGGAGGCTAGCTGGTGGCAATGTGGTCTAATGGCATCACCCAGCATCGTGCACCGGGCAATGATGTCATTAGACTGCATTGCCGCTGGGTCTTTGCTGGTGGTGGTGATTCCCCAGCTGAATGGGAGCCATGGAGGGAGGGAGGGAGGGAGGGAGGTGTGAAGGCAGGTGGTGCATGCCCCTGCTGCCCCAGCCCCACTGGCGGCTTGTATCCTCTGCACATGATTGCCCAATGGGAGATCTGCCCCTGCCTATCAGCCTTGGTGATGAAGGCAGAGGATGTCAGCTGGAAGGCAGGGAGGGCAAACCTGGCTATACCTCGGGGCCCAGGGGGAGGAGCTTGGGGGATAAGAGGTGGTCCCTGGCAGCTCAGGGGTGGAGCTTGATGGATGGAGGCAGAGCTGATAGCAAAAACTCTCAGACCAAGTGGGAAATATCTGGATCCACATTTGATTCTCTGTCCTCGCCCTGGGATGTTATTCCTTTTCCTGAAGACTCCGAGAAAGAGGCTAAAATCCTCACACTTTATGTCAGACCCTGAGACGTCACCTGACAACTTGCTTCCATCTACCCTTGCGAACTGGGTCAAGAGGCACCTTTTGAAGGGGTGATTCCCTTATGGGGCAGCGGGGCAGGAGAGTAACTGTCCCTATCCAATCCCAGCACAGCATCCCTCCAGTGGCTGTTGCTGGTGTCTACCTTATGCTTCTTTTTAGATTGTAAGCCCTTTGGGACAGAGAACCATCTCATTTCTTTTTCTTTGCAAGTTGCTTTGAGAACATCCTTGTTGAGAAGCAGAATATAAACATTCCTGA
Organism: Hemicordylus capensis; assembly: GCF_027244095.1. Taxonomy (NCBI): domain Eukaryota; kingdom Metazoa; phylum Chordata; class Lepidosauria; order Squamata; family Cordylidae; genus Hemicordylus; species Hemicordylus capensis. The sequence goes on from NC_069658.1 coordinate 220,755,813, forward strand.
TAATAACTCTGACTTCCGGCCACTGGAACGTTGGGCTCCAGATCCCACCTCCCGGTCCCAGCCTCATCCTGCTCTGCTTTGCCCTCCATCTTGTGGGGCCACCCAGAGCCCAGCCCAAGTCATTACAAGCTGCCCGCCTTACTGTTATGCCAGTCGGGACTCCAGATCTCCCATCTACGGAGAGCCATGCCAGAGGATGGAGTGGTGTGTCCATGTCAACCGCCACGCGCCTTGTCATGGGCGGGAGGCGCAGCGAGAAAACAAATCTGTTTAATGAGGCCAGCTTCTCTCAGTTGAGTCTGGGAAAGCTGGTCTCAGCTCCTTTTGGCAATGTGTGGAAGTTGTACGCAACAGAAGCCGATGCAATAAAAATGTCAGTCTGAGATCACTGGACTGGAGGAGCCTGTTGGGCCTTGCTCTAGGACAAGGTGCTTTCTAATAAATAAAATAAAAGGAAAATCTGACGGGTGATCACATAGAAGAATGAGCAAACTTGTTCTCTGCTGCTCCTGATGACCAGAAACAGTAGGTTGACATTGCAAGGGAGCAGATTCAGGCTAGACATTAGGAAGAATTTTCCTAATTGCATGAACCGTTAGATAGTGGAACAATCTGTTTTGTGCAGTGTTGGGCTCTCCTTGGCTAGAGATTTTCAAACAGAGGCTGGATGGGCACCTATCAGGGATGCTGCAGCCAATGTCTGCACTGAGTAGGGCAGGGGTTGGACTAGAAGACCTCCAGGGTCCCTTCCAACTTTAATGTTCTATAATTCCTTGCAAAAGAAATGGAATGGTCAGGGGGAAATCTGACGGGTGATCACATAGAAGAATGAGCAAATTTATTTATTTATTTTATTCAACTTACTTATTTACAGTGGTCCCTCGACTTACAAACTACTCGACATAAGTATTTTTCGAGTTACAAATGGCAGTTTTAGATCCGGTTTTAGATGCGGTTTTTTCGACTTACAAATTTTTAGATGGGGTTTCCTCGACTTACAAATTTTTAGATGGGGTTTCCTCGACTTACAAATTTTACATGCGGTTTCCTTGACTTGCCTGCCTGTTTACTGCCTGTTTATTCTTGAAAAGAAATGTTCCTGTGCAGTTTGCAAGCCTTACTGGGGGTCTGGGTCTTTTTTCTAGGCTCCGGAACGCATTAATCCGTTCCCAATGCATTCCTATGGGAAACCGCTTTTCGACTTACGAATTTTTCGACTTACAAATGTGCATTCGGAACGGATTAATTTCGTAAGTAGAGGGACCACTGTATTTATTTAATTTATATCCTGCTCTTCCTCAAAGGAGCCCAGAGTAGTGTACTACATACTTAAGTTTCTCCTCACAACAACCCTGTGAAGTAGGTTAGGCTGAGAGAGAAGTGACTGGCCCAGAGTCACCCAGCTAGTTTCATAGCTGAATGGGGATTTGAACTCGGATCTCCCTGGTCCTAGTCCAGCACTCTAACCACTACACCACACCGGCTCTCTTTTTGTTCTCTGTTCTTTGTTGCTCCCAAGGACTAGGACCAATAGTTGAAAAGGCAAGGAAGCAGATTCAGGCTAGATGTTAGGAGGAATTTCCTATCTGTGAGAGCTGCTGGACAGTGGAATGGTCTGCCTCATGCAGTGGTGGGCTCTCCTTTGCTGGAAGTTTTTGGCCAGAAGCTGGATGGCCCCTTGTCAGGGAAGCTGTAGCAGATTCCTGCACTGAGCAGGGGGTTTAGGGATGTGCAAACTGGCTTGAAATTGAGCCGGTTCGCACTCTAACTGGTTTGTTTCAAGAGCTTGGTCTCTGACTGAACCGGATTCAGTCTGTGGTCAGACTGAACCCCTCGGGCCAGTTTGGGCCTGGTTGGAAGGTGGCGAGTGCCGTTAAAATTTGTTTTTAAAAGATTGACTTACCGCCGCTGCGGGCCTCGGTGGCCTCGGGGTGTGTGTGTGTGCTGCAGTGGCCATGGGGGGGTGTCCTCTGGTGGCTTCCCCTCCCCCTGCCAGCCTCCTCCCTGCTGGCCTCATGACCCAGGTCACACAAATGGCCCGTGCATGCAAACAGGACTGAAATAGTCCCGAAACATGGCGACTTGGTGGAGGTTGGCAGAAGGAGGGGGAGCTGCTGGGGATGCCACACAGCTACCACAGCATCTCCCAAGGCCTTTGGCAGTGGTAAGTCATTCTTTTAAAAATCAAATTTGAACGGCGCTCGCCACGCACGAACCAGGCCAAAACAGGTTCTAATTGGAGCTGAGTTGGGCCCCCACATCCAAGGGGGCAAAACTGAACATGCCCGGTCCGGTTCGCTCTATACCGGGCAAACTGCTTTTGTGCACATCCCAACGCCCATTTGCTGATCGCCGATGAGTTAAAAGCTAGGCTGGAGGCAGGGAGCTTGATCGTCTGTCAAGCCCCGGGTTGGGTAGGAGAGCTTTTCTTCCCACCTCCTTGTGAAGCTGGGGCAGCTCATCGCATGCAGCTGGGACTTAGCCCACGATCAAGCTCCCAGTTGGCAACCTTTCTTTTCTTTTCTTTTTTTTACTGACACACGTTCAAAAATCAGCAATACACACAGCTCACCAATTAGGGAGGAGGCGTCTACCCTACTCCTTGAGAACATAGGATGCTCTGCCTTAGACTGTGTCAGACCATTGGTCCAACCTGCTCAGTGTTGTGTACACCGACTGGCAGTGGCTTCTCCAAGGTTAGAGGCAGGAGTCTCTCTCAGCTGTATCTTGGAGGTGCCAGGGAGGGAACTTGGAACCTTCTGCATCAGCATTTCTAGATGGGGCTTTTAACTCACTTCTCCTCCAGAACAGAGGGTGTGCGTTCACATATCGGCCAGATTTACCCCCAAGTCCCTGCAAGCTATGAGGAAGCATTCCTGACACGATTTGAGTTTTTCATTGCACATTAGAGCATAGTCTGATTTATGTCCAGAGTGAAAAAATCTACTTTTTGTATCTTTGGGGGGGGGGGGGGGGCAAATTCAAACTCACCGTATAGCCTCGCAGTGAACCAAAATTAAGCCTGGTGTCTGAAAATGCTGCATGTAAACATGTAGGTGCTCTTCCCAGAGCGGTCCCATCCCCTGAGGGGGAATATCAGCCAATGCTCACACATGTAGTCTCCATTCAAATGCAAAGCAGGGTGGACCCTGCTTAGCAAAGGGGCAATTCATGCTTGCTACCACAAGACCAGCTCTCCTCTTACTATTCATAGAGGTAATTAGTGACTCTTCTACCTACCTGGCTGCTCTGACTTCTGACCGATTCTTCTGAAGTAGAGGAATGAGGGAATGATCTTTGAAAACAATTCAGGCGATAGGTCCATCATATACGATGCCTGTATTGTCTGGCACATTGTTGTAAAGTTCCAGTCTAGTAGATGGGGGAGTGGGGAATATTTTGGGGTGACAACTCACTACTCTTTGGTACCTCTTGGGGTCACCCCTGTCGAGACAGACCCTCCACAAACTTCATTAAGATACCTGAGAATATGAGGCAGAAGAGCGTACAGTACAAAGCATCAGGAATCAAGGGATAGGGTTCACATGCCCCTCGAGGGTTAGATCCTGGTTCCAATCATGCCCTGTGCGCTGTGTTTGATGCCACGCGTGCTCACAATCTCCTTCGGGGAGCAGTGTCCCCCTAAACAGAGCGCTGAAAGCTCTTTAGGCAGAAGTCCAGAGCCCGGGGTGTGATGCTGTGAGAATTGCACAATTTCCCCCCTTCTCTGCTCTGGCCTCTCCTTGACTCTCTTTTCTCAAGAAGAGGAGGGAGCAAGATGGGAAACTGCCAGGTCAGCATGGATGTGCCTGGCAGAGGGTGACTGTCGGCCATGAGAAGGTCAAGGCCCATGCAAGGGAATTCAAGGCCCATGCACGGCCAGAGACAGAACAGCAGAAGGGGACCTCCCCTTCCAGGAACTCAGGTTGGGGTGCAACCCGCCAAGATGCTGTCCTGCACAATCTCAACTGGAAGGAAGAGGGGATCAATAGCCTGCAGCATGGAGACTGAAACTGGGATTTTGTGGATGCAAAGAATACAGGATGGGGCCATACCTGAGCGGCAGAGCCTCTCCTTCACATGCAGAACGTCCCAGGTTCAATCCCTGGCACTAGGGTAGTGATGTGGGTAAGGGGCGGAGCCATCATTGCACGGGGAAGTGGGTCGGGTTACGCTCTCCCTACCTTTACGAGCAGAGAAAGGTGCTCCTGGACACCCTGAAAACATAGTGCTGGATGTTATTTACTCACAAACGGGGCATGCAGCCCTGCTTGCAAATGCGCGGATGCACCTCTGACGTCAGACACCGGGGTGTCCGACATAAGGTGCAGCGGGTGTGGCTTGGGTGGCGGGGGCAGCCACCAGCAGATTGGACGGGGGCCGCTGCTGGCGGACTGGATGGGGGCTGCTGGTGTTCTTCCGACGCCACTGATATGGTTGGTGGTGGCCCACAGTTAGATTTTTTTGGTGCCTCCTGCCACTGCTAGCTGCCACTTCCTACCACCCTCCCTCTGAGGCCCACCTGCCTGCCTGCCTCCACCCTTGTCAGTGCTGGCAAAGACCACCCAATGGTAGATCTGCCTCTGACATCTCCAGGTAGGGCTGGGAAAGACCCCTCTGAAACGGTGGAGAGCTCCTGCCAGTTAACATAGGAAGCTGCCATATACTGAGTCAGACCATTGGTCTACCTAGCTCAGTATTGTCTTCACAGACTGGCAGTGGCTTCTCCAAGGTTGCAGGCAGGAATCTCTCTCAGCCCTATCTTGGAGAAGCCAGGGAAGGAACTTGAAACCTTCTGCTCTTCCCTGAGCGGCTCCATCCCCTGAGGGGAATATCTTCCAGTGCTCACACATCAAGTCTCCCATTCATATGCAACCAGGGCGGACCCTGCTTAGCTAAGGAGACAAGTCATGCTTGCTACCACAAGACTGGCTCTCCTCTCCTAATAGACATAGAGGTATTTCCAAACAGTGGCGGGACAACCGTCCGTTAGGGATGCTGCCGCAGTTTCCTGCACCATTCAGGGGGTTGGACTAGAAGACCTCCAAGGACCCTTCTGACTCTGACATCTCACACGTCTACGGTCCTAGCTCTCTCTTAGTTTAAACAGAAAGCAAAAACTGAATCGGGGTGCTCTGTTGGCCCACACTTCCGTGCTTAAGCTGGCCCCGACGTGGGATTTTCCATTTGCAAAGATGCCTGGCCTTGGGCGACACCCTCCAGGGGCAGCAAGACGTGCTGTTTGGGTATCCTCCTGCCCTGGAGATGGGGATGGAAAGACGCCGAACAGCCTGGACGTGAGTATCAGGGGGCCATGTTCCATGCGAGGCTCATCACTTGCGTTTGCAAAATCCGCCCTGACAACATGTGGGAAAATACTTGCTCTTTCAGGGTGCATTCTCAGATCAGAAATACGCCAAGGTCAGCCTGCCTTCCTCTCTCCCTTTCCCTCTCTCAGCATATTTAACATCCCAGGATCACAGGCCTGGCTCGAAACAGGGAAACTGGAGGGGGAAAACATCCAGCAGAGGCTGTGATCCAGGGATCTGTTAAGCCGCAATCAGCTGAAGGAGCTGGAGACGGCCTGTGGGGCGCATAAGAGGCCGAATAAACATCTGGGGGCTTCCGTGAGAAAAGAAATAGAAGCATGAAGAACTCCTGCTAGCCAAAGTGACTCATCTACACACAGAGAAGCCGCTTGCCACATTTCTGCATTGTGCGCACTCCACATGACTGACGCACATGAGAAAACACTAGGAAAAAATGTGGCTGTGCCAGGGTTCACCAGACACCAACCCTGAGCAAAGTGACTCCAAGGATGAAGAGGAGTCTGCTCTGGCCCGGATCCTGCCCTCACTCCATCCCACGGGAACCAGCAGAACTAGGGCTCCAGTCCTGGACCTCTGCTGGGGGCCTCCAGCTTGGGTCCCCGGCCCCTTCTCAGGTGCCCTCCATTGCCTCCGGGTCCCCAGGACCAGAGGTGATGCTGGACCCAACCCAAGCTCTGACCTGAAAGACTGAGTGCATACTTGCCTGCCCTGGATTCTGCTGCCAATGGGTCTCCTCAGGAGGAGGGAGAGATCCACCTGGGCGTCTTTCTGGGAGGAGGAGGGCTGTCCTAGGAGTCTAGGAAGGGGGTGCGGGCTCACTAGCCCTAAAAAACTTCATTCCTCTTCTGTATCTTGCTGGTTCAACAGCTCCTACCAGAGGTTGCTGCTGCCTTGCTTGATTAATGTTTGGAGATCGGAACCTAAGCTGAGCAGACCTGCTTTAGGGAATGCACTAGATTTACAGGGATTCTCAACGTTGGGTCCTCAGATGTTCTTGGACTTCAACTCCCCATAATCCCCAGCCCTAGTGGCCTTTGGTAGGGGATTATGGGAGTTGAAGTCCAATAACATCTGGGGACCCAACGCTGAGAATCCCTGCACTAGAACAGGCTTCCCCAACCTGCGGCCCTCCAGATGTTGCTGAACTACAACTCCCAGCATCCCTAGCCATTGTGGCTAGGGATGCTGGGAGTTGTAGTTCCACAATAATAAATCACGGGGAATCGCGGACAAAGCAACAAGGTATAAACAGCAATCCATGAAATAACCCTAAACAAGTTAAAAATGTATTAAACATACCTATGAAAATGTATAAACACACACCATGACGCAACAGATCTCAAACAATGGAAATAGATCTCAAACAATGGATTGTTTGAGATCTGTTGCATCATGGTGTATGCTTATACATTTTCATAGGTATGTTTAATACATTTTTACCTTGTTTAAGGTTATTTCAGGGAGTTGTAGTTCAGCACTATCTGGAAGGCCGCAGATTGGGGAAGCCTGCACTGGAAGGAATGGCAGGGGAATGCCCACTGAAATGCCCTGGTTCCTTCCAAATGGCCCTTCAGAAATTCAATGCATCCTATGGCCATTTGGAAGGAAACAGTGCATTTCAGTGGGCATTCCCTGTCATGCATGTTAGGATGTCCTGATACTAGTGCACCATAGGATTTATATGCTGGCGGTCCCTGGTTCAATCCCTGGCAGCATCTCCAGGAAGGGCTTCCTAAGACAGGAAGAATGATAATAAACGGATGGATTAGCAAGAGCAGCCATTTATTATTTCCATGTAGCCAGCCAAAGGGCTTTGCGTCCTGCCTGAGACCCTGGAGATAGGAACATAGGAAGCTGCCATATACTGAGTCAGACCATTGGTCCATCTAGCTCAGTATTGTTTACCCAGACTGGCAGTGGCTTCTCCAAGGTTGCAGGCAGGAATCTCTCTCAGCCCTGTCTTGGAGAAGCCAGGGAGGGAACTTGAAGCCTTCTGCTCTTCCCAGAGCGGCTCCATCCCCTAAGGGGAATATCTTGCAGTGCTCATACATCAAGTCTCCCATTCATATGCAACCAGGGCAGACTCTGCTTAGCTAAGTGACAAGTCATGCTTGCTACCACAAAGACCAGCTCTCCTCTCATGCCTGATGCATCCCCGCCTGTCCCTGCTGCACGACACAACTCCAGGTAAGGCTAGGAAAGACTCCTGCCTGAAACTGTGAAGAGGTGCTGCCAGTCAGAGTAGACAAAGCTGTGCTATGTGGATCAAGTACCTGACTCAGGTATAAGGTGATATTCATTCATTCATTCATTCATTGTTCAATTTATATACCGCTTTTCATTAAAATAATCTCAAAGTGGTTTACAATATAATTGAAACAATGCTTGCTCTTTCAAGGGGAGTGCAACCCCATCCTGAACCGGTCAGATCCCTTCATCCCGATTGGCTCTCCTACTGACCAACAGCACTTCCATCTTATCTGGATCCAATCTCAGTTTACTAGCCCAAAGCTAGCCCGTCACAGCCTCCAAGCCCCGTTTCAGGACATCCACTGCCACCCAAGGATTAGGTGACAAGGAGAGATAGAGCTGAGCGTCATCTGCATATTGCTGGCGACTCAGTCCAAGTCCCCAGATGGCCTCTCCCAGCAGTTTCATGCAGGTGTTGAGATATGTGCATAGATGACAGGGATGAGCCATAGCTCAGAGGCAGAACCTCTCCCGTGCGTGGTTCAGTCTCTGGCAGCATCTCCCGGTAGGGCTGGGAAATATCCACCTGAAATCCTGAATAGCTGCTGCCAGTCAGTGCAGAATATGTTGAACTAGACCGGCCAATGGTTTGATTTTGGACCAGGCAGCGTTTTTAAAATGACCACATTAGGTCCAGTGTGCATCTTGCAGTTTCCACCAAGAAGTGAGTTGCACAGTCTGGTTCACGGAGACGATGGTGTAAGACCAGGCGACAGGCTTGTCCACACCTCCATATTTCCTGCTGCACAGTATGGCGTTGGGGCGAACACAAAGGTCCACCTGACTTTTGACATCTCTACTGAAAACATCTGGGCATCAGTGCTGCTGTGATAGGAACATGTGTCAATAAGGCTCAGGTTTCTCCAGCTGCGGCCTGCGGCGATAGAAAAACGGATGCGGACAGAAATCCCCTGTTAACCCCTGACTCACAACTGCTTTGCACATGATCGGATTCCGACACTGGAGACTTTCAGAGGCAGGTGCTTACAGGAGGAATCTCAGCACTGGCCGAGGTGTACCTTATGAACTACTTAGGGCTGGGAACAGAGATCTCCGAGGGCAGAATGGACTGGTTAGAATGGAGAAGAGAAGAGAAGAGAAGAGAAGAGAAGAGAAGAGAAGAGAAGAGAAGAGAAGAGAAGAGAAGAGAAGAGAAGAGAAGATGGACGGGACGGGAGAGATCAGAGCTGTTTTCAAGTATCCAAAGGGCTGTTACGTAGGAGAACATAAGAACACAAGAACAGCCCTGCTGGATCAGGCCCAAGGCCCATCTAGTCCAGCATCCTGTTTCGCACAGTGGCCCACCAGATGCCACTGGAAGCCTACAGCAGGAGGAGGGGGCAGGTGCTCTCTGTCGCTCCTGAGGGCAGGACTGGAATCAGTGGGTTGACATGGCAAGGGAGCAGATACAGGCTAGACCTTACGAAGAATTTCCTAACTGTAAGAGCTGTTGGACAGTGGAACTGCCTGCTTCATGCAGCGCTGGGCTCTCCTTCACTGGAGCTTTCCAAATGGGGGCAGGATGGTGACCTGTAAGGAATGCTGTAGCAAGTTCCTGCACTGAGCAGGAGGCTGGACTAGAAGACCTCCAAGGTCACTTTCAACTCTCAAAGATGATGCTTCTATGACGTGTAAGGAAGCAGGCTCAAGCTAGACTTTAGGAGGAATTTCCTGACTGCAAAAGCTGTTCGACAGTGGAACAGCCTGCCTCATGGGCAGCTCTTCACTGGGGGTTTTCAAATAGAGGTTGGGAAGCCCTTTGTCAGGGATGCTGTCGCATAGGGGCTCCCAACCTTTTTTTTAAAATGAGCATACCCCTTCTGTCCCAAAGCTTCAGCTCAGGTACTCCATAGAGATTGTGTGTGTGTCTGGTGGCTATAGGCCACCTCCAGCCTCAGAGGCAGGATGCCTCTGATTCCCAGTTGCAGGAGGGAGAGGGCATGCCCTCATCTCTTACCTGTGGGCTTCATGGAGGCATCTGGGTGGGCCACTGTGTGAAACAGGATGCTGGACCTGATAGGCCTTTGGCCTAATCCAGCAGGGATGCTCTTATGTTCGTGTGTGTGTGTGTGCGTGTGCATTATGAGTAACTTAATCTGAATGTAAGCCAGTGACAGCGGCAGACTGTCTCATAACCATAACATTTAAATTTGTGTTTATGTATACGCATGTATAGATAAAAACCCAAGTTTAAGTATCACAATTAGGGAGACAGGCTACTCCAGCCACTGGCTTACATCCCCACTGAGTGTCTCATAAGCAGTCTTATTGAAATTAATGGGACAAGTTTACTCCGTGTTAATTCTCTGAAGCGGAGGGGTGGGATATGCTGAGCTTCAGCTCTCTGCCAGCCAATCAGGAGTGGAAGGGGTGCCATTCAGGAGTGGAACTTCACAGTCCACTCTCCCCTTCTGCAGTGGACTCATGGTTGAGGATCACGGCTTTGAGCTGGCGATCCTCAGATGGGCAACAAATGACCAACAAAAGGAAGCACTTTTTTACACCACATATAATCAACCTATGGAATTCTCTGCCACAAGATGTGATTACAGCCCACAGCCTGGGTGGCTTTAAGAGGGGTTTAGATAAATTCATGGAGGACAGGTCAATGGCTACTTGTCTGGTGGCTATGGGCCACCTCCAGCCTCAGAGGCAGGATGCCTCTAAATACTAGTTGCAGGGGAGCAACAGTAGGAGAGAGGGCATGCCCTCCCCTCTTGCCTGTGGGCTCCACAGAGGCATCTGGTGGGACACTGTGTGAAGCAGGATGCTGGACTAGATGGGCCTGATCCAGCAGGCCTTCTTGTGTTCTTAAATAGCATGGCTGTAGAGCAGGGAGACAGGAGGGCTCTGAGTGGGAGCCCTTCAAGTTCCACTAGGAGTACTAGTACCCCCTTCTGGAAACCCCTGTAGTCGAGGATTCCTGCAAGGGGCAGAAGGTTGTACTAGAAGACCTCCAAGGCCCCTCCCAACTCTAATAACGTTCTATGGAATGGAGACATGCAACATTGCCTCCTCTGATTGGCAGGCAGCATGAAGCCGTTGGATTGGCCAGGCCTGAGATAAATACCAAGAACCTGACTTTACCCATGTCTAGTCAACCAAATAGGACTTTCTGCCTGCTGACTTTCAGACTCTGGGATAAATCGCACCCGTGAACATTGCTTTCTGTGCCATGTCTTCATGAAAGAGGACAGAAAACAAAATCCTCTCTCCCTTTTGGGAGAGTGAGAGAGAGCGAGAGAGAGCGTCCCCTCTCGCACTGCCAAGAGTTCAGTTAATTTGTGATCATGTTCCATTTAACAAGACAGCCTAAATATTTAAAATAGATTTGTGAGTGCGGGGGCCGCGAGATCTGAGAGAAAGCCTGCCTGGTGAAGTCCCCTGGCCGATCGGGTTTCAGCCAGATGGAAATTATTACAGCTCCTCAAGGAACCTGGGCTGGGAGGAAAGAGGGCACACTAGTGTGACAACAACAACAACAACAACAAGCACATCAAACGGAGCCAGCTGCTCCAAGCCTGATAATTTAATTCTGCCTGTAAAGCAGAGTAATTGTGAGCAGGTGGGACAACTCGAGACCCATCTCTCTATTGGCACATCTCAGGCCTGGTTGCTGGTGAAGCATGGGAAGCAGGCAGCCCAGTAGAGGGCTCTGGAGGAAGGAAAACAGCGAGTCAGAGCTTCCTTCAATCCAGGGGTCAGCCCCAGAGCAGGTGCTAGTCCTAAGAAGACGTGCTGTGACCACTGAGATCCCTGACAAACCAGGCAACTTTCTACCAATAGCCTAGCCTGTGATCCCTGACAGGCTAGGCAACCTTCTACCACTGTGATCCCTGACAGGCTAGGCAAGTTTCCACCACTGTGATCCCTGACAGGCTAGGCAACCTTCTACCACTGTGATCCCAGACAGGCCAGGCAACCATCTACCACTGTGATCCCTGACAGGTTAAGTAACTTTCTACCACTGTGATCCCTGACAGGCTAGGCAACCTTCTACCACTGTGATCCGTGAGAGGCTAGGCAAATTTCTACCACTGTGATCCTAGATAGGCTAGGCAATGTTCCACTGCTGTTATCCATAAAGTAGCCTTGCTGGATCAGGCCCAAGGCCTATGTAGTCCAGAATCGCCTGCAACCAGAACTCAGAAGCATCCTGCCTTTGTTCCTGGAGGTACCAAAAGCTATCAAGACTAGGAGTCATTGATAGACCTGTCCTCCATGAATCTGTCTAAGCCCCTTTTAAAGCCATCCAAGCTGGTGTCCATCACCATATCCCATGGTAGGGAATTCTGTAGATTAATTATGTGCTGAGTGAAAAAGTACTTCTTTTTGTCAGTCCTAAATTTTCTGGCAATCAGTTTCATGGGGTGATCCTTGGTTCTAATATTGCGAGAAAGGGAGAAATTTTTCTATCTATCCACTCTCTCCAGACCATGCATAATTTTATATACCTCTATCATGTCTCCCCTTAGTCACCTTTTTTCTAAACTAAATCCCTGACAAACTAGGTAACTTTCTAACACTGTGATCCCTGACAGGCTAGGCAAATTTCTCCTCACAAGATAGGCAACTGTTTTTGTACATGGATAACCCATTTATCCATCATTACTAATGGCTGCTGAAAGACTTCTCTAGGTTCTTCAGCCTAGGGTTCCCTAGCTTGGGTATCCAGATGTTGTTGGACTACAACTCCTATCATCCCTCTGGTCATTGTGGCTCCCCCACCAGATCATGGACAATAGGTATTTCAGCAGCTATTAATTATGATGGCTAAGTGAAGCATCCATGGACAGAGGCAGTATATCTCTGAATAATATCAGTTGCCTTCCAGCCCTGCTTGTGGATTAACTCTTAAGTCTCTTGCTGCCAATGCTGGGAAGACGATGCTGGCCTACAGAGACCCTCTGATCCAGCAGGACTCTTCTTATTACAGGACACAAACCTCCATGTGCAGCAGCAGCAAATCTCAGAGTATCAGATTCTCAGGACAGAACATGGGAGAAGGCTGAGGCCTTCATAGCTGACTTGTGGGCTTCCTAGAAGACTTTGACATGGCCAAGCAACCTGGGAGGTGTGGTGTACAGATCTGAGTGCAAGCCTGCCACGGCTGGAAAGCAGATAATCAAGGGAATGCTCAGCACATGATTCCAGGTGCCCAAAGCAGGTGAACCAAGCCCAGACTCTCCAACATTTGCAGGAGAAAACAGGGATACCCTTGTAGCAAGCAATTCTCATCCCAAGGATGACTGCCGAAGTCCCACACCCACTAATACCCATTGCAGAAGGCTGGATTCCACCCACTGGATGTTGTGCACTGTTCACAATGCCTTTGTCTTGTGCCCCCATAGACGTGCCTGTGCACTATAGACACTAGAGAGGCATCCCCCCCACCTTGGAGAGTTACTTTCTAGAGAGTCTGGGGAGGGAGCTATATTCTGAAGAAGGACAACTCTAACAACTCTGGAAGTTTTGGTAAGAACTCATCTGCCTACCTTCCTTTCACTATAATCTTAATTTATAATTACCATCTTCACAAGATAGCCCTCTTCCATCTCAAATGTCCACACACCCACCATCTGAAATTGGGGTGGATGACATCATCGCAAGCTATGCCTCTGAGGTGTCCCTATGCATCCCTACAAGATTGGTTCAAATCAGTTGCCATTTGTGTCTCAAACATTCACGCATCTGCTGTCTTAAATTGGGGTGGATAGCATCTTCACAACCGATGCCGTGTCTCTGTGCGCCTCTACAATGGTACCAAATTTGGTTCAAATCGGTCCAGGCATTGCAAAGTTTATAGGGACACACACACACATACAGAGAGCTGGATGATTTCATAAGCTTCCTTTCCTTAAGAGTCCATTCCTTAAAAATGGATGAAGGCACTCCCAAGAGGGGAAAAAAGGACAATGATTCACCGGGGCAGATTTCAGAAAAGAGGGGCTGGGAAATATCCCCCTTTTCTCCCTCGCTGGAGGGAGAGAAAGGGAGATAAATGCACCCAGCCAGGAAACACTGGCTGGGAATGAGCTCTGATGGCCTTGTGCGGGCCCTCTGGAGACTGGGCTATGGCCATTTTGCACATGATATCACAAGCACATGGGCATGGCCCAGTTTCCGGAGAGCCCGTGAGAGCCCTCCAGAGCTCATTCCCAGCCAGTGTTTGTGGGCTGGGTGCATTTATTTCTCTTTCTCTCCCTCTTGTGAAGAAGCTCTTTTGCTCCAGGGAGGGTGAAAAGGGGAAATAAATGCACCAAGCCGGCAAATGCTGCCTGGGAATGAGCTCTGGAGGGCTTGCACAGGCCCTTCAGAGTTTGGGTCATGCCCATGTGTGCGTGATGTCACACACAAGGGCAGTCACTGGCACACACGGCGCATGCACGGTGGGGCCGCTGGGGATGGGGCAGAACCTGGGCCTCTTGTTACCTGGCTGCGCCACTGCTCAGGAGGGCTCCATCTTCCTTGAAGGAACCCCCTGGCTCTGGGTAAAGCACTGCACAGTGCGAATGGGACACTGCGGAGAATTCCGCTTCAGTCGATGCTTCACACAGACCCGTTAAACAATAGAGAGCCGCTCGTAGGTTGATGTGCCCCAACCACTGGCCCCCCGGCCTGACAGTGTTGAACGCTGTCCTGTGCGGAGGCTTTAAGAGCAAGGAAAAGAACATAAAGAACAGCCCTTCTTATAAGAACAGCATAAAAGGAAAAGAACATAAGAACAGCCCTGCTGGATCGGGCCCAAGGCCCATCTAGTCCAGCATCCTGTTTTGCACAGTGGCCCACCAGATAACACTGGGAGCCTACAGGCAGGAGCTGAGGGCAGGCCCTCTCTCCTGCTGTGACTCCCCTGCAACTGGCACTCAGCTTTGGTGGATGTGGGTATCATGGACGCCAGCTGGCTGGGACTCAGCTCCGGATGGCTCACACGGCCCTTCTGTGGCATGCGGCCAGGTTCTTTGAACCTGTCCGCTCAATGGTGGCTCCACCCCAGCTCTTGAGCCCCTGGCCCATCTTGGGAGGCATTCACAGAGTGCTCAGAAGTGTCACCCGTCCCAGCGCTTTCTCCATAGAGCTCTTAAGAGAGGTCTCCGTCCCCCCTAACGGGCTCTCCCAGCAGTGGGGAAAGTGCAGTACTGTGCAGCTCTTATACTGAAGAGGCCCACAGCTGAAGAACAGTGGGGATCAGTGGCATGGGGTGTCCCAGGAAGCAGCCCTTTTAGGTCAGAGACAGATCTCATTCTGCAGAGAACGGAAAAGCCGCGCAGCAACCCTGCGGATGCCCTGGGGGTCAACACACACAGCATTTGCCACCTCTGGACAAAGAGCTCTGGAAAGGTTACAGGTTAAGTTGGCAAAATCTGCTTGCCAGAGGCACCGGTGGGATGGGGGGTGCACCCCATATCACTTCTGCTGCATCACTTTCGACATCTAGAGCAAACCCCTCCCTTGTCTCCAGCTATATAGAGTTCTCCCAGGGCAAAAAGAAGCCATTTCTTTCTCGCACCCCCTCCTCGAAATTTATATTCCGACCCCACCCATCCCCACCAGGGCTCCTAGGCAAAGCTATCCCCCTCCCTGTCCCAATAACTCAAAGGAAATACCGCACGCTTTCAAGTTGCTGTTGCTAGGGGCAACTGTTTTTATTGGGATATCCACATGCCGGGCACATGTGTCCAAAGGCGTGACGGCTCTCTCCGGGAGGCTTCCCTTCCAGCCAAGGCCTTACTTCTCATGCACAAGGTGCAGAGGCCCAAGTTTGGCTCCATATTGTGCTGCCTGACCCAGAGGCCCGAGGCACTCTGCACATGGTTAGAAGCACCCTCTAAGCACCATTCCAGAGCTGAGCCTCAGTGCTGGAAACCAGTGCTAGGTGGGGAAAGTGGATTCCCTCAAATCCACTCCTTTATTGTCCTGTGAATTTCTTCTGCTTGCATTCAACTTCTCCTAAATTCTGGTGTAATCTGGAGGATTCCAAAATTCTTTCCAGCATTGGAGCAAAATGGACTGCTGCTGTCAGTTCCCTCCGTCCATTGGCATAGGAACATAGGAAGCTGCCTTATCCCGAGTCAGACCTTTTCCCATCTAGCTCAGTATTATCTACACTGACTGGCAGGGGCTCTTTGGAGTTTCAGACTGGGGACTTTCCCAGCCCTACCTGGAGATGCCAGAAACAGAAGCCGGGGCCTTCTGAATACAAAGCAGATCTGTAGCTTAGTGGAAGAGACAAGACTTTAAAATGCCCGCCCACCCCCTACCCCCCATCACTGAAGCTCAGCTCATGAAGTAAAGAAATCTTAAATGAGGCTGAATAGTGGTAACAAAAAGCATACACACACACACACACACACACACACACACACACACACACACAGTGGCACCTATGTGGCACAATAGAATTTAATCCTAAATTATTTTTTTAAAGGTTTTGTAAATTGTGGATGTTGCAAGTCATGTAATGGTACTAGAGAAAGACATGCTGTTCTGGTAGCTCCAGGTCTGAACACTCACATCAATTTCGGAGGATATATACAACTGTAGGAAGCCCAGGCGGGTGCGCGGCTGGGGGAGTCAGTCATGTGACTTGCCTGGCAGTGGGCCCCCAGACAACTGTCTCCCCTTGCCCTATAATAGTTACGCCCCTGGGTCTGACTCAATATAAGGCAGCTTCCTATGTTCCTATGAGAAACCCAGGGAAATTGACATAGCTGGACAATGTCATTTTAAAAAAGAAAAACAAACAAAACCTAAAGGCTGGTTCGTATAAGGACATAAGAACCTTGATTAGGGGCCCTGCCCTGCAGGCAGCAGGTTATGAGTGCCTTTAGGTGATGCCGGGTCTTTGCAATAAGCTTGGGCTGTTGCTTTTGTACCGGCCGCCCCGCTGCCCGGCCTCAGCCCTTCCTGAGCTTCTTGACCTTGCTGTGGGCCTGCTTGCTACGAACCCCAGATCTTTGATTCTAAGGGATTTCAACCTGCCATCTCTGGGTGAGGGTTTGATGATGGTCCGGGATTTCATGGCCTCCATGGCAGCCATGGGCTTATCACAACTTATCTCTAGCCTGACTCACGTTGGTGGTCACACTTTGGACCTGGTTTTTGTCTCGGACCAGTGGCGACGTGAACTTAAAATGGGGGACTGATCCATCTGTCCCTTGCCATGGTCTGATCACTCCCAAATTCATTTGCGAATCACTGCCGCTCCTCCCCTTCGCAGGGGCAATGGACCTATTTGGCTGGTCCGCCCCAGGCGCCTTATGAATCCTGATGGTTTTCCGAGGGCGTTTGGGGAGTTTCCCAGCAATCCGGTAGGCAACTCACCAGCACTACTCCTTGAGGCCTGGAACACTGGGGCTACGAGGGCACTTGACGAGATTGCTCCTGAGCAGCCTCTTAGGGCTCGTGGATCTTGGCTTCCTTGGTTTTCTGAGGAACTTTGAGAGATGAAGCAAGTCAAAAGACGCCTAGAGAGCCGCTGGAGGAATACTAAGACAGAAGCCGACAGAGCACGGTTGCTTGCCTATGTTCGGGAGTATACAATGGCGATAAGGGCGGCAAAATCTTCTCATTTTTTCACACTTATTGCGTCAGCGGATTCCCATCTGGCGGCCCTTTTCCGAATCGCCCATTCTTTGCTGGGAAGGGTTGATTCTGGTGACCTTCCGCCTGGCCGCTGTGACATGTTTGCTAGGTTTTTCGCTGATAAAGTTGCTCGCCTTGGGTTGGAGTTGGGTTCCAATTGCTCAGTATCTGTTGGGGTAATAGAGGCTGGGTCTTGTGATACTATCTGGGATACCTTTGGGCTTGTTGAGGCTGATGATGTGGACAGGATTCTTGCCAACGTGGGCACAGTGACCTCTAGCCTGGACCCTTGTCTCTCTTGGCTTGTTAGGGCTGCGAGGGGGGATGTTCTCTCGTGACTTCGGGAGATGGTTAATTCCTTTCTTCAGGAGGGGTTTGTTCTATCAATCCTTAAAGAGGCGGTGGTCTACCCTCTCCTGAAGGAGGCTTCTCTCAACCCTGACAATCTGGATAACTACCGTCTGATCTCCAATCTTCCTTTTCTTGGTAAGATTTTGGAGAAGGTAATTTGTGCTCAATTGATGAGATTCCTAGAGGAGACTGATTTCCTGGATCCTTGCCAGTCAGGTTTTAGGCTGCAGCACAGCACTGAAATGGCATTGGCCGCCCTGTTGGATGACCTGTATCGTAACCTTGATGTGGGAAGTGCATCTCTCTTGGTTCTTCTTGATCTCTCAGCAGCCTTTGATAACACTGACCATGCTATCCTTCTGGAGTGCTTAAGTGGGCTGGGTCTTGGGGGCACTGTTCTTCAGTGGTTCCGGTCCTACCTCACTGGGCAATTCGAGTTGGTGTCGATTGGGGGGTGAGTGTTCTGCACCATGGCCCCTTCCTTGTGGAGTTTCACAGGGCTCAGGCCTTGCTCCCATTCTCTTTAACATCTACATGAAGCTGCTAGGCTTGGTCATCCATCAGTTTGGGGTAGGTTTTCATCAATATGCCAATGATACTCAGTTTTATATTTCTACCCCTGGCCAAACAGGTGATGCCATTCATGTGCTTGCTGGCTCGGTGCCTAGAGGCTGTCAGGACCTGGATGGGCCAAAACAAGCTCAGGCTCCAAAACCAAGTTGCTCTTGTTCAGTTTGCAATCTGGCCAATGGCCGTGTGTGAGTTTATCTCTTGACAGGGTTGTGCTTCCCTTGAGAGAGACGGTTCGTGATCTGGGGGTCCTCCTGGACTCATGGCTCCTGCTTGAACAGCAGGTGGAGGCCATGTCCAGGGGTGCCTTTGCCCAACTTCGGTTGATTTGCCAGTTACAGCCTTTCCTTGACCGGTAGGCCCAGGCAACAGTAACTCATGCCTTTGTTACACCTTGTTTGCATTGCTGTAATGCACTCTACCTAGGGTTGCCTTTTAAAATGATCCGGAAGCTTCAGCTAGTCCAGAATGCAGCAGTCCGCCTCCTCATGGGTGGCCATAGATTTGATAGTGTCACATCTCTTTTATGGTCACTGCACTGGTTTCCTGTTCGCTTCCGGGTCCATTTCAAAGTGCTGGTTCTCACCTACAAAACCCTTATGGGCTTAGCACCTGTATCTCTCTGGGATCGCCTCTCTTGGCTAGTTGTATCCTGACCTCTGAGGTCTTCTCAGCTGGCCCTCCTTAGTGTCCCAGGCCCTGGTGTAGTGTGTGGTGCCTGGCCCTGCAGGAGGGCCTTCTCTGTGGCTGCCCCTCTTCTTTGGAACACTTTCTCCCCACCCCAATTCATTCAGCCCCCTCCCTGGCTGCTTTTAAGTCTCTTCTTAAGACCCACCTGTTTCGCCAGGCGTTTGCCCTTTAATAATGCTTTTTAAATTGATTGTTGTATTTCTGTTGTTCACCATCTAGAGTCTTTGGAGGAGGCGGTATATAAGAAGTTTCAATAAACAAACAAACAAAGGCCCAAGGCCCATCCAGTCCAGCATCCTATTTCACAGAGTAGTCCACCAGAGCCCCTTAGAAGCCCACAGGCAAGAGGTGAGAGCATGCCCTCTCTCCTGTTGTTGCTCCCCTGCAACTGGCATTCAGAGGCATCTGCTTTTGAAGCTGGAG